>NC_136069.1:928054430-929291207 GCF_964261635.1 Lissotriton helveticus
TAAATTGTTATGTTTAAGTTCCGTAGCGGGTTGTGGGTTTATAAGGGAATAGGGTTGGAAATAATTTAATACAATTTTAATAATTAATAATTGTATCAATTAATATTTTGTATTTAATCATTTATATTGTTAATTGTGTTAATTTGTTATTAATTGATTTATAATTGGTTATTAATAACTAGCTTACCCGTTGTGCGTTGCTGCGATCTCCGAAGAAAGGAAATTCAAGGAAACTCGTCATGATAACATTCAATTTACATTGTCATTTTTATTGAAACTTATTCATTTTAATATGGAAAACTTTTCAAAGTGTCGTTTTAATTCTATTTATTTATTAGAGTGCTTGTGGATACACGATTTTTTGTTTTTCCGTCTGGTGCGTACATCAGTATTCGAAAGATTATGAGGGCCCTGGGGAGCCTATATTTTAAGAAATGTTATGCCAGAAACCTTTGCGGAGTGTACTCACCAATTCCCAAAGTTTCCTTGCGATCGTATGAATGGTGTTTTAATTCTATTTATTTATTCGAGTGCTTGTGGATACACGATTTTTTGTTTTTCCGTCTTGTGCGTACATCAGTATTCGAAAGATTATGAGGGCCCTGGTGGGCCGATATTTAAAAAAAGTTGATGCCAGAAACCTTCACGGGAGTGTACTCAACAACTTCCCAAAGTTGCCCCGGCCAGCACCACTGCCCATTCTTTATCGGTCCAGGCGCGGCCTCTATCTACAGTCCATTTGTCTCCTAGGCGTTGTGACAAAAATTGTGTATGGGTATGTAGTGCTTGGGCAAGCCAGTGTACTATGTGAGAACCATTTCCCATCACATGTAAGTATTGAATCAGTAAGTGGGTCGGCAGTTCAACTGTTAGGTCACCCCAAGCTTGTGTTAGCAGACGGATAAGTGTTGCATGTGTCAGAAATTGTCCAGGAGGCATTCCCGTGTTAGCTGCCAGGGACTCGAACGATAGTAGAGTGCCTTCTGCAAGGTCTCCCAAATTTTCTAAATCTGCAGTTGTCCAACTGCCTAGCGCTGCCTCCGTGAGCATGCCTCCCTCCCAAGGCGTCCCCAACAGTGGTAAATTAGGGGCATATGGTATGACAGAACTCGTGAGTTTTAAGCTTCTCACATAGCACTTCCTCGCCACCGCAAGGTGCAACTGGTCCGGGCAGCGTTTCCTAGCCAGGGGGTGAAACAGCGCTTGTATCTGAGCCACTGTCATGACGGTGTTGCCCGAAGTCGTATCACACAAGTTCTTCCCGCTCAACCAGTAGGCCACCCATTGTAGCTGCGCTGCCAGGTAGTAGAGCTCCTGATTTGGGACAGACAACCCCCCAGTTGTCGTTAAAGTCCACATTTGTAAAGCGCACAATCACCCGTAAGGGTCTCTAGGCGCTGGGGGCCGTCGGGAAGATTAAGCGAGCTATTGCCCAGAGTCACATGGTGCTGGGCTAACCTGCCGCCGGAGCCAGGGATCGAACCGTGGTCCCCAGATTCCAGCGTCAGTCGCCCTGGCCGCGGCGCCACACCTCTTCCGCAGCATATAGCATCTTCAACGCAACTCTGGGTCGCCCTGTATTCCAGATTAGTCTCCTGGTCAGTGTTTCCAACTCCCGGAAAGTTCTGGTCGGGATATACACCGGTAGGTTAGCATAAAAGTACAACAGCTTTGGCAGCGCTATCAGTCAGCAGGGTCACGATAAATATGAATCCCTAAATAGCGGAAGACAGTTGGATACCAGACGAGTCTCTCGCCCATCACTACGATATCATGTTCTGGCGTGTCTGCAGCAAAAGAATATACTCCTGATTTTGCCCAATTAACTCGGAGGCCCGACACATCTCCGAAGTCGCTGAATATGGAGGTAAGCTCATGGGGAAAGCAAGTCAGATCTCTGACATAGATCAGTAGATCATCTGCATATAACGACACAGAGTGTATCCCATCGGCCAAAGGGATGCCCCAGTTTGCGCCAGAGTCGCGGAGTTGTGCCGCCAGGGGTTCCATCATAAGAGCAAAGATTAAGGGGGAGAGTGGGCACCCCTGCCTCGTGCCTCTGCGGACTCGGACCAAGTCCGATAGGAGCCTGCCCATGCGTACCTTGGGCCAACAGCACACATGGTTCACATATGGTACGAGGTGCATGCCAGGCTGGGATGGCGGGGGTCGTCACACAAATGACACCACTCTGGACTTCTCAGTGGCTTGGACGACTTAGGAATAGTAAAAGATTTGACAAATGGAATGCGATAGGCATATCAACGGTGGGTGATCTCTGGGGGAAGAGTAAAGTGGTCCCGTTTGCACACCTGCAGGTCCAATATGAACTTGCCTCTTCAGAGGTTTACAGATACACGCAGATCAAACATGCACTACAGACGGTATTGCCCTCCGTCACTATCGTGCCAGGCACTACCCCGCCTAGAAGATAGATTGTTGACTGAATATATGCAAAAAGTGCCACCTCCTTCACTTATCGTAAGTTGGTAAACAACTTGCCTGACCCCATGTTGGCACTTAGACTGAAATGGTCCATAGACTTGGGGGAATTTGATGACACGGAGTGGCAGGAGGCCCTATCGTCTCCTCGGGAGGTTGCAATACCTGCGCGACTGTGGTTGATACAACTCAAAGTGCTTCACTGCACATACTACACCAGAGTGACCCTCTGCAAAATAGGGACGGCTTCACATCAATTCTGTCTGCGAGACGGTGGGGAGGAGGGTACTTTCTATCATACTATTTGGGAATGTCCGAAGATTATGGCGTACTAGGTCAAGATAATGAGGACTTTATCACAAACTGTGGGGGTGTCACTGATTCCAGAACCAAAACGATGCTTGCTAAATATGTGGGAACCAAATGACCTAACCCACCCAGCGCAGGACTGGCCAACACTGGGACTCATGTTTGCTAAATGGAATATAGCGAGAAGGTGGGTGTCAGGAGAGTCACCTACATTGCAAGAATGGTCTAAAGACATGGATGAGGGGGCGTGGCCAAGATGGCAGCGTGAGAGGACGCTCTGACTCCGAGCTCCCGCCTACGGTAACACCGGCTTTGGGGCTGATATAGCTTCGGTCGGCTCACATCCCTCGAGCCGAGTGTCCCTAACCCTAAGTGGTGCCGTGCGGTGCCTGAAACAGCAGCTGAGGAGGCTTCTTTGGAGGGGTCTGGCAGACCAACGGCTGGTGCGGTCCACGGGACAGAAGATCCAGAGATCGTGCCCGGACAGCAGTGTCCTGACCAGCAGGAGAGCCCACCGGGGTGGCTTCGAGAGCTGCGGTTCCCGGCCGTGAATGAGGCAGACTGGTGTGGTGGCGGTCTCCCGTAGTGGAAGCGGGGGTGTCGCGGGAGACCGCAGAGGAGCTGCCATTTTGGTCACAGCACAGAGGGAGGTGACCGATCGGGAGGCACCTGGCGGGGTGCCGCGACTACATAGACGACCAGATAATTGCCGGGGAGGCGGCAGCAAGGTACAAGCATTGCGCGGAGGCAGACAAGGCGTCCACTCCAAGCGGGGCTGACAGCGGGGAGCACAGACGGTGGATCGGAGGAGGCCCGGAGAGACTTTTGACCGCGGAGTGCAGAGCCCGGCGGAGAGATGCCTAGCGGGCATGAACCCGGACAGCGCCTGGCAGCCCTCAGGATAGCGGCGCCCAGAGCAAGGAGCCGAACAGAGACACGGCGTGGTCCGAGCCGCGGGCCCCCTGCAAGGTCGGTGCGGCAAACGGATAGAGGGAGCTGGAGGTGCTAGGAGGCCTGTGGCGCTGAGGTACCCATAGAGACTGCTGGTAGTAGCTGAGGGTGGGCCAGCACCGGGAAGCCTGAGCGCCTGCCTCCGCGCATTGCCCCCCGGGAGCCTGGGCCACGGATGAGGCATTGAAGAGCTAAGCTGCGACTGGAGGGGCCCCGGGGCGGAGGTGGCGATACGCGACTGCCCGGAAGGAGTCGGAGGTTCGCGGGGCAGAGCCACGTTGCTGCAGGGGGGGCTGTGGCGAGTTCCCTGGGCGGTGTGCAGCGGGAGCTGGACCGAGGGGCGCCGCTTTGGGACTTGCACAGAGCCCTTGGCCGACTGGGCCCGAAACCAATTGCAGGTGCCGGAAAAGGGCCTGCCGGGGCTGGGGATGAGAAGCCAGCCTCGGGCCGCAGGGGCCCCGTGAGCCACACAGTTGTGAGCCGGAGACAGAACCTGTCCTTTGTGGAGACGGTGGCCTTGCACGGGATCCAACGCCACTGGAAGAGGGCTGCTCAGCAGAGGGACAGTGAAGGTGCAGAGGGGCTGCCATCTTGCGGAAAGGTGGACGCCCGGACGATCGGGGTCACTGGGGTAGGTCCAGTACTACAGCTGGTGAGTGGAGCGCATTGTGCTGGGGACTTGCGGGCCGCTCGGCGGACATCATAGAGGGATTGCTGGACGAGGTGACGCCGGCCCATAGACTTGCGAGAAGTTTAGGTGGAGCGGGAGACCGGGGCCCCATCGGTGAACTACTGCGGGTTCGCTTGGTGAGCGGATTGGGTGTGAGAAACATCTGACCTGGGGCAGAGCGCGCGACAGTGGAGTTGCCTTGCCAGTCACAGCACATCTTAATTGCCAAGCACGCAGACGACCACACAAGAGGCGACAAATGAGAGTTACCGCGCTGTGGTGGAATCGGTTGTACAGACACCTAGTGCCTGGTAAAAAGACTCTAGAAGAGAGGTCCCAGTGCGCTACGTAAGCATCATGTCTGGCGCGAGGGTGCGAAAGGACAAAACTGTTAAGGACCTGTTCGCTAAGTCTCAGGTGACCCAGTCACCCAAGGACATGACTGCGGCTGCCGCCCGTCAGCTCACGGGCTCTGCAGTCGGCGCGGAACCCATCACGAAGGCCTTCTTAGAATCATTATTCATGGCCTTGAGGGATGACATTCACACCTTTAAAAAGGAATTCTCGGAGGAGCTCAAGGAGGGCCGCAGAGATGTTGACGGACTTGGGGGACGTGTGATGACACTAGAGACCAAGACCGATGGACATGACACGGACATCGACGCCCTACAGCAAGAGATTCTGTGGCTCCATGACCAGCAGGTGGATCTGCAATCCCACATAAAGGATTTGGAGAACCGGTCTTGTGCAAATTTGAGGAGTAACACTGGCCGAGGATACCAAGGATCTGTTTGGTTTTTCCAGAGAACGTTTTAACCACATCTTGGGACGCCCGCTAGAGTCAGAACTTGGGCTGGACTGAGCGCATAGAGTTGGCCCCCACGAGGGCCATGTCGGCACCCCCACAGGATATCTTAGTATGTGTGCAGGACTACCGCACAAAGGAGGACATTCTACAGAAAGCCCGACAGATGCATATCCTTCAAGAACCAAACACCGGTCTTGTTCCAAGATTTGTCAGCGAAAACATTGCAAAAGAGGTGGACCTTCAAACCTGTCGCAGCACACCTCCAACAGCTCCAAATTCCTTACAGCTGGGGCCACCCACTTCGTATAGTGTTTAAACTAGACAACAAGCTTTATCGGCTCCGCTCATTGCAGGAGGCCTGTCGCCTGCTAGGGATAGAAACACCCATGGAGGAGGATGGCCCGCCGGTTCGCCCTGGTGGAGCTGTGGCCCCGGGCTCCCAGTGGTGCCAGCAAGGCAGGAGACGTCGTCTCAGAAAGCCACCTGCGACTGAGATTAAAGGAGGCCAGCGGGCTGCAGTGGAGGCAGTCGCTTCGGATCTGGCCTTGCCCACCCCAGTTGACTTTGACAGTTACGTCACTTATGGATGAGAGATGTTCGTTTTTCTTGCCGGGTCGTCGGCGGGAGGGGGGAGTGTTCTGATATGATCGTATTACCCCGGGTTAAAACGTTCCTGATTGCCTATGGAGGTGATGGACTATGGACGTCTGAACTCTTGGGTTTTTGTGGGGGAGGGGGGAGGAGAGGGAGGGGAGGGGTTTGGGGGGGGTTGGGGGAGTTGGGATGGGGGAGGGTATCCAGTGCTCCATGTCCGACTTAGGCTTCTGGATGGCATGCTCCCACTAGGCCAGGAGCCCCCTTCATGCCTTACATTTGCTTACAATACCAACACTATTCACCAGGATTCAGACACCAGCTGGAACGGATTCCTCGACAGTTATGCCTCCCACCACCCTTAAGATCTTGACCCTCAATGTGAGGGGTCTCAATGACCCTGTTAAGCAACTTGTGATTTTATCCTGTCTTGAAAATGCTCAAGCTGACATATGCTTACTCCAGGAGACCCACCTATTAGCGCGCGATTGTCATAGGCTGCGCTCTCTTAAATTTCCCACGCAGTTCTTCTCCTCCAACCCCACAAAGACAGCGGGAGTGGCGATTTTAGTGGTGCAGTGATTCAAAGGGGAAGTACTGCATAAAAGGGCAGAACTTAAGGGGAGGCTTCTGACATACCGCTTTGCCCTGGGAGGCCTCACATTCACCATCGGGTCCCTATATGCCCCAAATGAAGGTCAGGAAAAGTTTTTGCAGACTGCCTTTACTGAAGCCACAGCTACACCAGACCGACACATTATCCTGGGGGTTGATTTAAACCTGGTGTTTGATAATTTCTTAGATAGATCCAGTCAACGCACCCACCAAACAGGCGCACTTTCAGCTACCAGCATGGAGTGCCTAAGGGACCTAGACTTACACGACCTCTCACGCAGGTTTCATCCCCAGGATAGAGAATATTCTTACTACTCTAACGCACACAAAACATACGCCAGATTAGACCATTTCCTGGCCTCAGGCCCAGTGTGCACACTCACGACAGCAACTGAGATAGGCGCAGCATCACTCTCTGATCACATGCCAGTCACTGCCACACTCACACTCCTGCCTACATTACGCCCCCCCAGAGTCTGGCGCCTCAGAGACACGCTATTACATAGGGCGGACGTGGTGAAGCGCATTCAGAACACCGTTAGTGATTACCTCTCTCATAACGCCAACTCAGACACAACTCCTGCGACGGAATGGGCGGCCCTGAAGCGGTGGTTCGGGGGGAGTTTATAGCCCTTTCGACGGCGGATGACAGGGAGCGCCAGCATAAACGTGACGAACTCACGCAACACGTCCGTGAATTAGAACAAATGCACCAGAGAACTGGAGCCCCCAGAGTATGGCGGCAACTTAAAGCCATGCGACATCAACTAACGGCCCTGGAGCATGACCACGCTGAATTTGCGGCCGTACGGCTGCGACATGCCTACTACACTGGGGGAGACAGGTGTGGCCGTCTGTTGGCCAATAGGTTACGGGAAGCGTGTCAGCATCAAAAGTTTAAGGAAATAGTTCGCCCGGATGGGTCTTGGGTCTCGGAAGACGCTGAAATAGAGGAGGCTTTCAGAGCCTTTTATGCTACCCTCTATACTGACAGCCAGTTGAATGGCTTAGAGGCCGCTTCCTTCCTGGACTCAGTGAAGCTACCTTCTTTGACCGCTCCTCAAACGGAATATCTTGAGAGGGATATCCAAACGGAGGAGGTCATTGCCGCTATTTCCCGGCTTAAGTTGGGGAAAGCTCCTGGGCCAGACGGCTTCCCCGCAATCTTCTATAAGAAATTTTGCGCTGTACTCGCACCGATCCTGACTCGACTGTTCAACACGTTTGCGGAACACGGAGAAATACCGCTGGACCTTTTACAGGCTTTGATTGCAGTCATCTCGAAACCCGGGAAAGACAAGACTAAATGCGGGGCTTACCAGCCGATATCTCTGTTGAACGTGGATCTCAAATTGTATACCGGGATCCTAGCGCCCGATTGGCCCCTTACCTGCCTGGACTCATAGACCCTGATTAGGCAGGTTTTATCCCTGAGCGCCAGACAGTTTATTATTTTATTTTTTTTTGGTTTTTAATAAGATCTTTATTTTGCATAAGGTTGACATTATACAGGTTACAATTTGCGGCCACAGGGGCTGGCCGTGTCGAGAACAATCAGGTAAATTTGAACTGAGTAACACAGCCATTTAGCCGGCAACCCGGGGGTCCGGCGGCGAGTCTCATGAAACTGCATTTGTAGCCATCTGGTATCTAGCTATGTAAGTGACAGATCTTATGAGTTTATCTTTTCTTCGACAAAAGAATCATTGCAGTATCTACCCAGCATTAGTGCCATGTTAGTAATCACCCAAGTCCCCTCAAATAACCAGAGAGACAGCTATGGTTGGTCGATGGTGGGAGGGGGGGGGGATCAGCAGTAGGTGGTTCACCGAGTCAGTGTCCTTAATGCTGTCTGTGAAATGGCATAATGTGTGTTAGTATAGCTCACTGAGGCATAGGAGCAAGCGGGTATGTTCGGCAGGGGTAGTCTGCAGCCATTCCAAACAGGGCTTAGGGATCCATCAGTGCGGTGCCCGTGTGCCTTCCCAGTTTCAGTGCTGAGAGATCGCGAAGGACGTGTCAGTGGCTAATGTACTAATTAAAGTTTAATGGGTTTGTGAGGAGCACTCCGTAATAAACAATATGTTCAACCTATAAAATCGGTGCTGCAACTAATCAGGTGTGTCACGCCTGGGACTGAATACTAGTTTAAGTGAGAAAGACTCTCAACTAGTTGCGCACTGTTCACTATGTGTTATCCAACACTCATCCATGTAAACACTACGGGTGTGCCTTCATCAGGGGCTGATCTCTGGTGAACATAAGTTCCTTAGGTCACGCTAAATAAAACTGCAGAATGGTGCCCTGATCTGCGTTGAGTATGCCAATCTCCTGCGTGCTGTTCTAACCTTCTAATAGCGTCGCCACTGTATTAAACAGTAGTGCTCAGGCTCGTATCCCAGTATACTCCAAGCTGCCTTGAAACAAGACGTATCGCGCCTACGTCTTGTTTCAAGGCAGCTTTCGTAGTGCCGAAATGCATTGGGCATGAGATGAAAATGTGAAAACTATGTATTACATGATTTTTGCGTTGTGATGATTTGTAAACAAAATAAGTTTCACGATTTGAATTGATAATCAGAAAATGATATGTTGAAGTGAATCATTATTTGTATTCCGTAAAAACGTTTAGAAGCTTTTAAAAGCAATAAGTTATGAATTAAAATAACTGAAGTTTCAGTATGGTTTTGTGTTTACATGGATGAGTGTTGGATAACACATAGTGAACAGTGCGCAACTAGTTGAGAGTCTTTCTCACTTAAACTAGTGGCTAATGTACAGCGCAGCGAATTCTTGGCTAATACGTGCGAGGCTGAATGCTAGGACGTACCCCTCATAGTGTGTAGGTGTCATCGTGACTCCGTCATTCGTGGGTAGCATGAAGTCGATCGGGTGTCGCTTCCTTGTAATGTCATGTTGCATCTAGTGTCCTCTTTGGAAGTAAGGAAGGGGGCCTGGTCAGGGAACTCGACCAGCGAACAAACTATTCCCTACGCCTATACAATGGCGAGGAAAAACCTGGGGTCAGGAGGGCAGAGGGGAGAGGAGGGGGGGGAGATCCTCGTGGGTTCTCACATACGGTAGTAAGCATAAAGCGGGGCCTGGCAGGGCTTCCTGCAATGTAAGAGGAGAAGTGGGGGGGGCCTGTATCCCAGGTAGGGGCTGGTAGGCGTTGCCCGTGTCGCATAGGCAGCGGAAGCTGGCGCTCCGTGGGGCATTAGTGCAGGCCGTTTGCATGGAGGTCGTTCTCCTGTAGGGGGGGGAGAAAAGAAGGGGGGGGGCGCCTCCCTGTCAATATCTATAGTCAGCGTGGGCAGGCTAAGGCAAGGGCAGTAATGTGTGTGTAGTGTCGTAGAGGCGTCTGGTGTGTAGCGGAGAATCGCAAGTATCTGTATCTGGTAGCGCAGGTCGTGAGGTCAGAAGAGGTGAGGGGGCGGGGGAAAGGGGCGCTAGGTCGTGTCCGCTCTCTGAGTTGATTGGTATCGCTAAGGCGATCGCCTGGTGTCTCAAGTGATCCCCCGTTCCCGGCAGGTGTGCTGGAATGCCTTAAGGTAGTCGTTGCAGAGCTGGGTAATAGGGAATTTACGGAGTCCTGCAGTTTCCTCCCGGAGGAGCACCATGCCCTCCGCTCGTGCCCAGTTGGTAAAGGAGGCGCGCCAATGTTGAGTGTGGGGAGGGGTCGCGGCCTTCCAATGTTTGGTGAGCAGGCGTTTGGCTGTTATAAGCCCCATATCCCAAAAGCGTGTCCTCACTTTGTTAAGTTTCGTACGTTTGTACAACCCCAAGATGCATGCTTCCCACGTGTGCGGTATCTGTTCGCCAGTGCTGCGTGTGAGGAGCGTAACGACTTCGTCCCAATATGCTTGTATATCCGGACAATGCCACAACATGTGTAACAGGTCTGCTCCAGTCAGAGAGCAGCGTGGACAGGCAGCGTCAGTGGTCATGAAGTATCTATTTATTTTGTCGGGTGTGAGGTAAGCGCGGTGTAAGATGTAGAGTTGAATGATTTTGAAGCAGGGGTTGCGTGGGACATACGTCGGTCCGGCCAGAATTATCGCCCATTCCCCATCAGTCCAGTCCCGTCCTCTATCTGCCGCCCACTTCTCCCGTAGCGGCAATGTAGATGGCTGCGAGTGCACCTGTAGGGCCTGCGCCAGCCAATTGATGACGTGCGAGCCATTTCCCATTGCATGCAGATATTGCATGAAGTTGTGCATCGGCAATTCTGCGGTTACATCGCCCCAGGAGGCTGTAAGTGTGCGTAAGAGAGCTGCGTGGAGCAGGAACTGACCAGCCGGGAGTTCCGTGGTAGCTGCCAGGTCTACAAAGGTGAGTAGCGTGCCGTCAGCGTACAGGTCGCCCAAAGTGTCCACCCCTGCTTGTGTCCAGCTAGCTAAGCGAGGCACGGTCAGTGCGTCCATCAGTCCTGGAGTGCCCAGTATAGGTAGTATCGGGGCGTATGGTGTCGTTGCTCGGGTGAGTCGCAGACAGCGTAGGAAGCACCTGCGCGCTACCGCTAGGTGCAGCTGTGAGGGGCAGGGAGTCCGGGTTATCGGGTGAAATAGCGTGCAGATTTGCGTTTGCGTCCAGGCAGCAGTGTCCGAGGCGGTGTCCTCTAGATGTTTGCCGCTGAGCCACCCTGCCACCCATTGCATCTGCGCCGAGAGGTAGTACAGCTCCATATTGGGAACCGCCAGACCTCCTGACTCAGTTAGCATGTAGAGCTTGGTCAGCGCTACTCGGGGTCGGCCCTTGTTCCATATGAGGCCACGCAGCAGGGTCTCCAAGTCTAGGAATATCTTATTCGGCACGTAAGTGGGTATATTGGCGAAATAGTACAGTAGTCTAGGCAGCACTATCATTTTGCTAAGTGCTACTCGACTCGGCACGTTGAGGGTCAAGGTGTTCCAGAATCTGATCTGCGCCCGAACCGAGGCAACGGCCCGCAGGAGGTTCCCCTCCAGGACATCCGTCGGATTCCGATATATTCGTATCCCCAGGTAGCGGATCGTAGTGGGGTACCATTGCAATCTGCCTCCGCCCAAGCGCACATCGCATTCGGGCGTGTCCGGGCCAAAGGAATAAGCCCCCGATTTGGACCAGTTAACTCGTAGTCCCGACATCTCTTCGAAGATCCAAAAGACGTCGGTCAGGGAGGGAGGGATGTCAGTTATACCCCTGACGTACAGCAGCAAGTCGTCTGCGTATAGTGACACCGTGTGCAGGCCATCAGCTAGTGGAATCCCCCATGCAGGTCCTTGCGCCCTGAGGATTGTGGCCAGGGGTTCCATGGCCAAGGAGAATAGTAGAGGCGACAGGGGGCAGCCCTGCCTAGTGCCTCGTCGCACCCGGATGGTGTCCGAGAGCAGTGCGCCCGTGCGGACCCGGACTGTCGGCTTGTCGTATAGCAGGCCCACCATGGCTTCATAGCCTCCACCCAGTTGGAATTTCTCCATAACCGCCCCCAGGTACGGCCACTCCACCGAATCGAAGGCCTTCTCCAGGTCCAAGATCAGACATCCTGCTCTGGGCCACTGTTGGGTAGCATACTCTTGGACGCGGAAAAGGCGACGGATATTGTGGGAGGTGTGGCGGGTTGGGACAAAGCCGTTCTGGTCCTGATGCACCAGGCGGGGCACATAGGGGCCAGTCTCCGGGCTAGTGTAGAGGCCAGTATCTTGTAGTCTGCGTTTAGCAGCGCCAGGGGGCGGTAAGAGCCCATCTGCGTGCAGTCCCTATCAGGTTTGGGGATGGAGATCAGGGTTGCTTCATTTAGCGTTGAGGGTAAGGCTGCATCCTCCGATGCCGCGGCGTACATTTTCAGAAGCTCCGGGATAAGTATATCCGAGCCTGCTTTGTAAAATTCGGCTGGGAGCCCATCCGGGCCCGGAGACTTGCCGTTAGACAGGTTGAAAATGGCGTCTCGGACCTCATCGGGTGTAAGCGAGGCTCCCAGTTCGTCTTGTTGTGCAGTAGTCAGTTGTGGCATTTGCAGAGGGGCGAGATAGTCAGCAATGTCCGGGTGTGGGTGTGGCAAGCGAGAGCGATATAATGCAGTATAGTGAGAGGTGAACGCGTCATGAATCTGGTGCTGTGCGTATAATAGGCCCCTCCCCTCTGCGTGTATTGCTACCACTGAGGTCGAGCGTGTCTCTTGTGAAATCAGCCAGACCAGCAACTTGCCAGGCCTGTCACTCAGATGGTGCGTCCTCGCCGAGTGTGCTGCATAGTTAATGTCGCGAAGTCTCTCCAGAAGGCTCGCGTGGTCTGCGCGCGCCCCCTGCAGCAAGTCAGCACCGCCCTCAATGGCCTCCCCCTCTCTGTCGAGTAGAGTAGTTTCTAGCCTGGTCAGTTCACTCTCCAGTTGCTGTCTCATGTGGCCCTGTGTCCTCAAAGAGTGTCCCCGGATTACCACTTTGAAGGCGTCCCATTCTACCTGGGGGGAGGACGCCGTGCCCGCATTGTCTTCAAAGTACTGAGCAGCGCGTGTAAGGAGGGAGTCGCGGAAGGCCGCGTCAAGTAGCAGTGTCGGTCGTAGTCGCCAGGTGGTTATGGGGGGGCGCGGTTGGTCCCAGGCTATGGATAAGAAGTGCGGATTATGGTCTGAGTGCGTGCGGCCAATGTATAGTGCATTAGTCGCAAGGGGTAAGAGTTCAGTAGACGCCATGAATCGGTCTAGGCGTACATGCAAGTCATGTGCGCCCGAGTAGTAGGAGTAGACCCGTGTCCCAGGGTTGTGTGATCTCCAAACATCATGGAGGTCCCACTGTTCGGCCCATTCCAGCAGCGCCTTCGTGGCACCACGAGTCGGAGCGCCGAGAGGGGGCGGGGAGGAGCGATCTATTGTTATGTCTAATGTGCAGTTATAATCTCCACCCAATAGCCATGGGGACGTGTGCCAGGTTGCCATCTTCGTGGAGAGGTGCGCCAAGAAGCCTCCCTGATCAGTGTTTGGGGCGTAAAGTGAGACCAGTGCTATCTGTTGCCCATCGAGCCTGCCTTGCACTGCAACAAACCTGCCCTCCTGGTCTATCATAGTGTCCGTAACCGTCCAGGGGGTCCCAGGGCGGACCCATATCAGCGTGCCGCGGGCGTAGGAGGAGTAGGTTGTGGCATAGAGCTGTCCGCGCCATTTGCGGTGTAGTGCAAGAACCTCTGCCTTGTTCAAGTGCGTTTCCTGTAGCAGTGCTATGCCAATCTTGTGTCGCTTTAAGTACGAGTAGATGTGGTAACGCCTGGCTGGTGTGTGCATTCCCCTGATGTTCCAGGTGCATATTCGTGTCTCAGTCATAGCCACCATAGGTGTAAGCACCTCCAGCCCCCCCGTGCGTCAATTCCTCAAGCAGTGTCCCCCACCAGGCCCAGGATCCCGCTCCCAACGCTACACTGCCCCAAGGTTTCAGTACTAAGTGTGGTGATCTCCAGTGGTATAGAAAGGTAGGGAAAGGGGGGGGAAACATATGGCCTCAACATGGCAACATAACCTAAAATGCCAAAAGGTCGGCTGCACAACATGTCGCCGTTCAAACACTCGAATGAGCTCGTAAACTATACAGTTCAAGGGGGTGCCTTGTGGCTTATATTCCAACAATAGAAGTTACGGAGTAGTCCATAGGGAGTGCAGCGTCCCTCCCGGATAGGGTAGAAAGGCCGTTGCTGTCTGGCAGGTGCCCAAGTCTTGCCGCTCGGTGCAGTGTCAGCGGCCCTCTCAAGCCGCAGGCAGCAGGGGCTAGGCTCCCGGGGGGGGGGGGAGATCCCCCCTCTCCAGGCAATCCAGGCGGCGCCAGCTGGCTAGTATAATGCTGCTGCTGTTGTGACCAGTTCTTGACAGTGGACGGCTGGGCAGCGTGTGTGTAGTAGTCACAGTGCCTGGTCGGAGTCTAGTGTCCCAAAGCAAGTAGGGTCCAGCAGTGTGTAGCCGCGCCAATCGCCTCCCTAGGGGGGGTCTGTGAAGCACTCGTGTGGTCATGTCTTTTCCGGTGCATGGGGGCAGGTTTCCATTCGGACCAGTTCAGCCAAACAGGTCGGCAGTTTGTGGAGTGACGTCTGGGAGGCCGTCAGTGTGCTGGGAGTCTGGTATTCCATAAATTGCCTCATCATCGCTCGGGAGAGGCGCCGGGCTGGTATCCGGGGCAGGGGATGGAGCCGGAGAACTGCTCATTTCCACCACTCTGCGGAGAGCGTCCCGTTGTTCCTGCATCATCTCGTTTGCGGATGGGGAGTGAGCCGGCGATTCTCGAGCTCGGGGAGGTGTGGAAGCCCCGCGCCGGCGGCGCCTCCGCGCCCCTCGTGTGCGGTTCATGGTAGCAGTCCCTTGCGCTCTTCTGGGTACATCAGGCATGTTTTCGTCTAGCCAGGCCTCAACTTCATCAGGGTTCATGACGAAATGTGTCCTGTCTTTCGCCACTACCCGTAGCTTGGCTTGGTATTTGAGTCCGGCCTGTCGCAGTCTCCTCTTCACCTCCAGAAAGGAGTGCCGCTGTCTTTGCACTTGCACGGTGTAATCCGGAAAGAACATTACTGTGGCATTGTCAATGCGGATCTCGCCCAACTTCCTGGCCTCCCGTAAGACCGCATCGCGATCTCTGTAGTTCAGGATTTGTAGGATGATAGGCCTGGGGTTCGAGCCTGCTGATAGGGGTTTCGTGGGCACTCGGTGGGCATGCTCCACCACAAAGTGGGGCGACAGTGTGCCTCCCGGCAGTATTTCTCGTAGCCTGTCTTCCACTTTTTGATAGGGGTCCATCCCTTCCCATTTCTCCGGAATGCCCACCAAGCGGATGTTGTTCCTCCTTGCCCGCCCCTCCGCGTCCTCCGCCCGGTCCTCCAAGAATTCCACCCTGTTCAGGAGATCTTGTATGTGCTTGTCCGATTGAGTCACCTTCGGTTCCAGTGTTACCATCGCGTCTTCCAATGCCGTGGTGCGTTCCTGCAGCTTCTTGTGGTCAGCCCTAAGGTGAGTTAGGTCAATCGCCACACTGTCTATCCTGGTCTCCAAGGAGGTGCGTGTCTGTTGGAGGGACTCCTCTATTCTTTCCATGGCCGCCAGGACGGAGTCCAGCTTCGATGCCACATGGTCAGCGTCCATCTTGGATGATGTCTTCGTCGTCTTCCCCTTCACCGACGCATTCCCCGTTCCGGTGCAGGTCATCACTCCCCCAGACATGGGGCAGGCGGTGTGTGCAGGCAGCGCCAAGAGCAAGGCTTGTGCCCGTATGTGAGAGTACAGGGGGAACTGACGAGGTGGTAGGCCACGTCCGTGGCTTTGTCAGGCAATTTATACCTTCAGTGCGACCTCCACGGCGCCAGTCCGTTAGCACTGCCGCTCCGTCGTGATGCTCAGGGAGGTGTAATGAGAGGATTCGTTCCGGTCATTCCCAGGGTCCCTCCAGGGGGGGGGAGGGGGAGGGGAGGCTCCCCGCACCGGTGTCCAGCCGCCTTCTCGGGCCGCTCCAGTGTGTCCTGTGGTCAGTGGTAGCCCATTATAGCGGCTGCTGTGTTCGTCGGTGAGAGAGCAGCGGCTCCCAAGCATAAGATAGGCGTGCTTCGCCGGGCCTCGCGGCCTCTCCCACACTCTCGGCTCCCTCGTGGCGGTCCCGCAGTGTTTGTGGCAGTTAGGCGTCTTGGGCCCGCGGCGTAGTGGACCGTGAGCTGTGGTGAGTCAGGGAGTTAATCCAGTCCAGGCGGCTGAGAGGCTCCCACCGCACCCAAGTACAAACTGGGCCCCGCCAGGGCCGTCACTGCTATTAGGGCGTTCCCGAGGGCAGTGCAGTGGCAGACGCCTGGAGGCGCAGGCGGCTGTCGTTGGCGGTCGTGTCCTGCCAGTGGCCCCCAGCGCGTAGCTCCATTCTATTGGAGGGGGGGGGAAGAAGGGGGGGAGGAGGGTCCCCCGGCCCGGCAACTCACTGTGACACCACGAGGCTCCGCAGGCACCAGAGTCCCCGGCTGGCGATGTCGGCTGGAGGCAGCATGCAGCGCTGGAGGGGGAGGAGGAGGAGGGTTCCGCTTGCTTTTCGGCACCGCCGCGCCGTCCCCATGTCTCAGCACCGGCTATGTCTTCAGGGGTCGAGTGCTTGCCCTCACGCCTCCGCCTCTCTCTAGGCCCGTCCCCGCCAGGTCCGGTCCGCTTCGGATCCCGTCCGCGTCTGGCCCGTTGTCGCTCCTTCCGGTCCCCTCTTTGGCTCGGGAGGTGGGAGCAGCTGTTGCTGTGCTTCAGGAATCAATGCACCCTCCGCCGCCCGCTCCGGCCAGGAGTCAGGTCGCCTCCAGTAGGCCGCAGCGTGAGGCCCAGCAGCCCTCAAGAAGCCGCGGTCTCGCATGATCGCGTACCCAGCCGCGTCGTGATCTGGCCGTCAGCGCAGTTGGTCTCGGTGCAGAGCCCCGCGACCGATTCTGCCAGAAATCGGCCTGTGTGTGGGCAAGGGTTGCGGGCAGATCCGCCAGCAGTTTCAGGCCAGTCAGGATAGTTTTGGCCGGAGAAGTGACCCGGGGTAGGGGAGCTCAGGCAGGAGCTCTACCCAAGCATGTCCTTCTTCATTGCGTGCCAAGCCACCCTGAGCGCCAGACAGTTTATAATACCAAACGGATTATCCACCTAATAGAGAGGGCTACTCGATTGCCTGGGGAATGCATGATGTTGGCGATAGATGCCGAAAAAGCGTTCGACCATGTCCATTGGCCTTACCTGGAGCAGGTCATGGGGAGAGTGGGAATTGGGTAGAAATTCCGCACTTTTGTTTTTAACTGTTACAAATTTCCCACGGCGCTAGTTAGGGTGAACGGCTATAGCTCTGCTAGTTTTAACATCGAGAGGGGCACGCTTCAAGGATGCCCACTCTCGCCCCTTTTATTCGCTCTCTATATATGGAGCCGTTACCGCAGAAAATACTTCAAAATCAAGAAGTCACAGGGATTAAATTCGACGGCTATATTCACACAATCAGCCTCTACGCTGATGACATACTGATTTCACTAGATACCCCGCAGTTTGCCTTACCAGCATGTATAGCCGATCTAGACACCTTCGCTAGGGTGGCCGGGTTCAAAATGAACACAGATAAGTCAGTAGCTTTAGATCTCTCGCTGTCCCCCTCCACAAGATCCTACCTGCAAGGCCTCCTTCCCATTCAATGGGCAACAGACACAATTCCATACCTAGGGATACAGCTGACCTCCTCACTTTCCACCATGGCAGCGGCCAATTATGCCACGCTTTGCGGGAAAATTCGGAGTGAGATAAACCGGTGGAGACATTACCCACTCTCCTGGTTGGGTAGGATTGCGGCAGTCAAAATGACCATCTTACCTCAGATCCTCTACCTTTTTCACGCTCTCCTGCTCCGACCACCCGCTGGATGGGTCCGGCAAACACAATCCGAGCTAGCCCAATTTATCTGGCAGGGCCGGAAACCCAGAATGCGAAGAACGCTGGTCATGCTTGCCCCAGAGACGGTAGGGTTGGGGTTACCTGATCTACACAAATACTACCAAGCATCACAATTGTGATACCTAGTTGAATGGAGCAAATGGGAGTCAGAGAAGCACTGGCTATTCCAAGATCAGGCGGTGGCAGTTCGCACGCTACAAGAAATTCCCTTTCTCCACAAACCCCACCGACCACCTAACCTGTACGCCTCGTACATAACACGGGGTCCCTTGGAAGTGTGGGACGCCACCAACATTGCACACGACCTTACGACCTTCCCTTCCCCGCACACCCCCTTGGTAGATAATCCCAATTTTGCCCCGGGAACAGTGGGGTCCACTTTCGCCCATTGGAGACCTGCAGGATGCCGATCCTTATATCACATTTATGGAGCTGAGGGAGTTGTTCCCTTCCTCCAATTTAAACAAGAGTATGGCTTTCCAGAAACGGAACGGCTACGCTACCTGCAAGTGAGGCACTGGGCACTGCAACCACAAGTACGCACTAGCGCAGATAGACGGCTCCTCCCGTACGAGAGGTGGCTCATCTCCCACATGACGGATGCCAAACTTATTTCCGATCTCTATAAGATGCTGCAGGTCACATAAACGCACATAAACAACCCGGGCAAGGAGCGTTGGGAGAGGGAACTAGGTAGGACCCTCAGTCAGAAGGAATGGGAGAAGATTTATTATAGGGCCCACCACTCGGCATACCACATGGGGCTCACGGAGACGTTCACGAAAGTAGTGACATACTGGTACTATACTCCAGAACGGTTACATGAGATGGATCACAGTAGAGAGGCATCGTGCTGGCGGGGATGTGGCCGGGTTGGCAACTTGGTGCACCTGCTGTGGGAGTGTGATCAGATTCAACTTTATTGGACGCAAGTGTTAAATGAGGTGTACAAACACTTTGAAACAGAGCTCCCGTGCTTCCCAGCGTATACTCTACTAGGACTTTCCAACCCACTGGCCTACCCCTTACGCTCCTGCCGGGGTAGACAAATAGCTATTGCACTAGGCTCTGCGGTGCAAAACATACCATACTTACACATTGGCGTACCACCACCATACCCTCCTTTACAGTCTGGCTGCATAGGTTGTGGCACGTACTCGGTATGGAGAAATTATCACTCACTATGGCAGGGGAGGGAGACAAATATGATGATCTATGGCAACCATTTTTGTCACTTTTATCCACCGAATTTAGAGAAATCACTTGACCCAGATATCTGAGGTTGTTGAGACTTACGGAACCAAAGAAGACAGATTCTTAAGGCAGGCATAGATCTAGGGGAATGGTCAGAGGGAGGGACAAGGAGAGAATGGGGACAGAATGGGAGAACTGGATGGGGAGGAGGGGGGGAGGTGTTGGGACGGGGGGAGGGAGGTTTCTGAGTTTTGTTTTTTCTTTTCATTCCTACGCACCATGTGCCAGCACTTACGGGACTGTTCCCTGTTCGTTGACACGTGCTTGTCATGGCCTTTATTTGATTGTATGGTTCGATGTCACAGCTCATGACTAGAAGGTACATGGAGTGCTATCCTTGTTTTTTTGTGCTGAAATCAATAAAAACAGTTAAACCATAAAGACATGGATGAAGCTATGGTGGCGGAGAGGGCGGCATATGTGCTTCGGGGATGTCCTCAAAAGTGGGAAAGAATCTGGGGAAGCTGGAATAAATTCAGAGGGAATAAATGTGAACCACCAAGACTGGAGACTGATCAACTGTCTGATTAGGGGGGTGGGGGGCAGGGTTGTTGTATTGTACTGTTGTTCTGGTCATCCCTGAAGTCATGTATAACTATTTCATACGTGATGTGAAAGGTAATAGTGCAACAGGCTGCTAATCATTGTGTATGCCATGAGATTTTGTGATGCTCAACGTTTCAAATAAAAAATTTTTTTTTTTAAACCAAACTATTATTTAATTAAAAATTAGATTTATATTGCTGTAGCATTTTTGACCTTTTGTTTTACATTTGAATGAAAAATTGTTAATGAATTTTCATTAATACTTAACATTTTAATATGGTTTTACTATTTTTTACATTTAATACACTTTTACATTTTCCCTACTCTTTACCATAAGGAGATGTCTGCGATAGTGGTGCAATCTTCCACCTACATGTGAAAAGTTACAAGTGGTAATTTTGCACTTGTAAATTAGGCTCTATCCGTTCCATTAAGGGAGTGGCAACCTATAAGTCTACAATTTTGAGTACCATTACACCCGTAAATGATGGCTAGCCAAAAAATAGCAAAATTACTCAAAAGTGTAAGAGTAAATGTACTTGTGCCAGACTAGTCCTCAACCTCCCACACCAAGCCCACAACACACCAAACCGTAGGGAACTCAACTAACTTCAGATACATAAGTGTGCAAACTTAAAACTCCTCACCCGCACCTACATAGCATTCCAACACTGGCCCTGCCTAACTGAACAGCCGCAGTCACTTCCACCAACCTTCCAGACACCTTTGCTTTGCTGGCCCCTCACACCCCGCTCATCAGACAGCAGAGCAGGGGGCCATGCCTTCTCATACCTGGCCCCTAAAGTCTGGGACGACTTCCCACAACACATCAGAGTCTCCTTCTCTCTTCTTGAAGAAGTTGAAGACCTGACTGTTTGAGTAAACCCCCAGGGCTGCCTCACACACCTTCAGTAGAGCACCTGGATACCCTCATAGTGTAAAAACATTGATAACGTAACACTTGCAGTAAATATGCATGTGTAGATTTTCATTTGTGAATGGGGCCCTAAATGTTCCTCTCACATGGACAGGTATGAAGATAGAAACATCTCATCAGCATTCCCATCTGCTAATCATCAGCAGTAACATGGCATACTTGACTGAGACATTGGGAATTAGAATACCAGTCATACTTCACCTGACCTTCAGTGTGGGAGACACAAAGCACCTCCGTCATCCTACTAAACCTCTGGTGAGATTCTTCGATCAGACGTACACACGAGTTTCAAGGTTAAAATGAGCGTGGCAACACATGTGACCATTATTTTGTCTTTATTGACTCGTGACCCAATCTGTGACTACCTTTAAAAGCTCTGTATGTTGTTCATGAAAACGTGACAGCTGCTGCACCTCGCTATTTAGTTAGCCACAGCTGAAGCTAAGTCTCAGACCAACCTCTTTATCCAGCAGATGTTGTCTTTCTAAACAGTTGAGTATTACGGTTGTCTGGTAGTAGTGGTAAGAAATACTTCTTTTGAACCCTCACTACTCGACATGCTTTTTATTTAACACAGAGGACAGCTGTCTCTTGTATCTATAAAGCTGTTAAAGATCCCCTTTATAACCATCAGAGGCTAAACAGTTCCATTTTCGATGCAGCACCAGTACCTATTACTATCGGTTGGATGTGAGCTGTTCTGTCAATCGGCCGAACAAGTTATATTGTTGCATTAGCTATGCAGGTCCTTGTATTTCACAATTCCTATCTAGATATATCTATGTTTTTGTATTTCAGCTGGTTCCCTACCTTCAATCCAATTTAACAGGCTTCGAGAACCTAGAAATTCTAAATTTCCGTAATGGAAGCATTGTGGTAAATAGCCGGATGAAGTTTGCTAAGCCTGTGCCTCACAATGTAACCAACGCTGTGTACATCATCCTGGAAGACTTCTGCAACACTGCCTATCAAACCATGAACTTGGCCATTGATAAGTACTCCTTGGATGTGGAATCAGGTAATGTTGCTATGTCAGTAGATAAAGGCAATACAGTGTAGTATTACATGCGCAGCGTCACAATAGTGGCATATTTGGGATCACTGAAATAATATCGACTACCAAAATATCGACTACCCAAAATATCGAGGAAAATATATCTACAACCAAAATATCGAGTTTGTATGTACAAACAGGTAAGTACAAAAATATCGAGTACAAAATATCGTTTACAAAAATATCGTTTTAAAAAATATCGACTTTAATAAAAACAATGTTTAATTACATTAATATAAAAAATTAATTACTAAAATATAATTAACAATACTTAAATTAACTTTTAATAATTAAATAATTAATGAAAGTAAAAAAATAATATTTTTTTAATCATATTTCTTAAAACATATATATATATATAGTAACAAAATTTAATTAAATAATAGCCAATATTATTAACGTACAAATACAAAAGAGTAAAAATTACTATTCCCACTGCAAAGAGTGCAACAATGGATATATGACGTTACAACACAACTTTTACAACGCACTACCATTACAACGTAAGTATTGGTAAGTATATAATAATTTTTTTTAATTTAAAATATTTAGAATTATTTAAATATAATTTAATTTAATTTCATTTCATTAAATTAAATTAATGTAAATTTAATTTTACTTTATTTTTACACTGTACCCCTGTACCCCTGTACCCCAAAACTGACCCTGAACCCTAAAAAAACCCTTTACCCAAAAACCCAAAACTGACCCTGAACCCTAAAAATCCCCCTTTACCCAAAAACTAAAAACTAACCCTGAACCCTAAAAATACCCCTTTACCCAAAAACTAAAAACTGACCCTGAACCCTAAAAATACCCCTTTACCCAAAAACTAAAAACTGACCCTGAACCCTAAAAATACCCCTTTACCCAAAAACTAAAAACTGACCCTGAACCCTAAAAATACCCCTTTACCCAAAAACTAAAAACTGACCCTGAACCCTAAAAATACCCCTTTACCCAAAAACTAAAAACTGACCCTGAACCCTAAAAATACCCCTTTACCCAAAAACTAAAAACTGACCCTGAACCCTAAAAATACCCCTTTACCCAAAAACTAAAAACTGACCCTGAACCCTAAAAATACCCCTTTAATTTAACATAATTAGCAATTAATCAATTAAATTAAAATAATTACCAATTACATTTTAATTAATTAACAAATATTATTTAATTACCAATTAATTAAATATTACTACCAATTAATACATTTACATATTTAATAAATAATAATTAAATTACTTCCCACCCTATTCCCCTATAAACCCACAACCCGCTACAGGAAATACATTATTTTAATTTACATAATTAGCAATTAATAAATTAAATTAAATTAATTACCAATTAAATTTTAAATAATTAACATATATTATTTAATTACCAATTAATTAATTATTACTACCAATTAATAAATTTACATATTTAATTAATTATAATTAAATTACTTCCCACCCTATTCCCCTATAAACCCACAACCCGCTACAGAATAAAATTACACAATAATTAAAAAAAAATCATTAATTAAAAATAATTATAACATAAAATGACACTTTTCACACATATTATAACATAAAAACACTATAAAAAATTACATATTATATAAAAAACGATATTTTTTACTTTCGATATTATTTACAGTCGATATTACTTCACTTACCTTAAAAACGATATTTTGGCTGTCGATATTCTGTCCTGTCGATATTTTCTCCAAACGATATTTAAAACTCGATATTCTGTCCAAACGATATTTTGGAGTCGATATTATGTCTGTGTACCGCATATTTGATATGTTCAACATGTTTTGCCTAGAGGAAATGCTGCAAGAGTACATTTTATACATTCGGGTACTCAGACTGTCATAGGCTACCTGGTGTAATTATGTGACACTCTCTGAAGTATTGCAAACTTGGAAACGTGCTCCAAACATAAGCGTAAACCTACGAGAGCAAATGGCTACATTTCAAACAATAGGATGAGTGATGGGGAGCCCAATATTTCCTCGCTGATCAGCACACTATACAAATCCGATGCTACATCACCTCTCACCAGGATCACAGAATAAGACAGCCCAGTTGCATTTAACAATGGTTGAGAGTGCTGACATTCCTCTCCTGGAAACATGCTCGGATCAACTTTCATCATCAGTAAATTGTGTACATTTACAGAGTGGAAAACGATCTACTGTGTAATATTCACAAATTTACAGGTTTGTGGCATGCTGGAAAACTTCCCCCCTTCTCCACTTGGGCTGCTTAAGGACATCCACCAAACACAGGGACATATGGACATACAAACGTGTTGGAATATCTTCGCAATGACACACACATTCCCCTCCCTGCTTGATCCTTCTTAAACTTTTGTATCCATATTTGAACTGCACTGTCACGTAACCTGACTGCGCTACCGAATCCCTTCCTATGCTGCAGACCCTACAACCTCTGTAACCTGGAATGCCCCAAAAATAACCACACCATAATGATAGAAAAACAGAGCGCCTCCCAGTCATCTCGACAAACAGTAGGCAATGCAGCAACCACTTATTTCAAGATATGAAGGGTGATAGGGCGCTTCAACCTCTCGATGGTACCTCTATCTCTGGACCACCCTTCTAAGATGCTCTTCCCCACCTCCCCCGCCATTGGCTCACAGCCCTATAGTTGTTTTCCCAAAAATGCCATGCCATGCCTGCTAACTTACCGGCTATTGTGACAGCCGCAAAACTTTTTCCATCATTGTCATGAATAAGTTTACCACATCATCCTGTTGAACTTGACCACCATTGTCACCTCCGCGTTGCACTGCCCCCAAGTTCAGGAACTTGTGCTGAGCCAAACTATATGCTTTGCCAGTTGATGCCGACAATGAGCCAAAAACCAGCTGGATCATACACTATCCCCTACCACCCACAAGTGATCCAGCATTGCACTCTTCACTTTGTCTAACCCTGGAGCCAACCCACTGAACCGTGACCAATGAAAGCGAGAAACAGCATCAGTGATGTCATTGTGTACTCCTGGAATGTAATGCGTCCTCTACCTAACATTTTCCCTCAAGCATTCCAGCACAAAAACTCTTGGTAACTTCCATACACTAGGTTCTCTTGCAGACTTGCGGTTTAACATGTTCACCACTGACATGTTGTCAACATTGGAGAAAACTGTTTTGTTTGCAAAGTGTTCCCCCCCACAAAAAGACCGCCACCACCACAGGAAAAAATTCAAAGAACACAATGCTGCACTGCCCCCCACCCCCTGCTTCCAAGACTCTGGCCACTCCTCACAACACCACCATCCATGCCAAGACAACACGAAGCCATAATCAGCTGCAGCTTCAGAAAAACATTCAAATTGACCACTTCATCCATTTGTTTGCCCACTCCACCATTGGAACCCCATTGCATACGTTCAAAAACTGATGCCAAAGCCTCAAGTCCTCCTTCACCCTGCCGTCAGTCGCACCCTGTGGTGTGGTAGGGAGGGATGTCCCTGAAAAAGTTCATCCCAACCTCCTGCAGAAATTCCTTGCTGCCCTGATTGCCCTATATGTAAGATTCCGTTCACCTAGCGAAGTCTGAATGTCCTTCGCCTGCACCTTGGTTTTGACCAAAATAGTGTCCAACAGCTCCAAACAGTGCTGCATTTTGTCCTAATAACAAAAGGGCAACCCACTAGTCCCCAAGGAACTGGGTATAATCAATAACATAGAGAGTGATCCTTGAGGAATGATTTCATAAATCTTTCTTATTTTTCAATTGTCACTAACGTGAACTAATGAATTAACTAGACGCGAAAACACAACATTTTTATATCAAAAAGATTTCATTTTTCATATATTGAACTCTGTTTATATACAAATCAGCAATCGTCATGAGAGACAAAATTAATTGTTCAAGTACATTCTCCAAGGCAACACAAAAGTACTACTGTCAGAATTTACGAATTTGCAGTAGTATCAACACACCATTTGTAGATATGTACGGGCAATACAAATAATTCTATTTCTTATGATGACATCTTGAAGCCACAAATGGTGTAGCAGTGTCGACGTTTCGGTCTCTCCCATTTATTTCACTGAGACCATCCTTTGTTGTTGCACTCACAATTTCACTTTTCTGTACAGCACTGTCCTTTCCAATCCTTCATTAAAAACAAGCAGAACAGAAGTCTCCGTTTGAGTTCGCTCAACTTTCCAACAAGTGTCCTCTTTATTCAGAACACGGCAGTCTCAGATTCAATCAATCCTCCGTATCGTACGATTCTGGCGTCCTCAGGCAATCGAATCTCCACCCTATGAGAGTCTAACTCAATGCCCAAAAATGTAATTACCTGGGCGGGCCCTACTATCTTTTCCGGGTCCAAAGGGACTCCTAAATCCTGCATCAACTCCTGAAACAATGACAGACACTGCTCACATTCTGATGACCATCCCATAATGAAGAAATCCTCCAAATAATTGGTTACAACTTCTTTGCCCGCCACATGTACAAAACTTTTTGGCCTAAAGGAACTGAATCCCTCAAACAGAGAGCAAGAGACTGAACAGCCCATGGGCAATGCCTTGTCCACAAAAAAGTAGCCCCCAAACTAAATAGCCAACAACTCATGATCCACAGGGTGAACTGGAAGCAATTGAAAAGCTGATTTGACATCACAATTCGCCATCATGGCTATTGTATTTACCAACTGCACTGCTTTGTCCACAGAGGAGTAATTCACTTTGCTGCACCCTTCAGGGATAAAACCATTGACAGACAGTCCTTCCAGCCAAGAAAGGTCATAAATGAGCCGAAACTCACCATACTCCTCTAGTGGTACCACCTCAATTGGCGAAATCCGTAAATCCTCCAGCGGCCATTGTGAAAATGGCTCTTCCATCCTCCCTTTGCTCACCTCCTTCATTAGTTTCCTCCAAACCAGTTGCTCCTACCCCTTACAGAACGCACATGTTCTACCCAATGCCTTGCCCTGGGTCCCTGATAACACGAACGAAATCCAAACTGAAAACTAGGTAAAATTACCTTTTTGTCCATGTCTGACCCCACAATGTCCATCCAGTATTTCAAATGTTCTAACCTAACCGGTGTACAAGCTTTTATCAATAGGATTCTGACCTACTCTTCCCCAACCCCTGCTATTGTAGGCAGCCCACTGACCACTGGCACCTCCCTGTTGCCCTGAACCTCCTCCCTGGTCGCCACACTGAGTAAGCATGTGTTTTCCGCCAAATTGGGAGCATTCATGATGGTATTTGCAATATCCCTGCAAACACTGTCCTCTGTTAAAGGACCAACAGGCTCCTGCTGTTGTCACCTGTCCACGTCCAGGAGCACCCACCCCTGGATGGGTGGGACATCCTAGAAAGTGCTTGTAGATGACAGGCCAGCCACAGGCAATGTACGTAGATAGGGCATGGGCTTCGGCATTATAGTTTTCAAAAACAACTTGTAATTCAGCTGCCCCTGACAGCCCATCCTCTTCCTCCACTAGATGAGTGCGAACTTCTTGATCGTAGCGCACCTCCACCTTGCGCACCACATCCAGATATTTAAAAAGCACTACACATCTTTCAGGGTATTTTTGCAGTAGATGCTCGCATATATGAGAAAAGCTGCTGTCTAAATCTCTATGTTGGCTGGCACCCTGGGCCTATGGGACAGCTCATATTCCTCTTCCTTGGAACCGTCCTTGGCCCTTAACTTGCAGTGTAGTAGTTTAAAAAGCTCTACGTACTCCCCCTTCCAAATATGCTCTTTGGTGGCCGCTCACCTAACGACTTCGTAATGTCCATATATGGCATCTTCTTCACCTCTTTACTCTCCATCTTTTCTTCTTCCCCCACATTTTTCTCTTTCAGCCATACCTGTGGCTTGTGATTCAGTAAGCACCCCCTCCTTAACTTCCGATGTGTCCATGCCTGTTCCTTAATCCTGGACATATTTTCTTTTCAGTAGCCTGGGACCACACCCTCCTTGCTACTGCCTCTTCATTCCCTCTGCCTGCACCCCCACTTCCACAAACCCGGCAGCCCTGCCCCCATGCCCCCTGTTACCTTGCCTCAAGATCGGGCCCATGCTAAAGCCATCTGTTCTGTTGCCATGCCTGTACTCTTTTCCCAAGAAGACACCAGGGTCACAGCCGCCTGTAAGACACCAAAACGTCCCTGCTGAATATTAACGCCCCATCCCCTTTAACCTTCAGGAGGTGCTGCCTACCTCTCAGTGTCATAATCACCCTCATCCACAGTATCCCCTTCTTCCAATTCCTTTTCCTCATCCTCCAATTTCCAAGCATCCTACATAAACCCCCCCACCACAATCTGCGCTAGTGCCCAGGACCTTCCCATGCCCCTCTCTGCCATCACTAAATTGCTCCTCAAACAAGCCCTGAGGTGGGTATTACTTGTCATAATCTTGCAAGGCGGTGCATAGTCCTGTCCTTGCCTCTCTACCGTCAGGTCCCCTGCCATCCCCAGCTACAAACATAAATGCTCTGTCTAGGGACCAAGATGGACAGGCTGCACCTGACCCTCCCACCTGTGTGGAATGCAAACACATCGCCTAAACTACCTCATGTCCCTGGCAGCCGCTAAACTGTCCCTGATATGCTGGGGCACTGGTGTGACACCACGCCCATCTGCCTGGACTTCCATTCCGAAAAGCCTCTGCTCCCACCCATACCAAGGATTGCAAGGGGGGACCAGGAACTGCTCAACTGCCCCCCACACCACCATAGCATACTGCTCCCCTGGTCTTGACTGTACCAGATTGTCCCTCTGAGGTCTGTGATCTCCCCCACGCCCGCGACTCCAGGCCCCACTCCTACCACAGTAAAAGAAGGTCCTGGCTACTTTGCTTAACCGCCAGCCCACCATCCTGTCCAGTGCTCACGCCCCACCCCACATGTGCTATGTCTTGCACGCTCTTTCTTCCCACCTCACTCACCTTAGTGCCATTGGAGGGAGCAGTTGGCATATATGTAAGCTGTCCCGCTCTAACTCCCTCCCCTGCATCCACATGGGGCTGCTGTAACAGGATCTGCCTTTGGGGATTGGAGAGGTCAATCAGCAGGCCCTGAAGATTGCTGTCCCCGCCCCCAGCCTAATCAATGTGTCCCGCCTCCCCACAACACTGGTGACTTACCACGCTCCCTGGCCTCATGGAAACTAAAGGGGTCTGCACCGGGGGAAACCCACCTTCAGGGTCCCAAATGATGCAATCTGTCGAATGCCCCCCTGCCATTCACGATTGGTAAAGGAGGAAAACGGGAATGTGTGCTGCTTCGTGACATGCGTCTCCTACCTCCTCTTGGAACTACAGACTTGTATGTATGTATGTATTTGAGCTTGTAAAGCGCACTGCTACCCGTCCATAGGTTTCCTGGCGCTGTATAACTCTGGGGAACCCGTCCTGGCTTTCCCTGTGGGATGGTCCCTGCTGGGAGTCCCCAAGGTGGAGCCAGGCATCTCCGGAATTGATGGGGCCGTTGTGGAGATTAGGCAAGCTAATGCCCAGAGTTGCCGAGTGGAACCCCTGATTAGAGTAAGCACCGAAGCGAGAATTATCGAGTCCGCTGACCCAAGTCCACGACCCTGCCGCATTGGGAATTGAACCCTGGTCCCAGGCCGACTTCTGCTCCCGGGTCTGCCGCCTCTAACCAGTGAGCCACACTACTCCAGGCTTAGCTACTGGCCTCAGGCTTCTCAGTTGCACTCCTACCCCCTCTCCACCATACCCATAATCCTGGTCTCCGTGCTTTTGTCCCTGCCCAGCACAGACCCACCTCTGTGTAACTTGCAAGAGGGTGATGTGGAGGCCATAACAGCCGCCCCCACACCACCTGCTGACCTTCTTTTTGAGTGCTCCTATCCCACCAACCCGACCTGCCGCAACGCTTCCTCCGACAACAGGTCGGTCCGCCCTTCCTGCTTTAACACGAGGAGGGCTTGTTTTACCCGAGAAGGCACCTCCATTTTCAGAGAAGAAACAACAAAGTCCCTGTGCAGACCGGGCTCTCTCGCACTAAAATGGCACCCCATAACACTATTCCTCCCTACAAAACCCATTCAGACCGCTCCTCTAAACCCCTTGACCATACCCCTTGTGCCCCTCACACTTGGACACTACCACCTGCATAACATTCCAGAGAGGGCAGAGCCTTCAGGCCACTGTCACAAAACCATCACTTTCATCACCAGCAATTGTGTACATTTACAGAGTGAAAAACGATCTACAGTGTAATATTCACAAATTTACAAGTATGTGGCTATTCACCCACTTTTGACCCAGAGGTACTAATAGTTCCATCCTAACCTTAAAGCTCATAGTGTACTCATTTGTACACACTGGTGGAATTTCTAAATTCTCAATAGTATCATACAAATGTTAAACTTCCCAAAGTTAGAGTAAATGAATAAGGAGTGCATGTGTACATTTGAAATATGCTTATTTTGTTGCATGATGCTTATAATGCTTTCTAAATTGAGTCAGTGGTTAATTTGTAAAAAAAAAATAAGTGCTGGGGCTCTTGTCAGGAGGCCGCTTGCACTAGCTGATTTTTCCTGCCGCCTAAAACAGAACCAACTGCTAAACATGAAAGTGGGAGAGAATGTGGTTTAATGGCCAGAGCTGCAGACTTCAGAGCTGAGGAACCTGATTCATGTCTTGGTGTCTGCTCAACATCCTGTGATTCTGAGCAAATCACTTAATCTCCCCCTAAATTAATGTGTCCTTAACTGATGCTCATGAAAAGCACCAGTGTTGATTAAGTGCCGGTGCTGAGCACCGGAAACCACCGGCTCAAGTTAAGCCCTAGAATTGAGTCTTCTGACCTCAAATTAAGTGAGAGAAGCTACCTCCATTGAATGTACCAGGAAGGTGGGTATTTTAAGTCCTGGGAAGATAAAGTGGTAAAGAGGAGAGAGTATTTTTCGCTGGTTTAAGCATACATACTCCAACTCTAATTACAACCATTGATTTATATGTGTTCAAAAACTCCCTTGTGTAAACTTTAAGGATATATGGCAGGTCACCTCGGAGTTCCATGACCACATAGAGGCAAAAGTCCATTTATGGGTCACGGAACTCTGAGATGGCTTGAAATATGTTTATAATGCAATATAAGGGAGTATTTTATCCACTATAACATGTGGGTCTCTTGCACCCTCATTCGCTGACATGAGGCAAAATGCCATATGCAACACCTTCCTTCAGTCCTGCCTTGTATACGTGGAAGAGCAGTTTGAGTTGGCAGCATTTCTGGACGGGAAGCCAGTGGAGTTTCCTGAGGTGAGGTGTGAGGTGAGTGCGGTGGGGGAGGTGGAGGATGAGCCTCGCAGAGGCGTTCTGGAGGTCTGGAGTCTATGGAGGAGGTGGAAGGAGATTCTGGCAGAGAGTCCATTGCCATAGTCCCGTCTGCTCATGGTGAGGGCCTCTTTGGAGCTCCAATGTAATAACTTATCAGAAAGTACGCCAACAGGAACCAATTTATACAATTTAAGAAAAGGGAAAAAGGGGAACGAACAAAGTGCAAGCAAAGAGAGAGGTAAGAAAAACATACCTTTAGAATTTAACGCACTAGCGTGAATTCTACAGTGTTTCTTGTTGTTCTGCTCAAGGCATAATGAGGTGCCGTCACCATAGTGCTTGCATTAGCGGTTGCACAACTTTTAGCAACATAATTCTCTCCTAAACTCTTGCAAATTGCAGTGTTCTTTTTGCCTTGTAAATTGCTAACCCACCAAACAGTAGCAAATGGAAGCAGGTTTCGCTGAATATACCCTTAAGGGGAGCTTATTATGAAATGGCATGAGTAAATCTGAAGTGGTAAAATCAGCATAATGTATAAATGTGGAAATTATGTTTTACTCACTCAATACAAAGTGTATTCGATTTAAACAAACCATTAGAGTCAGTCCAAAACAAATTTACAAAAAATTAAATTTCATACATGAATATTCTTCAAACTATCAGTATATTGCCTACTTATGTTCTTTAAACCAATCAGTTCTTTAAAAGAATTCCAGAAGCTTTAACATATAATCAAAATTGGTTGCATCAGGACATGGCCGAGACTCCCTACCCGTGGAATAATACATCTGTCCCAATAATGGTCAATGTGGTGGTAATTCCAAAACCAGGCTTCACTTTTTCAACACCGCACAGCCTTCAGTGTTGTTCTCTTTTGCCTTTCTTTGTATACCTCCCTTGGAATGTGATTCTAACGTTTGTTTCACATACTTGCATACTGCAGTTTACACTATCAATCAGACCAGCATTGTGTTAAGTATGTAATCCCAGCCATGCAATAATAAAGGCATGATTGTGTTAAAATCTAATATATGTTAGGAAGAGGAAAAAGAATAGGCAAAGTAAACAAAGAGTGTGCTCAGACCAAAGGTCTAATACCGATAAGAAAAGTGGAACAACAGTTTGAAGACAGCAAAATCAGCAAAATCAGCGAAAGCATACTTTTTGTTCAGAAGATACATTCTAGGAAAGATTACCAAGTATTGACATTATTTGAAACGTGTACATCTCCTATAATAATTTGAACATGATGCAGAGGTAGATGGCAATCCATTCATCCGAATATAGTGCTTCGGAGAAGTGCTCCATTTGTTGGGAATATGCTGAACCTATATGCAACACTCAAATGGGCACTGATGACAATTCGAATATTCATGAATATCAAATGGGCACTTATTACAGTTAGAATATTCATGAATATCATCATCTTCATCAAAAATCTTTATTTGACTGTCAGAGACAATCATAAAAGTACATAGAAAAAACTCATTTATACTAAAAATATGAACACAAATTAAAAAAAACATCGAGTTACAGCAACATACAACAGAATTCAGAAAGCATCTAACTCTGTAACACACTTAGGGGCCCATTAGGATGGCGGGCGGATCGTCACCGCCCGTTTGGAGGTGGCGATCCGCCCGCCATTCTCCACCGCCTGCCTAACATTTCCCCTCGCCATATTATGATGACGGTGGGGACCCATGCAGACGGAAAGACCATCCGCCGGTTTTCCGCTGGTTGGCGAACCGCCCGATTGCCTAGAGGGTGGAAAAGGCCAGCAATATGGGGCAGTGCCTTACGGGCACAGTCATCCATATTAGGATGATGGCGGTAAATTGCCTTTCCATGATGGAGATTCCGCAAATTGAAAGGCATGCAGTCTTTTCTTTGGGGGCCCGTTGTGGGCCCCCAGGGCATTGGGTGGCTGCACTTGGGGGGGGTACCCATGGTACCCCCCGACATTTGCATGCACACGGTGGCAGGCACCGCGCGGTGCCTGTCACTTTGTGCATGCAAATGCTCCACATGCAGTTTTTACATTGCGGCGGGTGCTGCTTGCAGCACCGCCCGTCGCAATGTAAAATATGCGTGATGCGCCCGCCAGTGTGGTGGGTGCATCGTAATTGGCACAGCGGAACCGCCGCACCCCTGGAGGGTGGCCCTGCATCTCGTTAGGGTGGCGGGCCGACTTTGTCGGCCCGCCATCATAATGGTGCCCTTACTCATTGCTAAACAGTTGCAAAAATTGTGAAGTGTTTTAAAATGTAGAGAAAACATAAAATGCAGAAGTGAGTGGTCGGGGACACTATCACAAGGGTACATACAAACACTGTAACTACTATATAAACCTAATGGGAAACATGGGAGATAGGCAAAGTCCAATAGTGTTCAGTGCCGTTACAGACTTTCAAAATAGCTAACATCCTCACTGGGGTTTTACTCAGGAGAATACTCTCCCTCAATATTCGCCCTCTGTCTAAAATCATATGCTTATCTTGTGAATTATCCCCTCTGCATACCAAAGTAGGATTTTCAAAAAGAGAAAAATCGTCCCAGCTCTTCTAACGTTTGCGACTTAGGTCACTTTCATCCCTCTGTCACTTGATAGAAAGTCCACGCTGAACCAAAATATCAGTGCAACAGTTGGTGCAAAACTGCCCTTTAATTGATGCAAAATTGCACTGGTACTTCTTGAAATCGCTGCAGTTTGTTCAATTTGCCTATGAACAGACTACTCAAATTATTTCAGAAAACCAATGAAAATATAAATAATAAAAGGGCACTCATTTCAATACACTATGCACGTAAACGTAACTATCAAGCCAAGGGCGAGATGACGGAAAAGCAAAATTATAATAGAAAGCATCTATGTATATAGAGTCACAAATTAACTTGCTGCAGCCTAAAGATTTTGTGGTAATTAGAAATATTCAAAATGTATCTCCTAAAATTACCATTTACTCACCAAAATGACCCCACATCAGCCCATCCTTCCTTTGGCTTCAGTGCTTCTAGTAGCAGTAGTAAGTAAGTAAGCAATAACTTTATTCAGTAAAATAACCATCAAAGTGTACACAACTAAAAGTAAAACAAAAGCACTAGCAGACAGTATACACAAGGAAAATTGTACATGTAGTTCATTTTCTTTAAAAAAAAAAAGGGGGGACCTATGTGCACCCAGAAACAGCATAATCACAATATCCTTGTTAAAATTGCAATCAAAAGAATTATTAAACTTTTCCAAGAGTTCATAGTATAGTTCATAATACTCCAGGCAGTAGGATATGTTAAAACTCACAACATGACCGTACAAAGTGCGACAGATACTGAAGTGAAAGATTATAGTAAAATATGTGTTACTTAAAAAATAAACAAAACAAATAGCTAAAAGCTGCCTATACATTTGCATAATTGGCCTCGGATGTGCAATGGAAACTGTGCAACAATTGCATAAAGTGACCGTGCATAGTGCAAGTAAATAATTAGGTTAAAGCAATCAGCTAGTAAACATAGAAATCTATAGCATTTAAAACTTTTAGTCTCTTGTAATACATCGCTTGTAAAAATGTACTTACAGCAAATACTATTTTTAGCGATGTGTCACTTTTTTAAATCCTAAAACGTTCCAGCTGACTAGTGGTAGCCAAGTCACAGCTGATTGGAACTAGCCATTTGCGACGGATGGAATTGTACTCCCTGCAGAAGAACAATACATATTTCTCATCTTCATTACTCAAACCACATGAAGGGCAAGTTTTGTAATCTTGGTTATTACACCATTTACTTGTAAAAGAAATCAGTGGTAGGATCCCGTAGCGGAATCTTATGCACAACTTCCTAGGTAAAATTGATATATTAAATCAAGGAATTCTTCGTACATGGGGGAAACTTATGATCTAAAAAAGTGCTGATTAGACCCATTATGGATATTCGTAACATAACGGTTGTTAATATAAGCCCTTATCCAATTTTTAACAGTTTGTTATCTGATTTTACAATAGAGTTAGTGTAATCCCACACGTTCTGCAATCCAAGTTTAAAGAACCAACGCAAGGTGGCTTTGACCCATGAAATGTCCCTGACTCCTTAGAGATTCAATAGCTCTGTCATTGAATCTTTAAAAACTCCAAGTTCAGGTGTGGACCAAATTTGGATCCAATAAGCTAAGGTTTTTAAAATAGCCAGATTGGCAACTCTTTTTATCCCAACAACGACGTACATAGGGATTAACGGTGAGGTAGATGATAGACCTAATATCCTTCTAAAAAAATTATTCTCAGCAATCGTCAATGAATTTAAATTTCCACAGCCCCAGATCTCCGCCCCATAAAGAGCAGCTCCCTGTGCAGTTGTGCAGTAAGTTTCCAACGCAGGGGAAATTAGGCAAAAAGACGTTTGTTTGTGGAACCTTAGAATAGCATTAGATCTGTGTTCAATCATTAGTGTAGATTTTTCCAATTGGCTAGTCCACCTTAAATTATCCATAAGTCTAACCCCTAAGTAGTTAAAGCTATGAACTCTATCAAGAGCCTCGCTACCTACATAGATACTTCGACTACCCTTCTTTGACTTTTCAAGCACCATAAACTGGGTTTTCTTTGTGTTTAGTTCTAGAACTCTTGAATTGCAAAAATGTGAAAACTTATCAATTAAAATTTGGAGGCCCTTTGGAGATTTCGATAAAAGAAGCGAATTACGCAAGAAAGTAAAATCGGTATCTTCTTATTATTCAAAGCTGGAGAGTCGTTCCTGCACTGTTCTAACACATCCACAACATCATCAATATACAGGGAAAATACGGTAGGCGCTAAAACACACCCCTGGCGGACTCCTCTCTCCATGGATATATGATCCGTCAGCTTGCCATTGGGGCCCCGGCTAACTTGTGCGTAGTTGTTTACATGCAACTTTTTTTTTAGATGTGCTAAATTAACTGGGACCCCCGTATTTGACAGGGCTTGCCAAAGAGCAGCACGAGGAATAAGGTTGAATGCTGCTCTAAGGTCAATAAAAGCCACAAATAGTTTTTGTTTCTGGAGTAAAACATATTTCCAATATAAAACAACAAATCTAAAAATCTGATCTGTCGTACTAATTCTCGATCTAAAACCTGCCTAGAGGGGGATCATATTTAATTAACATTTACGCAATTAGGAAATCTCACTAAGATTTGCTTTGAAATTTTCTTTGGGCCATTATCAATGAGACTGATGGGCCTGTAGTTGGATGGCTCTCCTGCATCACCTTTTTTATATATCGCTATGGTTTCAGCCCCAAGCCAAGAATGTGGTACCTTCCCCCCAGCTGCTATAGCGTTTGACAACATATTAAGATATGAGGACCATATATGGGTTCCGATTTGTGCAGGTCACCAGACATTTTATTCAGGCAGGGGGCTTTTGCGGAATTCAGCTAATCATTTGCTCTGGATGTTTCTTCCAGACTAAAGACAAGAGAAGGGGCGTAATCCACTACTAACGGTGCATTTAAAGTGCTAGTGCCATTAAAAACCCAGGGCTCAGCTGGAGCATAAAGGTTAGAAAAGTGTAACACCCATTTATCAGGAGGAATATTATAGGGGTGGGAGTTAGCCTTTTCTGACTTAGTTAGGGCAATGAGACACTAAAATAGCCTAATGTAATTATTTATGCTGGCGTCCAAAATCTCTTGACATAAGTTATTTTCCCAGTTTCTCTTTGCTTTGGTTAGAGTGGACTTATATAAAGTTCTTGCTCCCTTAATATTGACATGGTTCCCTCTATTATAGCCTTCCTCTAAGCTACCTTTGCTAGTTTACAAGCCTTGTTAAATCATTTCTCCACCTTAGAGGGGTTAGGGATTCTAATAATACTATCTTGATAAAAATTTCCCGTAGTGCTTTAAATAAGCCAATATGGTTATCTAAAATAGGGATTACATCCTCACTTGACCCATCATATGATTCAAAAATGTTACGTAGAGTTTATAAATCTGTGGGAATAAATTAAGGTTGGACATAACATTCGGCCAAGAAACGTAACGACGATTATTTGCTAGCAAAGGAGCGGGCACTATAGTTATCTGGTGTTTGTCTTGGTTCAGAGCTAACTTTGCTAGTTTACAAGCCTGGTTAAACAATTTCTGCACCATAGAGAGGTTAGGGATCCTAACAATACTATCTTGATTAAAACAATTCCCATAGTGCTTTAAATAAGCAAATATGTTTATCTGAAATAGGGATTACATCCTCACTTGACCCATCATATGATTAAAAAAAACGTTACGTAGAGTTTATAAATCTGTGTGAATAAATTAAGGTTGGACATAACATTCGGCCAAGAAATGTAATGACGATTATTTGCTACCAAAGGAGTGGGCATAATAGTTTTCTGGTGTTTATTGTCTTGGAGAGTCGCCAGTCAGAGTTACTTCAAGAGAGTTATGGTCACTGTCCAAACGTGTCATCACTTTCATATAATGCAGGGGAGGCAACAGTCTTATATCAACTAACACATAGTCCATAGTGCTGATACATGTAGGAAAGTAGTATCTGCTTCTTATGGTTACTCCCACTTTTTGCAAATGTCGCACTGTTTTTGGCCTAGTCCGACTGGGATCCTGCTATCCAGGACCCGAGTGTATCTGCTTTCTCCTGTAAATTGATATGCATGTGCTTTAGGTACCCTCCAGAATGGATCCTGGGGTACCCTTACCAAACCCTAGTATATGGTACACCATGTACCCAGGGCAAATGTACACCAGAGGTCTCCTATGGGCTGAAGCATGTATTATGCCACCCCTGAGAGGCCATGTAAATTGACACGCCCAATCTGCTACTGCAGACTGTGTAAGCTGGTGCTTGCACCACTTACTTAAGATATAGGTTCACTATATCTATCTAAATCACTGCACTTAAATACCTATCAGTCACCCCTATGACAGGCCTTAACAATCCTGAAGGCAGGGTGCTGGGTTTTACGTGAGGGGGTGCCCCTGCATGAGCCCCTCTGCAGCCTTCGGAGACCATTCTCCGGGGTTGTCTGTGATGCAGCCAGACATATATGTTTAAGTGCATTATAACCTTGCGGTAAATGCTAACTTTAAAACGGCTGCTTGGAAACATGTTGTGTTTGGTGTAAAATACCTTGGAATCATACCTCCACACCACCCTTCCGAAGGGACATATGTGGGTCACCGGTATACCCGGTACCAGCTTTCTTGACCTGGGCAGCACAAAATGGACGCTGCCAACCATATACACAATTCTGCTCTCCTGCTGCAGAGCCAAGCTCGCACAGAGGAAGGCATGACAATAGGGATCCTGTCACAGGGTGGTGTAACCACCACCCAGACAGGATTTAGTGTATTGTGGCTGGGTAGGTACACTCTTAGAGTGCCAGAAAGTCTGCACTGGGGGCACATTTGGTGTCCCTGTGTATAGTCCAGCTCAAACCAGTTATAGGAGCCATTTTCTCCTGCTCTGGCGCAAAACGGGACAAAGAACATTGGTGTAGCCACCTCTGTGTCCTGCCCCTCCCCTAGGAGGGTCCACAGAATCTTTCCAACCCCTTCCCATGGGTATAAAGTGGGTTACCTGGCTACAGGACTTTAGATTTTACCCAGACAAGATTCCGCTAAGAAGAAACCAAATACTTCTACTCCTTCACGATGCTGGATGACTGAAGAATCTCCCTTGGACTAAAGGAGTTACTCCCCTGCTAAAGCAGGCACCTACACGCATCTGACCAGTTTGCTGCTCCTGAGGACTCTGAAGATTTCAGCAACACAGGAGGTGGGTTCCCAAAGGTCCCTGAGGTTGATCTACCCTCTCAGCGATTCTGAGACCAGTATCCCTCGTGGGGACCATTCAACCCGAACCCCTGTGCACCGTATACATTTGCAGTTGCATATGCTTAGTGAGAATTCCTGAGCCTGTGCTTTGGTCTCCAAGTAGTCCTGACCCGAGCAGTATTTGCTCCAAAGATTTCCAGCCTCCATGCCATGAGTGTCCTGTGGGCTGGTGCTTTGTAGACTTGCTTGAGATCTCCTTGCGATCCCTTGTCCATTGGCCTGTGGGTCCTGGCGGGGGTCACCTTGTTAATTCTTTGGCTTACCTGGTTGCTCCAGACGTGCCCTGACTCTCCATTCCTTGGAGAATGACGAAGGTTTCTGACACCACTTTACCCCTATGCTCCCGGCTCCTCTGGGATAGGTAACACGGGTTCTTCTGTACTCACGGGTGGGTCAGCCTTATAACCTCCTAAGTTACAAAGGGTTTGCTTGAGTACTCTTAGAACTGTCCTTAACTTGTAAATTTCCAACCGCGACTTTCCCATAGAGTTGTACGGAGCACGCGTGAAGTCGTTGTTGTTATACCATTTATTTAGTATATGGTTCGGTCTACCCCTGGATCCCGCTGTGTATTTCGCTATTTACGAATGTTCTATCAATGTAGTATTGTGTGCTTTATGCCCTATTCTCATGTAGAGACTAGTAGAGAGTGATATATTAATAAATACATATTTTTATACAAACACTGTGTGGTTCTCCTTTCATTTAATCATTTAGGAGGTGATATTCTGGTAAAACAAGCTGCTTTACATTCCTTCAAGATTAAGCCTGAAGGCTGCTCTCCATAGCTCTCACAAGGATAGCTTTCAATAAGGTTGTCTTTGACCTCAGACATCATAAGGGTCGTGTAGCCTGGTAGAAGGTGCCCACTTTAATTAGTGGACAGCATATACCAACCCACCTTCTCACAGTACAAACCCCTCTTTTAAATGTTACTGCCCTTGTGAGGTAAGAGGGAGTGCGCCCATTGCATGCTCTGAGGCCCCTGCTTAATGTGAACGAAGCCAATCCTAGTGCAACATTTGAGAAATTTTCCTTAGGGAGACCCAGCCTAGGTGGAATACCCCAGACTTCATCCTCCTCTTTTGTTGTCTCGTTTAAATAAGTTGAGGGTTCAAAGAATATATTAAAATCACCAGCTACTACAGTTTTTATGTTTGGTTCCGAATTATCTATAAAACCCTCAAGGAGGGATAGTGTGGGAGATGTATCAAGTCCCCTTGAGCTTCTAACATAAATGTTAAAACTGGACAAACAAAGTCTAGACGAGAAAGTCACAGTAATCCCCATTAGGTCCAAACTATCAATCACCATCAGCGTAGAACTGCTAGTGCAACCATTCGTATTTAAAATAATGAGTCCACCTATAGCTTATTATTTTTATTATTTATTATTGAGTTTTATATAGCAATAGCCTGACCCAAGGGTATCGGAGCGCTTCACAACAGGTTTTGAGCAAGATTCATGCAACAAAGCAGTATTCTACATATAGGTACGGAACGTCCAAGTTTGCTGAGCAGCATTGAGGTAGTGTGTGAGTCCTGAGATAACGTCATAGGGTGCATGTTTTCTTGGGGCAGATCCAATAAAGCAGAATTCAACATAGATTTGGGAGGCCAAGTGTGCTAAGCAGCATTGAGGCAGTCCTTGAGTCCTGAGATAACCTCGTAGAGAGCACAATGTCTTGGGTGGAACCACTAGGGGGGAGAGGAGCAGACAGGAGTCAGAATAGCAGGGAGGAGAAGAATGTTAGGGCTACAATGACTGGGAGAGACGACGAGCAGGTAGTTGCGTTTAGATCGCAGCTATCCATTCGCGAAGAAGCGGTTGAGGAAAAAAGAATTCTGATGTTTTTTTAATTTTGTGAAGGACGAGATAGTCCTTATGTCAACTGGGATGGCATTCCAGATTTTGGGCACGTTTCCGGTGAAGGACCGTGCTGCAGTTTTTTGTTTGCGTGTTTTCATAGGGATGAGAAGTAGGGTGTTAGAGCTCCTGAGGTTCCTTGATTGACCAGCCCTCTTGAGTTTAGCAGCCAAATACTCAGGTTTTCCTGTGTGCAGGGCTTTGTGGGTGAGGCAGGCAGTTCTGAAATTGGCACGCAGTTCGATTGGGAGCCATTTTAGTTCTCTGAGTGCTGGTGAGATGTGATTGTATTTCCTGATTCCAGTGACCATTCTAGCTGCTGCGTTGAGAGTAGTTTTAAGGGGCGCAAGGTGAGATTTTGCTATACCAGTGAGGGTGGCATTCCCATAGCCAAGTCTGGATAGCACCAGTGATTGGGTGGCTTGTTTGATATCATTGATTGGGATGAATGGTTTTATTTTGTTAAGTAGCTTCAGGTTGAGGAAGGCACTCTTTGCAGAGTTCTTGATGTGTTTGGCCATGTCATGTTTTGAGTCTACGGTGATTCCTAATGATTTAACTGAGTGGGACAGAGTGCGATTGCCTTTAAGAGTGTCCAAAGCATTTAGCCATTCTGCAATATGAGGGTTCTCGTCTTTGTTGGAGATGAGGAGTATCTCAGTTTTGTCTTGGTTGAGTTTAAAGTGGTTAAGCGAGAGCCAATGTTGGATTTCTTTAAGAGTGACATTCAATCTGTGAATGTTATCAATAGAGGAGGTTTCTAGATAGATTTGGGTGTCATCTGCATAAAGGTGGAAAGGTATGAAGGCATTTTTGAGTAGGGTGGTGAGGGGCTCCATGTATATGTTGAAGAGTTTGGGTGAGAGCACTGAACCTTGGGGGACACCCCTGTTGACAGGGTGTAGGTCAGAGGTAAAGTTTTTTATTTATATACTTTGTGAATGGCTGTGTAAGAAGGAGGAAAACCATTGAAGGACCACCTCATCAGCTCCTACCCTTTCTTGTAAAGCCTTGATGAGAAGTTGGTGATCAACCGTGTCAAAGGCTGCCGATAGGTCTAGGAGAATGAGGAGGCAACATTGGCCGGTATCGAGGGACTTGTGGATGTCATCTGTGATGTTTAGGATTGTGGTATCCATGCTATAGCCTTTTCTGAAACCGATTGGTGGGGGTCAAGAAGGTTGATGCTATCCATTTGTTGAGTCAGTTGTTGGAGGACGCATTTTTCAAAGATTTTGGATAGGAGGGGGAGATTGGAGATGGGTCTGAAGTTATTCAGTTCCTTGGAGTCAAGGCCTGTCTTTTTTAGTAGTGGCATGACTTGGCCAACTTTGAGGCATTCCGGTACGATGCCGGATCACAGGGAGCTGTTTATGATCTTGCACCAGAGCGGGGCTAAGGAGAGTTTCTGTGGTTAGTTCGGTGGGTATCGGGTCCAGAAAGTGAGAGGCTGGTTTGGAGGTGGAGATCAGTTTGAGGATCTCAGTTTCCGTGATTGGGGTTGAAGGACTTCCAGGTTTTTGTGGGGAGCTTGCAGTAGCGGTCGGCAGTAGGAGTTACTGCAGGGCGGTGACGTGGGCAGGGGGAGGGGCAGGGTGGGGGGTAGTAATGTATGGATTACGGAGTTTTACAGGTAAGTAAACATTTAAATAAATAAAACGAATTTCGTTGCGCGCACTGCATTACAATGTGATGCAGCCTGCCCCTCCCCCTGCCCAAGTTCAAGTTCAAGTTCATGTATTTATAAAGCGCACTACTCACCCAGAGGGTCTCAAGGCGCTGGAGGGAGGGGTTTATTGTTTATCGAATAGCCATGTTTTCAGTTCTTTTCTGAAGGAGATGTGATTCTGAGTAAGGCGGAGGTGGGTGGGGAGTGAGTTCCAGGTCTTGGCAGCCAGGAAGGAGAAGGATCTGCCACCCATGGTGGTTTTTCGGATGCGCGGGACTGCGGCGAGGGCTTGGTTGGATGATCTTAGTTGTCGGGTGGGATAGTAGAAGGACAGTCGGGTGTTGAGGCATTCGGGTCCAAGATTATAAAGGGCCTTGTGTGCGTGGGTGAGAAGGCGGAAAGTAATTCTTTTGTTGACGGGAAGCCAGTGGAGGTTTTTTAAGTGACCTGTGATGTGCTCTTGGCGCGGGATGTCTAATATGAGTCTCGCTGATGCGTTTTGGATGCGCTGGAGTTTTTTCTGCAATTTTGTTGTAATTCCGGCGTAGAGTGTGTTGCCATAGTCCAGTCGACTCGTGACCAGTGCATGGGTGACAGTCTTTCTTGTTTCGAGGGGGATCCAGCAGAAGATCTTTTTGAGAATGCGAAGGACGTTGAAGCAGGAGGACGATACGGCGTTGACTTGTCTGGACATTGAGAGGGAGGAGTCTAGAATGAAGCCAAGGTTACGTGCATGGTCTGTGGGTGTGGGCGCAGATCCCAAAGCGGAAGGCCACCAGGAGTCGTCCCAAGCTGAGGGGGAGGATCCTAGGATGAGCACCTCCGTTTTGTCTGAGTTGAGTTTTAAGCGGCTCTGTTTCATCCATTTGGCTACTTCTTTTATACCTTCGTGAAGGTTGTTTTTGGCGGTGTTGGGGTCTTTGGTGAGGGAAAGGATTAGCTGGGTGTCGTCGGCGTAGGAGATGATGTTGAGGTTGTGTTGACGTGCGATGGATGCGAGGGGACTCATGTACACGTTGAAGAGGGTGGGACTGAGTGAGGAGCCTTGAGGTACGCCGCAGATGACTTCGGTGGGCTCTGAGTAGAAAGGGGGGAGTCGGACTCTTTGGGTTCTCCCGGCAAGGAACGAGAGGATCCAGTCCAAGGCTTTTCCTTGTATGCCGATGTTGTTGAGGCGTTGTATGAGGGTGTTGTGACAGACAGTGTCGAAGGCGGCGGAGAGGTCGAGTAGGATGAGGGCCACTGTTTCACCGCTGTCCAGGAGTGCTCGGATGTCGTCGGTCGCCGCAATGAGGGCGGTTTTGGTGCTGTGTTTGGCTCGAAAGCCGTTCTGTGAGGGATCCAGGGAGTTGTTGGATTCAAGGAAGGCTGCGAGTTGGCTATTGACGGCTTTCTCGATGACCTTGGCCGGGAAAGGGAGGAGGGAAATGGGTCGGTAGTTTTTCAGATCTGAGGGGTCTGCTGTTGGTTTTTTCAGAAGGGCGCTGAGTTCGGCGTGTTTCCATATTTCTGGAAAGGTGGCGGAGTTGAAGGAGCAGTTGATGACATCGCGGAGTTGGGGAGCGATGATGGAGTCAGCTTTGTTGAAGATGTAGTGGGGACAGGGGTCAGAAGGTGAGCCAGAGTGGATTGAGTTCATGAGGCGAATGGTGTCTTCAATGGTGATTGGGTTCCAGGAGTTGAGGTAGTTAGTTGGAGGGGTGGGATCTGCAGGGGGTGGGGTGAGTTGGTCATTGGGAGTATTCTTGAAGCTGTTGTGGATGTCGGCAATTTTGTTGTAGAAGAAGGAGGATAGCGCATCGCAGAGGTCTTGGGAGTTAGTGATGTCGTTGGATGCTGCGGGAGGGTTGGTGAATTCTTTGATGATATTGAAGAGTTCCTTGCTGTTATGAGAATTGTTGTCGAGATGGTCCTTAAATGCTGATTTCTAGGCAGATCGAATCAGTTGGTGGTGTTTGCAGGTGGCTGTCTTGAGGGAGGCCATGTTGTCTGAGGTTGGTTCTTTTCTCCAATTCTTCTCCAGGGTGCGGCATGTCTTCTTGGATTTTTTAAGGTCATCATTGAACCAGGGAGCTTTTTTGCTGGATGATTTCGGCTGGTGTTTTTTCAGGGGTGCTAGTTCGTCCACACTGTGGGTAATCCATTGCCTGAGGTTGGTGGCCGCTAGGTCTGGGTCCGTTGCTAGGGTGGGAGTGTTTTGACTGAGTGATGCGAGGAGTTGGTCGGTGGTGATTTTGCTCCATTTTCTTCGGGGAATGGGTTGTGGACGGTTGTGGGTCAGGGTTGTTTTGTAGCTGAAGTGAACACAGCTGTGATCCGTCCAGTGGAGAGCTGTAGTGTGATCGAAGGAGATGTGCTTGCTGGAGGTGAAGATAGGGTCGAGCGTGTGTCCGGCTATGTGAGTGGGGGTGTCAACAAGTTGTTTGAGTCCGAGATTGGACAGGTTGTCCAGAAGGGTGGTGGTGTTGTTGTCGAGAATGTTGTCAAGGTGGTAGTTGAGGTCTCCTAGAAGAATGTAGTTCTCGGAGGCGAGGGCGTGCGGGCCCACGTCACCGCCCTACAGTAACTCCTACTTCCGACCGCTACTGGGAGCTTGGGTGTGCTATCTACTGTCACTGGGGGCAAGCTTTTGCAGACGGGGGTGATGCTGATGTCCGGTGAAAGCTCAATCTTGGTGATTTTTTCGTCGAAGAAGTTGGCGAAGCTTTCACACAAGTCCTTGGGGGCTGTAGGGAGGATTACGGGGGTTTGTAGGTTTGTTACTTGATGATTTTGAACAGTTCGTTGGGCCTTTTTTTTGGCGTTGACCAGGGTTGCGCAGAAGAAGGTGGATTTTTCATTGCTGATGTGTTTTTTATAAAACCTTCGGACTGCTTTGAGTTGTTCCAGTAGGCTTGATGAGTTTTGCTCCTCCATAGTCTTTCTGTAGCTTTTAGTTGTCTTCTTACATTGTTTATGTCGGTGTTGAACCAAGATCTCGAAGGTATGTTCCTGTTTTTTTTAGTTTCAAGGGGGCTACTTGATCTATAATGGATGACATGTTGTAGTTGTAGTGGGAGGTGAGTTCTGTTGTGGAAAGATTGTCCATGGAGGCCGTGAGGAGAGATTTAATCCTTCCCTCAAGGTCAGTCATGTTAATTTGAGTGAAGTTCCTAGTCCATTTCGCGGAGGTCTTGGGTGGGAGGTTTGAGTTTGATTGGTTGAGTGAGGTGGAAAATTTGTAAGTATTTGGTCGGTTCCAGTCCACGGGCAGAGTGCGGTCTATTGTGACAGTGTCCTGTTGGGCGATGATGGCGTCTAGTATCGCACCTTAGTTGTGGGTTTCCTCTAAGCAGTGTTGGGTAAGGTTGTTGCTGATAAGCGGTTCATTCAGGTTCTGGATTAGCAGGTTCTTTGCTTCATTCCAGTGTAGATTGAGGTCGCCCAGAATAAGGTTGTTCGTGTACCGGAGGGAGCAGTGGGCAATCAGGTCGGACAGGTGCTCAGTGAAGGTGGTGGTGTTGCCTTGGGGATGATAAATAGGGGACTGCCGGTTTTGCCTCCATGCTATAACAAGTGAACCCAATCAATAAATACTTTTTCTGTTGCTCACGTCTCCTGTAGCAGGCAGATATCTTGTTCAGCTATATATGCCCTCCAGTCTGAATCCACTAATTTGGACACCAGACCAGCTATATTCCAAGATAGGAGTTTCAGAGGGGGGGAGCACTCTGCCCATTCTGCTAATTTCTAGTTGAAACAGCTAATAGCTCCTCTTGACCACAATTCCCTGGGAGGTCGAAGCTATTAACAACATGGTGCTTACACCTGCTATCTACAAAATTGTTTTCCAGCTCACAAGGGGTTAGTGAAATTGGATGTAGCTCCATATAACCGTGGCTCTCTGCTAGGATAGTTGCATCTACTGACCGCACCTGATGATTGGCCGTATGGTTGATCTTTTCATCCCCAGCATAATAAACAGGCAGATTACTTGGGTCAACAAAGAAAAATTTAGGGTAGTTGAATCTGCAAACCCCACCTGATGGTTGGCCGTATGGTTGATTTTATCGTCCTCAGCATTATAAACAGGCAGATAAGTCTAAGACATCAATGCACCCTAGAACTTGAAGGGTTGAATGTCCCTGACTCGCTATTGTGGAACATAGATCTACCATCCCCGCCTGATGGTTACCGGTGTGATTAATCTCTTCATCCCCAGCATAATAACCCAGAATATTACTTTGATCATCAGGAGATAAAGCAATAACACCAGAACACACAATGACATGAGCGACTAGGGCCAGTCTACTGATTTCTTTTGGGTTGCTCGACTTCATTGGTGACTTAAGATCCATTTTAGGGCTCAGCCTTAGTCAGCCAATTTCATCCAAGGTTGCTGTAGCATTAACAGAGTTCTATAAAATTTCACGGGATGGCGGAAATGCCTTTTATCTAATACTCAGTGTTTGAACCCCATGCAAATTACAAGTGCGTAACTCGAAATTGACTAGGTTTTCAACCAGGTAGTGGGATGTGAGAGCAACCTATATATAGTCATGGGTTGGTGAGCTCGATGTGTAACTCTTGGCCAGCACGATATCGGATCTGATCACTGAGGAACATTTGCTTTCAATTCTCAGCCAATGGATAACTATATTAATCAGAGCATTTGTGTCTTCATACGTGCCAGGTTTCAGCTTTGGGACCTGAGTCATATGGATAGAGTGAGATTGGTCTAATATGGCCAAGTGGTGATCAATTTTCCAAGGTCTCCTTGATGGATTAGAAGATGGCATCAAGGGATTAGTGTTAGGCAGCATGCTTTTGCCAGTTGAGTTGTGATCTCTCGACTTCCTTGGATAAATAACCGTAGGTGGATTGCTAGTGGCATGCCTCGATAAATTCAGTGCTCTTAGTGCCCTTGATGGTTCAGAACTAGATTTAGTTTCTACATATTGAGAGCTATTTGACAACTTCCCTGGGATAGCTGCTTTCCCCAATTAGGATCTGTTATAAGTAGTGGGAATCTCCTGCTGCAATGCAGTACTTAAAGATGGAGGGGGGAGTTTGTGAATCGTACAGGTCTGCGCTATAAGCAAGGGATCTGTGGCCCCCCTCTGAGAAGCTGCATCCTGTTTACAAGAACAAAGACTAGTTGGTAACTTGTTAAGTGTGTCCGAAAATAATATGATTACACTTTTAAGGTGGTCCTGTTTGTTATCCAACCTTTCAAGATAGTTGTTCATGTCTTGTTTGGTTACATAGGCAACTTTGACAGGTAGGACTTCATTTATCTTTGGGCTCGATTTGTGGTCCCGTGGATTCAACAACCAACTGTAACAATTCAAAATGATTGTGACAAGGAACGTTTGCAATAACATTAATTTTAGGGTACAAGAAACAATCTGAGCTCGTAGTCGTAATAGTTGATGGCTTACTCAAATCGATCCTCTCTGAGACTGACCCATTTTTTAATCCCATAGATTCCGATAAATCACGAACGCCGCTAGTAATAACGTCTGATTGTTTGCAGACTTTTATTTTTAATCATCGATGGGACTATTGGCTGTTTGCTCTTCTCTTTCCCTTTGTCCCCACTAGTATTTAAAAGTTGTTCTACCTCCTCAATAAGGTTGTCAATATCAGCCAGGGATTGTGGGTTTGGGTGAGCCGCATCTGTTCTGACCTTCCCAAATTTCTTAGTTTTTTTGGCCAGAGTTTTGTTTTTAACAGCTCACCTGCCTTACATTTTCCCATTATCCCAAAGGTGCAGCAGTGCCAAAACTCAAGATACTATGCGAACCGGGAGCAAAGGCAGAGACAAAAGCAGCCCCGTAAATTCAGGGTAATCAATGAGAGAAAGAGGATGTTAATGGTACCTTAGTCGAGGGAGCAATAGGATTGTGAGATAATCACTGATTATATTATCCTCTTGGAGTCGTTAGGTCCACTGAAGATCGGCCTCCTTTGGGCTCCAACAGGCGTAGACGGGCCCACTCTTGGCCCGGGCTTTGCCTGGGCGAGCCCGTGCGCATCCCGCCCTGCGGGAGACCCGAAGCCCTGATAAGCGCCTCCTGGCGTGGAACAAACGTCACTGGAGTTGGTGGCGATGGTGGGGCTGCTTTGCAGGTTGGGGGATGGAGTCCCCACACCTTCCCCCGTAGTTGCTAGATTTTTCTGTGTTTTCTTCTGCAGTAGCAGTAATGATTGTATGTGCACTTGAATTTGTCCTATTTTATGACCAGATTTATCTATTGTCCTCCTGCACTCAATTGCACATTGGCTGATAAAACCTTTTACTCCGTTCAAGATGGTTGAAGTAATCAGCATCTACTGTGCCCACTGCAGTCAGGCCGCTAACGAAGTTCAATCTACCAGATGTGGAGTATTAAGAAAAACAACACGCAAGAGTCATATAGTTCAAATTACTTACCTAACAACAAATGTAACATGTATATTCGTAAAGCGCACGTTCACCCGTAGGCCCCTTGTCTTTTGTTACCCAACTCAATGGTACTCCTTTTATCGACCACAGAAGGTTGAAAGGCTGAGTGGACCCGCCGAGATTTGAACCTATCATCATGAGGTCGAACACAGGCCACTACAGTGGATGCATTACTCCACTAAGCCACCAGACTCGACTTCAGCAATGCAATGCATTTGATGCAAAATGTAACATACCCCAGAAGACCATTTTCAATTGAGGCCATTGAGAAACTGTAGAATCTATAAAATGCAAATTGATTTGAATCCTTTGGAAAAATATAATTTTTGTGATCAATTGAAGAGCTGTAGCAAATGCTATTTCAGGTTGGTTTCACCAAGTACTAAAATGTCACCATGCTGGAAAAGGGTAGAGCATGTCTTTTACTCTGTTATTAATCTTCACATGTACTAAATATTGTCCTGTCAACTTTTTCTGGTTTATATTTAGCAATATATTGCAACATAGTTGCACAGTTGTATGCCACATACCATTTAAAAAGAAAACCTCCCTGGATTTGCGATGAAGTTGTTATCTAATTAAGAAAAAAATAGGCATTCATACTGAATTTACCATATATTTGAGGTGTAAACCGGAATCTCAATCAGTGGCATGTACCATGATCAGAAGAATATAAATGTCTACTTTTATTTGGTTTTATAGCACATGTTGCTGAAGACGTATGGGTGTGGCTTGGATTCTTAGACAGCACTCCTCACAGTCAACTAATGCCATATTAATTTATTCGAATGCACAGAATTTGAGCATTTTTTTTGTGCAAAATCTTTATAGTTAGACACATGCGTAATGATATTTGAAACAAAATCCCATCCCATGTGATACTCTCTCGTGGCTGTCCAACCCTCCTACAATAACAGGCACTTGTAGTAACTGGGACAATTACCCTAATGGCAGAACGTATGGGAAGGTCGATAGAGTTAAAATATGCATAAGGAGTTTAGAGAAATATTGTGAATTGGATCATGGGTTTAGGAAGAAAGGTTATTAGGATATCAAATGCAAAACTGACAAAAACGTATTGTTGATATTGTTTTTATATTTAATATTAGTTAAACGTTATGCTGTCCTCAGCTTTTTTAATAGATTTTTTTACTTCCATGATTTAGGAGACCAGGCAGATCCTTGCAAATTCCAGGCTTGCAATGAGTTTTCAGAATGTCTAGTGAACCGCTGGACCGGGGAGGGAGAGTGTGTTTGTAATCCTGGTTATATGAGCATTGATGGCTTGCCCTGTCAGAGTGTCTGTGACCTGGAGCCTGACTTCTGTCTGAATGATGGAAAATGTGACGTCATCCATGGACAAGGAGCAATTTGTAGGTAAGTTATGAAACATGCTATCTTTGCCATCATCTGTCTCTCTCTCCCTCTCGCGCTCTCTCTCTCTCTCTCTATCTCTCTCTCTCTCTCTGTATAAGCAATTGGTACGCACAAACATTTCCCCAGGGACCACAACGTTTTGTCTGTGGTGTGACCGAGGTCCGCATTGACGCTAGCAGGGTGGCGGTCAGAAGGTGGAGGGGTTCTAGTGGTGTGGACGGGCTGTGGCATAATGGTTGGTGTAGTGGAAGTGAAGCATTTACATCTAGTGGCTAAATTGCATAACGGGAAAACAGAAAACCTTGTATTAGTCCTGGCAGCCTCACTTTACTAAAATGTGTGATCCTTAGGCAATTGTTTTGTTTCACTGTCTCTCCTTTACCTTTATTATCGCATATAAGAGGAACCCAAAATGCATGACTTTAGGATGTGCAATGTTCCAAACCTTCTTCTGTGTTTGATTTAATATACGGTACTGTTGTTCATGTATATTAGGAAACCAAAGAGTGATTTACAAATAATGAGACTGAGACAAGAGAAATCGCACCTATCACATTTAGGCAATCTGGTTAGAGTAATGTGGTGCTCTGATCAGGAAGAACAGTCTCATAGTCTTCCTCACAGGAGCACTATGCCCTAATAGTATTGCACAAGAGTGATCAGCATACACAATTTCTCATTCGTGGACATGTATAATGCATTTTGTTAAGACATGGGGTGCACAAACTTCATTCAAATGTTCTTTGTTTTAAAAAGAACTCCTTTATGCAAATCTTCTTCAAATCTGATTTTACAAGTAGCCAACGCGTTTTTTCTCTTCACAAGAGACTTCTTCAGGGCTCGATTTGTTGCTTAATGCATTAAGTCCTCAGAAGGTATGTTCCTTCATCTACAGCTGGCCATGTCCAAGTGAGAAGTTCTACCGGTTCCCAAAATACATTTGAACTCATTATACCATAATTTTCATTTCACTGTCAGTATCTCCCTTATTTTGCTAGTTATCGGTCTCTTAAGGTACGTATTCAAAGCCTATGTTGGCATCACAATCTTATTAGTGGTGAGCAGGAACTAGCTGACTGCGCAGCCCAGTTCACGACAGTCTCTTTATAGCAGTGGAATGTCACACTTTCGTCATCCATGAGTTGGTTAATCTGATAGACTGGCACTAATTCGATCCCACCATATTCCGCTCACTGTTACTTTATTTTTGGGTGTTTTTGGGGTCAGCCCCTAGCTTTATATATACCACAATTTCCATTCCCATGCAGTGGTCCATTTTAACACCGTTATTGATGGAGAAGCTGTCACCTTCCACTCCTGGGCTATGTCCCGTTTAGTGAGCATCAGTCCCAGACTAAGCAAGAATAATTAATATTTATTTCCACTCACATTATCCATACGGTGAAGGTGGGCCAACTGGGAAAACACAGGATCTGCCTGCCACGACAGGAACATCCCCTGACATGTGACCATCTGTGACAAAACCTCACTAATTCTGGGCAGCTCCACACTATGTGGAAGAAGGTGCCTTCCTCAGCAACACATTGGAGACATGCAGAGGAGGCAATCACCCCCATACGCCAGATGTGTTAACTACTCTTGGTTAATGTACTTATATTGAATTAGCCGGAGCCTTGCCGCTATGGCCACTGCTTTGGGGAAACCCACAATTTCCATCCAGTCTTCATTTTCAAATTCATCCACATCAGCTTCCGAAGCATCTCGTTCAAAATTTATCAGGCTGGTTAGAAATATCTTCGCAATATGATGGTCGCCCAAGTCTCCCAAGAGAAGTTTACCCTCCAAAGGTCAAATTCTTGAAGGTCTGGAAGTACCCTTATGTGTGGGGTCAGTGCATGGCGGAGCTGGAGGAATTTGTGGAATCGGCTGCAATGTAGCTGGAATTCAGTCTGGAGTGCCTGATATGACTTCAGGTCCATGCCTTGCATGACATCCCCCAACGCGGGGATCCGATGAGATCTCTTTTCCGGAATCCTCTGCCTCATAATGGTGTCTGTCCGTCAGTCTGTCCCACCATTTTATCCGTCTAAGTGTTGACTGCCACAGACTCAGGACCACCTTTGCCGCCAGGGAAGAGTAGCCCTTTTCCCCTCCCCATATAAACTGGCATGCAGGGGAGTTGCACCCATTGCCATATTATCAAGTGCATATGCGGGGCCCCACTGTATATCATACCACCAATCATTAATGATCTGGAGATGGACTGCTAGGAAATATGACTCAATATCAGCCGCAGCAATGCTCCAGCAGGAGGGAAGTACCCCTGTCCCATAGAAAGGCATTTAGAATGGAGTTCAGTTTTCAAAACCACTGTCGCAGGTAATCAAATGGGAAATTTTGCAGTTGATAAAGGAAGCTGGACAATAAGACCATCTTGAAGATCGCTGACCATCCTGTCAAGGACAGCAGGAGCTCAGACCATATCTTTATATTGTCATTCGGGTGAGTGAACATTGGTTTCATATTAGTGTTCCATGCAAAAGGCGCCACCTTGGATATATAAATGCCTAAGTATTTGAACCCTTTAGTGGCCACCTGGATACCTGCTTCTCAATCAAGTCTATGCGGACCTTGCCTCACAGCATATACCATTGATTTTGAGTCATTTAGGCGGAGGCCCAAAGTTCCCCCAAATATCCGTATTATGTTCAACAGCCGGGGTCCCATCACTTCAGGCCCTGTAATGAAGAACAAAGCATCATCAATGTATAATGCAATCCTGTCTGACCACCCGCTACCCCACTCAAAGCCCCGAACTAGCGCATCCATCTACACCCAAACTGCCAGGGGCACCATGTCCATAGTGAACAGTAGGGGGAACAGGAGACAACCTTGCCTCATTTTCCGCTGTATAGGGAAGATATCAGACCTAGCCCCCGCCATCCGCACTGACGCCGTCAAGTCTGTACATAACAATCAGAGATAGGAGAGTAATCGTGAGCCAAAGTTGAGGCACTGAAGGAGGAGAAATAGATATTGCTGCTGCATGAGGCTGAGTTGTCCACTCGCTCGCTGGGTATCAGGTTGGCTCCAACTCCATGATCTCCATCTCAAGATCAACTATGTCTTACAGTCTGTGCTGGCGCTCCCCAGTACAAGAACTGAAGTCCTCCCCGCAAAGTGTGCTCTTCAGGGCTGCCCGTAGAGTCTGAGGAGACTGCACTGTGCTTATATTATGTGCAAAATATCCATCTTTACAATCTTCCATATATTTTCGGCTCTCCGGGCTCTGAAGATGCCATGGCAACAGGCACCAACTGAACGTCATGCGCTGGTGTCCCATCGGAGGCCCAATGTCACAGGAGAGTGATCCGAAAGACCCCTGGGGAGCACCATTATATCCCACACCCAATGTAAGGGATTGCCGGAGGCCGACATATAATCTAGAAGAGAGTAATAGTTAGGAGCTGCTGAATAAAAGTTATAGCCACTTGTTAAAGGATTGTGGGCCTGTCTTACTTCAATAAGGCTCAACGCTGAGACAAAGGGAGGGCGTCTGTCCTGACATTGGAGGTAACCCCTGTGGGTTCCATCTGTCTACTGCCTGGACGATGACTCTGTTTCAAACCCCCCATCACCACAAACCCATCTGTTAGCTCATTCCAAACCAAACATTTTATAACGGAGGGTCCAAGGTGGGGGTGGGCAGGGCATATACACTCAGCAATGTGTACGTTTTCCATAGAGCATTCCTGTAACTGCTGTGTGTCTATCATATTTATCAACCTATGTCTTGAGATTCCGGCAGGGACTGTCTGCTTAATCAGGATTCCTGTGCCCCTGGAACTAAGCATGAACCCTGAATGATAAACGTTTGTGTATCCCCATCAAACCAAGCATGGGACCTTGTAACCTATAAGGTGAATCTCCTGCACTAGCAGAACGTATGTCCCATCCTCTTGGCCTGCTTCAGGACTTCCCCCCTCTTTCCCTTATCTAGTAGGCCAATTACATTCCACAACACTAATCAAATTAAATCCTATGAACACATCTGCTGCTGGGTACACATGATTTAATCTTTCTGCTTTGTCTACATCTAGGGTATGTGAGGGAGTGGACATCCGTCAGACCCCATTGTAGGAAAAGAAGAAAAACATTTAAGCATAACAATAGTAGCCATGTTACAAAACAACAGACCATCATTCCGATGTAATATTCGCTACAAGAACAACTGATATGTAACATCACCCACCAGATACTCAGAAAACCCTAAGTATCTGTTGCGAAATGTGATGGCGGCAGACCCCAGTAGGGTTCTGTCCCGGCTCATCACAATGGATCCCTGTACTCAACATGGACAAATTTGTAGGAGGGTGTAAGTTCCTGGTTATTGTGTTGTGTGGCCACCCATAGCATCATACACCATGAGGATCAAGGATAGCGCTGTCCAATATGAGCACCCCCCATTTTCACTTAGAAGATCCTGCACCAGATGCCTGAGAAGATGGGAAGCCCCCTGTAGCAACTGGCACATTGCCCATCATCTTGGAGGTCCTCCATGTTGATGGGTATCTGTGACAATTAGTAGCTGATGCCTTTTTGTTCTTATTATGCTTGTCACTCTGAGAAGAGTCAGAATCCAGGTGTGGTGGTGTATTAGGTTCATCTGTCCACTGGAATACCTCCTCCAGGGAGTCGAAAATGAGCATCTGAGACTCATACAACCCTTTGAGTTTTGGGGGTTAATGAAGCTTTTATCTGATATTTAATTTATGGAGACAATGTTTTGTGGCTTGAAAGAGCATTGTAAGAAAGGATTGATCCTGTTGCTGTATCGACCTAGTGTAGTCCGGAAATATCTTAATAACGTGCGATTGGTACATAATCTTTTCCTCTGATCGGGCATGTTTTAGGAGGGTGTCTCTGTACAAGTAATTCAGATGTTTTGCAATAACTGCGCAGGGCCTGGCCCTCGGAGGAGGCTGGCGCATCAAATCCCTGCAGGCCTGTTCAACCATGAAACGTGGGGAAAGGGCTCCCACTGGCAGTAAGTTGCAAAGCCATTGATCTAGGAAACACTCCTTAAAGGCTCCCTAACAGCCCTCTGGGAATCCCACAAAGTGCAGTTTATTGGGGCGCGTCCTTTGTTCAGCATCCTCTATAGGTGTTGGCAATTCCCTGCTCACAGAGGTAAGTTTGGACATGGTAGCCTGCAGGGTTGCAACAGAATCTTCTACCGCCTTTGTGATGCTTTCCATTACATTGCAGATGTTTTGTCGTAGTAGCAAAACCTCTGAGCCTACAGCACCTATCTTAGCATTTAGGGCATCACATGATTGAGTGATGACGGCTAAGAGGGCTGTATTATCTGGAACCATTTCCGTCTGGCTGTCTGGTGCCATCTGTAGCAAGGGGCCACCAGGCTGGGGGTATTTATCTAGAGTACTTTGTTTAGCTGATGGTGGTCCCTTGTCTTTTGTCATGTTGCACATGGAATCTTGGGCACAGTCCCCAGCTCCTGGCAAGTTCGATCTACCTCTGACCCGCCTAACCGCCACTGGAAGTCTCCGGGGTGGCACAAGCAGTCAGACCCATAGCCAGCCAAAGCCACAGGCCCACATGGTCGCCATATTAGGGAGTAGTCAGTAGGCAAGGACCAAGCCTACTATTAAGAAGGGGAACACACTATGTTGTATAGAGCACCACCACACTCTATGCTACCCCCTAGTGGGGTTTAGTTCATATATGTGATCGCTCCCAGGTAGTGGTGGAAGCCTCTTCAAACTCCCACAGTGATTGTGTCAATGGTCCAGAGGCTGGATATCCATGTGGCTGATGTCACTCCAAGCGGCTGAAACTCACCCTCAGGCTTCTCCCACCCCCGCCACCATGTGGAGTCAGGGCCTTGGGTAAGCAGAACCATGGCTATTAGAGTGGAAGGGACCCTTATGGCACCAAACTGCATGTACCAGTTGTCAGGGGAGGGTGTGGTCTTGAGCGGCTCAGTGGGCGACTGTAAGAGCACACATTAATCTAATTGTAGAGGCTTATTATGTGCTAATTATTCCTTTGCTGGTGGCAATGTCCTCCCTTCAAACCACTTGTTTGCCTCTGGTCCATCCAAGCATGTTGCTCTCTTTGGCCCTGTGCCCCAAGAATCTGGCATTACTCACCACAATGATGAGGTGTTTTGTCATGCCTCTCCACTCTGCAGAGTCTGTGGTGCAGCTCCCTAGTGTCTGTGGGCCTACCAGGGGGGCCGCCGGGTCCTGCAGCAGGCACGCCTCCATGGCCCATGCGCTCCCTGCGCCCTCCTCAGCGGGGCCTGGTGATCTTGACGGGGAATCTGGGGGGGGGCCCAGCATGCACTTCCTGGTCTGCAGGTCTCCACGACCACTCAGGCCACTCTCTCTCAAACTTCGGTTCGCACTGTCTCATGGCACCTCAGCAGGTCTGTGCTGACTCCAGGCCTCAGCCAGCGGGCGTGATAGACTGCACCTTCCCCACATTGGCTCTGCTTGGATTCCAAGTGTTGGAGCTCACCTGTATGGTGCCGCGGGGGATCCGCAGTCCCATAGCGTCCCATGTGTGATGAATCTTTGCTTGTGTGTTTGCAGGATTGTTAGGGATGGTGGATGGCAGTGCAGAGCTGAACTAAGTTGCGGCTGCGATGTCCGGTGTCCAGTCATGCCCCCTTTCTGTCTTTATTGATGTGAGCTTTTAGATTCAGGTGTTTGGACTCAATACTGGTTCAATTGATGTTGACAACTGATGTTTCTTTGGGAGAAGATTGTAGAACAATGTTACAGTTGAGGGATGAAAAAAGGAAAAACTCTGTTTTATTTGCTTGAGTTCCAAGTGGTGGGCAGAAATCCAGAATTGAATCTTGATGAGGACGTGTAGGAAGGTGGGTTATTAGTAAGTGGACGTTTGTACCTTTAGCTAGTAATAATGCCATGATCGCTAATAAGGTCCAGTTAAGTCTCAACAAAATAATCCTTGCTCAACCCGTAGCAGCTTGGCAGATAAGCAGTCAGGTTCAACTTACAATACATGTGTGTAAAGCATTTAATATCACCAAAACAGTAAATAAGAAAAAGACACAATTTAATAAAAACCCAATACCAACTTATTAAAATAGAGACTATTTTTATCTTTAAAATGACACGAGAACCACAAAATCCCATTATAGGGACCAGAAATATGAATTTTAAAACTAAATAAAAACATGTGCATTCTAGCACCAAAAGCTTTAAGCTCCACTCTCGGCTATGTGATCATGCTGGACCAAGACAAAGTCAGCATTTTAAGCTGACCATGATGGAGTGTGGTTGGATAGGTTGATGGCTGGGTCCCGGTCAAGATTTTACCTTTACACGTAGTCACTTTTTAGGAGCTTTACTCTACACAACAAGCCCTCAGGTTCCTTGGAACCGGAGTTGGCTTTTGACAATGGCGGTCTGCTGCAGCGTTATGCTTTGATGAGTCCCCGGAAGTCTTTGTCCTTAGTGTCGACTGTAAGGAGCTCCAAAGGTTTCAGTAGGACAAGCCAGCATGGTCTGGCCAGTTACTGAGTCAACAAAACCAGCCTGACTCTCAACACCAAGCTGTCCTTGTTCTGGAGCTTTTTACCAAAACTTAGCAAAAAGCTCCCAAACTTTCGGAACGTCTTCTGAATGTTTTTTTGTGTTGAAAAGTAACCAGCAGTACCAGCCAACTGTTCAGAAGCTCTGCATTGCCTCTTGGGGTCTGGGACTCAATCTCCCACAATACACTAATCCAGTTGAAGCTGCTCAGCTGGAGCAAAACTTTGGATATTGCAGGTGGCTTCTTCCAGAACTTTTCTACCTGTTGCTGATCAAGAAGTCCACTCATTTCCCTTGAATTAGGCACAGTCCCTTTTTTGTGGAGGACTTTAGTTAGAACCTCAACATTCTTTGAATATAATATTTTTACGTAAACTTGCATATAATGCGCATTGAAGTGATAGTTGATGTTTGCATGCCTCTGAATGTAGGTGACTGCTTTCATGTAGCTGTTGAATAGTGTGGGTGAAAGTATTGTGCCTTGAGGGTTTTATGAGTCAGTGGAAGTTGACAATTTTGATTTGCTGACTGCAGTCTTCCAGGAATGATAAACAACCACTGGATGACTGAGCCGTTTTGGTCCATTGTTTCTTCCAGTATTGTCAGAAAGGAGTCATGGTTCACTTTGTCGAAGGCTGCCAACAGATCTAAGAGAATGGGGAGGCAAGATCTGCCTTTATCCAACGTAAAATTAGAAACATCAATTATCTTTAGGGTTGAGGTGTTTGTGAAGTATTGCACTCTGAAATTCATCTGAAGGTCAATCAGCTGCTAATTGTTTTCCAGAGGAGTTTAGCTATGATTCCGCACTGCTTTCTAATTCCTTCTCTCCAGTTTCCTCAGCTTCTCTACAACACACAGTAACGGTACCATCACAAGCTCTAGCTGGGACCAATGATGAGCATGTAGTGAGCGGACATAGCGTGGCAAATGCAACTTGTACTATCGGGGAAGAACTTATTGACCCTGTGAGCAGTAAAGACAGGGAATTTTACTCTCTATCGGAGCAATCAGATGGAACAGATCCCGACGGTGACCTGGAAGACGAGGCGGACTTATCAATGTTTGATGAGACTACAGAGGAGACTACACCTATGTTGAAAGCTAGTCAACAGAGTGATGATAACCTGCATGAGGCGGGTGGCGAAAATTATACCATCAGGCAAAAAGGGACCCCTGAGGTCTCTGACTGGGCTTCCTTGGCGGCCGATCCTATGTCTGGTAACCTAGACCTGTCGGAGCAGGCTGGTGGCGGTCTGGGGGCCACTAGCCAAGTCTCACTTGAGGAGATTCCTAAGGCTATTTCGGAACATCGGCTAGAAGCCAGGGCTGAGCATTTAAAAACCCATAACGCCTGCCGGAAGCTCCAGAACACTGTTCGACGTCTGGCAAAGTCATGTAATGATTTCACAGATAGAATAGTAGAAGCTGAGGGCCGTATTTCTACATTAGAAGATCAAGTGGCAAATCATAAGGTAGAAATCGCAGACATCAAGGCACACAAGGGAGATGTACATATAAAGCTTGCCGATATGGAGAATCGACTACGTTGCAATAATTTGCGTATTCTCGGGATTCCTGAAGGGATTGAGGGGCAGGACACTCGCAAATTTGTAGTGGAACTTTTTGAAGAGGCATTTCCGGAGGTTAAAGACTGGAACTGGGCCCAGGAAGTTTTACGGGCGCATCGATTTCCATTTCGCCAGCGACCTGTTAGGTCTGGGCAAGCTGTTCAACACCCACGTGCTATATTGATCTCACTAAATAACTTTCTAGCAAGACAAACACTTTATGACTTGGCTAGACCCGAGAAAAAAAGATCTGGCAAAGGGACTGAATTTTTTGTACACCCCGATTACTGCCACTCCACTGTAGAGAATCACTGGCGGCTACGCCAATTAATTGCACCATTCCAATCTAAGGTCTTACAGGTTTTTCTTTTGCAGCCAGCTACTCTGAAAACGGTGTATAAAGGGCAGAACCAATTTTTTACTTCTGAGGCCTCAGCTAAGGAATATCTTAATTCTCTGGGTTGATGAGTTGATGAAACCGTGCTTTGACTAGTCAGAATTTGATTACATATGAGTATCTATACAGAAACATGCACGTAGATCAACTATTAATCAATGTTTGCTCTTTTGTCTTTTTTTCTTATATCTCAGAGATATCCAAATTTGATACGGGATTGTCCAAGCATCCGAGAATCTCTCACACTCATCGAAAGGGCGATATGCCCTATTGCCTTGGTTATTTGGGAGGGTCTCTCGGGGGGGTCCTGTGGGAAGGGAGGGGATCTTTGGGTGGGGGGTCACGGGGTGTAGTGGGGGTTACGATTTGGGGTAAGGGTGTAAAGGGAAAAATGTCAGTTCATAGCATATGTTGTAAGGTTGTAGGAGCAAGCTTATTTAGTGTTTCATGTATTAATGACACATGTCAATTTATGGGTGAATTAAGAGTTAATGGCTAGTAATAGTCTACGCTTGTGTTCATTTAACGTGTGTGGATTGAACAATGCTCTTAAGTGTAGACGAGTGATGCGGGAAGTTCGATTAATTAATCCTGATATTATATGCCTTCAGGAAACCCACGTGCCATGGGGGAATCGAAAGATATTGAGTGAACTGGGCTATACACTATTTGTCGCATCAAGGCAGGCTACTATGAATCGGGGGGTTCCAATTCTGGGTCGTCAAACGATAGCCACTATGGGGAAAAATAAAGCTGATAGTTTAGGACGCTGGGCAATTGCGGAGTGCATCATCAGGGGGGTTACAGTTACAGTATGTACGGTAAATGGCTCGAATCTGGACGAAGTTGAGATTCTTGAATTCCTAAATGTTGAGCTGTCAATGTGGGGCACACCCTTACTATTACTTGGGGATTTTAATATACACGGCGAGCCCTTTATTTGTGATCCTCAATTTACTAGATATAGCGGCCGTAAGCCACATGTTTTTAGAGCATTGCGGCAATTATTGCTTCAGCAGGTCCTAGTTGATGGGTGGCCATTGGTTAACCCGGGTGATCCCGGGTATACTCTTTTTTTCCTCCCCCCACAAAACGTTTGTTCGGTTAGATTATATTTTTTTGCCTAGGTCACTCATGAGCAGTGCCCGTATGCAGGTAATGCCACGAATTACTTCGGATCATGGCCCTGTTGTTATAGATATGCTTCCTTTTAAGATTCAGCGGGTACAGCGGTCATTTTCATTCAATAAGAAGTTGATAGCTGATGAAGAATATGTATGCCATATTCAAGTATGGGCTCAGCAGTTCCTTGATTATAATAGAGGCACAGCTTCTCAGGCGATGGTATGGGATTGTTTTATGGCTGGATTTCGGGGTGAAACTTATAGCTATGGGTGACCGTCCTGAGCTCCTCAGAAGCGGTCGCTCCTCACGCTGCTCCCTGCCCTGGATCTGGTATCGTAGCGCTATAGTGCCAGCCTGCTCTTTACCTCTGAAATTGCTCTTTACCTCTGAAATCAGTTGCGCTTTGCTCGCATTGCTCCTGCATTTATTTGTGCCTGAATGTAATTGTATCGTAGCGCTATACTGCTGAGCTGTGCATTCATTGATACTCGATTGTGCATTGCTGCCTTTACCTGCTTGATTAATCTGTGCCTGATTGTGCCGGTGACGCTTCCCTTTTCATAGCGATTGTTCCCAGTCTCGTCCTGTTTGGCCTTTGGCTTGCTGCCATTTTGTTGTTTGTTGTTGTGCCTCCCAGCCCGGCCCTCCACCCCGCTCCCGCCTCCCAGCTGCCCCTCCCTCCCACAGAAAGGTTAGGCTCTACCCTCCAGAGCAGCGCTGTGACCGTCCTGAGCTCCTCAGAAGCGGTCGCTCCTCACACTGCTCCCTGCCCTGGATCTGGTATCGTAGCGCTATAGTGCCAGACTGCTCTTTACCTCTGAAATTGCTCTTTACCTCTGAAATCAGTTGCGCTTTGCTCGCATTGCTCCTGCATTTATTTGTGCCTGAATGTAATTGTATCGTAGCGCTATACTGCTGAGCTGCGCATTAATTGATACTCGATTGTGCATTGCTGCCTTTACCTGCTTGATTAATCTGTGCCTGATTGTGCCGGTGACGCTTCCCTTTTCATAGCGATTGTTCCCAGTCTCGTCCTGTTTGGCCTTTGGCTTGCTGCCATTTTGTTGTTTGTTGTTGTGCCTCCCAGCCCGGCCCTCCACCCCGCTCCCGCCTCCCAGCTGACCCTCCCTCGCTCCGCCCCCCCACTATCCACTTATGTCAGATGCACTTGCGCGCAGCGTTCACGCGCAGCGGACGCGCCCTATGCGCGCCGAAGGTGCGCCAAAGGTAAGCCCGTCTACGCCCGTCCGCGCCTGGACCGCGCCCAGCGCCAGACCCCCTGGTCCCCGCAAAAGCCACTCCTCCCGCATAACGTACAACGCCGCAACCCTTTCAGCACTTAACCCCGGCCGACTCCCAACTTGCTACCAAGCCGCCCCAGGACTCACCCATGGACCCTTCACCTGCCACTCCTGCAAGTTCGACTGCATCGGGACCCGCACCAAATCCACACACTCCAAACAGAGCTCCGACACTAACCACCTGAAGTGCATCCTGCTCAACACCCGCTCGGTCCACAGACACGCCACTGAACTTTGGAACCTACTCGACACCACTTCGCCGGACGTCGCCTTTCTTACAGAAACCTGGATGAACGCCTCATCAGCACCCGACATCGCCATAGCCATCCCGGAGGGCTACAAGATCATCCGAAAGGACCGCATCAGCCAAACAGGAGGAGGCATCGCCATCGTCCATAAGAACACCATCCGCATCACCAACCAGTTCCGACGATAACCTTGCAGCCACCGAACACCTTCACTTCCAGATCCACACCGACCCCAAGACCACACTCAGAGGCACCCTCATCTATAGACCACCAGGACCCCGCACACAATTCAGCGAAGACATCACAGAATTCATCAGCCCACACGCCCTCCCCTCCGAGGACTACATTCTACTGGGAGACCTCAACTTCCACCTGGAAAAGAACAACGACAGCAACACCACCACCCTTCTGGACAACCTCGCCAATCTCGGACTCAAACAACTTGTTGACACCCCCACCCACTATGCCGGACACACGCTCGACCCAATCTTCACCTCCAGCAAGCACATCTCCTTCAATCACACCACAGCTCTCCATTGGACGGACCACAGCTGCGTTCACTTCAACTACAAAAAAACTACGACCCACAACCACCCACAACCAATTCCCCGCAGAAACTGGAACAAAATTACCACCGACCAGCTCTTCACATCGCTCCACCAAAGTCCTCCTGCCAAATCATCTGACCCAAACCAAGCAGCCACCAACCTCACACAATGGATCACCCACAGTGCGGACGAATTAGCACCCTTGAAAAACCACCAAATGAAGCAAGGCAGCAAAAAAGACCCCTGGTTCAATGATGACCTTAGGAAATCCAAGAAGATCTGTCGCACCCTCGAAAAAGCCTGGCGTAAAAGCCCTACCACTGACAACCTGGCCACCTTCAAGAACGCCACCCGCAAACACCACCAACTGATCCGATCCACCAAGAAATCAGCATTCAAGGATAGACTCGACAACAACGCCCACAACAGCAAGGAACTATTCAACATCGTCAAAGAGTTTACCAACCCCACCGCCGGCACCAACGACATCACTCCCTCCCAAGACCTCTGCGACTCTCTAGCCTCGTTCTTCCACAACAAAATCGCTGACATACATAACAGCTTTGGAGACCACTCCACCCCACCCACCTACAAACTAATACCCCCCTACAACAACCTTTACGCCTGGAACCCAATCACCACTGAAGACACCATCCGCCTGATGAACTCCATCCACTCAGGATCGCCAACCGACCCATGTCCCCACCACATTTTCAACAAAGCAGACTCCATTATCGCACCCCATCTCCGAGAAGTCATCAACTGCTCCCTCAACTCCGCTACCTTCCCGGAAAGCTGGAAACATGCCGAACTCAGCGCCCTCCTGAAGAAACCCACAGCTGACCCCACTGAACTTAAGAACTACCGCCCCATCTCGCTCCTCCCATTCCCTGCCAAAGTCATTGAAAAAGCTGTCAACAATCAGCTCGCCGCCTTCCTCGAATCCAACAAATCCCTCGACCCTTCACAGTCTGGCTTCCGAGCCAAACACAGCACCGAGACCGCCCTCATCGCAGCAACAGACGACATTCGAACTCTACTGGACAACGGAGAAACAGCTGCCCTCATCCTACTTGACCTCTCCGCAGCCTTCGACACAGTCTGTCATAGCACCCTTATACAACGCCTCAGCAACATCGGAATACAAGGAAAAGCACTGGACTGGATCATCTCGTTCCTCGCCGGAAGAACCCAGAGAGTCCGCCTCCCCCCTTTCAGATCAGAGGCCTCCGAAGTCATCTGCGGCGTACCACAAGGATAATCTCTCAGTCCCACCCTCTTCAACATATACATGAGTCCCCTCGCATCCATTGCGCGCCAACACAACCTTAACATCATCTCCTACGCAGACGACACCCATCTGATCCTCTCCCTCACCAAAGACCCAAATACCGCCAAAACCAACCTACACGAAGGGATGAAAGAAGTAGCCGAGTGGATGAAGAACAGCCGTTTAAAACTGAACTCGGACAAAACGGAAGTCCTCATCTTAGGATCATCCCCCTCCGCCTGGGACGATTCATGGTGGCCACCGGCTCTGGGAACCGCACCCATACCAACGGATCACGCACGTAACCTGGGCTTCATCCTGGACTCCTCCCTCTCGATGACCAGACAAGTCAACGCCGTATCATCATCATGCTTCAACATCCTACGCATGCTCAAAAAAATCTTCCGTTGGATCCCCACCGAAACAAGAAAGACGGTCACCCATGCACTGGTCACAAGCCGACTGGACTACGGAAACACCCTTTACACCGGAACCACAGCCAAACTACAGAAAAAACTCCAACGCATCCAAAACGCCTCAGCCAGACTCATCCTAGACGTCCCCCGCCAAGCTCACATTTCCGGTCACCTGAAAGACCTCCACTGGCTCCCCGCAACAAGAGAATAACGTTCCGTCTCCTCACCCACGCACACAAAGTCCTCTACAACCTAGGACCTGAATACCTCAACACACGCCTGTCCTTTTACACCCCCACCCGCCAACTTCGATCGTTCAATCAAGCCCTCGCCGCAATTCCACGCATCCAAAGATCCACCATGGGGGGAAGATCCTTCTCCTACTTAGCGGCCAAGACCTGGAATTCTCTCCCCCCCCCCACCTCCGCCTTACACAGAATCACCTCTCCTTCAGAAAACAACTAAAAACTTGGATATTCGATAAGTAAAGTACCCCCCCTCCCGCAAGCGCCTTGAGACCCTCTGGGTGAGTAGTGCGCTATACAAATTTTAAACTTGAACTTGAACAGAGGAAACAAAAAGCTGATGTGGACAAATTGTTGGCAGATTTAAAAAATGCAGAACAGGAACTCATTTTGGATATCAGAGCACATCGAGATAGCGAATTGGCACAAATAAAGGTTGCACGCTTTAATGCAAAGATCAATAGTGTTTTGAGTCGTGATATATCTCTCAGCTAGATGAATTTTATACTGACATGCTATGAGTATGGGGAAGCGGTTGGGAGATGTTTGCTTAAAGACTTCGTGGACGACAGACATCACAGCGCATTGCGACCCTACAGAACAACCAGGGCAGTCTTGCTGAGACGATGGATGGTATACTGCAGGTTTTTCAACAGTACTATACTGAATTGTATACCCAAGAATATCTTTCTCAAGATCAGATTGATCAGTTTGTGGCTAGATTTGATATACTCATGGTGGAACCCATTTTTAGAGAGGAGCTGGAAGCCCCAATAACGATGCTAGAGCTTGAGATTGCAATTAAGGCCCTCGCGCTTGGGAAAGCTACCGGTCCGGATAAATTGCCTTTAGAGGTCTATCGCTTGCTATTTCCTATCATCAAAGATGATATGCTCGCCACTTTTATCGCTGCTCAAGCTAGCAACCCTCCTCCCTCATGGGACGAAGCGAGCATAGTGGTATTCCAAAAGAAAGACAAATCCCCATATCTTCCGGGGTCTTATAGACCTATTTCATTAATTAATGTTGATACCAAGATATATTCTCAAATTTTCGCTAGTCGTTCACTTCAAGTTGTACCATCATTGGTGTCTCATTACCAGCATGGCATTCTCACAGGCAGAAGTACTGTTAACCATCTACACTGTGTGATTGCTGTCCTGGATTATGCATCTGTATTTTCCAAAGATGTTGGCTTGGTGTTTTTAGATGCTGAAAAAGCATTTGACCGTGTGACGTGGGGCTTTTTATGGGCTATTATGGGCAAAATGGGGTTTGGACCCCAATTTTTACTCGCCTTGCAAATCATGTATAAACGACCAAGGGCCAAGATCTGTGTGATAGGGCAGGAGTCATCATTTGTTTGTATCACTCGGGGTACACGGCAGGGATGCCCATGCTCGCCGTTATTATTTGCTATTTATATCGAGCCATTGTAGCAGCTGCTAGCTGCCTCTCAGTGTATACAATCAATGGCTGTGGGTGATAACTACGTTCGTGTCTTAGCTTATGCTGATGACATTGCGGTTATTACATCTGATCCGGAACAAGCACTTGGTGAAATTGAAAATATAACACAAGTGTATGGTAGAGTGTCTGGGTATAAATTGAATATTACTAAAACCCAGGTAGTGTGTACTGCTGGGCTATGCCTTAACGATTTACGTGTCACTCGCGAGGCTAAATATCTTGGTATTAAAATTAGAATATCACTCCAAGAGTTAGTCACTGTAAATTGGACTGATATATTACAATCAACTAAGCGCCAGTTGGAAAAGCTGGAGTGTATCCATTTAACACTGGTGGGGCGAAGAAACGTTTTAAAGATGTGTATTCTACCTAGGGTACTCTATTATTTCCAGACTGTACCGTTGGAGGTATCACACCTACAATTAATGATGCTGCAATCTATTGTAGATAGGTTTTTATGGGGTTGGAAATCTCCTCGTCGGGCGTCTAAATTCATGACACTCCCGCTTTCAAAAGGTGGATGGGGAGTTCCGAATTTTGCTTTTTATTATTTAGCCTGCCTTCTTCAGAACATGAAAATTCTGGTGACTGGGGGTGAACCACCAATATTTGAAAGTCCCAATATCTACTCAATGTTATTGGGATGCCAATCTCGCCAGGTGCTGCTACGTTTTCTCGAGCCAAGTTACTATAAAAGAACTAAATTTAAGACTGTATTAGCAGCATTTAAAGGATGGCGGTGGGTACGAAAAATCATCTCTCTTAATCGCATTCATTTCTCTACCCCCTGTGATTCAACAGAATTATTCCCATCTATATTTTGGGATAGTAAGATGCGGACATGGGCCGATAAAGGTATTGTTCGTTTGGGAAGTATGTTCGATGCTGGCATTATGGTTACATTTAAAGTTTAAAAAGAAAAATGTGCGATTCCACAGAATGATTTTTTTAAATATCTACAGCTACGGGATTTTATTTTTAAACATCAAAGCATTCTACTTATAGGCATTAACGACTTTCTTGTAGTCTTGAATAAACCCGCTAAGATTGGGATTTTATATAATAGTTTGCGGAGTACACAGCGCAACGATATTGATGTACAAGAGGGGAAATGGAGTACTAGACTTGGCATCCCTGACTTGTTTGTTCATGAATCAATTAATATTGCTGCTAAAATCATTTTGACTGCCAATTTACGTTCCCAACATTACAAAACATTATTTAATTTATACCACTCACCCGCTAAGATGATGAAGTGGGGAAATATCCATAATGGTAAATGCTATAGGTGTCAAACCGATATGGCAGATATTGTGCATATATTTTTTGACTGTAGTGTATTGAAACCTTTTTTTGTATCTATCGCACAACTTCTATCAAATATTTTAAATTTTGATGTGTTGATATCTAGAGAGATGATGATGCTTGGATTATGTAAAGATATGGATATTTTACCATTGTATTATCAAAATCGATACTTTTTTTATGGCTATGTCAGTTGCTCGATTGTGCATTGCCTCTATGTGGTTAAAACCTGAAGCGCCCTCATATGAGATGTGGCGGGCAACATTTTATAATGTGTTCTATTTGGAATTTAATCTTTACCGTATCAAATCATGGAAAAAGAAACAACTGGGGATTAAAATTTGGCAGCCTATGATCAATCATTTAGAAGCTTAGACTAATTTGTAGATTCATTGCTTAATCATCTTTTTTTTGAGCCTGTATGTGCCATGATAGCTTGCTTTCAATGTGTTCTAATATATATGTAGTATGATAGCTAACGGATTGATATCTATATGTGTTTGTATTTGTTTTGATTATGCTATGAACTGAATAATAAAAAAAAAAAAAAAGGAAGGGTGGATTAGTTAAGGAACAATAGTTGTTTAGGTCTCTGGGTCCGCTCCCTATTTTGTATTAATTTAGGAGTCATGTGACTTGTCCTCATTCTAGGTTGTCTGTAACGGTTCATTGTGCAAAGTATGAATTTATGATCCTCATCATCCACACTACTAGCAGTGACCCCTTTATTTCTTTCAGAACAGATGATGGTGTGGGTTCTCAAGCATTTGATGATGGTCTTAGCTTTGGTGATGATGCTAAAAATGTCGATCTGGGTGATTTCTTTGAATGTCGGCCAATGGGTCTCTGATATATGGATTAAGCCTTTGTCTTTTTGCTACCTTGTTGTGTGTGCGAGGGAATGCTCAGTCTTTTCAATCTTTTCTTGAAGAAGTTTAAGAACTCCTCACATGTTTTTCAACACATCAGTAATTGTCATTAGGCTCAGCATTGTGGCATTCTTTAGAATTTCAAAACGTTTCTTTGGTTCATTTTTAGCTTTGTTCATTACCCTATTTTTAAATAAGGATTTTGCTTCAAGGGTGTGTTTTGTGGTTTATTCTTATTGATCAGAGTATGGACAGTTTCTTTGTCGGAAGGTTTCTCCACCATCATCATTTATTCTTTCAAAAGGCCTTTCTTCCTTTCTTTACTCAGTTTCATTGAGAACCATGTCTAATGTTTTGCTTTTTTGCATTTTCAAGGTTTTAGGAGCAAGCTCATCTATCATCCTTATTACGATATTATCATATAGGTTAGTGAGGTCATTTGGGTTTAATGATCCTATCATTGTTTTGGTAGAATGGAGTCTATCATCAGTTTTCCTTCTTTAGAAATTAGTCACTCCAGCACAGCTTCTTTTCAGTGAGTCAGTGATGTACAGATTGCCTGAAATGGTTACTGTTTAGGTAAGTTGTTAGGAGAGATGTTATAGGGTCACACCAATGCAGATTGAAGTCTCCAAGAAGATGCTATTGTCTAACTTGACCTCGCTTTTCATGAAGAGACACATGTCTGTGACAACAGGAGCTGCACAAACCAAAGAAGTGATACTCTGCACCTGTGCCAACCTTCCTAGACCTGCATGAATGCTGATTGTCCTGGACCAAAGGTTGGTTAGAGGGACTCCTGTGACAGCTAAAGGCATCATTAGACTCCCCTGGACTAGTGGCACTAGTCCCCTGAAACAGCAAGTAAAAACAAAGTACCGTAACTTAAGAATCGTTCGCCATCGGGCCCTCCGAGAGATCACCCGGAAGTTGATGGAGATGTGCATTGAGGAAAACGTAATCCCCACCTGCCCAAAGTTTAAGGCAGCTACCATGTTCCCCAGGACATTGAAATAACTTACTACTGTGGGTACTGCTGCCAAGGTTTGTTGATTGGCAGCCTGGCAATCACCCCTTTAGTCAACGCTGAACCTCGAGGGAACACCGCAAAACCTTCATACGAAGTCAGAAGTCACTCTGTTGTCAAATTGTTGCTGTTTCCCACCAGCACTGAGTAAGCAGTAAAATCAGCGCTCCTACAGCTTTCTCTTCAGCACCAAGGACGGTCAGGACAACTCTGCACCCTGGCTTCTAGAGCCAGGTAAAATTTAACTGACTGTCTGGGCTTGGTCCTGGGACTCGCATCACCTTTAACCTCCTGGGGTTTCTCTCAACTTGACCTGCAAGTGACCGATTGTCACTCCCACATTTTCCCATTGACTGCAATGTAAAAGTTCTGCAGTAGTGAATAGCTGGGATTTATGTTTTTTCTAAAATCCATAACTCTGGGTATATGTATCTGATCTTGTTTGCTTTGGTGTCTAAATTAAGACAAAAATATGCTTTATTTTAATAAACAGGTGTCATATTTTTTTTGAGTCATGCCAATTACTTATTGTCCATGTTGGTACTTTGAAATGCTTAGCACATGTTCCTCTAGTGCAGCCTGACTGCTGTTTGTCAATACCAGGATTGAGCTAAGGATTTATTATTGTGACTACAAGGACCATCTTTGGGGTTTTGTGAGAGTATTGCATGACGAAGCCTAACCAGCATAACCACATAATACTCCACCTCTCTACAATCACCCAAAGGGTTACAATGTACCCTGAAAATTATAAGAGATCACAAGATGAACAGCCCTGTAGTTGCCTGTGTGACGGCTCGATACATGAAATTATGCATTGAGCAAGTGGTCGAAATGTTGGCATTTTAAATAAAGCACTTGGACTACGAACACCCAGTTGAAAGAAAGGGAATGTCAGCACCCTGCCCTTCTTTTGGGGTGTAGGCGACTGTATTGTAACAAAGTTTCTTTAAAATAATAAAACACTGCCGGCTTAACTTTAAGAATGTGTCTACTTGTTGAATCTCAGTACTTTTACTGCACCACATGAGCACTTCATTTGTCATGATTGTACCAACATATACTTTTTTTTATTTTTTCAACTAATATTGTTGAAATAAATTAGCCGATACATTTTTAATGGAACATTGAGCTTGGTGGTCTTCAATGAATGTATTGAATGCAAATTAATATGGAGGAAGAATTAATGCTCTCCAAACATAATTTGTAATGTATCTGAAACAATTTTGACAGAACCACTTCTGATCTTACTGATTATCTACCCCGGAACTGCAGAACACAGTGTTTCTACATTAGTCATTAGGCTGATTTAGAGTCACAACTGTGGCACAGTAGCCTTTCCTCCAAGCCCCCTGTCCCTTTGCCTGATTTATGTAGGCGGGTGTTGGGTATGTCAGATATGGTGCCTACTCTGGCACTATCACTGACATACTACTCTGATTACTCAATGGAGTACAGGCCATCTGAATTTTGACAATATTACTGACCTTCCTCAGTTTTCACTCTCACTTACCACTGTGAAAAAAACTGTCGGAAGGGTCATTGGGAATGTTTAAATGACCCCCACACCATTGGAGTCAACTCCCATGGTATGGGAGTTATTAGTCTTTGTATTTTTCAAAAATAAAAATCCCCTTTTGAGATTTTGTGTTTGGAAAACACAAAAACAAGTTAAAACTTTGAGTGAAGGTCACCAACTAGTCCATAAAACTTTTAAAACATTGCCCCCACCCAGGGTCTAAGCACACAGCCACCGCTTCCAGGACTGGAGGCGTGAGGACAGCGGAGCCTGGCCTTCTGTCAACCCTTCAACCCCTGTGAGCCCCCTCTCCAACAACTTCTGTTGTAGTCAAACAAAGTGCTGTTGCAGCCGGACAAGAGCGAGGAATCAGTGAACTTTTCCCAGGTATGGGGGCGAGGGACCCATGACCGGCTGATTGTCTTCGAAGTTACTCCAGTGGACCCGAGCCTACACGCCTCCTCTCCCTTCCTGACTTTGATTTCTGAACTATGTACCCCCCCGGACTTCTCCTGGCACTCTAATTCATACTCACTGGGTCACACTCATGGACTTCATTACGTTTTTTCTTTTGCCCTGCCCGCCATTTTGCTGCTGTTCTCGTTTCTTTTGCCCTGCCTGCCATTTTGCTGCTGTTCTCAGCCGCTTTTCTTAAGTGTTTCTTCCTTTTTCTGATTTGCCTTTTCTCCTTACCCTTGTATCCCTCCCACCCTCCCTTGTGTTGTGACTGCGTCCCCCCTCCGACCCCACTTAATGGAACTCTGCTCTCCTGGTTTTTTGGGTCTTGACCTGAGAAAATCTACTATTTGTATATATATATGTATATAGAGATAACTCTATTCACTAGTATATGCAGTAGACCTTTGTGCTCTCTACCATTCCTATTTGACTCTTAGAGTATATCCATCTGTATCCCTTCATTATGTATATAGAGATAACTCTAATCACTAGTATATGCAGTAGATCTTTGTACCATCTACCATTCCTATGTGACTCTTAGAGTATATCCATTCGTATCCCTTCCTTGAAAGACTTTACTACCTTTACATTTGCAATGTTTTTTTGTATCTCTTCCTTGTGTGACTTTATAACTTGTACATTTGCAATTTTTTTTTCTGTTTGTATCTTTTATGTAACGCATGTAATCCTAAATCCTTATGTATCGCAACTGGTTCTTATGTAAAGTGCTCTGACACCTTCGGCTAATGTTCGCGCTATATAAAATCGCATTAAATAAATGAAAAATAAATAAAAACAGGAACTGCCATGATGGTGGTTCCTGCCAATGTTAAGAGATATCCATCTTGCCGGCAATCAATGCACAAAAGTAGAGCTCCCAAATTCTGCATAGATAATAAAAGCTATGGGAAGTGGTGTACAATTTGACGTGTATGCATCTTAACTGGCCTCTGCCAGTAGTCCACATTTTAGGATTGTGTCTCACTTAGTAGCAACAAGTTCTCCCGATCAGAAATTTCACATGGCTCAGGTTTCCTCTTCTCTTAGTCCATGTGAAGGCATTAAATCAGGTGGTATGTGGTTCTTGGTATGATTATGGGTACCGTTTGATAAACAAATAGCTTTCTTGTCTTTAATTCTGTGTGGTTTTGCTGATGGTCTTTAGGATTCTGGACGCATTCAAAAACCTAAGTGGCACATGAATCCAGATACTATTGCATACATTTAGTCTCCCAGTGCCAGAGGATCTCTCTACTCTTTTTGAATGGAAGGTACGGAGGTTCTTTTGGTTCTTCTTTTGTTACGTTATAGCCCTACTTTCTCTCAATGTAAGTGTGTGGATAGGCAGCCTTCTTTTTCATTAGTAAAGAGAGAAGTCGGTCTTACTTAGTCTTATAAGGATTTTGATGGGTCGATGACTAAGCCCCCAGTATATAATGTGTAGTCCAAAATGGGAGATTGCTTGGTGCTGAGTAGACTCTCACATTACATGAACTAATGTTAGAGTCTGGATGGCAGGTGTGCCCTGTTCTCCTTTCATCCTGTTTACTCTTTTAGTAAAATATAGACTTTGTGGGGGTGATACCAAAATATTCTGTGCATCCAGCATGCCTTGCTGTCAGTTCACCACTGCTGTGCTATGGTGGGGCTAAGTCTGCTGAAGCAGATGATCAGGCTTGTGTCTCTGCCTCATGACGGCAGCAGCTGGTAAGGTGGCCTGTCTGAAACAGTCTTGGTGTCCTTCAGCTTTTGCGATGAATTGAAGAGAGTTCACAATGAGCCCCATATCTACCATTTCCAGCCCACAAATGGGTGACAAGATGAGTGTAGGCAGTGGGTCGCATTGGGCCTACTATGGAACTGTTGGGCCCTGTGATTGCTCCATCTTGGCGATGACAGCAAATGCAATCTTATGCTTTTTGGGGGCTCACTCCCTCATCATTCTGCCACTCAATGATTTTCCTAAGTCCACCTCTTATCAAAAAGATATTCGGCCACAGGCAATCTGAAGGTGGATTGATTAACCATTTCATGGCGAAATCTGGTAGATTCACCTATATAAATGGAGACCCTTAGTCTGCATTTTAAAAACTATAGTAGAGTTCCCATTGTTCTTTATTCAACTTGATGGGCTACCTACTGCAATTATTAGGTAGTTTGTGTATTGGCTATATTTATGGATTCTTCCTGGTTTTAGACCAAGTTGCTCTATGTCTTGAATAAACATTAGGAAATAACTATGATCTGTAAAAAAAAAGTATCAAAAAACATACCAACACCCAGGCCACAATTCTCTCACTGACGTTCATTAACTCTCTAACTCAGTCATTCACGCATTCATTCAGTTCAGTAACTGCTGTGGGACATTGTTCACATGCACCGGGGTGCAGCATTCATCACTAGTAACAGTGCCTTTCTGAGAAGACCTGACCACCTACACCATCCTTGTTTCCTTTGTTATAGGAGTGTCCTTGGTGGATAAAGAGGAGTTTTTAGACCATGGTCAAAAACAATCTTTTTCAAGAGTCTTGCCTGCTGTGTCATTGTGCCCGGGCTCCCTGGTGCAGTGATCAAGATTGATAGCTAGCTCTACCCTTCCAGGCAGTCTTGGTGTTCTACCTCTCCCCCATCTGATTTGAACATTCACAGATCATGGTGGTGTTTATAGGCTATGGCCAGGGACTCTAAACACATAAAAGGTGATGAGAGGGATGCTTGTAATAATTATAACTACTGATAATTGCTTGGGGGACCATTCCAACCGATCGTACATTTACCCAACATGCCACCTCAGTTTAGGCCCAGCCATATGCAACTTAGGGCTAGATGTAGGTAAAAAGGTTTTACAGATTCTAAAATACAAAATTTTCACCGATTCGGTATTTTAGAATCGGTAAAACCTATATCGGTAATTATTCAGTATTTTTTACCAAATCGTAAAGATTCGGTAATAACCGAATCGGTATTTCCCGATTTGGTAATTGCCATTCATTCCTATGGGCTGGGAGGCCCATAGGAATGAATGTCAATTACCGAATCGGTTAATACCGATTCGGTAAAATTGTGAAATAGTCAAGGGTTGTAGGTTGTCACTTTGACACCCTGTTGCACCCCTGATTAGTGCTTGTGTGCCATGTGGCACACATACATGCCCTAAGTGCATGTATGTGTGCCACATGGCACAGGTGTAAATGCACATATTTGCATTTACATAGGAATTCGTTATTTACCACCAACTAATAGTTGGTGGTAAATAAAGAATCCTTAAAGCCCTGTAGCACTGTTTACATTTCAAAATACAGATTCGGTAATTTTACCGAATCGGTAAATTTACCGATTCGGTAAAATTACCGATTCGGTAAAATTACTGATTCGGTAAAATTACCGAATCTGTATTTTTTCATGCCCTACATCTCAGTATCCAAATACCGGTCGGTAACGGCTAAAAATTGGTATTTTCGCCCGTTACCGACCTGTATTTGGATACCTACATCTGGCCCTTGGTCTTGATGCTGTGCAAATAAGAACAGTCCCGCTCCAACTGCCAAGCCAGGTCTTCCTTGAACCAGAACACAAGCAATCCACGGACGGTTTTGCCCTGATTTGGGCTCATCAGTCAGGTGTATCTTAGTTCCAGTGAGCATGGGGCCCACTTCTGGGAATACACTTGCCACTTAGGCCGGTACAGCAAACACACAAAAGGTGCAAAAGGACTTACCTCTGGCAATCACTCTGGTAGCATTCAAACCCATCATCCAGCCATCTGCAAATCATTAAGAATAGTCATGCTATGTGGCCTTGGTCATCCCCTCTCCTTCTAAATATACATAGGCACACAGTCATGGGGCTATAGTGTAAGGCCAAGTACTCTCCATCCATGCATTCCTACCAACTGTTTTACATTGCGCCTTTGCTCCAAGCTGCAGTATCCATTACAGGTGTGTCATCCATAATGGATGGTCTTGAAAACCTACTATTATGTAATGTGCATGTGGCTATGGACATGGTCCTAGGAATTTAGTAAGTACTCCTGGTTTTGGTGGTAGTGTTGAAGGATTCACTAACGTGCCTCCTCACCTGTCAGCCATGTCTACATTCCCACATGCGGAGGAGCATTGCACTACTGCTCCAGATTACTCCTAGGTACATTGTTTTCACTTCCTGGGTGACCTTATCCACCTCAACTTACCTGATTCCATCTGCTCATATGTGTTCTCAGCTGCATTCATGTCCCTGGATCTTCGATTTTCTTTCTCAGATTTATCTATTTCTAGATCCCTTCCAGCCATGAATATTATGTTAGTGCTTTCTGGTGCAGTGGCCTTCACCATATCACGGTGTAATATTTGCTCGGCCTCCCTCTCTGCTTACATCTATATTTGTGCACTATAATTGCAGAGAAATACTGGCCTTGGTCTTGGACTTTCTATTTCCCATGCCTTCTGTTGCAGGCCATTTGCAATAGTAAACAAAGGTAGACCTGGATGCAGGGATGAACATTAGGCCTTCTTCTTGCTAGTCAGCAGTCATACCGTCACCTTTGTTGTCTTCCATCCATGTCCTAGCAGAGACCTATACACCAGAATCTAGTACTTTCAATCTCTAAATGACTGCATGCTACAGGAATGACACCTGTGCTGAGGTGTGCACAGATGGTCAGGGGTAAGCTATTGTCATCTTCCCCTCCCATCTTTTTATTCAGAAACTCAAGCTATAGCCTAGAGATTGCTATTAATACATCTGTGTGTGCTACAGGAACTCCAGCAAGCTCTCCAAGGTACCACTCGGTTTCTGATCTTCATCCCTACTTTCTAGCTACTTTTCGAATTCTACAACTTAAATGTTTGCACAAAATGGTTCTAGGATATGTGGTAAACTGTGAGTTTCCTTTGTGGGCATGACAATAAAGGCAAACACACAAACACACTCTGATTACTAACATGAATCTTCACTCAATGAGCAGCAGACAAATCCGTCCATCAGTCCAAAGTTTTTTTTATTTCTTTAATGCTTCCTTAGTTTACCTTTGGAAACAGTAAACATATTATGGTTTTGAAAGCCCCCTGGGTAAGATTTTTAGTATAAACATCTGTCCTCTGGAATCCTATAACTATGAACTTGATGGCGAAACAGGCCTTCTTTAGTTCTGCAAAATACAATCACAGCCATTAAAGGGTACTGTTGTATTTTCAACTATCGGACATTTGAAGACGTTTTTGTCTGCCTATAGAGCCTAATCTTTTGCCTTATAGAGCCTAATCTTTTGCCTTTTCCTTTCTCTTTGTTTCCCTGGTTTATGATTTCAGATGCCGTGTAGGTGAAAACTGGTGGTACAGAGGAGCGCATTGTGAGGAGTATGTATCAGAGCCTCTTGTTGTTGGGATTGCAATTGCTTCCGTACTTGGCTTCCTTTTTGTAGCATCGGCAGTTATCTTCTTCCTGGCAAGGACTCTTAGAGGACATAACACAAAGAGTGACAAAGAAGACTCTTCCGGGTAAGCACTGACTCATAATAGAACATGGGATGGTTCTTCTGGCTTTCTGTGACAAAAACAAATCTGTGAAGTTTTGGAGAATCCGCTTTTGATTAAGACCTACAGTATCTGAGAATGAGTTGTTCTGTATATTTTTAGGAACTAGAAAACACTGGGATGGCCACATACGATGCTTTTCCAAAACTACATAACAGTTTTACCTTAAATTTCCTCTCTGTTTCTGAATTTCTAGTTTGAAATGTATACAGTACAACAGTTATGATGGTTACTGTGCTGGTATTTGTGTCAGGCAGCAGTGGGTCCCAATTCTCGCTTAAAAGCTTGACGCACAGTGTGTTTGTGGGAATATCAGCCTGTCATGTGGTGATAAATGATCTTATGTAAAAATAATTTGGGAGGAGTTAAATCTCATTGTATGTTATAGAAGTATCTCTACTTTCCGTCCATAAAGAGCGAATTCCATACTATTGTATTTTAAATATCATACTATAAAGTATATATATATATATTTAAAAAAAACTTTATTTATCATTATATTTCAGTATTACATGTTACAAGCACATCATGTAGGTGTTACCATTTCTCTCATACATCACAAAGAACTATAAACACCCCCCCCCACCCTCACTTTAGGAAGGAAGCCATGACTACGGGTGAGCATCTTACTTCAAATCCCCATAACGCAAGTTCTAAGTCAAGTTATAGGCACAGTGGATACGTGAGTCAGTCATGATATTACAATTAAGATACAAGAGTTACAGTTATCAGAGTTGTCAACAGCAGGAAGTGGAAATGACTCAGCCAGTACAGGAGTTTCAAGGTAGACATAGTAAGTAAAAGTTCAAAGCATGCAGTTCAAATAGGCGTCAGCACATTTGTGATAAATAGGAGCTTACACGTCTGCCCCCCTCTCATCAGCTTCCTCTTCATCCTCCCCTTGATGCGTCCTGAGGTATGCCAAGAATGGGCCCCAAATGTCCCTAGGCCTGGAGTGTAGGGGCATCAGTTCCGCATATGCATGTAAATTCTCCTTCCACAGTACAATGTCCCTTATCCACCCTTTAAACTGGGGCGCCCTGCCTCTCCCCCAGCGGCACGCCACCTGTCGCTTCGCCAGTAGCAGACCCAGCGATAGTAACTTCCTGTGCGGAGTGGGAATGTGTGTGGTCAGGCCCAGGAGAGTGGTCAGTGGCGACGTTGCAATGGTGATTCCCAGCATGTCGGCTAGCGCTGCTCGGGCTTCTTCCCAATACTCCGCCACTCTAGGGCAGCTCCAAGCAAGATGTAAGAAGTCCGCCGGGCCCTGGCGGCACAGATGGCATTTGTCATCTGCCGCAGTCCCAGCCTATGTAGGCACTCCGGCGTGTGATATAGTCTGTGCAGAAACTTAAAATGAAGTATCCTGAGTCTGGTACTGCCGGAAATGCGTTCTCTCTGTGTGCATGCAATCTCCCACTGCTCATCCGTGAGGGGAACAGTCAGATCTTTGTCCCAGGCCGCACGAGCCCTGGTCGGTTCCTGGGGAGGAGTCGACCTGCATCTAGTATATAAGATAGATATAGCGTGTTTTAACGTCTCACCCTGTAGCATCAAATGCAGAGATTGAAATATCTCCGGTTCCGCCGGGAAGTCAGGACAAACGTCCTTCACACACTGTTTCAGCCTCGTATAGAGGAACAGATCCATGAATGCAGGTGGTTCTTCACCGAAAAATTGATCTCGAGTGCGGAATTTCCCATCAAGGAACAGGTCTCCACACGTGTGATAGCCAAGGCGAACAAGCATATTTTGACATATTTTCTCAGCGGTGACCTTCAATAGCGGACACGCTTGTAGTGGCAATTTGGGGGAATATAGACGTGTGATGCCCTCGGCCTTCGCCAACCAGTGAATTGCCTTCACAGTGCAGTCCACCGTAGTGGGGTCACGATTACCGGGCTTATAAGGGGCAAATACATACCCCGCCGGGGGGACAGGCGTCATGTGGCCGTCTTCCACAGCCAAATGAGGCATGTAGGGGGGGGGGTAAAACCAATAGGCCGCGAAATGCGCCTGCGCGCTGTGGTAGTATTGTTCGAAATCCGGCACGTCAAACCCGCCAAACCTATATGGCAGCATCATAGTGTCCAGCTTCAGGCGTGCCTGCTTCCCTCCCCAGATTAGCCGCACAAGTTGTGTCTTAAGAGTGGCAAAGAAATGCGCCCCGGGGTAGTAAGGAATGTTCGTAAACAGGTATAAGAATTTAGGCACTATCACCATTTTGATGAGCGATATGCGCCCTGCCATTGACAATGGGAGCTTAAGCCAGGAGGTGATGTTATCCGTTACCTTGGAAATTACCCTGCCATAGTTGGACCTCATAAGCGTGTCTTTATCTCTGGAAATATAGATCCCCAGGTAGCGAAAGTCAGATTCTTCCCACTGTAGGGGGAAGTCCAGGGGCTGGGAGATCGTGCGGTCAGTCAGCGGGAACACAGCCGATTTACCCCAGTTCATTTGTACACCCGCAAATGCTCCAAATTTCGTGATTTCACGCAGCACAGGGTTGAGATTTTCCCCTGGGTTGCACACGTAGAGGGTGATATCGTCTGCATAAAGGGAGACGAGCACATGGCGGGTAGGGTAGTTGAGACCTCTATGATTATGATGCTGACGCAGTTTAGCCGCTAAGGGCTCGACTGCAATAGCAAATAAGACGGGCGACAAGGGGCATCCCTGTCTCGTCCCCCTGTTTATCCGAAAGGGGTCAGAGCGCGCCCCATTTAGCAGCACTCTAGCCAATGGCGCTTCATACAGGAGCTTGATCCACCTAAGAAACGGTCCTGGCATCCCCATGTAGGCCAGAGTCCCAAACATGTAATCCCATTCCAGGGAGTCAAACGCTTTGGTAGCGTCTAGAAAGACGGCTACCGCCGCGCATTTAGGGTTGATGTCTTGGATGATCGCAAGCAGTGTGCGCAAATTGTGCGAGGTGGCCCGATTAGGTACAAAGCCCGCCTGATCAGACAAGACTAATTTTTCAAGTAGTAGATTCAATCTGGTGGCAAGGACTTTGGCTAATATTTTCGTGTCACTGTTCAGCAAAGATAGGGGCCTATAAGAGTCGCATTGATTGGGGGTCTTACCAGGCTTAAGCAGGGACAGTATGTGCACTTCTCGCATAGTGTCTGGGAGTACGCCCTCTTCCAGCGCTTCATAAAATACTGCCTTAAGGATGGGGGCTAGGATGTGGACATAGGATTTGTAAAAATCGATGGGGATCCCATCCGATCCTGGGCATCTGTCAGAGGCCATGCGCATTATGGCGTCCTTAATTTCGTCTACCTCAAGATCGGCCGGCAAGAATTTTTACTGCCCTGGGCCTAGCCACGCAAGAGCCACGTCCTCAAAGTAGCTCTCTAGTGACACCGTAGCACTGCGTTGTGAGGTGTAAAGCGTTTTATAATACTCGGTCAGTATTTCCAATTGTTCCGGCAGCAATCTACTCGTTCCACCTTGGTCATCTTGAAGTTCCGTAACATAGTTTTGAAAGCGCGGAGGTCGCACAGCCCCAGCCAATGACCGGCCCGGTCTATCCCTTTCCCCATATCTCCTCGCAGAACCTGGCTTCCCTCGAAATTTACATTCTCGCTCAGCTTCCTCAGTGTATTCCAACAGTTTCTCCCTAATACGCGCTTGTATGGGGGAGGGATCTGCAGCGCTCCTAGCCTCTCGCTCCAATGCTTTCAGCTCAATCTCCAAAGTGTGTAGGGTACCCCGCAATGCCTTCAGTATGCCCCTCCTTAGCAATGCACCAACCTCTGACAGTCACTTTGAAGGCCTCCCAAACAGTTGTAAGACTTGCAACTGAGCCAGTATTCCTAGGGAAGAAGTCGACTATCTCCTGCTCCAGTTCAGACCGAAAAGCAGCGTCCTGCAGATGTGAGGGATTCAGCCGCCAGCCAAGATAGGGAGCAGTATCTACAGGTATTTGCAGGGAGAAGTGCACAGGGGAATGATCTGAAAAAGTCCTAGCCATATGCGTCGCCCCTCGGACCCAGTTCGTCATTCCCTTCGCCAAAAACACATAATCCAGCCGAGCCCAGGTGTTATGAACAGAGGAGTGGTGTGTGCACTCTTGGTGTGACTGGTGTAAGAAGCGCCATGCATCAATTAATCCCTCCCCTTTGACTATGTTCTGCAAGGCGCGCTGAGAGATGGTATAATGTGCCGGTGTGGCCTGTGTCCTGTCCCATGCCGGATCCACTACGGTATTGAAATCCCCTCCCCATATGAGATATCTACACCCCAGCGTTCTCACCTTGCCATGTAACAGTTGCAGGTAGTGAGGGTCATCCACATTAGGCCCATAGTAGTTCACAAAAGCAATGTCATGCGTCTGTAGGGAACCCCACAACAAGCAGTACCTGCCATCTGGATCTTCGTCTCTCCCCCTTTCCACAAAATACAGCCCATGTTTAATCAAGATAGCCACCCCCCGTGCGTAGGAGGAGTATGATGCAAAACAACCATGCGAGGCCCATCTGGATGCAAATTTAGGGGTGGATCCTCGTGCCAGGTGCGTTTCCTGCAGGAAAGCAATATTAACATGGTGTCTATCCAAGTATCCTAGTACTTGCCTCCGTTTTCGGGGGTCATTAAGCCCTCTCAGATTCCACAACATCACGCTAACGCCTGGAGTAGTATCTACCTGCCTATCCTGCATTTACAGAAAAAGAAAACAGTTGATCTCCCGCTGAAGACACTCTTCCACACGCAACATTCAACCACTCGACTCACACATCCCTTTTGGTTCCCAACCCGGCCATTCCCCTCCACTAACTGAACATCCCACCTTAAACTGAACTCCCCGCCCTCCCCTGTCCTCCCACACCGGCTGCCCCAACCTGCCAGAGAATGATATCCCCCCCCCAATCGAAAACCTGTCCCCAGATGTCAACATGCACCCAAAGGAACCAATGAACCGTAACTAAATAAAACCCAGTGGTGTTTGCCAAACAAGGGGTATTGCCCTCAGTGGGGGCTGCTAGGAACTCCCGCCAGTACCGTCACACCTCCCTATTTCACCCATCTACAACCACCTGGGTCTCAGGAGTCGCTTTGACGGGACGGGGGTGGGCGGCCAAGAGTCATATCGTGCTTCAAGCAGTATTAGTGTCATACTTCACCCTCCCGATGTTCAGCCATAGGGCTCTCAGGCCCGCAGTCCCAGCATCTTCAGGTGGCAATCCTCAAGAGGGTTCAGATAAAGGCGAGTTAGAACGCGATCTCCTCCTCCTAGCTGTCTCACGAGATGCTGATCGCCTGTCTTGTTTCAGGAAGTCCTCCGCCTGCTGGGGCCTTGAAAAGATATGTTGTCGGCCTCTGTGATGGATACGTAGTCTCGCAGGGTAAAGCATCGCGTACTGGATGCTGCGGGTTTGATGTTGTTTTTTCACTGCTTGGAACTTTCGACGAGCTTCCTGCACCATTTGGGTGAAATCAGGGTAAAACGATAAAGTGGTATTCTCATGTCGCACTTCTCCCTTTTCCCTTGCCAGGCGAAGAAGCGTGTCCCTGTCTCTGTAATTTAGGAATTTCATAATGACCGGGCGCGGCGTGGCACCCGGAGGGGGCTTTGGTGCCAAGGAGCGGTGCGCGCGCTCAATAACAAGATGTGCCGAGAAGGCGTCGTGGCCAAATACTTCAATCAGCAACCGTTCCATGTAGTCCTCCATTCGCCCTGTATTGGTGGTTTCGGCCCGGCCCAGCACGCGTACATTATTTCGTCGGGAGCGGGATTCCAAATCCTCATTGCGTTCAGCAATGACATTTAGGAGTTTGTCCATTTGTGCCATGTGTCGTCTGCTAGTCGCTGCCCCGTCCTCCAAATCCGACACTCTCTGCTCTGCTCCCTTAATACGTTCCTCATGCCCATCGAGCTTCGCCACCACGTTTTCCAAGCGGAGGGTCATGGAGTCTATTTTTGAATCTATACACGTGAGGCTTTGCTGCATACTGACCAGAAGGGCCTTCCAGCTGTCATCCCGTGGTTCAGGGGAGCCGGTTGTGCTCTGGGTGCTGGAGGTCGTCCCTGGCATTCTGCGTGTGTCAAATGGAAGTTTAGACTGTCTCTGCTTCGGTTTGCCCATCCCGGCTCGTCTCTGGGCGCCTCACCAAGGCGGACCCAGACAGTAATGGTGCGCGGCACCGGCAACAGTCGGCGGTTCAGGAGTATCAGGGCCAGGGGGGCAAGTGTCACAGCTGCTCACTCTCTATGCGCCCCACCACCAGTATCCAGGGCAGATTGTCCTTCCCCAGCAGCGCTGCAGATATCTCTCCCCTTGTGGGCTGACCGTTAAAATTCAACTGTGTGGTGCAGGGGGGGGCAGAGGGGACTGCAAGGCTTCTCCAAGCTCGCCACCGTCAGATGTAGCGCTACGTGTTCTTCCCAAGTTCAGTCACCCCCTCCTGTGCATGTCTGCTTCTCCTTTAGTTTGTGAGCGGGCAGCGCTCAGCAATTGCCTGGCCGATACGGCTGCCGTCCACAAAATGGCGGCCGCGGCGCTCCTCCGCCAAGGGCCGCACCGTTATTCTGCCGCTTCGCCTATTGCTCACCACCCTCTGCAGCAGGTGGTATCGGTGGCCTCTCCTCCAGGCCCTCCGCAGCGGCCGCCGGGTCCAGGGGTAGTGCGTCCGGATATCAAGGGGCCGCTGCGTGCAGGGCGCCGCACACAGCCGGCCTGTGCAGCCCCGGCCTCTCGTAGACGTGCGATCCGCCCTTGCGCTCCAGTACTGCGCGTCTGACCGGCCCCAGGGTCTTCGCCAGCCGATTTCAGGACGATCGTAGCAGCTGACGAGCCGGTGTTCACCCCAGGGCTGCCGAAGGTATTCCGCCAAGTTTCGATGCGGGTTAGGGCGATTTCAGTTAAGGCAGGATGAGGATTAAGTGCCTATTTACTCCCGGCCTGGCGAGAGCTCTACTTAATGGCGGCCATATAGGTCAAGCGCCACCTAGCGCCCCTTATCATACTATAAAGTATATATGTGTGAATAATGTGAATAATTTGTTTTGATAATGTGTAATGTATGCACTTTAGCGACTTATAGATAACAGCTTTCACTAGGATCTTCTTATTCTGAATTGCGACCTCTCTTGTAACATCCTGTAATACATTGTAACTGCTCTACTAATCATAAAAAACAGCTTACTGATTGACCCCCTTTCATATTAATTGATCTTGATACAGTAGAATAAATTATTTTTAATACAAAAATCCCAGCTCTATGTTTTAACCTGACCCTCCTAATTTGTCTAAAACTGAACACTCTGCTGTTATACTACAGGGGAAAATTATGGATTCCTCTGTAACCTTTGGTGCTGTCCCTGCATCAAATCTGCATTAACCTATCAATCGCCAAACGCTTCATAACTTTCTCCTTCCAACACAGTCCATTCTTTTTGCCACCTCAATGCCATTTTTCAAGGTTCTATTAATTTTCTCAACTGTCCCATTACTTTTACAGTGATTGAGTGCACCAAAATGATGGTCAATCCCATTATTCTCAAGAAACTCTCCCATATAGTTTGAACAGAACTATATCCCATTGTCAGAAAGTAGTGTCTTGGGTAACACTTCTCCATTAAAGACATCCATTAAGAATCTGACAATGGCGTTGGCACTAACATCAGGAACAAACTTTATCTCTGACCATCTGGAGAACAAATCAACTAAGACCAGAACATACGGAGTATTCACCTTACCCCTCAAAAGCCCTACTATGTCCAAAGCAACTCCTGTCCACAAACCTTCAGGGAGTGGGCAGCAAAACAAAAGAGATTTCCTGTGTTTGAGAATCTTGCCACTGATTCATCATGGCATACCCTCTCTTATAGTTCTACTAAAATATCCAAACCCCGCCACCAGAAGTCCAATCTTAATTTTCCTTTAGTTTTTAAAACACCAAATAACCATCATGAGCCAAATCAACCAGTATTGACTGCAACTTTCCTGGTGGGATCAATTTTGTACCTGAATATGCATCAATCAACTTCCTCCAGGTCCTCTTTGACTATCCAATATGGTCTTACCTGTTCCCAATCTTTATGTCTATCCCACTTTCCTTCCACCAGCACCTTCCTTACTTTACTCAAGATGACATCACAGTTCAACTCTTTTTTCTGAACACATTCTTTAATTATTCCTTCCATAGTCACTCAAACATTATCTCTTGGCCAGTCATTAATTTCGTCAGAATACAACTCAACTTCTTCCACATCAACCAATCTTGAAAGACAATCTGAAGTATTATTCCTTACAACAGGCGTGTATTCCACCTCAAAAGTGAATTCCTGAAAACCAGTCACCCATCTCCTAATCCTGCTAAATATTGTATCCAAGTCGTTTTTAGTGTAAACTTCTTTTAATGGTTTGTAGTTCAGTCTCACTCTGAAAGGGTTGCCCCAAATGACATTTTTTAACTTATCAAGAGCCCAATTAACAGCCTTGGCTTCCTTTTCAATTATAGAGTAATTGCCCTGATCTTGTCGCACAGCTCTAGAGGCAAAAGCTATGTTTTCTCTTCCAACCCATTCACTTAAAGCAGTTCAGCCTCCAGACCTTTTGAACTCGCGTCCGTTGCAATCCCATCTCTACCATGAAAAAATGCTTTGAAATTCAGGCCATTAACCAACTATTTATAAACACTCTCAAATGTATCATTGCACACTCTGTCCCATAGATAACAACCTTTGTTTTCTAACAGCAATCTTATGTGGTAAGTTCTACTAGTCAGATTTGCAATGAATTTACTATAAAATGTAATAATTCCTGAAGAATGTCAGCAATTCCTCTTTATTCTTTGGAGCTACTAGTAGTTTACACCATTCCTTCTTTGGGTGAACTCCTTCCCTATCTATTTTATGACCCAAATAATCAATTTCTTCACCTTTAAACTTGCATTTCTCACTTTTCACTGTCAAATAAAACACCTTGAATTTTGTCAGAACTGCTCTCTCTTTTATTTAGCTGAATCTTCGAACTTCCATAAATCAAAACATCATCTTGATAGGAAAACACCTCTTGAGTATCCGCTAGTAATGTTGACATAACATTCTGAATACATAGGCTGCTGCCACTAGATCAAATGGCATGTGTTTAAACTTAAACACTCCCATAGGTGTTATGAAGGAAGTCAGATTTTGTGATTCTTCATGTAACCAAACTTGATGGTATGCCATTTTTAAATCAAGTGTGTTAGAAATGGGGGTCTCTAGTTGGCAAGGGTTTGCACCTTTGTCCAAGTAGGGATCCTTCATTCTAGTCAGTATAAGGGAGATACACTCCAAAAACTACCCCTGCCCCCCCCCGGTAGCTTGGCCCGAGCAGTCAGTGTGTAATGCATTTCCACATAACCAACAGTAATACAGTGAAGACACTACAAAAGAGCACCTCACCAGTTTAGAAGAATATCCAATATTTTGATATGCCCAAAACAAGACCAAAAATGATATAAATCCACCATACAGTACTCAGAAATCTTCAGTAATCAAAATAGACTTGAATTATAGTTCCTTGAAGTCGATACTTCCGTCGTGAACAACAAATCCAAACAGTTCTGTCTGTCCGCGATGTTGTGTGCCAGCTACCGTGTTGGGAAGACCCCTAATACAGTACCTTTAGAAATGTAAGGCGTCGGCGACCTCTCGATGAGCCCCGAAGGGCCGGCGTCTGCAGGTGTCGGTTCCGGAGGTCAGTGCAGGAGTCGTCGGGTCCTTGAAATCACACGCGTTGCAGATCAAACTCCTCGATGTTGAAGTCAGGAGCGCCGGTGTTGGCAGGTGTCGGAGCTCCGGTGCGTAGTGCAGCGGTGTGGCGTGCAGTGCCCTCAGGTCGCAGTACAGGCAGAGGCTCGGTGATGGTCATCCAGCGGAGTCGGTTAGACCAGGGCTGTGGTGCGAAGTGATGCGGTTCTCGCCGCAGTGCTGGCATGCCACGGTACAAGCATTATCGTTGCTGAATCGCTGTCCTCGGCTGACGAACAGGAGTCAATGGCGTCGGCCATGGCTGCGGTGTGAGGTTAGGATGGTGTGTCGTGTAACTTACAAGCGGTACCCTCGAACCATGGTGCAATCAGCGGCATTGATGATGGTATGGAGTGTCGTTGGGGATACCAAGGTGGCATCGTGAGGTGAGGCGGTGCAAAGTGCAGTGCCCACAGGTCGCAGTGCAAGCAGCTGCTTGGTGGCGTCGTTGGGGAGACCAGGGTTGAGGTGTGTGGCGGTGCCCCCTGCAGTGCCCTCAGGACACAGAGTTGGCAGCAGCGTCGTAGACGGCGTCAGGTTGCTTTTTCTTCTGTTGCAGCACAAGACACACAGTCCCCAGTGCTGATGGCAGAAGAACTTGTAGTCTTTGCTGTTCCTGAGACTTCTTGAACAGGGGGCAAGCGCTACCTTAAGCCCTTGGAGAAACTCAATAAAGTAGTTGAGCCCAGTCTTTTCAATGGCGAAGACAGAAGCAGCCACTGCAGGCCAACACAGCAAAGCCCACAGCAAAATTGTATTTTTTTCCTCACAGCTTCTCCAGCTCTATTTCTTGGCAGTCTTCTTCATTCCAAAAGAGTTCTAAAGTTCTGGGGTCCGGGCCTCAAAATGTATACTCCATATCCCTTTGTACTCTCAAGCAAAGAGTGTCTGTGCTTAGTCCAAACCAGTTTGGTCCTCTCTGGCCTAACTTCCCAGTAGGAGGTGGAGACAGCATTGTCTGCAGCAGATCAGGCCCATTCGGGTGCAAGTAAATCTCCTCCCACTAATTTATATGCAGCCCAGGTCTATTCAGCCGAGCCCTGACTCATACAGATTCTATGGAGCCACTGCGCATCCCCAGCCCCTGTCATTCCAAAGCTAGACAGTCAATAGACATCCTAGCAGAGGACACAGGATGACTAAGCAAGAAAATACCTACTTTCTAAAAGTGGTATTTTCAAACACAGAATGTAAAAATCACCTTCCCTAAAAGATCCATCTTTAGATTCTGGGTTCAGGCATACTAAACATTATTTTGCTATCTGGTCCCAATAGGAAGTTATATTTATAAGATGTTATAAATTAACGCTCATGCTCTCCTATGGGCCAGATAGCCTTTCAAAAGTGAAAAACGGAATTGGCAGTATTTCACTATCAGGACATCAGGGCATGTCCTACCTTTCACATACACTGCACACTGCCCACAGGGGTACCTTGGACCTTGCTTAGGGGTGACTCACATGTTAGAAAAGGAAAGGTTCGGGCATGGCAAGTTGGTGCACCTGCCAAGTCGACATGGCAGTACTGTACTAAACACAGACATTGCAGTGGCAGGGTTGAGTTACCTTTACAGGGCTACTTGTGTGGATGGCACAATCAGTGATGCAGGCCCACTAGCAGCATTCGATTTACAGGCCCTCTGCACACACAGTGCACACTACTAGGGACTGACTAGTAATTCAAATATACTAATCATGGAAACACCAATCCATAATACAAATTTCACAGACAGCATATGCACTTTTACACTAAATAGCAGTGGTGAAGTGCCCAGAGTCCTAAAACCAACAACAGTAGGTCATGAAAAAATATGAGTAAGAAGCAAAATGTTTGGGGATATATGGGGCCATCTATAACAAAGTGTATAAAAAAAATACTCCCTGTAAGAACTGCCAGCATCTCAGAATTGTTTAACAATGAAAACGTATTCACCATATCTTCTGTGTTCAATGCCTTAGTTCAACACACAAGTTAATCAAGTGAATACTCCCATCAGCTTTCTTGGCCACTACAATCAGTGCCGACCATTCTGCGGCTTTTCAGGTTCAAGCACCTCCAAACTGCACTATTTCTATATTTCCACCTTAACCGCTCCTTGCAAACTAATCGGCAATTTTGTTATTTTTGTTGACACTGGAGTAGCTAATTCTTTTACTAAATCCTCTGCGCATATGTTTTGAGACAATCCAGATTGCTGCTAAACACTCCTCTATAAAAAAGTCATACATTTTCTAACATCTAGATCCACTGTCTGCCCCTGAATCTGTGGGAACACATTAGGCTCAAGATAGACACCTAACTCTGTTTGATCGGGCCAGACTAAAATACTATTTTCCCTTAGTGAGACATCATTCCTGGAAGCATGAAACCTATCTTTGTTTTTTACTTTTACTGTAAAGTTTCTCATCATCTTTATTGGACTGCTGATCAAGAAGGCCTCTTTTTCTGCTTCTTGACCTGCTGCCTGCTGCTCTCTGACTTTGCTGAAGGAGAGCTTAATTCTGCCTTCACTCCAAGTGTGCTCCAAGGGCTTGTTGGCTTGCCTTCTGTTGTTTGAGACCAAGGGATATCAAAGTCTCTACCCCTGCTCCTGTGCCTGGCTCACTGGAAGTGGCCCAGATACTTGCAACATGGACTTCAATGCAGATCCTGTCTGCATGTAGCAGAACCTGCGCATCGGCCCGGTTGCTCGAGTAGAATTGGCATATCGCATCGGAACCATCACTTTGCTTCCTGAGATCGAGTGTATGGACGCTGCTACAGATTAGAAAGATCAGCACATCCCCTTGACTGTGTGGTAAAATCTGGTGCATCGCTCAACGCCTCTTGACTCCACCACCCTTCTACGGAACTGATGCATTGCCATCAGCGCATGGAGAAAATCGGCACATCCTTGACTTGCAGGACCCGCATCGATGCATCCCATGACACACCTTACTGTTGCACCAGGAAAGATAATTTGTTGACCGGGGCTTGCTTGGGTATTGTAGCAGGCTGGCACTCCATTGTGGTCAGCCCGAACTTTGACTTTGCCAGAGTCCAGCACGACCTCAAGTAACCCCTAAAGCGCTATTTGCTTTCAAGTGCCATTTTTGACTTATTCTTTTGAAATTCAATATTTTAACTTCTGTACATTGGATTGTTGTAATTTTGGTATTGTTTTGTTCAGAATATAATCCATTGAGCTAAAACTGTGTGGGGCTTTTTTGGTGTATTGATTGTGGTACTGTGTGTGTTTGTTGCATAAATACTTTACCCATTGCCTCATTAAATAAGCCTGACTGCTCTGAGTCAAGCTACAAGAGGGTGAGAACAGGTTTTCTTTTAGTGTGTATCTAGCTTACCCTGACTAGAGTGGTGTTTCCTTCCTGGTCCAGGTGCATATGTCAGACCACCAGAAATCCAGTTTCTAACAAATATGCATTCTTTCATTCTTTTAGAAGACCAAGTGACAGCTTGTCCTCAGTAGAAAATGCAGTTAAATACAACCCCATGTACGAGAGTGACACTACTGGATACAGCCACTACTATAGAAGATACCCCCAAGTAACCTCCAACAGTTCAACCAGTCCAGAGATATCAACCGACTTCAGCAGCGAAGAGATCAGGCACATATATGAAAACAGCGAACTTACTAAGGACGTAAGTTGAAAACCCTTCTCAGTAAAAATGCAATATTTCATTTTGAAGGACTTCGTATGTCATTGACAGAGTCATAACTTCCCCTAGAAGGGGTCAGAGAAATGAAATTATAAGGGTTCAGTTTAAGGAAGGTTTAAGCACATGTGTCATAGTGCAAAAAAAAAAAAAATGACTGTCCTTGTGGTCGCCAGGTCCCTGCCTCGAGCTCTCTAATAACATTGCAACCGATGATCCAGGGTTTTAATCACACTGGAAATTCCTCTATCTGCGATTTCTGCACAGAGAGCCTGCACTTTATTCTATTTGGCACAAAGAATCTGCACTTTACCTTCCCCCCCAGCCAGTGGCGTAACGAAACTTGAGGGGGCCCCCCTGCAAACTTCATGGAGGGGGCCCCCCCATTCTCCGTGCCAGTCTAGAGCTCTCAGGTCATCGACCCGCCATACTGCAGGGGATGCGGGGCTATTGTTACGCCTCTGTCACCAAGCCAGCCGTTATAAGTAACACTGGATGGTGGAGTCAAAGATTGGGCGTAGTCTGCCAGCAGGCTATCATAGGTGGTGGTCCATTCATTACAGGGTCCCTGCCATCAGTACGCCGGGGAAGTTTGCCCAATTTTAGGAGGGTTTACTGATTCAGACTCCTGTCATGATATACAACATCGGGCCCACTCATCATTCAGTTTTGATAAAAGTGCATCCACTGCTCCTTCTCGTTTCCGTTTTAAAACATTAGACAAAGCGACAATGCAGTATTTCAAAAGCAGATGTCACTACAAAGAGCACATTTTGATAATACATTTTTATTAGTAGACAATAACAATCGTAAGAGGCATTGCATAGCTTCATACACACTTTGACCCCAATTCCATCACAGTCTCTCTCTCTCTCAGTGAGTCAGTCTCTCTATCTCAGTCAGTCAGTCTCTCTCTCTCTCAGTCAGTCAGTCTCTCTCTCTCAGTCAGTCAGTGTCTCTCTCTCTGTCATTCAGTCTCTCTCAGTCAGTCAGTCTGTCAGTCAGTCAGTCAGTCTCTCTATCTCTCTCTTTCTGTCAGTCTGTCAGTCAGTCAGTCAGTCTCTCTCTCTCTGTCAGTTTCTCAGCCAGTCAGTCTCTCCGTCAGTCAGTATTCAGTCTCTGAGTCAGTCAGTGTCTACTCTCTCTCCACTCTATCTCTCTCTCTCCGTTTTCTCTCTCAACTCTTTCCACTCTATCTCCACTGTCTCTCCCTCCACTGTCTCTCCCTCCACTGTCTCTCCACTCTCTCACTCTCTCCACTCTCTCTCTCTCCACTCTCTCTCCACTGTCTCCCTCTACTCTCTCTCCACTCTCTCTACTCCCTCTCTCTCCACTCTCTCTCTCTCTCCACTCTCTCTCTCTCCGCTCTCTCTCTCTCCGCTCTCTCTCTCTCCGCTCTCTCTCTCCGCTCTCTCTCTCTCCACTCTCTCTCTCTCTCCACTCTCACTCTCTCTCCACGCTCTCTTTCTCTCCACTCTCTCTTTCTCCACTCTCTCTCTCCACTCTCTCTCTCCACTCTCCCTCTCTCCACTGTCTCTCCCTCCACTGTCTCTCTCTCCACTGTCTCCCTCTCCACTGTCTCTCACTCTCTTTACAAACTCTCTCTCTCTCCACTCTCTCTCTCTCTCCACTCTCTCTCCACTGTCTCTCTCTCCACTGTCTCCACTCTCTCTACTCTCTCCACTCTCTCTACTGACTCTACTCTCTCCACTCTCTCTACTCTCTCTCTCCACTCTCTCTCTCTCCACTCTCTCTCCACTCTCTCTCCACTCTCTCCACTGTCTCTCTCTCCACTGTCTCTCTCTCCACTGTCTCTCACTCTCTCCACTCTCTCTCTCTCCACTCTCTCTCTCCACTCTTCCTCTCTCCACTCTCCCTCTCTCCACTCTCCCTCTCTCCACTCTCCCTCTCTCCACTCTCCCTCTCTCCACTCTCCCTCCCTCCACTCTCCCTCTCTCCACTCTCCCTCCCTCCACTCTCCCTCTCTCCACTCCCTCTCTCTCCACTCTCTCTCTCTCCACTCTCTCTCTCTCCACTCTCTCTACTCTCTCTCACTACTCTCTCTACTCTCTCTACTCTTTCTACTCTCTCTCTCTCTACTCTCTCTCCTTTCTCCCTCCACTCTCTCTCCACTCTCTCTCTCCACTCACTCTCTCTCTCTTCACTCTCTCTCTCTCTACTCTCTCTCCACTCTCTCCACTCTCAACTCTCTCTACTCTCGCTCTCCACTCTTGCTCTCCACTCTCCCTCTCTCCACTCTCTCTCTCTCCACTCTCTCTCTCTCTCTACTCTCTATCTACTCTCTCTCTCTCTCTCCCTCCACTGTCTCTCCACTCTCTATCTCTCCACTCTCTCTCTCTCCACTCTCTCTCTCTCCACTCTCTCTCTCTCTCCACTCTCCCTCTCTCTACTCTCCCTCTCTCCACTCCCTCTCTCCACTCTCCCTCTCTCCACTCCCTCACTCCACTCTCTCCACTCTCTCTATCTCCACTCTCTCTCTCTCCACTCCCTCTCTCTACATTCTCTCTCCACTCTCTCTCTCTACTCTCTCTCTCTCTCCACTCTCTCTCCACTCTCTCTCCACTCTCTCTCTCCACTCTCTCTCTCTCCACTGTCTCTCTCCACTGTCTCTCTCCACTGTCTCTCTCCACTGTCCCTCCACTCTCTCTTCACTCTCTCTATCCACTCGCTCTCTCTCCACTCTCTCTCTACTCTCTCTCTCTACTCTCTCTACTCTCTCTCACTACTCTCTCTACTCTCTCTCTCTACTCTCTCTACTCTCTCTCTCTACTCTCTCTCCTTTCTCCCTCCACTCTCTCTCCACTCTCTCTCTCCACTCACTCTCTCTCTCTTCACTCTCTCTCTCTCTACTCTCTCTCCACTCTCTCCACTCTCAACTCTCTCTACTCTCGCTCTCCACTCTCGCTCTCCACTCTCCACTCTCCCTCTCTCCACTCTCTCTCTCTCCACTCTCTCTCTCTACTCTCTATATACTCTCTCTCTCTCTCTCCCTCCACTGTCTCTCCACTCTCTATCTCTCCACTCTCTCTCTCTCCACTCTCTCTCTCTCCACTCTCTCTCTCTCCACTCTCTCTCACTCCACTCTCTCTCACGCCACTCTCTCTCGCTCCACTATCTCTCTCACTCCACTCTCTCTCACAAAGGAGTGTGCGTTGCCATGGGCGTCCGCAGAAATGTTTCCGGGGGGGGGGGCACATTCTTAACTTCATCACCATCCCCCTTGCACTCTTCTCCCCTCTGCCTTGCACCCTTCTCGCCCTCCCCCTTGCACCCTTCTCTCCCTCCCCCTTGCACCCTTTTCTACATTGCACCATTCTCCCCTCTGCCTTGCACCCTTCTCCACTCTGCCTTGCCCCTTTCTCCCCTCTGCCTTGCCCCCTTCTCCCCTCTGCCTTGCACCCTTCTCCCCCTCCGCCTTGCACTCTTCTCCCCCTCCGCCTTGCACCCTTCTCCTCCTCCGCCTTGCACCCTTCTCTACCTTGCACGCTTCTCTACCTTGCACCTTTCTACCCTCTGCCTTGCACCCTTCTCCCCTCTGCCTTGCACCCTTCTCCCCTCTGCCTTCCACCCTACTCCACCTCCGCCTTGCACCCTTTTCTACCTTGCACCATTCTCCCCTCTGCCTTGCCCCATTCTCCACTCCCCCTTGCACCCTTCTCCTCTCCGCCTTGCACCCTTCTTCCCTCTGCCTTGCACCCTTCTTCCCTCTGCCTTGCACCCTTCTCCCCTCTGCCTTGCACCCTTCTCCCCTCCGCCTTGCACCCTTCTCCTCTCCGCCTTGCACCCTGCTCCTCTCCGCCTTGCACCCTTCTCGCCTCCGCCTTGCACCCTTCTCCTCTCCGCCTTGCACCCTTCTCCCCTCTGCCTTGCACCCTTCTCCCCTCCGCCTTGCACTCTTCATTTACCAAAGAGAGTGGGCCCCTCCCACCCCCCACCGCGGGGGCGTTTGTTACTCCCCTGTCTGTGGCTAGTTAATGACCAGACTTATTTTTCAAGAAGGAAGAGTTGGAAAGCTCTTACCGTTTGGAAGGGTAGAGAAGTTCAGAATTATTGTAATTATGGAGGAATTGTTTTATCATTAGAAAGGTTGTGGCTATAAACATTTTCAGAGTTGAGTTTTTTTGTGAAAAACATATTAATGGAGAAATAGTAAGCTATGGCCAAGCCTGAACACAAGAGACTTCATTTAAGGCACTGTGTGACACAAAGTATAAAGAGGAAAATAGTTTACATTTAACATGAGTACATTAACTTATAGCAGGCGATGTGTGAGATTTGTTTAATGTGTATCCTGTTTATTGAAGGGATGACACTTTAAGCCTTTCATTCACACTATCTGTGCAGAAGGGTTTTAATTTTGGCACATTCTGTACATTCCACACATGTTGAATATCTATATTTTTATATAAAAGTATTTGTATTTGAGTAGCATATGTTTGGCTGATGAGAGATGTAGTTAATGTATGGTCTTCTGACTCACTAAAAACACAGGTAATAACTCATGTTGAATTCTATTCCGTCGTTTTTAGCTCCATCTGTGCCATAACACTCAAGGATTAGTCGTACAGAAATCAGCCTTGGCCCTGCCAGAAAGGGGCATTTCAACCCAATCTGCCCGGCCATGCCCCCTCAAAATGGAAGAATAAGAAATTCCAGTTTTTTTTGGCCTGCTTGTTGGAATTGGCGGAAGAGTTTTTGTAAAATACCTGCAGAGATTTACAATTTTTGGGACTTAAAACCCACAGACATCCTTGGAGTATTTACCCCAAATTCTTGGAGATGGCTTTTATCCACAGTCGCTGGCTATGCCTTGCCCCACAGTCGCTGAAATCTTGATCTGTGGGAATGCTCTCTCTGGGGGCCACCACTCCCTCCCTTGTCAGGGCCCTGAGCAGTGCTCGGTGCTGCCTCCTGCTCTCTGGGGCCCCCACCCCATCCTCTTTCCGCTCTGACTGAAGAGAAACAATGTATGTTGATACTTTGTTTCTCTTTAGTCAGAGAGAGGGGGCGAGGGGCTCAGAGCAGGCTGCACCTGCTTCAGATGAGACTGGACTGAGAGAGGCTTGCTTCAGCGCAAGCCTCTCTCACAGCCCTCAGAAGAGCTGAGGGGGCCCGGGGCCCCCTTTATTTAATGAAGGGAGTGAGGCCCCCCGCACTGCGGGGGCTGCGGGGGCGTTTGTTACGCCCCTGCCCCCAGCCAGGGATTTTGACCCGATCAAGCCATAAACCAAAAAAACGATTTCAATCTCTGGGTCTCAACTGGGCTGGAGACCCTTCCATTTGCGATCCTGGAGCACAGCACTTGCACTTTATTCCCATCCGGGAAGCACTGGCTTCTGATCTTCCTCCAGTCAGGGACCTGGAACCATTATACACTAGTGATGTCACTCTGAAAATGTTAATCAAACTCTCTTTGACTTTATATGAGAACTAAAGCACACATAAAATCGGATAATCTGATTCCCTGTCTATTTACCTATGTTTCTTTTTTAATGTAAACGGTTGCAATGATTTCAACTATTCACGCAAATAAATGATTATTTTATCTTATCTCATTGGGCGATTGAGCGCGAACGTGCCCGGGCACAATAATATTTAGCTGCGGCATGTCTTCGAGGGAAATTAGGGCAGCCACCTACATGAACCATATCAGAACTATCAGAAAGAAACATGGTCTGAAATAAATACCTAAACATAGTTTACAAAATAATATCGTCCCATCTGGTGTAGAATTTTTGTTTATTAATTCCAAAGGGGTTACATTTTTGCAGAAGATATTTAGGACACACTACGTAGGTTTGACGATACTTAGAAGCGTAGCAGGAAACATACCAAATAAATATACTTTATACTGCTAGTTGCGCCCTATTTGACTGGAATTTAAACCCTTAAAGTACATTGCCCTTTGTGTGTGCTTTTGCCAGCACAGGTGGTCATCTTTGAATATTTTTTATTTTGTAAAAAAACATTCAAAAATGAAATCCACATAAGCGCTTGCATATGCAAGCACATGCATAGGTGGCCATGATGAGGTGAGAATAGAATAGGTAACGTTCAAAGTGGCATCTATGCAATTCATTCCGATCTATTGTAACACTTTTTACGAACTGACTGGAACTTAAACTAAATATTTTTCAATGGTTGTTTATGACATAGGCCCTGCAAAATATAAAATGTAATGCAACATCTAATGCTCCTCATTGTGCATAAGGGAAAATGAGTACCTGAGAAATAGGATAAAGGTGAAATGCATTGAACTGCCATAGTAACGAACAGCTACAAGTCAAAATCTAACAGATAATACAGAATTTGAATGAGTGGGTCTAAAAAGTAATTCTCTTTACTGATATTAAAAAGTATTCTATCATGCTAGTTGCGCCCTATTTGACTGGAATTTAAACCCTTAAAGTACATTGCCCTTTGTGTGTGCTTTTGCCAGCACAGGTGGTCATCTTTGAATATTTTTTATTTTGTAAAAAAACATTCAAAAATGAAATCCACATAAGCGCTTGCATATGCAAGCACATGCATAGGTGGCCATTTTTTAACACCTTCGCTGCAGTATGAATTCTGCTGCGGTGCTGGGACATTCCAATCGCGGGCGTGGCTCGGATGGCCCCCTGCCTTCGTGTGCATGCGCCCTCCGTCACTCATGACTGCCGGGGGCCGTCATGAGCACGGAAGAGGTTAATAGTTTTTGTAAATCTTTATTACAAAAAAATAATCGAAATTGCCACAAGAATGTGCTCATTTGTGTGCATCAATGTGCATGCACAGATGGCCATTTCTTAATGTTTTTTTGGTCAAATATCTTTTTATTGGTTTCAAAGATATAGGAATAGACAGAAATGCAAGGCAACATGTAGGGGAAGGAGACCCCAATGTATCATGTCAGCCGAACATAACAGTGTGCTAAAAGATCTTATACAGTTTGTGAACTAGGAATTGGCACATTATGAATATTGTGAACCTATAGCTCCCAGGTTTCCTTCGGATCCTAAAATTACCATCAAGGTTGTGAACCGGTGGGAATTACACAAAAATATTCTTATTGGTTAGTCTTACCCTACCCCCCCGTAGAGCAAAAGAAAAACGAAACTTAAACTAAGTTGTCACAGTCAAAGAAAAAATTACATATAGTTGCTGGGAAAGGTCGAGGCCCAGGGAGAAGGGAACCCCTCCGTCCCGGAGCCCTGTCCACAAATCTGGAGAGTCAGTAGGAGCTCTAGATATGAAAGAAATGTAGAGCTCGTAGCCTCAGACCACAAGCAAACAGGGGCAGCCCTTCAGATACGTATTCTGCCAGGGGGGCCCACCCATAGTCAAATCCCTCTACAATGTCTGCCATTTTCTCCATCGCCAATGCCTGTCAAAATCTGGCGTGCCATTGAGTGAGGGAGGGGGCCTCTGCTCTCTTCCACGCTGCCGCTACGGCCATCTTAGCAGCCCCAAGGCAGAGCCACATTACTGAGCGGTCCCCTTGCATCTGGCACTTCAGGTTGGAATCCCAGATCCCCAGGAGCATGTGTTCTAGCATATCTGGAATCGGGTAACCCAAGATCTGCTTGACCTGTGTGAGTACCTCCTTCCAGAAGGGCTTGATGTGGGGGCTATCACACCAGATCTGCCTAAAGGCACCCAGATGCCCGCATCCCCTCCAGCACCTGTCCGAAGCGTTAGAGAAAATGGTGTGAAGCCTCTGGGGGTGTAGGTACCATTTATACATGATTTTGTATATAGTGAGGACCATTGGTTCTTCTGTAATGCGGTATCCAAGAGTGTATTCCAGAATCTTTGCTGTCTAGGGCCTGCCATATCTGTGGTTGTAGTACCCAATGCTTAAGCTGCAAAAAGTGGAATTTCTCAGCAGGCTGAAGCTGAAAGGTCTGGGCACATTCTGGGAAGGATAATAGTTCCCCTCTCAAACAAATGAGAAAACATAAGACCCCCCCCCCCCCTCCAAACCTCAAAAGGACCCTTGTGTAGTGCCGGAGGAAATTCGGGGTTGAAGTATATGGGCATGTATGGGGACGGAAAGGTGGTGAGGGGAGTGGATCGGTTCAAGGCATCCCAAACCTCTAGGGTGGTAGCCATGGGAGTACTGATATAGACATTGCGTGGACGATGCTGTTTATGTTTCCACAAGAGCTCCCAGATCGTTCTCCCTGTTATTTGTCTATCAATATGAAGCCAGAGTTTTTTTGATTCCCGCAGGGACCACTCCGTGATCACCCTCAATTGGGACGCTCTATAGTATCCTAAGAAGACTGGTAAGGCCAACCCTCCCTCCTCCCTAGGCCGGGCCAATACTCGGTTGGAGAACCTTGCCCTCTGCCTCTGCCAAATGAACTTGATGATCATAGTTTTTAATTCAGAGAAAAGTGCCCGGTCCACGGGGATCGGAAGGCCCGGGAAGAGATACAGCAAACGCGGGAGAACGTACATTTTTATAGCGTTCATCCACCCTATCCTGGAAAGGTAGGCCGTCCGCTATCTCACAAAGTCCGCTTTAAGCTGGCACAACAGAGGGGGGTAGTTAGCTCCATAGAGGTGCTGCAGCTTGGGGGGTGAGCTTTATGCCCAGGTATGTAATGTCTTTGTGGGGACTGCGGAAGGGGGTCACGCCCTCAATAGCCAGCATGGTATCCCTAGGCACTGTAAGCTTAAGGAGGAAAGATTTTGAGAGGCTCACCTTGAAGCCCGAGGCCTTTTCATAGGAGGTGAGTTCAGCCTGGATCGCTGGGAGAGAGGATTGTGGTTTCGTGACTAGAAGAAGCACGTCACCCGCAAAGAGGGATATCTTATGTTCAACCGTGCCAAATGGGACTCCCCCTATATCCGGGTTGGAACGTATGCGCTCCGCAAAGGGTTCGATGTTGAGCGCAAATAGGAGGGGGATAGAGGACACCCCTGACGGGTGCCCCGTGGGAGGTTAAAAGGTTCCGAGGCAACCCCATTGACCAGGACCTTAGAGCGTGGCACAGAATAATTTGCTCTGACCATGCCAATAAAAGTCTAGAACCAGCGCAAAGTACGGGTCATAAAGGCCCAGTCAACCAAGTCAAAGGCCTCTCTGCATCCAGCGAGAGAAGGACCGTAGGTATTGCCTTCCTTTGTGCTTTCTCCATGATGTGGACGACTCTTTATAGGTTATCATTGGTTTGTCTCCCCTTGGTAAAACCTGCTTGATCGGCCTGCACAAGGAACGGCATGATGTTTTCCAGGCGGGCGCCCAACATTTTTGAGTAAAGCTTGGCTTCCAGGTTTAGGTGCACTATTGGCCTGTAGGAGGCGCAGTGAGAGGGGTCTTTCCCTTGTTTGGCAATGACGTAGATCTGGGCCTCACCCATCAAGGGGGGTCACCTTATGCTTGGCAGCAATGTAATTGAAGAGCGTTACCAGGCAGGGGACAAGTTCAAGAGCGAAAGTACGATAGAAGTGGGCATTAAGACAGTCAGCACCAGGCGTTTTTTGGAGCTTAAGCAAATAGATCACCTTCTGAACCTCCTCAGCAGTAAAGGGGCTACTCAGCTCCTCATTGGTTGAGGCGGAAACCTGGGGGGAAGACTTATTATCATTCTCGGCGGTGCGCAGTTCACTCTCGAGAAGAAGGCATTCCCCCTTGCTTGCGTCTTAAGCGTGGCCTCTAGTTCAATGCATTTCCCTCTAATGACGGCCTTGAAGGCATCCCAGTTATTGGCTAGGGAGGTTTGCTTCAGGGTGTTGAGATCAAAGAAATCTGTGATTGCTTTTCTGAGGCCCTCCCCGAGGAGTCTATCTCTGCACACGTAGTTGGTAAAGTACCACCTGGCAAATCTGGAACGTGGGGCATGCCAGTCTAAGGTCAGCTCTAATGGTGCATGATTCGAGAGGCAGATAGGGTGAAATTGGGTTCCCATCACAGTATAGAGAAGGGACTGACTATCCTGGAGTATGTCCTATGTGAGTGTGAGAAGAAGGAGTAGTTTCGGGTCCTGGCGTGGGTCGGTCTCCAGGCATCTACTAGTCCCAACCCCACAATTGCTTCTTTCAGAGTTTTGCTGAAGAGCCCCCATGTTGCCCTTTGGGAGTGGGAGTTGTCCATCGCCAAGTCCAAAATCATATTGAAGTCTCCAACCAATAGAATGTCACCCCGTGCAAACCCCTTTAACGCGCCAAGAAAAGATAGCAAGAAATCGTGTTGCCCTGTGTTAGGGTCATAAACCGTGGCTATGGTACAAGCCCTCCCCCCAACTCACCCCTGACCATCAGATACCTCCCCTCCTTGTCGGTTTTCATGTCATGATGGTGAAATGGGATCGAGGTATGAAAGAGGAGTGCCACCCCGTTGTGTTTTGTGTGTGCCGAGGAGCAGAAAATCTGTGGATAGGCACTACGCTTCAAGCGCTGTTCCTCCTTGCAAGGGAGATGTGTCTTCTCCAGAGCAGCAAATTTAATCTGGTGATCTAGCAGAAATTTTCAAACCTAGTTCCGTTTGTTAGGGGAATTGCGACCCTTCACATTCCAGGTCAAGCAGTTAACCCCCATCATCTAGTGTACACACCTTCAGCTTGTTGCAACCTTTGACCTCCGGGAAGCTCTCCCCACCCGACCACCCCCCTCCTGTGCCAAACTGCACTAATCAAAAATCAATGCATAAAGGACCGTGACACCCGAACAATATGAACAAGAACCAAAACAAACCACAACTGTAAGTTCGTAGGCTCCCTACCACAAGGGAGAACCATGATGCGAGCATTCCTTGGGGCACACCAAATTCCACCTCAAAGGCCCATTGCGTTGTTACATAGGCACCAAAGTGAAGATTGCTAGAAATATCCCTATGTGCCGACAATGGCTAGGGCATCCTCGGCCCCCACCACCCCCTCCCCCGTCTCAATCGACAAGGTGGGCAAGGTCCCAAGGATAGGGAAATCTTCATCAGTCCGGAGTGTTCCTGCCTGGTCTTCGCTGCTGTAGCCACTGGCCCCCCCTTGCATCCTTAGACACCTTGGGTCTTCCACCCCCCTGGAAATTGATGCTTGGGTTGTATTTGGCGAGTCGATGCCCAGAATGGAGGAAGCCTCACCCAGATTAGTGCAGTGATAGTTCTTGCTATCCAGAGAGAAGGCCAGTCCAAGGGTGTAAGTCCATCTATATTTCACTTTGCGGTCCCGGAGAGCAATCGTGACTGGGTGAAATAGCTGACGTCTAGCAAGTGTGGCTTGGGCTACATCTCGATAAAGGGAGCACGTTGCGCCCTGGAAGGATACCTTGTCGGTTGCTCGCGCTTTTTGTAGGACCTTCTCTTTGATTTTGAAAGAGCTCAATTTTGCCAGAAGGTCCCTAGGCTTTTTGGTTTCACCTGCTGTACGGGGACCGACTCTATGGACCCATTCGAGAGTACATCCGTCTCAGAGTCGCCCAGTACTGACGAGAAGAGACCCACCATGAAGGCTACCAGATCAGGGCCTTTGCAGCCCTCCTCCAGGCCACTCACTCGGATGTTGTCCCGTCGGGAACAATTTTCAAGGTCCTCACAGCGTAGTACCGTAGTTGTCAGCTGGGATCTCAAGTCCTGGGAGTGGGCCTCCAAGGGACATACGCGGTCCTCCAGCTCCTGATATTTTGCTTTCAGATCGAGAGCTTCGGTCCCTATTGAGTCTACATCTGCCTGCAACGCCATCATTCTGCCCCCATTTCAGCTTTGAACGCATCGAAGGAGGCCCCCTTGTCAGCCTCAATGTCGTCTCTAAGTTCCTGTTTAAGTTCACGCCGTGAGGCCATCAAATCCTCGCGTGTGAGGGCCATGGCTACTTCTGGGGACGTTACCCCTTCACTTGTCGGACCTTTAGGGGTGTGGGTGAAGAAGCTGGAGACTTTTGTAGGTTGTGCATTTTTGGGTGGCATAGGGACCCGTGCCCGCTGCGATGACGGAACTGCTTCGTCGTAGAAAGGAGAAGAAACCCCCACTTCGGGGTGGACTTAGGCTTTGCCTCGACACTCCTTTGCTGTGCCCCTGCGTTGGCTGGTCCGGGGCGCGGAGACGCGGAGACAGCGCTGACAAAGCAGACCCCTGCCGAACCAAGCCACCACTCTTGGGTAAACCTTCCCGGGACTCGTCAGCTGTCTCCTGGGTTGCTCTTCTCCAGGGGGCTGCCCCTCTGGCTCCCGATATCCCGTCTACACAGTGTGACTTTGCCCAGGGACAGTCCCCCTCTGACCACTCCTGCGCTGGACCCCACCAGCATAGAATCCCAGGGGAGGTGACCACGTCCTCGCTCAGCCACCTCTCAGGGACTCAGAGCCTCTCCCCACTCTGCTGATCGCTCTCTCTCCGGTGTGGTGCCACTGTGCCTCTCGCCACCGCAATCTCGTCTGCGAGCTCGCTTGCTGGAGCATGGTAGGGTCAGGAGCCCCCCGGTCACCACAACATGTTGTCCGAGGTTGAAGCGGCACCCAATGCCCGGGGCCACAGAGCAGGGCACCCCCATGAGGTCACAAAATGGCGTGTGTCCGCCACCATCTTAGGGTCAGGCGCCCAGCAACTAATGAATGTCCCCATGGACCTCGTTCTCAGCAGGGGTGCCCCCCTCCACTCCCTGTACCCAGCGATCTTCTCTCTATCAGGCGTTAAGATCGCTTTGCCACCGTGGTCCCCCTCATCCGGCGGGGGTCCCGACCAGGAGCGCATTCTTCACAATGCAGAAGTCGCCGGCGGGCACCATACAGCTTCCTTGCTCTCCACGCCATCACCACTGCAGGGGAGGCCGGGGCGGTGAGCAGGTGTCACCCCCGGTCTCCGCTCTCTTGATGGGTGCCGCGGGGCTCCCCTTAGGGCCCAGAGTCCCCGCGTTCGCAGTAGCGGTTAGACCCGGGAACAGACGCCATTTTGAGAGGCACTGAAGGCTCCTAGCTCCAAGCTGGTCTCGCCTCACCACACGGCCCCCGGGGCTTCCAATTTGCCCCCGAAGACTCTGTCTGCCATCAGAAGCTCCCACAAAGCAGGGAGGTTGGCTCTGGGTGCTGCAGGTGCTGTGTATCAGAGAAAATGTATAGGGCCTGGAGACGTTGAGTCCCTTGCTCACTTTGCCACTGGATTCAAGCAAGCCTGGCTAAAGACGGCTGAAATGCCACAAACCGGTAATAGGAAGCTTGGTTCCGGTCCAGGGAAGGCATGGCTTGGCAGTTCGGGCTGGACTGTTCCCATGAGGCACAGGGTCAGACTGATTTGCATATGGCCATGTCTGAACTGGGGTGACAGAGTGGGCTAAAGAACGGTGATGGATTAAACCCAGATCTTTTGACTGGGTGTGAGTTTTTGATTGGTTCAGATGCTCCGTCCATCACCACCCCCTTTTGTACTGCTTTGTTCGCTATAAGTTGGCAGGGTATGCTCAGACGTGAGTCCCTTGCTCACTTTGCCACTGGATTCAAGCAAGCCTGGCTGAAGACGGCTGAAATGCCAGAAACCGGTCCTAGGAAGCTTGTTTCCGGTCCAGGGAAGGCATGGCTTGGCAGAACAAAAAAAAGGGACGATTAGGTTGAACACTGGCCCCTGCAGCAGATGCATTTGTCCACTGAGCCACCAGAACCGGCAATCACACATCTCTCTCTCTCTCTCTCTCCTCTCTCGCTCCCTCCCTCCCTCTCTCTGTCCCTCTCCCTCTGTCGCCCTCTCTCTTCCTCTCTCGCCCTCTCTCTCCCTCCCTCTGTCTCCCTCTGTCTGTCTCTGACTGTCTCCCTCTGTCTGTCTACCTCTCTCTGTCTCCCTCCCTCTGTCGCCCTTCTCCCTCAGTCTGTCTCCGACTGTCTGTCTCCCTCCCTCTGTCTGTCTCTCTCTGTCTGTTGCCCTCTGTCTTCATCTCTCTTTCTCCCTCTGATTCTGTCCCTCCGTCTCCCTCCCTCTGTTTCTGTCCCACTGTCTCCCTCCCTCTGTCTCCCTCCCTCTCCCTCTGTCTCCCTCTTGCTCTCCCTCTGTCTCCCTCTGTCTGTCTCCATTTGTCTCCCTCCCTCTGTCTCCCTCCCTCTGTCCCCCTCCCTCTGTCTCCCTCCCTCTGTCCCCCTCCCTCTGTCTCCCTCTCTCTCTCCCTCTGCCTCCCTCCCTCTTGTTCCCTCTCTGTCTCCCTATCTCTGTCTCTCCCTCTCACTCTGTCTCCCTCTGTTTCTCTCCCTCTTCTTGCCTCTGCCTCCCCCTGACTCCCTCCCTCTGTCTTTGTCTCCCTCCCTCTGTCTCCCTCTCTCCCTGTTTTCCTTCCTTTCCCTCCCTCTGTCACCCTCTGTCTCCCTCCCTCTCTCTCTCCCTCTGTCTCCCTCCGTCTCCCTCACTGTCTCTATGCCTCTCTCTGTCTCTTCCTTTCTATGTCTGTCCCTGTCTATCCATGTCTCCCTCCCTCTGCCTCCCTCTCCGTCTCTCTGTCTGTAGCTGCCTCTATCTGTCTGCCCCTGTCCCTGCCTCTATCTGTCTCTGTCTGTGCCTGTCTCTGTCTCTGTCTGTCTCTATCTCTGTCTGTCTCTGTCCCCCTCCCCCTCTCTCTCTGTCTCCATCTGTCTCCCTCCCTCTCTCTCTCTCCCTCCCTCTGTCTGTCTCTGTATGTCTCCCTCCACCTGTCTCCCTCTATCGATCTCCCTCTATCGATCTCCCTCTATCTGTCTCCCTCCATCTGTCTCCCTCCCTCTGTCTCCATCCCTCTGTTTCCATCCCTCTGTCGCCCTCCTCCCTCTGTCTCCCTCCTCCCTCTGTCTGTCTCCCTCTGTCTATCTCCCTCCCTCTGTCTGTGTCCCTCTGTCTGTCGCCCTCCATCTCTCTCTCTCTGTCTCCGTCCCTCTGTCTTCTTCCCTCTGTCTCCCTCCCTCTGTCTCCCTCGCTCTCTAGCTCTGTCTCCCTCTGTTGGTCTCCCTCTGTCTCCTCTCTCTCTGTTTCCCTCTCTCTCCGTATCCCTCTCTCTCTGTGTATCCCTCCCTCTGTCTCCCTCCCTCTGTCTATCTCCCTCTCTCTGCCTCCCTCTCCCTCCCTCTGTCCACCCTGGACTCTCTCCCTCTGTCTCCCTCTCTCTGTCTCCCTCTCTCTCTCTCTCTCTCTCACTGTTTCCCTCTCTCTCTGTCTCCCACCCTCTGTCTGTCTCCCTCCCTCCCTCTGTCTGCCTCCTTCTCTCTATCTCTCTCTCTCTATCTCTCCCTCTATCTCTCTCTCTCTCCCTCTGTATCCTTCTGTCACACTCACTCTGTCTGTCTCCTTCTCTCTCACTGTCTCCCTCCCCCTCTCTCTCTGTCTCCCTCCCTCTCTCTCCCTCTGTCTCCCCCCCCTCTGTCTGTCTCTGTCTGTCTCCCTCCATCTGTCTCCCTCTATCGGTCTCCCTCTATCTGTCTCCCTCCATCTGTCTCCCTCCCTCTGTCTCCATCCCTCTGTTTCCATCCCCCCGTCGCCCTCCTCCCTCTGTCTGTCTCCCTTCCTCTGTCTCCCTTCCTCTGTCTGTGTCCCTCTGTCTGATGCCCTCTATCTCTCTCTCTCTCTGTCTCCGTCCCTATGTCTTCTTCCCTCTGTCTCCCTCCCTCTGTCTCCCTCACTCTCTAGCTCTGCTCCCTCTGTTGGTCTCCCTCTGTCTCCTCTCTCTCTGTTTCCCACTCTCTCTCTGTATCCCTCCCTCTGTTTCCCTCCCTCTGTCTGTCTCCCTCTCTCTGCCTCCCTCTCCCTCCCTCTGTCCACCCTGGACTCCCTCCCTCTGTCTCCCTCTCTCTCTGTCTCTCACTGTTTCCCTCTCCCTCTGTCTCCCTCCTTCTGTCTGTCTCCGTCTGACTCCCTCTGTCAGTCTCCCTCTGTCTGTCTCCCTCCCTCTGTCTCCCCCTGTCTTTCTCCCTCCCTCTGTATCCCTCCCTCTGTATCCCTCTATCTGTCTCCCTCCTTCTGTCTGTCTCCCTCCCTCTCTCCCTCTCTGTCTCCCTCCCTCTGTCTCCCTTTCCCTCTGTCTGTCTCCCTCCCTCTGTCTGTCTCCCTCTGTCTGTCACCCTCTGTCACCTCACCCCAGCTTCCTGGGCACACACACATAGCTGCACTTGAGTACTTCGCAGGTCTTTAAAAGACCATTTACTTGTTAATGAGGCTTTATTGTGAATCGCCCGCCCCCATAGAGCAAAGTGTCTCGGAGTCCACGCTGCTGCGGTGGGGTGTGCTGACACTCTTTACATTTTTTTTTTTTAAACACAGGTTCAATGTCTGCAAGGTCCGCGGGCTGACAAGAAAGGCTTGTCGGGCCGCTGGCAGCCCGCAGGCCCTACTATGAGTACCTGCGGTATAGTGTATAATAAAAATGTAACCCTCCAGAGAAGCACTGCTTATATCTAAACACTAGTCCATGTAGGCTTTAGACTTTGGAGGACCTACACGAACTAGCAAATACATGTAAAATACAGCATTAAGTGTTGCCTGTGTAATGACCAAGCTATTTTTTAATCAAGCATTGCATAATAGTTAAGCAAAGTCTAATGATGTAAAGAATATAAAGAAACGTTTAATAAACTCAAATGCCCTATAGAAGATTTTTGTGTGAGTAGATGTCCTGCACACTCTAAACTGAGGAAATTTTTTAATAATTACTAATTTAAGACAGCAAAATTGAATTTAAATGTATTGAAGTAGGGTGTGCGTTATGCTATAAAATTGTACATCTGTTTTCTATTCTTCAGGAAATTCAGGACAGGATACGCATTTTAGAACTTTATGCTAAGGATCGACAGTTTGCAGAGTTCGTGAGACAACATCAAATGTAAGATTAATCAATGTATTATTTGTGAGGTTCAGAATCTATCTGTTATCCAAGATTATCCACTGATGCTATTATAAGTTCTGAGATATTACTAAAGAGAATTTGCTTGATGCACTAAATGGCCTCTTAGCAAATATTCTATATTAGAGATCCATTCTTAGGTAGGTGAGGGGTGAGTTTACTGCCAGAGAAAATCAACACTAAATTTAGGATATCATATAAACTTCTGACTGTTTTTTTGTAGTAAACTCAAAATGTAATAATATTGGTTTTGAAATACTAACTGTAACACACAATGTTAATGGTTTGGAATTCTATAAGCGTCTCTACAATGTTTTATCATCTGATGACAGATCTTTTCTTTGTTTGATTTATGTAAGTGTTCAGTTTCTATTCCTCATTTTGGATAATTCCTATAAGTGGTTTGACATTAATTAGGAAGGTGTCTCTGAATGCCTTTCGCAAAAAGTTTTCTCCATTAAGATGAGTTCACAAACTAATAGATCACAGGATGAGTGCACCTATCAGTCCCCTGCTGGGGAGATATAATTTCATTAACAATATATTTTTAGCATTTAAATTGAGGTGAAAAATCAGTGGTTACCAACGCATCTATTCAAACTTTACACATTTTATTTTTTGAGAGAATTCTTCATAAAGCGTTCATACATAAAGTGCAGCAAATCATTTCCTGTAAAAAGTAAGCCAAGTGCATGAGAAAGCTCGGGCCCACTTAAACATCCCTAATCATCCAGATTCTTTTTTAGTTGCTTGAGAGGCAAGAGGGAGTAAACGATTTTGATTTAATCTCATTACAGTGAAACCAATTCAGATACACAATACGTATCCCACAACTAAAAAATTTGATTAGTAAGGTTTAATTATAAATTCAAACACAGATTGATATAAATCAATCTTAGCATCACAGTATAGAAATATAGGACACACAGAATAAGCCCAAATCTCCTAAAGATATTTTTCCTATATAACAAAACGCAAGCAACTAATTCAGTTATAGCAATGTAAATGCTGAGGAATAAGAATAGAACATTACATTGCATCAGTTGATTTTCAAAGGTAAGCATGAGCATGCTGTCTTTCCCTACACTGCCTTCAAAGGGACAACTCTAAACTAAGAAGCATTGCATAAGAATGGATAAAAATGGGTCAGTTGTCTGTCTTTAGTAGAAGAAACTCCAACTAAGGACCATGTAGCAGGAAGCCACTCAAAGCAAAAGAAGAGGTCTAAACCTCATTAACTTCTAAAATGTGTTTTTGTTCCTCACTAAGTTACAGCATAAGCTATTAGTTGCTTTCAAGGTAAATCATGTGATCAACTCAGTAACATTCAAAATTCCAGCACAAATCGACCACTGGCATCAATTTCCCATATTGATAAGTTGCTAATTCATTCGTCCTTGCCCATTCCTCTTCTCCTACATGGGGTCTCACCTCCTTGCTCGTTACCACGTTTTTCCTTGCCAAATCCTTCTTCACATGCCTCGCTATCTCACTGAACCACAAACCCTAAGATTTGTCCGCACCTGCAGTAAGAACAAAAATGCAAGCAAACATACTCTACATTGGAGGTTAAATATGAATTTGATGTGAGATCTTAGAAAACACCTACAAAATACAAGAATATGCTAAGATTTGAGTGGTGTGAATTGAGAATCATCTCTTGACAATATCCCACTTGTTACAGTTGTCTTTTTTCTAACCCTGAACCACATTTTTTACGAGAAAAGCCTATTGATCCATATGAAATGTACCACCTTGAACAACATATGACCAAAGTAATCCCAAACATTATAGTTTGCAGATCTATATTTATTATACATTAATTAAATTCTATTTGTTTTAGGTCTATGGATGCGGCCAGGAAAGCAAACCCTACCAGTTAGTTCTTCTTTGCCTCTTTACAAGGTAAAAGTCCAAACCATAGTTTGAGATATATATATATATTTTTTTGAATAATGTTATGTTATATTGATTTGTATTGCACACTAATCACCAGAGAGAGTATCCAGGCGCTTGGGCAAGGTGTGTGGTCCTAAGGTGCTTATAGGTCTTCAGCTTCTTGTGGAACTCAGTAAGTGAGGAGGAGGCTATGATGTGTTGATTCACGTATTTCCATGTCTTTTAGTGTTATGTAGGAGAGTGAGCAACCTCCAGTTTTGCTTTTGTGGATGCGGGCCATGTGTGCGAGTGAGGCACAGTATAGGTGTCTGGTGGGTTGGTGAAAGTGTATGCGACTGTTCAGATATTTTTCTGGTCCTGTATTGTGTTGGGCTTTGCATTTGTGTGTGAGAAGTTTGAATTGGCTGCGCTTGTGACTGGTGAGCCAGTGAAGCTTCCTGTGTTGCGGTGTGATGTGGCTGTGGCGTGGGAGGTCAAGTATGAGTTTAGCAGCTGCATTCTGGATGATCTGGAATCTGTGAAAGAGTTGTTTGGAGATTCCAGCATAGATAGTGTTGCCATAGTCCAGCCTGCTAGTGATTAATTCTTCTGTGACAGTCCGTCTGGTGTTCTGAGGCAACCATTCGAAGATCTTTCTAAGCACGCTTAGGATGTGGAAGCAAGAGGTGCACACTGCGTTTACTTGAGCCATCATATTGAGTTTGTCACCTAGGATGATTCCTAGAATTCTTGCGTGGTCTGTGGGTGTGGATGCTGGTCGTAGCTTCAACAGCCACCAGATAGAATCCCACAGGGAGATCTTGTTGTTAAAGACCAGTACTTCTATGTTACAAATTGTGTTTCTTGTTGGCAGAGGTATGCACCCTGTCCAAGCAGGAACCACATTCCTATTCGAGGTAAGTCACAACACACCCTAAATTATACCTGTGCGCACCCTCTGGTAGCTTGGCATAGAGCAGCCAGGTTTAACTTAAGAGGTAATGTGTAAAGTTGTTGAGCAACACTTCAAACAGCAACACAATGAAAATACCACAAAAAGACTCCACACCAGCTTAGAACAATAGTGAAAGATTTTATAAATAACACAAGACCAAAATGACAAAATCCCAATCCGTAGAAAATATTAATTTTTAAAGATTTTGTGGAAAAATAGCGCTTAGAAGTAGTACGAGCTTAAATAGTAAATTGGGCACACTGGACTAGGACAAAGTCAAGAGGGGACCACTATCGTATGCATGCCAGATACAGGACCCACTCAGGGCAAACATAGCAAAAGTACGTTGATCGTGGTCACCAGCAACGAGATGCATCAGAGATCCCCATGCAGTAGGGTTGATGCGCTGGATTTCTCCAGGCTATGGCGGGGATGCGTTGGTTCCATGAGAGATTCACCGGTTCAAGACGCGCTGTGTCGGAATGCAATGCACTGCTTTTCCCCACATTGTAGAGACGATGCATCAATATTCTCCACACAGTGGCAGCAATACATCCAAGTGTGATGCTTCGATGAGTCATTTCAAATTGGCACAATGATGTTGAAGTATGGGTTCTGACAGTTGCAGAACATTGAACTCACTTCCAAAGGCCCACAAGTGAATTGGCACCACTTGGCGGAGCAGGACTCACAACATACAGAATCCAGGTGCTGGTTAAATGTTGAAGAGAGACGTCTTTGATATCCCTGAGACTTCAGAAACAGGAGGCAAGCCAACAAGCCCATGGATATCCTTTGGTTCTGGGATGTAGAGATGAGATCCAGTTCCTCTCACTCCCAGGCAGGGGGCAGCAGATAGCAGGCCAGTACAGCAAAGTGGTTCAACAAAGTGGCAGTCTCTCCAGCAGCATGACAGTCCTTATTCCTGGTAGAATGCCCTCACTTCCAGAAGTGTTCTGATTTAATGACATCAGAAGTCCAGTACTTATACCCAGTTGAGCATTCAAAGTGGGCAAGACTTCAGAAAGATGCTGTGAGGTGCACAGCACCCTTTTCGTTCATGCCCTGACTCCAGACTCACTACAAGGGGTATGCAACCTTCCTCTGTGCGGGGGCAGGACACAGCCCTTTCAGGTGTGTCAGCTCCTCCCACCCATCCTGTTCAGGGTGACCCATCAGCATGTCACTCAGCCACACCTCCCCTTCCTTTGTGTGTGGCTGTCTAGAGGGAATGCAGGAAGCCAGTTGTCGTTAAACACCAGACCTATATTCCTGGGATGGGCTGAAGGCACCAAAAAGGTCACACTAAGAAAATATAAACCTTCAAAAAGTGGCATTTTCTGAATAGCAATTTAAAAACCAACTTCACCATAAGTTGTGGTTTAAATTGTGATTACAGAGACCACAAATTTGGGGGTCCCATATCTTCCCAATTGGAAGTTATTCTTTGTGAGATGTAATAAGATAATCCCAATTTTACACTATGGGAAAGATGGGCCTGTGGTAGTAAAAAACAAATTTAAGAGTATTTCACTACCAGGAAATGTAAAACTTAAAAGTACATGTCCTACTTTTTATATAAACTGCAGCCTACCGTTGGGCTGTCCAGGGCCTACCTTAGGGGAGACTTGTATTAAAATGGAAGGCTTGGGCCTGGCAAGAGGATTAACTTACCAGCACGACACAGCAGTTTAAAAACTGCACACACAGGCTCTGCAGTGGCAGGCCTGAGACATGTTTAAAAGGCTACTTAAGTGGGTGGCACAATCAGTGACTTAGAAGTAAATTAAATATACCAATTGTGGATAAGCCAATGTTACCATGTTTCAAGCAGAGAGCACGTGCACTCTAGTACTGGTTAGCAGTGGTAAAGTGTCCAGAGTCTTAAAGCCAACAAAAACGAAATCAGTACAACAGTCAAAACAGGAGATCAGAAGGCAAAACGTCAGGGGTCAAGGATGCCATGTCTAACATTCTGTCCTAGCAGAGTTGAACTTCAGGCAGTTGGTTCGCATCCAGTCTGCTAACAAGGTCGTGGTACATACAATTATGTTTACGCATGCAATTTATGATTTATTATAGGTGTTCCTTTCAAAGTGTGTTAATAAATTGTTGATGGAGTACGAGAGGGGCAGTGTGGTGTACTTCACCTGGAAAGGGTCTTTGTAGCATGCTTCTTGGGAGTTAAGAACGTGCCAGCTCATTAAAATTAATAAAATGACAAGTCATGTCATGGAACAATGTCAGACCTGAGTTCTTACAACTCTCACTAGAGTTTTAAAATAAGAACAAAAGACTGTGTAATCTCTAAACTTGTGTTTTTGGATGCATTCCTTCAAACTAGCATCAATGTCTACAAGAGATGATCTTTTGCTTTAGATGTCCCAGGCACTCTGTACTTGTACGATTCGCAACTCGCTACAATTCATCTCTTAATTTAAAATGTCAGTATCTGTTCAAAGATATATAACGTGATGCTAGAGAAACTCTAGTGTCATCCCTGAGTAGGCACACATTGATTGTCGACCTCCCTTCAATGAAGAAAAAACGACTTAAATGAAGTTCCTTATGTTTCTTGATTTTATTTTGTTTTTCAAAATTTCCTTGTTTCAAGATTTACTTAGAATACGGCAGATTCACATAACTGAAAATTACATCATTTTTCAACGTTGCAGTTCAGACATTGTCTAATGAGTATGTCCAATGCATTTCGGGCATTTTGAGACCTGCCCTTCATCAGGGACTTGACACTAGAAGCAAAAATGAATATAAACATAATTTAGTAAATTTATGGTAATCAGATAGGCAAACATATATGGCTGTACGCATTATATCCTAAAAAACATTTTGTCCACAAGAACGATTGAACAGCAAGCACTATGCAACACAGTAATCGTAACAGTTAGTACAAAATTGTGTTTCTGACCGTTGGGGCAGAGTTATACATGTGACGAAAAAAAGTGGCTCGGTGTATCACTTACATGCCTGTGTTCAGGATGTTGGGTGAAACCTAAAAAAACAAAGGTTGCAGAAAAGCGGGATTAGAACCACTACTCTAGATATAAGGTGGGTCAAAGTTGGTTCTTTTACCTAGCAAAGGGATATAAACTAACCTGTTGAAAATCGGTGAAATGCTTTCGGTCCGGTAATCGTCTCCGCCAAAACGCCGGCTGAACACTTTGGTTTGCCGCGTTCATTATATTCAAAACAACTAAATCATGTGACTAGTCACATGGGTCTCGAGACACTGAAAAAAGACTATGATCAGGAAAGGTCTACTCGTGTTACAAGAAAAACTCGTATATGAAGTTTGTTTAAAAGGGGAAATGTAGACAGCCTGCTTAATTGCAAATATATGTTAAATCCTTTTATCAAAGCGGGAATAGCAAACGTATAAATTAATCGTTTGATTATATAAAAAAATCTAAAACTGGGGGAAGGTTCGAACTGCGGTGAGAGCAGTCAGAAGTCCTGTGCGCTATTACTAGAGCTATGAGGAGGGTGATGAGAATCGGGTTAAGAAAAATAGTGTCAATGTGTGTGGTGATGGGAAACGAACACAATGACTACAAGCAGGTATTTAGAGCAATACAATCATAAATCATAAATAACATGAGAATTCAATCCTCTCGTTGAGTCCTGTAGGTTTCTGAGTCGATAATTTGTGAATCCAGTAATTCTCTCTTTGCAGCAGAAATTTATTATTGTCTCTACCTTCAGTTTTCAACACAGTTTCAAGAACTATAAACTTGACTTGGGAGACGTTATGCTGAGACTCCACGAAATGTGCAGATAAAGCTGATTTTAGGTTTTTCAGACGGATGTTTGATTTATGTTCAGTTAAGCGTACTTTCAACTTACGTTCAGTTTTTCCTACATACAGCTTCCCACAGGGACACTTGATGCCATAGATCAGATTGCTAGAATCACAGGTTGCACTGACTTTAAGTTTGATAGGATATCCTTGTGTAGGATGATTAATGATGTTTCCTTTAATGGTATTGTTACAGTTACCGCAGTTTAAACAAGGCTTTGTTCCAGAGAATGAACCGGACTGTATTGATTTGTATTGAACTAATTCTCCCAGATTCTTGGCTCTGGTAAATGCGAAAATCGGTGGTTGACAAAATGAATTTCTGAAATCTGGTTCCATATTAAGAATAGCCCAATGTTTGTTGATGATTCCCTTGAATTTTTTACTGCTAGTTGAGTATTTTGAAACAACTACTGTTCGTGTTTGTTCTTTTTTGATGGTAGGTGTTAGGAGTTGGGCTCTATCCATGTTCTCAATTCTCTTTTTAGTTGTTTCAATTAAGGTCTTCGGGTAACCTCTATTGGTAAATTTGGTTGACATTTCCAAGAGCCTCTGTTGAAGGGTGGTTGAATCTGAGGTGATCCTTTTAACTGAGTTAAAAGGATCACCTCAGATTCAACCACCCTTCAAACAACTAAAAAGAGAATTGAGAACATGGATAGAGCCCAACTCCTAACACCTACCATCAAAAAAGAACAAACACGAACAGTAGTTGTTTCAAAATACTCAACTAGCAGTAAAAAATTCAAGGGAATCATCAACAAACATTGGGCTATTCTTAATATGGAACCAGATTTCAGAAATTCATTTTGTCAACCACCGATTTTCGCATTTACCAGAGCCAAGAATCTGGGAGAATTAGTTCAATACAAATCAATACAGTCCGGTTCATTCTCTGGAACAAAGCCTTGTTTAAACTGCGGTAACTGTAACAATACCATTAAAGGAAACATCATTAATCATCCTACACAAGGATATCCTATCAAACTTAAAGTCAGTGCAACCTGTGATTCTAGCAATCTGATCTATGGCATCAAGTGTCCCTGTGGGAAGCTGTATGTAGGAAAAACTGAACGTAAGTTGAAAGTACGCTTAACTGAACATAAATCAAACATCCGTCTGAAAAACCTAAAATCAGCTTTATCTGCACATTTCGTGGAGTCTCAGCATAACGTCTCCCAAGTCAAGTTTATAGTTCTTGAAACTGTGTTGAAAACTGAAGGTAGAGACAATAATAAATTTCTGCTGCAAAGAGAGAATTACTGGATTCACAAATTATCGACTCAGAAACCTACAGGACTCAACGAGAGGATTGAATTCTCATGTTATTTATGATTTATGATTGTATTGCTCTAAATACCTGCTTGTAGTCATTGTGTTCGTTTCCCATCACCACACACATTGACACTATTTTTCTTAACCCGATTCTCATCACCCTCCTCATAGCTCTAGTAATAGCGCACAGGACTTCTGACTGCTCTCACCGCAGTTCGAACCTTCCCCCAGTTTTAGATTTTTTTATATAATCAAACGATTAATTTATACGTTTGCTATTCCCGCTTTGATAAAAGGATTTAACATATATTTGCAATTAAGCAGGCTGTCTACATTTCCCCTTTTAAACAAACTTCATATACGAGTTTTTCTTGTAACACGAGTAGACCTTTCCTGATCATAGTCTTTTTTCAGTGTCTCGAGACCCATGTGACTAGTCACATGATTTAGTTGTTTTGAATATAATGAACGCGGCAAACCAAAGTGTTCAGCCGGCGTTTTGGCGGAGACGATTACCGGACCGAAAGCATTTCACCGATTTTCAACAGGTTAGTTTATATCCCTTTGCTAGGTAAAAGAACCAACTTTGACCCACCTTATATCTAGAGTAGTGGTTCTAATCCCGCTTTTCTGCAACCTTTGTTTTTTTAGGTTTCACCCAACATCCTGAACACAGGCATGTAAGTGATACACCGAGCCACTTTTTTTCGTCACATGTATAACTCTGCCCCAACGGTCAGAAACACAATTTTGTACTAACTGTTACGATTACTGTGTTGCATAGCGCTTGCTGTTCAATCGTTCTTGTGGACAAAATGTTTTTTAGGATATAATGCGTACAGCCATATATGTTTGCCTATCTGATTACCATAAATTTACTAAATTATGTTTATATTCATTTTTGCTTCTAGTGTCAAGTCCCTGATGAAGGGCAGGTCTCAAAATGCCCGAAATGCATTGGACATACTCATTAGACAATGTCTGAACTGCAACGTTGAAAAATGATGTAATTTTCAGTTATGTGAATCTGCCGTATTCTAAGTAAATCTTGAAACAAGGAAATTTTGAAAAACAAAATAAAATCAAGAAACATAAGGAACTTCATTTAAGTCGTTTTTTCTTCATTGAAGGGAGGTCGACAATCAATGTGTGCCTACTCAGGGATGACACTAGAGTTTCTCTAGCATCACGTTATATATGTTTACTTGACGTCGGTAGGACCCGCGACGCCTCCTGGTAGAGCACCAACGAACAGTAGAAACTATCTTATAAATTGAGTTTAAACTTTGAGCAAATATCAGCTGTGCATCAACTACTACAAGTTCAGTATCTGTTCAAAGAACAGTATGTGCTGCTAGGGAACACCACCCTCTGCAACCACCACCAGCTAAGAAGCAAAAACTTGTGTGTGTGTGTGTGTGTGTTGGCTGCACTCACGCAAACCAGCATTAATTTATTTTATCTTGAATAGGCCTGTCTGTCAGTTCACTCTTGTACTGTATACCTTCTAGCTGTGTATTTTGCAGACTATCTTTTATTCTGCAATTGCACGTTGCTGTACCGCATGTCTCATGGCCCAATGCTCTATTGTCATTAAAATGACACATGTGGAAAACAATTTGTCACATTCAGGGCCAGACTGGGAACAAAAAGCAGCTCTGGCAATTTTTATCAGACCAGTCCTCATCCTGCACATAGTGAGCCAGCCTGAACACGACAAGGGAATGATTTTTCTTTGGGTGGAGGGGCTTCTTCACCAGTAAAGTGTAAAAAACAAAAATTGAAATTTACTTTTTACAACACATTTTTCATTATAGAAGCCTGTCCAATTATTTAATGTTTGTATAAAGTTTGGAGGCAGGGTTGCATGAATGAATAGCTGGTTGGCAGCCGAGGTCGGTGGGTGAATTAATTCAAGAATGGATGATAATTATACTGAAAGCATTAATCTTTGATTTAAAGTGGGAGAAAGACATAGATAACCACGTGGTGACCAAATTGCACTACCTGAAAGCAGGAAAGCTTGCATTAATCTCAGCTTCCACTTGACCACAAAGTGACATGCTAGGCATTTACATTTTTTCCAGTGCCTCCTTTTGCTTCATCATCACATGAAAGCACCTTTAACTACATTAGTATAGGGCGTGCTATGTGAAACTGTAATGTTACTCCATCTATAGTAGGCCTGATTCTGAGTTTAGGTGGTTTTTAACACACCTTATAAATAACGATACCACGGGATATATTTTTTTAATCAATCAATCAATCAATCAATTTGTAAAGCGCGCTACTCACCTGTGAGGGTCTCAAGGCGCTGAAGGGAGGGGGGGGGGGTGCCGCTACTGCTCGAATAGCCAGGTCTTGAGGTGTTTCCTGAAGGTGAGATGGTCCTGGGTCAGTCGTAGGTGTGCGGGGAGGGAGCTCCACGTCTTGGCTTCCAGGTAGGAGAACGATCTTCCTCCGGTGGTGTTTCTGCGAATCCGAGGGACGGTGGCGAGGGCGAGGCTGGTGGAGCGGAGCTGGCGGGTGTGAGTGTAGAACGACAGGCGGATGTTGAGGTATTCGGGGCCCGTGTCATGGAGCGTTTTATGTGCGTGGGTGAGCAGCCTGAACGTGGTCCTCTTGCTGACAGGGAGCCAGTGCAGGTTTCTCAGGTGGGCAGATATGTGGCTGTGGCGAGGGATGTCGAGGATGAGTCGTGCGGAGGCGTTCTGTATGCGTTGAGGCGTTTCTGAAGTTTGGCTGTGGTTCCTGCGTACAGGGCGTTTCCGTAGTCCAGTCGGCTGGTGATGAGGGCCTGGGTGACCGTCCTTCTGGTTTCGGTGGGGATCCACCGGAATATCTTTCGGAGCATGCGCAGGGTGTTGAAACATGAGGACGAGACTGCGTTGACTTGCTTGGTCATCGTGAGGGAGGAGTCCAGGATGAATCCAGGTTGCGTGCGTGGTCCGTGCGTATCGGTGCGGTGCCCAGCGTCGTGGGCCACCAGGAGTCGTCCAAGGCGGATGGCGATTGTCCGAGGATGAGGACTTCCGTCTTGTCCGAGTTGAGCTTCAGACGGCTGAGCTTCATCCAGTCTGCGACATCTTTCATTCCGTCCTCGAAGTTGGCTTTGGCGGTGAGGGGGTCTTTGGTGAGGGAGAGTATCAGTTGGGTGTCGTCGGCGTAAGAGATAATATTGATGTTGTGTTTGCGTGCGATGGCGGCGAGGGGGCTCATGTAGATGTTGAAGAGGGTAGGGCTGAGTGAGGAGCCCTGGGGTACGCCGCAGATAATCTTGGAGGCCTCGGAGCGGAAGGGTGGGAGGCGGACTCTCTGGGTTCTGTCGGAGAGGAACGATGTGATCCAGTCTAGGGTCTTTCCTTGGATCCCAGTGTTGTAGAGGCGGGTTATTAGGGAGCGGTGGCAGACGGTGTCAAAGGCTGCCGAGAGGTCGAGGAGGATGAGGGCGGCTGTCTCTCCGTTGTCCTTCAGGATGTGTTTTTGGGGAATAACATGAGGATTGTGCTGCTTAACACACCAATATTTGCATGATAAAGTAAATACAGTATATTTTTCCCTATTAAACTTTGGCAGGTTTAATCTGCCGAAATTTAATGTAGGTTGATATTTAATGCATCTGATAATTATCAGGTGTGTTAAATACCTTCAGTCCATGTGTAAACAGGAGTTCACAATGGTTACAATTAACCGACCCACTCGTATCAGGCACATGGGGGCAAAAGGCAACTCACTCTCCTTTAAATTCTGTAATAAAATAGTCAGGGCAGTGGTGTTCAGGGCATGAACGTTTTTTAATTCATGATTAGAATCACTTTTAACATTTACCATTCCATGTAACGGTATAATCAAATATACTAACCTGAAAAGAGTTGAAATGGCAACTTCATAAAAAATAAATTGTTTGGCATTTTTTTTTATTTTTTTTTATTCAAATCATTTTTTATTGAAAACCATTAATACAAAGGGAACAAAACCTACATACATGAAATAAAGGAAATAAAGGGGATAAGAACGAAAAGAAAGTAAATGAAATGACAATAGTAATGGGTCCGACTCAAATAATTTTTGAGAAAAGAGGGGACCCCTACAAATATTATTACGTTTGCTACGCGTAGGGCATACTAGTCATTAGAAACAGGAGAGAAATTGTAGCAAACACTTTATAGTTCTAGTGCCATTTCCTATAGGGTAAATCTTTATAATAAAGCAGCAAATGTGACAAAATGATAGAAAATCAATAGATAACCAATTTTTATGAAAATGATATTCATTTATTTATATATTTTTTCCTTTTCCTCCCTTTTTGATTTCTTTTTTCATATATATTTTTTCACAGTTTTTTTATAAACACTCAATTCATAAAAAACATATATATAATTTTAAATCAATTTGACATGTATTGGACAACATTGAGAAACAACAAAACTATAAACAAAAAAACTTCAAATGACTAGATGTTCAAAAGATTATTGAAGTTGGCAATGCGGTGGGTTGGAACACTACGTGCGTTTCGGCCATTGCCTTCATCAGGAGACCGTCATTTGCAACAAAATAATATAGACACTGAAAAAAGTACAAAATTTGGTATCAGAAACACACACAAGTTATACTGCTATACAAAATTATAATATACCCTTAGGCTCGGTCATTTCTTTAAATAACATACCAATGGATACAGTTTTTTTCTTCATTGTCAGGCAGCTACAAATTTATCTAGTCTATAATTAATGGGTGATAGTTGTAAAAAAACCTATACTTTAAAGGGACATAGTTTCATGTTCGTTGTGTACCTTTTAATTTAAAAACAGAGAATCATCTATATAGATTGCACATAGCTATATATCTGAAAATACATGGACATCTTCAGAAGCAGATACATATCTTTATCAAGCTAAGCTAAATATCAGAGACACTGAATATTTCCTACAATAGTTGTTTTTGGTCAGTGAGTGACAAGAAAAGAGTCAAGGAAGAAAATAGGGGAGAAAGACGGTTAGACTCAGAAGTGACACATATATATTTTATAAAGTATAATTAGAAAAAAAAATTAAGAAAATTGTTTTGGGTCAGCAACCTAACAAAAGAACCAGAATGAAGAAAAATGTTAAATGTCAACTGGTTATGTTTAACCTAGATATATATTTTTACTTACTAAAAAATCCGTATCGGACAAGGCGTCTGTGTTGAAGATGAGATATTTATAGAAAGATGCTTGATTGACAGGTTCTTATTATTTTAGCACAGGTTTCTTTGTTTATGGCCACAACCTGTGCAGTATTTAAATGTTAAAAAAACAACAGAATTATGTCTAATGACAAAGGTTGATTAGTTGGCAATTTGATTGGTTAGAAAACAGAATTGCAATACAAGACTTGAATTATAACTTACTCGAGTATCATTTAAGTTTTCTTTACTCGTTGAGTGTTGAATAAAAACAGATTTTCACATAAGGTTCCACCTAAACTAATTAATTATACCTAGGAAAACAAATCCAAAGGTGACTATATTAGTTACCTTGTGCTAATAGTGTCAAAAGGCTGTATATGAAAAGACGAATATTATTATTTACCAATTTTTTTCTTCAGGCATCCAAAGAGAAAGGCTTTTTATTCTTGTTTTCTTTCTCTATTCTCTTTGGATAATTCTGACAAAAAAGACAAGTACAGTACCAAAACTGATGTGGGTACTTTAGATTGTAGATAGTCTTTTTATGCAAGGGTATAGATTCCTGTATCGAATACCATGTGAAGAAAAAATTCACTTTAGTTGTATCGATTATCGGTATATAAACGAGGGTGATTTAAAAAAAGAAGAAAAAGCAAAAGGGTTTAATTATTCCGCTTATCATAATTACCTGTGAAAAAAATACGACAGGCGTATTATCCACATGAGACCTATTGGGTTTGATAATGCTTGTGGCTATGTTCAGATCATACACTGGGTCTCTGAAAACGAGACAAGCATAGAGGAGAGATGCTTTAAAATTAAAGATACATAGCGACTGAGTCTCTCTATGTTCGTTCATAAAGGGCAGCCTAATGCGTGAACCTTACCTCGGTATCGATGTAGTGTAGCTTGTATCTGGGGTTCTGGAAAGAAGAAAAGCCACAGTTCGTGTTCGGATACGACGTAAAATGAAAACTTCAAACTCCGTCTATATTTATATGCCTCAGGATGATTGAATTAAGGCTAAACTCGGAACCGGTGTATTGTCCCTGGAGTCAAAAGAACGGTTGCGCTATACATTACGTAGATAAAGGCCGACTATTTTCATGGATACTACATGGACATAGACATAGGACTAATCTAGGGATATATCAAGTTCGGATGTAAGATTCGAACTTAAACACATCTTATTATTATTCTGCCCATTATATACACTAAAATTGCGTATCAAATATGAAAGAGTGTTTTAAATATTATTGCATCATATAATTGTTGACCAGATCTTAAAATCACGGCGTCTCAAGATAAAAGACGGACTACTGAGAGATGACGCCATATTGGATATGAACGAACGGTTTGAACACAAAGTACTGGACAGATCTACCATGTACCGAACAACGGGGACAAGCAACAATTAGTGCTCATAAGATTAAATACGACCAGACTAAGCTGATTTTATATGATTGCTTGTTCCCATGGAATTTCAGAGTTCAACCCAGTTGTAACAGTGTCCAAAATAAAAATCCAATATACTTCTCTTTTTTTCCTTATTTTTTCTGGACAGAGGCCTTCTCTTGTCTTTATGTTTTCAAGACTCAAATAATACATTCAAGTTATTCATTGCATACATGTTGACATGCTCAAGTGCCTATTGATTACATCCAATGCAGGCCACATGATGAGAAAACAGCAGTGAACAAATATATATATGTTACAAGTGACCATATAAATAAGCAGTTTGATTACATACAATACACTGAGGTTACAATGAGGTTACATATATTACCATGATAGGATGGAATCACGGAGGGTCAAATGAGAATGATGAGGCATCTAGGGATGTCCATAGTTTTGATTAGACTTACGCCATGGAGTGGAATGGCGTGCCGGGTTGTCCGCACCCCTTAAGAAGGACAGCCACTCTTGCCAAATTCTAAAGGATACATCTTTAGCGTTCTTCTATTTGCATAATATGACTTTACAGGCTAAGGTGAGCAGGAGGTCCAACAGGTGTCGGTCGTTAGCGTTGACTAGTGCTGGGTCCAGGACGCCTAGTAAGATATATGAAAATTCCCTTGGAGGGTTAATGTTGAGGATGTGTCCTAGAGTCCCCTCACTCACCGGGGTTGCCCCACGGTGACATGCTTCATCATTGGGGCCATCCCAGTTCTCTACGAAAAGGGGCGTGCTGCGACAAGGCGACTACGCTGGAGCACTGGTTTTGTGAGATGACTATGTGTGGTGCAAGTGTGATAATGGTGGAGTGGGTGTGGGATTAAAAATACCGTGCTAGTGGGCCTCAACAATTTATTTCGCTCCTAGTGTGGTATAAAAAATTTAAAAAGGGGTAACACTGTATTCTAACTTTTACTGAGCTAGATCAGTGTTAAGGTCAACATGTTTCAAGCTCCCCCAAGCTTTTCTTCAGGACCATACAGGGTCCAGCCCTGTATTGCCACTCCTGTTTCCAAATGAAAAAAGTGTTGCTAAAAAATATATATTTTTACAATGAACGCTGTTGTTAATAAAACATGCGTGTTGTACATACGTTTTGTATTTCACTTTGTTTTCTGCAAAATAGAACAACAATTGTTAAATAATGGACATCCCCTTCCAAGAAGGGGAACAACTCACAAGCATCTCACTCCAACTAGGGCGTGAGTGTGCCCATGGCATCATATTGACACGTGCTGGTTTTCAAGACGGTGTTGAAAAATAAATCACTGTGAATAAAGTGGTTTAGTGGTTTCACACATAAAAACATATAAACATATAGACTAAATGTGACTATTGACAAAACACACAACATATACACACGAAATAATATGGCAGATGGTCATATTTACATAAAAGAGTGTATGGTTACACCCCATGGTCTTAGGCAAGGGCAGGAACGCCTCGTGGAAACATTGCTGAAAAAAGGATTATCAAATTGCAGAGTTAGGAGGTTTTTTTCTTTTCTTGTTTGCCCATTCGGAATTGCCGACTTTCTTGCAAAATTACATAGTCCATACACTTACTTCCTATCGGCAGACCCGCTCGGTACTACCTGGTTGCTTCCTCACCCGACCGCATACTGATCTGGAGCCGGGCTCGCGGTGTATTTAAAACGCGTGAGCTTCCGGGTGGCGGGAAACGCCTTTGTTTTGCTAGAGCGCGCATTGGGGCGGCCATATTGGTAGGATGCGATCGCGCTCGGCGCGAGTGTAAGTTAAAAACAGTGAATATTACCGAGTACCGCTGGGTACAGGGATATGGAATCATTTAGGGCGCTAATGTGGATAAGGGCGTCCTTGCACATGAATTACAATTCCAGCATGTCCGATTATCTTTTAGGCGGAGTTTAAAAAGTTTGTCAGGAGTCCAGTATGACCTATTGAGTAACATGTATTTAGTCTGAGATAGAATAATGGATATTTTATTCGAGAAGGCGGTGCTATATATTTTATCCCATTCAAACAAGATATTGGTGGAGTTGATTTCGGATTCCCATTTGGCCTCATTACGTTTATGTGCCTTCCTAGGGTTAGGTAATAAGAGTTTGTATACTCTGGAGACGGTGTGCCCGCTTTCAATATTAGTGATAATTGAGAAGCTAGCGATGGCTCATAGGGTTTAATGGAACCTGCAGAGAGAAGAGCTTTCAATTTTAGAAAGTCGTAAAAGTCCATGGGAGTTAAATTGTGCTGGCTCTGAAGGGTTGAGAAAGGTAACAGGTGGGGTCCTGCATAGAGATCTTTAACTAAATTTATACTTTTCTGAGACCAGAGCTCCCAATAGAGCATATTACCTTCAATTCTCAGAGAGGATTTCGCCATAGAGAGGCTATATTAGACTTATTTACTTTTAATTTATGAAGGAGGTCTATTCGTAGGCGGACTCTTCTGGTGTTAAGGAGAACATATCGTGAGTGAGGAAGATGGGAGAGATCCATGGTGAGGAGGGCAGATAAAGGCATTTTATCAATGATTGACTTCACTATATCTAGCCAAATTGGTGTATAGTCTGGGTGTACAGTCTACAAATTGGCTCCTTGCTTGCAGAGAAATGCCATTTGATAATTCCTGAAGTTAGGGAGACCCAGACCGCCTTTTTCTTTAGATAGCTGTAGTTTATTCAGTGATATTCTGGGTTTCTTCCCCTGCCACAGGAATGTATTGAATAGTTTATAAACCTTGTTCAAGAAATCAGAGGAGAAAGTCATCGGTAGCATGCTAGCTAGATAATTCACCAAAGGAGTTACCATAATTTTCAGAGTTTCGGCTGTGCCCCACCATGAAAGATATTTAGGGGACCACCCTTCTAGTAATGTGGAGATCTTTTTGAGGACAAAAGTTTTGTTAGTGTGAAGAGTAGAGCTCTAGTCTTTAGCAAAGTCAAGGCCTAGATACTTAAAAGTTTTTGGTTGCCATGACAGGCCAGAGTCTCCCATAATCTCTTTGTTACCGAGGTTATTTAGGAGTTTTACTTCAGTCTTATCTTTGTTTAGCTTGTACCCGGACACACTAGAGAAGCTTTCAATTGAGGACATGAGAGCAGGAATAGCCTTATCAGCCTCTTCAGAAACCACTAAAACGTCATCGGCGTAAGCGGTAATTTTCACCGTATAGTCATTAAAGTGGACCCCTGAGATACGGTCGTTGTTCGTAATGTGAACTAAGAACGGTTCAATGGCGAGTAAAAATAGTGAGGGAGAAAGGGGGCAACCTTGTCTAGTTCCTTGTTGTAACTGGAAGGATGGTGAGATCGAGCCACCTGCACGGACTCTAGCCCAGGGGCTAAAATATAGAGACATTACCATCTGCGTTAAATTTTCTCCAAGCTCAAATTTATTCAGTGCCACTTCTAAGCATGTCCAATCAACTTTGTCAAAAGCCTTTTCAGCATGGAGCGTGATGGCTACTGTAGGTGATTTAGTAAATTTTGCTTTTTCTAATACATGGGCCAAGATCCTGGTATTGTCGCTGGATAGTCTATTCTTTAAAAAACCAACCTGTGAGGGGTGAATAAGTTTGGGCAAGAATTTTTGTAGACGGTTAGCCAGAATCATTGCAAAAATCTTACAATCTATGTTGATGATGAAATCAGTCTGTAATTTTTTGGAAGTGTCGGGTCTTTCCCTTCCTTAGGTAGAACTGCAATGATGGCTTCAGCCAGAGTTCCTGTGACTTTACGTGCCTCACTGATTTCGTGGAACAGATATAGGAGTGGTGGAGTTAAAAGCGAGGGGAAACACTTTTTTTGCGCTAAACCCATCAGGGCCAGGGGCCTTCCCACATTTAAGCAATTTAATTGATTTTTCAATTTATAGGCTGGTTATTGGGCTGTTGAGTTCTAAGTGCTCCGATTCTGAGAGGGCTGGCAGGTCATGCTTGTTCAAATAATCCTGAATCTTAGTATTATCTACCTCTTTGTTCTTAGAATATAAGGTATTATAAAAATCTTTGAAGATTTCAGCTATCTTGTCTGGGTCAGAATGTGCTACGCCATTGTGATCTTTTATACTATTAATCGCGTTTTTCTGTACTTTAAATTTTAAGTAGACAGCTAGGCTTTTACCTGCCTTATTTGATTCACAGAGCCTGAATTTAGTTTGCCTGTTAATCCATACCCCACCTCTATTGCTTATTATTTTATTATATGCATATTTTTTGTTCACCAATTCATTCATTATTAACTAATCCCTAGATGCTATGTGCTTGCTTTCTAGGGGTGAGATCTCCTTTTCTAAGTCGTCAAGGGCCTTGCTGTATTCCTTATTTACTGCTGATCTGATTTTAATGGTTTCACCCCTAATAGTACTTTTCAGAGCCTCCCAGCGGTTTAGGTCAGACGTGTCATTCTTTTTATTGTGCAGCAGGTAACTCTGGATTGCATTTTCAATGAGTTTCCTATGTTGTTCTTTTTCTAACACCTCATCATTCAATCTCTAAATGGACTGACGACTGGACTGGACTGTTTTACGTTGGAAATAGAGAGTGAGATACAGGAGTGATCAGATACCACCCTGGGCTCTATTGATGTCTCCACGATTCTAGCGGTGCCATTACTTATGATAAATAGGTAATCAATATGTGTATAGGAATTGTGAGGTGGTGAGTAAAAAGAGTACTCCCTACTTGTGGGGTTTTGTAATCTCCAAGAGTCCAGCAAATTGAACCGGGAGCAGAGGTTAGTAAAGGCTTTATGGGAATTGTTGCTGCGATGAGCGCACCGTGGGACCCTGCCTAGAGCCGGGTCTAGAGGTAGATTAAAGTCCCCCGCAAGGATAGGCATAGCCGAATCTGGGATAGATTCGATTTGTATAGTTAGGTTGTTCCAGAAGTCTAGTTCGCTAGTATTAGGCGCGTAAACATTGGTAATATAGAACTCTATGTTGTCCTTAATCAATTTAGTTGTGACCCACCTCCCGTTAGTGTCGGCCGTGTATGCTCCTATTTCAATGTTTGACTTTTTTGCTATAAGGGTCAGAACACCGTTTTTCTTACCTACTGCCTCAGAACCTACAACTTCATTGTAAAATCTATTTTTAAGTGTATTTAATTGTTTGGCGTCGATCTTTGTTTCTTGTAAAAGAACAACATCCCCTTTCTGTCTCTGAAGATAATCCAAAATCTTCCTCCGTTTAACCGGATGGTTAAGACCTTTAATGTTAAGCGAGAGTATTTTCAGGTTATTCAGCATAGAAATCCCTAGGGGGGTTTTGAGCGTGGCGTGTGACATCATAAATATGTTATAAGTTTGATCCCAACTAAATCAATACCACTGCTGCTATTAAGGTCTAAAGACCACCGTCCCACGTGAACTGTCAGTGTGTGCAGGTCGTATGTAGAGGTGTGTAACTGTGAGGTATCAACTGTGCAATTAGTATGAGCACTATTAGTGTGAGCACTTTTAGGGACCCCAACGCAACTACCGAACAACATGTACCACATGTATCGCGTGTACCAGGTAGGCCAGCGTATATGACTCAAACAGACATGATGCGTTACACATTGGATCATGGAGATAGATGAATGAGTGCTGGAGCACCTCTCCAGGTTGAAACATGGGGCCATAGTTAAAAGTCGAAAATTGGCATTCGAGCAAAGAAAATACCAACATACAGACAAAAGTAAGCAAAATGTAATAGCAATACATAAAAATACCCAAATTGAAGTCGAACCTGAACCCCTCCCAGTCCTTCCCCAACCCCTCCCACCCCACCCTGAAAGGAACTAGTAGACATGGCGACAAGATGAAAATAGCTCCCCTCCCATGGCAATAAACTAACCATGTTGGACTATTGAATCAAGTCCCATGTTCAGAACAGCGGATGCTAATTGCGTAACTATTGTTAACTAAATGACTAGTGTTAACTAAATGTGAGGCAGCCATTAATGTGGTCTAGAGGGGGTACGTAGCGTGTCACAGTCATTAATCTGACTGCCTTTACTCCTGCAATTGTTCCTATTAAACCCTTTATATCTGACAGTTTTAGCAATGTACGTTGAGGACTCGGTTATATCTGAACCCCGAAAATAAGCAGCATCGTGTTAACCAAGATCTAGCGTTAGGATGATGTACATATGTAAATGGGAAACCACCTGAGCACATATCAGTAGGAACCAGAGACTAATATTGTCCCCACCTAGTAATGTTCCAAACATTAAGATTCTGCCAAGACATTTCAAGCAATAGTGAAACAGCTTCAACCAACCAAAATTTTTTAACACGTTACAGAATAGCGAACCGCAGCCATATAGTGACGAAACTTAGGAGGATATTCCAGTGTTTGCAGAGAAAGCACCAGTTGTTGTCGTGGCCATAGAAAGCTCATCCAAAAGTTTGACACCCTTTCGAGGGAAGAACCTAGTTGATACTCTACTAAGGCATATCAAGCAGTTGTAAGACAGCTACAACAAACAGAATTGAGAATACATTACAGAGCAGTAAAATCGCATCCATGTATTGAGGCCATTTCAGAAGGATATTCATGTGCTTTCAGCGGAAGGACCAGGCGTCCATAGAGAGTTCATCCGGGCCAACGAGGAATCTTTTGAGTCTCTGGGGATCTGTAAAAACCTGTGGAACCCCTTGGATGACCACACGGAACCTTGCTGGGCCTGCAAAACCAAATTGGTAGTTTAAGGAGCGTAATCTGGGTCGAAGAGCAAGAAAACCTTTCTTTATGTCCACTGTCTCCTTACTGTAGTCCTGAGAGATAAAGATTTTGCTGGATTTCCATTGAATATGATTGTTTTTACGCATAAAGGCCAAGATTTTTTCAACATGTTGGTAGCGCAGAGGTTTGCATACGATTGGTATTGGGCCTTTTTGGTTAGGAGTGATTCTGGAGGGAAACCTATGAGCCCGGTCAAATCCAAGCGGATGATGGAAGGTTAGATTAGTTGCTTGTGAAAAACAGGATTCCAAGAATGAGATGCAAGAACTGGAAGCATCCTCTGAACCCTTCGGAATTCCGAAAATGCGTAGGTTCCTTCTCCGATTTCTGTCTTCTAACTCAGATAGCCTCCTAGTCAGGGAATCTGTTGTGGTTGATAGGTTTTTGAAAGATTTGCAGACGTTAGTCTCCGTGTCTTCTAGATGACTTATCCTGGCCTCTGTTTCGGTTAGCCTGGTGTTGGTATCTCTGATATCCTGTCTGATTGCAGAAATTTCTTCCTTTGTAGATTTTGCCAAGTCGTGAACTTCTGCCAATTTATTCAGTATTGTGTCCATTGTGACTTTGATGTCTTTTTTACCTTTAGTGGGTGAGTCAGGATTTGGTGGATCGGCTTTAAGTCTCTTGAGGTTTTTTTGCTTCTTTTTCACCCATGTTGAACAAGCTGTGAGAGCCGAGTTGTTATGCAAGCAGTATTTTCCTAGGGAACATCCATCTTCCGGTTGTTCCTGACAGTTGTGCAGCTGCTCCTCGGAGCTAAATAGATGGTGGTTAGTGACTGGTGGGGAGAACACTCCACGGAAAGATCTCAGCACTAGTTAAGTGGTATATTTATGACAGGCGGAGGAACCACAGTGTTAAGAACCCTCCATCAGGCAGCCATTTTAGGGTCAGGCAAGGCTAGTGTTAGACATAGGTATTTTAGGCGGCAGCCATTTTAGAACCAGGCATGAATGAAGATGGTAAAGTACATTTCTCAGATATGAAAGCAGTATGAATGAAGATGGTAAAATAAAATTCTCAGATATCACACTGCGTCAGAATCATGCATGCCAAATACATGATAGCAGAAGGACGCCAGTAGCCTGCATCTGCACAAAGACACCTGTATCTAGCTTAGCAGTTGCCCTCTGAGTAGACTCCACCAACATAAACCACAGGCAATACACAGTGCTAGTTATGTGTTATTGTCCATCATTGGGATAAACTTAGACTTGGAAGTAGCTGTTGTTAGTCATAAAAGTCAGCCTGCTGCTCGCCTGTTCAGATCACTGTAATCTTGTCTTGTTGCAAATGCTCAATAAAAATATTTCATACTAAAAGCAGAGAAGCTATAAGAGGGCCAAGGGTCAGCCCGACGACCGGCAGGCCAGTCAATGGAATGGGTGGGTGCCAAACAAAGCCAAAACTTGTGGAGTCAATGTTATACACAGCAAGCCGCCTACAACCCTGGAAGGGCCGGCCGCGTCATAAAAAAAGGGGGAAAAAAACACTGTGAGGCTAGAAAGCGACCATCGTATCCGTCGCTAGAACTTCCAGTTGATGAAGCCTGGATCCAAGAACGGTGCTGAACCGCTCGATTCTAGCCAACGTGCAGTCTTATGGCTACCCAACGCCAATGCGTTCCTCTGGTCTTCGAGGGCGTGTCGCACCTCCGCCCTCCGGCTTACTCAAAAAGAAGAAAGACCCCCCCCCAACAACCCCATCCCAACCCCAAACTCAACGAACCCCCCCTATCCCCGCTGCCCCACAACTCCCTCCCCCCCCATGCTCCCTCCCCTTTGGTCCATGGTCTCTAAGTGTCCCTTCATGATCTCATCCAGTCTTCAGAGCTGATCCAACCTCCTTGCCCTTAGCGTCGGTCTCAGTCAACCTCAACAATCGGAGGTATCTCGGGCAGGTGACCTCCACAAACTCAGAGGACAACAAAGCTAAAAATGGCTTCCATAGCTCAGCATAGCGAGCCCCTTCCCCTGCTCTGGACAACGAAAGCCTCTCCATGCCCAGAACCATCCAGAGGCGGTGGAGCCAACCCTGGTGTGTAGGGATCCGCTCCGATCGCCAGTGCGCTACAATATTCTGCATTGCCGACCCCAGCGCGATGGCAATCAAGCGACCCTTCCGGGATTTTAGCGGGTAGGTCAGCGCATTAGGCAGCCCCAAAAGGACATAGGAGGGGAAGCGTGGGATGTCTGTGTCAAAATGGGTGTCTACATCCGTTAGGACCTGACGCCAGTATTCCTGCAAAAATTGGCAATCCCAGAGTATGTGAACTAGCGTGCCAACCTGACCACAGCCTCGCCAGCATAGGGGATCCTTGCCACTGTCCATCTCATACAGGCGCTCGGGAGTATAATACCAATAAGTCGCTACTTTCGTGAGAGTGTCTGTGAGCCCCATATGGTAGGCCGAGTGGCGCGCCCCGTAGTACACCCCCTCCCACTCCTTATGGGAAAGGGATCTCCCCAGCTCCCGCTCCCACCGTACCCTACTTGCGCTGTAAGTGTATCTGTGTTTGTGCGTGAGCATTTTATAAAGATCCGAGATTAACTGCTTGTCTGTAGTGCGAGTGATCAGCCAGTTCTCAAATGGCGTCAGGCGTCTGTCCGCTGCGGATCTCACAGTGGGGTTGAGCGCCCAGTGCCGGACCTGTAAGTACCGGAGCCTTTCGGATTCCGGTAGGCCGAACTCCTGACGGAACTGTGGGAAAGGGACTACACCCTCTGGGCCATACATATGATGGAGAGCACGACAACCGGCCGGTTTCCAACGTGCGAATGCGTTCCCGTCCATCCCCGGATGGAAGTCCGGATTCTCGACGATGGGGGTGAGAGGAGATGGGAGGGTGGTGAAACCAAGGGGAACTCCCACTCGGTCCCAGATTTCCATCGGGACACGCGCAATTAAGGACGCATAGAGATTGGGAGGCCTGTGTTCTCTGTGCATGAAGGGAATCTCCTGCAAGGTCCTCCCGACGACCGCCTGGTCCTGGAACAACCAGTGTTTCCCGGATTCCCATCGAACCCATTCCACCAGGAAGCGCAACTGCGTCGCCTGAAAATACGTAGCCAGGTCCGGAATCCCAATCCCTCCGTGTTCAGGTGCTAGCATTGCTATCTGCAGCTTCAGACGAGGCTTCCTCCCGTTCCACATAAACCGCGATAGGTCCGACTGCATCAGTTTTATCCAACCTCTCGGTGGGGTAAGGGGGATCGTGCGGAAAAGGTAAAGTATTTGAGGAGGACCGTCATCTTGACGGCCGCAACCCTACCCAGCCATGACAGTGGGTAGTGTTTCCACTGTCCCAACTCGCGTCTGATCTTTTGTCTCAGTCGGGAGTAATTAATATCTACGGTAGTCCGTAGAGAGGGCGCCAGTTGTAGGCCGAGGTAAGGGACCGCCTCCGAGGCCCATTGTATAGGGAACGTCTCCTGTAATCGAGAGCGCGTGGCCGACTCCAGAGACAAATCGAGAGCCACAGACTTGGTCATGTTAACTTTAAAGCCCGAGACTCGGCCAAACTGTGCAAGATCATCCAGGCACGCAGGTAGAGAGCTCCGGGATCGGCTAACGATATCAGCACATCGTCAGCATACAGGCTTATGGTGTGGACGTCCCCCCAAACTTGATTCCCTGCACCTTCGGATCAATCCGAATTAGCTGCGCTAGAGGCTCCATATACAGGGCGAACAGCAGGGGGGATAACGGGCACCCCTGTCTGGTGCCACGTTCGATCGCAAACCGGGGAGACGTGTGGCCATTGACTCGGACCGCGGCGGAAGGGAATTTATAGCAGTTTAGTACCCTAGTTCTGAATTTAGGTCCCATGCCGGCCTTTACTAACACTTTCTCCATATAGGGCCAATGCACCCTATCGAATGCCTTTTCGGCATCGATTGCCAGCATCATGTATTCGCCTTCCGTGCGGACAGCCTTTTCCAGAAGGTGAAGGGCCCTCTTGGTGTTGTCGGAGGTCTGTCACTCCGGAATAAATCCGGACTGGTCGGGGTCAACTAGCCCCCCCATGCAGGGTCCTAATCGGGAGGCAAGGATCCCGATGTAAAGCTTGAGATCCACGTTTAGGAGAGAGATGGGTCTAAATGCTCCACAATCCGCGTGGTCCTTGCCTGGTTTGGGTATCACCGCGATTGACGCATCCAACAAGTCTCTCGGGATCGCACCGTCCTCCGCGAAGGAAGTAAAGAGTTTAGCAAGCAGAGGGGCTACCTGGCCACAGAATGTTTTATAAAAGCTCGCCGGAAAACCATCCGGGCCTGGGGCTTTGCCCGGTTTGAGACGGGAAATAGCTGAGATCACCTCCTCCGGGCGAATGTCCTTCTCTAGACAGCCAATCTGGTCTTGTGTCAGGACCGGCAGCGGGATCCCTGCCAAGAAATCTGCTTCCGCCTCTGGATCAGGTGGGTCAGCCGCATATAACTCCGCATAGAAGGCGCTGAAGGCCCCAGCTATAGCCTGGTCTCCCGTTACAAGCACGCCATCCCTCCCTCTCAATTCCTGGATTTTCCGCTGCTGGGTAAACGCGTGCAATTTGTGTGCCAGGAGGCGCCCGCATCTGTCTCCACCTGTGTAATACGCGTGACGCAGTCGCAAGGCTGCGTATTCTGCCCTATCTAAATCTAAGGCAGCAAGTTGTTGGCGGGCGGCCTTCAGTTGCCTCCATATTCTCGGGGCCCCTGTCCAGTTCCCTAGTTTTCTGGGTAAGCTCGTCCCTTTTGGCCTGGCGTTCCGCATTCTCCTCTGAAGAGACAGAAATAAACTCCCCTCTGAGGACTGTCTTCAGCGCTGCCCACTGTGTGGCCAACGTGGTGTCAGTGTTGCTATTATGAGAAAGGTAATCCGTTATTACAGCCTGGATCTTGGATATCAACACCCTCCTATGTAACAATGAGTCTCGGAGACGCCAGACCCTGTTTGAGCGCTGCGTTGCCGGCCTAGAGAGGGTGGCAGTGACCGGGGTGTGGTCAGAAAGAGAGGCCGTGCCAATGTCGACGCTAGTGACAAGCATCTGGGTAGCAGTAGAGACAAGCATGTAATCAAGGCGCGCGTATGATTTATGAGCAGCCGAAAAATATGTGTAGTCTTTCTCCCCGGGATGGAGCGCGCGCCAAAGATCCACCAACTCCAAGTCCCGCATCCGAGCCACGCCTGCAGCTGATAGCGCCCCCACCTGTGCAGTGCGTTGACAGGACCTGTCCAGTAAGTTGTCGAAAACCAAATTCAAATCCCCACCCAGCATAAGGTAGCGGTCTGTCATGTCAGTAGTCGGTGAGCGCCCTGTGCAAGAACTTTTCTTGGCCCTCATTGGGCCCGTAGATCGTGCCAATCGTGTAAGTCAGGTCCCCTATTGCGAACCTATAGACCAAAAGACGGCCTTTAAAATAAGCAAGCTTACCCAGAACCTTACCCTTAAACTTTCGCGCCACCAGGATCGCAACCCCCACCTTTTTATCAGTGCAAAGGAAAAGAATTGAAGGGGGAACTTGCAAGACTTAAGCCGATGACAGTCCCTGGCTAGAAGGTGAGTCTCCTGTAGGAGGCATATGTCTGCTTGCGATTGTTCTAACTGGAGCAAGATCGCTTTGCGCTTAACTGGATTATTCAGGCCCCTCACGTTCAAAATGAGGACTACCAGATCATCCTGTACCATCTAGAGATGTGTATCTGTGACCCCGCCATGCAAGCCGTTCTGCGGAGTCCCGCTCGGGCCCCCGAGCCATCCCTCCCCCCCAGCCACTAACACATTGGAGCATTGACCATACTTCCCTGCACGTTGAACCATGGACCCAACGCCCTCCCCCCCTGAGCTCCCCCCTTTCCCACCCCCCTAACTAGCCCCCCCCAACATGAAGAATACAAAAAAAACCCATCATGTCCAGCATCCACTAGTGTAGATGCACAGTAACAATCAGTTTCGGGGGAATGTGTCCGAGTCCGTTGTCTCCTCTCCCGCTGCCGACCTCTTTGGTCTCTTCCCCACGGTCCTCAGTAATGCCACCGCTTGCCGCGATCAACAGTCAACCGCTGTCCGGGCCCGCCAATTCCGTCGCTGCTGTCTCCACCGCCGCTCGTTGACCCTCTTTAATCCCTTTCATCGGTGGACGCTTCGGCCTGCGTCTCTGCCGCTGCTGTTGCCACTGTCCGGTGCGGTCCACTTCGGCTGTCCCCTTGGCGGGCGACCCCTCCTCTACAATCGGCTCTTCGATGTCCAAAAGATGGCATGCCTCTCGGAAGGACCGCAATTGGCAGACCTATTGTCCAACCTGAACACTAAGCGAAAAGGGTGTCCCCAACTATAGGAGATGTTGCGTCGTCTCAGCTCCGCCGTGATCGGTCTGAAGGACCTACGTTTTTCGAGAGTGATGGCCGCCTAGTCCTGATATAGGGACGGAGAGTGAATCCCAAAGGAGATAGTACCCATCTGGCGGGCTTTGCTGAGGATCTCTTCCTTGGTGCAAAAATCCTGCACGCAGACTAAGATATCAGCCGGCGGAGCCGAAGCGGCTCTGGGCGGGCCCGTCCGGTGCGCCCTATCCAGGCGGAGTGCTGAGTCCGCTGGCCGGCCAAGCACGTGGTTGAACAGGCCTTGCGTGAAGTGGAATAGATCCTCCGTGTCGGGGGTCTGCTTCACCCCCCGGATTCGGATATTATGCCGCCGGGACCGGTTCTCCAAATCCTCGACATGGGATTGCAGGTCCACCTGCTGATCATGAATGCGGATGATTTCTTGTTGCAGGGCCTCCATTTCAGTGTCGCGCCCCTCGCCTTTAGCCTCTAAATCTGCCACTCTCTCTCCTATGGCATCCGTGTCGCGGCGGACCTCTCTGATTTCCTCCTGTAACTCCCGCTTCAGAGCGTGGATGTCCTCCCGCAGCCCCCTGAAGAGGGACTCCAGAAAGGCCTTAGTGATAGGCTCCTCGGCAGACGCCGCCAGAGGCAGGGAAGCCCGCGGCCATCTTGTCGGCACCGGCCCGCTGACTCGCCGCGGTGGGGTCCGTCCGCTTCCCTGACGTAGGGGGGTTGAACAGGTCTTTGATGGTTCTATCTTTCCGTCCCCGAACAGAAGACGTGCCCCGCGGGGTACACGGCCAGGCCGCGGCTGAAGCTGTTCGATGAGGCAGGTCCGGGCTTCAGACAGGCGGAGGGGTCTGGTTCCCCACCTGAAATCGTGGGACCGTCAACTGTCCCCATAAACTCTCCACAGGGCCCCCGGCGGCTCCCTCACGCACCACGCTGTCGGCGGGGGGTGACCGAGCCCAAACACACACTCAGCCCGGCTCACGTCACTCCGCCCTCCTCCTGTCGGTGTCCCGGCCACCAGTCCAGTCTTAGGCCTTACTGGCCCGGCCTCCGTTCACAAGAGTGGGGTCCCAGCGCAGTTCCCGAAGGCGCCCCACGGGGGTCCACCCCTCGCTCAAGGCGCCGTCCAACACGGCAACCGGCAACGTGCAGAAAGTCTGAACCCCAGTGGCCCACCAGTCCAGCCCCAGGACCCCGGACCGATCCCACCGCACTCCTACCGGCGGGGATTCAGGTCCAGCCGTCCAGTCACAGCGTCTCACCGGCCCACCAGACCACAGGGCTGATCGCGCTTCCACCGGTCGGGCCCCCGCCCGCTCTCTGCACCTCACCTCGGGCCGGTGTCTTCCAAAGCCGACGTCTGCTCGGAGGGCAAATGGCGCTCCACAGGAGGGCCTCCTCACTGCACCGCACCGCTCCCCTTCTCTGAATGCCTTGACAGAAGCCACTCCTGTCTCTGGCGCACCTAGGCGGCGGCAGCGGGTCTGCAGTAGCCCCCGGGAAGCTCCACTCCAGGGGCCTCACGCCGCAAACGCGTGGGCCAGACCCACCGCCCGCTCACCAGCTCTTGCATAGCAGGGCTCCGCCAGCGTCGCTCCCAGGCCGGGCACGCTCCACCTTCACCCTCGGCCACGCCTCCTTAGTGCGTCCTGCCTCTAGGCCAGACCGGGCCGCTCTCGGCCCGCGCCTTTCTCGACGGCTACAAGAGCCCCCAAAGCACCGCCAGGAATCCCTCGGGTGCAGGACCGGTCCGGGCAACCAGCGCTCCTCGGGGGTGTCCCTAAAACGGGGGTTGAGGTGCTGTAAGGAGTGCTATAGTAGCGGCTGGCGGTGGGAGCTCCGGGAAGCACGTCCGCGCACACCGCCATCTTGGCCACGCCCCCCAGATCTCTGCTTTTATGCATTAAAACACACAATAATGTTTCCCAGCATTTTTACAGCCATCAAGGCTACATCACAAAAAAGAAGAAAGGGCATCTGTTGTTTGGATCGTCTGAGTGTAAGCGCCGCCGCAGAGGTTAATTATGTTGTGCCAGTAATCTGAATAGTCGAGATCCCTAATGAGCGCCAAGTCCGCCCGCCATTTTGGGAGCAAGCGTTCGCTTCAGCCAGTAGAGTCGGGCAGTCCGGGTGGTCAGATCTGCAACAACGGACTGCAGAGCTTGCCCTAAGCTCGTTGTACTGGGCTCCGGACACCTCACCTCAAAAGTGTAGGGCAGCAGTAGCTTGGGGCCGCAGAAGATCGTCCGCTTCTCGTATTTGTCAGACGGGATCCGACGTGAGCGGAGAGGCTCGGAGTTTCAGGCCGATCGTTCTCACCTGGAACAGACTCGCAGCTGCATCGGAATTCTTCACAAAGCAAGTCCTCACATTCCGACAGCGATACCTGGTGCAAGAGTCGTCGCTATCTCGAAATTACGCATAGAAATGCAAAGGGAAAGCAGCGCCACGGGAGGAGGTAATAGCTTACACCGCCATCTTCTCTGGCGTCCAAACCACACCGCCAATTGTTTGGCATATTTAAGTGTCAGTGGGATAGCAAAATAAGGTTAGTAAAGTGGAATATACATTTTTTTGACAGCTTTCAGGTGATGCAGCTGTAGAAAATATGTACTAAATAGTAGCGCATGGAGTTGAAAGGTGAATGAGACCCATTTTATGTAGAATAAACAAACATTACATAAACCCCATCTTTATGTGTGGACTTATATCTTCAATACTCTGGCAAGGAGAGAAAATCTGATGGAAATATGCTAATAAAGTCTTTAGCTTCCCAACATCTTTGAAAACAGTCTGCATTACTGTATTTAATTTAGTACCTGAACATTATAATACTTTAAAGCTAACTAATCATTTCTGCACAGGACTCTCTGAGCCAAGTATTAGCAGACGCCTTACCTCCCTTTCTACTGGTGGGCAGCAGTTATCCTGGTCCCAGGGACCTTGCAGAAGACAGGAACCAAACAACTACAAGAACAAATGGTTTTGAAGCGAACACGCATTAAAACCATTTGTTTCGCTTTGTTTGTAATGCGCCGAAGAGCTAAAGGCTCATCCGGCACCCAGGAACTAAACCGGCCCCCTCAGCTGTAAAAGGTCCCCACCCTGTTAGCCCACCGGAAAAATGTCCAGTGCCCGGTATGTCCAGTCTGGGCCCCCTCACATTTAGATTTTGTACTTCATGATACATATTTTTGATGGATAAATATTTCACCAGATTTCTCACGCTAAAGGTTACAGACTTGACTGGAACACTTTTCCCCTTCAGTCTCTCTCCAGATATGCTAGGTGGTAACATATGGATTCAACTGCAACGCTGTTTGCCTGGTGTAATTTCATTGAGAATTAACGGGTGCCAACTGGCATGCTGCTATATAGTTTTCTTTTTTGGTGCTGCTTAGATGGAGGTCTGGCACTCTCTGTGTGCGCTGCCAATGAAATTTCTTTCACAGAAATATCACAGTTTAAATCATGTTGCCAATGCTTCGAGTAGGTGTGCTTGTCAGATGCACTTAGACTCTGTAAATGGTATTTAGACTTGGAAAACAATGTTGCGGATTGGCACTCCTGTGCTTTAATGCTCCTGAAAACCATTAGGGAGAGAGAGGCCATGTTACTTTAGGCTATGGCATACCTTTAAGTAAGTAGCCCTACATCAAAGAATCTTCTAAAAGATTTTCCCACAAAAAACAGAATAATTGGCTTAGGAAGGCAAAATCCTGTTCTTCCACAAGGAAACTGTGGTGGTAGCATATCGGTTTTGCGCTTGGAAAGGATGAGTACTGCAAACAGATCTGTTTACCTGTGCCACTGGAGTGATGCCTACTGGCCGTTTATGTAAAGGAACTCACCCTTGGTCTACCGGCTGACCGTGGGTACTGCCGGACAACGCTTGATACTTGAGTGTGTGTGTGTGCCGGAATGTAGGTGTGCATGTGCATGGTACATAACATGAATACCTGAGAGTTCCATTTTGGAAGTCCAGTCACTGGAAAGGCTAGTGGATCTGAGAACTTTAACCCCAGAGAGGAGATGTTGATTACTGACATTTCTGAGGGGTAGTGTGGGAATACATACACTAGAGGAAGGGAAGCAATCAATCAATCATAGCATTTGTAAAACGCACTAGTTACCCGTGAGGGTCTCAAGGCGCTGGGGGTGTGGGTTCCTGCTACTGCTCGAAGAGCCAGGTCTTGAGGAGTCTTCTGAAGGTCAGCAGGTCTTGGGTCTGCTGTAGTTGGGTGGGGAGGGTGTTCCAGGTCTTGGCAGCGAGGTGGGAGAATGATCTTCTGCCCGAGGTCGCTCTTTGGATGAGGGGGGCTGCGGCAAGGGCGAGGACGGCGGAGCGGAGCTGTCGGGTGGGGGTGTAGCAGAGTCGTCTGTTGAGGTACATTGGTCCGGTGTAGTGGAGTGCTTTGTGTGCGTGGGTGAGGAGCTTGAAGGTTATCCTCTTGTTGACAGAGAGCCATTGCAGGTCTCTCAGGTGGGGTGTGATGTGGCTGCGGCGCACATCGAATGTCTTTTTGATTCCAGGAAGAGTTACTAATCACTGAGGCCTGGGCTTCTTGTCAGGCGAGATGGTGGGAATCACAAGGTTGGCACAGATGGACCAGGTAATATTGAAAGAGGGGAAGGCTTATGCTATTAAACGTTTGTGAAGCCTATTTCAGTAGTGGCTGGCAGCTAGGTCTGATCCCCAGTTACTTCCTGGGCCTGTGTTATGGGTTAGTCAAATTTGGAGACTCTTCTGCTGTGGCAGGCTGCCCTTTTTGACAAAGGATAGGGCAGAGGAGAAGGCACTTCAAAGAAGTTGACATTCACAACACAAATATCAAAGGACCAAGCACTAAATCACATCCATGTCTTGATTTGGGCTTTATAGGTAAGAGCATGAGTTCCACAGGTTGTTGAACAGCACTGTTCAATGATGGGGAATCCCAGTAGCAGGTCGCAGTAGGTATGGATTGAGGGCTCGAGATCTTGCCGAATGTGTGACTACAGATCCGGCGCCCTCACGGGATTCATGGAGCTCACTCTGAAAGTATCAGTGAATTTTGCAACTTGAGGAACACCTCCTTTCTCAGTTAATGCACCTTAGCACATGCGACACATACTGGTCTAAACAATATTACACTTGACGATCACTAACCTTTCTACGCACATAGGTCCTGACGAAAGCCAGTATACTAAGGAAACTAGATGAAACATGTAGACTTCACAGGATATTGGAGACATAACTCAACCACCACACATATCCGCCGTTCTGTTTTTAATACTCCCAAAGGCCCATTATTACATTTCCTTAACTTTTCGGGACCCATGGGACAGTTTTCAACCTACACTCATTCACTTCACTGCACTCTCACTGTACAAAACCCGCTCCGCTGTAATCAGACGTGGAAGCACACCCGAGGTGCACCTGGCGCCTTGGGTGGGACCCGATGATGAAGCATGCCACCAACTAGGTTGGTGGGTGAGGGTCTTCATAGAAAACAAATGTGTTTTCTTCATAAAAGAAAAAATAATAATAATTCCTCCCAGACATGGATATCTAGCTTCCACCCAATAGCTAGTTCTCATTGATATGTATTTACCCAATGATGGAGCTCAACTGGAGGGAAGATCACCAAGACTTCTAGCTGTTGGAACAAGGACTAGGGACCAAGGCTTGCTAGTCACCCTGCTGGGTGATGGGCCATCAGGAAGTCAAGCCAATTTGCCCTGACACTGTAGCAACATCCTTCTGCCAGCCAACACCAGCAGAACCTGTAAGGAGGAGGAGACCACTTGGTGGGAGTGAGGCCCTATGGGGATCCTGGAGAGTGGATCCCAGTGAGCGAAATGTGAGGTGCCCAGTCTAGCTGAGACCGACGGGGGAGTGTGAGGCACCAATCTGTTCTTGCAAAGTCGGCATCCCCTGTGTGCCAGAAGGGTACACCATGAAACTAGGGCAATCGCCTTTGTGTATATGAAACTGGCAAACCACATGTGCCAGATGGGGCCTCCGTGAAACTAGGGCCAACTCCTGTGTGCACAGAGGGGCCCACTGAGAAGCTAGAGCTGTTGAAAGTGTGTGCCAGAAGAGTTGCCAACCCCTGTGTGCCAAGAGAGGGCCACCTTGAAACTAGGACCGTCACCCTGTGTCAGCAGATTTAGAGACCTCGTCTACCAATAGGGGCCCGATGTGAAGTCAGGACCATCACCCTGGATTGCTGTGTTTCTAGGCTGCCTGGAAGGATGTCCAATATCGACGGGGAATGACCAAAAGCTGAGGAGTCCCGACACATCATCGGGAAAAGACAATGAGAGGTCACGGGCCTTTGCCATCAGAGGACCTGAGCCCCTGAAGATGATCCATGGTCCTCCTGCATTTGTGGCTTCCATCAGGTGGAGTACGACTGCTCATCAGACCTGCAGGGGACTTGCATTAATGTTGCATGTAACGCTGCTGAAGTGAACTCTTAAGTCCAAACGTAGACATTGTTGCGTGTGTACCAAGTATGAGCCACATCTGAAAGGTATGTCATTTTTTTATAGGAAATATCCAGCCCTACTTTAAAAGAAAGAGGGATATAGGAATACTATCCAGGACATCAATAGTACACCAATCCTTACAAGACTATGGATATTATTAAAACTGTTGCTTCTATGCTTTGTGTGCTTGCATTAAAATAATACATTTCATAAAAGCTAGTATTTGACTGGACAATCAGCTTATTGTGGTTACTGTTTGTATTTTGAGTCTTGCACCTGTGTATGTCACAACCCCTACGTTAGACCCAGTAAACTCTGCTTCCCCTCGGGCCTGTTGAAATAATTCTGACAGATTCAGAGTCTTGACTCTGTTCACCAATGTCTTTCTCTTCCTTTTTTTGTCAGGGAAAATCCAGACATTAAAAAATACTGGAGATCCTGGCTCCATCCCCTGAACTGGTGCAGTTTAAAGCCTTCTGACTGGCAATGCTGGATTTATTCCAGATAGCTCCTGACCATCTGGGCAAATCCCAGGGGTAACACTGGTCTTGCAGGTTTTGTGACTCCAGCATCTCCCCTGATGCCTCCCAATATTCCACCTCAATGGGCTATGGTGCCGGTGCTTGGTGCTTAAACAATCAGAGACTGCAAATATACTGTCTCCCATTTAGCGAGTGCATCCTTCAGCATGCACACAGATACTGCCCTCAGAACAGGCCCAGAAGTACACAGGCAAATAGCTAGACAACATAAACCTGTCCCAGGTGACCCACAATATCTTTCTTCTCATGATTCAGCAGAAAGCCTGATAGTCAATGATTCTTCACCCAGATTGAACCCAAGTATGTTTCCCATGGCATCTTCAGGGAGTCGAAGACAATTGCTTATATGGGGCCTAAAGTCTTTGCCTCTGGCAACCTCGCCTTCCAAACAGTGAACACCGCCTCCTACCTGGCTCATTACATTCAAGCTCTTGGGAAATTGGCAAAACTCACAGACATCATCTTAAAAAAGTTATTTACTAATTTAGTCATTAATCATGCCTCCAAACAGTTCCTGAAGTACGGTCTGGACTTTCCCTACACTGTAGCTCAATTTATAAGCACGGACATGATGCAGCATCACCATGTTTAGATATGTTTATCAGGCTTCCCAAAAGGTGTCCAGGCAAACTCATGGACATGCGTTATGGAGATAAGCCTTACTTTTCCTGAGAGCACTTCAAAAACAGATCTAATGCTTGATCTCTGAGTGTAGCCTCCCCAGCGAGGCTATTCCATTAGCATTACAAAAAATTGCATAACTGTCTTTGTTAATCAGCAATAATCAATCCCAACTTCCAATGAGATATTGCTTTGAGACGTATTCATAAGATGGGGAACCTGCAAGAAGAAAGGTGCTGGAACAATGAGAAATGATGAAACTTCTCAATGCTTCTGAGGGGCGAAGTCGATGTGGGCAACATGTCTTGTATATTGCTGTGTAATAGTGCCAGATGTGTATAGTAATAATTCCATGAACCCTATTGAAAATGACTTCCAGTATTGCCCCTCCTTGACTGGAGTCCTGGTGGCCTTTGATCAGTTTGATTTTCCTAAGAATGTTCCAGTTTCAAACACTGCATTAGTGAGGCTGTGTTGCTTCTTCACCTGAACCACCTTCCACAGACACCCAGAAAGGTTATCGGGAATAAACATCAAAATCAAATCGAAACCGAAAATAGAACCTCAAAACCTAAAGAAGGCCAATACACATTATAGAAATAAACAACCTATACAACTAAAAACTAAGCAACTGACAAAACTAAATTGTTTCTAAAGAGTAAACAATAAATCTAATGGTCTCCTTTCCTCTAGTCTACGGCTGCTCTGCTACATTCTTGCACTACCTACCTAAACCCACAGAAGAAGCACAAAGTTAAGGTGTATGTTTACACTTTAATTCTTGCATTCCATGTTAAGTTAGGACACGTAGTTGTTTTTAACTAGTAAGAATTTCTTGTTGGTCTACTGACTACCCCATTAGATGCTGTTTTTGCTGAGAAATGGGCTGCCATTTTACTATTGTTCTGTAGACCTCAATGCATGGTCTTCACCTACACATTATAATGCACAATTCCTTTACCTCGGTTTCTGTAATAGGATTCACACCATAATAGTTTATCCAGTGTAACGTTCAGTTAATTTCATTCTCTGATTTTGCATAACCTACTATTTCGAGGGGATGAATTAGATCAACATGTTTCTTTGAAATTCTGCATAGCCACCAATAGGAAGCACACCGATTAATAGTTTGTTGTTGCATTACCTCAAGCTAAAGAAGAATAAGGAGGGAAATTAGGAACATTATGGAGACATAACTCATGCCCTTTTTCCAGACTGCGCTTTCTACAATGTATCAAAAGTTATAAAGTTATAGTCCTCAATGCTAAAACAAGATCTAATGATGTGTAACGTGAAACCTCTGTAGAGTCTGTGAGTACTAGGAGACCCAACAGCCTAATAGTGTGCCGTCTTACAGTTTGAGACTGCATCCTGTCCTTTTTGACATTAAAGATTGCTAACAATTTCCGAACATTCTACAAAAAACCTATTTCCTCATCCCCATTTTGAGCGGGAACCATGAGATAACAGTGGTCGTTCAAGTGCCTATTTTAAGATGTATTTCTTCCTTTTCATTGCTACTCCTTTAACCACCCACTGTGGTTACCAGAGCTGACTGTGTGTGATGCAGGATTTGGGGGAAGGGCTGCGTAATGCAGAAGGTTTGGCCTTAAAAACACTTCCAATAATCAAGGACAAAGTACAAGTATATGCAACATTTTTGGTGGTGTAGAGGACGTTGTTTCTTCATGATGAAATATGTTATCCTGGGAGGAATAGAAAAAAATAGAATCAATTTCAAGGTTTCTTTTTTGCAGGTTCCAACGTGCATCTATTTCCTATTAAATGGTCATTAATAATGGTGGTGTGTCAATTAGGGCGCTGGGGCATTGACCTACTAGTAATTTCTGGCCCCTATTATTCATTAGTTCTTTTACCTGGCTTTTAATTTAATCCCGGGCTGCGCCCGAGTCTTTAGCTCAGCGGCTCAGTGTGAAGGGGTGGAGCGTGGCAGCCAGCAGGTTGACTCCGGCGTCATCATGCTGACTGACATGTCATTGTCAGCAGGGGGTGGTGGAGCCGAGCGCAAAGAAGCACAAGTGCGCATGTTGGGTTTGGGTCGGAGAATTTCTCTGACCCAAACCCAACATGTGGACTAGTAGTGTTTGCTCTGGCTGGCGGCTGCACACTATGAGAGTGAGGGTTTATCACCTCTGTAGCCCTCTGTCTCCTAATGAGCAGCGGGTATCCCTGCTAAGCCAATCCTGGAGCTGCTGGAACAGCGTCTGTATTGGCTGAGAGGGGTTGCCACACTGCGCCTCTCACAGTCCGGAGCGCACATGAGGTGTGGGGGGGGCGTAAGAGGCTCTAACTGAGTATGGCCAATCCATGTCATGACTTATTGCAAAGGCATGCAGTGATTGGCCCTGCTCTCTGTCCCTCCCCTCAGGGCGTGATGGTCCAGAGCAGAGACACGTGGGCTGGCCTCGTGCACGTGCAGTAGTACAGTAGTCAACTCGTCATCAGAACTCGTCGTCTGCAGTGTTGAGTGACTGGAGTCGATCCAGTCCTGTGTAAAAAAACTAAGTAGGTAGGTGTGAATGCCTTTTATTACTTTTGCTTACCTCATTTTTGGTTTCATAAAAACTTAAAATCCCAATCTTCCTACTTCTAGCAATAGTGTGACCTGCCTTGGTAAGAACATTGCACTACTATTTTCATTATTAATATACCTAATTGATTTAAGCGTGTAATGATGTAAATATTTGTAATTATTGGCACGTATCAAATTTATGACCTCTAGGCCGCACGCATCAGCAGTGTTCTTTGCATAAGAACAAACTGAGCCCCGGCCGTGAGCGATCATTCAAATCAAGTCGAATAGTGTTTGAGTGCTTCAAGCTTTGTCAATCCATAGAATTTGACTCACAATATGTTTCCTTGCTGAACAGAAAAAATGTGGGGGAAGGTTATGAATCGGGCTAATAAAGGCAGGCTGGTTTGCAGGTTAAGGGGGACCATGGGGAATAAAACACGCTTCGAGCCAGACTGCGCATCTGAAGTGCTGTCCAGGATTACGGCTGATTCCATTCTTCAAGATTTTAGATGACAAGTTGAGATGTCAGAAACAAGGATTTTTATGGATTTGGATCTACCTACCCACGGTAGTGGGGAAGCTTCCTTGTGGTCTACTTGCACTCCTTTTCCAAATAATTCAACCTTGCAGTTGATTGTGCCTCTCCTCTCCTTGATTTTAACCTGCCTGCTTCGTCCTCCCTGCCTTTTCCTCTCTCTAGCTCCCCTCCTCTTGCGTACCTAGGCCACGTTCAGCTACCACCACTCCCAATGAAACAAGTCATTCCTCCACCATGCTGAATGGTGACTACTGAACCTGTTTGTTGGTTGCCTGCAACATGCTTTCTACTGCACTGTGACTGCGCTAAAAGTACCTGTCAAGAGTGCAGAGCAGCTGGGAGCATGGTGAGTGTGGAAGGTAAAGACAGCAACTCCCTTCAAATGCATAGTCCAAGTGCATGGTGGACCCCAGAAGTGAAGCCACAGATAAAGATCCTGCCGGTGATAGAGAATGATTACCTCACGCCATAACACTGAGCTACATTGTTTCTCATTGTGGGGGTGAATCCCCATCTTTGGAAATTACTGAAATGTTGTGTGACTTTGAGCAGGCGATATACTTCACAATGATGAGGCAAAGTCTCTCTACTGATAATTACTATGATGTGAGGGAGGCTTGTTTCACCTGTGTTATTGATTGACAAAATGCTTGGCTAACAATCCTTTCGGCATCCTCCGATTTTCACCTATCAGTTACTCTAGATCTGACGGCGTGTAAGTGCTTTAGGTGAGTGATGTGTTGCAGTTGTTTGGCCTTGCATACCTGTTACTGTGATTGACTACTCTTACTTGTGATGCGTGTGTGGAGTCAGCTGAAATGCATTAGAAAGTTTAAAGTCAAAATATTATTTGAATCAATGAGCAGAGATGTGATTTTGTACCTTGAAATTACGCCAGTCTGTCTCCAAGATTTGTTTTGTTTGGTTCCAGAATGACCACCACACTGTCATTAGAATGTGATTGACTTGCACAGGAAGCATGTTGAGACCTTCTTGCTTCATTTTCACATCTTCCTACCTAACAGTGCTACAGTTACACAAACTAATGACATGCACAACATTAACCTCCACGGTTAATAAATTGACAGAAAGATTGACTAATAGACATTTTGTAACTCGCCACCTATCAGTAACCTGGATCCAGCAGATGGGTGTGTACTTCTTTGCACTGCTGACTCTCTCAAGCATTGGGCCTCCTTTTCTTTGTGGAGTCTTTTGTCTGGTGGTCCTTGTGTGGATTCACTCAGAAACCAAGACAAACTCAATATGTCATGAATAACAGTTACAGATCTCAATTGATGTATAGTGGGCTTATCCAAAATGTGAATGATGCCTGCAAAAAGCAGCAGCTATGGGAGCCTGACATATTAGCCCTTTCTGTGCTCATTATGTACTGTTTGTGTAAGCTCTGACAGGCATAACGCTGTGTCTGACAGACTTAAATAATTCAATGTCAGCACTACGTCATTTTTAATAGATCTACTTATTTCCTGGACTTGAGCCCTTGAATTAAGCATACACACTTTAGAGGGCTACCTGAGCAGGTCCTGCTTCAGATCTCTTCTTAATACCAATTAATGTATCCGTTCTCTTCTTTTTTAGGAAGTGAATACAAATGAAAGACAGTACAGAATGTATGGACGCTGAAGCTGATGATTACCTCACTCTTGCCATAATAATGGATTACCGGTCCAACCATGAAGGATCGACCACAGCCCAGTGTGGCATCTGCAATTATACTTTGTGGATTCAAACTAGAAATTCTAAAAAATGATTCGCATCTTTTATTCTTTTTATTGATTGACTGTGTGTGTTTTAGTGATGCTCCCTTAGCACAATGACTAAAAGAGGTTCCAAAGGTAGGATTTGTTCTCAAACAGTACGAGTAAGTTGGGGATCATTAGCTTCAATAGATCTTTAAATGAAAAGTGGTTTGTAGCAGACAGTCCAAATGTGCTGATCATCCAGCGAAGGTCAATGACAGTGTCAGCTTTCGTCATTGAACTCACAGTTTTGGTGGTGGACATTTACACCTCTCTATGAGTGGACACCTGTCCCATTCTTTTCTCTCCTGAAGAAGCCATTAAAAGTTTCTGAAGCCTTTGTCAGTAGCTCACTACATGTTGGAAACAAATGTTAGTAACATTATATTGTTTTTCATCATAAGCTCGATATACTTGTGTTCTTCCATAATTCATGCAATCTTGTCAACACCGATTCATTCCCTTTTTGAGACACAATGTAATCACACATTTGTAATCATGCCTTTTTGGATCATGAACATGACAGAAAAAAAGATCTTTGGGATAGATATGCTGTATCGTGACGCAATTCAATGACATGCATGGCGCTCAGCTCTACGTATGCATTTAGACGTACAAAACTGGCTGACCACAGTCGATGAAGATTTTGGTCCTCAGTGTATAAAAATAGGTCAGTTTATATGCATAAAGCGTACAAATTCTGAAGAATGTGGGCCAGGTGTAGGCTGCATGCTACATACTAGCACCTACTCTGCATTGTTGTACCTGACAAGAGCTAGCTCCTGGTTTGGATACGATTAGCCTCTTCCATCTTTAAAAATAGTGTGCGAGACACAGTACCCCGCCTTCCTCGTATATTTTGTACAACAATACAGGCATCAAATGGGCTACCCCTATGCGCTGTCTCTCTCTCACAATCTCATCTTATTTCACCTAATGCTAAGTCCTTGTTGCATACATTGACCGACTTCATATGTATTATGCATATCATTCTGTTTCACAGTGTATCATATCAAAGAAATGGCACTGTGACACAAGCTTGGCTGCATTCCTGTTTAACATCTGATAACTCAGCAACTAGTGTTTTTAGTTTGGTGACTTCATGGAGCCATGCAGGGCTCTAGAGGTACAGCTGCTTAGCTTTCAGAAACTGATTTTTTTTTTAGATATTTTGTACGAACTGATGATTTTTTTTATATTTCTGTATTTACTATATTTAGTTCAAACAAATAGTTTGAACTATATCTAAATAAATGGTTTATTTTCTTGTATTATCTAATATCTACATAAATTCACAAGGAAAAAACTATTTTCTCTGTGATTCACACTTTATCTCGAAATCAGAAATATGTTTGTCTTCTTTTGTTATTAGGGCATAAACAAAACATTTTAAAAAACTCTTTTTTATCAGATATCTCTACTTCTTCTTTTTCATAATCAATTCATTCTTTGACAGCTTGCTGCGAGGTAGAAATTCTTGCTAATCGTCTCTGCCTACTTTTTCTCCGTGCCATTTGCTCATCTCTGAGGTTTTAGTGGCTACAAAACTGTGGTTATTGCACCCACAGTAAAAAGCTACAGCAGTAGGCTTATCGTCATCTACAGCGAAAAGGACTGGAGAACAATCATTAGCCAGGTCCTTGTTGAGAATAGATTCACCATTCATCCCCAACGCTACATTGTGATATCTTGTCCCTCCATTCTGTGGTTAGAATGTTTAAGTTCTCTCAGAGGTAAATTAAGATTTTATTTTTATTTTTTATTATTTTAATGTTACGTTATTAATTTGCATAGCACTGATTTGTGACTGGAAGCCACTTAGTAGCACTAAGGGCCAGTGGTACTAGTTACTGGTTGCAGAAAAACTGGTTGCAATTTCCGACCAGTAGTTTTCCAACCAGTAAAGCGTTTTATGAACCAACTTATGTACTAATAGGTCGGTTCATAAAATTCTGATTCAGTGAGGGTCCTATCCTGAGTAATGGGATAGGTCGAAGACTGGTTGCAGATTGGAACTCACTCTGATTGGAGACCGTCACTTGGATAGTGGTCTGCTAGGATCAGCAGACCATTATGTCTAAGATCACTTTTCAATAAGGTAAATGTATATCTTTTTTTATTGCAGCCTGCTTTCCTTTCAGAAAACAGTGTTGCATTTACAAAAAGATGGGGGTAGTCTCCTAGACCACTTCCTACTCCCCAACAAACATTGATAAAGGGGAAGGGGTCCCTACAGGACATCATCCATTTTGGGAATGGATTGTCACTCTGACTCTGGAGTCAATCACTTTTCAATAATTTGCAACCGGATTTTGGATGCAAAACATTGATGCATTGCATACTGAATTGGTATTTGGAAGGGACGTCAACAACATGCCCCTTTCAAATACTGAATCGGTGTAGAGTCGCTATCCCATTTTTTCAACTGGTAAAAGTTTACAGAGTTCTAAAATATTAGTACATTTTACAAAAGGACCAGATGTACAAAGCATTTTTACAATTACAGAGTCTTGAGAAAGTGAAGAGTATACTTTTCATGGCTTCTTTGGTCGAGTCAGCAGTTGCTGAACAAATGTAGGGGTAGGGAAAGCTCTTCAATGAGAAATATTGAAAAAACGGTATGTTTTATTTTAGATGTGGGTTTTACAGACCTCTATGAGTCAGTCTAGGGGATTTACAGTTCATATTAAACAACAGGAAGTTCAGAGCTGAAAATAAGTGCAGCTGCTAAAACAGCTGTACGTTGGAAGCAAAGACTTTCCTGGGCCTTATAACGTGACATATGCTGTTTCTGGGACATCAAAATCGACAAGGGACTGAGATCATTACGTAGATTAGAAGGTATAGGGCTCAATCGACTGGCATTTATAGTACTGAACATCCACACGGCTAACATCTAAAGCCTGTAATATTCAATACAAAGTGACCTACATGACATCAGACAGAAGGTCTACGTGTGTCTACTTATGTCTAACATTTTGTGTAATTATTAGGCTTTTGAAAATATGGCACTGGAGACGTGAATTGAAAAGCATGCACTGATAAGCATCCGCACCTCTTACTAGTCCTACCAACAAACAGTTGGGAAAACAACACACTAGCAGCAGGAGTATTTAAAAAGATGTGCATTCTTTGTCACATTAGGATAATCTCCATAAGTGTAAGTGTCACTGTCCTGGAAGCATTTGAAATGGAAGAGTTACCAGTATTAGCATATGTTCCACCTGGGAGAAAATAGCAACACAGCCTTCATTTATAAGTGAACATTTTTGATATTTCATTGACAAAATAGATTTTCTATTGGAAATTACTGTAAGATATTTATGGTTAGACAGTTTTCTTGGTCCACTTAAGAATGCTGTAGAGCAGCGGCTCTTAACTTTTTGACTTATGCGGACCCCACTTAATCATTACTGGAATCTGAAAACCTCCACTGACTCATTACTGGAAATCATCGATCCCCACTGAGTCATTAGTGGAAGCCTGGTATCTCGACCTAAGCAATTCCCATGACTTGAACCTCAGAACAAACCATAAAATTATAGAAACAAGTAATCATCAAACAAATACCCAAATTTAATTCAGAAAGAACTATAAACTTATTAAAATTAAATCTCCTTTTAAACTTTTATAAATTTGGTTTCTAATTCAAAATGATGAAGCGATATGCTAAACTTCGGCATATCACTTTGTCTTATTTACACCTAATACATGCTTTCTTTCTGTTGGCGCTTCAACTGAGGCTATCCATCATCCATACTATAGTCTTTTTGCTATTACCACAAATGTATTTCTATACTTCAGAAAATTAAATAATATATGTAGATTCATAAACAGTCTCAGACCCCCTGAGTAGCACCAGGGGTCCACGGACCACAGCTTACATTTGCAGATGTCTGGTGTGCAAAATGTTGGGACAAGTGTGGTTGTTCCATTTCAGCATGGCACAAAATCTTGCGCCATGAAATATATCACAGATCTACATCATCACATGGTGTATACAGTTGACAGCCCTTTTGAATCTCCTACCTGTGAAGGTGAGGTTCCCATGTAAAAGATAAGCAATCAATGTGAGTAGCTGAGCACCGTTGTAAAATTGAGGCATCATAACCTTAAATTTTTTTGTACACATTCTTCTGCCCTTTCATGTTCAACTCTCCAACTTACCTATCAATGTTTGCCTTGTTTTATTAAAGTGATCCATACCTCACCATAGGCTGGATTCCCTGTTACAGCAATGTTCATGGTATGTTAAATCTTTAAAGATTGCTTGAACTCCCACATTTCTTGCTGCTATGGAAAATGCGAGGAAATTATGTCCTCAGAATCTAATCATGGCTGAACTATTGAGTGAAGTGATTGGTTTTCATACCCCAGTGCAAGTACTAACATCTATCTCACAAGTCCAGCTCTGAATACTCCCCTCTTTAACTTGAGCAGCTGAAAGGCAGGGAACTTCAAAAGGCATGTGAAGTAGGAGGGAAGGGTATCAAATGGAAGGTATTTCTGCAGTTCTCATTAACAGAAGAACACCTGTGTCATTAAAAGCCTGACAAAGTACACTGATAGATTTGGAAAAAACACCTTTGGATCTTGAATCAATAGCAAGAACAAAGTAGGGCATTACTGGACAAATGCTGTTGACTTCATCATAATTTTGCAGTTGCATTCTGCACATGCCGAAACCATTTAATTAAATGCCTGGAAAGGTCCCAGATGAAGGCTGTTAGTCAAGGGGTAATGATACAATCTCACTCTGAGTTGTGATCCTACAGTGATGATTCTCGAAGCATCTCCCATCGTTGCCGGGCCAGAAGCCCAAATCATCTGGGTTTTCAAGGGTCCCTTACCATCTCTATCCATGCCCAATGCTATGGAGATGGATGTGGACCAGGATACCCCAGGGAATCTGCTGGTGGCTTAAGTCATGCTGATGTTGCAAGACCTGTGCTTGGATCTGAGGGAGTCCATTGCAGCTCCTAAAAGAATCCTTCTCATTGTAGCGCTATCCAGAGGAGCAATCTAAGCTGCTGCTCCCAACCACACCAGCATGGTCAGGCTGATACTGCAGTGCTCCTACTATCACATTCTCAAACAGCATTGTTATTCCCTCTCCATGCAGTGGGGACACCCCTCATGCAACCACAGAAGTCCATATCCCTTCTTTGTTGATGACTCCACACACAGCATCCACACCTTCTTATGTATGCCTGTGTAGAGAAGGGGTCCCTTCAAAGTAGGAAAAAATGCACATTGCGTGTACCACACAGTGACCGTGATGAATAAATTGTCAACCTACTCTTATGGATCTCCAACCCTTCAACTACATTGAGGTTACCACTCTAAGCAATAGGAAAAGCCTTATGAACAAAGTTCCTTGTTTTCCCCACAGTTGACACAATATAGAAACATGGTAAAGGTTGGTTGAACAGTTTGTGACCTTGGAAGACAGTAGAATGCTGAAACAATATAAATTGATCCCGTATTCCTGTTGTTATCAATGGCTCTTATTGAGAGACAGTAGTATAAATAACTAATTCATAATTCGGTTACTCACTGTGCCTTTGTCACAGTATTGATATATTGCCTCCCACTGCTGTTATGTCACCAAAGAATCTGCTCGCTAACTAAAGACCAGAGCATAGTTGGGAATGCTTAATAACTGTCTTCTGAGGTTACCCTACTTCTCCCACCTCCCTGTATTCTTTGCAGCAGAGTGACACCCGCGTTAATCCATCTCCCTCAGGCAGTGGCATAACGAACCTTGAGGGGGCCCCCCTGCAGGGTACGTGAAGGGGTCCCCTCCAGACTCAATCTAGAGCTCCCAAGTAGAAGTGCGGTGCTGAAGGGGCCCCCTGGAGGGTGAGGGCCCCCCACGCACCACGGGGCTGCCCTCAGGTACGTAGCCATCGACCAACATCCTAGCTGATCCATAAGATCCACTATGCAGTGAAAGATGATCGGTGGGGCATGCATAATATAAAAATGTAGATGGCCAGCTGTAAAATTGAGTTTTCCACCTAAAGGATCAAAGAGACATCACAGACATTCAAACTTCACTTTCATTGTTTAATTGAGATAGCGTTTTCAGGCTGAAAAATTTAAATTGGTGGTAACCTATATACACTACAAATTCTGAGGTGCCATAGTTATAGGTACATAAGTATTTTTGATCCCATACAAGAAATGTTGTCCCTAAAGGTGCATCGGTTGCTGTTATTTTGTGATGTTAGTTGTTTTACAGACATTCTATTGCTATTTAAAAGAACAAAAATCTGCCAAGTGTCCCTGTAGCCGAAACGTCTTTGTATTTTCCATCTTTGTTGATATTGAAAGCAGAGCAGCCCATGTGACAGAGTGGAATGGGAAAGATCTGGAGCTGAGATGAAGTTAAGTTCACAGGGAATTGGTGGAAGTAGTCAGAAGCCAACATTACTACTGTTAACCTTACTATACTTAAGCTAGGAATAACTGGAAATCTTCAGTTAGTATAGTTTAGTTTGAATTCCTCTGAATGTAAAGAATGTAAAAAAGGGCAGCAATATCTGTACATTTATTATCAATGGGTAGTTTGCTAATGGTCTGCTACCACTGTTTTCAAATCAGAGAAGACATCGAAAATAAAAAATAAGCCATTTTTTATTTAAAATGTGTGATCTGGTTAAAATGCCTGTACTTGAATATTGAGGAAGATGCATTGATATCTTAAGTGAGAACCAACATACAGCGGGAAACAACAATCTCTGATTCCTGACATACTCAAGGTGCTTGTTGCTTCTAAGGCAGAAGAAGAGGCCACTATAATATGGTGCTGTAGCGCACTGATATTCACTGTGGTGTGTTGCTCTTAACGTATTGACATTGGTTGTGTTGGGATTTTATTGAATTTGCAAACTGCTAACAAATGTCAAATTATGTTTTTTTTTCTAATCGGTTATGTAGTTTTAAATGTGTCAGATAAAAAGAATCTGTGTTTTCTGCATGTGGGTCCTTAGCAGTTACTTCATACAAGTGTGAATTCTGTATTTTTTATGTACATAAATTTTAAATATTCAACTCTCTAACTGTTTATTTGTAGATGTCTGATTTCATATGTCCTACGAGCAATATGATCCCTTGCCATCATATAGTTCCATGGTTCATTCACATTTTTATAAGTATAAACACCATTAGACCCTCATTATAAGTTAGGCGGAATAGGGGGAGGTATTTTTCATATATGATAAATACCATTACGCCGAAGTGAAGTACTCATCACATGTGGTGAATACCTTCTAATCCTACATTTGTCTTGCAAATGAGGTTTTACATATGGAAATGATATTTAACACACCAAATTCTGCATGTTTAGCCTTTTTATGGGCCTTTCCCTGGTAAACTTCGTGAAGTTTAACCTGATGTAACTTGTCAGGGTAAACTGTGAAGGTGTGATAATCACACTACCCATAATTACGATCCCTGTGTAAACATTCTATTTCATTGTTTTTATATCATATGTATCTCTCGAGACAGGGACCAAACATATGCAAGCCAGTTTTGACCCATCCGCAGAAAGGACAGCCCAGGCCAAAAAGCTCGGTTTTAGCTTTGGAATAGGCATATTAAAAAATTAAACTTTTGAAGAGTCATTTTAAAAATTATAAGTTCCACAATGGGTCACCACGCTGTATTTGCACCATATGTTGACAGATTATATGTGTCTGTAATGAAGAAATATTTTGACCTCATTTATAGACTGGCTCCATATCTTGTCTGTGAGGCAGAGGATGGGTTCAGTATCCAGTGTTTATTGGTTTATGAGCACACCATGGTTTTCCAACATTTATTCATGGTCTTGTATTGGGAAAAAGGCAAAAAAAATCTCTCAATGTCATAGACGGGTTTAAAGGGCTTCTGCTGGCATGTGTTTTATTAAGGTTGCCAAGGACATCCTCTAGTGCTCAAGGATTGGATTTGGGCTATATAGTTAAACCAAATTAATTTCACTGGACATTAATAGTTATTTGTATGTATTAATAATACTAGAAAATACATGTATTAGATTCCAGCTGTCAGAGACCATAGAAGATGTGTGTTTTAGTGTGATCATATGTATTCTGACATCTGGGGATTCGCATAGTGTAAGAGAAAGGCTACATGAAACAGCCACTTTTTTGTATCTTCAGATTCAACTGCATATTTGAATCTATATTACTACTGCTGTGTTTATCCATATCTATGAATTAATTTGGGGCTATCATTAACTAAGAGGTTAATATGGCTCCACGACTCAGTGGCTGCAATGATAATATATTTCATTGTAGATTCAATAAATATTTTTGTACATATGGTTGAAATCGTTTTTCTACAATAAATACATATTGTTTCAAGAATGTATCTGTATGTTGTCCTTCTTATCCAAATACATCTTCCCAATTGCAAATTTGCAAATGATTACTGTTAGTATCAAAGGTTTTGACTGGATCGATGAACCTTTCTCCCATGGTCGGTACATTATTTAATTTGTAAAAACAATTAAGTTCAGTGGTAGGAAGTTCTACTTAGGAGCCTTCTGCCAATGCTACTGATTACCAGCTTGGCCATGTAACAAAGCTGCCTCATTTTGACTCCACCTCATGTTTCTTTCTTCCCCAATGCTACACTTCTTGCTTCCACAAAAAATAAGTGAGGTTATCAAGCAATGCAAGGCTACCGTGCATGGCCCTCCATGATTTGATACATCTACAGGAATGCAAGATAGCATAAATCGCTGCCTTTTGTTGCTCTGCAGCAGGAAGCAATTTCATGGGTTGAGTGTGGGTGTTCCCAACGCATCCACCCATGGATAATGGGGCCTTCCCAGATTTACCATTGGAGGTAGACCTGGGAATGCAGTAAAATGTTACGCCTCTCCAGGTGAGGTGAAAAAAGGAGAAATATATTTATTTCTCCTCATTTGTTCCTCTTTCTACATGTGCCGCATTCTGCAGCACACATAGAAAGAAGAAAATGTCTTGCAGGATTGTTTTTGTGCAGGAAGGTGTATAATGGTAAACGCAGCACAGTGTTTGTTTATGTTTGTTTATGTTTAAGTATTTCTAGAGGGCATGGCTGCCCGTGAGCGTCCCAGCGCTGATGATGAGAACAGGCGTGGACACATGAGGAGAATTAGGGGAACAGCCAGGTTTTTAGGAGTTTACGGAAGGAGGCTAGATTGAGTTGAGCATGAATTTCCAAAGGGAGTGAATTCCACAATTTGGAAGCATTATAAGAAAAAAGGCGGCCTCCAGCTCGAGCTCTCTTAATCCTAGGTGTCAGGGTCAGGTGGAGGTTCATAGACCGAAGGGTTCTGTTTGTTGTGTAAGGAGCAATAAGATCTTTAAGAATGGGTGGGGCCTTGCCATGTAAGATTTTGTGAGTTATACAAAGGGCCTTGAAGTATACTCTCTTGTATTGGCAGCCAGTGAAGTGCTCTAAGGGCCGGTTTGGCCGAACAACGATTGTTGGTGCCTGTGAGGATCCGGGCCGCAGTGTTTTGCATGACCTGCAGTTTAGCTGTCACTTTCTTTGGTACCCCAAGGTAAAGGGCATTTCCATAATCCAATCTGGACAATATCAATCCCTGAATCAGGAGTTTCATGGACTGAAAGGGGAGCAGGGGTAGGATTTTACGGGCAGTACCAAGGAGACCATGACAGGTTCCGATTGTTTTCCTTGCTTGAGTACTGAGCGTAAGATCTTGATCCAACCAGATCCCAAGGCTTTTGATGTCAGATTTTGGGATGGGAGGAGTGCCCATACCGGGGGGCCACAGGGTCTCTGGACAATATTGGGACTGCTTGCCCATGACCAGGATCTCTGTTTTGTCGCTATTCAGTTTTAGCTGGAACTTGTCCATCCAGCTAGTTATATCCCTAAGGCAGGAATACAAGTCGGTGGCAGTGTTGTTCTTTTGGTTAAGGGATACGACGAGCTGAGTGTCGTCAGCATAGGTCAGCAGTTTAATTCCATGAGAAGCGACAATTTTTCCAGGGGAGACATGTATACGTTGAAGAGCGTAGGGCTCAACGAAGAGCCCTGCGGGACTCCGCAGTGTATCGGGGTCACTTTGGAGATGTAATTGCCCTCCGCCACCTGAAAGGAGCGGTTGTGTAAAAAAGATCTCAGCGAGGACAATGCAAGTCCGGAGATGCCCAGTTCCCTGAGCCATTGGACCAGCGTGTGATGGTTGACGGTATCGAAGGCCGCACTCAGATCAAGGAGGATCACTGCCACTGATCCTCCGGCGTCAATGATCTTCCTGGCCTGCTTGACTACTGCAACCATCGCTGTCTCCGTGCCCTGACCCGGGCGAAAACCCGTCTGTGAGGGCATGAGTAATTTGCTTGATTCCAGATAGTTAGACAGCTGGCCGTTAATGAATTTTTCAGTCACCTTGCTGGTACTTGGCAGAAGGGAGATTGGCCTAAAGTTGTTCAGATCCAGCGGGTCTAGATTCGGCTTTTTTAATAAGGCCTTAACCACAGCCTTCTTCCAATTTGGGGGGACAATGCCCGGCGAGAGGGAGGAGTTTATCACGTTCACCATTGGGGCAAGAATGGTGGATGCAACAAGTTTCAATGCCTTCACTGGGGCTGGATCTAGCGGCGAACCACTCTTGATTGACTGAAAAATAGGCGAGATGGTGTCCTCAGTAATTGGAGTGAACACATCCAGTCCCGTCTTAGGATCCTGTAATGGTGTCAAGAGCGGGTCCAGTGGGTTGGCCGGATTATGGGGAGGGAGTTGTTTCAAAATATTTTGGATCTTCTGCTCAAAGAATTTGGCTAATTCATTACATCGGTTGTCCGAAGGGTCTACCAGGTGAAGGGGCTCCGGGGTTTTTAGGAGTTTCTTTATAATTTGGAAGGTTTCTCTCGATGAGCTAGAGGCTGCACTTATCCTTTCTTCGAAGAACACTGCTTGCGCCGCTTTGAGGGCCTTCTTGTAGTTAAGAATATTAAATTTATATTCCTTCTTACTGTTAGGATCGTAGTCCTTCCTCCAAGCTCTTTCGGCTTTTTACAGAGTTTTTTCAGGATACGCACTTCCTTTGTAAACCAGGGCAAGGTGTTTTTTTCCCGTGGTTTAGGGGAGATTTTTTTGGGAAGGACTGTGTTCAAAGAGTTTTCAATTGATACAGAGAATGTGGTGTCCAGATCTTTGGGTTCTGCTTCGAGGAGGGGGGAGAGAAGCTCTAGTGCATGCTTCCAAGTTTAGACCAAGGGCGTGTCGGCCTGCAGGGAGCTAACCTGGAGCGGGGCGTGGTCGGAATCCACCAGCTAAATGGAATGAGCATGTGGTCGGACCACGGTATCGGAATTGGTGCCATTACTTTAAGATCCGAGATGTTTGAAAAAATGGGGTCCAGCAAGTGCCCCTCAGAGTAGGTAGGTATGTGGCTCCCCAGGTGTAGTTGATGAGATGCTAAGTCTGCTAATAGTTCAGAGGCTCGGCTGTCACCCCTGTAATCGAAGTGGATATTTAAATCCCCCAGGATCATAAGGTTGGGGAGAGTACCAGCCAGAGCCATTGAAGTTTCCACAAAGGAGCTACAGAATTGTCCCATCGCCCCTGGGGTCAGTAAATTAAGACTCCTGAAAGAGATTTACATGGGGCGATTTGGATTGTGAAATGGATGTTTTCACAGTCAGCAAGAGGACTGCCGTGAAGCCGGCAAGAGAGTTTGTCTCTATAGATTATGGCTATCCCATCTCCCCTCCCCTTGACTCGGTCCCAGTGTTGTATTAGAAAGCACGGCGGCAACGCCTGGACTATGTCCGGGTCCGAGTCTGATGAGAGCCAAGTTTCTGTTAGAAACAGTATCTCCAGTTTATGTTCCTCTAGGAGCATGTAGACTTCCTGAGCGTGCCTAGGTAGGGATCGACAGTTTAGCATAGTCATATTAAAAACAATCTGGGCTGGAGGGCAGGGCTTAGGGGAAGGAAGCCTATACGGGCAGTGATCACAGTAGTTCCCCTGCCCATCGACTGAGATAGAGTGGGCACAGGGGCACAGGGGAGGCTGGTTCAGTAGGAATAGAGAGTCCCTAGAATAGACTTGGATGGTGCGCGCCATAGGGATTGGCGTACTAGGCCCTAGGCTCGGTCTGGCGCGGACGGGCGCCGATGGGCTTACCTCTGGCGCCCCTCTGGCGCGCCATCGGCGCGCCCGCTGCGTGTACGACGTAAAGAGGGCATTTAGTAGTGTGAGGGCCAAATCGCCCGCAACACTAGAGCGCCGACCGTTCCTGCCCCAAGATGGCGCCTGTGCAAAATGATGCTTGCTTGCCTCGTCCTGCGGTCCAGGAGACCCCAAATCGGCCACCAAGGTGCGTGTGACCTCGGGAGGATCGCGTGAAGGTTAGGGGTACGTGAATTATCTTTTTTTAAAAGAAGTGTCCCAATCACACAACCTTCTAGAAATCGCTTTAAAAATTGCAGTAAATCACAATGTAATCAATTTTAAAAAAATGGTAAGCCCTTGGCTCCCGGCTTCCGCCTCAGGAGTCGCGAGTTCTATCAATGAGGCTTCGTTTCTGTCAGCCCTATATGTAGTGTGAGGGCCAAATCGCCCGCAACACTAGAGCGCCGACCATTCCTGCCCCAAGATGGCGCCTGTGCAAAACGATGCTTGCTTGCCTCGTCCCGTGGTCCAGGAGACCCCAAATCGGGCACCAAGGAGCACGTGACCTCGGGAGGATCGCGTGAAGATTAGGGGTACGTGAATTATCTTGTTTTAAAAGAAGTGTCCCAATCACACAACTTTCTAGAAATCACTTTAAAATTGCAGTAAATCACAATGTGATCAATTTTTTTTTAAAAATGGTAAGCCCTTGGCTCCCGGCTTCCGCTTCAGGAGTCGCGAGTTCTATCAATGAGGCTTCGTTTCTGTCAGCCCTATATGTAGTGTGAGGGCCAAATCGTCCGCAACACTAGAGCACCGACCGTTCCTGCCCCAAGATGGCGCCTGTGCAAATCGATGCTTGCTTGCCTCGTCCCGCGGTCCAGGAGACCCCAAATCAGCCACCAAGGAGCGCGTGACTTCGGGAGGATCGCGTGAAGGTTAGGGGTACGTGAATTATCTTTTTTTAAAAGAAGTGTCCCAATCACACAACTTTCTAGAAATCGCTTTAAAAATTGCAGTAAATCACAATGTAATTAATTTTTTAAAAAATGGTAAGCGCTTGGCTCCCAGCTTCTGCCTCAGGAGTCGCGAGTTCTATCAATTCCCGCCCTTTCACGCAGCACAGCAAGGTGGCTTATTGCATTGTGCTGAGTGAAAGGATGATAAATCAGAGCGTAAATGCATAGAAAGTTCATATCTGTTTTTTTGCTGTACTAATATGATAGACAGTATCTAATCTTGAGAAAATATTTAAATTGCTACAAAAATAAACATTTTCAACCCCACTCCTTCCCTAACGTCCAATCAAAAGTCTTTATTTTGGTTTTACAGTACCATAAAATAAAGAAGCACATAGATCTTGCATGGCAATAATCAGAATAAAAGGCACTTAGATTAAAATACTTCCTACACAGGCTTTTGATAATTTAAAGGAAGATAAAAATTAGGATAAAAAGCTTATCACAAAGATACAATATGTACATAGTGACTCACTTTCTACCACCCTACTCGTGCGTTGAGATCGGAATCTTTACTTCTCGCGGCTGTTCCGCGTGTGAAGAGGGCTCGCCTAGGTGGCCGCTCCTTCAGTCTTCTGGCCCCACAGATGTGGAATTCTTTACCGCTCCCCTTGCGGGGGGCGACCAGTCTTCTTGAATTTAGGAAAGGCCTCAAAACCTGGCTGTTCTCTCAATAGGTTTGCCAGTAGCCCTGTTTCTTTTGTGGACTTTTAAACTGTTTTTATCTGTGTTGTGTTATTCTGAAACCAGCTTCACCTTACCTAAAGCGCCGGGATTCTCTTTTTGAGTAACCGTTGCGCTATACTAAATAATAAATAACATAACATAACATAACAATATAAGCATATTTCAATATTTAAAAGATGTGTCCTAACATCAAAATTAAAATAGCAAGCAATCCAAATATTTACAATCCAAAGTGCTGGTGCGAAATACACGCCCATCTGTTCAGATCATTTGGGTTTCAATTAATTTACTTCCTTCAAGTCAATAGGGCCCTCCTTCTAATGGACCATGATTTACCCAGAGATTTTGCTGTTGCACAAGCAAAGAATGGTCTCGCGTCTGACTTCAGAATACGTAGGGCTTCTTTGTGACTATGTGTCCCTGAGTATCTAGACACAGGGGTAAGCCATTTCCTTCTGGGTCTGGTGTAGGCAGGGCAAGCAAAAAATACATGGCCTATTGTTTCTTTAAGGCAAGGGCAAGAAGGACAGCCCTTGGGCTGTGATATATTTGTCCTCCAGGTATTAGTGAAGTCATTGATAGGAAGGCAACCATGTCTAAAGTGAATGTATAATTTCCTATCTTCTGGCACTTTTATTAAATCAAGGAAGCTTTCTAGCCGTCTGCTAGATTTAATATCAAAGAACAGGTCAGTTAAGCGGCCTTCCGTGTATTCATTAAGTTCTCCTGTTCTACCCAGGCACAAAACTGTGATTTTAGTGTGTCCCTAGAGTATGTGGGAGGGTGACCTTCTAGCTCCTTGGGCACACCTATGTCCGCCCAGATGGTATTTATGATTTATATAGTTGATCCACCCAATTTTATGGTTTTTGACCAGGGCAGAAACTTCACTAAAAGCAGCTGCATAGGACATCAGTTCTGGAGTTGTGACTAATCTGTGCCAAAAAAGCAAAGGGCGTAAGCTCACCAGATCATTGATAGACTTGACACCCATATCGAGTTTCAAGGGAAGGAGGGGGGTGCTCTGTGGGAGTGATAACAGACTTCTAAGAAACTTATTTTCTATTATCGAGAGGATGGTAACATTTATAGAGCCCCACAGTTCGGCTCCCTAACATCATATCTAAATATGTGTTGTTTAATGTTGATTTAAACAAGTAAAAAATACCATTTGCCTTACGGCTAAACTGAGCCTCGACTTGAATTAAGGGGAAGCGGCAAGACAATCAGTACAAATTGATAATGCTGTTAACTTGTCTGTAAACTTGGCTAATATTATCTCAGAATTTAAGTGATCCTGATTTGTCTTCAAAAGTAGAATATGCATTGAAGCATGTGGGGAAAATCAAGCCTACATGCATAAAATATAGAAAATTAAGAGATAAGCTTGAGTTTTCAATATTTCACTCTAAACCCAAGGAGAAATACATCCATGTGATTTACTTCATACCAATCTATAACTTTATGTTTTTCCTGGCCCCCAAAATGATCTTCCCTTGCTTCAACTGCTAAGCAGGGGTAATGGGGGATCCATACATAACATGGCCTCTCCTCCTGTGTCCCAAATTTAAAAACAAATACAAGACCCCCTGCTAACCAGCTTCACCATTATCTGTGCCTTTGTTTTCTTCTCTTCTAGAAGATGAGCCCCTTGTTTTCCAGAGCTGCTCTAAGGGGCTCTAAGAGACCCCAGTCAAGGAAGCCTGAAATTCCTTTATGACGTAGCAACAGTAATTTACAAGTTCTGATACCCACTGCTGTTATATTATAGCAGTGAATTACTGGTTTTAAAATTCAGTCATTCACACTAATGGCTCTCTATGAGAGCCATGCATAGAAAGAAAATTATTTATTGTAGAATCCTGTGAGGACAGAGGTCTTTAAAAGTTCTCCATCTATAGAGGCACCAGCAATCCGAGCAAACAAGTTGAAGAAACAAAATGTGTATGAGTTAGGTGATGTGTTTGTAAGAGTATTGGAAAACCAATCAATCAATCAATCATTACATTTATAGAGCGCGCTACTCACCCGTGAGGGTCTCAAGGCGCTGAAGGCAGGGGGGTGTCGCTACTGCTCGAATAGCCAGGTCTTGAGGTGTTTTCTAAAGGTGAGATGGTCCTGGGTCAGTCGTAGGTGCGCGGGGAGGGAGTTCCGTGTGTTGGCTGCCAGGTAGGAGAAGGATCTTCCTCCGGTGGTGGTTCTGTGAATTTGTTGGACGGTGGCGAGGGTGAGGCTAGTGGAGCAGAGCTGGCGGGTGGGGATGTAGAACGAAAGGCAGTTGTTGAGGTATTTGGGGCCCTTGTCGTGTAGCGCTTTGTGTGCATGGGTGAGGAGCCTGAACGTGATCCTCTTGCAGACGGGGAGCCAGTGCAGGTTTCTCAGGTGGGCGGATATGTGGCTGTGGCGAGGGATGTCGAGGATGAGTTGTGCGGAGGAGTTCTGTATGCGTTGAAGTCGTGTCTGAAGTTTGGCTGTGGTTCCTGCGTATAGGGCGTTTCCGTAGTCCAGTTGACTGGTGACGAGGGTCTGGGTGACGGTTTTTCTGATTTCGGTGGGGATTTATCGGAAGATTTTTTCGGAGCATGTGCAGGGTGTTGAAGCAAGATGACGAGGCGGCGTTGACTTGCTTGGTCATCGCAAGGGAGGAGTCCAGGTTGCGTGCATGGTCCATAGGTGTTGGCGCGGAGCCCAGTGCTGTGGGCCACCAGGAGTCGCCCCAGGCGGATGGGGATTGTCCGAGGATGAGGACCTCCGTTTTGTCTGAGTTCAGCTTGAGGCGACTGAGCTTCATCCATTCTGCGACGTCTTTCATTCCTTCCTTGAGGTTGGTTTTGGCGGTGTCTGGGTCTTTGGTGAGGGAGAGTATCAGTTGGGTGACCTGAAGGTTTTGTATGTCAAACAGGAGTAGGCACTGAAGTCTTTTTTTCCTAGATTTGGAAAATTAGCTGCAACAGAAAAACTTAGGACACCTATCAGAGGGATAACAAACACTATGAGTAAGCTGAGCCCAAAACCCTATCATGTTCATGAGCGCAATTGGGGAAAAAACAATGGAACGCAGAAGGCGAGTGCAGCGAGGCGAGTACACAATATCTATGTCAGCAAAAAGAGGTGCAACAAACTTGAAACGTGGATGCAACATACAGTAGCAGACACAAGAGGGATATTAAACCACTTGAGGTTAACCAACCAAGCTCCCAATAAAGCCATAGGATAGTTATTTACATAGAAATAGAAGAATGTCTTGCACCAGGTAGCAGAATGTATGCCATTAATACTGATGATGAGCACAACAGCAGTGGCATCTTGTTGTGTTAGATGAGCATCACAGTTGTAAGTATGTGACATTAAAATACCAGTGTTTCTGCTACTCATTATTACAACATGTTGCCAATGTTTTCTACATTCCAGAGGCCAGTTCTTGCACCACAATTTGTGGGCCGCTATATGTAATTTCTGCAGTACTTTCAAGCATTGATTGCATTAGTTGAGGCTTTTAAACTCACCTCCATATTTATGTTCTGTTTCAGCTGAACCGTTTACCATATTGCTAGCTTGAAGCCTGAAGTTAGGCACCATAAATCTCAAAAGTTGAGTTTTAGTGTTGAAACATATCCATTAAGAAAGGGTGGGAAGTGGAAGTTACATGGTGGGAATTAACTGAGTTTGTGGCCACCCGCATTATTATTTTAATGGATGCTCACAAACTCGTCCCTGACCCCTTCGCACCATGGAAAAAGTTGGGGATTCACTTCTGCCAAGAGAAGGATTGCATGCCTTTCCAGGCTTCTCTTCTTCTCACACCAAAATTTGGCATACAATGTTTTCTTTTAGAAGCATATTTCCCCCATAGACAAATGCCCCCCAAAAATTAGCAAATCCATTTGCTCGGGTGCTGCCAACTTTCTCATTCGAAAATATGCACGCATATCTTTCCAAATAAATAGAATATGGAATAGAAAATGGAAAATGGAATTCACATAGGTTTTCAAGGAGTGTACCTGGAAAACTGGGTCTATCAAAGGTTTCCAGGTTTACCTATGCACTGTTGTACACCTGAAGATTTAGGACTTTCTTTGAGGACCGAGCCCCCAGATCCTAGATACCGCATCAAGGGACGCAGGTGAAGGAATAGGACAGAATTGACTAAACATGCTACACAAAGGTCGCCTTAGCTTCCTTGACTTGTACAGGAACACATTCACTTTACATCTATTGCTTATCTGATTCATGCGTACAAATTAACTACATGAACCTATTGGAAAATATACGATCTATCTTTCTCACTGCATTTGATGAGATCTTACAGAAAATGGAACTCTACATTGCAACAAAATGGTTTTATGAAAACAAACTAAAGGTGGAAGTGTTTAACTTAGTCTTAAAAAAGGGGCGGTGCCAGAACAGCCAAGAGGAATGAAATGTAACAGATTGGAAACACTCAAGATTAATGTTTTACATCATTTACCATACGTTTTTCGTGAATTGGATTGGATTGCAAGCCTACTTTGAAATGAGTACAGAACAAATTGAAATTTTCCCGAGGAAGGGGATAGAAAGAAGAGTGACAGTGAACATACTTTTTTATAACTTGTCTTTAAAGTGGCACAGGGCTGGTATAGGGAATAAGGGAATACAATATCGCAGTTTAAATAGCTAGACTTTTTATTGCCTCTGTGAATAGTCATTGTATCTCTCTCTGTTCTCCTGCATTTTTTTGAGACCCACATTTGAAAACTGGAGGAAGTTGGATTACAGAATGATGTCTGACATGTTTGAAAAAAGGTCCCTAAAGTTAATTGGTTTGGATGAAAATGTTCATCACCTCATCTTCATGGTGAAAGCGACCTAGTATTAGGCTTTTACAATACCCTCAGGTCAAGAAGCAAAGAGAAATGAATACTTTTTGAATTAGTTTGATGAAGTTGAATGAGAGAGAATATGCAATGATGTGTCACGTTCCTTAAATGTGTGCGCAAGACAACTGTGAGCTATAAAACACTATATGGTTGGTGTGAGAAGTTGGCCTGATATATGATGTTTCCAATTCTGGAACCACCCTGTATCAGTCCAAACAACCCTTATGGTGTCTGGTTGTAAGTCAACCTTATTAGACAAGCTATCCTAGGGGTAGCATGGACTAAGCAGCCTAAAGGCTTAACTTAAGAGGTCGTGTTAAGCGAGCTGTTTTACCACATACAATCCTGTAATATCAAATGAAAGGACACCACACAAGTATATATTATAAAAATATATGTATTTATTACTAAAAACAATCCCCAGTATTCTTTATGAATAAAGGGGCACAAGCGTTAAATCAAAAGCACAGTGTAACATACAAAGTTGCACAATTTTGGATGAGGCCTAGGGGCCACTCAAACCATATACTAAAAAAATGGTATAAGAGATACCAATCGATCAGTGGTTAGGCCTAGGGTGTAGGGAATCGCTGGGAGCAGTCGGGACTAGCAATGCTGAAGTCGGGAAAAGCCCGCGGGATTTGGGTGCAGCACGTAAAGTGCGGCTTGCATCAATGTAAAGTCAATGGTGCGTAAAAGTTACAAAATTAGAGATTAAGGACACTTCCGCTGAACCTAGAGGAACAAAACTTAAGACACAGACCCTAGCGGTGTGTACCAGTGTGGGAACACCGGCGTTGCAATGTTACCTCACCCACAGGAAGTGGGTGCACAGGGTCTAAGTTGAGTCGGGTTTCGTCACGCAGGCTCTTGGTGCTTGGAGCTGAAAGGGCTGCAGGCGAGGTGAAAGAGAAGTGTCCGGTGGAGTCCAAGGGTGGACTCAAGTCGAAAAGTACCTGAAAGCAGAGGGGACAGAGTCTGGGTCACTCAGCAGTGACCAGGGTGGAACCAGGACGGAACCAGGCAATGTCGGGCGCAATCAGGTGGTTGTAGAGGAGCTTCTCTCCGCTGTCACGTGGGCTCTGGGGCATCTACGACGTCCAGGAGCGGGTCACAATCTGTCCCACGCAAGCTCTCGCCGTCGGCGCTGTCGGCTTCAAGATTGGAGCAAACAAGACTTGGCAAAAGCAATCCACGTGAAACCGGGAGATTGCTTCTCACTCGAACCAGGAGGGTCAGAGTGGGAGCTCCTTTTTAGGGGAGCTGGTGCAAATCTGGAGCAACCAGAATCGCAGGTCGAATTTCAAGTTTCGTTGGTACAGGGGCCACAAGCCGGCTGGCAAGTGACCGGACCAACGCGTTGAGCCAAATGGAGCAGAAGGGCCCCACGCAGCACTCGTCGAGTGTGGAGGGCTGAACTTCGGTGCAAGAGTGGCTCAGGGTTGGGGCTTCTCAAACCCCGGTGTACAGCTTCGAGGGTCACTTGTGGGCTGCACGGTCAGCGTCTCGTGGTCAATTCAAGATGGCGTGCCCCACGCTTCCGGTCGCCTCCACGGGTCTCAGCTCTGCAGGGACTGTGGATCGGGCTGTTGGAAGGCAGGCAAGCTTGATCTCGTCGATCTCTGTTGCTTGAGTTCCGGTGAGAACTGCAACAAAGCAGACGTCGATGGCTGGATGGTGCCTGTTTGCACAGGGTGGTCACTCCTTGACCACAAGGGAGATTCTTCAGTCTTCTACGTTGAGTAGGATGTCGAAGGGTCCAGAGTTTTGTTTCTTATGTTTCATCAGGATAATCTGAAGTGCATTGGCACTGCTCCCACTCTTATTCGAATCTAGGGGGCTGGATTACCTGCTAGGTCCCCTCCTATGGGTGGGACCCAGGAAGTGGGTGGATACACCCCCTTCCTTTGATCCTGGCCGCGCTGGGACGGGGGCTGGAGTGCCCCAGAACCGGTTTGGCCGGATTATGCAAGGGGCAGCCTGGTGCTCCCCATGCAGTGTCTGGTTTCTTTCAAACCTCCCTGCTACAATCCACTATCTCCTGTCTGAGGGGGTGTAACACCGCCCTGCGACAGGAAACCCTTTGTCCAGGCCCCCTTGGCTGAGTTTCGGTCAGCTGTAGGGGGTCAGACCTGTGTCTGTGGCAGAAGTATCCATTTTGTGGATGTGAGGCTCTTTTAAAATTAACCGCATTTCAGCAAAGTAACATGTCTTCTCCCTCTAGAGGGGTGGAATGCTATTCCCGTCACCAGAACTGGCGAGGGGATAGTATTCCAAATCGTATGACACCTTACACGACATGTTTTGATAAAGCCAAACCAAAGTTGCTATATAACCGCGAGGATTATAATGCACTTAATAGTATATGGTATGGCATTATCCTGAAACAGCTTAGGGAGTTGTTCCCGACAGCTGCAGACAGGCTCAGCTCATGCTAGAGCTCCATCTCACATTAAACCACGCACTCTGCCTCCAGGATTGATGAGGCCTTCCAAAGGAGTGGCTCACAGGTTTATATGTGTCCAGATATAGGTTTAGATATAGGTATACTATACCTAAGCAAGGGGTGATTACACCACCTTGTCCCAGCTGAGTGATCAGCCAGTTGTGTCAATTTAAGAACCAGCCAGGGGTGGCAAAAGATATGCTGCAGCCCCTGGTAGGCCTTGGTGGCACCTATGCCCTGAGCACCTATAGTGCATTATACAGGGGCTGACAAGGAGTCGATTTCCAATTGTGGTATGTACCTAGGGTACATGGAATCCATTATACAGAGAGAGCAGATGGCCTGGGGCCCTGATTGGCAGGGAACCAGGTCAACTAAGTCGAAAACCAGCTAAACACAAGGCAAAAAATCTGGGGTAACCATAGTCAGGTAGCCACCTTCCTACATAACCCCCCCCCCCCAAACGAAAGGAGATAAGGCTATCCTTGGCCAGGTAAGCCTATATTGCCTGAGTGGCCATATAAGGAAGTACCTGCACTAGCATGGGTACCCCCTGTCTCATGGTCCACTAAGCAGTCCCTCACCCTTGGGGTATTAGAGGGTCTCCACCATAGGGAATCACTACCTTGGGTGTGTTTATGCAAAGTCAAAGGCTGGTTTGGATATGGAGTATTGAAGTGAGGCTCCACTAATTTAGGGCTCAGCTTCCTCCAAGTATCTTCCACCATGTGTGCCTTTCTTTCTTCAACTGAGTTGCACTGTGCTCTCAGGGTCAACCTCTGGCTACCTAAAGCTGGAGGCTGGGTCCCTCTGTTTGGCTTGCTGGAGGGACAGTTCAGGTTTGGGCCCTTTGGGTCCCAGGTTTGGCTGTGCCCAACAGAATCCATCTGTGGGAGGTCCCTAACTACTTTTAAGGGGGGTCCCTCAGGAGTTTTTTAAGTTTTCACCTCACTAGGGCTACTAGTTTTGGCGCCCCTAATCTGTTGATGGGGGTGCTTTATTTGACAGGGGGCCCTCTGGGTCTCACTGTCCTTCTTGTCCTCTGCAGCCCTGGGCTGACTAAGGCAAGGTAGAGAGGGGCAGGTTACCTGCTCCAGACTGGGTCCCACCTGAGAAGGGTCCACTGCCATCAGAGGCTCTGTCAGGCCAGGCTTAACAACCTCTGGGGCAGTTCCTTCATCAGGGGTAGGATCAGTTCCCTGAGGAGGCTGATCCTGTCCTAATGTCTGGTGAGGGGAAGATTTCTCTTCCTCCTCCATGCTCTCAGTTTGTGTGGAGTTATCCATCATTTCAGGCTTCACAACACACATATCAGTTTGAGTTTGGGCTGTGGCCATCACAGCCCCACCAACCTTTTCAGGAGGGGACTCAGTTTGGGTTTCTGCTGTTATCATAACAGCTTTGCTATTCTGTTCAGGAAGAGCTTTTGCTAAAGATGGGGCAGAGAGTTGCTCAGTCCTACCAACCTTTTCAGGAAGGACATCTTGAATTGGGGCTGTAGCCATTACAGCCCCACTAACCTTTCCATTGGGATTTACCATTCTAGAATGGGTTTCCTGTTCAACCTCAGCCCAGGCTGAGATTTCCAAATCATTACCAAGTAGGCAGTCTACAGGCAAGTTTGATGACACTGCCACTCTCTTTGGGCCAGTGACACCTCCCCAGCTGAGACTTACTACTGCCATGGGATGATTTGTTTGGATTCCGTCAATGTTTGTTACCTGGTATGTGGCACCTGGTAAAAGTTGCTTAGAGGGGACTATACAGTCAGCCACCATGGTGATGCTAGCCCCTGTGTCTCTAAAGGCTTCAACTTTCAAACCATTGATGATGGGTTCTTGTCTATATTTGCTCAAAGTATTTGGGCAATCAGAGAAGTTGGCAAACCCCATGCCAGTCTCATAAACAAGATTATTGGGTGAGGGGGACCTGGATAGGCCAGGGTCCACCTGTGCTCCAAAAGTAAACCCACCCAGATTCCTGGGTGTGCTCCCACTTCCTGGGGGATTACTGCTGACAGTAACAGGAGGTGTTGGAACTGGCTTTGGAGGTATATTTTCTTTATTGCCATTATTGGGGCAACAGTTGTCTGTTTTGTAATGCCCAACCTGTTTACAGACATGACAATAAGGCTTTCTCTGAGTTGAAGAAGTGTCTTGGGACCACCCCCATTCTTGGAGTTTTGGGACCCTGGGGAAGTCTTTTCCTTACTTTTATCCTCACCCTTTTCTTGAGGCTTGATAGACTCCTTCTTCTGGTTACTGTCCTGATTCTTAGGCCTAATCATGGTTCTGACCCATTTATCTGCCCTCTTTCCCAATTCTTGGGGAGAGGTCAAATCTGAGTCCACCAGGTGCTGGTGTAAGAGCTGGTTCTGACAATTACTTAGGATCTGCTCCCTCATAATCAAATTATACAATCCTGTGAAGTCATGTACCTTGCTGCCATGTAGCCAACCCTCCAGAGCCTTAGTAGCACAATCTACAAAATCAGTCCAGTCCTGTGTCTGTGTCTTCTGGGTGTCTCTGAACTTCAACCTGTACTGTTCAGTGGTTAAGCTAAACCCATCTATTAGGACACTCCTCAGGACTTTGTAATTGTTTGCATCCTCATGTCTAACAGTGAGGAGCTTATCTCTCCCTTTCTCTGAAAAGGAGTACCATAAGATTGCTGCCCACTGTTCCTCAGGAACCTGCTGTACCATGCAGGCTCTCTCAAGAGCAGTTATCCACTTGTGGATGTCATCCCCTTCCTTGTAGGGGGGCACAATCTTTGTCAGGTTTCTACTATCATAGGACCTGGGTTTCTCTATAGGAAGTTTGCTGCCACCAGTGGCATCTAAGCCACACATTTTCTGTTCTCTTGCCAAGGCAAGTCTAGCTTGAGCCAGGGCTACCTCCTCCCTCTCTATTTGGAGTTTGACAGCTCTCATCCTGGCCTTATGCTCTATCTTTTGTGAGGCAGTCATGCCTCTCTGAGATTCTCTGGAGGCACTAGAATTATGAGAGTCCCCTGATGGAGATCTCACTCTTCTGTTGCCTGGGAGAATGCTCTGGTGGGACCTGGGGAGGTGCTGGCCCTCTCCATTTCCCAGTAGGTTTAAGTTGGCCTGGTTAAGCCTGGCAACTACAACCTGGTTAACCCCTTGATCCTGATCTTCAGGTTCATCTAAGTCTGAACCATCCTCCTCCTCTTCCTCCTCTTCTTCTTCCTCCTCTGGAGTGGTATCAGTTACAGGGGGGTTCACTCCATCTCCTGACTCTAAGGGAACTGCATTCGCCTTTTCTAAGTCATCCTGTTCTAGAATGGCTATCAGGGAAGGACTGGTGGGACTTCTGCCCCTTTTTAACCCTCTTGAGATGCACAAGGCAACTAAGTCTTTGTGGGTTAGCTTGTCATAGCTGGAAGTTGCCTTGGTAAGGTCAACTGTCACAAAACCAGACCCTGAGGCCTTTCCTGTGTCAGACATGACTCTAGTGTGGTGTAAGTGATGCACCTACCTACACTAAGTGTTTCCCTACTGTACCTTACTAGTGAGTTGTAGTCAGGGTGTGCTAATCCCTTTAATCTACAACTACTAAGTTCAGTAGAACTTAAATATGCTAAGCTTTTGATTTATATGTACCTAGAGGTACTTGATGTGATCTTTCAATTTGATAAAAAGATTGCAATGGTAAAACAACAGCAAGCTCAAATCCGCACCGCTGCTCACCAATGTGAGAAGTTGGCCTGATATATGATGTTTCCAATTCTGGAACCACCCTGTATCAGTCCAAACAACCCTTATGGTGTCTGGTTGTAAGTCAACCTTATTAGACAAGCTATCCTAGGGGTAGCATGGACTAAGCAGCCTAAAGGCTTAACTTAAGAGGTCGTGTTAAGCGACCTGTTTTACCACATACAATCTTGTAATATCAAATGAAAGGACACCACACAAGTATATATTATAAAAATATATGTATTTATTACTAAAAACAATCCCCAGTATTCTTTATGAATAAAGGGGCACAAGCGTTAAATCAAAAGCACAGTGTAACATACAAAGTTGCACAATTTTGGATGAGGACTAGGGGCCACTCAAACCATATACTAAAAAAATGGTATAAGAGATACCAATCGATCAGTGGTTAGGCCTAGGGCCTAGGTAATCGCTGGGAGCAGTCGGGACTAGCAATGCTGAAGTCGGGAAAAGCCCGCGGGATTCGGGTGCAGCACGTAAAGTGCGGCTTGCATCAATGTAAAGTCAATGGTGCGTAAAAGTTACAAAGTTAGAGATTAAGGACACTTCCGCTGAACCTAGAGGAACAAAACTTAAGACACAGACCCTAGAGGTGTGTACCAGTGTGGGAACACCGGCGTTGCAATGTTACCTCACCCACAGGAAGTGGGTGCACAGGGTCTAAGTTGAGTCGGGTTTCGTCACGCAGGCTCTTGGTGCTTGGAGCTGAAAGGGCTGCAGGCGAGGTGAAAGAGAAGTGTCTGGTGGAGTCCAAGGGTGGACTCAAGTCGAAAAGTACCTGAAAGCAGAGGGGACAGAGTCTGGGTCACTCAGCAGTGACCAGGGTGGAACCAGGACGGAACCAGGCAATGTCGGGCGCAATCAGGTGGTTGTCGAGGAGCTTCTCTCCGCTGTCACATGGGCTCTGGGGCATCTACGACGTCCAGGATCGGGTCACGATCTGTCCCACGCAGGTTCTCGCCGTCGGCACTGTCGGCTTCAAGATTGGAGCAAACAACACTTGGCAAAAGCAATCCACGCGAAACCGGGAGATTGCTTCTCACTCGAACCAGGAGGGTCAGAGTGGGAGCTCCTTTTTAGGGGAGCTGGTGCAAATCTGGAGCAACCAGAATCGCAGGTCGAATTTCAAGTTTCGTTGGTACAGGGGCCACAAGCTGGCTGGCAAGTGACCGGACCAACGCGTTGAGCCAAATGGAGCAGAAGGGCCCCACGCAGCACTCGTCGAGTGTGGAGGGCTGAACCTCGGTGCAAGAGTGGCTCAGGGTTGGGGCTTCTCAAACCCCGGTGTACAGCTTCGAGGGTCACTCGTGGGCTGCACGGTCAGCGTCTCATGGTCAATTCAAGATGGCGTGCCCCACGCTTCCGGTCGCCTCCTCGGGTCTCAGCTCTGCAGGGACTGTGGATCGGGCTATTGGAAGGCAGGCAAGCTTGATCTCGTCGATCTCTGTTGCTCGAGTTCCGGCAAAAACTGCAACAAAGCAGACGTCGATGGCTGGATGGTGCCTGTTTGCACAGGGTGGTCACTCCTTGACCACAAGGGAGATTCTTCAGTCTTCTACGTTGAGTAGGATGTCGAAGGGTCCAGAGTTTCATTTCTTATGTTTCATCAGGATAATCTGAAGTGCATTGGCACTGCTCCCACTCTTATTTGAATCTAGGGGGCTGGATTACCTGCTTGGTCCCCTCCTATGGGTGGGACCCAGGAAGTGGGTGGATACACCCCCTTCCTTTGATCCTGGCCGCACTGGGACGGGGGCTGGAGTGCCCCAGAACCGGTTTGGCCGGATTATGCAAGGGGCAGCCTGGTGCTCCCCATGCAGTGTCAGGTTTCTTTCAAACCTCCCTGCTACAATCCACTATCTCCTGTCTGAGGGGGTGTAACACCGCCCTGCGACAGGAAACCCTTTGTCCAGGCCCCCTTGGCTGAGTTTCGGTCAGCTGTAGGGGGTCAGACCTGTGTCTGTGGCAGAAGCATCCATTTTGTGGATGTGAGGCTCTTTTAAAATTAACCGCATTTCAGCAAAGTAACATGTCTTCTCCCTCTAGAGGGGTGGAATGCTATCCCCGTCGCCAGAACTGGCGAGGGGATAGTATTCCAAATCGTATGACACCTTACACGACATGTTTTGATAAAGCCACACCAAAGTTGCTATATAACCGCGAGGATTATAATGCACTTAATAGTATATGGTATGGCATTATCCTGAAACAGCTTAGGGAGTTGTTCCCGACAGCTGCAGACAGGCTCAGCTCATGCTAGAGCTCCATCTCACATTAAACCACGCACTCTGCCTCCAGGATTGATGAGGCCTTCCATAGGAGTGGCTCACAGGTTTATATGTGTCCAGATATAGGTTTAGATATAGGTATACTATACCTAAGCAAGGGGTGATTACACCACCTTGCCCCAGCTGAGTGATCAGCCAGTTGTGTCAATTTAAGAACCAGCCAGGGGTGGCAAAAGATATGCTGCAGCCCCTGGTAGGCCTTGGTGGCACCTATGCCCTGAGCACCTATAGTGCATTATACAGGGGCTGACAAGGAGTCCATTTCCAATTGTGGTATGTACCTAGGGTACATGGAATCCATTTTACAGAGAGAGCAGATGTCCTGGGGCCCTGATTGGCAGGGAACCAGGTCAACTAAGTCGAAAACCAGCTAAACACAAGGCAAAAAATCTGGGGTAACCATAGTCAGCTAGCCACCTTCCTACAGTTGGTTTGTAAAACCTGAGAAACGCAAGCCATATATGGGCAGGTACTATAAGAGTGACGGTGAAATGGTTACTTGCATGGTGGACATGTAAGAAAATGAAAATGTTTCGAAAGTAAATGATGACTGCCACATAAAGAACACTGGAAACCGCATTCCGAAGGGCCCAGACTAGTACAGATATGCCCGCAAAAATAATAGCAAAAACTACAACAGAGATATCACATTTATTGTTATTGGTCATCAGGGTCAGTGCACAGAAAGCAACATATTTAATCAAGGATAACAGGAAAATCCATGATATTTTGGTCGTTTTTTTTAGCTGTATTGCACAAGAACACCAGGTAGTTACATATTCATCACTTTGGAAGCATCTGCAAGGAAAATATGTATAAGAACGCAAACAGTCAATCAATCAGCATTTCTAAAATGCAGCTTATCACCCCGGGCGATACCTAGGTGCTGGGGTGTGGTGAGCCTCAGTTGAACAGCCAGGTCTTAACTCCCTACCTAATGTCACTGAGTGAAGTGAAGGTTGGGAGGCGGAGTAAGAAGGTAATTCCCGGACTTGGCGGCGAGGAAAGAGAAAGAACGAGCTTCACTGAGAGTTCGCCGGATGTAAAGGACGTGAGTCAGGGTGAAGGAGGCAGATCGAAGGTGTCCGGTCAGTTGGTGGAAGGTCAGGCGATAGTAGATGTAGGAGGGTGCAATGTTGTGGTGAGCCTTGAAGGCGAAGGACAACAGTTTGAAGTGGTATCTCTTCTGTACAAGTAGCCAGTGGTGGTTTCTGAGGTGGTGCTGATGCTGGTGCATCTGGGGAGGTTGAGGATGAGCCTGGTTGTGGTGTTCTGTATGGTCCGTAGTTGTTTAAGTGGCTGGATAGTGGTTCCGGGGTACAGTGAATTCCTGTAGTCCAGTCAGCTGGTGACAAGGGCTTCAATCACAGTTTTCCTGATCCACCCGAAGATCTTGTGAAGCATGCAGAGGATGTGGAAGAAGAAAGAGTCTACTACATTGACCTGGTGCTTCGCGGAGAGATCGCTCTCAAGGACGATGCCGAGGTTGCGGGCGTGGGTTAGGTGAGGGTCCGAGTGCAATGGGCCACCATTTGGCATCCCATGGCTAGTTGCTCCTTCTGAAGATGAGAACTTCTGTCTTGCCAGTGTTCCGTTTCAGGCAGTTGAATCTCATACAGTCGGCAATGTTAGTCATGGCTTTCTGAAATTGCATCTGGTGGTGGTGGTGTCTTTCATGAGGGAGAGATGAGTTGGGTGTCATCCGTGTTTGTGTTGAGATGATGTTGAGTCTGTAGGTGCGGACGATGTCAGGCAATGGAGTCATGTAGGCATAAAAGCATTTGGGGCTGAGGGATGGTCCTTGGGGTACCCAGCAGATGATGCTTTTGGGTTTGGATGTTAATGGTGGCAGGCAGATTTTCCTTGTGCGCCCTGAGATGAAGAAGGAGATCCACTTGAGGGTGTTGAAAGGTCAAGTAGGGTAAGGATGTTGAGGTCACTGAGGAAGATGTAGTACCTGGAGTCAATTGCCAGGGGGCAATGACTTTGGAGATGGTGTTTCAGAGGACGGGGGTCCAGGGTTTTGTAGGCAAGGGTTCCTCAGATGGTTGTGTTTGCGTCAAATCAGATTTGGAAGTTGAGGTATTACATGGTTGATGAAATAGCGCCTTCGGTGGTGGTGCTTTGGAGGGTCTTCTTGTGGATGATGGTGATGCCTCCTCTGTGTTTGATGGTGCAATCTCTGTGTATCATCTTCTAGGCATGGGGCATCATGTTCACAATGACGGTGATTGAGGATGGTGTGAGCTAGGTCTTGGTGATAAACATCATGCTGGAGGTGGAAGTGGCAATGGTGTTCCAGATTTCTGTGGCGTGCTTGCAAAGGGACCAAACATTGAGCAGCATGCACTGGAGCTGTACTAAAGGGTTGGAAGTCAGCTGTGTAGTTGCGCCAAGGGTTTCGGTGCTGTAGGTGAACCAGAAGCGGTAACAGGTGAAGGGTCCTCCGTGTGTCTTGGGGAGGTGGTGCAGCAGTTGTTGTGGCCTCTGGGGGCCAGGAGCTCGGTGATAGTGTGGCGATAGTTGGCAGGAGAGCTAGGGGTCCTGGCGCTGGGTGCGGTCACGGCACAGACGGGCTTGCCTTAGGCATGCAGTAGTGCTGGGAGGTGGGTTGGGCTGTCGGAGAGAATGAGAACTGTACAACCAGCGTTGGGTGAACGGCAGGATGAGTGCACCGAGGGGACCAGAGGAATTAACAAAAGTGGCCTAAATAAATAAAATAAACATAAAGCTAACACCAAAAACCGACTGAAAAAATAACTCAACGAAATGTGCAAAAAGCTTTGAGCACCAGGAATTGATGGTTTGACCAATCCTGAGGGTCTCAGGACTGGCCGCAGGCACCAGAGTATGGGGCTAGGATGAGGCTGTGGGGAGCGGCGCATGACCAAGGAGGTCAGGACCTCTCCAGTACCTGGTTATGTTATAATGTGCATACCTCTAGAGTGCAATATCACCTAGGAAGGTTTTCTGATGCTGAGCAGGTGTGAGTCCAGCCAAACATAGAGCCTAGTGGGACTGCTCGAAAAGCCAAGTCTTCAGTTTTGTGCAGAATTCAAGAAGGGAGGAGGAGGCTCTTATGTGTAGTGGCAGGTAATTCCACACTTTATGAGCTATATTGAAGAATGTTTGACCACCTGTCTGGTCTTCCATTTGCGTGGGATGTATGCAATTAGAAGTCTGGACCAGTGGAGGTCTCACAAACGTTTTTGAAAGCAGATGCAATTGTTGAGATATGCTGGACTAATATTGTGTAGTGCAGGTTGGGTACAAAAAGAGTGCTGAGTTGACACAGGTAGAGATAGAGGATGCATCAGAGAAAGTTGTAATAGAGAATAAGCAGAGAGAAAGGAAAGTGTGGGAGAGAATGTTGAAAAAACAGAGCTGGATATAGAGTGAGGTACTAAAAAACGAATAACATAGTAAGCAAGATAAGGTTGAGGGAACAGAGTTGGAGAGAGAGTGCTGAAGTAGAGATAAAGCTGAGAAAGAGGTAGAGAGAGATGAGGAATGGAGTGGAGTAGAGCGATGAGGTAAAAAGAGAGCTGAGTTTAGAAGTGGTGACACTAATGGAGGAAAGATACAGTACGATTAAAACAAGGTAGTGAGTTTCAGCGAAAGGCATAAGGGGGAGTGTGAGCTGAGGCAGATGGAGGGTAGAGAGGTAGAGAATTGAAGGTACTCACAGAGGGGTAAAGAGAGAGGATGTAATTAAAAGAGGTAGAAAGCAGTGGAGGACACAGGTGTATTGAGAGAGAGAGAGGTGAGGTAGACATAAGTAAAGAAGAGAGAGTTGAGAGAGGGGTAAAGGTAAAGAGATGTATAGCAAGTTAGAGAGAAAGACTATTGTGTGATTAGGGTGGTGTAATTTGCAGTTTTGTAAAAATATTTTGGCAATATGAAAACTTCTTGAGCATTTCATTTTGATTTTCTTTATCTGCGCTGTATGCATGGCTACTAATGTCAATCCTAATGTAGGTGTGACACTAAAGAAGCCGATTAAGCCCGCTCCGCTGCTGGCCCCCGCGTCCCAGCGCCACCGGGAGTCCAGTCAATTAGTGCACCCGTGGGGGGACGGCACACACCCACTGCCTTGGGATTAACCTGCAGGTGTGCTCTCGTTACCTCCAAGGGGCACAGTCAGCACTGAGGAGGGCAGGTGGTGCTGGACTTAGTGGGAAATTCTCCTCCGACCCCAGCTTCTGCTGCTGTAACTCCCGTCTGTGAACTGGGACCTTTACTGTGGCGGTACACTGTCCCCAATGCGGCCGACCACACAATCTAGCGGCATATCCGTAAGGAGCTTGACTCATCCACCGCCTCTCAGTAGTGTAGTTCTGATCCGAGCGCAGACCTCAGCACACTCTCGGCCTCCCCTCCGTGTGCGGGCCCTAACCACGGTCTCTCATGTTGCGGACAGCCACCCTCCTGCGCGCCAATCTCAGCTCCGATAACTACTTCAGGGCCCCGCCTCCGACTCAGTAGAGACCTCAAACTCCGCCGGCTGCAGCGCTTCGAGTGCCGCTCTCAGAGCCTTGATGTTGGGCTAACCAGGTTCCCCGTACGTTGCGGAGACACCTCCGCTGCCCAGGTCACAGATGAAGCAGTCAGAATAGATGATGGGGAGAAAGGTCGACGTAGCCACCCCCCCCCCATTTCTTTAGTTTTTAAAATATTTTTTTGTTAATATTTTGTTTGTTTTTAATTTTGAACTTACTGGAGTGAGAATATTCATTGTTACCCCTCCGCAATCCAACACTTTCCCTACTGTTGCACTGATTAGAGTTGGAATAGTAATTGTTACCCCTCCGCTATCCAACACTTTCCCTATTGGAACACTTATTGGAATTGGAATAGTAATTTTTACCCCTCCGCTATCTAACACTTTCCCTATTGTTGCACTGCCTGGAGTAGGAATAGTAAATGTTATCTCTCCGCTATCCAACACTTTCCCTACTGTTACAATTATTGGGTGGGATTAGTAAATGGTATCCTCCGCAATCCAACAATTTCCCTACTGTTGCACTGACTAGAGTGGGAATAGTAATTTTTACCCTTCTGCTATTCAACACTTTCCCTTCTGTTGCACTCATTGGTGTGGGAATAGTACATTTTATCCCTCGGCGATCCAACACTTTGGTTACTGTCACACTTATTGGAGTGGGAATATTAATTTTAACCCCTCCTCTATCTATCTATCTATCTATCTATCTATCTATCTATCTATCTATCTATCTATCTATCTATCTATCTATCTATCTATCTATCTATCTATCTATCTATCTATCTATCTATCTATCTATCTATCTATCTATCTATCTATCTATCTATCTATATATCTATCTCACTTTGTCGATAGCTGGCTTGTTTCTACATGGGTAATCTCATTTGCTTTAGGGACTGTGCTCGGATTTCTGGGGCGAAACAAAATAAAGTAAATACATCATAGAACACCATGACTCTGAATTAGAACTACAGGCCATGTTGCTCCTGCAGTCTCTCAAAGGAACAACTTGAGCCTATCACCAACATGAACGCAATGTGAATACCAATGGAACAAAGTAACTGTCAGTATGTCTCTATCGAATATACTAAACTTAACTGTGAGTGCCAGCTAGCTCAGAGGTCACTAGAAACTTTCTCGAATACACAAGAAGGAATTAGCCTTTGACAACCGCATAAACATGACAACTTGTGTTTCTCTAGGACTGGAACAAATATCTTCAGAGTCGTGGAAACAATTGATAACTATTTTACTCAGTCAATCGTGCATGCTTCGTTTCTACAGAGTTGCAGAAAAATAGTGAGACCGGCGTTTTCAATAAAAAGGTTTATTGAACAGGCTTCTTTCTCATGCAAGAGAGGTGAACTGCTACAATCGTTAGACGGAATGCAAAGTATAATGCGTACAGCGCAAACAGTAATATAAAATAATACTGTAATAGCATTGTCTTGTGCTACGACATATATAAAAATACATACATAAATAACACCGGCTAAAATACTCAACTGGTGCTTCTAAAATGCGCCTACCCCAATGTACCTAACCTAGGTCTAGTACCAGAGAAGAAGTAGGTGCTGCTTAGCATACGTTTTAGTTCTGCCAAGAACTGCTAAAGGTTTCTCTAGGTTCTAATCAGCTCCATACCTTTAGAATGAACGAGGTTGGTATCTCTGTCTCGGACTCGATTTCCCAACACCCCAAAAGGGAGTCCGAAACACTGGAGCTGGATTCTCGGCAGAGGAGGACAGCTTCTTGTCAGTGCGTCAGCTGGAGAGTCGGCTTTCTTCGGCACTTGCTGTAGCAAGCTGCGTCGGGCAAGTAGGTAGTCGAACTGCACTGAACCACACCGTGCTTTGCCATAGCAAGTGCAGATATATTTATACCTTGAAGGTGTTTAGGAATGCCAGCTTTGACGTAAAGTCGGGCATATGAACGTCATGGATAAACCCCTAAGGAATAGTTGTTCATGCATAATAAGTGAGTTCTTGGAGAAATCAATATCCAGGCTAGGGGAAGTCGCTAACAGCTTAAGAGTCTTGTTTTCCAAGAAATCGTTGTGACGCTGATGAACGGATGAAAGTACCCCTGCCTGTATTTGGATAGCATGGGCTATGCCTAAATAAGAACTGGATTTCTATGCCTAAATAAGGGCAAAGCAAATTGTACCTATATAAGGGCATGAATCGGGAAAATTAATTTGGAATCTAAAACGCCATACAACACCCACTCCACTTTCTTATGTACGACATTTCTTAGTTCTAAACATGTGAAACATATCTAAAATATATCTACACATGAAGTGTGAGAATCCCACCCAAAAATACATAAAAATGCATCTGAACTGGTTGTACACATAAGCATTGGTGCTGTGTGCATTAAAGCAATGTTTCATTCTAAGCATAGTTTTACAGTTAAATGCTAAATAAATGAAATATGAAAATATACATTTATGAAAATGGCTCGTAAATACAGAAGAAAAAAGCTTAAACCATTTCATGTCAGATTACATAAAACTGTTTGTATGTGGACAAGGTCAAATATTGTCTGGAAGTATCCAAAGAATTTGTGTTCTCTATGAATACTTCTACTTTAAGCAGTTTACTTGTGAAAAATACAAATTTGGAGAAAAAAAAGTAATCATGAGAATAAGAGTCCCAAAGCTAGAACTTTGTTTTGAAAAATGAAGGTCAAATTCAAAGTCTCTCAGAACACTGTGTGCCAAATTCAAAAGTCAGAAGATTTTATGTTTTCTCCAAACACTAACACTAAGGGCCAGATGTAGGTCGGCAAATACCGGTAGGTAACGGCCGGAATTCGATAATTTCGTCCGTTACCGACCGGTATCCAGGAAATGAGATGTAGGAGTGTAATATTTTCCGAATCGGTAAATATGAGTCGGTATTTCTCCGAATCGGAAAATATGAGTCGGTATTTTACCGATATGGAATATTCCGATTTTACAAGTACCGAATTCTTAATTACCGAATCGGTAACTAAGAAATGGTAAAATAATGGGCATGGAGATGTAGGAAACCCGAAAAATATCGAATTTAAGGAAATTCGGTATTTAGGAGTTGGTATTTACCATGGATTGAATGCAGGTGGTAACCAGGTGCAGGCTATAAAATGAGGCCCAAAATGCAACAGTGTAACCAGAATGGTGGCTTCTACGTCATTGCAAGGCGGCAAAGACTACAGGCAGCAGGAGAGAAGGAATGGGTACGAGAGGAGCAAGTGTACAGGCAGAGGATAACACTTTTCCAACTGACAGAGCCTGAAATACTCCAAAGGTACAGGCTACATCCCAAACCATCCTGACCCTGATCAGGGACCTACACCTACTCCTGGAGCACCCAACACCAAGAGCGCACACATCCCACCCCATGTGCAGGTGCTCGGCAGCCTACACCTGCTTGCCTCTGGGCGTTACCAAAGTGTGATAGCTGCAGTAGGTGGTGTGTCCCAGAGCTGCCTGTCCCGTTTCTTCAGGAGGTTCCTTAACGCCATGATGCAGAGGATGGAGCATTATATTTCATTCCCTGACACACCAGTGGAACTTGCAAAGACCAAGAATGATTTGTATCAACTGGCACACTTCCCTCACGTGATAGGCTTCATAGATGGCACCCACATACCACTCTGCCCACCTGCAGCCACAGAACACATATACAGGAACCAGAAGTCGACGCACTCCATCAATGTGCAGGTCATATGCAACGCTGGAAGCATCATCACAGATATCGTGGTGAAATTCCCTGGGAGTACCCATGATTCGTACATATTCCAGAATAGTGGGATATACACACGCCTAGTTGCCGGAGATTTTGGGAACGGATACCTGCTAGGTAAATTACATTGACACACCCTGACAGTCACAGTAGATGAATGTATCATGATAATGCAACTAATGGCAATTTTTCTCCCCCCCTAGGCGATAGTGCATATGCCCTGCGGTCCTTTGTGCTCACCCCCTACCTCAACCCATCCACCAGGAGAGAAAGGCGTTACAATGTGGCTCACAGATCTACATGCAACGTTGTGGAGCGTACATTTGGACTCCTCAAGAGCAGGTTTCGCTGCCTCCACAAGAGTGGAGGGGCACGCCAGTACACTCCAATCCTGTGCTGCAAAATCATTGCGACCTGTGCCACATTACTCAATCTTTCCACCAAGGAAGGCACAGAGGTGGAGATCACACATCATGAGGACATTGATGATGACACAGAACAGGCAGAGCCCTATGCAACAGGAGCAGCATCAGCAACAGATGGGAGACTAAGACGGGCAGAGATCACACAGCAATATTTCTGATTGAGTAATGAGACACAGACAGGCTAAGAATATGATGTACGTAGTTTAATTTTCACTACGCCTTACCAATCATACCACACAATAGTAACAAAAAATATCAATGTCCATGACTGGGTTGTCACAGTTAACCCCACCGTGACCTGTCCTTTGGGTTGAAGGCATAGTTACTGTTTCCGTCCACTGATTACAGGGTGGGACTGACGTGGCTGTGTTTCACGGCTTTCGGTGTTGCCTGGCTCTGTGGATTGACACCTGCCGCTCCTGCGTATTTCCGGAACAGGAGTGCTTCCGCCACTCCTGCTGGTGGAATCTTCACTTTCCCCCACACATGTGTCGCCTCTAGTGGCTGTCTGTTGCGTAAGCATTAGCTCCATGGCAGAGGTCACTCTGCCCATCCCCATAGATAAATCGGTGCAGCAGTGCACAATTGCATCCTGCATCGATACTGACCGTCTGCACAGCAGGGAGGTAGCAGTTGCAAAGCGGTTTAATGCTTTGGTCTGCTGGCGCAAACCCACGCGAGCCTTGCGCCTCTCCAAGTGGTCCCTGTCCAATTTGTCGCACAGGACTGTCATGCACTGGGTAATGTCTGACATGCCATTAGCCAACGACTGCATGCCGTCAAAAATGTTCCCTGTGCCCTTGTCAATGTTATCCAGCTTGTTGTTAATGGTGCGCACCTGCCTCTGAACATCCATCATTGCCTTTGCCTGCAGGCGCTGGACCTTGACCATGGTGCCCTCCAGACCACAGAAGACCCCCTCAACGGCCTGCCCTTCAGCTCTCTCTCGTGCCCTTCGGACTCGGACACTGGCCCGCACAGCTCTTGGAGTGGGCTGCTGCTCAGCGTTGGCTGACTCTGGTGGATTGCTTGCCAAGTCACACTCCTCCTCTTCCTCCTCAGATGTTTCTAGGATGCGGAGAGGGGGCACATCAAGCCGCCTTGCCCTTTCCTGCACAGGTGACGGTGTAGTTGGTGTGGGGGACTGTGCTGCTGCTATTGACTCCTGACTCCCAAACAAAATAGGTGACTGAGGCTGTGGTGTGGTTGTTTTCTCAGGTGTCTTGGCTGCCTGCTCAGTGTTCTTCCCTCGCTGAACTGTTCTGCGACCAGCTTCTTCTCTCCTCTTCTCCCTATCCATTGCTGTGCTGCACGATGACTCTCCTGTGGACAGACATGGACATTGTGTCAGTGGAGTAGTTCACCTGTGTGTCTTGATTTTATCACACTACTATCACACATTTGCCTGCTCCTCCTTTGCTTCTGCTAGTAGTGTGTTGCATCCCTTGCTGTATGGTATGCTGACTGCATTGCTTTATCTACATATGACTACATCTCCCATGAAGCATTGCTGGGCATTAGTAAAACCTGTTCTGGTGTGTGATGTAGGCACACAGAGTGGGGAAGGGGAACAGGGAAATGGGTTGTTGATAATGTCCATGCTTCTTACCTTGTTTCTTTGCAGCTCTGGCGGTGCTGTCAGCGTCCCCAATGGCAGTGAGTCGTGGTGCTCGGTTTCTGCCTCCCCCTGTTGCTGCAGCTTCTTTTCTGTGGGCAGCTAGTTTCTTTTTGGTGATAATACGAAGGTCATACCACCTTTTTTTTAAATCATCAATTTCCCGGTGGGTGACCCCGATGGCATTTACCTTTGCTTGGATATCAATCCAGGTAGTGCGCTTGACAGACTCTGCAACATGCAGAGACTGTTTGCCAAAGATTTTGCAGTAGTGTTTCACCACCTCTTCTACCAGCACCTGCAGTTCTTCAGGGCTGAATTTCAGTTTCCTCCTGCGGTCTGCTGCATCCCTCTGGCCATCCTGGGTCTCCATTGTGCTGTTCAGGTAAGCTCAGGGAAGCCTGCTCCTCTGTCTGTCCTCCTGCTCTCCTGACTGTTCAGTTTCTGCACCTGCATGGGTGTGGACACTCCCAGGTACTGGGGAGGGGTGCTTGATTCTGATTGGTTGATTCCACTGTACCTTTGTTTTTGGGTGTGGTTGGTGTTTCTGATTGGTTCACAGGCTCACATGTTTGTCAGTTTCAAATTTCCCTGTGGGTATTTACCGAATCGGTAATTTCCGATTCGGTAAATTCCTATTCGGTAAAACCCATTCATTCCTATGGGCCAGGAGGCCCATAGGAATGAATGGGTTTTACCGAATCGGTATTTACCTATTCGGAAATGTAACGACCGGGGTCGGGGACAGGCACCCACAAAACACAGTACCAAAATGTAAGTGCAAAGGATTTAATGGTAATGTAAAGGGTAAAGGGAAACAAACAATACAGATAGTTTTCTGGAATCACCAGTCTTAAATACGTTACCCCACTCACAGCTCTGGTGGTTCACACCGTCCTCCGCATGTACATCGGTCCCGATGTACGCCAACGGAGGGAACTGTGCTAATTAGCGGCCGACAATGCCGTTCGATGGCTGTGAGGGGTCGTTACTCGCAATAGTAGGGCAGCAGTCTTGAGGAACGTGGGAGTCGCCCAGCCGGGTTCTCTACCACTCGTTCCCGTGTGAGTACAGGGAGCAGCCGCTCTACCTGTATCCTTGGAAGCTGTTCTCTAAGCTGTGCCCAATGGACTGTGACGCGGCAAACACCTCCCGGTGTGCGTCTACAGTATCCTGACAAGGTATCGTGAAAAAGTGAGGAGGTCGAGAGCAGCCGCTCGATCGGACCTTCCCCTTTCCGCCAAGACCGCGGAGACGCCGCAAACTCCTCCCGGAGTGCGTCTCAACGCGCTGTCCCGGACAACTCTAGTATGGGGGCTGGGAGCTTTGGCTCACACCAACCTCCGTTGTTCTGACCTCGATAAGACCCACGGACAGGGCTGGGAGCGTCCGCTCCTACCAGCCTCTACCCTGGACTCTGATCAGGACCACGCTGACTCGTCCGAGTCAGAAGGCGCCCTACCGCGCGGACGCCTGCTACTAGGATATAAACAGAGACACGGGGCTAAGAGCGGGAGCTCTTTCCTACCTCCGTTCTCCCGAAGATCCTCAAAAGCCCAAAGTTCCAGGTCACGGAGCGCTCTACTCCAGGGTATGTCGGCGTAGGTGTCTGAATATCCGACACAGCGTCCTTTCCTTTTCCGCCTAAATAGGCGGTCCTTCAATGTTATGCAACCTGAATTCCCGGTGTTGCATAATCCATTCTCGCTAGGCATTCTGGGAACTGTAGTCCGCTCTGGTTGCGGCACGCTGAACCCGTCGACGGTGTAACGGGGGAAGGAATTCTTGACAGTACATCCCCCTTCCATCCTCACCGCCCAGCAGGGCCAGCACGAGAAGAGAATCGGCGATGAAAAGAAGACACCAAGCGGGGTGCGTGAACCCCAGCAGCCGGCTCCCACGACTGCTCTTCCGGTCCATACCCCTTCCAGTCCACGAAGTACCACAGTTTGCCCCGACGCCATTTGGAATCCAGGATGCCCGCTACCTCGTATTCTACCTCCGAATCCACCATCACCGGCACCGGAGACACCCGTTTCGGTGAGGATGAGGGTTTCAACAAGGAAACGTGGAACACTGGATGGATCCGCAAGGACTGGGGTAAGCACACCCTCACGTTCACAGGGCCGATGCACTTGTTGATACGATATGGGCCCATGAATTTGGGGTGGAACATGCTACACTTCCGGAATCGTATGTTCCTTGTAGAGATCCAGACATAGTCTCCCACCCTGTATACAGGCCCAGGCCGTCTCCTCTTGTCCGCAGATGTTTTGTACCTCACCTTGGCCTCATCCAGGAAAGCACAGGAACGTACCAACGTGTTCTTGATGTGAGCCACCCTTCGGCCGTGGCTGGTGGGTTGCACTCCCTGATCGGATGAACAAACGGTAAGAACTGGGGGTGATGCCCGTAGTTGCCGTAGAAGGGGGAGGTCTTGGTGGTACAATGTGTGGCGTTGTTGTATGCGACCTCCGCTATCCATAGCATGTCCACCCATTCCTCCTTCCCCTGGTCGACAAAACTGCGCAGATATTGCTTGAGGGACTGATTCAGGCGTTCCGTTTGGCCATCCGTCTGGGGGTGATAGCTCGTAGATAGGGCTGACCTAACGTGCAACGCTGAACACCAGGTCTTCCAGAACTGGGCGGTGAACTGCGATCCCCTGTAGGACACTATCACACTGGGCAGGCCGTGTAGTCTCACAATGTTCCTTAGCAACAACGATGCCAGTTCACCAGCCGAAGGGACTTGTTTGCATGCGATGAAGTGCCCCATTTTGGTGAGGTAGTCCACCACCACCAGTATCGCCGTATTCCCTCGATCCGATGGTAGACCCACTATGAAATCGAGAGAGATGTTTTCCCACGGTCTGTTGGGCGTGGGTAGAGGTTGGAGAAGTCCTTGCTCTCTTCTGTGGTCAGCTTTCATGGTAGCACACACGGAGCATGCCGAACCCCATTTTCACACATCCGCTCTCATGGCTGGCCACCAGAATTGTCTTCCCAAGTTCGCCACCGTTTTCTCGAATCCCAGATGACCCGCACACGGCGATACATGGCACCACTCGAAGGCCTGTCTTTGGAGCAGAGGCGTGGGTAACAGCAGACAGCGGCCTCTCACGGGTATGCCATCAATCACCCTCCATTCCCTGTGACTGAGGAGCCACCTCCTCCACGTGAATGAGCGAATCCCCCTCTGGATGCCTCTTAGGAACGTATCAGGTTGAATAACCCCTTAGACCACTTGTGGGGGAATGATTGAATGTTCTGTGACAGGTTTGGGTTCCTTGTTGTCTGATTGCCGTGACAGCGCGTCCGCTTTCCTGTTCTCGGTTTCAGGCCTGTAGGTGATGTGGAAGTGGAATCCAGAGAAAAAGATCATCCAACGCAGCTGACGGGGAGAAAGATGTTGGGTTGCGGTCATGAACTGCAGGTTCCTGTGGTCCGTATATACAGTGACAACGTGTCGAGCCCCCATCAGCAGATGTCTCCACTCAGCATCCTTGATCGCCAGGAGTTCTTTCTCCGCAATATGGTAGTTGCGCTCTGCGTCGTTTAGTTTCCGGGACATGTACGCCACGGGAGGGAGCAACCCCGTTCCTGGACTTCGTTGTGACAGTATGGCACCCAGTGCCACGTCGGATGCGTCCGCCTCCACCACGTAGGGTAGTTCCGGGTCTGGGTGAGCCAGTACTGGGGCTGTACCGAAGGCCTTCTTCAGGGCCTCAAAGGCGTTCTGCACGTCCTGGTTCCACTCGAACACCTGGGATTTCCTTAGTAGTTGAGTGATTGGTGCTACCAATCCGGAAAACCCCTTGATGAACCGCCTATAAAAGTTGGCGAAGCCTATGAAACTCTGGACGTCCTTGACACCCCGTGGTACCGGCCATTCCTCCACTGCTCTGATCTTTCGCTCCGCCATTTCCTGTCCTCCTGGACTCCGCATCACCCCAAGGAATTCAACGGAAGTGACATGAAAGTCACATTTACTGAGCTTACAGTATAACATGTTCTCCCTTAGCTTCGGTAGAACAGATGAGACGTGTCGCACGTGATCCTCTTCCGTGTCCGAGTATATGAGGATATCATCGATGTATACGACGACGTATACATCCAACACCTCCCGGAACACCTCATTCAGGAAGAACTGGAAGGCCGCAGGGGCGTTGCAGAGCCCGAACGGCATGACGAGGTACTCAAAAAGGCCGAACCGGGTCTTGAAGGCCGTTTTCCACTCGTCGCCGTCCCTCATGCGCACTAGATGGTAAGCCCCCTTGAGATCCAGTTTGGTGTACACCCGAGCCTTTTGCACCTGTTCCACGAGAACGCTAATGGTAGGAAGGGGATATCTGTTTTTAATGGTTATAGCGTTCAAGGCCCTGAAGTCCACGCACGCCCTAAATTCACCGTTGGCCTTCGAAATAAAAAAGAGGGGCTATGCGGCCGGGGACTTGGATGGTCTGATGAAACATAACTCTAGGAGTTTGTCTAGATATGAACGCAGATGTAGGTTTTCGGGCTCGGCGAGGGCATACAGTCTACCGCTGGGAACGCTTGCTCCTGGTACCAAGTCGATCTGACAATCGTATATCCTGTAGGGTGGGAGCACCTCCGCCTTCACTTCGTCAAAGACGTCTTCATAACCGCGATATACGATAGGAAGCGTAACGGGTTTCCAGGTTGCGGTGACTACTGTATGTCTTTCGATCTGTGGGGTGTCTTGCGGTTCCAGATGCATACCGCACCGTTGTTTGCAATAAGGTGAAGACATTTCGAGGTGATGCGTGGTCCAATCCACCAAAGGGTTGTGCTTTTTGAGCCATGGCAGTCCCAATATGACTCCGTACTGTGGTGCTCTGATGATACTAAAATCGATCGTTTCAGCATGCCTTCTGCCGAACCTCACCGGCATCTCTCCTGTATGATGCCCGATGGGTCCGGTTACCAGACGTCTCCCGTCTACTGCATAGACGTCTTCGGGTCTTCCTTTGGGAAGGAGAGTGATCCCCAGTCTCTGTGCCTCGTTGTAATCCATGAATAGACCTGTGGCCCCCGAATCCACCATGGCCACCACAGGGAGCCATTGATCCTGGACCCCTTCGTGCACCGTGATGAACAAATGCTGTCTTCCTCGTTGGTTGGAACTAGACATGGAAGGGATGTAAGTGTGACTCCAAGAGGCCCCTTCCGTATTCTTGGAGTCCATCAGTTTTCCGCCGGTACGTCTACTACAGCCGTCACCGGCCTGTTTGTCCGGTACCCACTGTTCTTGGGCTTGGCAGGACACTCACGGACGTAGTGTCCTTTCTTGCCGCAATACAAGCAAAGACCCTGTTTCCTGCGTGATTCCTTCTCTGCTGTAGTAAGGCTAGCTCTTATGGCTCCGATGTCCATGGGCTCGGTCTTGGCGGCGGAGCTGGTTTCAGGGCTCCCCACCGAGAGGTGAGAAGGCAGAGCCTTTCCTTTCTTCCTGTGGTCGCCTCTTCTCTCGCCTAGCCGGTGGTCCAACCGCAGAACCAGACTGATGAGGCCTTCACAGGTCTTGGGTTGGGGATCTATTTGAGCCACGACGTTCTTGAGCTCGTCGCACAGTCCCTGGTGAAACAATGCTGTTTGTTTGGCGACAGGCCACTTGGTTTCAGCCACCAGCCGATGAAACGCATTGAGGTATTGCAACAAGTCGTTGTTACCCTGTCTCAGTTCTAGCATTTCGCGATCTGCGGTGTATGAGTCCGCCCTACGGTCGAAGACTCGAAGGAATTCCTCGCGGAACGCCCCCCAGTCACACAACAGGGGGTCGTCCCTGCTCACCAATGGAACCGCCCATTGCGCCGCATCTCCAGCCAGATAAGACAAGAGAAAATCCACCCTGGCTTGGCTTGTAGGAAAGGCCTTTGGTTTGCAGGATAGATGCAGCGCTACCTGTGTGAGGAACACTTGTACCGTGTTGGGGTCTCCGCTGTACCTCTCTGGTGTAGCCAACGGCACGGAGAGAGGCATCTCAACTACTACCGCAGGGGCAACGACTTCTGAGGCAGGACCAGGCATCAAAGGGTCTCTCTGCGTAGCGTCCAGCCGTGCCATCACGTCTGCGGATTCTTGCCTAGACGCCGTTAGTTCGATCTGTATAGTAGCCAAAGCAGCTAATACCTCCTCTAATGTGGCCATGTCTGTCACCCGACCGGGGGATAGTTATATGAAGAGGGTCGGATATTTTGTAACGACCTGGCGTTCCCGGGGTCGGGGACAGGCACCCACAGAACACAGTACCAAAATGTAAGTGCAAAGGATTTAATGGTAATGTAAAGGGTAAAGGGAAACAAACAATACAGATAGTTTTCTGGAATCACCAGTCTTAAATATGTTACCCCACTCACAGCGCTGGTGGTTCACACCGTCCTCCGCATGTATATCGGTCCCGATGTACGCCAACGGAGGGCACTGTGCTAATTAGCGGCCGACAATGCCGTTCGATGGCTGTGAGGGGTCGTTACTCGCAATAGTAGGGCAGCAGTCTTCAGGAACGTGGGAGTCGCCCAGCCGGGTTCTCTACCACTCGTTCCCGTGTGAGTACAGGGAGCAGCCGCTCTACCTGTATCCTTGGAAGCTGGTATCTAAGCTGTGCCCAATGGACTGCGACGCGGCAAACACCTCCCGGTGTGCGTCTACAGTATCCTGACAAGGTATCGTGAAAAAGTGAGGAGGTCGAGAGCAGCCGCTCGATCGGACCTTCCCCTTTCCGCCAAGACCGCGGAGATGCCGCAAACTCCTCCCGGAGTGCGTCTCAACGCGCTGTCCTGGACAACTCTAGTACGGGGGCTGGGAGCTTCGGCTCACACCAACCTCCATTGTTCTGACCTCGATAAGACCCACGGACAGGGCTGGGAGTGTCCGCTCCTACCAGCCTCTACCCTGGACTCTGATCAGAGTCCGAGTCAGAAGGCGCCCTACCGCGCGGACGCCTGCTACTAGGATATAAACAGAGACACGGGGCTAAGAGCGGGAGCTCTTTCCTACCTCCGTTCTCCCGAAGATCCTCAATAGCCCAAAGTTCCAGGTCACGGAGCGCTCTACTCCAGGGTATGTCGGCGTAGGTGTCTGAATATCCGACACGGCGTCCTTTCCTTTTCCGCCTAAATAGGCGGTCCTTCAATGTTATGCAACCTGAATTCCTGGTGTTGCATAATCCATTCTCGCTAGGCATTCTGGGAACTGTAGTCCGCTCTGGTAGTGGCACGCTGAACCCGTCGACGGTGTAACGGGGGAAGGAATTCTTGACAGGAAATTACCGATTCAGTAAATACCGAAATCAGATTCCGAGTCATTCTGAATCGGTAAATTTTACGGATTTTTTACCTACATACCAATTTCCAATTCTAAAATACCGATTCGGTATGAGTCGGTATTTAAGAATCGGAAAAATCAAAATACTGGAGAAGTGTGGCTCAAAAGTGGAGAAGTGTGGCTCAAATGGTTAAAGCGGCAGACCCTGATGCAGAGGTCTGGCCCGGGACCAGGGTTCAATACCCGCCTTGCTGGGTCTTGGGCTCAATTTCCTCGGACCTGATAATTTTCGCCTCGGTGCCTATTCGAATCATGGGTCTCACTCTGCAACTCTGGGCAATAGCTTGCTTAATCTCCACAATGGCCCCAAAAGCGCTGGGATGCCTGGTTTCACCCTGGGGGTGCCCAGGAGTGGACACTCACAGGGAAAACCAGGAAGGGTTCCTAAGCGGTATACAGACAGCGCCGGGACACTACCTCAGGGAAGTAGCTGTGCGCTCTATAAATACCGGTACATTTACATTTACATCTGGCCCTAAGTCTGTAAAAAAATCATCTACCATTGTAGGTGAAAGTTGGATTACCTTGTTTAGAAGATTAACCACACGTAGGTGAGAAGCATCGCCATTGCAGTGGTTGCATTAGCAATGTTCCTAATGGATGATACCTGTGCACCTGTTTCCTCTCGTACCTCACAGTCAGCATTTTGCGTCTGTGAGATCTCAATGAATGCTGTCATCAGAATTGGTAGCCGCTGGGGACAACACAGTGCATGGGCTGTTACTAGTTCAAGCAAAGTATCAACATCCGTTGGCATGACTGATGGGAGTGTTAGACAGATGTCTAGCACGCATTCTTTTCTGCATAGCAGGCAGCGTAGAACAGGTAAGATGCAATCTTGCCAGATTGGTCTGAATGACAGAAACCATATGGTATTTCATTCTCGTAGATGAGGTAGTCCCAAAATTTGGACGATGCGCTCACGACACTTCATTGCCAGTTGAGTTGTCTCCATGGAGAACTGGGTGTCACTGGTGAATTGGCTTGCCATATCGCAGCAGTAGGAGCAAAAATACTATCCCTGCAGCGAGTCCCAAAATGAGAGGCAGTCCGCTAAGCACTGAGTGCACGAAGTTTGGAAATATTCCTAGGACTGCTTCAAAAGGTGCTAAGAGTCCAGAAAATATGGTCTTAAGTTGTCAGAACTCGAAATAACTCAGGGCTTACCAACTCCTGCACAGGAACAGAGATGCTAGGACCCAAATCCCTCCCAGCAATGCTGGCAGGTCTTTATACAGAACCTCCCATCATCACTTAAAGGGACGGGGGAATTGGATAAAATAACTAAACAGAGAAGAGACTAGTCCGGTTTGGGCTTCCACAGTCAGCTACCTTCGGTACTGCCTTACTCTGATGGAAAACCTAAAAGTAATAACACATCATTACGATTCCAACCTCCTACTCTCTACTAAGATCTACTCTTTAGTTTTCTCTCACCCAGCCGTGTGTTGCTGGACCTCAGCTCCTCTTCTAATATTGATAACAAATTCTATTCTCCTCTATAGTTGTCACTGAGATAAAGAAGAGACAAATATTATTTTAACCTTCTTGGAAGCCTTAACTAACTATTTCTATTTATTATAATAGGTTTACTTACTTCACTAATAGTGGAGTTCCTTTTCTAAATGGGGTTCAGTAATTCTCCGTATTAGGTAGCTGCTTTTTTATGTCTAACCCTAGCCTCTTATTGTCTCTCTCAGGCTGGCAGAGTTAGTCATACTTCGTGGTTCCTTGAATTGTATTTACATATATACATTAGGTTTTCATTTCTCTTGCAGGACTGTGTAATGTCCGTTTTTTCACACTCTTCTTATCTTTCTTTGATTAAACAGAAAATAAGCTGTACTGTTTCCTTTCCGCACAGGTAAGTAACTTTATACAAACTATAGTGCTGAAGTCTTTAAGTTTTCACTTAGCTTTTGTCTTCACGCTCTGAGTTCCAGCGTGGCGTCCTCTCCTCAGAACTTGATAATTGAACTCTTCTCCCTCCGAATATTCGCTCGACGCTCGCTGTTCTTCTCCTCAGGCTTGCTGATGAGCGGCAATTACTCAAAACGTTCTGCAAGGCTTACTCGGCAACTCGCGCTTGGGTTATGTGCCGAGTTCCGAGTTGGATTTAGTTCTAACTCTGTGAACGCTCAAAGAAATAACTCTGATACCGAAAATGACTGTGACTTCAGGAATTTAAGAATCTCTAGATAAACAAACTCTTCTAGTCAGGTTCTTCTAGTGAAGTGCGAATTCCGTCAGGTGCTCGCGCTGCACATAGGCTCAATGCAGCTGGGGACAGAAAGACTAGAACGCTTACTGGGCATCTGTCGTGACCACCGTGGTGGCCATCTTGAGTCTCCAGGTCCGCACCTTCTTTACCCAAGCATTTCTAGCCACATCTCGTCCAGTTTGTGTTGTGGTTGGGCAATGGAGGATGGGACCCAGGGTTCGGGTCCTGACATAAATATAGGTACAATACCGCTCGTATCAGACATGTTTAAGATACGACTTAACAACAAACTGCCCTGTCCATTTCTCAGAAATGTTAAAAGGGCACGTATCTCGGCAGAAGTCCTTGCAACTTGTAAATCATAGGTTTCTTTGGCCGAGGTCAGTGGCACAGTTTTTTGCAAAAGAATGCTTTCATTGTAACTTGTTTTTTGGAAACAATACTTGCATACAGCAAGTGACCCTGGCTGACACAGTTACTAGATATGATATACCTGGCAGCATGCCACAGCAGCGGTGATTGTTCAACATGAGGTAACTTCCATTAGAAAGTTGTCCAAAACTTGGATCAGTCACCGCAGCTGGTGAACCTTGCAGGTGGCAGGATAAGTTGGTAGAGGAACCATCGCAGGCCCCCGTGTAAATTAATACCCTGACAAAGGAGAGAACCGCTTAGTGCATTTTCACAATTTTTACCACTAAGAAACACTTCCCAGCCCCCCACTCCAACATCTGTGTGTGTACGGTAATTCCCAGGATGTCTTGATGTATTCTTTACCCAACCTTTCATAAGTGCCTGCTGGTATATGTTTTAGGCAATACTGAAAATGGAGCAATCACTCTGCCTGTTACAATTTTCCATGTATAATCCATTCAGTAGCTGGCTTTTCAGCGACTGAAAATGGCAATCTTTCCAGTTTTTCAATGCTCAGCACCGTATAGTCTGCTCCCCTCTGTGCCAGTTTGATCTGTTTATCAGTGAGATTGAATTCTGAAAACAGTGACGTGGTATTGATTAAACGCCAAGGCACATAGCCTGAATGAAGATTTTGCAACGTCCAGCCTAATAGCATGATAGAACGTAATTGCGACTAACCATGTTGCAACATGACCAAGTCCTCTTCCATGATGTCTATGGCAGAAGACACTATGCTGTCCAATGAATATATCCTGGGTGACAGAGTCGTTAACCCGTTGTCAACTACAGAGAGAGTTTTCTCTAAATGAATACAATCAATTTCTCGTATTCTTTCTGCAGTCTTTGCTTGCGTAATCTTCCATGCTTCATTATAGGCAGCATAGATACCGGCATATATAAAACGTTTATAACGTTGTGTTCTTGGTCCTAGCAAGAATTCCCTAAGATCAGCACCATCTTTAAGTTAAGATAAGTGTTACTTTACATCCTTAAGTGTAGATCTTTATTGCCATTCAAGGCAGAGTTTCCTTACACTGTATCTTGTTACTATTCCTGGATGCTGTCTTTGAACATATCTTGGGTTTGGGCTATTGAATGTGAAACCCTGTGTTTTGTTAAGGAATCTATCTTGACAGTTGTTTGTGACTGTGGGCCAGATCAACCATTTATTCCAATCTGGATCTGTTCTGTTGTGATGCAAAATAGTATGTACATCTACCTCCCCCTCTAAAGTGTTATAGCTATCAGGTGCAGGTGTAGGTATGCACGGATTGTTCAGGTCTTTTATCTTGGCTAACCCAAGACAAGACGTCTGTTGGACAGTGTCATTCAAAAACATAATTTGCTCAGGGATGATACAGGCTCTAAACATAGCTTCTATCCCCTGTACCTGCCAATCTTTTGTACCCCAGACAGTTTTTGTCTCAATGTTGTTGTTCCAAAAGTCGAAACCTAGTTTAGACACTTGTGCATAAAAGGCTGAAGAATAAATCTGTTTTTTATTGGTCAACATACTTTTCATTCCTGTTTTGGTTACATTCTTAAAGTAAAATGAATCTGGATTTGATACATTGAACCCTGAAAAGTATGGACATTTTCTCTAAAATATTTTTGAGCTAACCTTTGGTGGCGTAGGACAATGTTTCCATTGGTTATACATTAATACATTTCCAGGCAGTGTTGATCGGTGGAAGAAATGGTGACCATAATGATTATAACAATACATTTGTTCATAGTCTGACGAACCTTCTAAATATTCATGATTTGTGAATACTGCAGACATTTCTAAGTCTGACATCATATTATTAACAGTCTCGAAAGTCACAATCATCAGAAAAGGTACTAGATAAAACAAAGTCATTTAATGAAATCGTGAATAAGTGCGGAATCTTCAAACAGCTCTGAAGGGCCAAAAATGGCATATTCAGTTCTGTCCCAAGCTATACCACCAGGTATAGGAACGGCTGTGATGTTCACTGACGACAAGTCTCTTTGTTCATGATGTGACGATTTGTGTGGTTTGAGGAGTAAGTTGATGTTCTTACTTGCTGTGTGCATTTTGACATATCTTCCATTTATCAGCATTCCCAAAGTTATTACCAGAGTCAACCAAATTAGAAGAAAAGCACCCCAACACAATCCAATGTTCAATCCATGGTGAAACCAGATAAGTCTTTTCCAGGTGATGAAAAAGGTCTGTTGCTTGTTCTTTGAATGTTCCTTTTTGCTGGCGTCGTTTCAGGTTTGCTGGGATCCTCAGAAAACGTATCAAAGTAAATGAAATAGCCAGAGACAGTTCGGTCAATGGTAGGGATTGCATCAGGATTTATTGAAATCGCTGGAACCACTTGATCACTTGATACATTTGTGTAGTCTGATGCTACTTCATTGTAGACAGATGTTTCTTGAGAAACTGTTATTTGGGTTTCAAGAGATACAAGTTCCATTGCTTTGTTGCATAGTCCTTTGGGCACTGCAGATTCTTCAAAGGTGATGAGTCTCTCAGTTTGAACCTCTTGGATAGTAGCTAGAGCAGGGCGTCTGTTACTTGGTCGGAGTCCACTTGGCCTACTGCTTAGTATCGGTCACATGATGTGGTTTGACCAGGTCGATGGACACAAACCTGTTCTCCTTTTTACCAGCAGGGGCGGCAGTAATACTGTTCTTGATCCGTGGATTGCTAGGACAGGTACTGCTTGTCTGTAAGAATGCCCAAATTTCTTCTTGTCCGTGTTCTTTTCTCTGACTAGATCCCCAAGCAAAGGAATCCAGACAGGCCTTGCTGGGAAAGTTGGTTTTTCTTCAGTGGTGGTTGGTTTCAGGAACACGTTGCTTTGTTTCGTTCTTATTTCATTTAAGTCCTGTAAAACAGCCAAATGTTCTTTGATATCAAAGGGATTTTGGTCTACCACTGAAGTCTGACAATGGAGGTCCACTACTAACATTCTGGTCCCAAAAAGGACTTCATATGGAGTGATACCCCCTCGAGAACTTGGAAGATTGTTAAGACTATGTTGGACACTTATTAGATGTTTGACCCACCTGTCGCCCGAGCCTAATACCCTAGCTGTTATAGACTTCTTTATGCCCCGGTTTTTTCTCTCCACAACCGAATTTCCCACAGGATGGAATGGACTAGAGTACCGCAATGCAATGCCAAAGTGGCCATGGCCTCCTTGTAAGCTCAAGAGCTAAACGCAGGCCCCTGGTCAGAATGTAGCGTGCCGACTGAATATGTGCTGATAAAGACACGCAAATCTTTTATAACAGTTCAAGCGTCAGCCGAGCACTAAGGCTGCATCCAAATGAACCTTGGGCACGAATCCACTGTGACCGTGATATATTTGTAGTTACCATCCCTCTGTAAGGGACCGCAGTGGTCCAGGTAAATGCAAGCTAGTGGTTTATCTGAGATTAACAAGGGTGTCTGCGCAGGATGTTTCACAGTAGAGACTTTCATCTTTTGGCATATTTGACATTCCAAAACATAGTTTCTGGTTTGTTTGCTCATGCGCGGCCCCAGTATCTCTGTTTCAATAATGACACTGTGGCGGAAACACCTGCATGCACAGAGGCAAGCCCTTCATGTGCTGTTAAGATTAGTCCTAATCTATGTTCCATGTTTGGAATGACCCTGTCTCCCACTCCAGGGATTTGAACAAACAGAACATTGTTCGCATCAGTTATACACGAGTATTTGAGTGGAAACCCTTTCGGTAAAATTTTACCACTGTCTTTGCTTGAAGCATTGACAGCTAGCATTATTTTGCTGTCTGTTTTCGTTTTTGAATGAGTGATTGCTGCTACAGAAGTCATTTGTACAGCTGCCTTAGAGCTTAATCAGTCAATGAATTCCCTGCAATGTGACGCCATCACGTTGATGACTCGGTGTATGTATCCCATGAGTGTTTTGTAGTCCTTCTCGTAACTGAACAACTTGTTCCCAAAGCAGTTTATGCTTGATTGTGCCACTTTTTGCATCTTTGTAACCATTTTGAAGCCAGTTTTGCAAGTAGTCATTGTAAGACTGAACACAATAATACAAATTGCACACTATGTGTGTGGGGAATTCGCGATCTGTATTTTCAAGTGCCATCTTGAACCCTTGTAGTTCAGCTCGCTGAGCTGTACAATCTCCTAAGGATTGCGTTTTAGTGACCATTGGTCTAAATTTGCCTTTGCGCCAACGACCTTTACCGATCGCGCACGCCGCACTATAGGCTTGTTTACCCTTCCGTAGCAGGTTGAGCTGATCTGTCAGTATAAATTATACATTCATACATATCAAGAGGCAGAATTTCAGTAGACAGAGGACATTCTTCTTCATATTGTAGAAATGCTTGTGTTTTCAAATATGGATCAAAAGCTTATTCAACATCCGTTGCAGCAAGAGAATTAACCCATTCTATCCATCTCGGATGTAAAGCTTCAGCATTTGGAATGCTCGCTTTTGTCACTGCCTCTAAGGCAGGTACAAGTGTAACGACCATAATGTGCTTACCCTGTGCGAGGGCTCTCTCTTCTGCTACTGCAGTTTGAACCGCTGTTAGAATTGTTTCTGTTGAAGTGAATTTCATTTCTGCTTGTGTATACAAATGTGATTTGTAAGCTATTGGTACTTTTCACCTTCGTTAAAAGTTAAGTACTTGAATCGTCCTGAAATGATTTGTATCACTAAGTTGCGTCCGTTTATGCGTGCTTGCTAATGGTTAGTTGCTGAAATGTCTGCTTGTAGTGAACACAAAATTTCGGACTGTTTTTGTGGCAATTTACTGTTCTAAAATCAGGTTTGAATAATTCGTAGAGAGGTTTAACCCTTTCTGCGTAGTTTAGAATGTAAGTTCTTCCAAAATTTAAGAATCCTAGAATCGACTGTAAGTTTTTCAGCGTTTTTGGAGGTTGGAGCAGCACACATTTCTCTAGAAAGTTCGCTGCCAGGCTTTTGCCTTCACTTAATAATTCATATCCTAGAAAAAGGACGTTTAAATGGACAATTTTATATTTTTTTTAATTGAATTTGTAACCCTCAGAGGCGAATCCAAGTATAATGGAATTCACCCTGTTCAAGTGCCTATCCAAGTCATCATCTGTCAGATAGATGTCATTTACATATGATAATGCTTCATCGTCATAAATTTGTACTAACTCTGTTACTCTTGCTGAGAATAACCTAGGACTGTTCTTGAATCCCTGTGGGAGACAACAAAAGTGACACTGTGTCCCCATAATTGAGAAAGCGGTCAAATACGTACTTTCTGGTGCAATTTTTTGACAGAAGAAACCGAAGTATAGCTACTTCGTGTCATATTAAAAAAAGAATAATCTTGAATAAAGAAGTTACACTACGACCTGCTTTTTCTGTTTCAGAAAATTAGTTTTTTTACAAACATATGTATTATTGAGCGGAGTGCCGAATCACTGTTTGCTAAGACATATATACACCCCATTTGAGACCTAGAGCATATCTCACTGAGCTATCTTCCCACGGAAAGGGTTTTTGATCACAGTGTAGGTGTGTAATTTATGCTTGACTTGTTATATACAGTATCACACCATGACATACTTTCCGTGAACGTGATGCTGTAGGAAAGGGAGGAGACAGAGGAAGAAAAAGAAGCAGTATCAGGGAAAATTGTGTAGAGAACGGGAGTTTATAACAATACATTGACACTTGAAACTATGTTAACTTGGGTCATGTTGTGTGGTCTACTTTCACGGTGGTGAGGTTTTCTTCCGGGAGTTGGATCTACCTCCTTGCTTTGAGATTTAATATGAGTGCAAGTTGTCATGGTTGTCAAAATGCAATACTAAACTTCATGACACAGGCGAACGTTACACTCAGGCAACACAGCTAACAAGATTCTCTGCCTTAACTCAGGCAACACAAATATCCTACCAAACAAATATCAGCACCAAAAATACCTACTACAATAACCTCAACCTGCTTTTACACTGTCTACATACCTTCAAAATGTCCATGTTACTTTCGTCATTAACAATTTAGATATTCCCATAAATAGCACTTCCAGCCATGCTAACATTATGAACCAGGTTAATTTACTATTCCATTTCCAATTCCAGCAGGAAAGAAGTGCTTGGTGATGTCTTAGTAGGTAGTAATGAAGGGCAGGTCACGCTGAGATTCAGATGGATTACATGGAAGACAAAGCAAGCTGTGCATGTGGTGGATGGGGTAGGTTCTGTGGTAATTCGGGGAATAGCATACTTTAAGCTGCAGTTGCAAGCATTTTCTTTTGGTTAAAGATGACTTCTCTGTCTAACCGTCGCAGGATGGTTGTCTTCTGAGAAAAAGTAGGGGAACTGTTGGTCTAAAATGTTAAAAGTATGGGAAAGTCGTGCCCCTCAGATCCCCCACTTCGACCATTGCCCTACCCTGGTGGGCTATTTGGCGCTGGGGACAAGTACCTAACCAGCAGCAACTAGGCACAAACAGGGCCCTGTGAGTAACAAGAAAAGAGGCTAGTGAACAGTCAAGGCTTACTTTAGTAGGTGGCAGAGAAATTGGATCCCAGACATAGTCTGACACAAATAAACATACACACATTGAATTGTATGCTACATGAGTGTGATGAGTATTAATACAGTTAACAGGGCCTAGAGACCAGGCACGTGGTACTGTGTGCTACATAAGTGCTGTTGTTATTCCTACCATCATCATCACAGCACTTCTAGCATCACAAACACAACCCCTGACAAATAATGCAATTCTCTGTAATCCAGGGTGATACAGCCAACCTATATGTGGGAATCAGACTGTTCAAGAAGCTAGGATTTAGTGCAAAGAGAATAATACACACTTGTATAAAATGGAAAAAAGCTTGCAACAACACTCACGAAATCTCAGATCCGGCAGACACAATGAATTTTGATTAGAATCGCAGATTTAAATCTTCCTTCCTTGGAGTTGCATAAATTACATTGAGATTAAACGCGCTAAACATATTTTTCCAGCATTATGTGCCATGTCTTGCCTCCTTTCCTCTGATCTTAAAGAACATGTTGCATTTGGGTGTTGCTGTATGTGATTGTTTTTGAGGAAAATGCGAAGGCTAACGAGCTAGATAAATGTGAGATTGACAAGAGAATACAGTCAGAAAGGGGGTAAGACGTGCCCTTCCAGCTTTCCTGCCCAGGGGATTGCAGAAAGTGCCTGGCGCCGGTGGCATGATTTCTCGGAGTTGCTCATGACAAGTTTATCAACCGTCACGGTGACCAAGCTCAAAAGAAAAATCAGCGTTGGTTACTTACTGCCTTTATTGAGAAGAGGCCTACTGTTGCACACTGCACGATTTGCTGGCTGCTTCAAATAATAGTACTGTCATGCTGAACTGCCTGTGCCAATGCGTCGTGACTCATGCGTGTGTGTCAGGGTCGTGGAATTTTAAAAAAAGGTTACACACGCACGCTACTGCAGCGGCTGCCACAGTCCCACAGTACCAAATCCAGGCCAATCAGTGGCCCGCCCCCGGCAACACTTAATGAAGGCAAATTAGCATGCATTTATTATTAGCTCTGTCTTTATTCTTTCATGTTAAAATATACACGCATAAATGACTGTTTCAAGTAGGTGTGCCATCTTCCAATAACAGGCCCTATCATGGCCTCAATTATGGTGACACACTTCTTTTTGTAACTTACAGCAGCTTGATTCTTTTTACATGTGATACTGCTAATGCAAACAATTGAGTCCCCGTGTTCACAATAAAAATATTTCCCGTTTAATGTACTTACTTATGCAGATGCCGTACTGCGAGTCTCTCCAAACTTCAGTGATCACGGAATTCTACGAGAAAGGCAGCACAGAAAATTACCTTACATCTATGCATCTGGTGAAACCCGATCCATCAGCCAAGGTCTCCTGCCCCTACCACAGCTCCATACATGACGAATGTTCGGAGCTGGGTGTAGGAAGGTGGATACCTGACTATGGTTACCCCAGATTTTTTGCCTTGTGTTAAGCTGGTTTTTGACTTAGTTGGCCTGGGATCCTGCTAATCAGGGCCCCAGGCTATCTGCTCTCTCTATAAAATGGACTCCATGTACCTTAGGTACATACCTAATTGTATATTGGATCACTCTTGTGAGTCCCTGTATAGTGTACCATAGGTACCCAGGGCATAGGTGCACCCAAGGCCTACCAGGGGATGCAGCATATCTTTTGCCACCCCTGGCTGGCCATCCAAACTGACACAACTGGCTGATCACTCAGCTGGGGTAAGGTCGTGTAATCACCCCTTGCTTAGATATAAGATTCCTATATCTACCCTTATATCTAGACACATATACACCTTTAAGTCACTCCTATGGCAGGCCTTAACAATCCTGGAGGCAGAGTGCTTGGTTTTATGTGAGATGAGGCTTTAGCAGGAGCTGTGCCTGTCTGCAGCTTTCGGAACCATGTCCTTATAGCTGTTCTAGGATATAGCCATACCATATACTCTTAAGTGCATTATGAACCTCGCGGTTAAATGCTAACTTTGGTTTGGCTTTATCAAAACATGTCGTGTAAGGTGTCATACGCTTTGGAATACTACCCCCTCGCCAGTTCTGGCGACGGGGGTAGCATTCCACCCTTCTAGAGGGAGAAGACATGTTGTTCCTACTAATCCCGGTTAAAGTTAACCAGAGCCTCAGCATCACAAAATGGATGCTGCTGCCACAGACACAAGTCTGACCTCCTGCTGCTGGGAGTCCTTCCAGCGAGGGAGGCTTGGACAATAGGTTTCCTGTCTTGGGAGGTACGAGCACCACCCCAGACAGGCCATAGTGTATCGGGGCAGGGAGGGCTGAATGAAATGAGACACTGCCTGGGGCGCACAAGGTGTCCCATGCATATTCCAGTTCAAACCAGTTCCAGCCCCAGCTCTGGCACGAAACTGGAGAAAGGGAAAGGGATGTAACCACCCCCTTCCTGGGTCCCACCCATAGAAGGGACCTAGCAGGTAATCCAGCCCCTAAATTTGGTTTATAGGTAGGAGCTGAGTCCCAAGACTTTAGATTGTATCCTGACTGAAACTTGAAACGAAACTCTGGACCTTCGACATTCTACTCAACATAGAAGACTGAAGAATCTCCCTTGTGGTCAAGGAGTGACCACCCTGCACAAGCAGGCACCACCAAGTGATCATCGGTTTGCTTTGTCGATGCTCCCGCCGGAGCCCGAGCACAGAGCCTGACAAGACCCAGACTTCCAGACTTCCAACAGCCCGATCCACAGTCACAGCAGAGCTGAGATCCGTGGAAGTGACGAAAGACGTGGGACCGGCCATCTTGGAAAGCCAGCGAATTGCTTTCCGTGCAACTTAAGAGGCACCCTCGAAGTAGTGCATTAGGGATTGAGAAGCCCCAGCACCGAGCACTAACTGCACCGAAGATCAGCCCTCCACACTCCACGAGTTCTGTGTGGGTTCCTTCTGTATTTTCCTGCTTGATGCGTCTGTCCGGTCACTTGCCCATTGGCTAGTGGCCTCTGTGACAACGAAACCTTGAATCTACACCACTGGTCTGGTTGCTCCAGACTGGCCCTTGCTTCCCTGAAAAGGAGTAGTCCATCAGGCCTTGCTGGCCTGATAAAGAAGCCATCTTTAATTCCTGCGTGGGTTGTCTTTGCCAAGGCTTGTTGACTCCAATCCGAAAGCCGACACCGCCGACAGTGAGAGCCTTTGTGGGACAGTCCCTATCCAGCTCCTGGTCATCGTTGACACCTCCTGGTCCACGTGGCTGCAGATACAAGCTTCACAACATCACCTGATCGCATCCTGACATCGCCTGGTTCCTTCCTGGTTCCATCCTGGTCACTGAATAGTGACCCAGACTCTGTCGCCTCTGCTTTCAGGTACTCTTCATCCTCGATCCGCCCTTGGATCCAACCGGATACTTCTCTACTGGTCGCCTGCAGCATCTTTTTCCAAGGCTCCATAGGAATCAGCGACAAAACCCGACACACTTTGACACCTATGCACCCGCTTCCTGTGGGTGAGGTAACGCGAGTACTTCGGTGCTCCTGTGGGTATTGACTATCCTAGTATCTAAGTTTTGAGTAGCTTTTCCCTAGTCCAGTCGGAAGTGACCTAAAAGAACTAGTTTCCAATTCTTTTGTTCCCATTTGTAACTCTATGGTAACTCGTGTGTGTGTAAAGACTCTGCACACGCATTCCGTGGGTCTCCTGCTCCCTAACTTTTGGTAGTACAGCATAGCCCCAGTGATTCTCCAGGCCCTACGCCTATCCTTTGTTCATGCGTGGTTCTTATACCACTATTTTAGTATATGGTTCGAAGTGCCCCTAGGGCATTACTGTACTTTGTGCAACTTATTGTATTATAATTGAGAAAATTGGTATGTGCTGGTGCCTCTGACCTCATAAAGAGTTCAGAGGATTGTGTTAGAAATAAATACATATATATTTTGATATACAACCTGTGTGGTGTCCTTTCACTTGGTATTAAAGGGGTTACATATGGTACAACAGCTGGCTTCACATGCCCTCTTGAGTTTAGCCTAAGACTGCTTTGTCCTTGCTACCACAAGGATAGCTGGTCTATAAGGTTGACTTTACAACCATCACCATAAGGGTTGTTTGGACTGGTGCAAGGTGCTCACTAGAATAGTGAACATCATATACCAGGCCAACTTCTCACACTGTGCACTGCCTCAGCAGCACTCTTCATTGGGGACTCTGATGAAAGAGTGTGAACACTACAATTGTTTTGTGTCGTGCAGTAGTTGATTCGAGTTGGCACTTAGGTGTAGACCCGGTGCCGGTGCTGAGCACCAGAAAGTACCGGCACAAATTAAGCACTGGGTGAGGCATAGACCTTGCGCACCAGTACAGCCCGCCCTGGTTTGTTACTTATTACAAAGAGGCATTTCATGGAACTTTTAATAACTTTTTATTCTAACCATTAACAAAGGAATGTTCCCTGTGACGTTATATCTAGTTATACTGCCACCTACATACATGCCCAATCATACAAGCCACATACAGACTAAATGTGGTGTTTTAGTAAAAAGTATCTCTTCGTTTATTGAAAGATTATTTTGCTTATACACCATAAAAACCTAAATTAATACATACACATTCAATTTCATTAAAAATACATGCAGTTTCATAGAAAATGAGAACACAATTTTAATTCACTGTCTCAATCTAAGTTAAGTCACATTATTCAATATAACAATTTAGAGAGAGGCACATTTCCTTATGATTCAAAACACATGAATTTTTACTATTACTTCAATCCAGTTGATCACATATAGATAAAGCATGTTATTAGAAACATCTCTCAAAATACAGTATTATAAATAGAGTATTGTTTTATTATTTTTAATTGGATTGTATTTTTGAGTGATGGTGATAATATACATATACAGCAGGTGATTATAAACAAGTGGATTGAAGCAATAGTAAACATTCAAGTGTTTTGAATCATAAGGAAATGCGCTTCTTTCTCAATTGCTATATAGATTAATGTGACTCACATTAGATTGAGATAGTGAATTAGAACTGAGTTTTCATTTTCTATGAAACTGCATAGATTTTTAATGTAATTGAATTTGAATGTATTAATTTAGGTTTTTATGGTATATAAACAAAGTAATCTTTCTAAAGGAGGAGATACTTTTTACTAAAACACGGCATTTAGTCTGTATGTTGTGGCTTGTATGATTGGGCATGTATGTAGATGGCAGTATAACTAGATAGAACGTCACAGGGAACATTCCTTTGTTATTTGTTTCAACCGGTTCCCTTTGTGCTAGAAGTGTTTCTCTCTTTTGTTTTGGGATTTTCATTCTAACCATGACTGCTTACAGGTTTTCAATGAAACCCATTTATGTTGGCAAGTTAAAACCAGATCTCATTAAAACACGTTTAGACCTCATTCAGTCATTGATTCATGCAGTACATTGTGAGCCATTCACTTTGTGTACCTGCAGCATAAGCAACTGTCCCAAAGAGAAACATTTCCTAGGCAGTAAGCACCAAGGGCATTACATTAATCTGTTTTTAACATGATGTGGGGGATAACCCAAGCTCAGTGCAATAAATCAACAGCTAATTAAAACATATAACCTTCTTTTTTTATTTAAATATATCTAGAAGATGAAGCATTAGAAAGAAAAAATTCAGAACAATTACATAAAAGTGCATATACATCAAATACAACGAATTTACCATGGGCTACGATCGGTAAGCACTTTATCCAAAACAATGAAGACATAAACATATACATAAAAAACAATACACATGAAGGTGATTCTTGAGAAGTTTATAAAAAAGTTATAAAAACGGGGCAATTGATATTTTGTGGCTGAGTGGCGGCAATTCTCAGAGTTCTCAACGCGCATTTCGGCACAGGGCGTGCCTTTATCAGGAGAGCCACAAGGGTATATCCTAAGGATTGATCAAAGAGAATATATATATTTTTGTGGATCTGTCAATACATGATTAATTTCACAAAGGTTAGGATATAAACATTATTGCACTGAGCTTTAAAAATGTATAAGTGATATTAGTCTACTCAAAGGTTGCCATGAGACGAGAAATGGACAGAAAATGTGATTTGTGTATCTAATAGTCAAAAGCCATCACCAAAATAGATGAGATTAAGATTTTTTGTGAAAAAAGAGATTAAATCACCTCAGTGTTTTTCTAAATTATGAAGCACATAGATTAGAATAAGATTCAAGCTGGTGATCACCAATAAGACCCATTAGTGTCAAGACAAGAGGGTAGGGACTTACAAAATAGGATCGGTTACAGAGGCCAGAAGTCAGTCAGTCAGTCAAAACACTTTATTCGATTATTTAAAATCATAAAAGACAAGATTACAAACATTTCATATATGTAAAATCAACAATAACAATCAGTATACAATAAATACCCATCATTCCATTTAATAAACAATAAAATCAGACAGGATTGTTAAGGATAGCTAATCTTTTAGTTTTGCTCCGAACAGTAGCCACCAAAAAACTGGCAACACAAAAAATGTCGCAAGTGCTACTTAACATCTGTAAATAAGTGAGAGCAGGCCTAACTTGTAGAAAACCTGCCTCTCTTAATTTTGGCATTACATTTTTTATCCGAAAGTCAGAGTAGAGCTCACAAAACATAATAAAGTGCAAAGTGTCCTGGGTTGAAAAAATATCACAATGACATGGATTAGAGTTTTCAGATTTACCACAAGTAGGAAAAAAACCTAAAGTTAAATGAAATAAATTGAATCAAAATCTAATCAGAAGCTGGGGATGAAAAGGTCTAGTTATAATTTTTAAATACGGCTCAAGTGAGGGAGTAGTTAATAACACCTAATTGGCCTTTACAAAAGGTTTCTTTAGGTCCTGCTCCTCACGTTCCATTGCTAACATGTTTAAAAAACTAGTCTTTGTCCAGCTCACATCCTCCTTTTTAATACAATCCGGTGACGTGTAAATCTCGGGGCGCCCTAGTCTTGTAAACATTAGTCTTACATACACAAGCCAGGGAACCCTGTTAGCTTTATCCATAGATACACAATCACCTAAAATCTGATGATTCAATGTAATTTCTTGGTTTAGCCTGGTCTTTACCCAACACATCAGTGGGGCAATTTACAACAAATCAGTTACATATCCCAACCCTAGTTCAGTATGTATTGAAAAGGTTGGGGTAGACTGGGGTACTGAGAAAAGAGATCTTAAAAACTTGTTTTCTGCAACTTGGATACTGTCCTGTGATGTGTAGCCCCATAAAGAGGAGCCATAGGTGGCTATAGCCAAACATTTAGAATTATAAATTTTCAAAAGTGCCTCCACTGGTCTTGCCCCCAACTGCTTTGCAAAACCCATGAGTGCTGAGGCAGACCTGGCTACAGCATTACTTTTGAGCTTCTGTTGGGGGCCCCAGGTTCCTCTTTCATCAAAGAGGACCCCTAAGTATGTAAAAACGGGCAACTTCGTGACCTCAACTCCATTACAAAAAAATGAAGATTTTGACTTCAATTTCCTACAATGTTTCCCAACCACCATGACATGTGACTTCTTGATATTTACTTTCAAATCCAAGGACACCATAAAGTCCCCAAAGTAGTCCAACAACCTTTGTAGACCAAGGCCAGTACGTGCCAATAAAACAGCGTCATCCGCGTATAGGAGAACCGGGATTACCGAGTCTCCTATACGCGGAACATCCAAGGAGGCCCCTCCTAAGGATTTCTCCAGAGCATTAATATATAAAGTAAAAAGGAGGGGAGCCAGGATACATCCTTGCCTGACACCCTTCTCTGAACTAAAATAACTAGTGCATCTACCATCCCGTGTAACCCTGACTGACGCTAGAAGACCCCGGTGTAAGACTGCTAAAAAACTTAACCAAAGGTGGATCAATGCCTAAGTGCAATAAAATTGACCACAGTCTTGCCCTATTAACCAAGTCAAAAGCTGAGGAAAGGTCCATAAAACCCATATAAAGGGACCCTTCCTTAGCTTGTGTATATTTACTAATCAAAAACTGTAGATTCAGGCACTGATCAAGGGTGCTTCTCTTTTCCCTAAAACCGTATTGGAGATTCGAGAGGACCCCCCTGCTATCTAACCAATCCCTGAGTTTATACAAGATGACTCTGCCCAAGATTTTTACTGCTGAGTCAATCAAGGAGATTGGTCTGCCCCCTTTTAAAAACCGGGATGATAATGGATGTAGCCCAGGAGGAAGGAAACCCATTTGAGCCTAAGGCATTAAAAACATTGGTTAAGATCTTAGCCCAGAATTTAGGTATATTACCATACAAATCCGCCGGGACCCCATCTGGGCCCGGTGCTTTATTTTTTGACATATCCAGGATTGCTCTTTCTACTTCAGTCACTTCCAAGGTTATGGGTGGCAAAGGCTGTGTAGAAATATTATCATCTACCAGAGGCCCCAGGCCCTGATTGCCATAGATCTCCCTAAAATGTAATAGCCATTGATCATCTGGAATGATACAATCCAGGGATATGTTCTCTTGCCCCGAAAATAAGGGATGGTTAATAGTTGACCAAAATTTACCACTGTCCCGAAAGACTTCAATTGATAAAAGATTGTTCCACGCTTCATCTTTAATTTCTGGTTTGCGTTGGGCAATAGCCAATTTGTATGTTTTCCTCAAACTAGCAACGGATTCCCTGTTTCTTGGTCTTCCCTTCAGGGCTTGAAGCAGAGCACCATGAGCCTTGGAGCAGCTTCTGTCAAACCATCTTTCTTCCTGATAAGGTCTTAGTTTAGTTTTAACCTTTAAATCATTTGCAATCTGGCTACATATGGCAACATAAGCACCAATTATCTCCGAGCTAGGAGCAGAACTATCTAAGCATATGGCTAAGTTCACATCAGCCTTAGAGAAAAAATCCTCATCAAATGTTTCAGGAACTATCTTAGAAAACTTGAGCCTCCTCCCCTGGTCTTTTGTAGTCAGGTGACTTACACCTAAAATTCCACTATCCCTAAAACCCAACGATTCTCCTGATTCCACCTCCAGAGTCACCCGATTATGGTCACTAAACACAGATAAACACAACTTTATTAGACACAACCCTATATAAAACACAGGAATACAAACAATTATAATCAATGACAGTACCTGTGTCATTTCCTTTAAATGTAGGGACCCTCTCCTCACCATCACTAAAACCTGACTCAAAAAGATTCATGTTAGCTAGAAGATCCTCCAGAGCCTCTCCCTGTCTACTATGTTCAAAATAAGGGACCACAGAACAGGGAGGCCCCTGATGATCATCTATATAACAGTCCAAACTACATGGGTGAATATTAAAATCACTCATAAGGATAATATCGAATGCAGTGTTTTGTTTTATTCTATATTCTGACAAAAAACAATCCAGGGAGACCAAATGTTGATTAATACACTCACTCTCTCTGACATTATAAAAATTGATGAATAATATTTTAGACAAATTGGGCGTAGCCCGCTCAACTATTAAAATATTACTAGAGCCTGACTCCAACATCTTTAAGGAACCATTCAGTTTTAAAGAACAAAGGAGGATTAAACCTCCTTTCGATCTACCAACTGTCCCTGGGATTGCAGGAACAACAAAACCTATATAGCCATCCAGGCAAAAGTTCTTAGTTGTGTCCCATGTTTCCTGCATGGCAATAATGTCATATTGTTTTATAAAGTCTAACCAGATGTCATCATTTCTCTTAGACCTAATTCCTGCAATATTCCAACTTAGAATTTTGCAGGAAGTAGCTAGATTTGGCTCCACTAGTCTCTCCACTGGGTGCTGGGCAGTATCTTCCAGTCAATCATTGTCGTCCAGGTTTGTCAATGGGGTAAGATAATTAATTAGAGCTATTTCCGTATCCTGTAGTTTTGAAAATTTTAAAAATGATTGTGGGGCTGCTTTAACACTCTCAGTTCTCTGGGGAGGCACCCCTGCTACTTGGGGCTGGGGAATATCATTCAAAATATTTGGGGCCAACAAAGGCCTCTTCCTAATAGGCATAGATGAGTATGTAGCATGTGCGTTCATCAGACCCTCCATGATTTCGCGATTTGCCGCGAAATCGGCACTTTTGTAAAAATGCTGCGATTTTTACAAAAGTGACCGCGAAATCAGCACTTTTGTACAAATGCCGCGATTTTTACAAAAGTGCCTACGAAATCGGAAGGTGATTGGGCACTGAAGGAGACCCCATTGACGTAGGAAAGATTTGACCCTGGGGTACCGTTCACTGCTACCGGTCTGTCCACTCAAACGCATTCTTGCATTACTTGAAAACACGCCATCCTGTGTGACTTGGAGTACATCTGGGTCATTCTATGTTATGCAAATATTCTACACGAGGTTGAAACTAGCATGTATGCCACATGTAGAAAACTCGAACATAAACACGTGCACCGCTGCTCGAATACATTATTGGTGAAGCATCTAGGGCCACTGTTGCGTATTTAAACACACACGTGATTAAGTAATGTGCCCACCGCATCACAGTGAAGAACAGATGTAAACACATGCACTTAAACAAACACGACCCTCAAATACACATAAACAATTTTAAAGGACTATCAATGAGGAAAAATACACAAATACAATTTCGCCATAAACATTCGCTCTTTCGCTCTTCTACACACTCGTTCCTAACAACTATACACGCCTCCAAAAACACATACTCGAGCTGCCAAACACACTGTTTTACTCACACGCTGTTATAATGAACACACACAAACATACTCACATTTTCAGATGCACTGAAAGCATAAAACACACCCAACAAATACACACACAAAATAGCCAAAGACACATACGAAAACAGATACTACGAAAAATGTATTCACCGCATTTTGCCTTTTACAGTTTCGTATGCGGCCTATTTATGCGAGAGTGTGACAAGCTTCGGTGTTGAAAAGGGCTGCTGCCCTTTCTTTGCTCTGCTTTTCCTCTTTGCACCCTATTTCTTTCCTGCCTGCCGCTCTGCACTCCTTCTATCCTTTCCATCTCCTCTCACCTCCGTGTGGTCCTGTGTACTTTGAATCCTCCCTGCCAGCCCCCTTGCTTTCTCCCATCCCTTCATTCGTTCTTTCACCCACCCACTCATTCTTCCACCCACTCATCTATCCATCCATCCTTCCTCCCTTCCATTCAATATTCCTTCCATCTTTCCCTGATCTCGGAACTTGCCAACTTACCTTGTTGAACATTTCTTCCTTTTGAACAGATTGTACCAGGTTAGCTGTGGATGGGGTGCAGTGCAGAGAGTAGACTAGCTGTCTTGCCTATTTTTTTCCGTTCTGGTCTATATTATTTTTGGCTCATAAACTTTAAGTACCAGGTACATGAAGAAATGAAGCGTATTTGAAGAGCTATTTAAAGTAATTCTAAATGTTTATTAAAGCAAAAAGAAGAATACTTATAAACAAATGCTTAGATTTTAACCAGTTTATTTTCAGTTTCCTGCAGTTGATATTTTCATCAGACTGGTATTTTCTTTTACTCAGAAAGTTGGCACCGATGCCATCCTCACCAGACTCGGAATTCCCATAGGGCTTCCCAGCCCCCCCCCCCCCCCTCAATCCCATTTGTGTCTCAGCCCGGGTAAAAACAGTTTCCATTGATTTAAGCTGCGAATGAATGATTATGAGTAAAATAAAGTGCCGCAAAAATGGCGCTAAATTTCCATATTTGTGCTGCTAAATTTCCATATTTGTGCCGCAAAATTTGCTAATCCATGCCGCTATATCCTAGGGGGTCTGTGTACAGCTGATGGTGGATAAAAATAACCCAATGGTAATGGTCTAATACCAACATTTTCTAACTCTGAAACATCCCAGAACAATCTATCTGCCACATTACGTCTATTAAAGTTCACTACCACACAATCCCCTTCCACACTCTTAGGGCGACGGACAATCCAGCCGACCCTTCTGGCCATAATAATGCTAATAATGCTAGATGCTATATCTGAACCCCCACTGCTATATTGTATACATCAATTTCTGGACTGCCTTAGGAGATTCAACCACTTCATCACCTAATGGGGGTACTCCTGTAAGAACAGCCACCAAAGGAGCAGCTTCTGGGGGAAGATTAAGATTGATGCCACAAGGATTTATTCGCCTTTTGCTAGCACTGGGATACCTGGCGATTTTCTCTCCAGCTGTATTGTTGTTGCCCACCCTTTGGGCGTTACAGGGAATAAAACTCCCAATATCGTGTTGTGAAGTATTACCAATGGCACCCAAACTCACATTATTAGATGTTTTAGTAAGTTGATCCTGGGTTAAAGAAGAGCTAGTGATACAAGAGTGACTCTCCTTATGCCCAGGTTTGGGAATATGATCTTGCTGGGCCTGTGTAACCAAGTCTTGCTGACCTCTATACTGCATTATAAATGAGTCAATTAATTCAAATTTTTTCAAAAGACCTGTAACACAAATATTTAGAGTATCTACAATGTCCTTAGCAATGCCAGCTAAAGCTGGTTCCAGACGTGAGTTAAACATCTCCTCCACCATATCACCCAGTTTTTTGGGGATATCACAATCAGTATGATGTGAGACAGCTACTTGTTTTAGCCGCTTTATGCACTTCTTGGTTCCTCTTCGTTTCCCCAAGTTACATTGTGCTGTTCATCCAAATCGTTCTCCCCCAGGGGACTGACTGTCAGTGAACACCTCACCAACAGCTTCTACTATACCACTTTGAGTCTCAGTCATGCTCGTGGAATTAGTTATCACCACAACCGGATCTAAAGGTACCTCGGTCACAGGCACAATATCAGTCACTTCACATACAGTTGAGGGGAGATCCAATCCCAACTCCTTCTCCGCATTGGCAATCTCCTTACTTAAAACCCCCACAGCTGATGTCAAATAAGAAATGATGGAATCTGACTTCCTCAGCACCTTTGCCTTTTTGCCCCCCTGCTCCCTATTGTTCTGCTGTTTCCGCTTACCCATTTGTAGGCGTTAGAGGCATTAGAGGGGTAGCCCAGCCCGGCCTCCTTCGGCCTCCGACAGCCACAGATGGCCCGCCCTTTGCCCGGGCTTCGCCCGGCGCCACCCGCGTTGCATGGGGGCGGGAGCGCTTTCAAGGTTGGTGCCGGCGCTAATGTGACGTGGCTCCCCTGCGACCCTGGAGGGGCTACTGGGGAATGTAGGCCGTTCCCCTCACAGTGTGGAGATGATGATGAAAAGACGTTCCCCTCACGGCAAACAGGTAAACACAAAAGCGCGTCCCGGAGGCCAGAAGAAATCCAATGGTCCATGGGAGAACCCACAAGTGAAAAATGGTCATGATTTCCACTATTGATAACCTATAGCGAGAAGATAAGTGGCAGCAATTGAAATTATTGGAGACTCCAGTAGTACATTCTAGGTGCCTCTCTCCACTATCTGTGGTTATTTTAATTAAACTATATTATTTCATTACTGCACGGTCAAGTGAGTGCCATTTCCTGCATAAAAAGAGTGATGTTTATGATATGGACATGACTGAGGGTAGTCACATTTATGATGAGCAGGGCAGTCAAAATCTGCCGAACTATGAATAGGTGCAGATAAACTTTCAAAAGTTGGTGGGCAAAAATAAGTGGATATAGTAGTTTGCCTGGTAACAGAGGTGAAAGTAGGCCAAAACTGGTCTCACCCTATCTTCTAGTTGTTAATCAGTGCTCAAAGGTAAAGTAGACACACAGTCCCACTGGGATAGTTATGGCATCAAGAAAGAAAATAGCCATGGAAAGTGTCCAGTCAGGAGCCGATAATTATCCTGCTCCAGAAAAGCAAATAATTTAAAGTTAATATATCAAGCGAGTGGACACGGGAGGACCATGCTGGTTATAAGAGTTCCGGAATTACCTTGATAAAGGAGATGCTGCAAAATGCAGAGATCGAAGTAGACGATGTGTCTATTTATGAGTGGAGATGGCCTACCTCATATCCCGGAATCAATAAATTGTGCGATAGAAATGCTACAGAGTTGAAAAGCAAAGCGGATATAACCGTTAATTATAAAGGAGTCGGGAGACTTCAAGGGGGCAGTATACACTGACACATGTTACGGATGGACACCGGCGGACCATGTGGGTTATAGGAGTTCTGGAATTACCTTTATAAGGAGATATTGTAAACTGCTGAGATTGAAATGGACGCAGGGTCCGTTTATGTGTGGAGACAATGGGCCTTGCTTGTCGGCATCAAATATTAATGCGATATAGTTGCTGCACAGATAAAAATCAAAACAGAAGTAACTGTTAATTATAAATGAGTTGGGAAGCTTCAAGGGAGGAGTATAAACTAACTTTAACAATGAGGCATGGTTTCTGGCGACAGGTGGTTCGAGTAATGTACTTACTAAGAGGAGGTGTGTGTGTAGTCACTGGGAAACAGCACATTTGTAGTCCAATAGTATATTTAGAGGATATACAAGCTGGGTTATCAGGGAATAATGCGGGGCTACGGCAAACTCGTGCTGTGAAAATATAAGGGAAGTGTAAAAAATGAGTTAGTATGTCGTGGAGTGCGACTGCTTTGAGTTACCAGTAGTTCACAGAGGATAATTTGGGGTCAGTCGGGTAAGTTAATAAAGTGGAGGGAGAGTTGCTTACCTGTCGTGGCCTCTGATATAGATACAAGTGGCCTCCATAACCGGGAGTTGGCGTGTGAGCCGGGGCTATAATTGAGTGCCCACCCACTGAATCACGTGGTGTAGGGAGTGTAGGCAGGGAAAACAGACTACGCGATATCGCTGTCTGTGGGGAATAAAAATGTGCCAGTCTCGAAGAGTATTCCAAAAAGGCTATGAGAGTGTTGAAAATGTATATGATGATACTATGAAAGAGGAAGTAAAAAAATATATTGTGTGGGAATTAATTTATTGCGGAAACGGATGTTAACTACCAGTGGCCCAGTAAATGAAATGAGCCAGGATCAATGTGATTGTTCAAGGTATATGTTAAAGTGTGTGCCTAAAAATATAGGGGCTGTGGCTGAGAGGAGGCTACTAATGAGTAGCTAGCAAAGGGGCTATAGAGTAAGGAAGTGGTGTACGTTACTTCCAAAAATTCAATATAGTATTTACATGAACGGTTTAAGGGCGGTCAATGATTATACACAGTTTTCAGGTGTTGAATAGAATGGCATTTTCACATGGGCGGTCCATGTTGAGTCCCTGTTTATAGGTGTTCAGGCTAAAGATCCAGAGGACCTCGTGTTTTTTCCTGATGTTTTCGCTTCTGGGCTCAATGTTATTCTGAATTTTCTCCAGGATATACCACTTCATATCCTTGTTGGTATGCTTAAACTCAAGATAGTGTTTAACCTTTGGTGCATTGAGTTTGGCAGTGTGGATCGCGGACCGATGTTCTGTTAACCGAGTGGCGCCAGCTCTGCTGATTTCCCCTACATAACCCAGATTACAGGGACAGGTTATGAGGTAGATGACATTGCTTGTTTTGCAGTTACACATGGTATTAGATTGAATCAAGTACCCATTGTGTGTTTGGGAGCTTCCTTTGATGGCACCCTCACATGCCTTACATTGAGAATGCAGACATCTGTAGGTACCTACGATCGGTGCGTTTCCATCAATAGTTTTTTGGACAAAAGTGGTGTTCTTATCAAAGCGGGAGTGTACTATGAGATCCTTGATGTTTTTGTTGTGCCTGGGTGTGAAAAGGGGCTTTCTGAATTTCTTGTCAATGAGTTGGTCAGCATTAAGTATGTGCCAATTTGCATTTACTATTTGTCTTACCCTGGTATTCATAGTTGAATGTTTGGTGACACATACTATTTCTTCTTTTTTGTTGTTAATTGTCTTGGATCTAAGTAGGGAGTCCCTATCATGGAAACGTGCGTGTTTAAGGGCCTCTCACACCAGCCGTTGTGGGTACGCTCTGTCCAAAAATTTCTGTTTCATAATGACGGCTTGGATGTCATAGTTGGCCAAATTGGTGCAGTTAAGTCTTAATCTGAGAAACTGCCCAAATGGGATACTCTGTTTCTGGGTTCTAGGGTGTTATCTCTCAAAGTGCAGAAGAGTATTTCTGTTTGTGGGTTTCGTAAATAAATTCACCTCTAGATGGTCCTCGTTACACTGTATCAAGATGTCTAAGAATTCGACTTGATGTTTATTTATGTGGCTAGTGAATTTAAGATTCACATCAATAGCATTTAGCCATAGCAGAAATTCTTCCAGGTTTTCTAGAGTGTCTGTCCATATGAAGAAGATGTCTTCAATATAGTGGGACCAGTTTTTTACTGATTCATAGAAAGGGGCTATTTCATTGTGAATGAATTTCTGTTCGAACAGGGCCATGTATATATTAGCTCACAAGGGTGCCATAGTGGCCCCCATGCTTACTCCTCTGATTTGTTTGTAGAGCTGACTGCCAAATACAAAGGTATTTTCTGTGAGTACTATCTTTAAACATTCTAGTACAAATATTTTAGGACAAGGGATATGATAGATGTCAATAAACCATGAAGTGGCTAATAAGGCTTCCTGCTGTGGGATGTTACTATAGAGTGACTCTATATCTAGAGTCACTAAGGTGTCCAGGTGCTGATTAAAAGGAAGGTTTTCTACCATGGTTATCATGTCTCTGGTGTCCTTGATGAATGAAGGAATTTTAGAGATGAAGGGATTCAGCCATTCATCTGTGTATCTAGATAGAGGTTCAGTAATGGACCCTGGCGTAGATACAATGGGTCGGTACAGGGGATCTGAAACGTTTTTATGTATCTTACGCACTCCATATATACAAGGCATTTTCATTTTGGAAGTAGTGAGATAATCATGTTCTTTGTTAGTTATCCCTCCCTTGGTGAGCGCTGCTTGGGTCAGTTAGCCAATGGTGGATCTGACCCGATTGGTGGGGTCTCTCGCTATTTTGATGTAAAAATGTGTGTCATTCAAAAGGGTGGGCATTTTTTGTTCATATGTGGTAGTGTCCAAAATTACTATTCCACCCCCTTTATCGCAAGTTTTGATGGTCAAGTTTTTGTTCTGTTTAAGAGAATTTAGACAGGTGAATTCATCTTTGTCTAAGTTGTATTTGGGTTTAGGTATGAAGCGAGTAGATACATCAAGGCGCTTCATTACTACTTGTTCAAAGATGCCAACTTCTGGGCCAAGTTGGTCTATGGTGGGAGTAAAGGTGGAGGGCACTCTAAGGTTGGTGTTCATGGTGTCTTCTGTATTATTGTTTTCATTTGCAAAATATGTTTCTAATCTAATTGTGCAAAAAAAGGCTTGTATGTCCATATATAGTTCAAATGTATTTGTGTAACAGTGTGGGACATATGATAGGCCTTTAGAGAGCAACTTGGTACATGCATGATCAAGAGTTTCTGAAGAGAGATTGAAGATGGGGATGGTAGTGTCTACCTCCAATATTGCCTGCTTCTGGTTTCTAGAAGGTGCGGGTTCTCTATCTGTAGGTAATTCCCTCTCATTTGTGGGACAAAATTCCCTCTCATTGGTGATTGAAAGTGTACTCGTTGTCGCCCTCTGCGGGGCCCTCGCTGGGCTAAAAAAGAAGGCTGGTGGTTCGAATTATAGGGGCGACTATTTCTCGACTGATCTTGGAATTGGGGGTTAGTTTCTCCCTCTGAATCTGAGGTATCTGAGAACGTTCTAACTAGAGGTCTTGCGTTGAAGTCGTTAGATTGTAAGTTGTTTTGATAGTAATTCTCCTGTAGGTAAGGGTAAGTTTTTTCTATAGAATAATATCAAGATCTTTTTTCACTTTATCCATTTTCCTTTTTATTAGGTAGTCAGAAAATGATGCTAATTCTTTATCCGCCTCTTCTAGCTTTTTCTTTGCTTCTTCTAGGGAATTGTTTTTTCTTATTTTTTTCTTCTAATTCAAGCAGTTCATTCTTTCAGGCAGCTAGTAATTCCTTGACGGTTTCTATGATTAGCATCATTAAATCACAGGAGCATCTATTTGCTATCATGCCCCACCTTTCTAAAATCTTCCTGAACTCTACAAAAAGGCCGGGAATGTTTCTTATTTTTAGGCCTTGAGGTATGACTCACACTTTTAGATAGTATAGCATGAAATCCCCATGGGCTTCTAGTCTTTTAATCTTTATTTTTAGATTTATGAGTTGAATTGAGTCATCATTATGCTGTTTAGATATATTGGCAATTTTGCCAAAGGAGGTGCTAGTACCTACTAGAAGAGCAAAATTTTCATCTGAGAAGCCAAACGTTTTAAATTGTTCCATGATGGGGAAAGATGGGCGCTAATAAGACAACCGTTCTACGGAGAAGGGTCCTACGGTGAACAGAGCAAAAGAGCGGAGGGGTGAGAGATAGGAAGCAAAAGGCGTGATTAAGAGGACATGTAGCAATAGAGGTGAGTATGACTGGAAAACAATGATATAACAACAACAGGACGGTCCCTCACAGACAAGCTGTGGGTAAATAATGTAGAAAACTAGGACCCCCTGTTTAGTTCTAGTACTCCTAGGACAGGGCAAAATTCCAAAGAGAAAAATGTCCTAGGCAGTAAGTATCAAGGGCATTACATTCATCAACAGCTAATTAAAACATATAAAATTCATTTTTTATTGAAATATATCTAAAAATGAAGCATTAGAAAGCAAAAATTCAGAACAATTACATAAAAGTGCATATACATCAAATACAACATATATCAAGGGCTGCGATCGGTAAGCACTTTATTTAAAACAATGTAGACGTAAACATATACATAAAACAACAATACACATGAAGGTGATTCTTGAGATGTTTATAAAAAAGTTATAAAAACGGGACAATTGATATGTTGTGGCTGAGTGGTGGCAATTCTCAGAGTTCTCAACGCGCCTTACGGCACAGGGCGTGCCTTCATCATGGAGAGCCACAAGGGTATATCCTAAGGATTGATCAAAGAGAATATATATATTTTTGTGGATCTGTCAATAAGTGATTCATTTGACACAGGTTAGGATATAAACATTATTGCACTGAGCTTTAAAAATGTATAAGTGATATTAGTCTACTCAAAGGTTGCCATGAGACGAGAAATAGACAGAAAATGTGATTTGTATATCTAGTAGTCAAAAGCAATCACCAAAATAGATGAGATTAAGATTTTTTGTGAAAAAAGAGATTAAATCACCTCAGTGTTTTTCTAAATTATGAAGCACATAGATTAGAATAAGATTCAAGCTGGTGATCACCAATAAGACCCATTAGTGTCAAGACAAGAGGGTAGGGACTTACAAAATAGGATCGGAGGCCAGAAGAAATTCAATGGTCCATGGGAGACACAAGTGAAATATGGTCACGATTTCCACTATTGATAACCTATTGCGAGAAGATAAATGGCAGCAATTGAAATTATTTGAGACTCCAGTAGTACATTCTAGGTGCCTCGCTGCATTATCTCTGGTTATTTTAATTAAACTATATTATATTATTACTGCACGGTCGAGTGAGTGCAATTTCCTGCATAACAAGAGTGATGTTTATGATATGGACATGACTAAGGGTAGTCACATTTATGATGGGCAGGGCAGTCAATTCAATTCAATTCATGAAGCTTTATTCGGTACATACAAGATGACCATAAAAGCACAACAACAAATAAAACAGATAAAACATGATTACATCAAGGGTTAAAACATGATTCTTAAAATAACATACTCTTTCGTGCCCTAATAGACTGATTTAAAAAAGTAGCAGTAAAAAAACAAATATCGGCAGTTTCCAGATTAAATAACAAACTCATTGCCTGGTTCACTGTACATACACCATGATTTAAAAACAAGGGCTTCAGGTAAGCTATCCTAAAATTCAAATACAATTTACAAATCAGTAAGAACTACAGGGTGCTTTGTTTGGTGATGCCATCACATTGGCACGGCCCTATTGGATGCTTCTTAATACTTGGCTGGGCCACTAAGTGATGTGCTACTCCAAACCTCAGTCCTGTTAGCACAAACTTGTGGGATGGTCTTGTCACCAAGCATAAATATCCGGGAAAACCTTCATTGATTTTATATTTACTAAAGAACTTAACTGTGGACAGAGAACCATTTACTGACCCTCGTTTCTCGGCCTGATGTGCCATAAAAGTTACTTTCAGTTCGGCTTTTGGGATCAAAGAAGCGGCACCCGGGTCAGTCAATACGTTTAAATTAAAAATTTCTAGGAAACAATCAGCCACATATCTTAACCAAGGAATATTGCGATATTTATCCAAGGATAGACAATCCTTAATGACTGATCTATTTAACAGCTTCTCGTCCTGTAGCCAAATTGACCGCCAGATCATAAGTGGCCTCAAGGATAAGACATCAGCCAGATAGTTAATATCCAATTCCCTGTGGATCAGCTCCGTAGGGGCAGATTTTGGCAAACATAAAAGCTTTTTTAGGAAGGAATTTTCCTCCACCTGTAACTTATGATTGCAAGTATAGCCCCATAATCCTGCTCCATACGTTGCAATGCTAACACATCTGGATTGATAGATATGGAGCATATCCTTTGTACGTCTGTCCCCGACTTTTGCCACAAATCTAAAAACACCATATGCATTTCTAGCTATTTTATTACTAATATTCATAAATTCTTTTGTCCACTGTCTGTCCTTAGAAAAGGTAATACCGAGATAACAAAATTTACCCACATCTTGCACCTTTTCCCCCTCAATAAAAAAGGCCTTAGAAGTCCTACTTCTGTGCCCATAAGCCATAGTATGTGTTTTCCCTTTATTAATGGAAAGTTTCCTATCCTTGATAAAAGTCGAAAATCTGTCCATCAGATGCTGTAATCCAATAGGGGTTCTAGAGAGGAGAACAGCGTCATCGGCATACAATAACACTGGGACAGAATTGCCTTTAATCTTGGGTGCATCCGCATTTATAGTTTTTAAAATGGTATCTATTTAATTGATAAACAGTATAAAAAGTAGAGGGGCTAGTACACACCCCTGCCCAATATCTGCCGAACTATGAATAGGTGCAATAAACTTTCAAAAGTTGGTGGGCAAAAATAAGTGGATATGGTAGTTCGCCTGGTAACAGAGGTGAAAGTAGGCCAAAACTGGTCTCACCCTATCTTCTAGTTGTTAATCAGTGCTCAAAGGTAAAGTAGACTCACTTTGTCTTTAGGTGCATAAGCAACTGTGTCATGCCAGGTGCTTGCAGCACTAAGCCTTGCCTAACGCAGGTGGCCCAAAGGCTCAAAACATGCTTGTGGCTAAAGCACTGAAAGTAAGCATGCACATCCACTGAGCTTTGTACTGAGATGATCCGCAAGCACTGGCGTCTGCCTGAGACCACAGTGACCACAAGCATAAGAGCTGGAGTACAGGCTCTGCACCATGCCATTAGTCCAGTTACTCGTTGCTAGTGGCTGCACAGTAACAAGAAACTGACATTAATAGACAAAGGGGCAGATTTATGAAGGCCTTGCGCCGCCGGTGCGTCATTTTTAACATGGGAAAAAGTGACGCACCGGCGGCGCAAGGCCTTCATAAATCTGCCCCAAAATAGGCTAAAGTATAGATGCTGCTGAAACTGATGAATTGTGTTTTAAATAAGTCGTTAACACTCACTATTGTTTATAAACACATAGAAGCATAAGAAGCTCAAAGCACTGCTTAACACACCCCAGTCCTTTCCCTCCCTCCAAACAATACTATAAAAATAATGGAATTTGTTGTGATGGTGTGTTAATACATTTGACTTTTTAGCAAATTTAACTGAAAATGTTGCTGTTATGTGCATTATTTTAACCCAGTTTCTAAATTATTCTCTTGGTCGTACTCGCCGAACCCTTGAGATATATCCAGTGCTGGAACCTGTCTTTGAGTTCAGATTTCGAAGCCTGCTTTCTACATGGACATCAATTCACCGAATTGCCAGAAGCAGTGAAAGTGCTATCACACACCCTTTGACCTCCATGACAACACAGAAAGTGGCATCATATTACTTTTGACATTGAATTGAAAGACGTGATGCCTCATGACCCTGACCTTGATCCTGATGACATCACAATAATTGATGTCCTAAAGCCTAGTGTTTTAACCCAAAGAGAAAATACATTGATAACTTGAAATAACACTCAAAACAAAGATTTTAAAAAACAATGTTGGTCATATTCACCAGTATTAATCGATATGGATCATATATTGGCCTATGAAGTATCAGCTTGTTATACTCCTTATCATTTGTAACACATTTTGATTTTTGATCACTTGTAAGGAACTATCACATTTGACAATTTTGCAGGTGTTTTGTTCAAACACAACCTAACACCTGCCCTATAAACAGGGGTCGCAGTTGCTGTCCCTTGATTGTGAATGGTGTCCACACAGGCAGAAAGTGGACTAGAAGTGGCTTCAAAGTTTTGTCAAAATATTTGTAGGATCAATATTTGTGGGATTTTTAAATGTGTCCAAATATTCCAGAACTGGGTTCAGAGTCGGGTACAGGTGCTTTAAGTCGGGTATGGTGAGGTCTCTGTGTTTGTAAAAATCCGACAGACAAAAATCCACACACTCCTTCCCTTTCTGTTTTGATAATCCTGGAAATTAGCTTTCCTAGCATAGACGCAGCGTGTCCTGCTCTAAGAGCACTTGCAGGAAACACTTATATCCCTTCAGATAGCGATAGCGCTTTAAGTAGGTGCTGAAGAGCTAGAGACGCCTTGTAATTACTTCCTTTTTTATGGTACTGAAATGTGTCATTGTTCGTCACTTGCGGTGTTTATTGTAACAGATACACTGGTCATTGTTCCTCATTTGCAAGCTGGAAGTAAACGTCAGCGGCCCGTCGTCTAGCGGGGTTTGAATGCAGTCTCTTTTACCGCTGCAGTAGACAGGAGAGGTGCTAGCAGTCTTTCGAAGACAAAAGTTTATAAATTCAATGTATGGTAACTTGAAGGAAGAAACTCATTTAGCGCGCTTGTCTCTGAAATCATTCTGCCTACAAGCTACGCACTCACTCTTGAACCGGGTTACAGAGCGGAGTCCTCCACTGCGGCTTCCGTAGAAAAGCTACGGGAACGGCTTGTTCCACATTCTAGTAAGTATATCACCTGCGTCAGATTTTCTTTATCATTGACTAATTAGCTGTTCTGCTACGCTCGAATAGTTATGTATGTATAACAACGACAATGAGATCTGTATCAAAAATGTAAACATGTTTTATCTTCCTGTCGAATAATAAACATTCTCATAGGGGAAGCGGTCGTGTTAATGGGAAATTGCCTCATGAAAGCTCGACGGCCTCAAATTAGCTCATATTCGGGAGGGAAGCTTTTATTTGTGTGGAAGGGGTAATGCGCGCTAAGAGGTGTATCACCTTGGCCAGAGGAGGGACAGTCACGGGCGGTTCTAGTATTTCTAGCCTCCCCTGGCAGGAACAGAATGTCCTAGGCCCCTCTAGTTTGCATACAATGACATCAGAGGACGAGTCATCAATCGAGTGTTAGTCTTTATGCATGGAAGCCACTTTGAAGAAGTTATTTTCATGGTGCAGCAGTAAAACATAAAAAATAGCACTAAAATAAGGACATATATTTTAAAGTTCCATTAAGTGGAAATACATATATTAATCCCAGTGGGTGGAAAGGGTTGGTGTTGGTTTCTCCAAAACATATGTCTTTAATTACATTTCAACAAGTTGTTTCCAGATCAGTGCATTGCTATGTATATATGTGGTATTTTTATAGTACAAAAATATCGGGAATGAAGCGGGTTGCTGTGTAGGGTGAAAACTTAAGTCAGTCAACAAGCATTAGAGGTAACTGGTCTGTGGACTTCCCTGCATTATGATGTAGTGTTCTTTAAAGAGTTGAGTACAAAGCAGTTTCTTACATTTCTTACATTTGAGCCATTGGGGGCTATCCAGATAGATATTGGATTCTCACTCTAGATCCTTGGTGCATAGATGAGGAAATACTTTTTTCTTTTCTTCATTTTTTGTACTTCTCCATCTTCCGCCTGAAGGTCTCCTTGCAGCAGCTGTGCAGAGAGTCACCGGAGAGGGTGAGTTTGTCATTCACTTAGACAGGTGTGCCAGTCGAATCTAGTGGTATTTATATGATACAAACCGGGCGAAAATGCTGCAGAGATCTGTAACAGGTCAAAAAAAACATAAAAGTCATTGGGTGATGAGAGAAGTAGCTGCTTTGTGAACTGTGTTAATCCATTACGATGGCCAGTCATGATGGCTTTGTAGATAATGCGGCTGGTTTTGAAGGTGGACCTGGCTGGCAAGGGGAAAGTACAGAGTTTCATCAGGTTGGTGGGTTGTGGTCATATTTCTTCTGTCCCTATTGAGATGTGCTGCAGCATATAGGATGCCCTTAAGGGGCAGCAGTGTGAATTAAAATTCCACAATAGTTTCTCAGGTACCTAGTGCAATAGGAGGTGTGTAGCACATAAGATGTTTGAGCAAGAAAGATATTAAGCGAACAAAATATTTGAAAATAGCTTGACTTCTGTTGAAGTCCTCACTCAAGTCAGTTAATGCTAGTTCGTTGAACATTACTGATTAGTTACTTCTTCACACCAAGAAAGCAGATCTTTGTTGAAATGGCAAGGCCACGTGCAATCTGAAAAGTCACTGTGCAACAAACTGTTGAAACCATTTTGCACACAGCTGGATTGGGATCTGGGGATATCAACAGCAGGTTGCATACAGGAAAGTAAATGGAAAAATATTCTTCGAACTTTGGAAAGCAACCCTAGGCCTCCCTTCTCCAGCCATCACAGTCTTGACCAAAGCGATGAGGTCCAAGGAAGGAAGAGCCCTCCCCTGTGTCACATATCCATTGTCCAGTGCTGCAAGGCTATGCTATGCCCCTCCCTGGTACTTTGCAGCACTTGGCTATGGCTGTGGGCTCAAGGGAGGCAGCACCTTGCCCTAGCATTCAGTCTATGGAATCAATTCTAACTTGTAAAAGTGAAGAACAGGCTCCACCCTAACCCACGCTATCACTAGGGTTCCCGCCTCAGTATCACATGCTAATTGTCCTGAAAAGAGATAATGAAAAATTGGCTGTTTATGGTTTCAGAAAGATGTTTATATAGCGGTTCATTTCAAGGGTTTCATCTCATTACACCCAGTCCTCAATCATCCCCTCTTCTCTTGAACTGATAAAGCATGTGATATTGAGAAAATGTTGTGTCTTGAAACATTCTGTCCAAAGTGGCAAACTTGGTTCTCCAACTTGACCAACCTGTTTGATCTCGGGCAAGTCATGTGCTTCCTTGATCTTTTTATTCTTATCTGCTATTCAGTGGCATCCGCTGCAAAACTCAAGTGGGGGCGCAGGGGGTGGGGCAGGGAGATTATCGAAGACAAAAATATGTACATACACAAACATCAATGTAAAAATATCGATAGTCAAAATATGGACATCCTATCTTTAAAATGTAAATAACGAAAATATCGAAAAAAATATAGATGTAAAAAATATCGATGCTCAAAATATCGTTTTTTTATATATAAAAATAATGATAAAACAAATATATTATAAAATAAAATAAAAAATAATTTACTTGGATATAATATACATTAAATAAATGTAATAAACACATTTAATTTAAAACAATTTAAATGTACATATATAAAATTTGATATATAAATGGATATTTTCTTGTAAAATAAATTAGTTATTAGTTTAATTATTTTCATTATGAATATATATATTAACTATTACATATATATATATATATATATATATATATATATATACACCTATAACATAAAATATAATAATAAAACATTAAATTATAAAATAAATTACTAAAATATTTATACATTTTCAAACTAACATTTTGCACTCCTTTGAGTGCAACAGTAGGAGCATTGTTGAATGGCGTAAAGGTAAACATTTACTATTCCCACTCCAGTGAGTACAACAGTAGGGAAAGTGTTAGATAGCGGAGGGATAACATTTACTATTCCCACTCCAGTCAGTGCAATAGTAGAGAAAGTGTTGGATAGCGGTGGGCTAAAAACGACTATTCGCACTCCAATAAATGTAACAGTAGGGAAAGTGTTGGATAGCGGAGGGGTAAAAATTACTTTTACCACTCCAATGAGTGCAATAGAAGGGAAAGTGTTGGATAGCAGAGGGGTAAACATTACTATTCCCACTCCAATGAGTGCAACAGAAGAGAAAGTGTTGGATAGCGGAGGGGTAAAAATTACTATTCCCACTCCAGTCAGTGTAAGAGTAGGGAAAGTGTTGGATAGTGGCAAGGTAAAATTTACTATTCTTTCTCGAATCAGTGCAACAGTAGGGAAAGTGTTGGATTGCGGAGGGGTACCAATTAATATTCTCACTCCAGCAAGTTCAAACTGTAAAAACAATCAAAATATTAACAACAAAACTATTTAGAAAACAAAATGAATAAAAAAATGCAGAAATGTTAGTCAAACTCAGGAAGCATCAATCATACAAATTGGGCAATCTACGTCAAGCGTTCGAAACCTGGCGCAGAAAAATAAAAATATGATTAATGTTCAACAGCTTAATGTGATTGAAAAAGTATTCTTAGAAAAGTTGTCATCAAGTGAGGCAATGCGGGCACAAAATACATAAAAGTGTTCTAATGCTCAAACAGGATTAACAAAAATGGCCAGAAAAAGGCTCAGAAAGGCCCAAAATAAATCTAAGTAATTAGTAACAACCACACAAGAAGATAAGATGAAAGTTTGCTCCTCAATCTTTAAATGTAAACTCCATAATAGTTGTTAAACACAGCCAAACATGGTAGCAATGGGTGTTGATTGTCCTGAAAGCCACATACAGATTGATACCATTCAGGCAAGTTGCATTATATCGTAACTTAGACAACAAATAGGAGGGAAACCATCCCAAGATGAGATGATAAAAGCTGTAACTCTACTAATTAATGATGTGGAATTTCAAATAAAAACATCTATGATTTTAATTTAAAATAATGGCCTGGAGAGCTTACAGAATAGCAACTATATCACATTGGCACCTATTCATGTTAATCATCAACAAATGTTATCTGTGGAACGGACCACCTTGTTGACTCCCTGTTTACTGTCAATCAATAGGGAAACCCAAGTAGTATAATGCCAAATGGTTTATTAATAGGTTCATGGCTCAAGACAATGGACTATATGAAGAAGCAAGATTATCCAAATATTCGACTAATCATCATGCCAAGATAATTTTTATCCCAGTGTACATTCTACAGGTCCTCATGACATTCTTCATCAAAGAAATGAAATGAAAAATTCCACTTATATAGCGCATAACCACCCGGAGGCCTCGCAGCAAAGTGCTCTTTTAAAACTGTTAGCATTGATCCTAACCTTATCTGGTCTTACGGCCGTAGATATTAAGGCAATCCAATTTAAGCAAGATCCTTCTAATACCTCTCAGGATATAACCCATGCCATGTGGTCAACCCCTGAAATTGCAAATAAAGTATTTGACTGTAGAGCGCAATTCGAAGAGTGGTGCATTGAAGACCAGAAATATGCCCTTTCATACTATGCAATCATTATAATTCCGTCTATGACTCCTAAGAGGGATGGGTATCCTATACCTCCCAACAATTCAAAACTACCTTCTTGCCTCCTACGTGGTGTTATTTGGCCCTTCTCAAATTGTCAAAAATGTCTTGTTTAACAATAACAAATTCAGCCCCCGAATCTCGCATTTGTGAACAATCAGTTAAGAGGAAAATGCTAAAGGATGACTGCACCTGGCTTCTTTCTGTATTATCAGGAACTACAGTCATCAATGGTGATTGATGTGAAGCTAACCTTGACAAACCACAATTGCCTGAGAGAATTTGCTCCTGGAATGTTCACAGCCTTACAAGACTTCTGGAAGTTCCAGAGGCAACATTATATCTGCAAAGCTTTGAAATACTGATGCTCCAAGAAACATGAAGAGAGCAAGGTGCACCAATCATCGGATTACAAGAATTTGCCACCAATGCCGCACGCACATTTCACAAGGTCAAGCTGAAGAAGGGCTAGCAATAGCTGTAGGAGCAGAATTAGAAGTTAAGACCCAAATAATTCCTTTGAACTGACATGGTTGCAATGTGTAAACTTAAAATGTTCCTCTTTGATCTTTCTATTAAACATTTACTTAAGCACAATGAGAAATAGTAAGATAGCCCATATGTCCATTTTGTGAGAAATTGTTAAATCATTGACTTTTCAATATCCAAATGCAAACTTAGTTATCTCTGGTGATCTCAATATCTGACTAAACTCTGGAAACGCTCTAACAACAAAATCATCCGGTAAGTCCAACTTCATTATTACTAAAATTTGCTGTGACCAATTCAAACAATTTGGCTTATTGATGCACAACAAAATAGTTCTGAAGGATGTATCACAGTTTCAATATTTAGCTCCTCCCATCACAGTTTTGTAATCAATTATACCACCATTTAGTCGTTTATGCTATAAGGTCCGACTTGAAAGTGACTAGAATCTGCAGTCCAATCAACAGGAAGAGATAATGCATCAATCAACCAATCAATCAATCAGGGAATTGTAAGCGCACTACTCACCCGTGACGGTCCCAAGGTGCTGAGAGGGTGGTCCAAAGATCTGTTTAGCTGTAGAGCCAGGTCCTGAGGGTCTTCCTGAAGGTGTTCAGGAAGGGGGTGCGTCTGATGTCTGCTGTAGCTCATTCCAGGTCTTGGCTGCAATGTGAGAGAAGGATCTTCCTCCTGCTCTGGATCTGTGGATGCGCAGGGTTTCGGCCAGTGCGAGGTTGGTAGATCGGAGATTTCTTTTGGGTAGGTGGAAGTTGATTCTGTTGTTGAGGTATTTGGGTTCGTTGTATAGGCATTTGTAGGTGTGAGTGAGGATTTTGAAAGTGACTTTTTTCTCCACAGGGAGCCAGTGGAGACTTGGTAGGTGTTGGCTGATGTGTTCGTGTCGGGGGATGCTGAGGACGAGTCTAGTGGAGGTGTTCTGTATTGTCTGGAGTTTGCGGAGTACGGACTTGTTGATGCTGGCGTAGAGTGCATTTCCATAGTCCAGTGTGCTGGTGATGAGTGCGTGGGTTTCTGTCTTCCTTGACTCAGGGGGGGGTCCACTTGAAGGTTTTGCGGAGGGTGTTGAAGCAGCTGGAGGTGACGGCGTTGACCTGTCAGTTCATGGTGAGTGATAACGATGCAGAGGTACTTGGTGTGGTCTGAGTAAGTGGATGGGCTTCTGAGGGCGGTTGGCCACCCAATGCTGTCCCATGCAGAAGGGGTGGTACAGAGGATGAGGACTTCTGTCTTCTTGGCGTTCAGCTTCAGGCAGCTGTTGGTCATCCAGACTGCGACATCTTGCATTCCTTTCTGGAAGTTAAGTTTGGTAGTGGTGGGGTCTTTGGTGAGGGAGAGGATGAGCTGGCTGTTGTAAGGGTAGGATATGATGTTGAGGCCATGTTGTGGGATGATGGGTGCAAGGGGAGCCATGTAGATTTTGAAGAGGGTGGGGCTCAGGGATGAACCCTGTGGGACTCTGCAGGTGATTTTCGTGGGGTCTGTGAGGAAGGGTGAGAGTCTGATCCTTTGGCTTCTTCCGGTGAGGAATGACCAGATCCAGTCAAGGGCTGTTCCTTGTATGCCTGCATCGTGTAGTCTGGTGACTAGTGTGCGATGGGAGACGGTGTCGGAGGCCACTGATAGGTTGAGTAGGATGAGGGCTGTGGAGTGGCCTTGGTCCAGGAGGGTGTGGATGTCATCTGTGGCGGCGAGTAGGGCGGTCTCTGTGCTGTGGTTGCTTAAGAATCCGGATTGGTACGGGTCGAGTTCGGGTTCTCTTCAATGAATTGTGTCAGTTTACTGTTGACTGTTTACTCTGCAACTTTGACTGCAAAGGGGAGGAGCGAGATGGGCGGATAGATCTTCAGGTTGTTGTGGTCAGCTGTGGGCTTCTTGGGCAGGGGTCTGACTTCTACGTGCCTCCAGTTGTCTAGGAAGGTGCCTGTTTTGAAGGCGGTGTTGATGGTGCCTTTTAGTTTGGGTGTGATGCGGGCCGTGGCTCTGTGGTAGATGTGAGGGGGGCAGGGGTGGGTGGGGGCCCCCAAGTGGATTCGTTTCATGGTCGAGGCGGTGTCTTCGGCCGTGATCAGTGTCCAGTTGGAGATGGTGGGTTAGCTGGTGTTTCTGGAGTTGTACAAAAGGGGGTGGTGATGGACGGAGCATCTGATCCAATCAAACACTCACACCCAGTCAACAGATCTGGGTTTAATCCATCACCGTTCTTTAGCCCACTCTGCCACCCCAGTTCAGACATGGCTGATGGATTGAGACTCAAGTTCTAAAAGAGATACTAGGAGCCACATGGAAGAAACATAATGTTTTGTGATTTGCAAACAGCGAATCTGTAGAAATCGCTATTAGGGTATCGCAACTTAGATGTATGTAACAGTGGAGTCCCCAGATAGTGATTTTTACAGATTTGAATTAATAAATTGATGAATTGAAAATCACTATTTAGGAAATAACAAAATTGAGATTTCCTAATTAAAAAATCGCAAATTAGGAGATGTTGAATTTTGGATGCCGAATGATGATGTCAGACCAGGAAGTTTACAAATACAGGGTGTGGCCACAACCCTGAATCCTAGCAAGGTGCTACTGGCTCACTACCAAAGTGTTTTTGGCAATATCTGTATAACACCATGTCCAAGGAAAATGGGGACAAGGATTCTGGCAGCAGGAAGAGGAAGGTCACATTTTATGAGAAGTTGGAGCTTCTAATAGAAGAATGTGTGGCACACATGGACCAGCTCTCTAGAGTGGTCCAGGCATTCTTGAACAGTAAACAAAGATATGGAACAGCATCCTGGAGAAGGTAAACTCCCTTGAGTTGACCCAGAGAACCATACGTGATATCAAGAAATGCTGAAATGATCTGAAGTCACATTCAAAAGAGAAGGTGGCCAGCACAATGGCTGAGGGTTCTGGCAAATGTGGTGGACCCTCCAAATATCCCTCTCCCCCCAGAAGGTGTGGGGGGAGTGTCAGACATTGACACCTCCCATCCTGCACACACCAGCCAGGGTAAGGGAACCCCTTTACTTACTTGACATAGCATAATGTTTGCAAATCCCCAATTAAACATCAAACATAAATAACTCAGATGCTTGCCTTATATTGGCAGTGCATCATGGGGGTTGTAGTACACCAAAGTTGCATGCTGCATTTTGTGCTGATGACTACACCATGCATATCTAAACCTCACAAACATGTCACAAACATATAATGCACAGTTGTAACAATGTAGTGAACAGACATTAAGCATTTATTCACACTAGCTATATACATGCATTTCCACAGACAACACCCAGGATGTGTCAGAAACAATGTTGGCTGAAAAAGCTAATGGCACACATGTGATAATGGAGGACGACACATTACCAGCTCCTATTCCCATCACTCCAACACCAACAGCTATGACAGCAACCGTTACACGACTGCCACACTTTGTGGATGGTGATAAGGAACAATTCAAAAACAGGTATACAACAACATTTGTGGACAGGACACACAGACAGCTTAGAAGCCTACCAGCAACAGTCCAAAAGGAGAATGTGTCAGATGACATGGCAGAGATGTTCTGTGTTTGGTGTCCTGGAGAAGTCCATCATCTCCGCACAGCACCTTTAAACCAAATAAAATAGGACTGTCAATAGTCATCTGCTAAGAATGTCAAGCTCCATTTAGCAATTGCCGAAAATGCAAGACCTGTGGATTGCTGCCATGGTGAAGGAGCACCATCTGCAGAGACAGAGGCACAGGAAGTACCTTGATACCTTCATCAATCTCATAAACCGATTGGCAGTAGCCACAACAACTCCAGCAAGGAGAACTTTGGATAATACAGACCGAAATGGGGCACTGCTGTTAGGATGTTGCGCTTGGGCTACTTCAAGTGATTACTTCCCTTGAAAATATAAAGACCAAAAACCTTTGTGTCCCCAACATTCTGCCTCCACCTGAGAGCGAAGAAGGCTCTAGCCTCAGTGGCACATATATGCAGGAGGCATGCAGTACCAGGCGTACACCCCCCATAACACTTTTGGGTCTTACATGTCCACACTTCCACAGGGCAATGTTGCTGACAAGGAACCCAATCCCAGAGGCTGGAAGAAGGGAATCCACTGAAGAGTCATAAGTCTACTATTTTGTTGTTTGCAATTACATAGTTTGTTGCCTAGTTGACACAGTGTTACATCCTCAATGGATACTATTGATGTAGGAGAGATACATTATGGTCACAACCTGAATAAAAGGTGTTCTTTCAGTTGTGCACCATGCATTACCATCATGTGTGATATCTATGTCTTAGGTGTTGTAATGACTCTTACCCCATAAATAGTTGTTGGTGGTCTGTGTGTGTGTGTGTGCATGTGTCCTATCCTGCTGCACCTTTAGTGATGGTAATTCTACATCTGAGCCAGATTCATCCTCAGTGGAGATGTAGTGCTGGCGCTTCCTCATTGAGATATTGTGCAGTATGGCACTTGTGGCAACTATCTTACAGCACATCTTGCGTCTCTACAGTAGTGCTACGCAGGTCTTGTGGAGGCAGCGGAACCTGGAATTCAGTATCCCAAAGTTCCTCTCAATGATGGAACATGTTGTATGTGTGCCCTGTTGTACTGCCTTTCACTTCTTGTATTGGAGTCAGGTAGGGTGTGAGAATTTAGGGACGGAAGGCATATACATTATCTCTTTCAGGTTATGAGAAGGAAAACCATTAGGTCACATTATACAATATAGGTCTGGCCACTGTATTCATTGAGCCAACAAATCTCTTGCCTAGTAAAAACACATCACAAAATTCACCCTGTAACAGTTGTTAATGTGGTGCCACAGTGGAATACAAAACCAAGTCATTGGTGCTTCCTGGGATTCTGGCCACAAGTTCTGTTATGATACTGGAGGCATTCCAAACTACCTGCATATTGAGTGAAATTGAGCATTTCCTGTTTCTGTATATCAATTAATTTCCTGAGGGGGCACATATGACAATACATGTGCCATAAGAACAATCAATGGCATTAGGAAACTGTGCTACCCGGTAGAACATTAATTTGGTCAATTACAATAATTGAGGGGTATTTGGGAAAAATATGTATTGGTTAACTTTGCTAACCATAATGTCTAGAAACCTTGAAAAGTCAATTCATGACCACTGGCCCCCACCACTGCTTGACCCTCTGGTAAAAGCCAAAAGCTAAGAGGTGTGGTCAACACAATACCTGTACATGTGGTGGGGTTGCATTTTTTTTTTTTTAGTGTTGGGATCCGAAGCAGAAGTTGTAATTCAGCCATTAAATCCAGGACTTCTTGAACTACGGAGTCTGTACTTCTTCAAAAATCTCCTCCTCTGTCTGTTCAAACAGGGTGACAGTGACCCTAAATATTCTCACCTGTCTCCTACTCCTCTGCCTGATGGTCAAAATCTTTATACTCATTGTCAAAACAAAGAGGGCCACCATTCTGAAAGAGCCAGATGCATTTTGGGTGCCATTTTATAGTTTTCATCTTTTTACCACCTGTCCAGATTGACATTAATTGCATTTCCTTAATGGCAATTTTGCGACTCATCACAATTAGGAAATCCTCTGTACATGCAGTTAGTGATTCATTATTGGAAAATCCCAATTAGCGATTTCCTGTTTAGCGATTACCTCACTACTAAGTGTGTACTTTCCAAACATTTGCTCCTGTCTGTTCAAACAGGGTGACTTTTATCCTAAATATCCTCACCTGTCGCCTCCTCCTTCTCTGCCTGCCAGCCAAAATCATTTTCCTTCTTGCCAAAACATAGAAGGAAGCCATTCTGAAATAGCCAGATGCATTTTGATTACCTTTTTATAGTTTTCATCTGGTTACCACCTGATCCGGATTTATGGTAATTGCATTACCTGAATGGCAATTTTGGGACTATTCACAATTAGGAAATCTTTTGTGCATGCAGTTAGTGAATCACTATTTGGAAATCCCTATTAGCGATTTCCAAAATATGATTTCTACTAGATAGAAATCGAATGTTGTACCACAGCAAATGCCTTTCGTACATACTAAAATACTATTTTGCATTTCCTAACAGCCCGAAATTGAAATTCGCACCATTAGGAAATGCAAAATGCCTTTCTACATATCTTAGGACCAGTTCAACAAGCAAGATTAGAAATCCCTCACAACCATTCTCTTTTTTTTTTAAATCTAGTGAAAGCAAGACTATTTGCCATCTTACAGTTTTGACTGCCATGTAAATATAAAGGTGTACAGTCATAATATCGAGTCAATTATTTCGACTGGACAGAATATCGAGTAAAAAATATAGAATGGACATAATATCGACTAGACATAATATAGACAACAAAAATATCGACTAGAGAAAATTAATATCGAATAGAATGGACATAATATCGAATCAAAAATATAGAATGGACATAATATCGACTAGACATAATATAGACAACAAAAATATCGAATTTAAGGTAAGTTAATAATAATTTTTATTTTTTGTGTAATATAAGTCTGTAGCGGGTTGTGGGTTTATAGGGGAATAGGGTGGGAAGTAATTTAATTCTAATTAATTAAATATGTTAATTTATTTATTGATATATATTTAGAATTAATTGTTAATTAATTATTAATTGGTAATTAATTAAAATATAATTGGTAATTAATTATAATTGATTAATTGATAAATATTTTAATTTTAGTAATTTATTTTCTGTAGCGGGTTGTGGGTTTATAGGGGAATAGGGTGGGAAGTAATTTAATTATAATTAATTAAATATGTTAATTTATTTATTGATAATAATTTAGAATTAATTGTTAATTAATTATTAATTGGTAAATAATTAAAATATAATTGGTAATTAATTATAATTGATTAATTGATGAATATTTTAATTTTAGTAATTTATTTTCTGTAGCGGGTTGTGGGTTTATAGGGGAATAGGGTGGGAAGTAATTTAATTATAATTAATTACATATGTTAATTTATTTATTGATATTTTTACAAATTAATTGTTAATTAATTATTAATTGGTAATTAATTAAAATATTATTGGTAATTAATTATAATTGATTAATTGATAAATATTTTAATTTTAGGGTTCAGGGTCAGTTGTCAGTTTTTGGGTAAAGGGGTATTTTTAGGGTTCAGGGTCAGTTTTCAGTTTTTGGGTAAAGGGGTATTTTTAGGGTTCAGGGTCAGTTTTCAGTTTTTGGGGTAAAGGGGTATTTTTAGGGTTCAGGGTCAGTTTTCAGTTTGTAGGTAAAGGGGTATTTTTAGGGTTCAGGGTCAGTTTTCAGTTTTTGGGTAAAGGGGTATTTTTAGGGTTCAGGGTCAGTTTTCAGTTTTTGGGTAAAGGGGTATTTTTAGGGTTCAGGGTCAGTTTTCAGTTTTTGGGTAAAGGGGTATTTTTAGGGTTCAGGGTCAGTTTTCAGTTTTTGGGGTAAAGGGGTATTTTTAGGGTTCAGGGTCAGTTTTCAGTTTGTAGGTAAAGGGGTATTTTTAGGGTTCAGGGTCAGTTTTCAGTTTTTGGGTAAAGGGGTATTTTTAGGGTTCAGGGTCAGTTTTCAGTTTTTGGGGTAAAGGGGTATTTTTAGGGTTCAGGGTCAGTTTTCAGTTTGTAGGTAAAGGGGTATTTTTAGGGTTCAGGGTCAGTTTTCAGTTTTTGGGTAAAGGGGTATTTTTAGGGTTCAGGGTCAGTTTTCAGTTTTTGGGGTAAAGGGGTATTTTTAGGGTTCAGGGTCAGTTTTCAGTTTGTAGGTAAAGGGGTATTTTTAGGGTTCAGGGTCAGTTTTCAGTTTTTGGGTAAAGGGGTATTTTTAGGGTTCAGGGTCAGTTTTCAGTTTTCGGGTAAAGGGGTATTTTTAGGGTTCAGGGTCAGTTTTCAGTTTATGGGTAAAGGGGTATTTTTAGGGTTCAGGGTCAGTTTTGGGTTTTTGGGGTACAGGGGTACTTTGTAAAAATAAGGTAAAATTACATTTAAATTACATTTATTTAATAAAAATTAAATTATATTAAATTATATTATAATATTTTTTATTAATTTATATTCAAAAAATTATTATATACTTACCAATACTTATGTTGTAATGGTATGCGTTGTAAAGGTATATGCGTTGTAAAATCTTGCGTTGTAAATGTATGCGTTGTAAAAGTTTTTGCGTTGTAAAAGTTTTGTTGTAATGGTAGGCGTTGTAAAAGTATGCGTTGTAACGTCATACATCCCTGGAGTGGGAATAGTAATTTTAACCTCTACGCTATCCAGCGCTTTCCCTACTGTTTCACCCACTGGAGTGGGAGTAGTAAATTTTACCTCTACGCTATCCAACACTTTTGCTAATGTTGAACTCACTATAGTTGTAACAATAAATTTTAAACATTTTCTAAAATGTTATATATGTTTATTTAATAATATGTTTAAATAAATATATATATATATATATATATATATATATATATATATATATATATATATATATATATATATATGTGTGTGTGTAATTTTTGGTGATATAATTTTTTTAATTATATAAATTATTTATTAAAATTATATTTTTTAAATAATTATTTCTAAGTTTATATTAAATATATTTATTACTATATTAGTTTTAACTTACTTTTAAGACATTTTAAAAAATCGATATTTTGACAGTCTATATTTTTGTAAGTCGATATTTTGGAGTCGATATTTTGGTACTTACCTGTTTGAAGATAGGGAGTCGATATTTTGTCAATCGATATTTTTGACTCGATATTTGTGTATCTCGATATTTGTGTCGTCGATATTATGTCAGTGATCCAAATATAAAATGAACAGATTAGACATTGAGGCCCAGATTTAAGAAGCCTTTGTGTCGCCTTTGTGTCACTTAAGGTGGAGCATGGCAACCCAGGGGCTTCAGTGAGATTTACTAAGCCATGCAAAGCCATCTGCTTGGCTTTGCATAGCTTAGTAAATCCAGAGTAATGCAACACAGCACACAATGCTGCCTTGCATTATTCTGTTTTGGGAAGGCATTCTGTGGGGGTTCCCACTCACCCACCAATGGATTTTGGTGCATTCTTAGATATGCTAATACTAGAAAACATGGGAATGCATCAAAATGCTATGCCTTCTCAACATATATGCAGCAAGGAGAAGTACCTTTATTTCTCCTCGTTATTTCCTCTTTCTATACACAAAAACAACCCTGCCTGCTATTCCAGCACCCTTGTACCACAGATTCCTCCTGAGGCGGAAAGTCGGGAGAGTTGCTAACGATATTTTTTTATTCATTTTAAACCATTATTGTGATACTGTGTCTGTACCTACCTGCTCTTGGCATTGAATCGCTGCAAAAAGCGAAGCACCCTCGCACAGCCGATTAAGCGCTGCAGCGGGTGAGTGTTTGTTTGGGTATTTTGCCGCCATTCCCCGATCCAGCTGACACGCCCACTCGCGCTGGCCACGCCCCCTGATCCTGGCTATTTAAACCTCGCGCTGACTACCAGCGCTTCTACCACAGATTCCTCCTGAGGCGGAAAGCCGGGAGAGTTGCTAACGATATTTTTTTATTCATTTTAAATCATTATTGTGATACTGTGTCTCTACCTACCTGCTCTTGGCATTGAATCGCTGCAAAAAGCGAAGCACCCTCGCACAGCCGATTAAGCGCTGCAGCGGGTGAGTGTTTGTTTGGGTATTTTGCCCTCATTCCCCGATCCAGCTGACACACCCACTCGCGCTGGCCACGCCCCCTGATCCTAGCTATTTAAACCTTGCGCTGACTACCAGCGCTTCTACCACAGATTCCTCCTGAGGCGGAAAGCCGGGAGAGTTGCTAACGATATTTTTTTATTCATTTTAAATCATTATTGTGATACTGTGTCTCTACCTACCTGCTCTTGGCATTGAATCGCTGCAAAAAGCGAAGCACCCTCACACAGCCGATTAAGCGCTGCAGCGGGTGAGTGTTTGTTTGGGTATTTTGCCGCCATTCCCCGATCCAGCTGACACGCCCACTTGCGCTGGCCACGCCCCCTGATCCTGGCTATTTAAACCTCGTGCTGACTACCAGCGCTTCTACCACAGATTCCTCCTGAGGCGGAAAGCCGGGAGAGTTGCTAACGATATTTTTTTATTCATTTTAAATCATTATTGTGATACTGTGTCTCTACCTACCTGCTCTTGGCATTGAATCTCTGCAAAAAGCGAAGCACCCTCGCACAGCCGCTTAAGCGCTGCAGCGGGTGAGTGTTTGTTTGGGTATTTTGCCGCCATTCCCCGATCCAGCTGACACGGCCACTCGCGCTGGCCACGCCCCCTGATCCTGGCAATTTAAACCTCGCGCTGACTACCAGCGCTTCTACCACAGATTCCTCCTGAGGCGGAAAGCCGGGAGAGTTGCTAACGATATATATATATATATATATTTTTTTTTTTATTCATTTTAAATCATTATTGTGATACTGTGTCTCTACCTACCTGCTCTTGGCATTGAATCACTGCAAAAAGCAAAGCACCCTCGCACAGCCGATTAAGCGCTGCAGCGGGTGAGTGTTTGTTTGGGTATTTTGCCGCCATTCCCCGATCCAGCTGACACGCCCACTCGCGCTGGCCACGCCCCTCTTGGCTCCTCCTCCTCCTCCATAAATTATGTGCATCTATAGGAAGCGCTGCGGGCGCGACGATTGCGCGCCGAAGGCGCGCTTAAGGCAAGCTCGTCTGCGCTCGTCCGCGCCAAAGTAGCGCTATGGGCCCCCTACGCTGCCAGTTTTGATCCTTCTCTTCAGGAGCATCTTCCTCCTGGGCCCCCTTACTCTAGAGAACAACTCATTCTACTGGGTCAGAGATATGCAGATAAAGGAATACTCTCCCTAGCACCTACGGCACATCCTCGAGCTGATGTACTACGTAACGATTTTTTTAATTGTGGCCTACTCAACGTCAGGTCCCTGCCTAAACATTGTACGGAGATCCAACTTCTAATGGACTCTCATGAACTAGACATCCTGTTCATGACAGAAACATGGACTCGTCCAGACTGTCTGGTTGACCCTGGCTTCGCCTGCCCTCCCGGTTTCAAATTCCTCCACTCCCCTAGGCCTGTGGGAACTGGCGGAGGGGTGGGAGTGATTTTTAGAGCCTCCTGCAGTATTAAGATTCTTAGCTTAGACCCAACTTTGGGTACTGAGATGCTGGGGCTCTCCATCCAGACCTGTTCAGGGACTACTGCCACTGGACTAGTCTGCTACCGCCCTCCAGGGACGTTTAACCTGCTACAGCAACAAGCTCTAATCACTACCCTGACCAATATCGCCCTATCTCACCGTAAGCTTCTTATTCTTGGTGATTTTAATCTTTGGCGTAATGGCACACTTGACTTAGCTCTTGGTAACCTTCTTCAAGCATGTGAAAGCTTTGGTCTCTGCCAACTGGTCTCCAAGGACACCCACATAGCTGGCCACCTCCTGGACCTGGTCTTTGCGGCACCTGATCTGGTGGTTATGGGGGAAACTCTACCAATGGACTGGACAGACCACTCTTTAGTTAAATTCTTTCTCTTCAAGAAGTTGAACTCACATAAGGCACCTGCCCCGTCCAGGGAAATCAAGTGTAGAGACTGGAAGGCACTCTCACGACTACACCCTTCTGGTGACGCGTTCCACCTGGACTCGCTTTTTGATGAGAATAAATGTGCTGATGACAACTACAATTCTTTTTACTCCAGCATTTCTCTGGCTGTTGACACCTTTGCTCCTCTAAAAACTCGGCTCATTAGGGGCAAAGACTCTGCCCAATGGTTTAACGACGACCTGAAAACTTTAAAATTGGAATGTGAACAAGCTGAGAGAAAGTGGAGACGCGACTATAGCGAAATCTCCAAAGTTTCGTGGAAGACTAAGATTCTGGCTTATAAAAATCTCATTAAAAAGTCTAAAGCTGACTATTATTCCTCTCTGATTTGCAACTCCACCTCTAACTCTAGGAGTATTTTTAACATCTTAAATAGCATCACCAATCCGGAGTCTTGCAAGAATGTGATTGTCCCGTCCCAAGATCTTTGTGACAATCTGGCCACATTCTTTAAAGAGAAAATAGAAATGATCCTGAAAGACTTGGACACCCCTCTTGACACGGACTCCCCTTCTGATCTTGGTCTGGCTCCTTCAGTAGACCAACTACCTGATTCGGCTCTGGTGCTAGAAATGTCACTGTGCAGGTTTCTGCCACTTACATTTGACTACTTTACCAAGGTAGCTAGAGGGATTGTTTCCGGCTCCCCTTTGGACCCGGTGCCTCCCAAAATCTGGAAGGAATTTGAAGATGAGTTTTTTCCCACACTCCATCTTATCTGCAATCAATCCCTGGTGACAGGCACCGTCCCTGCTCACTGGAAACGGGCGTTAGTCTCCCCCTTGTTAAAAAAACCTTCCTTGGACCCCGACTGCTCCAAAAACTATCGGCCCATTTCACTGCTGCCGTTCCCCGCCAAGATAGTTGAGCGGGTGGTTAGTAACACTCTCTCCACCCACCTGGAACATCATTTCCTACTTGACGAGGACCAATTCGGCTTTCGGCCTGCTCATGGAACCGAAACAGCCCTCATCACCGCTTTGGACGAACTGCAAAGGCGTGCAGACAGAAGACAGGCCTCTTTTTTGATCCTGCTCGATATGTCTGCCGCCTTTGACACAGTAAACCATAAGATCCTACTGAGGCGGTTGTCTGAGGTAGGAGTGAGAGACTCGGCACAGCAATGGTTCCACTCTTTTCTGCATGATAGGCAGCAGGCAGTTTCTATGCCTCCTTTCCAATCATCTCTTTCCCCGGTGCTGCACGGAGTTCCTCAGGGCTCTGCTATCAGCCCAATTCTTTTTAATGTGTACCTCAGGCCGCTAATTATTCTTATTAAAGGATTCGGCATTAGCATTATTAATTATGCCGATGACACGCAGATGATCCTCTCCTTGGAAGGAGAGGATTCTATCTCCGTGGAGGTCTTACACAATTGTCTACGGAACATGTCAAGTTGGTTAAAGGCTAACTCACTTCAGTTTAATGTCGGGAAAACCGAAGTACTTTTTAGCGCTGGAACGAGGATCCCACGCCCATTTCCTACCAACTTCTGGCCCCCGGAAACAGGCTCCATTGTACGGCCTGCGGAATCTGTCCGCAACCTAGGGGTCATGTTAAACCAGGGGCTCAGCATGGACACCCATGTACAGAAAACATCGGCTTGCTGCCTCGCCATCCTTCGCTCACTTAGGAAGGTTCTGCCCCTCTTACCCACTCATGATCACGCCCAAGTGGTCAGATGCACTATCCTGAGCAGGCTGGATTACTGTAATGCCATCCTGCTCGGGGCCCCTGAGTATCTACTGGACAGGCTTCAAAGGGTTCAATCTGCGGCCGCTAAACTGGACTTGGGGTTGCCTAGAAGATCGCATGGACCATTTGCCTTGGCAAAACTACACTGGCTTCCGCTTAGACAAAGAATCCAATTTAAAGCCCTCTGTATAGTTTTTAAGGCTCTTCACGGATGCGGTCCAGCACCTCTACAATCCAAGTTTGTTTGGTATACTCCTTCCAGACACCTTCGCTCATCGGATGCTAGACTGGTAGTCGTTCCCAGATTCAGGAAGGTCAGAGCTGGAGGTAGATCCTTCGAGGTGACGGCCGCCAGACTCTGGAACTCCCTCCCCATCGAGCTTAGGTCCACAAAGGAACTCCTGCAGTTTAGAAAAAAGGTGAAAACCTGGCTCTTCCCTTGCTAGCCTCTCCTACGGTATCTGATTTTCACCCCTCCCCGGTTTCTATCAGCGCCAGGATGCCTGCAATGGTGACAGCTTGCGCTTTATAAAATCTCAAAATAAATAAATAAATTGTACCATGGCACAAGGGTGCCTGCATTGGCAATAGGTTGCACTGTGTGTACCAACACAGAGAGCAAGCAGGAGTGTGCCACATATTAGTAATTATGGCACATTCCTGCTCTCTCCCAGTGCAGAGTTGTCTTGCTGCATTGCGTCAAATAATGGTAAATCTATGCTCACTATACACATGATGTCCCGGTTAGCAACCGATTTGACAACCTTCAAACCTTTGAGGAGGTAGACTGACTAAATATGATCGATCTAATTGTCTAATGTATTAAGGAATGTAGTCAAATCATAACAACAGAGTCACAAACGTGCTTGTCCAACTCCGGACTAATCCCTTAAGGAGGAATTAACTTAGATACTTTAAAAAAGTTCCCACCTTTCTTCTATCCAGTAGCTGGTACCATGTCCCCAACTGATGGTACAATAGCCACCCAAGAATAGTGTCGAAATCTCGTAACACTTCCCATTCCTACAGACCAACCGAATAATGATATTGACATGAATTACACAGGCAACAGCAACATGGATCTTGGTCATTTGTTATTTTGGAACATTGCTGGCATATGCTCAAAGCTTGCCAATCTGCTATGGCTGGACTTTATATGGAAATTTAACATAATGTGTTTTCAGGAATCTTGGACAGAGGACATTGTGCACATCAACAGCTATACACCCTTTCATACCGCCGCATTATCATCGTTACATGGGAGACCTAAGGGCGGGCTATCCACATGTGCATCCAGCAACATGACCTTAAGCAAAATTGAACTGAAGAGTATCAACCTATTATATTTCACATTTAATTGTTCTGTTAAATTTCTATAATAATGTGCCAAAAGATCAGATAGTGGGGGTAATGAGGAAATTAGGTAAAGATTTAAAACTAATTCGGAATGATGCTGTAAAAGATGTGTTTACAATATTGTGTGGGGACTTTAACTCTGCTTTGTGCCCACACAATGGGGTGGGATGTGTGTGGGTTTACGTCTGATGATGGGAACAGTTATAAGCACTTCCGCATACAAACTATGGGGGAACTTCTAAACAAAGTCATGTTTGCTTCAGATTTACGGGTTTCTAACAAGCTATGTACACCGCCAGTCCCCCTCAGCTTCACTTTTACCAGGCGAGGGTCTTACTCAACCATTGACTATCCGTTGATGTAAACTAGACATTTAACTAGACTTAAGTATTTTACTACCCATAGAAATGCCCTCAATACCCATTTCCCATTAAGCATAACCTTTATATTATCAAATACGGCATTAAACACCAAGGGTAAATAGCTCCATGTCGTTTAGAACATAGCTTTAAGCAAAATAAACAGCTACTCCCTGTGTTGGAACTATGGTGGATCCGTTCGAATTCACAAAGAAAGTAGTGACTAATTGCGAATCTGCCTTGATGGCTTGCCTTGACGAGACAACCCCGCATTGCGACAATTTTAAATCCTTCTCACAGATAACTGGACATATAACAAAGGCGTTATTTGTGGAGAATAACAACTTGCCTATTAGGAATCAAGGCTGGTTTGATGCCAAATACACCCAAGCATATTCTAGACTGAAACACAAGTTACATGAACCAACCAGATATACCCATGATATCAGAACGGCTAGGGGAGGGGAACACTAATGAGCACTTAAAGAGCACAAAGGTACGCTGAGAGAAGAGGCATGGTCAGCTTTGCATGAAGCCTCCCTAACTAAAGACAACACAGCATTTAGGAAGGCATCTTATAGATTTCCAGTTTACACTTGAAGAGGTCAACTGCGCGATTATGGCAAGTATAGGTGGGAAAGCCCCTGGACCTGACGGAGCCTCCGTAGATCTTTACAAATCTAATCTGTTGCTATGGGGCCCACTTTTAACTAAAGTAATAACAGCATGCTGCTCATCTCATTTGATAACGACCTAGCTCGAATCAATCCTTGTCCCAGTCTTTAAAAAAGGTGACCTCCAGAATCCCGCATGCTATCGGCCTATATCACTGTTAGATTCCCTAGTCAAGGTAGTGGGGCATATTATACTCAGTAGATTACACAACTGGGCTGAAGACAACAGAATAATTTCAGAACTACAGTTTGGTTTTCGTCACGGTCTAGGTACAGTCAAGCAGATTCTAAATTTAAACATCCTTCTCCGGAAGTACTCTCTGGCCAAGCAAGGTAGACTGTACTTTGTAGATCTTACAGCGGCCTTTGACTGTGTCATGGATGATGAGTTATGGAGGATCTTGGAGGACTTAGGCATGAAAAACCTCACTTATACATTTTTAAGGCAATTATATAGTGAAGCACAGGCAAGGGTGGGGTTTGGGGCCAGTGGGGAGTGCATGGCCATGTTCAAATTACCGAGAGGGGGAAGAGAAGGTTGTGTGTTGTCTCCCTTCCTATTTACACTTTATATCAACGAACTGGGTTAATCCATGTGAATGAGTGCGAGGACCTGCCACAAATTGGCAAGTGTCCCATACCTGCCCTATTGTATGCGGACGATGCCGTATTGAGGTCACACAAACAACTGGGGCTTCAAAGGGTAGTGACTAGTTTTTCCACATTTATGAATAATTTGGGTCTTAGAATGACCACCTCAAAAACTTTTATCATGAAATGCAGGGGTGGTAGTACAAAATGTAGAGACATTTATATAGACAACAAAAAAGTTGAATTTACAACAAAAAAAATCCTACCAAGGTATCCTTTTCGATCAGAAGGGGACATGGTCTCAGGAGGTCCAAGCAAGAAAATTAATGATCATAAAAGCCACTGCCGCACTAGCTAATTTCTTTAGAAAGCTGAGTAGACCGCCGCCTCTAGAGGTATTACATATCTACCAGGCAAAATGTATCTTTACCGCTATGTGCGGTTCAGGCGTCTGAGGCTATGTAGATTCACAGCTACTACAACTAGTCGAGAAGCAGAAGTTACTAATTGTGTAACGATATATCTGTAAGAGACATTAGTTAGTGATAGATTCCTTACCTTAGAAATATTCCTCAGGCGTCAGACTGGATCCAGAAATTTTCTCTGCTCAGCAGCACACCTGCCCGCAGGTAGGTGGCGTCGTGCGGCTCCGCATTAGTCACTGGCATTGAGAGCGCCGAGATGATGTCACAGAGACTACTTAGGTGCCACCCATGCGTGCTGACGTCAGTTCTGTACACGACTCTCCGCGCCGAAATGCAGTGCCATGCAAGAAACTGTCCATTGGTGCATAAAACTAGGGCCCTAAAAAGGGGACGACCTTAACCCTAGTAATCAGTTCGCAGAACGGGGAGGATGGGTGGGGCGGTAAGGAATCTATCACTAACTAATGTCTCTTACAGATATATCGTTACACAAGTAGCAACTTGTGCATCTGAAAGAGACACGTTAGTGATAGATTCCTTACCTTAGAATAGATACCCCAGCAATGCCAACCCCCGTAGGTGAGTCTGCGAACAGGATTACACCAAAAAGTCACGGAGCACAGAACGGCCAAAGAAGCCATCTCTCCGGACCGGACTGTCAAGGCAGTAGGGCTTTGTAAACGTGTGCAGCAAGGCCCACGTAGCTGCCTGACAAATGACCTGCAAGGGAACGCCGCGTCCCAAGGCAGTAGTGGCTGCAATTTCCCTAGTCGAATGGGCACCAGACCCACAGGAGGCTCCCTCTTGGCCAAGGAGTAACATGCTTTGATGCACAGAACGACCCACCTGGAAATGGTCCGTTTGTGCACAGCCCGACCTTTCTTGGCGCCCAAGTAACCAACAAAGAGTTGATCTTCCACCCGGAACTGTTGTGTACACTGCAGATAGAAAGCAAGTACACGTTTTGGGTGCAGACGGTAGAGCCTCTCCCCTTCCCTGGAAGGATGTGGAGGCGGAAAGAAAGTGGGCAATGTGATGGTCTGCCTGATGTGGAAGGTCGTGACAACCTTCGGCAAGAAAGAAGGACAGGACCTTAAAACCACAAACCATCAAAGGGAGCACACATCAGAAAAGTCAAGACAAGGTTCAAGTCCCACTGAGGCATTATGAAAAGCACAGGAGGAAGGTGTGCAACCTTTACAACGCAACTTTTACACCGCACTACCATTACAACGAAACTTTTACAACGCAAAATCCATTACAACGCATGCATTTACAACGTAGTCATTACAACGCATGACACTACAACGCACACCACTACAACGCATGACATTACAATGCAGTCATTACAACGCTTACCATTACAACGCATAGCATTACAACACATAGTACCCTTACACTATCCAACACTTACCCTACTGTTGCACCCCCTGGAGTTAGAATAGTAATTTTTACCCCTACACTATCCAACACTTACCCTACTGTTGCACCCCCTGGAGTTAGAATAGTAATTTTTACCCCTACACTATCCAACACTTACCTTACATGTAATGTAAAATAATGCGTTGTAATGGTATGCGTTGTAAATGTAGTATGCGTTGTAGTGGAATGCGTTGTAAAGGTAGTTTAAAAGAATTCGTTGTAATGGCATGCGTTGTAATGGTGTGCGTTGTAACGGATGTTGCGGTGTAAAAAATGCGTTGTAAAGGTAGGCGTTGTAAAAGTATGCGTTGTAACGTCATACATCCCAGGAGGAAACCTGTGTGTAATGCCTTTGAGGAAACGGTTAACAACTGGGGACTTGAAAAGAGAAGGCTGATCAGGAAGCCTCAGAAAGGTGGAGATGGCAGAAAGATAGCCTTTAATAGTTCCCAGAGTAGAGCCCTGCTGAGCCAAAGACAGAAGAAACAGAAAAACCCCAGAAAGAGGGGCAGAAAGGGGATCCGCAGCTTTTGCTGTGCACCATGCCACAAATCTGTTCCATTGGCAGGTGTATACCGTCTTATTGGAGGGACGCCTGGCTGCCAGAATGACATTACAGACCTCAGGAGGAAGGTCGAAAGCCATCAACTGTCGCCGCTCAATCTCCACGCATGGAGGTGGAGACAGCACAGGTTCAGGTGGAGGACCATCCCCTGCTGCTGCGACAGGAGATCCCCCCTGAAGAGGCAGACGGATCGGGGGATTGATGCTCATACTTAGTAGCTCCTGATACCATACTCTTCGAGCCCAGTCCGGAGCCACAAGAATAACTTGGGCCCGGTTGCGCCTTATCTTCCTCAGTACTCTGGGCAGAAGTGGTATAGGTGGAAAAGCGTACAGTAGACCGCAACTCCACTCGAGACGAAAAGCGTCTCCAAGCCAGTGCCGCCTTGGAAATTCCAACGTGCAGAACCAATGACATTCGCGTTCTCTTTGGTGGTGAATAGATCTAACCAAGGCTCTCCCCAATGCAGAAATAGACCTTGCGCCACGTTCGAGTTCAGACATCATTCGTGATCCATCATGCACCGGCGGCTGAGTTCGTCCACTCTGGCGTTCAGAGAACCTGCCAGGTGTTGAACCACCAAGGTAATGCCTTGATGTTCCAGCCATGTCCTGAGGCGCAGAGCTTCCTGACATAGGGCGGGGTGAGGTCGTGGACCCTGTTTGTTGAAGTACCACATGGCAGTGGTGTTGTCCATGAACACCTGCACAACACTTCCTCTGACAGAGGGAAGGAATGCCTTCAGCACAATTCGGATCGCCCGCAGTTAAAAAAAGGTTGTTATGGAGCCGGGACTCCACAGGAGACCAGAGGCCTCTGATCTCCGCCTCTCCCAAGTGGCCCAGAAGGGACGCATCCTTCACCACTGTGTGCTCCGGTTGGGGAAGGGAGATGGATCTGCCATTGACCCAATCGCGATTCGTGAGCCATCAATGCAATTGTTTTGCAGTGCCCTCCAAGGCCTGTACATGATCGGACAGGTTGTCCTGATGCTGTGCCCACTGGAACTTCAGGTCCCTATGCAGAGCCCGCATATGCCATCTGGCATGTTGCACTAACAGGATTCAGGATGCCATCAGGCCAAGAGCCGGAGGGTCATCCTGACTGAAACCCGGGATAGAGGCTTAAAGATCGGAATCATAGCCTGAATATCCCGGACTCATTGCTCGGGAGGATAAACCCGAAACTGCATCGAATCCAGAACCGCTCCGATGAAGGGGAGCATCTGAGAGGGACTCAGGTGCAACTTTGACACATTGATGGAAAATCCCAGCAAGTGCAGGAGGTCGGCCGAAGTCTGAATGTGGGTGATGACTGCCTGGAGCGAGCCCGCCTTTAACAACCAGTAATCAAGGTAGGGGAAGACTGACACCCCTGACCTGCGCATATGAGCTGTGACCACCGCCATCACTTTTGCGAACACCTGAGGGGCGCTGATAAGGACGAAGGGGTGCACGGTAAACTGAAAATGCTCCTGGTCTACCATGAACCGCAGGTAACGCTGGAGGGCCGTCAAGATGGGGATGTGAAAGTATGCGTCCTGCAAGTCCAACGCTACCATCCAGTCTCCAGGGTCGAGGGCAGCCAAGACCTGAGCCAGAGGGAGCATCTTGAATTTCTGCTTCTGGAGGAACTGATTGACGTCCCGAAGGTCCAAGATGGGGCGCAGGGTCCCTTTGTCCTTATTGGGGACCAGAAAGTAGTGGGAATAACAACCACAACCTACTTCTGGCCCAGGAGCGCACTCAATGGCCCCCTTGGCTAGGAGGGTCAAGATTTCCTGACGGAGAAGACTCAAATGATCGCCCGACATGCAGTGGTGCTGGGGCAGCATGGCAGGAGGGGAGGACAGAAAGGGGAGCGCATAACCGTGTTTTATTATCTGCGGCACCCACTTGTCCAACAGGAAAGGACAGCCTGGACCTCCTCAGAGCACTGAAGCAGAACTTCCGCCACCGAATCCCACACTGCGTGGGTGTAATGGCCCAATAAGCAGGCGGTATTTACCGACCTCAACTCCAAACTGGCTGAGGAGAACAACCTCTTGCCGTATTGGTCCAGCCTCTTAGAGTCCTTATCCGGCGGACCCGAGGAAAGGCACTCTGCGATGTTGAGGCCTGAATGATCAGGCTCTCAGGCATGGGGTGAGTGGTCAAGAAGGCGGGATCACCAGGTGCCGGGTGATGATGCCTAGCGACATTCTTATCCACTGGTGCCCCCGAGGCTGTCTGCAACCAAGTACCCAGCACTTCGGTAAGGGCCTCATTGAAAGGGAGCAGTGGCTCCAACGATGTAGACGCCTCTGTAGCACCTCCGTAAGGAGGTTGGTCTTAAGGGCGACCATAGGGAGGTTGAGATGGAGAGCCTCCGCGGCGCGACACAGCACCATAGTGTGGGAAGCACCTTTCTCCATAGTAGGGGTGTCAGAAGACACATCAAGTTCACCCGCATCTTGAAGGTCATCCAGCCAATCCTGCTCGCAGTCACATTGCCCCGCAAGGGGGTCTTCGGAGCCGTCCCAATCCTCATCTGGCTCTGGAGTATAAGGAGACGGCCGCTGCGGCAGGACCGGAGAAGGGGCAAGCGGCGCTGGTGGTGGCACCGGGAGTGGCAACAGGAACAGCGCAAGCCGGGGCCGAACTGGAGCCGCATCCCAATGTGGGTCCCAGGTCAGAACGAAATGGTCCGTGAACCGGGGCAGGGGCGGGATAAACAGCCCCCTGTGCGACCCCTGTGGCAGAGCCAGGGGCGGTGCTGGGGCCGGAGCCAAGGGCAGCGCCTGAGCCGAGCAAGCAGTGCTGCACCTTGTGGTGCCAGGGCCAGAACCGAGGGAGCTGGATCCAGTGGCTCTGAGGCTGGCGCCAGAGGCAGTGACGCCGGGCCAACAGGATCTGCACACGGGAGGTTGCGCCGGCGGAAGCCCGGGGCCTGTAGGTGGTCCAAGGCAGCAAGGAACTCTTGCATCTGTTCGGGAGTCGCCAACTGACCCGGGTATGGTGGGTAGGCCGCGGGACTCCTAAGCTCTGGAGGAGCCGCAGCAGAGCCCCTGTCCCCACGCCTGCCTCCGGGGAGCGACTGGGGGACGTCGGAGAGCGAACACGCTTCTTGGACTTCTTCTTATGATGTTGCTTACGGGAATCTGAAGGTGAAGTCTTAGAGTCCGAGGAGCGACGGTTCCGGTCCCGCGAGCGATACCGCGAAAGGCCCCTAACCGGGAGCGGCGGTGAGAGGCGTGCCGGACCTCCAGCAACTTCCTGCGCCGCTTCCGCAATGCCTTCGGGGCCATGGCACGGCAGACCCAACAATCCCGGGAGTCATGGTCGTTCTCCAGGCAGTAGAGGCAGACATCATGGGGGTCCACCACGACATATTACGGTGGCACAACTCACAAGACTTAAAGCCGGGCATCCCTACGTTCATAGTCTCAAAAAAGTGGTCAAAAAATGACCGAGGTACGGGCTCAATCTGGATCTGCCCTTTTGGCACTGATAAAGAAAGAACTGACGTCAGCGCGCATGGGTGGCGCCTAAGTAGTCTCTGTGACCTCATCTCAGCACTCGTGATACCAGTGACGGATGCGGAGCCGCACGACGCCACCTACTGACACACAGGAGTACTGCTAAGCAGAAAAACATTCCGGATCCAGTCTGACGCCTGGGAAATATTCTAAGGAAGGAATCTATCGCTAACATGTCTCTTTCAGATTGTCTTTGTAAAAAATTTTTGGGGCAGTTCCATGCAGTATTTTCCTACATATGCCATTCTGAACTAGGGTTGCCATTAATTTCTGACCTTATACAAACAGATCCCATCTTACTATCGCACAGGATCTGGATGATCACAAAACTACATTTAATCGGCACATTTTAAACAACAGTCTTAAGCTAGAGCAGGTTTTCACCATCCCATGGCAAAAGTACATTAAAAATTTCATGAACAACCTTGGTCATCCTGAATATTTTAATGACCCTACTACTATGACTGCTGTCACAAGAAAAATATCTTAAGGGGAACTGTCTGACATTATTGGACTTAATTCGATTTTACACAGAAATAGTGAAGCCAACTGTATTGGCGAACCAAATGATTCTAACCACCCATAGCATCCAACCTCATCTTTAAATCATGCACGGCGGATACATTATATTCCTACTGACCAGATTTAGATTTGGGATTATTCATAGATTAACAATCTTCCCTATTATAAAGGATTGGTCCAGAGTCATGAGCAGGTGTCCACGTGATGATGTTTCCCAACAATCAACTCTGCATGTCATTCTCTTTTGCAATTTTTACTCTGTACAAAGAAAAAGGTGTATTTTACCAATTTTCAAGTTACTCTGCCTTAGACAATGTCGCCCTGCATTTATAGCCCTGCAATTTTTAGAGAATAATTATTTTACAAGGACATTATCTGTTAAAAATATATATATATATTAAACATAGAAAAAACATTTTTATATGAATTTTTACAATACTCAACTTCTATTGTATGCATATAGAAAGCCAGCTCAACTTTTTGATTGTACTTTTTAAAACAGCTTTTAAATCGGTGTTGATAAAAATTATGTATATTATTATGTGCTTTTATGATTTTCTTTAAAGAAATCAAAAAAACCTTTGTTGAATTGAATTGGTAAATCGGTGCTAAATAATGGTAAATCTGGCCTGAAGTTGTCCCCATCACACCCTTTATACATGTCAAGAGATAAATCTTGTCTGCATACATTTTGAAATCAGAATTAAGGCTCAAGTGAGGATTTTTGTGGGAGAATGCAAAGTCCTTGCAGAAGGGTCTTTCATGATTTCATGTGGAACTTCAGAGGCAAGGAAGTGACACTTGAGTCTCATGTTGAATCCAAAGAAGGCAACTAGCGCACACTGATTCACTAGAGAAGAGTGAAGGCTCTGGATATGTTGGATGGAGGCTTTGTGGTCGACTGAACAATGGTAGGTTGTAGAGTGTAGTACACAGATTGGACTTTAAATGCTGAAGTTCTTCAGTAAATACAAAATCACTGGGCAATTAAAAGCTTTGTAGACCATTATAGCATATATCTCTACTTTGGGCTAAAAGCCAACCTGGCCTGGTGTCATTTAGGGCTGGATTGCAGAAGTTGAACAAAGTGCTTGTGGCAACGTGTTTCTTAACTTTGTACATGAGTGTGAATGCTGTTTGTAAAGAGATGTTTTACAGAATGCTGAATATGCTGAGGAGCTGCAGTAGGGTAGCAACTGAAATGGAGATAATGAAGGTGGGCAGGGTAATTTGGATTTCAAAGTGCAAACAGATGCCCAAGGGGGAGGGTATGCCAGTCCCCGGAGATGTGGAAATGTGGCGGCAAAGAAAAAGGAGAACTAGCTACTCACATATTTACTAAAGTTATTACTGTCTAGTAATATCTGTATGCAATTTTTAATACTAGAGTGAGGTTGAAGGTGGGACTACAGAATGTGTTCTGTGTGTCAGCAGTGAAGAGGTGGCATGAGAAACCATCAAACGATGATGTTGCCTAAACGTCTTGATGTACTTATACCAGAAGTAAGTTATGAGTAAATAATGGAGAACCAAGAGACAGTAAAGAAGGACTAAAAGAGATCAGATGTGGCTGAACCAGAGTGGGAAGAGCATCAAGGAATATGTAACAGTTTACTGTGTCAAGGAGGAGAATGAGGATAGACACAACTGGTTGTTATATGGGGGCAATAAGGAGATTAGAGGCTTGATTAACAGAGGTTCCAGCAGCATGGTAAGTATGGCAATTTGATTAGTGTCATTGGATTAGGCAATGGGGGGTAATAAAACAGTGTGAGTGGGAGCTGACCGAAGACCAGTAATTCCAAGGTTTTAAATAGGAAGGACACTGGTTAGACTGAGGAGCATATTTACAAGCCCCAATCACTGTGGGAACGTCACTGTTCACGACATTCCTGTGGCGATAGGGGCTTCACCTTATTTACAAGGTAGCCACGCCCACCGCCCACGGAGCATAACAGGCGGGATCTCCTACTAGCAAGCGGGACCCTTTTCCTTGCTGTTCGTTGTACCAAACTGCTTCTGCAACTGTCTTTAGCCTCAAGCCTTCCTGCCACAGGGACCTTTTTAATAACCTCGCCGGACCCGCTACGCGGGTCCCGCAGCGCGGTATCTGCAAAGGGGCTGCTGACTCTGGGCACTCTCCATCTGACCGGCAGGGCTGCGAGCACGAAGCAGGGACTCCGTGGACCAGGAGTCCCTGCGAGCCCTATTGACACCAGCTGGGCTGCTCTCCCTGCCGGCCACGCCCACCGCCCACAGAGCATAACAGGCGGGATCTCCTACTAGCAAGCGGGACCCTTTTCCTTGCTGTTCGTTGTACCAAACTGCTTCTGCAACTGTCTTTAGCCTCAAGCCTTCCTGCCACAGGGACCTTTTTAATAACCTTGCCGGACCCGCTACACGGGTCCCGCAGCGCGGTATCTGCAAAGGGGCTGCTGACTCTGGGCACTCTCCATCTGGCCGGCAGGGCTGCGAGCACGAAGCAGGGACTCCGTGGACCAGGAGTCCCTGCGAGCCCTATTGACACCAGCTGGGCTGCTCTCCCTGCCGGCCACGCCCACCGCCCACGGAGCATAACAGGCGGGATCTCCTACTAGCAAGCGGGACCCTTTTCCTTGCTGTTCGTTGTACCAAACTGCTTCTGCACTTGTCTTTAGCCTCAAGCCTTCCTGCCAGAGGGACCTTTTTAATAACCTCGCCGGACCCGCTACGCGGGTCCCGCAGCGCGGTATCTGCAAAGGGGCTGCTGACTCTGGGCACTCTCCATCTGACCGGCAGGGCTGCGAGCACGAAGCAGGGACTCCGTGGACCAGGAGTCCCTGCGAGCCCTATTGACACCAGCTGGGCTGCTCTCCCTGCCGGCTACGCCCACCGCCCATAACGCTAATTGGTATTTTAAGACCTCAGTATACCCTCTGCGCGGGAGCGTCCCGGGAGAAGCCCGGGACAAGGGCGGGGCCGTCTGTGGCCGTCAGGGGCCGAGGGAGGCCGGGCTGGGCCAGCCCTCTGACGTTCATATTCACGGTACTTAGCTTTTAACAGAGTTTTATGTAACTTGTATTGTTGTGTAAATTGTTCCCTGGTTCCTGTTCGTGGAAAAAGCCCAGGTGACCTCACATCATGCCCTTATCACTTACTAGCACCACTTTGGTGCCTGAAGCAGGGCCTGCTATCATGGGTCCATTGGATAAATATTTTAATCGATGTACCCAAGACATTGACAAGGACATTGCCATGGCGGAAAAACGCGCAGAACGTAGGTTATCCATCGAGCTTTTAAAAATTTCAGTAGAAAAACGTACCCCACAAAGCTTTCCGGCATTGGTTACCCCTCTATCTTCTACAACACTCCCTGTTGTATTGGAAACATCTTACCCCTTCCCTCCAATTATAGAGCCACTGGTCGTTTTGTCTTTGGAACCCGATACTTCCACTTTGCCCGAAATCCCTTTTAATATTTCTACTGATTCATCTATGGGTCAGCCAAATATGGCTCAATCCAGTGTACCATCTCATGCTGTAAAAACCAAACCCTGTTCCAAGAGGAAGAGGGGTATGGCTCCCAAGAAAAGTTATGTCCCAAAACCCCCGAGAAAAACTAGAAAGGTGGGAATATGTACCTCCCCTCCGAATCTAGTTGGAAGCAGCCCTGTTAGGGCAGTGACGGGACTAGGGGAAGTCGTTCCAGTAAGTCTAGCCCCCATAGCGATAGTGCCATCTGAGGCACTATCGTCCATTCCGCTACTGGTCTCTGAATTAGAGAGACTGTTAAAGTCTCTTCTCGCTCCTTTAGAGGATCGAGTTGCAAAACTAGCGGATCGTTTAGATCGTTTTGAGCAGGTTAGTTTGGATAACTTCTTCTCCACAAAATTATTAATTAAGTCTCAGTTAAGGATGGGAGAGAGTAGTAATATCCAGCACTCTGCAGGACAGGATGAAAGTATTCCCACGGTGGAATTGCATCCTTCCGTGGCTAGCACTGTAACTGGGCCCAAAGGAAAGGGAAAAAGTAGTAAGATTAATATTGAACTGCCATTGCCCCTATGTAGTACCACTGGGGGGAAAGCAAAGCTTCCAAATGTTGTGGCAAATGGTAGTAGGAAATGTCCTAAAAATACCACTCCCCTAAGTAATGGTGCTCAAAACTTAGCTAGTACTCAGACACTTGTTTCTGGCTCGGTGGTTGATAGTAATAACGGCCACGGAAGAAGCAATGGTGTACTGAATAACTCCCGGCCTGTACAAAATGTAACAAAACCCCGTCCTGTGGTTCCAGACATTAACCGCCCTACATTCCCAGTGATGAAGCCTCCCCCCAAGATACCCCCTATGAACCTTACCCCAGATTCCTACCCCTATGTGGCTGTCCTAACCAATGTTCCACCTTTATTGTCAGGACAAAGAGAAACCTACCAGATGTTGAAAAAGAAGGTCATGCACTGGTTGAGGGTTAATAGGCCATTGCCTGGGGAAGTTGATGGTTTGATCATTGGGGTAAGACGGATTAGTTGGATAGGTTGTACCCCTAAAAACCTGGTGGGGGAATGTATTGTAATAAATTTCCAAGATCCAAGGGTGGCAAGTTGGATAACAAAGCCAGGTTGGGGCACCACTAGTGGAGGGGTTGGCATCGTGGATCTTACCTTCTTTTATCTAAGATCAATGGAGGTAAAACATGTTGTGAATAATGACCAGGGTAGTTTTAGCTACTTTCCTCTGTTAGGGAGTGTTCCAAACCCTGTCCCAATGTTACGCCCTAATTTCTACAACGGTCCAACCTATAACTGAGGTACTGGGTTTTTAAGAACCGGTACAGAACCGGTAACCCAGCGGTGCCAGGGGATCAACACCCAGAGACCTCGGGTTCTCCTGAGTCAGACCTACAGAAACTCGGAGTCTTCTAGGTGAAGTCAAAGATTAGTTTATTGGCTGCAACCAAGGTAACAGGGTCCTAGAAGTATAATACGAGTATATTCTCAGGAGACTGCACACTTTCACGAAGTCAGGCTTCTCTTCTTATACGTAATTTTCAGCCTTGGGCAAAACATTCCTAGGATTCGTGGTATTTCATTTATAGTTACTGATTACAAAAGAATAGCAGAGTCATGATGACATGTACATATTTCACGTCGTGCTGCCCATAACAAATCATCCGGCAAGGCCCAACATTTCATCAGATATTGCTGGACCCCTAATAAAAACGGTCACCTCCCCATCATAAAGTAAGTGAAGAAAAGGAGTGGGGAAAGATGTGAGCGAGATATGGCAGGTGTGCGCGCTGAAATGGTTTTATGGCTGGTTGAGCCTAGATGCTATCTTGCTCGGCCACTGGGAGGGAACTGACCTAACGAGTTCGGCCTGGGGCAATGGTTCTAACTTGTACTGGGGTCAGGGAGAAGTCGATTAAGGAGTATGTGTCCTTGAGGAATCAAATTCAACTGGATTAAGGCCTATGAAAAGGGCAACATGTAGCTAAGGGTTTTAGAATGTAAATGACGATTTCGAGGTGAAATCGTCACTCGAATACGCCGAAAATACATGTACTTGATGTACTCGTCATTCTCGGACTTTTGATACCAAATTCGTCCTATTTCGACGAAGTTTTTATTCTCGAGTCCAGTACTATTATATGAATCCAGATTTTTCAGAACCACAGACCCTCCTTTTGCCCTTACATAGGCAATTAATCTATCCTTATGTTAATCTGAGTCCAGATCTATATTCCTAAAGTCATTGAGATGTTGCCGCAACATCATTCTAGTGCTGAGTTCATTTCTTGACACAGGCTTCCTTACACATGATGTAGCACAGAGGCCACATATTGCAGGAGCACACTGTATGCATAGACAGAACAGGAAAAGAATGGCTAAGACCATCCCAATGACCATCAGAATTTTCCATCCCCAGGCAGATATCAGTTCCCAGAACCATCCCATTAACGACCAATCTCCTTTATCCACATGAATAGATTCGGAAATCTTATGTAGTTTGGAGATGGCCCCGTACACTGTCGGAGCATTATCTGGAATAAAAATGCAACAACTGGACTGGATCAATTTGCATACTCCACCTCGGTCCGCAAGTATTACATCCAAAGCGACCCGGTTCTGAAGGGTCATAAGTCGATCCGACTGGAGCTCAGCAGTCAGGTTACTAAGGGGAACCAGCAGTTTCAATCACGGTGGATTCAACTACCCTTGTCAATTGCCTTATGTTTCTGCTGTTAGCCATGGCTCCCCAGAACGGCAGAAAACCCATTGCAAAGTCACCAAATTCTTGACCTGCAGTGTCTTCTTTACTCAAAACACCTCTAACTACCCTTGTCCGATGGTAATCAGCCGCTGCTGTGTAGGTGGGGGGTAACAGGAATGAAACAAAACATGAGCCCGAGAAGTCAGGGGGCAACCATGTATAGGCTCTATCATGGCAGATGAAATAAGTACCCATAGCGGCTAAAAAGGCAGGGGAAGTCTGAGATCCAAAAACATACGTTTCTGTACAGACACTCTTCCCTAACTGAGCTCTGGGATTCCTGCCAATACCTTGCAGACACAGGTGACCTTGATGCGGTACGATCCAGATAGGGGACGATCTTTTGGCTTGCTGTTTCTCACTTAATGTAGTGCCATATCCGGTCACATTCCAACCTACGTATGCAAGTATCTCATCATCCGGGGTATCTTCGTAAGAAGTTACTTCCTTGATCATGTCAACTATACCTTTGACTAGGGCGCTAGTCTTGAGATTGTCTTTTACAGAACGTAGGGGTTGGATTTCTCGTGCATATATGAACATTGTCCTATATGCCCATACTGACCCATTGCGACTAAATGGCAGGACCAAATAGGGGATACCTCTATCCGTGGTGTGGGGCATGAGACCACACACCCAACAGTTAGTTGTGTTCATTACAAGTTGGTGTTGGTGTAATAACTGAACGAAGGAGTTATTAATGAACTCTAATCTCCTATTTGATTCGTGGTCAGGCAAAGGGTGGAAAGAATGAGAGGAAACAGTAGGAGGAGGTATGGGTGATGTAGTGGGCGCAAATGTCACATGAAAAGAGAATAAAACATAGCTTATCAGAAAGACCATTACGCTAAATAGCATAAAAATACACATTATTATAAAAATTTTCTTCGTCATCGTTTTCAAAAGTCTCTGCTTAAAGTTCATTTGTTTGGCAGGCCTCTCCACATCAGGAAACTCCATCCTCTCTAAGGTGCTGCCCGCGGTGGTAGGTTGTTTCTGCTAAAGGATGCTTCCTTCAGTCTAGGGCAGCTCCCTTGGACCAACCGGAACCAGCGACCTAACGTCGTCAGCTGCACCCAAAAGTCTTTAATCAACCGCGACCCTAGCAGCGGAACCCGGATGGCGGTTCGAGAAAAACAAAAATAAGCAAGTTACCTAGATGGGAGAATCTGCACTTTCAAAAATAGGATTTGGGGAAAAACACATTTTTTATTAGTCCACAGGTTTTTCTCTCGGATCATAAAATAAATCACTTTTTACTTTAGTCTCTTTTTCTTGGTCGCAAATTGTAGCGTCTTTTCCCGGGTACTGTCTGGTCCAAAAATAGTAGTTCAGGTTCCACAGAGTTCAATTGTTCTGGTGGTGGTGCAGTTTCTTGAAAAATGTTCCCACTTTCACAATCAGGATTGGCTTCTCTTACACGTTCATCAGTTGTGCGCTCTGAGTCAGTGCCTCCTTTTCGGACCCATTGGTCATGTGGCAGAGGGAAGGGTATTTTCTTACAATGGATCCCGTGGACCCAATTGGCCTTCCCCTCCACCCTAACAGCCGACCTTGTAGACAGGAGGACGAGGTGAGGCCCAGTCCATCTGGGCTGGTCGTTTCTCGTTCTTTGGAAGTTTCTGACAAGCACCCAGGAACCGGGGTCAATGGAGTGACCCGGTGTCTCAGAGACCGGAGGCAAGGTGTTGTGGACCTGTTGATATAAAACACGCAATTTAGCCGTCAATTCATACAAATAGTCAAGCAAAATGGGGTGTTGCAGCTCGCTAAACTTCGTGGGCCTAGGCACTCCCCATATGTTGGCTGGCCGACCAAAGATTATTTCATAGGGGCTGAGTTTCACTCGCGAATGCACAGTCATTCTGGTGGATAGGAGTGCTAAGGGTAGAGCGTCAGGCCATTTAAGACCTGTGCTCGCTTGGAGTTTGGCCAATTTAAGTTTAAGCGTGCCATTGTAACATTCCACTAATCCAGCTGATTGGGGGTGATTTGCAGCGTGGAACCTCTGTCTAATGCCTAGCCCTTCACACACTTTTTTCATCACACAGCCCACAAATTCACTTCCGTTGTCAGACCAGACCATTCTAGGCATTCCGAACCTGGGGAAGAACTCTTTCACAAGGGCTTTCGCTGTGGACAAGGCAGTATTGTCCCTTAGGGGATAGGCTTCTACCCATTTTGAGAAGGCACAAACAACCACGAGCACGTATTTTAAGTTGTTGCACCTCTCCATATGTATGAAATCTAGCTGCAAAACCTCGAACGGATACGTAGGAGATGCAAAATGACCAGCTGGAGTTGGGGTTCCCCTACCAGGATTGTGCTTCAGACATACCATGCAATTCTTGACAACATTCTCTGCACACATGGGAATCCCTGAATTCTTCCACACTGGGGCCAACAACTCGCAAATCCCTTTCGCGCTGATATGGGCCATTCCATGAGCCATTGTAACCACTGCAGGCACATATGCATCGGGTAACAACCATCTCTGTTGCTCTGTCAATTCAATCCAACAACCATTTGCATCCATTCTCCCTGTACTTTCTCTCCACATGCTTAACTCTTTCTCCGTGGCCTCAGCTTGGATGGACTTCACACTTTCTATCGTGTCTTCACATATTCCAACATCACCAGTCCATCTTTCTGGGCTCGCAACATACATTCGGCTCATCACATTCTTTGCAGTTTCCTTAGCAGTTTCATCAGAGAATGCATTTCCACGACCAACATCATCAGTCACTTTCTTGTGAGCACTACATTTCACGATCGCTACTTTCAGGGGCAACGTCAGTGATTCAAGAACTCATTCACCAACTGACCATGCTGAATCTTAGCTCCATGCGAAGTCAGGAACCCACGTTCTCTCCACAATCGTCCAAAACTGTGAGCCACTCCAAAAGCATACTGGCTGTCGGTATAGACAGTCACTTTCATTCCTTTAGATAACACACATGCTCTCGTCAGTGCCACGAGTTCAGCGGCTTGAGCTGAACCATGTGGTATTCGCGCAGTTTCAATGACTGTGTGCAAAGTTGTGACAGCATATGCTGTAGTCACGTTACCATTTGGGAGTTTAAAGCATGAACCATCCACCCATAATGTACCATCACATTCAGCAAGAGGAGTGTCGAACAAATCAACTCTCCCTTTCGTCTCTTCCTCTGTTCTAAGGAAACAGTCGTGCTGTTCTGAAGCATCCGATTCCTCTGCAATTGGTAACAATGTGGCTAGGTTCAAGGTACTGCACCTTTTTATGTGCACATGGCTCGCTAGTAGTGTCAATTCATAACTGGACAGTCGAGCACTAGTTAAGTGCTGTGTCTTGGTCCTATTTAACAACGTGTCTACTGCATGCGGGACTATCACGATTAGTGTATTATTCATTACTAGACCTGCAGACTGTCGAATAGAAACAGCTGCTGCTGCTGTGGCCCTTAAACAACTTGGCAATGCTCGTGCTACCGGATCCAAAGTTGACGAAAAATAGGCGCATGGCCGCTGTCTATCTCCGTATAACTGAGTCAGCACAGACAATGCACAGCCCTCCTTCTCGTGGACATATAATGTGAAAGGCTTACTGTAGTTGGGGTTACCTAACACAGGGGCCGAACATAATGCTGTGCGTAATTCAAGAAAACTTTTCTGACACTCATCAGACCAAGGAATGGGATTGGGTGTATTTGTACACGTTAGTGCCAATAAGGGTTTGGCTAATAATGAAAAATTTGGAATCCACTGTCTACAGTACGATGTAATGCCCAAGAAAGCACGCACTTCTCTCTGTGTTCTTGGCACATTCAATTTAGCTATTGCCTGAATTCTTTCTGGGGTCAGTTTCCTTCCCTCCTTCGATAAGAGATGACCTAAGTAGGTCACTTCTTGTCGGCAATATTGAAGCTTGGAAAGTGACACCTTGTGATGCAGATCACATAGATGACGCAGTAATGTCAAAGTGGCCATTTTACAGATTTTCTCAGTATCCGCAGCGATGAGCAAATCGTCCACGTACTGTACGAGAGTGGCACCTTCGGGCAAAACCATTGTGTCAAGCTGACTTTTCAGAGCTTGACTGTATATTGAGGGGCTTTCACAGTAGCCTTGAGGGGGCGCGTTTAAAGCGGAAACTGCGACCTCCTAAACTAAAGGAAAAAATATCCCTGCTTTCCTCAGCAATCGGGATACTGAAGAAAGCATTCTTCAGATCAATCACCGAAAACCAAGAGGCAGAGACTGGAACCATAGTCAATAATGTTGTAATGTCGGGGACAACTGGGAATTGTGGCACCACTATCTTATTTACTTCTCTAAGATCAATCACGAATCTATACACAGGTGGCTGAGAAGGGTCAGTTCGTTTTAAAACAGGCAGAACAGGACTATTGCAAACATTGCCTCGTGTTTCTTCAATTACGTCTTTTTCAATCAATTCGTAAACAATCGCTAGCAAAGCTTTTTCGCCCTCATTGGATATTCTGTATTGGGGAATTCGTGGCATTTTGACATTCGACTTCAATGTTACAACATATGGTGGAATTTCTAAAAGACCTACATCATTCGGACCAGTAGCCCAAAGAATATCTGGGAGAAGTGCCAATTCTGCTGGAAGTGCATTCCTCGACAAATACATGGGAGAAACCACTTTCTGACCTAAAGTAAGTTGTACTCCTGAGGGAGAACGGTACAAAGTCGCATACAATCTTTTTAGCAAATCCAATCCTAGCAAATTTTCACCACAACCTGTTGTCAAAATAAGGGGTGCTTCGAATTCACAAGGACCAACAGAAAGAGATAAAGGGTCAGAAATCGGATTTCTAACCGGGGCGCCAAAAAAACCTATGGAAACGTTCATTTCGCCAGACAAAGGTGCGCCAGGGAGTTTGGAGTGCATAATAGAACTCTTTGTAGCACCAGTATCCAACAGAAAAGGTTCTGACACACCCGATGTAATCACCTCAACGTAAGGTCCACTCTGATCTACTGGAACTGAAACGACTCCCTCTCCTTGTCTAAGGCTGTCCTAGCAATCATTATTCTCCCACTGCTCATCTTCTGTGTAATACTCATCAACGTAGTATTGAGCTGTCCTGTCAGATACGTTATTTTGCTGGTCAAACCTGTTCATAGAGTTTTGTGGTGGAAGGGGACGTGCGTCCTGAGGGGCGTTTCCACGCCCTCTACCTCTAGGCGCTTGCTGACTGCCACGACCTCTTACGCTAGAAATTCCATTTGCACGTTGTGGTAGGGCAGGACAGTTATATTTGTAATGACCCTCTTGTTTGCAATATAAACACTGGTTGGGACCTACGCGGTTTTGATTGTGATCAAATCTTTGCAAGTTTCTCTGATATTGTTGAGGCTGCTGAAAAGTGTTCTGGTAGTGATTCTGACCATTATTATTTTGATTACCACCACCACTTGGCGGATAGGCTTGCTGTAGCAAAACCTTAGTTTTGAGTTCTCTAGTTTTCTTTTCTACTTTATCTTTCTCATCTTTGTCTCTATTCTCGTAGTACTGTGCGGTAGCTAATATCTGGGCTGAAGATGAGACTGCCCAAGAACTTTCCGAATCTTTTAATTTCCTACACAAATCTGGAAGCAGATTGTGCACAAATTTATCGACAAACAGTCTCTGACCACCTTCTGTGGTCATATCTTGACCGCTGTGGTCAATGAATGTTTCTTCAAATCTGGTGAAGAAATCTGAAACTGTTTCTTCTTTCTTTTGCTTGCATGCAGATAACTTATCCCAATTTACGCGTATTGCAGGCATTATCGTTTTCATGTAATCTACTATTCTACCAGGTAGTTCCGCTATCAGAGGCTCAGGCTTGGCACCACCAACTTGTCGTGCATCTGCAGCAGTAATATTAGCCCACGTGTCACCTAATTCCTGGTCATGATCTACATGACGAATTTTTCCCCATAAAGGCTGTGGAACAACGTTCCCGAACAACATATCGATATCGGCCAAGTTCATTATACATGACCCAGCAGTTTGCGACAATTCTTTATAGTACCCTGCAGGATTTTTACGCGGATCTGGTAATGTTTGTTTGAGTTCTAAAACTTCAGCTCGCTTCCATGGGACATGTACCCATACACGGTGAAAGTGTGGCAGGACAGGTGGGACAGCTGTCGCGTCACCCTCCCTCCACTGTGGGGGAACCTCTCTCATAGGGTATTGTCGTGCCTTTTTCCTACTAGATGCACTAGATTCCGATGGTGACCCAGAACTGCTTCCCTTACTTCGATATGATAATAGCATTTCAACTGCTTCTTCCACATCGGGACCTACAATCATACCCTCTCCAAATTTAAATCGTACACGACACATCTCTTGTGGGATGCATTCTTGATCATTGTCTTCTAAATCTTCGCCAAGAAAGACGCACATCTGTTCGAACACATATCTCTGTGTCGCTGCTTCCCATTGGTGGAAGACTTCCATGACAGACTGTACATCATATTTTGCAGTGTCCATGACCCATTTCCGAGCTAAACTATTCAGGGAATCTCTCTCTTGATAATCAGGCAGTTGACTTCGCAACTGTCTTCTTCCTATGTTAGGGGTCGTAGCGGGCGACCCGAAAAGAGGTAAAAGAAGATTAGTAACAGTGCTGGCCATTTTCTGCCGAATGGAAGGTGAAACTGAAGGACAAACAGATGAACAAACGGGGTGAGGTAAGGCGGGGGTAGAGATGGCAGAAGAGGTATCAGGAATAATAGATGTGGTACTAGGCAAAATCATAGAGGGGGCATTAGGAGATGTAGAAAGTACAGTAGGCAAAATCGTAGAAAACACAGATGAAACAGAAGTGGTCGGTGGGCCTGGAGGAGGCTGCACCGAAGAAGTAGGAGCCAGCTGAAGAGCAGCTGGTGGGTGCTGTGGAAGAGCCGGAGGCGCAGTTTGTGCAACTAAAGGTTGCGGGGTGCTGTGGCATTCTGCGCATAGGGGGGTGGTGAAGTTAATAATTGCGACATTAATGGGTCTTTTTCACGCTCTTTTCCTGTCCCTTGCTGAAAAGACGGCAAAACTGGATAACACTTATCTATTGCCATTTTACGTTGCCTGTGCAACTGCTCATTTATCTGCTCTTCCTCATTATCTTTAAACTGCACGGCAGCTTGCATTACTGAAAGTCCCCCTTCTCTCTTATTTTTCTTAACTAATTTAATTTATTTTTGCTTGGCTTCTTTGCGCCATAAGCGGAAAGAGTCAAACATCGCCGGCCGGGCTTTCTTTTTGAAGAGTTTAACTTCAAGGTTGTCTAAGATTTCAGAATCGAAGCTACCTTATTGGGGCCATTTTAAAACACCATCTTTCCTAGTGTATTTAATCCATACCTCGTTGTAAACGATGGGGCCTACCCCATGTTTAACGTATAGTTCGTAAGTTGGAGTTCCAACTGGAGGAACCGGACATGAGTCCTCCAATCGGGAGTCCCTATTATTACTACCAAGACAAAACCAATTCCCGAGTCTAAGACTAGGCATCCTCGCTCTCTAGTCTAGTTCCAAAACTTCAAAGGATTTATCGATTACGATATTTCTCGTGAATACACGAGTCCTTCGGTTATGGTGCTTGCAAGAACCAATAAAAACCTTTTGTATCTCCAAGATACCACAAAGTAAGTCCAACTAAGGACTGGGAGACGCTCCACTTATACTTAACTGAAAATATCGATGGCGTCACCAGAAGACTCGTCTCAGCGTTTCGCTCTACCGAAAATTTCAAGGGTCCAACATCAGGGCGATAGCCAGGGCAGCAGTCCTTGTAGCCGTCGGGAAGCGGGGAACCTCGCAGCAAAGACCTTCGGACCACGTCGACATGCAGGGGTCGATGAGGTGGTGGGCCCTCCTCCGGAATTTCCACACGAAGCTCCTCACGATCTTCAGGCTGACTGGTGCCACTGGAATCGCCCCAAACGCTGGGCGCCAACTGAGGTACTGGGTTTTTAAGAACCGGTACAGAACCGGTAACCCAGCGGTGCCAGGGGATCAACACCCAGAGACCTCGGGTTCTCCTGAGTCAGACCTACAGAAACTCGGAGTCTTCTAGGTGAAGTCAAAGATTAGTTTATTGGCTGCAACCAAGGTAACAGGGTCCTAGAAGTATAATACGAGTATATTCTCAGGAGACTGCACACTTTCACGAAGTCAGGCTTCTCTTCTTATACGTAATTTTCAGCCTTGGGCAAAACATTCCTAGGATTCGTGGTATTTCATTTATAGTTACTGATTACAAAAGAAAAGCAGAGTCATGATGACATGTACATATTTCACGTCGTGCTGCCCATAACAAATCATCCGGCAAGGCCCAACATTTCATCAGATATCGCTGGACCCCTAATAAAAACGGTCACCTCCCCATCATAAAGTAAGTGAAGAAAAGGAGTGGAGAAAGATGTGAGCGAGATATGGCAGGTGTGCGCGCTGAAATGGTTTTATGGCTGGTTGAGCCTAGATGCTATCTTGCTCGGCCACTGGGAGGGAACTGACCTAACGAGTTCGGCCTGGGGCAATGGTTCTAACTTGTACTGGGGTCAGGAAGAAGTCGATTAAGGAGTATGTGTCCTTGTGGAATCAAATTCAACTGGATTAAGGCCTATGAAAAGGGCAACATGTAGCTAAGGGTTTTAGAATGTAAATGACGATTTCGAGGTGAAATCGTCACTCGAATACACCGAAAATACATGTACTTGATGTACTCGTCATTCTCGGTCTTTTGATACCAAATTCGTCCTATTTCGACGAAGTTTTTATTCTCGAGTCCAGTACTATTATATGAATCCAGATTTTTCAGAACCACATAACTCCCATGATGAGATAAGAAATCTGGGTTGGGGCAGGTGACCGAAACCGGATTATTCCCTGAGTACCGGGGGAGATATGATACAAAAGGGGGATCTGTGTGGGAACTCAATTGCGCCTAGTTTGAACACAAGAATGTCTCTAAATGAGGTGAACACCGGTGGGAAGACTGTGAATCTGAGGGCAAATTATGGGGCCTGTATGCATAGTATGGGGCGAGAGGAAGTATTTTCAGTAAATACTAGCAATTCCCAAGAATCTGTTAATAACTCTGTGGACGTTGGGTTAGTCCATGAAGGGAATACTGAAAGCCCAATTAATCTATCTCCCACATTAGTCCCCGAGGCCAGAGCCAGAACTGGCCCAACCCCGGGGAAACTCCTATCATGGAACATCGCGGGATTGTCTAGCCGGATACTGTCCCAAAACTGGATAGATTTTATCAAGGGGTTCGAAGTATGCCTATTTCAGGAAACATGGGCGTGTGACCCTATTTTTTTTACCAGGGTATCTAAAATTTTCAATCCCAGCAAGTAGAGGTGCAAGGGGCCGACCTATGGGAGGTTTAACAGTTTGGGTAAAACAGGGAATACAGGCTAAAATAAAAGTCCTGGACTTGGGTTCCAAGGACATCCAATTGTTAAGAATGACATCGGACAAGAGGGGTGCGGTAGATATCTATAATATTTATGCCAGGGGTACCAACACTGGGAGCTCACCGACCCTAGAGGCCTTGTATACTTTCCTTGAATCAAAGTCCCTGGGAAATCAAGTGGTGGTGGCTGGTGACCTAAATAGGACATTCGAACCGTTGGACAATACTGAGAACCCATTGGGACAGGAGGAGGATAATTTATGGGGTGTTCCACCCGTAAACTTGGTTCCAGTGAAACGGTGGACGAAGGACATATTGTTGTTAAATGCTATGTGTCTGGAATACGGGCTGAGGGCCTTAAATGGAAGAACTAGGGGCGACCGGGAAGGTGCCTGTACATTTGACAACGGCCATAGTAAAAGTAGAATAGACTACGTTATTTGTTGCCTCAATCTATGGCAGGGTGTATGTGATATGGAAGTTGAGGGTAGATTGGAAAGCGATCACAATCCCCTCTGTGTCACCCACAATTGGTGGACACCCATGACAGGTAGTTCCCAACATTGTGGTGGAGTGTTGCCCGACATAGCCAACGACACACGTAGACTTAAATGGGCAAGTGTGTTGGCGAATGTGGAGTCCATGGACTTTATAATCTCAGAGGTGGATTCTGCTATTGGCGCCATTGAGGTAGTAAGTCCTATAACTCCAGGGTCTAGGCTAATTGCAGATATACATAATGAGTTCTTCTCCCTTTTAAAACCTCATTTTACTAGACCTCTTAATATAAATAGGAAAGTTGTACCCAAACTAGCTAGGTGGTTTAACAAGCAGTGTAGGGTAGCCAGACTAGCATTGGGTAGAGCAATTAGAACTAGGGACAAGGTCGCGATCTCTGCTGCCAGGAAGCAATATAATGGTAGTGTTCGATTGGCCAAGAAAAAGTGGGATGAGGATCACTGGGAAGAACTGTTAGAGGCCTCGGGGGCCAAAGACTCCAGGTTTTTCTGGAATATTATAAAATGGGGTAGAGGTGGCACCCCTAACAAACCAGACAATAATGTCGACGAGGATGCCTGGGTGGAGTATTTTAAACCCCAGTATGCAGAGGCAAAGGAAGTCATGGTCGTGGAAGCAATTTCACCTGTATTTTGCACTGAAAGTCTGTTTACCCCGAAAGAAGCAGAACTTGTAATTAGTAGCTTGCAAGGGGGCAGGGCACCGGGTATAGATGGGATACCCTCCGATGTTTTTAAAAACGACAGAGTACGATGGGCCAGGTATGTGACCCTACTGGGAAATGCCATCTCAATGGGGGCTGCAATCCCAGAAACATGGAAGGGAGCAATTATTATACCCATCTTTAAGAAAGGAAATCGGTCACTCCCGGCGAATTACAGGCCAATAAGTTTGATTGCCACTGTCCAAAAAGTGAACGGGAAGATGGTGGTAAACAAACTGATGGACTGGGTCGAGGAGAATAATGCTTTGTCTCCCTACCAGGCAGGCTTCCGGCGGGCGACCAGCACGGTAGACCAGGTATTCCGTTTCACCATGTTGTGGTGGGGGACGGTTTTGCTTGGCGAGGGCAGCCTATATGTCGCGTTTGTCGACTTGCGGGCTGCCTTCGACCTGCTCCCAAGAAGTAAGCTTTGGTCAGTCTTGAGCAGAATGGGGGTACCATCCGAGCTGCTCACCTTGATCAGGAGGTTGCATGAGTGCAACTTCGCCAGGGTCCAGTGGGGGGTGAATGGGGAGTCCACTGCCAGCTTCCCTGTTGAGCGGGGAGTACGACAGGGGTGTGCAATGGCACCCTTGCTCTTCTCTCTATTTATTAATGGAATTGTGGATAGGATGTTGGATGCAAGTGTGGATGCTCCATCGTTAGCGGGCCTCAGGGTTCCGATCCTGATGTTCGCTGACGATACTTTAATTTTGTCCAAGACTCCGGCTGGTTTACAGCGTGCTCTCAACATATTTGATGGTTTCTGTCAGGAGCACGGCCTTGAAGTTAACGTTAACAAGACCAAGCTGATGGCTTTTACCCCAAGGTGTAGATCTCGCCCTAGGATTTTCCTAAACAACAGTGAGCTTGAGGTAGTTAGTGTTTTTATTATCTTGGGGTTGAGATATCAAGTAAGCCAGGTTGGTCTCAGCATATAGGCAAGGCGGTTCTGAGGCACCAGCAGATTTCGGGGGCACTACGGGTGGAGCACTCAAAATCCAAAACTAACCTGGTCTTACCCTGACGAAACATGGAGAAATGTTTAATTTCTCCTCGTTTTTGCTGTTTTCATGTGTGCTGCATTGTGCAGCACACATTAAAACAGCAAAAGACCAATGATTGTTTACTTACAGGAAGGTCCCCCTGCAGTAATCACTCTACGGAGTGTAATTTCTCATGCTGCTTGCCATTGGTCAACTTCTACATTGGTTTTATTTCCTGCCTTCTTATTGGCTGTTGCTCCCGATGCATCAGTTTCGCTTTTAGGCTAGGAGCAGCGGCCAACTACAGTTTTTCTACACTGTAGGTCTACATGTTTTGCTTTATGGACTACTTATTTTTTTATTTATTTATTATGTCGTCCGCTTCACTTGCAGCAATGCACATACACTTTGGGGTGCCAAGCTTCGGAGCATGGGCTCTCTGCAGCCCACGAGAGAAAGGGAAAATCCGCTGCACTTTATGTTCTTTTCTTTTGCAGGGCATGGTTCGCCTGTTTTTTTTTTTATATAACTTACAACTATTCAGCGTTGTGCCCATTACACAAGCACCGTGCTTTCAGCTTCAAAGCTCCACCTCCCTGTTGTGTGCCTTGCCTCCCATCACCAGAAACAGGCTGACTATTTAACTCTCCTTTCACCCTCACTACCGGGTTAAGCAGTTCATCATTGGTCGGGCTCAGCCTCCCCCGGGATCAACTCTGCAGCTCAAGAGCCACAATGATCAGCTGCTGAGCCATCCTCAGACCTGCCCCCCTCCCCCTCCTCCCCTGCAGCAGCTAATCAGCTGACCAAGAACTCCGGACTCCGTGCAGTAAGTATTGGATTGACTATGTTTCTTTTTTTATTGCTAACTAATTGCTGAATTAATATTACTATTCACTAAAGGATTCCACGTTTTGCTTCCCCTTTCTGCTTCATCATAAGCCCTCCCCCCTATCCTCTAAGCACAAATGTACCATTTCCCTCCTTTAGAGGGCTCTGCCTCCCCTGCAAAAATTAGTCTACAGGATACAGGAAAGGGGAGAACTGTGCTTACGCATACAGAGGAAGGACTAGCCTAATGTCTAAACCCTCTCATGTTACCGGGGTGTGGGAGCTGATGCACCTCTGTGCTGGGGCCCGTAACCTACTTAATGTCCACTTGTTACTGATTTTAAGCCTCACTTTGACTTTCTACGGCATGTGGAATGTTACCCTTCACTGTCATACTGTAACCGATTATTCACTTCATCAATAAGAAGCTTTTTATTTGTAAAAAGGCCGAAAGGGTTACTGTGCAAGCACCTCATGCACGTCCTTAGGGGTCCAGGCTTTCGTTCTTCAGTTCACAAAGGTTAGCAGCAAGTTACTGACCTTCAGTAAAGATATATCTGTAAGAAACAAAGATTAGTTATAGATTCCTTACCTTAGAATTACCCCCAACATTAGACTGGACCCTGAGAATTTTTTCGTCAGCAGTACCCCAGCACGTCAAAAGTTGTCGTTGGTTGGCTCCACGCTCGGGGTTGGTGTTGTGGTCACCAGAATGACATTGCGGTAGCTTCTTAGATGCCGCCCTCACGCGCTGACCTCAGTTCTTTTATACGACATTCCACGCCAGAAGAGCAGAGCCATGCAAGACACTGACCACTGGTGCACAAAACTAGGGCACTGAGAAGGATTCCCTGACCCTAGAAGTAATTTCACAGAACGGGGAGGACGGGTGGGACGGTAAGGAATCTGTAACTAATCTATGTCTCTTACAGATATATGGTATCTGAAGGTAAGTAACTTGTTAATCTGAAAGAGATGATTAGCTATAGATTCCTTACCTTACAATAGATACCTCATCAATACCAACCCCGGACCACACCAGAAATTCCTGGAGAACAGAATAGCCAAAGAAGCTGTCTCAAACAAAAATAGAGAGGGACCCCTTCGCCTCACCAAAGGAGTAGGGTACTCTATACAAGTTAAAAGATAAATTTGTCCTGTGGTACCGATACACTTGCTTCTACATGCATAGTTTGAACATAACCCATATCACTCAAGCCTTTCATTCAAAAGTCCATTATAGCCCCAAAAATAAACAAAAAAATCTTTCAAAGTAGAAATTGATGCAAGGTTTTTATTAAAAGAAATGCACAATAATTTCTCCAAATGTAATTCCTTTAAAAATATTAAAACTTAGATAAAATATGTATCTGTCCTAATGACAAAGAAGCCGTCTCTCTGGACTTGGCTGTCCAGGCACAGTAAGGTTTGGTGAATAAGTGCAGAGATGCCCACGTAGCTGCCTGACAGATGTCATTGAGGAGAACTCTGTGTCCCAAAGCAGTGGTAGACGCCATCGCCCTGGTGGAATGGGTGCACAGTCCCACTGGAGGCTCCTTCTTTGCCACATATTAGCAAAATTTAATGCACAAAATGACCCACCTAACATGGTCGGTTTGTGCACGACCCGACCTTTTTTGGCACCCACGTAGCCAACAAATAGCTGGTCATCCACCCATAATTGCTTGGTGCAATCCACATAAAAGTAACATGCATGTTTTGGATCCTCTCTTCCTCTTTAGAAGGATGTGGAGGCGGAAAGAAGGTGGGCAAAGTGATGGTTTGACCAATGTGGAAAGAAGTAACCACCTTGGGAAGAAAGGAAGGTCAGGTTATGAGGGAGACCTTGTCCGTCTAAACAGTCAGAAAAGGAGGCTTGGAAGAAAGTGCTTGGAGCTCACTCACCCTGCGAGCAGAAGTGATGGCAACCAGAAAGACCGTCTTTAAAGTAAGAAGTCTGAGAGAACAGTTATGAAGCGGCTCAAAAGGGAGGACACATAAGGTAGGTAAGAACCAGGTTCAAGTCCCACTGAGGCATTACGAAGGTAACAGGAGGAAAAAGATCAACAGTGCCCTTAAGTAAGCGATTTACAACAGAGGACATCAAAAGAGAAGGCTGATCAGGAAGCCTAAGAAAGGCTGAAATGGCTGAGAGATAACCCTTAAGAGTGCCAAGAGCAGAGCCCTGCTGAGCCAAAGAAAAGAGGAACATGAGAACCTCCGAAAGAGGGGCAGAAAGGTGGTCCACAGCCTATGCTGTGAACCATGTCACAAATTTGTTCCATCTGCAGGCATATACCGTCTTAGTGTAGGGACGTCTGGCTGCCAAGATAACATCACAGACTTCAGGAGGAAGGTCAAAGGCTGTCAACTGTTGCTGCTCAATCTCCACGCAAGGAGGTGGATGCTGGACAGGTCGGGTGGAGGACGGTCCCCTGCTTCTGCGCAGAAGATCCTCCTGTAGAGGCAGTCAGATAGGAGGATCGTGGCCATGTGTAACAGCTCGGGATACTAGACTCTTTGTGCCCAATCCGGAGCCACAAGGATGACTTGGGCCCGGTTGCGCTTGATCTTCTTCAGCACCCTGGCCAGAAGTGGTATAGGCGGAAAGGTGTATAGAAGACCGCAACTCCACTCGTGATGAAAAGCGTGGCTTATAGAGTGCCGCCTTGGAAATTCCAACATGCGGAATTGCAGACATTGCGTGTTCTCTTTGATGGGGAATAGATCTAACTAAGGCTATCCCCACTTCTAAATAGAGAGACATTGCGCCACCTCCGAGTGAAGACACCATTTGTGATCCATCATGCACCTGTGGCTGAGTTCGTCTGCCCTGGCATTCAGGGAACCTGCCAGGTGTTGAACCACCAGGGATATGTCCTGATGTTACAGCCATGTCTAGGGACGGAAAGCCTCTTGACGGGTACCGAGCCCACCCCGCCCTGTTTGTTGCAGTACCACATGGCGGTGGTGTTGTCTGTGAACAACTGCACTACTCTTCCCCAGACAGAGGGAAGGAATGTGTTTAGTGCAAGACAGATCGCCCAAAGCTCCAGAAGGTTGATGTGGAGCCCAGACTCCGCCGGAGACCAGAGGCCTCTGATCTCCGCCTCTCCCACGTGACCGCCCCATCCCAGATGATGCATCGTCATCACTGGGAACTCTGGTTGGGGAAGGAAGAGGAATATGCCGTTGACACAATCCTGGTGTGTTAGCCACCACTGCAATTTGTGTGCATTGCCCTCCAAGATCTGGACATAATCTGACAGGTTCCCCTGATGTTGAGCCCACTGGAGCTTCAAGTCCCACTGAAGAGCCCGCATCTGCCATCTGGCATGGCTTACCAGCAGGATGCAGGAGGCCATCAGGCCCAGTAGCCTGAGGGCCATGCTGTCCGAAACCCGGAATAGAGGCTGAAAGATTGGAATCATAGCCCGAATATCCAAGACTCGATGTTCGTGGGGATAGACCCGAAACTGCGTAGAACCCAGAACTGCTCCGATGAAGAGGAGCTTCTGAGAGGCAATCAGGTGCGACTTCGGAACATTGATTGAGAACCCCAGCGAATGCAGAAAGTCGGCTGTAGTCTGGAGGTGAGAGACGATAGCCTGGGGGCGAGCCCACCTTCAACAGCCAGTCATCGAGATAAGGGAAGACTGGACCCCCTGATCTGTGCAGATGAGCTGCGACCACCGCCATCACTTCTGTGAACACCCGTGGGGTGCTGGTAAGGCCGAAGTGGGGGCACGGAAAACTGAAAATGCTTGTGGCCCTCCGTGAGCCATAGGTAACACCTGTGGGCCGGCAGAGTGGGGATGTGAAAATAGGCGTCCTTCAAGCCTAACGTTACCATCCAGTCTCCTGGGTTGAGGGCAGACAGGACCTGGGCAAGCATCAACATTTTGAACTTCTCCTTCCGGAGGAAGCGGTTGACGTTCCTGAGATCCAAGATAGGAGGCAGGCCTTAGTCCTTCTTGGGCACCAGAAAGTAGTGAGAGTAGCAACCAAGACCTACTTCTGGGCTTCCTTGGCTAAGAGAGCCATAACTTCTGTTGGAGAAGGGCCCGATGATCCCACGACATGCGATGGTACTGAGGTGGCATGGATGGAGTGATAGTCCGAAGGGTCTACTCCCTCCCCTTCGAGACTATTTGCAAAACCCACCTGTCTGACGTGATGGTGCGCCAGTGGGAAGGTGATGGCGAATCATGCCCCCTACTGGTGATTGGTGGCCCTGAAAGGTCAGACTAGGAGGGTTTTGGGGCCTGCTGCAGAAGGGGTTGTAGTGGACTGGCCTGCCTGCTGGCAACCGGAACCCCAGCGGTGGTTCCTCTTTCACGCAGGGGCAGGTGGGATGTGCCGGGCACTCCTTCGGTGGCCACGAAAGGGGCAAAAAAGAAGACTGACCAGGGCCTGGTGTTGGAGAGGCCAAGGGACTTGGCCATAGCCTGAGAGTCTTTAAAGCACTCTAGAGTGTTGTCTGCCTTGTCGCCGAACAGGCGATGGCCATCAAAAGGCATGTCTATAAGAGTGGATTGGACATCCCCTGAAAAACCAGTCGACCTCAGCCAGGTGTAGCGTCGAAGGGCTACTGACATGGAAATTGTCCTGCCTAGCGAGTCGGCTGTATCCAGTCCGGCGGTATCCAGTTCACAGCGATTGTAAACTTTTCTGCGTCTCTCCCCTCGGCAACTGAACGGGAGAGTACAGCCAGGGCCTCCTCCTGGTACTGGGGCAGCACTTGCACCACTGTATCCCACACGGAGTGGGTTTAATGGCCCAACAGGCATGCAGTGTTTTCTTCCACCAGCTTGGGACTACAGTCGGTAGACATCTTCTTCCCAAGATGATCCAGCTTTTTGGATTCCCTATCAGGTGGTGCGTTAGGGAATTGACCTTTGGATGTGGAGGCTTGGACCACCAAGCTCTCAGGGGTGGGGTATTGGGAAAGAAAAATGGGGTTTCATGGCCGGGCGGTGGCGTCGGGCAATCATCCTATCCACAGGAGCACCTGTGTTGGGCATGGATAATTTGCCCAAAAGGATGTCAGTGAGGGTTTCATTAAACGGTAGCATGGGCTCCGAAGAGCTCGCTGCCAGTTGAAGCACGTCTGTTAGGAGGTTAGTCTTGACTGCCACCGTAGGTAGCTTGAGGTTGAGAGCCTCGGCCGACCTACGCAAAACCACGGCGTAAGACGCTCTCTCCTCCGTAGCCACAGTAGAAGGAGACAACATGCAAAGGTCTGGTGAGCTATACAGACCACTGGCTTCCTCCAGTTCCTCTCTCCAGATTGTATCTGTAGATTGTATTTCTGACAGCTGCTTCCACTGCCATAACGGTTTCTCTGATCTAAGCACCAGGATACCTGTAGGGTGACAGTCATGCGCTAAATAAGTACCTTCTTTTATTTCATTTCCTTTCATTTTTCCAGTCTGCCTCAAAACCTAGCTGGTCAGTCAAAGGGTCTCCCGACCCCTCCCAGTCCTCCTCACCCTCCTCTGGCTGCCAATCTGGTCTCAAAGAGCCAGGTTTGAACAGGGGCACAAAAGTAACCGTTGGCGCTAGATCCAGCGTGGGCTGATGCCAATCCGGCTCCGTGTCTACATCGGGGTAGAGGCTAGGGTTGACGCCGGCCTGGGACACAACCAGAGTCGGCTGCAGACGTGGTGCTGTGGAATCGGCGCCAGGGGAGGTGTAATCAGGTCAACTGGTGCAGATCCGGATTCAGGTCTGGATCCAAGGGGGCCCTGCGGTGCCGGGACCGGAGCTGCCGGCGTCGAAGGCCCAGGGACCCCAGCTGAGTCTGCGGGGCCCGAAGGTGCACCGGTGGAGTCGGCCTGCCCAAAGATGGCATGCATCACTTTGTAAAAGGTGCGAAGCTGGGCAGGGGTTGCTCTGGGTCCCAGGAAAGGGAGGGAACTCAGAGTCGACACTTGGAGCTCCGCACGCAGAGCCACGGGAGGGGCACCACCAACGTCCCTCTTCACAGTGGCTGACTGAGAGAAGTCGCAGAGGGACAGTGCTTTTTCGACTTCTTCTTTTGCTTTGACTTTCCTGAGGAGTGCAAAGACTTTCAAGAAGACTGGTGGTGGTGGCTCTGAGACCGGTCCCTCGACCTCCCACTCAACCGGGACCTCGAACGGTGCGGAGCCGAATGCTGGGCCTCGAGAAGGTTTCGGGACCACTCCTTCAAAGACTTCGGATTCATGGTCCGGCAGTCGGAGCACGACTTAGGGTTGTGGTCGCGCTCCAGGCAAGAAAAAGGCAAATGTGGTGCGGATCCGTCACCAACATCAGCCGGCTGCAGGAACTGCAGGCCTTGAAATGGGAATCCTGACGTGCACCAGGAGTCGAAGACTCAATCAATGTCGACAAAAGTCAGCAAAAAGTCAGTCAAAAATTGACTGATCTGTGCTAGCTGGCGCGGAAAAAAAAGAACTGATGTCAGCGCGCAAAGGCGGTGTCTAAGTATCTACCACGACGTCAGCCCGGCGACCATGACACCAACGACGAACGAGAAGCCAACCAAAGCCAGCTTTCATCGCACAGGGGTTCTGCTGACAAAAAAAATCTCCGGATCCAGTCTGACACCTGGGGGTAATTCTAAGGTAAGGAATCCATAACTAATTGTCTTTCAGATTGGTAAATCCATAAGTTGTAGTGTCTCACCTTCGGCACAGCTGTTCACCTAGCCTTTGACACTCAAGCAAACAAAGGAAATAACTTGCTTATTCTGTTGCAGTGTCAGTCCTCTGCTTCAGACGAAAGGTTACTAACAAGTGTACTATTTATTTAATGAGGAAGCTGGAGGGAAGAACTATAAGAGTGTGGGGGAGGTAACAGGGTAAACATATCCATTTGCTTTGTGGCAAATTTATAATTTTACTTGTGTTACTTTATCCATGTTGTAGTCCTCAAAAGAGGCTCGAGCTCGTAAGCCAATGGGCCAATAATTTTTATTACTGACTGCACAATGTAAATGACATAATTTGCAATCGCTCTACATGCCAGTTTACAAACCACACTATTTCCACAGTCTGTGTTCAGTGCCTCTTAAGTAAAAACTTCCACTCACACTCGCTGGGATAATATCTCTTTCAGTCAGTTCGGGTTCAGCACGCCATGCACATGCACATGACACACCAGCATTCACACGACACCACAGGGCACAGATTGCCTGTGTACACCAGATTATTTCTACGGTCAAGCCACAGTTGGCCCTTTCAGTCGGATACAGAAAATAGTACACACTGGATTCACAGTGCATTAACTACATTTTATATTCACAATGTGACGAAAACATTAGATAACGCAAACAACAAGGACTTTGCAACTTAATGTTTGCTCATGATATTAATGAGGGTACACAAGGGGCTCGTTTCCCTTTTCATTCCATCCTGCTGCATGAAAATGTACTTCCTTTTGTTTCTTTGGGATACCCTGACTGGAATAAGTTGTAGTTAAACACAACGCAACAGGAGCATCAAACCCAGTCTCCACAACCAACAGCCCATCAATGGAAGCAAAGCAATCCACTGCAGTGTTACTTTACACATTGCAAAGAGATGATAAATGAATTTCTGGCAGGAATACACATTTTACTTTGGGTGCAAAGCTCCCTAAATACAAGTGCCAGTTGAGTGAATAAGATAATTCTTAACTAGACTTTCCATTCATGGCACCTACATACGTGTACCTCTAATCGCATTACTGGGACCTGACATGCATTATCCCCGACCCTTTACAACAACTCCTTCCCCTTTTTTCATTTGTGGCATTTATTTTCTACCTCTCCTCTCTCGTAACCTATTTCCAATGTTCTGGTTCTCCCACACTGCGAGGTCATACAAATGGCAATAGTGTTTTGCAAATATAATCACTCCACTGCAAACAGAAAACAAAAAGTAAAAAACATTGTCATTTACAATGGCAGTGGCTCTAACTTTCACAAATGCGAGACCCATTGCATTGCAAATTCTTGTTTTAAAATGCTATTTTGCAACTTCTATGCATGCTCCGTTAAGCAGCACACATAGAAGTTACAACATGGCATTTAAAGATTGTTGATGTGCAGGAAGGGGGGCCCTCCTGCACGTAAACAATCTTCCCCTGCACGCAGACACCCTTGCACTATGTTGCAAGGGTGCCTGTGTTGGCGCTAGGCTGCTAAGTGTAGCACAAGCGCAGGGGGAAAGGCAGGGCTGCACCACATTCTTGTAAATATACTGCAGTCCTGCGTTTCTGAAGTGACGGAGTGAGGCTTTAAGCCAGGAAGGCTAACGCCTCACTCCGCCACTTCCCTTGTACATATACCTCAAATGCAAAAAGCTTGCACTAAAATCAACCTTTGGCTGTCTTGAAGAAGTCACAGTCAGTGCTGGAAATGAGTAATTGGCTGAAATATTTAGTGATTATCATTTTTACCAAGTGTGGTATAGTCTGTAAACAATAAAACCGTGTATTTACTTTATTTCTTATCTTTCTGTTTTGCAGTGCTTCAAATGGCGACTATTTCAAGAACGAACTGTACCAACCTGGAATTGGAGCCATCAGTGAGACTATTTCAACTGATTATTTTCATCCCAACGCTGATCTTTGGATTGGCCTTCAATGGACTGGCCTTGTGGGTCTTTTTTTTCAGGCTTAAGAAATGGACTGAGACCAGGGTGTACATGATCAACCTCATCATTTCTGACTGCAGCCTGCTCTTTACCTTTCCCTTCCGTTTGTACGCCTACAACATTCCTTGGAACTTAGGAAAAGAGATGTGTGGCATCTTAACGTTTATCTATTTTTTGAACGTATACATGAGCATTCTGATCATTACCGCGGTAGCTGTTGATCGTTATGTAGCAATTAAGCACCCTTTGAAAGCAAAGGTTTTAAGGTCTCCAGTCAAGGCAGCAATAGTGTGCATTTTTTTATGGATTATCGTAATTTCTCTTCACACTTATTTACTAGTGCACGATGCTCAACGAAACTCAACACAAGAAAGTGTTTATTGCTTTCAACAAAGCGTTGATCGTCCTATGAAGCGAATTATCTATTCCTCTGTTTTTGGGTTTTTCCTGCCCTTCTTAATACTGAGCTTTTGCTCCATTCAAGTAATGAGAATTCTCAAGAGGAAGATATCCGAGAGTGAAGATTGTGAGAGATCTGTTCGGAAAGCCATCCAAATAGTGGCTGCCAATCTGTCTGTTTTTATCATCTGTTTTCTGCCAGACAATGTAGGGAAAATGATCAGGTTTGGCCTATGGTTCTCCTGGACGTCCTGCGCCATCAATCAACGAGTCCACACATACATACACATTGCTACTTGCCTGTCCCACTTGAACTGCTGCTTGGATGCCATTTGCTATTACTTTGTGGCTAAAGAATTTTGGAAAGCTTCACATCTTCCTTTCACCTCAAAATATCTGCAAAAGGCAAGAAATCCAACACAAGAAACAGACCCAAAACAAGAAATAAATCCGACACAAGAATTGAGTCCAACATAAGAAAGATATCTGTGATTGATATCTGCCACCTTCGCATCTGGGGTTCACCTTAAAATCTCTGCAATGATATCTGCCACCTTGGCATCTGGTGTTCTACTTAGAATCTCTGCAATGGCCAAGAAATCCAAAACAGAAAAAGACCCAACAAAAGAAACAAATCCAACACAAGAAATAAGTCGGCAGTGTCCACCCTTTCAGGGAAAAAATGTAAAAGACAGAGAGAAAAAAAAATAGCGACAATTTTTTTCGATGTTTTTTATTATGTATTCTCGAGACAGGACCCAAAGGCACTGATCAGTTTCACAATCAATCTGTCATGTGTAGAAAGAAAATATGGTTCATTTTCTGGTTGGTTGCTAAAAATAGTATTGAAACGTGCTTTTTGATTTGTTTTAAAATCGATGGACTTTTTAAAAACACATGTTCTTGGCTGTATAGCACTTAACAACATAATTTTTTTTTTGTGTTACAATTTTTTATTGACATTTTGAGCAAATTACATCATAAGTACAATAAAGTTATTAATAACTTACAATTTGACTATGAATAAATATACGAAATATATGGGGAAAAAAAAAGGAGAAAGAAAAAAAAAGGCATATATGACAATTACTAAGCACCAACAAATAACACAACTATAAAGATACATAGCAAGGTATACAGTTGAATAAATATGGTGTGAGAAACGTTAAATATTTAAATAATGCAAGCAACATATATAAGAATTATAAAAGTCTTAAAGAATGAATCCTATGTTAACTCATTAGATATATAAATCGAGTATATAAATTAAGCATTATATATAACTACAAATATAGAAAATAGTACCATAATAAATCTCCTCAGTCCTTGGAGTAATTCATCTGGAAAGTCGAAAATTGTAAAATATATCAAGAAAAATGTATTGAATAGAATATAGAAAAATAGTTGATATAAGAACTAACAAAGCGTATCAATAGAAGTTATATGAAGAGAAACGAGAAATGAGATGTTAATAAAATATATTATGAATAAAAGAGAATTAGAAAAGATAAAATAATAAAATAATAATACAACACAACTACAAGTTAATATAATAATAGGAAAGCATGAAAATCAGGGGTGAAAGGAGGGAAGTAAAAGAGAAAGAGGGGTATATTGTCAAATATCAGATCAAGGGGTATTGGTATCCACTCCTGGAATGTTATCATCAATATCCATGCCACTATTCAGGTTCAGGAAAGGTGACCAAACACGAAGAAATACGTCAGTTTGATTTTGAAGATTATAAATTATTCTCTCATGAGAAGCTGTTTGGAACATAGTTGTCAACCATTCCTCTTGCGAAGGAGGAGATGGAGATTTCCAATGGCGTAAAATACATATTTTTGCTGTGGCCATTGCTGTGTGAAAAAGACGACATTGAGGTTTGTTGAGTTTTGGAGATAACTGAAGGTCATGAAGAATAATAACAGCAGGAGTGAAAGGAAGGTGTAAAGGCATTGTAGAAGATAAGATTTTTCCCACATATGCCCAGAAAGGTTGAATCAACGGACAATCACATATAATGTGTGCTGAGTCACAGTTAGTGTTATCACACCTCCAGCAATTGGCATGGGAAATTAAACCAGCTTTCTTTAATCTTGCAGGAGACCAATGCCAGTCATGAAGAATCTTAAATAGGCAAAATTTAAGTCGAGCTTCACGGGTTCCTTTATCTAGATTCTCCATTATTATCTCCCATGCATCAGTTGTGTAAGAAATTGAAAGTCGTGACTGCCATTTAAATTGTAGTGTCTGTGTTAGAGGTTGAGAAAAAAGATGTGATGTAAAAACTCTGTATAAACCAGATATCACTCCTTTATGCTTACCCCAAGTATTTAGGTAGGTTACTATCTGTGAATTTAACAGCACCGGTGAATGTGAACCTAATTGTTTTTCCAAACATTGCTTGAGCTGATTATATTGTAGGGATTGATGCGATGGAAGACCGAATTCTTCTTGTATTTGTGTGAATGTTTTAAAGTCACTATTATAAAAAATTTGATCTAATGTTTGAATACCTGCTGCTTCCCATACTGGCCATGATAATACCTTCTTATTAATACGAATACCGGAATTATTCCATATGGGTGCCTTTTCATGAATATGGGAGTTTAAAGCCAATAAACGGTGTGCTCTTTGCCACGATTTGGACATAGCCGATAAGATTGGGTTTGTGGGTTTTTGACGTGCAATTTTAGTGCCATAAAGTGCAGAAATATCAGAACCAGAAGAAAGAAGATGGCGTTCTAAATGGACCCATTGCGGAACATCAGAGACTCCCGGTAACATATATGATAATTGAGAAATCTGCAATGCTAGGTTATAATGTTCAATGGATGGAAGACTCATACCTCCAGAAGAATGGTGAGCCTTTAATTTCGTCACAGCCAAACGAGGTTTCATTGAGCCCCAAATAAAAGTTTTTATTTTGGAATCTGTGAGTCTCAAAGTAGACAAGGGAATATGAAGAGGGAGCATACCTAAGGTATATAGAAAACGAGGAAGTGTAACCATTTTAACAGCTTGGACTCTACCCCACATGGAAAGATTCAAAATTTTACACTTGTCAAAGTCACGCTGCATTTGAACAATTAGTGGGTTTAGGTTATCTGTAATCATACCTTCCATACCCTTATTCACTAAAATACCCAAATATTTAAGACGTGAGGGTTGCCAATGAAAGGGGAAGTTGTGTATAGCCGCTTTAGTGGTTCCATCAGAAATAGGTAAAGCTTCACTCTTATCCCAATTTATTTTATAACCCGAGAATGAAGAAAAAGTGTCTATAATTTGAAGCAAAGATGGCAATGAGTTAGGGAGGTCTGTTAAGGTGAGTAAAATGTCATCTGCGTATAGATAAAGTTTTGATTCACTTATAGGGAGGGATATGCCTGTAACTGCTTCTGATTGACGAATCGTGGCTGCTAAAGGCTCCATTGCTAAAAGAAAAAGAAGTGGGGATAGAGGACATCCCTGACGTGTTCCTCTTCGGATCGGAAATGATTCTGATATGAAACCTCCACAGTTAACTTGTGCGGAAGGATTATCATATAATAGTCGTACTTTCTGAATAAACTGGTTTCCAAGTCCGAAACGCTCGAGCACTTTAAAAAGATAGTCCCATTCTATGCGGTCGAATGCCTTTTCAGCATCTAGTGATAAAGCTAATGCGTCTTGAGGGAGATTTTTAGCATAACATAGGGTATGTGCCAATGTACGTAAGTGATTCCTGGAGGAACGTCCTGGAACGAATCCTACTTGAGTTGAGTGAATTAAGGAAGGTAATACCTTTTTAAGACGAGAAGCCAAAATGCTAGCAAATATTTTAATATCACAATTCAGGAGTGAAATGGGACGGTAACTGGTACAAAGCAAAGGGTCCTTTCCAGGTTTAGGGAGTACTGCAATTATTGCCTTGTTAGAAAGAGGATTTAAGGAAGTATCTCGCTCTGCTTCTTGAAAAGCAGCATAAAGGGAATCAATTATATTATGTCCAGCCCAACGATAGAATTCAGCCGGAAACCCATCTTCCCCAGGAGCTTTATGGTATGGCAATTTTGATATCGCTTGCGCAATTTCTTCCCTGCTAATTTCTCCCTCAAGAAAAGCCCTTCCATCATTGGAAAGGTATGGAAGATCTACTTTTGAAAGAAAGTCGTTTAGTCTATCAGTGTTTACTTGTGTGTCTGGTGTGTAGAGGGACGAATAAAAGGAAGCAAACTCATTCACTATGTCCTGTGGTCTTGTAAGAATTGGACCGTGAGATGATTTAATAGCTGGGATAGCCATGGCTGCTTCTATTTGCCTTAGTTGTGCCGCTAATAATCTACCAGCCTTTTCACCTTGTTCATAATGTCTTGTTTTCATTTTTTTAAGGGCAAATTCCGCCTTAGATGTGTAAAGCTCATTTAGCACCATTCGAGCTTGCTCTAGAGATTTACGATTGTGCAGTGTTGGTGCTATGGTATAGTGACGGGTATAAGACTGAATGTTCAGTTCTAATTCTTGTTGACGTGCAGCATTTCGTTTGTTGGCTAATGCTGCCTCGCGCATCAATTGACCTCTGATAGTAGCTTTAGCCGCAGCCCATAGCACTTTACTTGAGGTTACCGAGCCCTGATTCATAGAAATATAATCTTGAAAAAATGTTTGTAATTGGTGTTTACCCTCTGGAGACTTGTGTCGTTGTATGTTCATGCGCCAGGGTTTACGCCCTGGTCTGGGCATGCCTACTTCAATGGCTAAAAGGACCGGGGAATGGTCAGATAATGCTGCTTCCAAAATACAAGGGGGTATATTATCAAGGGGTTTTATCTCCGCTTTTTTGGCTTTAAAAGCCAAGAAAGCGGAGATAAAATTATCTCCCTATTACCAAGCTGTCGCTAACACCAGTTAGCGACAGCTAATAGGAGATAGCGACCATCATGGGCCCCACTTTGCATGTCAGTGATATTTATCACTAATGATATGCAAAGTGGGCGTGCCAAGATGTTAGCGACTGGAAACAGTCGCTAACATCGCTATCTCCTATTACCAACTTTTGGAGATATTTGCGCTAAGGGCGAATATCTCCAAAAGCTAACACCTGCCCTGAGCAGTTCTTAGCCATGTTATCCAATGGGAGGTGGATAACATGGCTAAGAGCATTTGCTCGATAATGCATGAATATCGCTGACTTTTCAGCGATATTCATGCATTGCGGCCGTTTTTTATCGCATTTGCGATAAACCTTGCTAATAGCAAGGTTTATCTGCGATAAAAATCGCCGATGTGCGGCGATAATTTTTGTCTCTAAACAAGTTAGAGACAAAAATTATCGCTAGTTGTTGGTAATATGCCCCAAGATTCTTGAATGGATTGAACTAATCTTTGCGATACTAAAAAATAATCCAAACGAGAGAGGGTACCATGTGTTGGAGATGAAAATGTGTACTCAGTATCTGACGGATGTGAAAGACGCCAGTGATCAATTAATCCAGTATCAGATAAGATGTCGTCCATTAGTGCCCTGTCAGCATTATTACTTTTATCTAAGGGTCCTGTTCTATCTAATATTGGTTCCCTTACAATGTTCCAGTCGCCGCCTATGAGATATTGTGATGCACCTATCTCAACTAACAAACGATTTAAATGATGAAAAAATGCTTTTTTTGATCCAGTTGGAGCATAAACAGAGCCAACACAAATGTAGGTATCTCCAAGACGTAACTTGGCAAATACATAACGTCCTTCAGGATCTGTCCATGTTTTTGATATTGTGACTTGGAGAGATTTACGGATTAGAATTGCTACTCCACATTTGCGTGTGGGGCCTGCAGTTGCATGTTCATCCCTTTGTATACTACTGTGAATTACTTTGCCTACCCAATCTCTACAAAGTTTCTCTGATTCCAATGTATCCAAATGTGTCTCTTGAAGTAATGCCACATCTGTCCTTTTGGATTGAAGATATGACAGTACTTTCTTTCTTTTGATGTAGTGAGTAAGTACATGCACATTCCATGTAATTACAGAAAGAGGGCGTGTGGTGGGCGTGTTGGACATGTTTACGAGGTGCCAATGAGTTTAAATAAAAGTAAAAAAAAAAAAAATTATAAAAAAAAAAAGGGGGATTAGAAAGGAGGGGAGGGTAGGAAATAGGAAGAGAAACCCCTTTAGCAGAGATAGACACAAAGGGAGGAGAAGTTGTGAGAGTAGGAAATTTAAAGAGACAGTAAAATTAAGAAAAATAAGGCAAATATAACTTAGATATTGGTAGAAAATAATGTAAGTACCAGAAATACTAAACTGTGAACCGCGGGTCTATCTCCCGAAGCTCCACCGTGGAGAGGAGCCCCGAAGGGACAATAACTACTGCCAATCCATATATTATACACATCATTGCAGAACATGGATTATCTTATTATGCTGAATCTATAGGAAAGCGCATAGTGCAAATACATATATAAAATCATATAACTAGGTCAATTGAGCATGGTCTATGTTTCATCTCAAAAATTCAATAGATATAATATATATTAGATATGAAAACACTCATTGCTATATATAAATGCACACAAATGAAACATTACTCGATCTATTATAAAAAATATATAAAATAGAACAGATAAAGTAAAAAGCTGATGTAACTATTAAATATTATAGTACGGTAAAATGGATCATGCTAATGAAACAGTATAAGTCAATACATATTATAAAATATGGAGAATAGATAGCATTCTAGTATGCAAAACTTGAATATCTTCCTTCTATATCCATCTCTATCGCATAGATTTACACTCTCTAATCAATTCAACTCTTCCAATCAAAATATATGTACTGCAGTACCTATCTTATTTTAAATTAAATTTCAACAATATGAATACTTATTTAATAACTAAATTTGTCATATTACAGTTGTCAGTCGTCTTCTGAGGCAGGTTTCAAAGGGGAACAAGACTTATTTCTTCTCTATCATACGTACAAACTAGTAGAAAAGGAAGGGGAATAGGTTTGAGAGAGAGGAATATAATATAATATAGTGTAATATAAGACACTATAATATAAGCCGATACAATACATTAAACTATACTACGTAATGAACATAATATTATGAGTAATACAAAACAGAAGAAATAAATATTCAGATAGTCATCAGGTCGAAGTTTAGGAGATAGCGAAGTAAGTGACTTCTAACTGCTCTACAGTGATAATCAAAATAGAGAATAAGCCAAAGTTCAGGAAACACCGTCTTCCGATGATGGAAGAGATTTTAGAGGAGATCGCGATTTGTCTCTATCTCTTTCCTGTGTCAGAGAAGCTACTTCTTGTAGGACTTGAGCTCGGTCTCCAAAAGAGCGTATGTGTCGATCTAGATCTCTTCCTCTGCTGTGAGAGCGATTTGTATTGTGCTGACGTTCGTCAGGAGTTTACTTAGATATCAGGGAAGAAAGTGGAGATTGAAGTTCTGGTATGAGCAAATTACATTCCATATTTTGAGGAATAAGAGTATCTAAAAAGAGACAGAGATCTTCTGGGTTAAAGAAGTCTTTAGAGATGCCATCCTTAGTGATCCTTAGACGCGCTGGTTCAAAGAGGCCATATTTAATGTCTAGTTGACGTAAACGGGGTCTGAGAGAAAGAAAGGCTTTACGGCGCTCATTTGTTTCTTTTGAGAAATCTGCTGTTATTCGGATCTGATGACCCTCAAATTCATATGGACCATGCGTACGAGCTGCAGTAATTAGTTGACGAGCCTGTTCATGTCTTAGGAAGCAGACAATAAGTGTACGTGGGTGTAAGTTTTCCCCACTTTTAAAAGGTCCAATGCGATGTGCTCTCTGCATTTCTAACGGTGGATCAAAAGCAAGTCCTGTAATTTTTGGGAGGGCTCTTGTAAGAAAGGATTTGGCGCCTGATCCTTCCATTCCTTCTGGAAAACCAGAGAAGCGTACATTGTCACGACGATGTCTGTCTTCCAAATCTATCATTTTACTTCTGAGGAAGAGAAGTTCTCGATCTCGGTCTGGTATGGTAGTAATACGACTCTCAACTGCGGTTACTCGTTCATTAAGTCCATCTAGCTTATTCTGAAACCCAGCGATATCTATGCGTATTGATTTGGTCTCAGTAGTTAGGGCAGATATGGACGCCTCCATTCTCTCTAAACGTCGTCCAACTGCAGTGATTTCCTGTAATATCTTTTCCATGATGGGGTCTAGTACAGTTGACATCAAAGAGTTGGATGGTTTTCGGGCTGGGAGAGTGGATTTCCAAGTTTCTGAAGTAGAACGGCTCTGATTTGGGATTTCGGAGTATGAGTGATTTTTAATGGATTTAGCAGGCGCTTTACCAGAAGGCATTCCCAATTGCTCACTTGACAGTAGGCAGAGTCTAATCAGCACTCTTGCAGTAATAAGTATTTTCACTGCGCCAATAATTAAATAAATTGAAAAGATATTTCCCAGAGAAAATATGTAGCTTACTGCGGAGTTATTAATATTTGTTGAAGAAAGCTAAGATCGTTAGCAGTGAGTCTCCTCAGGCAGCTTTAAGATTCGAAGCTGCGCACTGTGTATCAAGGAGGCGCAAAGTCGGTCAGATGTGTTCTGCCAGTCCTAAAGAATCTCAGCTAGTAGTGTTTCCCCGTAACACCGGGCACATAGGCGGCAAGACAAATGTCTGTAGAACCACCAACCTTCACTTCACCTTATCAGCAACACGTAGAAAGACCGAGAAGACTGCGCAGAGCAAAGATTTATGAGGTACACAGGACAGTGGGTTGTGTCCAGTCAACAGTGCCCCAATCACAAGCACCTTCACTCTGCCAAGAATGACATGAGGCGGAAAAACACTCCAGAGAAATAATTTAGCTTAGTACAAAGCAAACATTTCTATTGAAGAGAACAAACCTCACCAGTAGCAAAATCTCCTCAGGTGACTTTAGGATTCAGAAGTCTGCATGCCACTATCCAAGGAGACACAAGATCTGACACCTATATCTTGTGAACGTTGATATGTTGCAGCTGATAACAGTTCCCTCTGACACATTGGGCTGCTCCAAGGCAATTCAGTTGAGTGAGTCTTCTCTTTATTGCCAGAACATCACAACATAGCAAGCTGTCTGATGTGAGGGATACCAGACAGGACCATGTTCTGTCAATTAGGCAAACAAAGCGGGACTTGAGCAGAACGACCGTAGTGTTACAGCTCAACACTATACCGGTATTCTGAGGGGCATGAGATAAGGCAGCTGACCCCTACCAAGACCTCACAGGATTGCAGTAAATAACTAAAGCCTCCTTGCCTCCCCTGTCAATATAAAAGTCAGAGCTGCTCAGCACACTCCAAGAGGCATAAGTTCAGCTGTCCCCCACATTACTGAAAGTAGCGCCGTAAAAAATGAAATTGTGGCATACCATGTGTTCAGGACAGTAGTCAGGCACTTTCATATCAGGAAGTCTTTGTCCGAGGAAAGCAGCGCCACTCATTGCATTCCTGAGAGCACGAGCACGGACAGCTGGTTTCTGTCATTAGTATCGCCGTAAATAATGAAATGGTGGCATACTATGTGCTCTGGACAACAGACAGGCGTTTTTAAATCCAAAAATCTTCATCCGAGGAAACCAGGAAACCAGCATGAATAAACATCGAAGCATTCCTGGAGGCGCGGTGACAGACATCTGGTTTCTGTCAGAAGTGAAAGGCTGCAGCTGAAAATGGAAACATCCACTTAACTTGGAGAAGAATTGATGTATTGCACTGAAACTTTCACATCAGCGAGCGCGGCTGCTGAGACGATGTTTGATGTAAAAATACATTTAAGTCCATGATGAAAAATGCTGCTCAGTGCCATCCGGGGCTCCCCTCAGCACGGAGCTCCGGTATTAAGCGGCCATCTTGCGTCGTGGCCAGACCACGCCCTTAACAACATTATTAACAGCTCCGGGTTTGGAGCTGCACTGTGAATACAAATTGAGCACAGAAACACCCACCCTACCCGCTCTTTTGTTTGACATAGTACCATCCTTCACCCATCCTCTTTTGTCTCACACCCTTCCCATACTAACAAGACTTACAAAGCTGGTAGGCCATCTAGGGCATCTCTACACAGGTCTTATGCAGATTGAGAAAAACAGAATAAACAGTGGCTTTTTGTTAATCATTTTACACGTATCATGAGACCTGCTGAATAAACCTGTAAATTGCCATCTAATGTGTAATCCAAGATAAGAGCATCTGGCTTGTCACTCGTGCTTAACACTAAAAATCTTTCCACATATAGTCACAGCCTACTCAACACCCTGCCTGCCAACCAAGCACTTTCCCAAGGGAGTAACTCGCTAGCCTTTGTAGGTCGAGCCTGAGCCAGCACGCACGCGCTGTGGAACTCATTGCAGAGGAGTAGCGAATAGAAGCCCTACCCACTCTCCACCCATGTTTGCCATTGACTTGTAATTACAAAAAGGGGGTGGTGATGGACAGAGTATCTGAGTTAATCAGAACACTCCTACCCAGTCAACAGATCAGGGCTTGATCCATCACCGTTTTTTAGCTCATTGCACCATCCCAGTTCAGAACCTGGCTATATGCAAATTAGTCTGTCCCTGGCCCAGTGCATCATGGGAACAGGGCAGACCAAACTACCAAGCCAATTCTTCACTGGAAAGGAAACAAGCTTACGGGGACCGGTTTCTGGCATTACAGCCGTCTTCGGCCCGGCTTGCTTGAATCCTGATGGTGCAATGAGCAAGGGACTCATGTCTGAGCATACCCTTCCACACTCATGGTGGCCAAAATAATTACAAAAAGGGGGTGGTGATGGACAGAGTATCTGAGTTAATCAGAACACTCCTACCCAGTCAACAGATCAGGGCTTGATCCATCACCGTTTTTTAGCTCATTGCACCATCCCAGTTCAGAACCTGGCTATATGCAAATTAGTCTGTCCCTGGCCCAGTGCATCATGGGAACAGGGCAGACCAAACTACCAAGCCAATTCTTCACTGGAAAGGAAACAAGCTTCCGGGGACCGGTTTCTGGCATTACAGCCGTCTTCGGCCCGGCTTGCTTGAATCCTGATGGTGCAATGAGCAAGGGACTCATGTCTGAGCATACCCTTCCACACTCATGGTGGCCAAAATAATTACAAAAAGGGGGTGGTGATGGACAGAGTATCTGAGTTAATCAGAACACTCCTACCCAGTCAACAGATCAGGGCTTGATCCATCACCGTTTTTTAGCTCATTGCACCATCCCAGTTCAGAACCTGGCTATATGCAAATTAGTCTGTCCCTGGCCCAGTGCATCATGGGAACAGGGCAGACCAAACTACCAAGCCAATTCTTCACTGGAAAGGAAACAAGCTTCCGGGGACCGGTTTCTGGCATTACAGCCGTCTTCGGCCCGGCTTGCTTGAATCCTGATGGTGCAATGAGCAAGGGACTCATGTCTGAGCATACCCTTCCACACTCATGGTGGCCAAAATAATTACAAAAAGGGGGTGGTGATGGACAGAGTATCTGAGTTAATCAGAACACTCCTACCCAGTCAACAGATCAGGGCTTGATCCATCACCGTTTTTTAGCTCATTGCACCATCCCAGTTCAGAACCTGGCTATATGCAAATTAGTCTGTCCCTGGCCCAGTGCATCATGGGAACAGGGCAGACCAAACTACCAAGCCAATTCTTCACTGGAAAGGAAACAAGCTTCCGGGGACCGGTTTCTGGCATTACAGCCGTCTTCGGCCCGGCTTGCTTGAATCCTGATGGTGCAATGAGCAAGGGACTCATGTCTGAGCATACCCTTCCACACTCATGGTGGCCAAAATAATTACAAAAAGGGGGTGGTGATGGACAGAGTATCTGAGTTAATCAGAACACTCCTACCCAGTCAACAGATCAGGGCTTGATCCATCACCGTTTTTTAGCTCATTGCACCATCCCAGTTCAGAACCTGGCTATATGCAAATTAGTCTGTCCCTGGCCCAGTGCATCATGGGAACAGGGCAGACCAAACTACCAAGCCAATTCTTCACTGGAAAGGAAACAAGCTTCCGGGGACCGGTTTCTGGCATTACAGCCGTCTTCGGCCCGGCTTGCTTGAATCCTGATGGTGCAATGAGCAAGGGACTCATGTCTGAGCATACCCTTCCACACTCATGGTGGCCAAAATAATTACAAAAAGGGGGTGGTGATGGACAGAGTATCTGAGTTAATCAGAACACTCCTACCCAGTCAACAGATCAGGGCTTGATCCATCACCGTTTTTTAGCTCATTGCACCATCCCAGTTCAGAACCTGGCTATATGCAAATTAGTCTGTCCCTGGCCCAGTGCATCATGGGAACAGGGCAGACCAAACTACCAAGCCAATTCTTCACTGGAAAGGAAACAAGCTTCCGGGGACCGGTTTCTGGCATTACAGCCGTCTTCGGCCCGGCTTGCTTGAATCCTGATGGTGCAATGAGCAAGGGACTCATGTCTGAGCATACCCTTCCACACTCATGGTGGCCAAAATAATTACAAAAAGGGGGTGGTGATGGACAGAGTATCTGAGTTAATCAGAACACTCCTACCCAGTCAACAGATCAGGGCTTGATCCATCACCGTTTTTTAGCTCATTGCACCATCCCAGTTCAGAACCTGGCTATATGCAAATTAGTCTGTCCCTGGCCCAGTGCATCATGGGAACAGGGCAGACCAAACTACCAAGCCAATTCTTCACTGGAAAGGAAACAAGCTTCCGGGGACCGGTTTCTGGCATTACAGCCGTCTTCGGCCCGGCTTGCTTGAATCCTGATGGTGCAATGAGCAAGGGACTCATGTCTGAGCATACCCTTCCACACTCATGGTGGCCAAAATAATTACAAAAAGGGGGTGGTGATGGACAGAGTATCTGAGTTAATCAGAACACTCCTACCCAGTCAACAGATCAGGGCTTGATCCATCACCGTTTTTTAGCTCATTGCACCATCCCAGTTCAGAACCTGGCTATATGCAAATTAGTCTGTCCCTGGCCCAGTGCATCATGGGAACAGGGCAGACCAAACTACCAAGCCAATTCTTCACTGGAAAGGAAACAAGCTTCCGGGGACCGGTTTCTGGCATTACAGCCGTCTTCGGCCCGGCTTGCTTGAATCCTGATGGTGCAATGAGCAAGGGACTCATGTCTGAGCATACCCTTCCACACTCATGGTGGCCAAAATAATTACAAAAAGGGGGTGGTGATGGACAGAGTATCTGAGTTAATCAGAACACTCCTACCCAGTCAACAGATCAGGGCTTGATCCATCACCGTTTTTTAGCTCATTGCACCATCCCAGTTCAGAACCTGGCTATATGCAAATTAGTCTGTCCCTGGCCCAGTGCATCATGGGAACAGGGCAGACCAAACTACCAAGCCAATTCTTCACTGGAAAGGAAACAAGCTTCCGGGGACCGGTTTCTGGCATTACAGCCGTCTTCGGCCCGGCTTGCTTGAATCCTGATGGTGCAATGAGCAAGGGACTCATGTCTGAGCATACCCTTCCACACTCATGGTGGCCAAAATAATTACAAAAAGGGGGTGGTGATGGACAGAGTATCTGAGTTAATCAGAACACTCCTACCCAGTCAACAGATCAGGGCTTGATCCATCACCGTTTTTTAGCTCATTGCACCATCCCAGTTCAGAACCTGGCTATATGCAAATTAGTCTGTCCCTGGCCCAGTGCATCATGGGAACAGGGCAGACCAAACTACCAAGCCAATTCTTCACTGGAAAGGAAACAAGCTTCCGGGGACCGGTTTCTGGCATTACAGCCGTCTTCGGCCCGGCTTGCTTGAATCCTGATGGTGCAATGAGCAAGGGACTCATGTCTGAGCATACCCTTCCACACTCATGGTGGCCAAAATAATTACAAAAAGGGGGTGGTGATGGACAGAGTATCTGAGTTAATCAGAACACTCCTACCCAGTCAACAGATCAGGGCTTGATCCATCACCGTTTTTTAGCTCATTGCACCATCCCAGTTCAGAACCTGGCTATATGCAAATTAGTCTGTCCCTGGCCCAGTGCATCATGGGAACAGGGCAGACCAAACTACCAAGCCAATTCTTCACTGGAAAGGAAACAAGCTTCCGGGGACCGGTTTCTGGCATTACAGCCGTCTTCGGCCCGGCTTGCTTGAATCCTGATGGTGCAATGAGCAAGGGACTCATGTCTGAGCATACCCTTCCACACTCATGGTGGCCAAAATAATTACAAAAAGGGGGTGGTGATGGACAGAGTATCTGAGTTAATCAGAACACTCCTACCCAGTCAACAGATCAGGGCTTGATCCATCACCGTTTTTTAGCTCATTGCACCATCCCAGTTCAGAACCTGGCTATATGCAAATTAGTCTGTCCCTGGCCCAGTGCATCATGGGAACAGGGCAGACCAAACTACCAAGCCAATTCTTCACTGGAAAGGAAACAAGCTTCCGGGGACCGGTTTCTGGCATTACAGCCGTCTTCGGCCCGGCTTGCTTGAATCCTGATGGTGCAATGAGCAAGGGACTCATGTCTGAGCATACCCTTCCACACTCATGGTGGCCAAAATAATTACAAAAAGGGGGTGGTGATGGACAGAGTATCTGAGTTAATCAGAACACTCCTACCCAGTCAACAGATCAGGGCTTGATCCATCACCGTTTTTTAGCTCATTGCACCATCCCAGTTCAGAACCTGGCTATATGCAAATTAGTCTGTCCCTGGCCCAGTGCATCATGGGAACAGGGCAGACCCCCGGAAGCTTGTTTCCTTCCCAGTGTAAGAATTGGCTTTTGTAGTCTGGTCTGCCCTGTTCCCATGATGCACTGGGCCAGGGACAGACTAATTTGCATACAGCCAGGTTCTGAAACTGGGATGGTGCAATGAGCTAAAAAACGGTGTTGGATCTAGCCCTGATCTCTTGACTGGGTGAGAGTACTCTGCTTAATTCAGAGACTCTGTCCATCACCACCCCTTGTTGTAAATTATTTTGTCCACCCTAAGCGTGGAAGGGTATACTCAGATGTGAGTCCCTTGCTCATTGCACCATCAGGATTCAAGCAAGCCGGGCCGAAGATGCCTGAAATGGCAGAAACCGTTCCCCGGAAGCTTGTTTCCTTCCCAGTGTAAGAATTGGCTTTTGTAGTCTGGTCTGCCCTGTTCCCATGATGCACTGGGCCAGGGACAGACTAATTTGCATACAGCCAGGTTCTGAAACTGGGATGGTGCAATGAGCTAAAAAACGGTGTTGGATCTAGCCCTGATCTCTTGACTGGGTGAGAGTACTCTGCTTAATTCAGAGACTCTGTCCATCACCACCCCTTGTTGTAAATTATTTTGTCCACCCTAAGCGTGGAAGGGTATACTCAGATGTGAGTCCCTTGCTCATTGCACCATCAGGATTCAAGCAAGCCGGGCCGAAGATGCCTGAAATGGCAGAAACCGGTCCCCGGAAGCTTGTTTCCTTCCCAGTGTAAGAATTGGCTTTTGTAGTCTGGTCTGCCCTGTTCCCATGATGCACTGGGCCAGGGACAGACTAATTTGCATACAGCCAGGTTCTGAAACTGGGATGGTGCAATGAGCTAAAAAACGGTGTTGGATCTAGCCCTGATCTCTTGACTGGGTGAGAGTACTCTGCTTAATTCAGAGACTCTGTCCATCACCACCCCTTGTTGTAAATTATTTTGTCCACCCTAAGCGTGGAAGGGTATACTCAGATGTGAGTCCCTTGCTCATTGCACCATCAGGATTCAAGCAAGCCGGGCCGAAGATGCCTGAAATGGCAGAAACCGGTCCCCGGAAGCTTGTTTCCTTCCCAGTGTAAGAATTGGCTTTTGTAGTCTGGTCTGCCCTGTTCCCATGATGCACTGGGCCAGGGACAGACTAATTTGCATACAGCCAGGTTCTGAAACTGGGATGGTGCAATGAGCTAAAAAACGGTGTTGGATCTAGCCCTGATCTCTTGACTGGGTGAGAGTACTCTGCTTAATTCAGAGACTCTGTCCATCACCACCCCTTGTTGTAAATTATTTTGTCCACCCTAAGCGTGGAAGGGTATACTCAGATGTGAGTCCCTTGCTCATTGCACCATCAGGATTCAAGCAAGCCGGGCCGAAGATGCCTGAAATGGCAGAAACCGGTCCCCGGAAGCTTGTTTCCTTCCCAGTGTAAGAATTGGCTTTTGTAGTCTGGTCTGCCCTGTTCCCATGATGCACTGGGCCAGGGACAGACTAATTTGCATACAGCCAGGTTCTGAAACTGGGATGGTGCAATGAGCTAAAAAACGGTGTTGGATCTAGCCCTGATCTCTTGACTGGGTGAGAGTACTCTGCTTAATTCAGAGACTCTGTCCATCACCACCCCTTGTTGTAAATTATTTTGTCCACCCTAAGCGTGGAAGGGTATACTCAGATGTGAGTCCCTTGCTCATTGCACCATCAGGATTCAAGCAAGCCGGGCCGAAGATGCCTGAAATGGCAGAAACCGGTCCCCGGAAGCTTGTTTCCTTCCCAGTGTAAGAATTGGCTTTTGTAGTCTGGTCTGCCCTGTTCCCATGATGCACTGGGCCAGGGACAGACTAATTTGCATACAGCCAGGTTCTGAAACTGGGATGGTGCAATGAGCTAAAAAACGGTGTTGGATCTAGCCCTGATCTCTTGACTGGGTGAGAGTACTCTGCTTAATTCAGAGACTCTGTCCATCACCACCCCTTGTTGTAAATTATTTTGTCCACCCTAAGCGTGGAAGGGTATACTCAGATGTGAGTCCCTTGCTCATTGCACCATCAGGATTCAAGCAAGCCGGGCCGAAGATGCCTGAAATGGCAGAAACCGGTCCCCGGAAGCTTGTTTCCTTCCCAGTGTAAGAATTGGCTTTTGTAGTCTGGTCTGCCCTGTTCCCATGATGCACTGGGCCAGGGACAGACTAATTTGCATACAGCCAGGTTCTGAAACTGGGATGGTGCAATGAGCTAAAAAACGGTGTTGGATCTAGCCCTGATCTCTTGACTGGGTGAGAGTACTCTGCTTAATTCAGAGACTCTGTCCATCACCACCCCTTGTTGTAAATTATTTTGTCCACCCTAAGCGTGGAAGGGTATACTCAGATGTGAGTCCCTTGCTCATTGCACCATCAGGATTCAAGCAAGCCGGGCCGAAGATGCCTGAAATGGCAGAAACCGGTCCCCGGAAGCTTGTTTCCTTCCCAGTGTAAGAATTGGCTTTTGTAGTCTGGTCTGCCCTGTTCCCATGATGCACTGGGCCAGGGACAGACTAATTTGCATACAGCCAGGTTCTGAAACTGGGATGGTGCAATGAGCTAAAAAACGGTGTTGGATCTAGCCCTGATCTCTTGACTGGGTGAGAGTACTCTGCTTAATTCAGAGACTCTGTCCATCACCACCCCTTGTTGTAAATTATTTTGTCCACCCTAAGCGTGGAAGGGTATACTCAGATGTGAGTCCCTTGCTCATTGCACCATCAGGATTCAAGCAAGCCGGGCCGAAGATGCCTGAAATGGCAGAAACCGGTCCCCGGAAGCTTGTTTCCTTCCCAGTGTAAGAATTGGCTTCTGTAGTCTGGTCTGCCCTGTTCCCATGATGCACTGGGCCAGGGACAGACTAATTTGCATACAGCCAGGTTCTGAAACTGGGATGGTGCAATGAGCTAAAAAACGGTGTTGGATCTAGCCCTGATCTCTTGACTGGGTGAGAGTACTCTGCTTAATTCAGAGACTCTGTCCATCACCACCCCTTGTTGTAAATTATTTTGTCCACCCTAAGCGTGGAAGGGTATACTCAGATGTGAGTCCCTTGCTCATTGCACCATCAGGATTCAAGCAAGCCGGGCCGAAGATGCCTGAAATGGCAGAAACCGGTCCCCGGAAGCTTGTTTCCTTCCCAGTGTAAGAATTGGCTTTTGTAGTCTGGTCTGCCCTGTTCCCATGATGCACTGGGCCAGGGACAGACTAATTTGCATACAGCCAGGTTCTGAAACTGGGATGGTGCAATGAGCTAAAAAACGGTGTTGGATCTAGCCCTGATCTCTTGACTGGGTGAGAGTACTCTGCTTAATTCAGAGACTCTGTCCATCACCACCCCTTGTTGTAAATTATTTTGTCCACCCTAAGCGTGGAAGGGTATACTCAGATGTGAGTCCCTTGCTCATTGCACCATCAGGATTCAAGCAAGCCGGGCCGAAGATGCCTGAAATGGCAGAAACCGGTCCCCGGAAGCTTGTTTCCTTCCCAGTGTAAGAATTGGCTTTTGTAGTCTGGTCTGCCCTGTTCCCATGATGCACTGGGCCAGGGACAGACTAATTTGCATACAGCCAGGTTCTGAAACTGGGATGGTGCAATGAGCTAAAAAACGGTGTTGGATCTAGCCCTGATCTCTTGACTGGGTGAGAGTACTCTGCTTAATTCAGAGACTCTGTCCATCACCACCCCTTGTTGTAAATTATTTTGTCCACCCTAAGCGTGGAAGGGTATACTCAGATGTGAGTCCCTTGCTCATTGCACCATCAGGATTCAAGCAAGCCGGGCCGAAGATGCCTGAAATGGCAGAAACCGGTCCCCGGAAGCTTGTTTCCTTCCCAGTGTAAGAATTGGCTTTTGTAGTCTGGTCTGCCCTGTTCCCATGATGCACTGGGCCAGGGACAGACTAATTTGCATACAGCCAGGTTCTGAAACTGGGATGGTGCAATGAGCTAAAAAACGGTGTTGGATCTAGCCCTGATCTCTTGACTGGGTGAGAGTACTCTGCTTAATTCAGAGACTCTGTCCATCACCACCCCTTGTTGTAAATTATTTTGTCCACCCTAAGCGTGGAAGGGTATACTCAGATGTGAGTCCCTTGCTCATTGCACCATCAGGATTCAAGCAAGCCGGGCCGAAGATGCCTGAAATGGCAGAAACCGGTCCCCGGAAGCTTGTTTCCTTCCCAGTGTAAGAATTGGCTTTTGTAGTCTGGTCTGCCCTGTTCCCATGATGCACTGGGCCAGGGACAGACTAATTTGCATACAGCCAGGTTCTGAAACTGGGATGGTGCAATGAGCTAAAAAACGGTGTTGGATCTAGCCCTGATCTCTTGACTGGGTGAGAGTACTCTGCTTAATTCAGAGACTCTGTCCATCACCACCCCTTGTTGTAAATTATTTTGTTCACCCTAAGCGTGGAAGGGTATACTCAGATGTGAGTCCCTTGCTCATTGCACCATCAGGATTCAAGCAAGCCGGGCCGAAGATGCCTGAAATGGCAGAAACCGGTCCCCGGAAGCTTGTTTCCTTCCCAGTGTAAGAATTGGCTTTTGTAGTCTGGTCTGCCCTGTTCCCATGATGCACTGGGCCAGGGACAGACTAATTTGCATACAGCCAGGTTCTGAAACTGGGATGGTGCAATGAGCTAAAAAACGGTGTTGGATCTAGCCCTGATCTCTTGACTGGGTGAGAGTACTCTGCTTAATTCAGAGACTCTGTCCATCACCACCCCTTGTTGTAAATTATGCCATTGACTTGTGTCATTGTCTGTCCTAAATGCTGGCTTCTGGTTCATCAATAGGCTTGTTAGTCCCTCCTTAGTACCACCTCCTCTTCATTTGTTACCTCACATGGCGACTGTCCCCTTCACTTAGAGTGTTACACGGTAGTGTTATTTAGACTGTGAGCACTATTTTCTTTAAGGAGGTTCTCCTACTGCCTTCTTTACTCCCCTCCCTCCTGTTGTCGGCCCTTCTCTTCCCCCCTCCCGCCCTCCCGTTGTCCATCTGTTCTTCCCCCGTCCTCCCTCTCGTTGTCCGTGATGATTACCATTTGCATTGCAGTATGTCTCGCGTAAATGCGAGATGTATTGCATTGCAAATGCTTGTTGATAATGTGCTCGGGCACCTCACTGAAGGGCACGAATCTCAATATAACTGGTATTACAAATCCCAAGATAAAATACAGCACACTGAAACCACATTTCATGGTGCTACTTTGAAGCTCTGTCTCCTGAAAAAGCTCTCCGACCAACTGTCTATTGCATCCACGTGGAACACTTTCTTTCATACAAACGTGTCTATCAAACTTCACGCCCAGGACATGGTCTGACACAGAGTACTTCCTCGTTGTACATACACAGTCGCTAAATACTGAAGTGTTTGTCATGCAGAGGGTACTGACTCTTGCACACACAGCGTCCTCCTGGTACAGAGCCGCTCACTGTAAATCTACGTATATCCTGCATGTATGATAATTTCGAAGTCAAGGTTATCCATACCGCGAAAATTGAATGATGTTTTGTTTTAAGCTGTTTTAAACTGTTACTGTTACTTTATTTACAGACTTGCTTCAAAAACTAGAAACTAGGTATATAAAGTGACACACGAAGGGCCACAGTATTGCTCATCTGCTTCATGGCGTCCTCTGCTTCCATAATTCTTCACTTTGATGCTTTATTTGAACTATCGAAGCCATGGGTGTTTCATTTGAGTTATTATGAAACTGATTTCTAATCTAAGGTCAATAAACTGATTTGAAAAAAAAAACGAGAAAAGTCTGAATGAGTTGTGTGCCGCTAAGTCTTCAATGGACTCTTGATTTGAAACAGTATACACTATATGTGGGTTAAAACATGTCTAATTTAATGGATTTTTTTGCTTATGTTCGAATGAAAATATTGCATTGGTCTACATGTTGCGTAATCAAGAGAGAGAGGTAGGACCAGAAAGCTAGTCCATGTCCCCGGTTAATATATGATTAAATCAAAAAGAGACTAGCTCAAGTTACTTTTAGGGGAGGGGGAAGACTCTGATATGTTTTGTCACGGAGTGTGAACACCCAGCAGGTGTGTTCAAAAAGCCCTCACCCACCAACCTGGTTGGTGGCATGCTTCATCATCGGGCCCACCTAGTGGCACCTAGCGTGCCCCGGGTGTGCTTCAACGCCTGACTACAGCGGAGCTGGTATTTTACTGAGTGTGCGGTGAAGATAGTTAAGGAAGTGATGTTAAAACGGCTGAACGGTGGTCCCAGTACCCGAAGGTAAAATTAGACTTTAATACCTGGGCCTCCGTCAGCGGTTAAAAATAAGGCAAGGGGATGTAAGAGGCGAGTTACGACCTCTCACATCCAATGGGTCAACATGTTTCAGCCAGTGCCTTATGACTAGACTGGCTTTCTTCAGGACCTAAAATAAGTGAGTGCAAATTACCTAGTGGGGGTGTAGGGGAGACTATGTGTCTACACGCCCTAAAGTGTATCTACGTGTGAGAGGGGGATTCCCTTCTCAAGACCACCTGTACACATAACATGGAAGGACAAAACAAAACAAAACATACAGGGAGAAGGTAGAGTCATTAGGATGTACAGTTTTACGCACATCTGATGCCGTCACTATAGCGAGTGATGGTGGGCTATAGGCGGCTATGGTGTGATGGTATTGGTGGTACCATCACAGTGGGAATCGCACTGATAACTCGAAAGTGAGGTGTTTTAAGAGACGGAGTAAAACAGGGTGCATTAGTGAAAATGCGGCGCAAGGAGGGATTCTTACGCAAGTTATTTGCTCAGTCTGACCTCAAGGTTGGGAGGTGGCAAAAGGCTTGACCCTGGGGGGACAAACATTTACCATACTGATTAGGGAGACCTGTTAGGAAAGAAAATAGCGCTTACCAGGAGTCGTGATGGTGGTTTCTCATACTCACAGTACTTCTGGGTTGAGCCTGCTCTGGACCTGTAGTGCCTCCTTCGCATACCGGTGGGGAATGAGTGTTTTCCCAGGTCTTAAGTACTCTTGTTAATTGGTCTAATTAAGTGCACCTGTGATGGAGGGCAATGGTGAAAAGACTCACAGGCCTGAGTCATGCTGCCTGGAGTAAGTATGGGCGCCTTAGGTGCGCGCGCGCTGTAACGCCCTGTCGCGCTGGGAGGCATCGTTATGGGCCACTCGGGAACCACCCAGGCGCTCGCGTCTATAGTTAGCGCATGCGCGATAGGACCAAGTGCAAGCTCCCCAGGGGAACGCCCTGGAGGGTAGTGTTACTTGTACGCGCCTGCGCATTATGACCGGGCTGGTCTGCGCATGTGCGGCGTATGCCGGGTGATCGCCCGCGCATGCGCGATGTATTGTTCACCGGGCTCATTTTATTTCGTCCATTGGGTGGACCTGGGGCTTATAAATGATTTCGTTTCGTCCATTTCATGGGTGTTGGGCATATAAAAACATGTCAACAAGTGTATTATGAGTTAATGGGGGACAATCTTTAGCAATTTTCAGGAGAAAGACTGCATAGAGGACGTAGTCGTTTCAGTGATGCTGTGCCCAAACATATGATGATGGGGGATCACTGGCGGGTCAAGGAATTCCACGGGATAGCGTCATTCAATCCCTGGGTGGATGTGGAAAGGCGGTAGATCCACCGTTGTTCAGCCTGCAGTAGTTTCTGGTCATTGTCCATAGCGCCAGAGGTGATCTGCTCTATCACCGTCCATGATAGGTCATTTGGTGTGTGACCTTCGGTGATGAAATGGTTGGTCATCTTGCTTATGTTCTTTTTGCATCTGATGGTACTTCGGTGTTCAGTTATGCGGGTTTTTATTTTCCGTGTGGTCATCCCAATGTATCGGAGTCCACATCTACATGTAATTAAGTAGATGACATTGCGGGAGTTGCAGTTAGTGTGGCAATGTTGGGTCCACCTCTTGTTAGGTTCCAGATCCAAGGTTTTGGTGTGGGAGGTAAGGTGGCACACGCTGCAGTCATTGCACGGATAGTGCCCGCTGACATTGGGGAGGCCCCATATGTTGCGGAGGGTGTTGGTGGCAGATGCCGGTGGTGGTCTGGGACGGGTATTGACAAGGCGGTCTTTTAGATTGGAGTTTCGCTTGTATGCGAATCTTGGGAGGTCCCATTTCCTCTGTCCTGAAGTGATGATTTTCCAATGTCTTTTTATAATTTTCGACACCTCATTCGATGCTGTGTTATAGGTCGTAACACAGGTGATGGGTGGGTTATCTTGGACTCTGGTGACAGTCTCGAGGAGGGCCTCCCGATTTTGGTTTCTTGCTCTTTTTTGTGTTTTATTGATGATTGGTCTTGGATAGCCCCGTTGTGACAGCTTGTCGGTCAAGTCCTTGGCCTGTTTTTTGTAGTCAGAGATGTTCGTGCAGTTCCTGCGTATACGCAAGAACTGTCCATAGGGCAGGTTCTCTCTGAGGGGGCGTGGGTGGAAACTGGTAAAGTCAAGTAATGAGTTCCTTGCTGTCGGTTTGTAGTACGTGGTAGTGGTCAGAGTGCCATCTTTGGCTCTGATATCCAGATCTAGGAAGGGGAGATGGCTGTTGCTGGCCGTGCTGGTGAACTTGAGGTAGGGGTCCCTGTTGTTAAGCCACGTCATGAATTCGTCCAGGTCGGAGTGGGAACCTTGCCAGACCATCAGAATATCATCTATATACCTGCGCCAACTTAGGATGTGGTTAATGTAGGGGTTGGTGTCTGTAGTTATATGGCACTCTTCAAAGTGGTGGACGTATAGTCCCGCCACGCTTGGAGCGAAGACACTGCCCATCGATGTCCCGTTGGTCTGTAAGTAGAGAGTGCCGTCGTACTCAAAGAAGTTTTCTTTGAGTGCCAAGGTTGCGCATGACAGTATAAAGGCTCTTGGCGTGTGGTATTCCCAGTTAGTAGCCATAAGGATGTCATGGAGTACTTGGAGAGTGGCATCTTGTGGGAGGCTGGTGTAGAGGCTCTCCACGTCTAGACCCACCAGCAGTTGTGTGGTGGGGTTGAATTCCTTGTTGTTGAGGACTTGTAAGAGATGCTTAGTGTCCTTGATGTATGTCGGGGTCGACTGTACCAGGGGGTTTAGGAAAAAATCGCAGTAGCGTGACAGTGGTTCCAATAGGGAGTTGATCCCTGATACTATGGGTCTTCCAGGGGGGGGAGTGACCCCCTTGTGAACTTTGGGCACAGTATAGAAATATGGGGTTCTGGTGTTCTGTGGGCATAGGTAATCTGCTTCCTGTTTGGATATGTGCTCAGCGTCCGCCGCCCTTTTGACCAGTGCGTGGATCGTGGTCCTCAGTTCGTCGGTGGGGTCTTGTGCCAGCCGGCGATAGTTCCTGTTGTCGCTTAGTAATCTGCGGCACTCAGTGTCATAGTCCTGCTTGTTTTGGAGGACAATGCCTCCTCCTTTGTCCGCCGGTTTTTTCCGAGTTATCAGTGCGATTCCCACTGTGATGGTACCACCAATACCATCACACCATAGCCGCCTATAGCCCACCATCACTCGCTATAGTGACGGCATCAGATGTGCGTAAAACTGTACATCCTAATGACTCTACCTTCTCCCTGTATGTTTTGTTTTGTTTTGTCCTTCCATGTTATGTGTACAGGTGGTCTTGAGAAGGGAATCCCCCTCTCACACGTAGATACACTTTAGGGCGTGTAGACTCATAGTCTCCCCTACACCCCCACTAGGTAATTTGCACTCACTTATTTTAGGTCCTGAAGAAAGCCAGTCTAGTCATAAGGCACTGGCTGAAACATGTTGACCCATTGGATGTGAGAGGTCGTAACTCACCTCTTACATCCCCTTGCCTTATTTTTAACCGCTGACGGAGGCCCAGGTATTAAAGTCTAATTTTACCTTCGGGTACTGGGACCACCGTTCAGCCGTTTTAACATCACTTCCTTAACTATCTTCACCGCACACTCAGTAAAATACCAGCTCCGCTGTAGTCAGGCGTTGAAGCACACCCGGGGCACGCTAGGTGCCACTAGGTGGGCCCGATGATGAAGCATGCCACCAACCAGGTTGGTGGGTGAGGGCTTTTTGAACACACCTGCTGGGTGTTCACACTCCGTGACAAAACATATCAGAGTCTTCCCCCTCCCCTAAAAGTAACTTGAGCTAGTCTCTTTTTGATTTAATCATTGGTCTACATGTATCAGGAATTCCAATTATACTGTTGTGCCCTACCAATAAACACCTACAAGTTCAACAAAAGCAACAAAATGTTGCTGTGAAATTGTGCAGTGACTTAGTACGCATTCAACATCAAAACGATCATTGCAGCGCAATCAGACCAGCATTTTGAAAGTTAGAGCTATTGGCACTGTAAATTACATTGTTTTTTACTGGCGGAATCTAGAGGACTAAGAATAAGGAATTACCACTGGGAAGAGCGACACAGCTGAAGCACTGCCTAGAGGAATTAGATTGAGGAATTACTGACTGGACCAGTGAAGCTAAGCTAGCAGCACTGTCTAGAGGACTTACGGCCACATGCATCAAGTGATTTTGGAGTAGCAAACGGTGCGATTCGGAAAAATCGTCCGTTTGCGATTCCAAAATCACTTTTTGGGATGCATTAAACATTTTTACAAAACCCGCAATTTTTTGCAATTCCTAAAAATGCGATTGCATTTAAGGAATCGCATTTGTGCGATTCCTTAAATGCAATGCATGAATTTTAAAAAAAATGCAAATTTGGAAATAGGAGGTGCAAATTAACACGAGGTTGACCCTCGTGTTAATTTGCGAAATCTTTCAAAAATACTCAAAAAAGCATTTTTGAAAGTGTCATGTTACACACACACATGTCCTTTGGACATGTGTGTGTGAAACTTGCACTTAAAAAAACATTTCAAGGGTGCAGGGGGGGGTCCTTTGGACCCCCCTCAGCACCCTTGAAATGCATCAACAACTTGTTATTCGCAAAATAGAATTCGCAAAAAGCTAATGCCTTTCAATTGATTCCTATGGGCCTCTAGGCCCATAGGAATCAATGTAATGCCATTCCTTAATTGCGATTCGCAATTAAGGAATCGCAAATACCGAAAATTAAGAAATCCTAAAAACTTTTACGATTTCTTGATGCATAGGATTTTGCAATTCCTAAATTGCGATTCCTTAATTTTCGCAATTTAGGAATCGCAAAATCCTACTATGATGCATGTGGCCTCAAGTTCTATGGCTACTTCTCTGGTCCTGTCGGTAATCCCCACATTTTAAGACCTCTAGGCAGTGCTGCAGCTGCTTCTTTGGTTCTGGCAGTAAATCCTTATTCTAAGTCCTCTAGACAATGCTGAAACCTTCTGGTCTGGTCTCATCGGTAATTCCTCATTCTAAGTCCTTTAGACAGTGCTGCGGCTGCTTCCCTGGTTCTGTCGGTAGGCTTTGAATTAGTGCGTAAAGTTGTTTTAAAGAAAATAGAAAAAAGGATTTTATCTACAAAAGTGCATGCTAACAAATAATGTTTGTCAACGGCTAATAGGCTTTGAATTAGCGGGTGAAAGCGGTTTTAAATAAAATGGAAAAAAAGGATTTTATCCACAAAAAGTGTTTGCTATACTATATGTCAGTTAAAACAGTGCAATTAGTGTACAATACATCATGCACATCGCGCATTGGGTTATGTAACTAAAGAGACCAAAAAGGAATTCTCTTTAAAAATGCTGCAGCCTGCACAAAAACAAAATAGTGCACAAACACAAAGGTAAAAAGCCTTTAGAGAGGACACACATAAAAGGCCAATACTCCAGGGGACGAGCGAGAACTGAAAATGTTGGACAAATAAAGGTCATAAACCCTAACAAAGCAAGCCTTTATGAATGGCACACATTTGAATGAATCGCCAATGAGGGGCGGAACTAAAGCTATAAATCAATGGAGGAAGGAAGATCGAGATAATTTACAGAGGTCCTACACCCTAGCTCCTCCTGTAGAGTAGTACATTATTTCTCACAATAAGGTTAACTAACCTTATTCTGATAAATAAAGGGCAGAATTAAAGCCCACGTACCGAACACAGCATGCCTCACAGAGTAGCGTATGTACTGCCTAGGCTCAACATAAAAAGCTGTCAGTTAACTTTCCTCATTGAAATACATGCCATGGCAATGTTCTTAAAATTGACAGATTTTTAGAGGAATTCAATGCAATTCAGAAAAGAACTGCACCAAAACAATTTTTGAAGACTTCAAATTATCCATTAAACAGTAAAATTTTGTAGAGTAATCCACTGAGCTAAAAGATGCAAAAGCACAATACTAATGTTAAACTCATAGGAGATAACAATAAACTAACCGTTTTACTGTTGATCAGAAAGGGAGTCACTAATATGAAAAAAATATATATATTTTTCAATGTTCAAAGCATTATTTTTTATATTTGAAAGGACTGAAAATCAAAGATAAAAAAAAATCGGGAAACTCAGTTTGCAAAGTTCGATTTTAAACAAGAACAGGTTTCCCTCGTCGAAACTCTGCATGAAAACTTCCAGAATCCTTGAAATGGGTGCATTTCACTAGTTAGGACCAAGGAAGCAGCAGGCTGTAATTAGAGTCCCCAATAACCACGTTTGCAAGCCTAAAAAGCCAGCATAGTAAAGAGTATTTGTAAAAATTAGCAAAATATATTAAAATACATCATGTTGCTTTGCATGTTAAAAGAAAACTATTGAGTGTAAAAATTATATTTAAGCTTAAGTTACTGATTAAAAAACAAAATTGAAATAAGTTTTTTTTTTGATTTTTCAGAAAACCTTTATTGAATAATTCAGCATCAAAGCATTGTACATATATGCATCAGTAACATGGCACAACACCAGAGGGAAGAAATCAAAGAATTTAGGCATTATCCTGTACAGTACTAGAATCACATTGAAAAGCTAAATAGATCAGGGATACTGTAATAGCGGCACCTCAGAGGAATGAGCCTGACTGACTCCAGAGCACTGGGAATGGAATGGGAGACAGCTACTGACCAGTACCGGGAGCCTGAAGTACCGAAAATAAATAAATCATATAGAGCTATACTTACTAATAGCCCCCAATACCAATTACCAATAACCAGTCAGTTGGCAGTGAAGAAGGTTCAATCGTTTATTAACCAAACAACTCTGCCAGAGGAGCTTCTCGCGACCTAACCCCTCGAGGTCCGCCGAGAAGACTGCTGGCATATTATCAAGAGGTCACATATATACTGTTACATTTCGAAACCGTTACCTAAGAAGGAAAAAAACAAGTTGGTACAGGTTGGTGCAAAGGAAGGACCATATATGGTACACAAAGCATCTTCAGTTCAGCTCAGCTCGTTATAGCAAGGTCGATGAGGGTAACTCCCATCTGCCTGTCTTAGAAGGGTTGGCACAGCGCCTCCTGGAAGGTGCTTATCCAGCCTACCCCCACCTATAACCTTGACGGGCCTAACACACAGGAGTAGCAGTTTGTTAGAGTTGTCATGCTATTTCTCGAGAGAACGACTCTCACTGACTATATTATTTGGATTCTGTTAATGCTACAAGCAGGCTAGGCCACAAAGATGGCGCTGGTCGGGTTAATTTATAATACCCGTAAAGAGACAAAATATTCATATAGGGTGTGTAGTGACACCTAAGTTACTATGTATACAAAGTCTACTAACACACAAGCATCTAAACTGAACTAAATAGGTACATCACGCTAATTTCTAAATAATACGGTACTTACAGGGCCTAATGTAGATTTCAGTTCCTCAAACCCTCCTTTTAGCGTGATGTAGCTAACTAATTACTTTAGGAATTAATCCTGGAAAACCTCCTCATCAATGGCCATTAACTCACGGATCTCCTGTTGGAGCATCTGAGTCTTAGCAGGGATAGGAGAAGCGACGATCAAAGCTGTGATCTTGGTAGAACAATAGGGGCAACAGGCTGGACCACATTGCATACAAAGGCAGCAAGTGAATAAAATGCCTGCAGCCCCAGCCACTATCATTAGTAATTTCAATCCCCATGTTGATAGGAGTCCCCAGAACCAACTAGAGAGTGACCAGGACCCATTATCAGTGTGTATTTCTGAGGCGATGCGATGTAGCTTCTGGATCGCTAAATGGATGGTAGGGGCGGAGTCTGGGATGTAAACACAGCAGGAGCTGCCGATCACGCGGCATGACCCTCCTCGATCAGCTAAGATAGCGGCCAAAACCATTCGGTTTTGAAGAGTAACAAGTCTCGCAGCCTGAAGCTCTTCCGTCATATTTGTCATAATATCTGTAGTGATATTGATGACATTTTCTACTACCCCGTACAATTGTCTCACTTCTCTACTAGTGAATATTGGACCCCCAGATCGGGAACAATCCTTTAGCCACATCATAAAACTGTTGTAAGGAGGTATCAGTCTGATCAACTTCAGTCATCCCGAGCTGCCTCCTCTGTCTACTAGGAACTACCTTAGAGTCATACAATTGGTGAGTCTTGTGATAGTCTGATGAGGCTATATACACTGGGGGGTACAAGAAAGATAAATAGCATCGACCTGCCCATCCCCGAGGCAACCAGGTGTAAGCATTTTCCCCACAAACAAAATAAGCATTCGGAGGAGTTAGTAATGGTGGACTGCTAAAAATGTTCATTCTATAAGTATAATTACAGACACTATTCCCAACCTGCACATGTCCCATCCCTTGTACACAGAAAGCAAAGAAGTTATTCAGAATAGGTATAGGCATAATTTGTTCGCTAGTGATGTTCCTGGTAACAAACTGCTCGAAATACTGAGAATGATTGAAGTTAGCAAAGTCATAAAGTTCATTTTGCAACCAAGTACTGTTTTCGTGAGTAGTATATAAGTTCATGCAGGCATTTGGACCCAATGATCCCTCCCCCTCATTTCCTGCTGGATCAAAACCCTGGTGAGTCTCTATATAAGCTAAGATCATGTTATAATCTTTCTCCGTGTACTGCTTAGGGTTCTCCACATAATGGTTGTACATGGCAGACAACATCTGGAACCATGCCTCACAGCTTCCTAGATATGATAGAGGCAAGGAGAGGAATAGATCGTGTTTATGCATAACTGATGGCAAAAGCCCACAAACCCAACAATCTGTCATGTTCGTGGTGCTATGCGTTTGATGGAGCATTTCTACAAATACATTTTTAGCATAGGTCTGACGATACCTTTCCTTATGGGGGGCTAAGGAAAACAGTAAATGCTCTGAAGGAGCTACAGTAGTTCCCATCATTGTTTGCATTGGATGCTGATATTCCAAATATATGAATATGCTCATAAAAGTTACCAATATAACTGTTATCACCACCACAAAAGCTATTGTTACACGCATGGTCCAAGCAGAAAACATTGGTTCATAAAAGGGTAAATATCGTGGAGACAAAAGGGCGTTCTTCTTCGGGCACAATACGACCAAAAGGGTATATTCCTAGCTAAAAGTCCAAAACTACACTGGGCCAAAGCAGACCTTCCTGCCAGAGGGTTCTTCTTCCCTGTGTCCGTCTAGAGTCTCACAGGCAGACTCCTATCGTTCATCTCAAGAAACAAAGAAATCATCAACTGATGTTCTGAAAAAAAGGGGGGGAGAGAATGGGTTTGGATAGATTAAGGAAGAAGTGGCGCTCAGCGTGTTCCTTTAGTGTGATTGAAAATTCAAGTTCGGTGCATACAGGTCAGGGGAACAAACCCAACGGAAAACAGCCCCTGCTGAGGTCAGGAGACGTATCTCCTGTTCCATAAATATGAATAGAGTCCCGTGCACACGTTAAACTTAGTGGTTTTCTAGTGAAAACCTAAATGTCGCTACAATAGTTCAAAAAGGATTCAAGAGTCCGTTGTAAATAGGTATGGATGTTTTAATAGTGGGGTGCTAATCAGTACATCCAAGACATGATTCGCAATGTCTCGAGGAAATCAGACGTACAACCTGGCCTTGGTATACAAAAGTCTTTCTTTCTGAACAGAGCACAATATCACAGTTCCAGCTCTCAACGTGTTCAGTCCAGTGTCTCGCTCCGTACCTCAGACAAGAATCTAGCAAACCCTATTTATTCAAGTCTTTCCTTATCTCCTAGCTGCGTCGTCTGAGGTACTGTGATGTTTTCTTGGCCGCAGGTTGTAACGGACATGACCCGGCACTTCCTGATCAGAAAATAACACAAGAGAAGGTGTGTTTCCTTCATCAGAGCCACTGCTAACAGGAGTGACAGTGACAGGATATGGGGCAATTGCGGATTCTGCTGTTGCTGCCTCTCCCAATCCCGCCACTCCTTCTTCTTGCCTCTGCTCCATTTCACAGGTGTCGGAAAAAGGAACAAATCTGGTGGCTCGCTCACTTTTCTGTGTCAGAATTCCATCGGGATGCTGCTGATCATAAGGAAGCGGGAGGGTTAGCTTTTTCAGATGAGACCCATGGATCCAGTGTCTCTTTCCCTCCACCTTTACTGTTGTCCGTGTCGCCAGGAGGATCTGATATGGCTTAGACCACCTCGGAGCCAGGCTGGTGTCTTGCTCGTATTTCTTGACCAGTACCCATTGGCCAGGTTCCAATCGATGTCCGGGGCCCTCTGGCAGGGGCTGCAGTACAGATGCTACCTGCTGATGAAGAGAACGGAGATCTTTAGTCAGAGTATACAGGTAATCTATTAACATAGGATATTCAACATCAGTAAATGATCTCGGCCTAGGTACTCCCCATATATTAGCGGGCCGCCCAAAAATTACTTCATAAGGTGAGAGGCCAGAACGTGAATGAGGGGTGACTCGCAGCGACATGAGGGCCAATGGCAGGGTGTCAGGCCATTTTAAGCTAGTACTCTCTTGGATTTTCGCCATCTTGAGTTTCAGAATTCCGTTATATTTCTCAACCAATCCTGCTGACTGGGGGTGTCGAGCTGCATGGAATTTTTGTCGTATTTGCAGTCCATTGCAGATATGTTTAACAAGGGTCCCATGGAAATGCCCCCCGTTGTCTGACCAAATCAAACGGGGCAATCCATATCTTAGGATAAACTCCTTGATGAGGGCTTTTGCTGTTGCCAAAGCAGTGTTCTCCTTAGTCAGGTAAGCCTCAACCCATTTGCTAAAGGCACAAACCACCACCAAAACATATTTCAATTTGTTGACGCGCTCCATGTGGATATAATCCATTTGGAGCAACTCAAACGGCAAGGTCGAGGGTGCAAAGTTCCAACTCAAAACAGTTTCCATTCCATTTCATAATCTTTATTTCGGCAATACATGCCCTAAAAGACATGCATACAATCATAAAAACAACATTTCTCATTTTAAATAACATTGGATGAAGAAACAAATTCATGCTGGTACAAGATCTGTGTGGTAAATAATTAAAATCAATCAATAACCTCTACATCATCAGCTGTTAAGTTTTCTATGTAAAGTGCATATGCATTAGCAAAATTATACAGTGTTCAGCACGCCCCTGCGTTTAAGCCATATCGCCGCAAGAAATTTTGCAACAGCAAAAACAACTATAGGTGACAAATCAGTTTTAAGAATGCGGTAGGCTTGCATGCAGTGTGTAATTCGCATGTTTTTACATAAGGGCACCAGCCAGTGCCTCCTCATTTTTCGATAAGAAGGGCAGAAAAACATGATATATATTTCACTTTCCAGATCACAACTGCAATTAGGACAATTTTTCAGAGCAGCTGGAGACCAATTACATGTAAAAGCTATGATTGGTAATGTGCCATACCTCCACTGCAAGTACAGTTTCCTCATAAAAACAGGGAAGATATCATCCATGACAATTTCAAAATGATAAAAATCATTTTCCTTTAAGAAACAATCTGTTAGAGTACCGCTGTGTACACTACATATGGAGGCAGTTAATTTAGTTTCATAAAAGAGTTTGGACAAGCTTTTTCTTGGGGTCCCAGGACAAGCAATTTCAGAGTTGTACCACATTTGCGGGAGCCCTAGCTTGATAAATTCATTTTTAATATAAGCGAGCCACATGATTTTCCACGCAATTGGTAAGCTTAGAATTTCTAATAATTCCTGTCTATAAGCAGAGAGCTCCGTAGTACACCATAGTCTCCGCCAAAACGCTAGAGGCTTCAGGCCCACAACCTCATCTATTGGCCTAAGTCCCATATCAAGTCTAATAGGTAGCACGGAAGTACTAGGGGCAACGTCAACAGTTGCCTGAGGAATTTATTTTCTATAACAATAATCTCAGGCCTGCAGGCATACCCCCAAAGTTCACCCCAATGGGTGACCGGCCCTCTCACTTGTGTTTTATAAATCTCCACAACTGGTCGAATAGGTTTTATTGTAGAGGTGTTAGAGAGCTTTAGAATGGTGCACAGACATAATATCGACTCCAAAATATCGTTTGGACAGAATATCGAGTTTTAAATATCGTTTGGACAAAATATCGACAGGACAGAATATCGACAGTCAAAATATCGTTTTTAAGGTAAGTGAAGTAATATCGACTGTAAATAATATAGAAAGTGAAAATATCCAAGTATATAATCTAGATAGTAAAAAATATCGTTTTTTAAATAATATTTAATTATTTATAGTGTTTTTATGTTATAATATGTGTGAACAGTGTCATTTTATGTTATAATTATTTTTAATTAATGATTTTTTTTTAATTATTGTGTAATTTTATTCTGTAGCGGGTTGTGGGTTTATAGGGGAATAGGGTGGGAAGTAATTTAATTATAATTAATTAAATATGTAAATTTATTAATTGGTAGTAATAATTAATTAATTGGTAATTAAATAATATTTGTTAATTATTTAAAATTTAATTGGTAATTAATTTAATTTAATTGATTAATTGCTAATTATGTAAATTAAAATAATTTATTTCCTGTAGCGGGTTGTGGGTTTATAGGGGAATAGGGTGGGAAGTAATTTAATTATAATTAATTAAATATGTAAATGTATTAATTGGTAGTAATATTTAATTAATTGGTAAATAAATAATATTTGTTAATTATTTAAAATGTAATTGGTAATTAATTTAATTTAATTAATTAATTGCTAATTATGTTAAATTAAAGGGGTATTTTTAGGGTTCAGGGTCAGTTTTTGGTTTTTGGGTAAAGGGGTATTTTTAGGGTTCAGGGTCAGTTTTTAGTTTTTGGGTAAAGGGGTATTTTTTGGGTTCAGGGTCAGTTTTTAGTTTTTGGGTGAAGGGGTATTTTTAGGGTTCAGGGTCAGTTTTTAGTTTTTGGGTAAAGGGGTATTTTTAGGGTTCAGGGTCAGTTTTTAGTTTTTGGGTAAAGCGGTATTTTTAGGGTTCAGGGTCAGTTTTTAGTTTTTGGGTAAAGGGGTATTTTTAGGGTTCAGGGTCAGTTTTTAGTTTTTGGGTTAAGGGGTATTTTTAGGGTTCAGGGTCAGTTTGGGGTTTTTGGGTAAAGGGGTATTTTTAGGGTTCAGGGTCAGTTTTTGGTTTTTGGGTAAAGGGGTATTTTTAGGGTTCAGGGTCAGTTTTTAGTTTTTGGGTAAAGGGGTATTTTTTGGGTTCAGGGTCAGTTTTTAGTTTTTGGGTGAAGGGGTATTTTTAGGGTTCAGGGTCAGTTTTTAGTTTTTGGGTAAAGGGGTATTTTTAGGGTTCAGGGTCAGTTTTTAGTTTTTGGGTAAAGCGGTATTTTTAGGGTTCAGGGTCAGTTTTTAGTTTTTGGGTAAAGGGGTATTTTTAGGGTTCAGGGTCAGTTTTTAGTTTTTGGGTTAAGGGGTATTTTTAGGGTTCAGGGTCAGTTTGGGGTTTTTGGGTAAAGGGGTATTTTTAGGGTTCAGGGTCAGTTTTTAGTTTTTGGGTAAAGGGGTATTTTTAGGGTTCAGGGTCAGTTTTGGGTTTTTGGGGTACAGGGGTACAGTGTAAAAATAAAGTAAAATTAAATTTACATTAATTTAATTTCATGAAATGAAATTAAATTAAATTATATTAAATTAATTTTAAATAATTTAAATTATAAAAATTATTATATACTTACCAATACTTACGTTGTAATGGTAGTGCATTGTAAAAGTTGCGTTGTAACGTCATATATCCACTGTTGCACTCCTTGGAGTGGGAATAGTAATTGTAACCCCTACGCTATCCAACGCTTTCCCTACTGTTGCACCCACTGGAGTGGGAATAGTAATTTTTACTCTATTGTATTTGTACGTTAATAATATTGGCTATTATTTAATTAAATTTTGTTACTATATATAGATATGTTTTAAGAAATATGGTTAAAAAAATATTATTTTTTTACTTTCATTAATTATTTAATTATTAAAAGTTATTTTAAGTATTGTTAAGTATATTTTAGTAATTAATTTTTTATATTAATGTAACTAAACATTGTTTTTATTAAAGTCGATATTTTTTACAACTATATTTTTGTAAACGATATTTTTAACTCGATATTTTTGTACTTACCTGTTTGTAGATAGAAACTCGATATTTTGTCAACGATATTTTTGTTGGTCGATATTCTGTCCCTCGATATTATTTCAGTGATCCCTTTAGAATACCCCCTGTAAGCTGGGACTGCCTGAGTTGAGACTTAATTTGATGCGGGGCCCACGTCATGTTTTCATTGAGGGTTACCCTAGATAGTCAAAAGTCTGAACTCTTTCCAGCCTGATTGTTCCAATTACGGGGTTAGGTCTCGTGGGTACAGGGGGATTGAAAATCATGAATTTAGTTTTCAAAGTGTTGATTTCCAAGCCCCTTTCCTCGCAGAATCCCACAAAGCCATCCAAAACCTTCTGTATCCCCATTAGGGATTTTGAAAGCAGCAGGGTGTTATCTGCGAACATTATTGCAGGCACCCTGCTGCCAGCTAGTTTGGGGGTGTCAGTATATTGTCCCATTTAAGTGAGGAATTACCCCGTTGACATAAAGGCAAAATAGGGTAGGCGCTAGGACGCAACCCTGTCTCACCCCCCTGCCAACGGGGAATTTTGCTGATAGGAGACCATTTCTTCCACACCTGACCCGTGCAAAGTTGTCATGATGGAGCCGTACTAAAATATAAAAAATTTGATGGGGAATGCCCAATTCGGCAAGTACAGCCCATAACTTGCATCTTGGGACCAAGTCGAAGGCTGCTCGCAAATCCACGAAAACCGTGTAGAGGCTTCCCCCTTCGATCTTAACAGATTTCCAGAACAGCATGTTCAGCCGGAGAAACTGGTCCATTGTAGATATATTATTTCTGAACCCTGCCTGGTAGGGGCTTAGTATGGAATTTTCCTCCATCCAGTCCTGGAGGCGGTCCAATATTAACCTGCCAAAGATATTTTGCGGGACATCGATCAAGCTGATTGGCCTGTAGTTGGCTGGAAGCAGAGGTGAACCCTTCTTGAAGATAGGCACAATCTCTGCGCCAAGCCGAGTACCAGGTATTGGCATCCCTCCCAGGACTGCATTGCAAATAACTAAGAGGTATGGGGCCCATACTACGGGTTGATGATAAAAGAGGTCACCCGGGAGCTTATCCAGCCCCGGGGCTTTTCCGCTGCCAGTTTGGAGATTACATCACTGACCTCTATCACCGTGAAGTCAATAACATCTGACAGTTTCCCATTTTCCTGGATTATGTTGCAAACAGACCATACAATATTGGACTAAATGGACAGCCGTCTTCTGAATATTGGGGTTATTCAATACTGGGTCCAATAAAGCACAAATGCCTTTAGCCACAATATGAGCTGGGCCATGAGCCATAGTTACAACGGCCTGTACCAGAGCATTTGGCAACAGCCATCGTTGTTTTTCAGTTAAATCAATCCAACAGTTATTCTCATCCAACCTTCCCACCTCCTGTTCCCATCGAACTTACTCAACTGGGATAGCCTCTTTCTGTATTTCTTGCACGCTTTCTATGGTGCTATTAAACAATTCAGATTCCTCCACCCATCTTGCAGAAGAGGTTACGAACATAGAGGAAAGTGTGGACTGAGCCGTTTGTTTAGCGACTTGGTCAGCAAAAGCATTCCCCTCACCCACTTCATTCACCACTGCCTTATGTGCACTGCATTTTATTATTGCTACTTTCTTAGGTAAAGTCAGGGCCGTAAGTAATCGCAACACCAAGGGACCATTCTGTATCTTCTGACCATGAGAGGTGAGAAAACCTCGTTCTCTCCACAGCCGCCCAAAACTATGGGCCACGCCGAAGGCGTATTGGCTGTCAGTATAGATGTTAACCTCCAACCCCTCGCTCAATTCACAGGCTCGCAGTAATGCCACTAGCTCAGCAGCTTGGGCTGATCGATAGGAAACTCGAGAAGTCTCAACTACTGTTTTTAGCGTTGTGATTGCATATGCAGCTGTTGTTGTGCCATCTGTTAGCTTGAAACAAGAACCGTCCACATACAATTCCCCTTTGGGGTCAGATAGAGGAATGTCTGTGAGGTCAATTCTCCCCTTCGTTTCTTCTTCTGTCCGAAATATACAATCATGGACATCGTTTTTAGTTTCACCTGAAGGGAGAGGTAGCAATGTGGCAGTATTTAAAGTGGCACATCGCTTAATCGTGATATGCGGGGCAAACAGAGTCAATTCGTAACCAGTGAGGCGTGCACTTGTAAGATGCTGTGTTTTTGTTTTATTCAATAATGCATCCACAGCATGAGGCACCATTACAGTCAGATTGGAATTTAGAACGAGCCCCTCCGCCTGTCGGATGGCCACCGCCACAGCCGCAGTGGCCCTCAAACAGCTAGGAAGTGCTCTGGCCACATTATCCAATGTGGCCGAGAAGTAGGCACAAGATCTTTGCTTATCACCAAATCCTTGTGTTAACACTGAAAGCAAGCAACCGTCGACCTCATGCACGTATAGTACAAAACGTTTACGGTAATCAGGAATACCAAAGACAGGTGAAGAACAAAGAGCAGATTTTAGAGAGTCAAAAGAATGCTGACATTCATCAGTCCACGGGAGAGGCTCATGCACATCTTTAGTGGTTAAATGTAACAAAGGTTTAGCAAGAAGAGAAAAATTAGGAATCCATTGGCGACAGTAAGAAGTAATGCCAAGAAAAGCACGAACATCACGCTGGGTGCAAGGCACAGACATGTTAGAGATAGTAGTAATATGTTCTGGAGTCAAACGCCTTCCCTCCTTCGATAGTAGATGACCTAAGTAGGTCACCTCCTGTCGACAATATTGGAATTTAGACAAGGACACCTTATTACCTTTTGCCGCTAGATGGTGCAACAGTTTGACAGTGGCGTCTTTACAACCCTCTTTGGTGTCTGCAGCAATCAACAAATCGTCTACATATTGCAAGAGCACATTACCTTCAGGCAAAATCAAATCGTCTAGAACTGCTTTAAGGGCTTGACTATAAATGCTAGGACTCTCAGTATAGCCTTGAGGTGCGCGGAAAAATCTAAAGCTTCGGCCAGATAACGAGAAGCCGAAGATCTGACGGTTATCGGGGTGGATTGGGATGCTGAAGAAAGCATTCTTCAGATCAATGACTGAAAAATACTTTGCAGTTGGAGGGATCATAGTAAGTATGGTAGTTATGTCAGACACCACTGGAAACACAGGCACTACAATCTTATTAACCTCCTGCAGGTCGATCACAAAACGATATGTATCGACATTATCTGAATTCCCAGAATCAGAAGCCTTTTTCAAAATCGGGAGAATAGGGCTGTTACAGACATTTGCCGATGTTTCCTCGACTACGCCCTTATCAATTAAGTCCTGTATAATGGAAAGTAAAGCTCGCTCACCAGATGGCAAAATCTTATATTGAGGTATCCGTGGCAGCTTTACACCAGGTTTCAGTGTGATATGGACGGGAGGGATGTCTAACGTACCGACATCCGCATACCCTGTCGCCCACAGAGTAGAAGGGACGGTGTCGAATTCGGGTGGAAGAGGTTCATTTTTAGCAAAGTACTGTTTCATGTCTACATTAGGAGGTTGTATTGTCAGGTAAACACCATCTGGGGAGCAAAGAATTTTCGCATTCAATTTCTTCAACATATCTAGACCCAATAGATTTTCACCACAATGCGAAGTCAACAGGATGGGGGAGTCAATAGTAACTGGACCAATAGTGAATGAGAGTGGTCTAGAAATGGGGCTTACCACCGAAACTCCTGAAAATCCCACCGAAACATTATTTTGCCCGGACAGAGCAGCCCCTGGGACCAGAGATCGAGCAACAGAACTATTCATTGCTCCAGTGTCAATTAGAAAATTCTCGGAAGTCCCCATCAATTCTCCCTTCACATAGGGTCCTTGTTGATTGACTGGTATCGACACCTGGCCCCTACTCTATCCTTGGCTGTCCTATGTATAAATATACCCATCTTGGTCTCCGAACGCATAGTCCTCATTAAAGTATTGCCTACATTGAGGATTATCGAAAAGGTTTTGTTCGGACTGTCTTTGCGCTGCTCCTTCTCTACGCATGTCACTTCGGTCTGGACCACCTCTACCACGTCCTCGGCCTCGGACAGCTCCGTTCTGCACTAACAGTAGCGGACACTGGGCTCTCAAATGTTCTTCCTGTTTACAGTATGTACACTGATTTATCCCCAACGACGGGACTGGGCCTCCACCCCTTCCTGTCCCCATCCCTCTGGACACGGGCCCTCGGACGCCTCTCCCTCCTCCTCGTCCTCTTACAACTTGCTGCAATAACACCCGAGTCTTGAGGTCCTTAGCTTTCTTTTCTATTTTTCCTTACTCTCATTTTCCCTATGCTCATAGTACTGGTCCATACTCAGTATAACCGAAGGGGTGGACGTAGTCCAAGTGCTCTCAGTGGCTTGTAGACGGGTAGAGACTTCTGGTAACAAATTAGTCACGAAACGATTTACAAACAACCGGATCCCACCCTCTGTAGCAAGGTCCTGTCCACTAAAATCAATAAATGTACCTTCAAATCTAGTGAAAAAATCAGAAACACTTTCGTCTTTCTTTTGTTTACAGGCGGTCAGTTTATCTCAATCGACCTTGCGAGGGGGAATCAAGGTATGCATGTAAGCAATGATTTTGGCAGGGAGAGTAGTAATTTTGTTCCTTGGCTTGTCCCCGGGTTTGCGGCCCTGATCCCATTCTTTCAGCTGTTCCCAGGTTCCCCCTAATTCAGCTGCGTGATCAGTGTCATGAACCTGTCGCCATATATCCACAGGAACTAACAACCCAAAAAACAATTTAACATCGGCTAATGTCATTACGGCTGAGGCCGCGGCTTCAGTTAATTCCTTATAGTAAACTGTGGGATTCTTACGGGGATCAGGAAGTTGCGATTTGAGAGCCAGAACTTCACTTCTTTTCCATGGAGTGTATACCCATTGCTCCTGAAACCGAGCCTCTACTCTGTCTCTTGTAACTACATTCTGATCATTGCGTAGTTCAGGTATTTCAGGATGAAAAATGGGATGCACTTCCCTCATGGGATGTTGGAAATCCCAATTAGGACATTTCAAAAACATTCTTCCTCAGTATTTTACCAATGTCTCCACGTTCTTATACACTTCTCCTGGGTTTAAATCGAACTTGTGAGTTCGATCCAAAATATCATACAGTATCTGAGGAGCCAACCCGTCCCGAAAACATTTCTCCCAAATGTCAATAAGGTAACGAGACATTTGATGCAAAGCATGCTGTTGCATAACGGGTTCAAGATCCCTTATAGTACTCCATAAGTCAGTCACAGTATACACATTTTTCTGCATCCATTTAATTGCCTGTTCTGCTATTGCTTCCTTTTCACTATATCCCAATGCTGCTCTTGTGAATAATCGCCTAGCGTTTAGCCCGCTTGGATCCCGTAACGGAGTACGATCCCCAGTTTCAGGTGTCGCGCCAGCCGATTGCGAGATCCATATGCGACTCGGACTGGCCAAAATTACATGAGAGCTCCCCGGGGGTTGCTGTGTATGAGGAATTAGGGTAGCCGTGTCTCTTAGTGAGGTAGGTGTGGCATCGAATGTACCCGCAGGGGCTAGAGACGCAGCTACCTCTGGGGCCAAGGCTAAAGGAGCAGTGGCCGTCTGAAGGGGTACAGCGGGGTATATACGTTGCGGTGCATATGGTGGGGGAGGTCGAACATCTAATAAATCCTCTATTTCATCTTCAGCTTCATTTCGAGTAATATAACTTTTATCTACCTGCAATCTAAACTGTCTATCCAAACAATCAATATTCTGTTCAGTCTGGTTTTCATCATAGGCGATGGCCTTCTGAGTAACCATCTGTCCTTGTTTTATGTTTATTAATTTCTCTGCTCTAATGCGCCTTCGCTTCGCTTCTTTCTGCCATTTATTAAGGGTGTCAAACATGGCCTGTCTGCTGCGTTTAGCGAACAGACGATCTTGCAAACATTGTATCTTCTTTTCATCAAAAGACCCTGTCAACGGCCACTGTAATTCTACATTATCTTTAGTGTATTTATGCCATAAAGTATTAAATAAAAGTGGCGCAATCCCGTGCTTGCAATACATATCTTGACTAGGGCTCCCCTCTGGAGGAGCCGGTTGGCTTTCATCCAGTCTCGTGCCTCTCCGGCAAATACAGCCGAAACATAGTTTACTGAAGCACGGCATTATCTTTCTCCAGTCTAATTTCGTTGGCTGGAAGGAAAAAAGGTTATTTACAATACTCTCATACACATGGCCATGTTCAAACGACTTGAATTATGCACATACAATAAACATACAACAATCTTCAGACGACATAAAAGACAAAACAAATTTAGACTAATCAAAAGGCAGAGCCCGTCGACTCCTGCCTATGGAGAACTCGTGTACTTTCCAAGTCTTTAACAGAAACCCAAAATCAAGTAGTCTTGTCCTTAGACTGCCTAGAGATAGCCACACAGGTTCTCAAACCACAGACCGACCTACGGACCATCCAGCAGCCTTCTGGGTTCACCTCCCGGACTATTCTGGCTTAGCCCACTTTTTCAAGCGTAGCCCCAGATCTGTCCAAAGGCTACCCAATCATGACTACCACCATTTCCGAGAGCAGTCCGGCCGGGTGTGAACTTTTTCACAAGTCACACCTAGGCATCTAGATCGTATCTCTATTATTCACCAAATTTGCTCAAAACAGGAGCGTCTGCCCGTGCAGTCTCAGTACTGCCCCGTCGGACCCCCTTCAAGGTCTCCGTGGTCTCAGACCACCAAATACTCCAAACCAAAATCAAAAAGGATATCCAACACAAACAAGACGAATCACTCACCTGGTGCACTCAGGTTCGATTGCAAGTTTCTCCACTGCCAACTCCTAAAGACCAACACGGTCTGCTTCTGGGTTACACCCTTAGGACTCCGGCGCGGGGTCACTAGCAGCTGAGGCTCTCCTGATCGGGAGAGTGGAGTAACCCTCAAATTTTTGGTCAGTTCTCCCCCTCGACCAAGATTACCATTCCGAATGTCCCGTTCTTTTCTTATTACGAAGGGACGACCCCAACACGGAGTCCCGGCGGAGTCGCCAACTGAAGTACCAAAAATAAATAAATCATATAGAGCTATACTTACTAATAGCCCCCAATACCAATTACCAATAACCAGTCAGTTGGCAGTAATGAAGGTTCAATCGTTTATTAAACAAGCAACTCTGCCAGAGGAGCTTCTCTCGACCTAACTCCTCGAGGTCCGCCGAGAAGACTGCTGGCATATTATCAAGAGGTCACATATATACTGTTACATTTCGAAACCGTTACCTAAGAAGGAAAAATACAAGTTGGTACAGGTTGATGCAAAGGAAGGACCATATATGGTACACAAAGCATCTTCAGTTCAGCTCAGCTCGTTATAGCAAGGTCGATGAGGGTAACTCCCTTCTGCCTGTCTTAGAAGGGTTCGCACAGCGCCTCCTGGAATGTGCTTATCCAGCCTACCCCCACCTATAACCTTGACGGGCCTAACACACAGGAGCAGCAGTTTGTTAGAGTTGTCATGCTATTTCTTGAGAGAACGACTCTCACTGACTATATTAGTTGGATTCTGTTAATGCTACAAGCAGGCTAGGCCACAAAGATGGCGCTGGTCTGGTTAATTTATAATACCCGTAAAGAGACAAAATATTCATATAGGGTGTGTAGTGACACCTAAGTTACTATGTATACAAAGTCTACTAACGCACAAACATCTACACTGAACTAAATAGTTACATCACGCTAATTTCTAAATAATACGGTACTTACTGGGCCTAATGCAGATTTCAGTTCCTCCAGCCGCCATGGGTGTAGTGCAGACGGGGGGCGCGGGAGGGGCAGACTGGCTGGGAGGAGGACGGGAATAAAGGTATGTCACCAAGGGGCCCCATATATCATAAGGACGAGATCTGGCAGGCATAAGTCCCAGAATTCCGAAAGTAGGGTCTGACACCTAGAGGCGACCTTTAGCCACTGGGCAAATTTAGGTGCCGGTCTGCGCCCCCAACACATGGCCACCCTACGCCGCGCGAGAACAAGCAGCAATGCAGTCAGACGGCGAGTGGCGTCCAAGCAGAATTTAACGAAGCCCAACAGGCATAACAGTGGGTCATGCCGAACCGGCGAGGAGGTGATCTCAGAGATAGCTGCGCAAACCTCCTGCCAGAAACCCGACACTCTAGGGCATAGCCAGACCAAATGGGCGAAGTCAGCAGCAGAGGCAGAGCAGCGCAGGCATCTATCATCAGGGATGAGTCCCAGATTGTGTAGCTGAGCGGGGGTGCGGTAAACCCTGCGTAAATATTTGAAGTGTATTAGACGAAGGCGGTAATTGGGTGATAACTTTGTAGTTTGGTTGCAACAGTAGAGCCCGTCAGCTTGGGAAAAGTCCTCACCAAGGTCCTCACCCCACACCACACGAGCACGATCAGTGGAGATGGAGGCAGTCGACAAAGTGATAGCATATAATTTGGTCACCAGCTTCTTGGGGGAGGGGGAGGAATAGATGAAGTCCAGGGTAAGCATCGACAGAGGAGGCTGGGGGAACAAGGGATGTAACTCCCTGCAGATAGCCCGCAGCTGATAAAAGAACAAAGTATCCAGAGGGCCTGAGGAGGCTGGAAGAGAGTAGAAAGAATTACCAGGATATAGATCTGCGAGTGTCACAAGTCCAAGACGGGCAGCATGCCTGGACATGCCAGATGGTTGGAGAGGAGGGAATGTAGGGTGAAATACAATCGGCATGGTGTTGGCAGATAGCATGGGGGAATTAGAGAGGCGACGCAGACACAACCAGGCCCAGCAAAGTGTCTCAACGTGTCAGCCTCAGCCCGTGGGCGGGAGGGCGGGCGGCCGGGGCAAACAGAGCAGTATTCAATGGCCAAACGGAGAGGAGTGAATCCAGAAGTGAAGAAAGCCGGCCTGAGCACATAAGGCATAGAGTTTGAAATCGGGAGCGCCCATACCGCCAACTGACATGGGGAGTGTAAGAATGTCGTAGGCAATCCCGGGTTGCTTGCTGGCCCAGATGAGAGATATGATCAGGGAGCTGAGTGTATAAAGAATTGCGAAGTCAGAAGTAGGGGGATATTCAAAAAGAGGTAAAGAAACTTCGGGAGGAGCACCATCTTGGCGATGGCGATCGACCAGCCAGGGATAAGGGAAGTTGGTTCCAGTGAGGTATTTTAGACTCTACCAATCCACCGCCCACCCGAAAATGGCACGCCATAGATCATCCTGGTCTCTACTCAGCCAAATACCCAGATAGCGCATGAGGCCGGAGGCCCACACAAACGGGAAGTCAAGGGTAAAAGGCTTAGTAGCATCTGTAATAGGGAACAGAACTGACTTGTTCCAATTGATCTGTATGCAGGACAGACCGCTGAACCATATTATCTCACGCTCCAGAGGGCTGAGATTGTCTTGGGGGTGGCGGACGTATAGCGCAATGTCATTCGCATACCTAGAAACCGGAAGGGCACGGGTAGAAAAGCCAATACCCCTCTGAGTGTGGTGTTACCGGAGCCTAGCAGCGAGTGGCTCCATCGCAATGGTGAAGAGCATAGGGGAAAGTGGGCACCCCTGCGGAGTACACCGCCCAACCGGAATGGAATCGGAGATCTGGACGTTTATCTGAAGACGGGCAGAGGGGCTGGTGTAGAGGAGTGATACCTTACGAATAAAAATGTCACTGAAGCCAAGGCGGGGTAAAAGAAAGAATAAAAAGGGCCACTCAAGAGTATCAAAAGCCTTGGTGGCATCGAGAAGAGCAGCGACAGCTGGAAGGCTGGGGTTAATCTGATGGAGGACAGAGAAAATAGTTAGAAGATTATGAGAAGTGGCGCAACCGGGAATGAAGCTGGACTGGTCCGGAAGCGCAATAGTGAGCATAAGGAGGAGAAGTCGGGAGGCCAGTAACTTAGCAAAGATTTTGTTGTCTATGTTAATCAAGGACAGGGGACGATACAAATCGCGGCAGTCTGAAGGCTTATCCGGCTTAAGTAGGAGAGTTGTCATTGCTTCACGAAGCGATTGAGGGAAGAGGCCATTATCAAAGGAGCCACCATACATAGCAGACAATTGCGGCTCAAGCAGAGATGCAAAGGTTTTGTAAAATGAGGCAGGGAGACCATCCAAACCAGGGGTTTATCATCAGGTAAGCTATTTATGGCTGCAAGTATTTCTTCCTTAGAGAAGGGCTCATCTAAGAATTTGCGGTGGTAGTCCTCTAGCCAGACTAAAGCAATGGTGTCAAAGTATTGATTAAAATCATCACGCGAGGGAGTAGTGCCCGCGATATATATTTGCGAGTAATAGTCTGTAAATATGGTCTTAATTCCATCCGGAGAGGTAGTTCTGGAGGGGCCGCCGTCCCTTAGAGCAGTAATATAAGATGTAGCCCGAGTGGGACGGAGAAGGTTAGCCAGGGTCTTACCAGGCCGGTCACCCTCAATGAAACGGCGAGCCCGGGTCTCCCTACCAAGGAAAGGGAGTTCCCGATCAGCCTCCTCCGCAAGCTCAGTATGTTTTCCGGGCAGAAGAGCTAGATTCTCGGGGCTTGGATGGGTTGCTGGAACAACGTCCAGGGCCTTAATCTTGGCCTCGAGCCTGCTTAAAGAGGAACAGATGGAGCGAAGGACGCCAGGTTGTTTGGAGATACACTCGCCTCTGATGCCGGTCTTGAAACCTTCCCAAAGGGTGGATGCCGAATCGACGGAGCCGATGTTCAAGTCGAAATAGTTAGTCATAGTCATAGTCAAGTTTATTTGTTTGATTAATTAAAATCTTACAAAAATACATTTTAAAAATATAATCGGCAGTAAAAAGCTTAAAACACCATGCACATAATTATTCTAGTATTATATAATTTAAAAAAGAAAAACCTAAGTAATGTTTTCCTTAAGGTGTTTGCCAATCACAGATAAAATTTTTACAGATGCAGAATTCATTAATACATCATTCGGGTTTAGACATGCCATTAGCGCTTGTCTGCATGTTCTTACTCCTCGAGCATTAAATAATCTCTCAAGGGTAAGTTTCCTTTCCACCTCTATTGCAGGGCACAGACATAGCAGATGCCAATTTTCTTCTTGGCCACATTTACATAACCTACATATCATATTGTCCTCAATAGTCTTCCATAGTGGCCGATGGCACAAACCTGGCCAAAGACCAAAACGTACTCTTATAAAAGTTCGTTTACTTTGCTGTGACCAAGGAGTTTCAAGATATTTTTTAACTTGCTTTTTTTTGTATCCATTTATAATTGGCCATGCGTGCCTTCTTTTTACCAATAATTCCTTGTCTTTTATCAGTGACAGATGAATAGTCAATTTATTAATTGTTCTTTTGAAGCTTTCCTGGGTAATTGTATTATCCCAAATTGGTATTATTCCAAATTCTTCTTTTGCTTCATTTAAATATGCCCAAGCTTGCAGTTTCCGGTTGTCTTTTACTTCTTGCATAATGTTTGAGATAATTGATTGTCAAGGTCATTTTTTATACGATACTAGACTTTCAGAATTTGACCTTTCCAGGCATATTTCTGATTATTTTTCCCAAACTCCAACTTCACCTGTGCTTGCGAGGCATTATCTGGTAGGTGGAATAATATCTTGTAGGTTTTCGCCACTGCGTTGTTGATTATCTGTGCATCTTTACCATTTAAAACTTCAGAGCCATTGTGGTTCTGAAAAATTCTGGACTTGAGAATAAAACTTCGTTGTAACATGACGAATTTAGAATCAAAAGACCGAAAATGACGGGTACACTATGTACAAGCATTTTCGTCATACTCCGGTGACGATTTCACCTCAAAATCGTCATTTTCGTCTTGAACCCTTGGCTTCCATTTTGTATACGGCAGCCATTTTGTGAGTTGCCCTTTACATAGGCTTATGATACAGCTAAATTCGATCCCAAAGGACACGTACACCTTAATTGACTTTCCTGTGACCTGGGCAAGTTGGAACCATTGCCCCAGGCCGAACCTGTTTGGTCAGTTCCTCTCCCAGTGGCCGAATGAGATAGCATCAAGGCACAACAGGCCATAAACCCATTTCTCATCGCACACACCCAGCCGAATCTTGCTCACACCTGTCCCTGCTCTTTTCTCTCTCACTTGCTTTATGATGGGGAGGGGCCCATTTTTATTGGGGGTCAAGCGATATCTGATGAAATGTTGGGCCTTGCCGGGTGATTTGTTGTGGGCTGGACGAAGTGAAATATGGACATGTCATCATGACTCTGCTTTTCCTTTGTAACAAAGAATGTGAATGGTGTACTGTAAATTCGAAAAATGTTTGCCTAAAGCACAATATTTTGTATAAAAAGAGAAGCCTGACTTTGTAAGTTTGAGCAGTCTCCTGAGAATATACATCCCATGTGTTGTACTTCTAGGACGCTTGTTACCTTGGTTGTAGCCAATAAAATCGATCCTTGACTTCACCTAGAAGACTCTGAGTTTCTGTGGTCTGAATCAGGAAAGAACCCGAGGTCTTTGGGTGTACCCTGGCACCGCTGGGTTACCGGTTTGGTACCGGTTCTGAAAAACCCAGTACCTCAGTTGGCGCCCAACGTTTGGGGCGATACCAGCGGTACCAGTCAGCCAGAGGTACGTGAGGAGCTTCGTGTGAAAATTCTGGAGGACGGCCAACCACTTCATCGACCCCTGCATGTCGACGTGGTCCGAAGGTCTTTGCTGCGAGGTTCCCCGCTTCCCGACGGCTACGAAGGACTGCTGCCCTGGCTATCACCCTGATTTGGACCCTTGAAGTTTGGTAGAGAGAAACGATAAGACGAGTCATCTGGTGACGTCATCGATATTTCAGTTAAGTATAAGTGGAGCGTCTCCCAGTCCTTAGTTGGTTTTAATTTGGAACTTGCAAGTGCCAAAGCCGAAGGACTCGTGTATTCACGAGAAATATCGTAATCGATAATCCTTTGAAGTTTGGAGCTAGACTAGAGAGCGAAGATGTCTGGTCTTAGACTTGGAAATTTGTTTTGTCTTGGTTGTAATAATAGGGACTCCCGATTGCAGGACTCATGTCCGGTTCCTCCGGTTGGAACTCCAACTTACGAGTTATATGTGAAACATAGAGTAGGCCCCATCACATACAATGAAGTGTGGATCAAATACACCAGAAAAGATGGTGTTTTAAAATGGCCCCAATATGGTAGCTTTGATATCGAAATCCTAGATAACCTCGAAGTTAAACTTTTCAAAAAGAAAGCCCGGCCGGCGATGTTTGACTCTTTCCGCCTATGGCGTAAGGAAGTCAAACAGAAGGAAATAGAAAAATAAGAGAGAAGGGGGAATTTCGATAATGCAAGCTGCTATGCAGTTTAAAGACAATGAAGAAGAACAGATGAGTGAGCAGTTGCACAGGCAACGTAAAATGGTAATAGATAATTGCTATCCAGTTTTGCCACCTCCTCCGCAAGATGCAGAAAAAGGGCTTGGAAAAGATCCCTTAATGTCGCATTTATTAAGTTCGCCACCCCCCTACGCGCAAAATGCTACGGCACCTCCGCAACCTTTAGTTGTGCAACCTGTGCCTCCTGTTCCTCCACAGCACCCACCAGCTGTTCTTCAGCTGGCTCCTGCTCCTTTGGTGCAGCCTCCTCAAGGCCCACCGATCACATCTGTTTCACCTGTGCTTTCTACGACTTTGCCTAGTGCACCTTCTATCTCTCCTAATGATCCCTCTGCTATTGCTTCTGCCCCTGCCTTATCTCACCCTGTTTTTGCACCCGTTCTTCCGTCAGTTTCTCCTTCCGTTCGACAGAGAATGGCCAACACTGTTACTAATCTTTTCTCACCTCTTTTCGGGTCGCCTACTACAACCCCTAACATGGAACGAAGACAGTTGCGAAGTCAACTGCCTGACTATAGAGAGAGAGATTTACTGAATCGTTTAGCGCATAAATGGGTTATGGACACTGTAAGGTATGATGTAGAGTCTGTCATGGAAGTCTTCCGTCAATGGGAAGCACCGACGCAGAGATATGTTTTTGAACAAATGTGTGTTTTTCTCTGTGAGGATTTGGAAGACAATGATCTGGAATGCAACCCGCAAAAGTTGTGTCGTGTGCGGTTCGAGTTCGGAGAGGGCATGATCCTAGGTCCAGATGTCGAGAAAGCGGTTGAGACATTGTTGTCATTTTGGAGTAAGGGGGGAACTTCTCAATCACTATTTGAGCATGACGCACCCGGTAGGAAAAAGGTACGACAATACCCCATGAGAGAAGTTCCCCCACAATGGAGAGAGGGTGATGCAAATGCTAACCCACCTATTCAGCCACACTTCCAGCGGGTGTGGGTACATGTCCCATGGAGGCGAGCTGAAGTTTTAGCCCTTAAACAGACATTACCTGATCCCCGTAAAAATCCCGCAGGGTATTACAAAGAGTTGTCACAGACTGCAGGGTCATGTATCATGAATTTAGCCGATATCAATATGTTATTTGGGAATGTTGTTCCACAGCCTTTATGGGGTAAGATTCATCATACAGATCATGATCAGGAGTTAGGTGACTCATGGGCTAATATTACTGCTGCAGATGCCTGACAAGTTGGTGGTGCTAAGCCTGAGCCTTTAGTAGCTGAACTTCCTGGTAAAATAATTGATTACATGAAAACGATAATGCCTGCAATACGTGTAAATTGGGATAAGTTGTCTGCATGTAAGCAGAAGAAAGATGAAACAGTCTCAGATTTCTTCACCAGGTTTGAAGAAACTTTTGTCGACCACAGTGGTCAAGATATGAGCACAGAAGGTGGTCAGCGTTTGTTCGTCGATAAATTTGTGCACAATCTGCTTCCAGAGTTGTGTAAAAAGTTGAAAGATTCAGAAAGTTCTTGGGCAGTTTCGTCTTCAGCACAGATATTGGCTACTGCACAATATTACGAAAATCGAGACAAAGACGAGAAAGACAGAGCAGAAAAGAAAACTAAGGAATTGAAAACAAAGGTTTTGTTACAGCAAGCATATCCGCCACGTGGTGGTGGTGGCCAGAATAGTGGTGGTCAAAATAATAGTGGACAGAATAACTATCAGAATAATTATCAGCAGCCTCAACAGTATCAGAGGAACTCGCAAATAGTCGAGTATACTCAACCACGTGTCCCTGTAGGCCCCAACCAGTGTTCGTATTGCAAGGAAGAGGGTCATTTTAAGTATAGCTGCCCTATTCTGTTACAGCGCGCGAATGGTGTTTCAAACACAAGAGGTAGAGGTGTTCAGCAAGCGTCTAGAGGTAGAGGACGTGGAAATTTCCCCCAGAACACACAGTCTCTTCCACCTCAAAATTCGATGAATAGGTTTGATCAGCAGAATAACGCATCTGGTAAGACAGCTCAGTACTATGCTGATGATTACTATGCAGAAGATGAGCATTGGGAAGGTAATGATTGCTAGGACAGCCATAGACAAAGAGAGGGAGTTGTTTCAGTTCCAGTAGATCAGAGTGGACCTTACGTTGAGGTGATTACATCAGGTGTGTCAGAGCCTTTTCTGTTGGATACTGGTGCTACAAAGAGTTCTATTATGCACTCCAAACTCCCTGGCGCACCTTTGTCTGGCGAAATGAATGTATCAGTAGGTTTTTCTGGCGCCCCAGTTAGAAATCCGATTTCTGACCCTTTGTCCCTTTCTGTTGGACCTTTTGAATTCGAAGCACCCCTTGTTCTGACAATAGGTTGTGGTGAAAACTTGCTAGGATTAGATTTGCTAAAAAGATTGTATGCGACTTTGTACTGTTCTCCTTCTGGAGTACAACTTACACTGGGTAAGAAAGTGGTTTCTCCAATGTATTTGTCGAGAGATAAACTTCCAACAGAATTGTCATCTCTCCCTAATATTCTTTGGGCTACTGGTCCTAATGATGTAGGTCTTTTGTAAATACCACCATATGTTGTAACATTGAAAGCCAATGTTAGAATGCCACGAATTCCCCAATACAAAATCTCTAGTGAAGGTGAAAAAGCTTTGCTAGCGATCGTTTACGATCTATTTGGAAAAGATGTCATTGAAGAGACAAGAGGCAACGTTTGCAATAGCCCTGTTCTGCATGTTTTAAAGCGAACTGACCCTTCCCAGCCACCTGTTTACAGATTCGTGATTGATCTTAGAGAGGTCAATAAAATAGTTGTGCCACAATTCCCAGTTGTCCCCGACATTACTACATTATTGACTATGATTCCAGCTTCTGCCACTTGGTTTTCGGTGATTGACTTGAAGAATGCTTTCTTCAGCATCCCGATTGCTGAGGAGAGCAGGGATATTTTTTCCTTCAGTTTAGGAGGACGAAGCTTCCGCTTTAAACGCGCTCCTCAGGGCTACTGTGAAAGTCCATCAATATATAGTCAAGCTCTAAAAACACAGCTTGATACGATTGTTTTACCTGATGGCGCTACCCTCATTCAGTATGTACATGATTTGCTCGTTGCTGCAGATACTGAGGAAATATGTAAGAAAGCCACGTTGTCATTGTTGCGTCATCTGTGTGATTTGCATCACAAGGTGTCACTTTCCAAATTGCAATATTGTCGATAAGAAGTGACCTACTTAGGTCATCTCTTATCGAAGAAGGGAAGGAAACTGACCCCAGAAAGAATTCAGGCAATAGCGAAATTGAGTGTGCCAAGAACACAGAGAGAAGTGCGTGCTTTCTTGGGCATTACATCATATTGCAGGCAATGGATACCAATTTTTTCGTTATTAGCCAAACCTTTGGTGGCATTAATGTGTAAAGATACACCCAATCCTATTCCTTGGTCTGAAGAGTGTCAGGAAAGTTTTTCTGAATTGCGCACAGCATTATGTTCGGCTCCTGTGTTAGGTACCCCCAACTACAGTAAGCCGTTTACATTGTATGTCCATGAGAAGGAAGGTTGTTCATTGTCAGTTCTGACTCAGTTGTTTGGGGACAAACAGCGTCCATGTGCATATTTTTCGTCGACTTTGGATCCAGTAGCTAGAGCATTGCCAAGTTGTTTAAGAGCCACAGCGGCAGCAGCTGTTTCTATTCGACAGTCTGCTGGTCTAGTAATGAACAATACGCTAGTCGTGATGGTCCCACATGCAGTAGACACGTTGTTAAGGAGAACCAAGACACAGCACTTAACTAGTGCTCGATTGTCAGGTTACGAATTAACTTTTTAGCTAGTCATGTGCACATAAAAAGGTGCAACACTTTAAACCTAGCTACGTTGTTGCCAATTGTAGAGGAATTAGATGCTTCAGAACAGCATGATTGTTTTCTTAGAACAGAAGAAGAAACGAAAGGGAGAATAGATCTTAGGGACACTCCTCTTGCTGAATGTGATGGTACATTATGGGTGGATGGTTCATGCTTCAAGCTTCCGAATGGTGACACGACTGCAGCATATGCTGTCACGACTTTGCATACAATTGTTGAAGCTGCACGTATTCCATATAATTCAGCTCAAGCAGCAGAATTGATTGCACTTACAAGAGCATGTGTGTTGTCTAAAGGAATGAAAGTGACTATCTATACCGATAGTCAGTATGCGTTTGGTGTGGCTCATAGTTTTGGACGATTGTGGAAAGAACGTGGGTTCCTGACTTCGCATGGAGCTAAGATTCAGCATGGTCAGTTGGTGAATGAGCTTCTTGAATCACTGACCATGCCTCTGCAAGTGGCAATTGTGAAATGTAGTGCTCACAAGAAGGTGACTGATGATGTTGGTCGTGGAAATGCATTTGCTGACGAAATCGCGAAAGAAACTGCAAGGAATGTGATGAGCCGAATGTATGTTGCAGGCCCTGCAAGATGGGTTGGTGATGTTGGAATGTGTGAAGACACGATAGAGAGTGTGAAGTCCATTCAAGCTGAGGCCACAGAGAAAGAGTTGAGCATGTGGAGAGAAAGTACGGGTAGAATGGATGCAAATGGTTGTTGGATTGAATTGTCAGAGCATCAGAGATGGTTGTTACCCGATGCATATGTGCTTGCAGTGGTTACAATGGCTCATGGAATGGCTCATATCAGCGTGAAAGAGATTTGCAAGTTGTTGGCTCCAGTATGGCAAAATTCAGGAATTCCCAAGTGTGCAGAGAATGTCGTCAAGAATTGCATGGTGTGTCTGAAACACAATCCTGGTAGGGGAACCCCAACTCCAGCTGGTCATTTTGCACCTCCTACGTACCCGTTCGAGGTTTTGCAGCTAGATTTCATTCACATGGAGAGGTGCAACAATTTAAAATATGTACTCGTTGTTGTTTGTGCCTTCTCAAGATGGGTAGAAGCATATCCCCTAAAAGACAACACTGCCTTATCCACAGCTAAAGCCCTTGTGAAAGAGTTCTTCCCCAGGTTTGGAATGCCTAGAATGGTCTGGAGTGATAATGGGAGTGAATTTGTGGGTCGAGTGATGAAGAGAGTGGGTGAAGGGCTAGGCATTCAACAAAGGTTCCTCGCTGCAAATCACCCCCAATCAGCTGGATTCGAAGAATGTTATAATGGCACGCTTAAGTTAAAACTGGCCAAAATCCAAGCGAGCACAGGTCTTAAATGGTCTGATGCTCTACCCTTAGCACTCCTATCAACCAGAATGACTGTGCATTCACGAGTGAAACTTAGTCCCTATGAAATTATCTTTGGCCGCCCGGCCAACATATGGGGAGTGCCAAGGCCCACTAAGTTCAGCGAACTGGAACACCCTGTTTTGCTTGATTATCTGTATGAATTGACGGCTAAATTGCGTGTTTTGCATCAACAGGTTCACGACACCCTGCCTCCGGTCTCCGAGACTCAAGGTCACGCAATCGACCCTGGTTCCTGGGTCCTCGTCAAGAACTTCCAGAGAACCAAAAACGACCAGCCCAGGTGGACCGGACCGCACCTCGTCCTTCTTTCCACAAGATCAGCAGTTCGAGTGGAGGGGAAGGCGAACTGGATCCACGGGATCCATTGCAAACGGATCCCTCTGCCTCTGCCATATGACCAGTGGGTCCAGAAGGGTGTCGCCGACTCAGAAACTGAAACCGTGCCACGTTTTCTGCCCTTCAGTGATGCACGAGTAAAAGGAACACTTACTGAACAAGAGAGCGATAAACTTTTGCAACCAGCTGTATCACCGTCAATTCCATTGGACACTACAGAACCTGAACTCTTGTTCCAAGATAACACTATACCAGGAAAACAACGGTATAATTTGAGGCCGAGACCTATGGACAAATAAACATAATTCTTTTTTTCCTTCCAAGTACTATTTTTGAAAGTGCAGCTCTCCCATCTGAGAAACTTGCTTATTTTTGTTTTTCGAACCGCCATCCGGGTTCCGCTGCTAGGGCCGCGATTGTCCAAAGTCTTTGGGGTGCAGCTGACGACGTTAGGTCGGCAGTTCTGGTTGGTCTAAGGGAGTTGCCCTGGACTGACAGAAGCATTCCTTAGCAGAATCAACCTCCCATCTCGGGCAGCACTTTAGAGAGGATGGAATTTCTCGAGATGGAGAGACCTGCCAAGGAAATGAACTTTAAACACAAGATTTGTAATATAATGACGAAGAAAAGCTTTTTGATATTGTGCATTTTCATGTTATTCAGTGTGATGATATTTTTAATAAGTTATGTGTTATTCTCTTTTCGAGTAACATTTGCACCCACTACATCGCCTATACCTCCTCCTTCTACTGTTTCCCCACACTCTTTTCAACCCCTTCCTGAACACGAATCAGCTAGGAGATTAGAGTTTATTAATAACTCCTTTGTTCAGCTCTTGCACCAACACCAACTTGTAATGAACACAACTAACTGTTGGGTGTGTGGCCTTATGCCTCACACAACGGATAAAGGTATCCCTTATCTGGTCCTGCCTTTCAGCCACAATGGTTCTGTGTGGGCATACAGAACAATGTTCATATATGCGCATGAAGTCTACCCCCTACGTTCTGTAACAGACAATCCTAAAAATAGTGCTCTAGTTAAGGGTATAGTAGACATGATTAAGGAAGGTATTTCTTATGAGACTATCCCGAGAGATGAGACACTAGTATACATAGGATGGAACATAACCGGATATGGAGCTACTCTAGTGACAAACAGCAAGCTAAGAGATCTTCTCCGATTTGGATTGGACCCCATCAGGGTCATCTGTGTCTGCAAGGTAATGGCACGAATCCCAGAGCTCAGTTAGGGAGGAGCATCTGCACTAAAACGTATGTTTTTTCAGCCCAGACTTCCCCTTCGTTTTTAGCAGCTAAGGGTACCTATTTCATCTGCCATGATAGAGCCTATACATGGTTGCCCCCTGACTTTTCGGGCTCATGTTTTGTTTCGTTCCTGTTGCCTCCCACCTACACAGCAGCGGCAGATTACCACAGGACAAGGATAGTTAGAGGTGCCTTGAGTCAAGAAGACACTGCAGGACAAGAATTTGGGGACTTCGTAAAGGGTTTTCTGCCGTTCTGGGGACCGGTGGCTAACAGCAGGAACATAAGGCAATTGACAAGGGTGGTTGAATCCACCGTGATTGAAACTGCTGGTGCCCTTAGTAACTTGACTGCTGAGCTCCAGTCGAATCGACTTATGACCCTTCAGAACAGGGCCGCATTAGATGTCATACTTGCAGACCGAGGTGGGGTATGTAGATTGATCCAATCGAGTTGCTGTGTTTTCATTCCAGATAACGCTCCAACAGTGTACCAGGCCATCTCTAAACTGCATAAGATTTCCGAATCTATTCATGTGGGTAAAGGAGATTGGTCTTTAATGGGATGGTTCTGGGAACTGATATCCGCCTGGGGATGGAAAATTCTGATGGTCATTGGGATGGCCTTAGCCATTCTTTTCCTGTTCTGTCTGTGCGTGCAGTGTGCTCCTGCAATATGTGGCCTCTGTGCTGCATCATGTATAAGGAAACCTGTATCAAGAGACGAGCTAAGTACTAGAATGATGTTACAGCAACATCTCAATGACTTTAGGAATATAGACCTGGACTCAGATTAGCATGAGATTAGGTTAAATTGCCTATGTAAGGGCAAAAGGAGGGTTTGTGGTTCTGAAAAATTCTGGACTTGAGAATAAAACTTCGTTGTAACATGACGAATTTAGTATCAAAAGACCGAAAATGACGGGTACACTATGTACAAGCATTTTCGTCATACTCCAGTGACGATTTCACCTCGAAATCATAATTTTCGTCTTGAACCCTTGGCTTCCTTTTTGTATACGGCAGCCATTTTCTGAGTTGCCCTTTACATAGGCTTATGATACAGCTAAATTCGATCCCAAAGGACACGTACACCTTAATTGACTTTCCTGTGACCTGGGCAAGTTGGAACCATTGCCTCAGGCCGAACCTGTTTGGTCAGTTCCTCTCCCAGTGGCCGAATGAGATAGCATCAAGGCACAACAGGCCATAAACCCATTTCTCATCGCACACACCCAGCCGAATCTTGCTCACACCTGTCCCTGCTCTTTTCTCTCTCACTTGCTTTATGATGGGGAGGTGCCCATTTTTATTGGGGGTCCACCGATATCTGATGAAATGTTGGGCCTTGCCGGGTGATTTGTTGTGGGCTGGACGAAGTGAAATATGGACATGTCATCATGACTCTGCTTTTCCTTTGTAACAAAGAATGTGAATGGTGTACTGTAAATTCGAAAAATGTTTGCCTAAAGCACAATATTTTGTATAAAAAGAGAAGCCTGACTTTGTAAGTTTGAGCAGTCTCCTGAGAATATACATCCCGTGTGTTGTACTTCTAGGACGCTTGTTACCTTGGTTGTAGCCCAAAAAATCGATCCTTGACTTCACCTAGAAGACTCTGAGTTTCTGTCGTCTGAATCAGGAAAGAACCCGAGGTCTTTGGGTGTACCCTGGCACCGCTGGGTTACCGGTTTGGTACCGGTTCTGAAAAACCCAGTACCTCACCATATGTCAAAGTTGGTAATAATTTAGCAGATATGATCTTTAGTAAAGGACCATATGACAGTGTAGTTAACTTCTTTTGTATAGTTCTAAATGCAGTCACCAAACTATTTGCTTTCCTAGTGATATCTTTCCTCTGTGGGAGAAAACTTCCACTATCATTAAATAAGATGCCGAGATACCGATAATTATCAACCTGCTCTAGCTGAGTTTGTTCCAGCATCCATTTGATTTTTTGTTTTCTGTTCTTTGTAACTACCATTATTTTTGTCTTTGCCTCATTTATTACCATTTGATTGTCTTTTGCGTATCTCGATGTTCGATCAATTAGTCTTTGCAGCCCCACTTTGGTCTGACTCAGCAGCACAACGTCATCCGCATACAGCAAATTTGACATATGTTTTCCTGCTAGCCTCGGTGGATGTGAGTTTACTTCATTTAGTGCAATGGTGAGGTCGGCTATAAATAGGTTAAAAAGTAGTGGGTCAAGGACACAACCCTGCTTTAATCCTCGTGTCACCGGTATTTTATTGGACAATGTTCGGCCATCACCAATCCTCACCCTGACCCAGTTTTCGGAATATAATAATTGGATACTGTTTAGTAGTGAGTCCGGAATTCCATAGTCCTCAAGTTTTTTCCATAGAAGATTCCTACTTACGAGATCAAATGCCGATTTGAAATCGACTAAACAAAAATAGAGGGACTCTTTTGCTAGAAGAGCTGTATCCATTAATACTGATAGGGTTAATATATTTGTTGAAGTTCCTAATCCTTTGATGAACCCGGTTTGATTTGGGGGTAAAATTTGCCTTCCTTCGACCCAACCTGATAAATTTGCTAATAAAATACCCGCAAATAGCTTTGCGTCCGTGTCCTGGAGAGTAATCAAATGGTAATTCTCGGGTAGTTGCCAATTACCCTTTTTGCAAATGGGAGATATTAATGATCCTCTCCAGGATTCCGGTATTTGCCCTGTTCGGACAACTACATTATACACCTTTGTCAGATAGGTAGCCCATAAATCGGGATCCTCCTTGTAGAGTGCAAACGGAATTCCATTAGGTCCCGGTGCTTCATCCTTTTGTCTCTTTATTAAATTAGCTACTTCGGTATTCGAGAAAGCATTTACTAGTTCAAATTCTTGTTTTTTTATCGACCTTCATTGTCTGTTTGTCACCCTGAGGCTTAGGTTCCAATTCAGCGTCTAGGATCTTTCTGAGGAATTCTGTCCAGTCCTCTTCCGTTATTGGTGAAGCTACCACAAGTTTATTAGGTCTATTCAAGCCATTGATAATTTTCCAAAATTCCCTGGAATTTACTTGATTACTTGCGTGAAACATTTTTGTCCATAACTCTTGCCGGATTTTATTTTTTTCATTCCACAATAATTTCCTCAAGTTACTGTTGGTGCTTTTAAGTTGGTTTCGAATTTCTTCCTTATTCGGGAGCCTGGTTAACTGCTTCCTCAGTTTATTACGAATCCGTCTAACTTTTTTAATTGTATATGGAAGGTTAATACTAGTGTCTTTTTTTCCATAGTAATCTGTTGATTTTTCCTACTACTTGGAGTAACCTCATTCAATTGGACTACCTTCTGTGTGAATTGTTCCCATTGCTTAAGTGCAGACTGCGTAGAATGTTCTTTAAAACACTCTTGAACTCATTTTTGGGCCTTTTTTTCCATGTCATCTTTATTGTCTGGTTTCCAAATAATTTTTCTATGGTTGATCGTATCGATCTGGCCATTTGTAGTTAAATAATTTTGGTGTTTTGAAAGTGCCATTTCCATTTCTAATATTTGTTGGCTATGGTCACTCTCGATCACTTTTTTTAATCTATAGGAGACAATTTTTTCAAAAATATTTATAGATAACAATGTAAAATCTATTCTTGATTTTGATTTTTGCGTTTGAAATGACCAGCCAGAGGGTTGATCGGTTGGGAACCTGCCATTTAGTAGTCTTAATCCCAGTGCTTCCACATCCTTCAATAGTTTTGTTCCAATAAGATTTTGTTTAGTATTTATGCTAAAGTCGAGCGTTTGTTCCGGGATTGACCATTCATAATTTTGGGACTGGATGAAATCGTCCCGTGTTAATTGTATCAGCAAGTTTATATTAAAGTCCCCTGTAACAAGAAAGTTAGCAGTCGGGTCAAGTATTGTTTGCTCCAATAGATACACAAATACAAAAAAGAAGACCAGGTCTATTGTGGTGTGCTGTAGTGTGCGGCAAATAGGATCACATGGATGCATGTGTGACAATTGTTGAGTCGCACTGGGCTATTCAGTTTCCCTTCAGACCACCCTCGTGGCGGAATTTCATCATATGGGAAAAAGCATTCGCTCCAAATGCCGCCCAACCGTCAACTGACGGTGCGGAAGAAGAAAGCGACGTATTGGGCCACAGTGTGCTCAATGGGAAATGCTGAATGGGTGCAGTGCTCTAATGATAGTGCTAACTAAAATTAACTACCCAAACTCAAGATAATAATTAATAAAAACAAGTGTGGGTGCCAAGATTAAAAACACGCCTAGTAGTTGAGGAGTAAAACTACTCTATGGCGCTGTGCAGAGTGGTCAACTAGTTTACAGCTTGATGGAAAAATACTCCAGCTTTCGTCAGGACCTAATAAATAATAAGCTACTGCAACAAACTATACTCAATATGTGAGATTACAAAAGAATATATTTGAATCAAAATCAATAACGTGATGTGTACTTGGAAGAATCAGTATCTGCCAGGAACTTGGAGCCCCAATGTCTGCTGGAGACAGGAAGGTAATCTTCTTCCTGTTAACAAAATACAAAAAGTACACACCGTATATTAAATTGTACACATAAAACCACATAACTCCACAGACACCGCCCAAACAAGACACACCTGCGGAGACAGTTTGCGTTCCACATAGCAACTAACATATTAGCTCAATCACACGGAGGCATTTCCTCCTAGTGATACTCACCCAGCTTTGTGTGGGTGACGACCTCACTTCACCCGGCAACCGCTCGGGAAGTAGAGGCCCCGCTCTGATCTGTAGAGAAGAAAAGGCACAGTCAACGCACAAAGCTTCTGTGTCCCACCAAATTGTACTACACATCTACCCCAAAAAACGTGTGATAGACACCAGACTGCCCCTCTATATATATACCTCAAAAAACACGGCCCATACCAGTAGCTCAGAGTTGACAATTAGCTCCAATAGATAACCTGCTAGAGAGGCACTTATATTCTTCAGTGATGAATGCTTAGATGGAATATATATGTTAAGTAATATTAACGTATTTCTATTTTTTTGCTCACTGGTTACATATTTTATCTTAACTGCTTGAATATTTGAGTTATTTGTGTCCAACTGTTCATGTTCAATTTGCAAGTCAATCATAATAAATATTGCCAATCCTCCGCATGGACATACAAATTTGCAGTATCTAATTGCAGGCACATAGTACCCTTTGTACCCTTGTAGAAAGAAAGGGTCAGTTTCACATGTCTCCTGCAGTGATATGATTTGATAGAACTTTGACAAGGAATCTATTCGAGCATTTTTAATTTTTTTGCATAATCCATTTATGTTCCAGGAACATATTCCTATCGGTTGCAGATCGTCCCTCCCTTGATCTATTTTGTGTTGGTTTCTATCCTGTCAGTGCTCATGTAGTGCTACCCCAATCCAATTTTCGTTTATTTGTTTTATTTCTACGGCTTTTATTTCTTCCATGTATTTTTCATCATCCCGATGTGTACTACCTAGGGTTTTTTTTAATATTGAATACACTGGGTTGTTCTTTATCTCTTTAAAGTTTTTTGTTGGAAGTTCTTCCTTTATAAATGGACTCGGATAAGGCTTAGACACAGGTTGACTGATTTTAATCCCCCAACTTTGAAAAACTTCTTGTTCCTGCATGATTTGATCCAGTAAGGAGACTGTATGTACAGTTAAGAGTGTAAGTGGTTGGGTGCCTTCCGGATTTTGTACAAAGCCTACAGTTTCAATATCTTTTGTTGTTACTTTTTCTAATGAAGGTATTGATTTCATTAGTTGTAGAATATTACTTCAGAATGTCGCTATTGCCTCTTGAGTCATATAATGGTGTAAGAATTATTTGGGGCGTCATCTTTAAAGGTAACGAGTCTGTCTTTTTTATGTCACCATTTTGATAGCTTTTATAAATAATTTGCTTTTCTTGACCAACTTTTGTAATAATTAGTTCTTCCTTGCTACATTTGTAGCCTTTAATGTCAGTCTCTTTTTTTTTTGTTAGAACAGTGTTAGCCACAGACTCACCTAACTGTTGTTCTATAGGATCTGGATGATTTCTTTGTTGCAGAAGATTTGTGGTTGAGTTCAACAAGTTATTTTGGTCTTGTCGAATTGTTCTCTGTAGTTTTAAATCTGAGCGATTTTTATCCCCATTTAATAAAGTCTTAGATTCTACTGAAGTCAACTCGTTCTTTTTTTCCTTCAGGTTACTTTGGATATCACTTACTTCGCTCCAGGATATACATCCATTTCCTTTTTGGCCGCATATTATTTTTACATCTTGAATTCTTTCATCTTGGTGTTGTTTTTTATTACATTTGGTTTGCCTTTGGGTCAGCTGTTGTTGATCCATAGTGTCTACTAAAGTAGTTGTATTGATTGCATGTAGTTTATTATCTATCTGGACTTTTGCCGACTTATTAAAGATGTCATAGTATCTTTCATTACTCTCCACCTTTTCGGACTGGATCCCCAGTATCACAATATTTTCTATTCCTGATTCTTCTTGCATTGATCCTTCATGGTTCATTTCTACTGAATGCTCCAAATTAGGATATACTTTTACTATATTTTCATTATTTACCTTATTTCTTGCCTTACGAATTTTTTTTCTTTGTCTCTTCGTTATTGATAATTTTCCTTATTTGTATTTATCTTTCCATGGGTCTCTTGCTTAGTTTTAGTTATTGATTCAATTTCCACATTCTGGGCTATTCTTTTTTCTATTTGCTTCGATTTGTTACCTTTCACTAATTCCAATTGGTTTCTTCCAGAATCATTAAGATGTTGACGTTTATTGTCCAGAGAGTAAGATACCTCCTCTTTATCGTATTTTTTGAGTACTAAGTCTTTGACGTCTTCCAGTATGGTGTTTACTACTTCTGGGATAGTTGAAAGTTTGTTTATGATTGGTTCACACGCGCATTCAAAGTAGTTGGAAGCTGTATTTTTTTGGACTTTGTTAATTAAGTTGTTTAATTCCGACAATTTTCGCTCTATTCCGCTGACTGCATTGGCCATTACTCCAAGTATTTCAATTTGTGTATCCATTTTGTTTGACTGATATGTCAATGCCCCTAATGTTAAGGTTGATGTTTGATAAAATATATCTCATGTGGCTCCTAGATCTTGACTTATTTTATTTTTTGTGTTTTGATCAAATTTTATCTTAGTAGGATGGTTTTTATTATCCATTTCATCAATGTGATGATCTCCTTCCAACTTTTTCTTTTTAGCTATACCATATGCAGTGTGTTCACATTGGCCTCCACTTTCAACATTTGTTCCCTTTGAGATTGTACGCTCTGCTTTTACATAATTCACGTCCTCATTTTTTTCCGTGAAGTTGAAAAGTTTTGGGATGAGACATTCTTGATTTCCGTCTATTAGTTCATTGCTTTTTCCAAATATTTTTAATGGTGTGGACTCCACTACTACCGCATACATTGTGTCGGTGTTAATTGCATTTACTAGTTTCCGCTTTTTCGTTATCTCAATTTTAACTTCTAATGGTATTGGAATGTCCCTCGTTGCTGTTCCTGTAAAATGTTCTTGTAGTTGCGAGTTTTGTGTTATCTCTTCCATCTCACTTTTATCCATATTCATTCCTTCTGCTTGTATTGGCTGCGATGGGCTATGATCTAATAATTCCCTTTTTAGGTCACTGATTTCACATAATGAGTCCTTTTGTTTTATCTTACTTATGATATTATTTTCGTCACTGGTTTCTAATGTTTCACTTTTTCTTCCTTCTAAGATATTTATTGGATCAATTGGGGTCTGTTATCGGTTTTTGATTGTGTCTGATTCCATTGACATGAGTACTCCGGCCGGATCAACCACGAAGTCGAATTTCTGTGGTATTTTTGTCGATCTTTCGAACATCCGAGCAATTGGTGAGATTAGGGTTTGGTTTCATCCTTTTAACTGTGCTTTTACCTTTTTTTGCACCTTAGGTGCTTGAGTTTTCCGGGTCCGCTTTGTCAGGGGACCTGTTGTTCTTTCCTTCCCAGAACGCATCCCCAGTTAACTTTTTATTAGTATGCTTGCCAAAGAATTCTGTACCGCTGATGTAATAGTTGGTGTGTCAACACAAGATGTTTGTTACAATGAAAACCGTTTTTATAATAGTGGTAAATCTTTAGCCTCTCACTTGTGCTAGTTTCATGACCAATGTCCCGTTTATTCAATTTGAGCCTGAAAGGGAGTTGTCCAAAGGGTGTAGTTCCACAATTGGTTCCTGTTTCCCTCTGGGCCCACTCTGCCGTGGCACCGTAGTAACACACCCTCAATAGGTTCCCTCCACTTGCTAAAGCCTGTATGCTTGTTTCCTCTGTGAGCCCAAAGCCCAAAGCCCAGATCCTGTCACACAATTTTATTGCCAATGCCTACTCCAGTACTAATGTCATTAGTGCCGCTATCACCAGGCTGCCCAGAATCGTTGCCAATGTCAGCACAGCTCAGCACAGCTCAGCGCAGAATTAAACAAGCAGCCGTGTAACATTCAGTTGGCAAATAGGCAAGTTGGCAAGTTGGCAAATCACTCAGCTCCAGGGCAATAAGGGCAATAAGGGCTATTAGGGCTATTACAGAGGTATAAAACACCTGCCGTCGGAGACTGATAGCGGAGGGCCTTAGGTGCAATGCAGTTAACCTGGCAAAGGAACGCAAACAAGATAGTCAAGCTCAAGTTACCTCTTCACCTCCTATGGGTATTCCAAGTCCTTCTATTCCCTTTTATTCCCTTTCCCTTTCCCTTTATGATCTGTTCCGGGGGGGAGCTCCTAAAGGGGCTTAGCACTCGCAAATCAGAACTCACCCTCGCTGCTCCGCTTCCTCCATTCCTATACAGGGAAGGGCAGGTCTGCTGGTATGCTGCTGCCAGGGCTCATTCCACACTCCACACTCCACAGCTACTGTCAAGACTCGGGTCTCTTCCGCTGAGCTCCGTAAATCGGTAGGTTGACTCACTCCTCCGCTCCTCCGCTCAGCTCCGTTCCACTCTCCACTCTCCCGCTCTTCTGCTGAGCTCCGTGGAGCGAGCTTTTTCCCGCGGGGATGGACGGAGATGGGCGGCGAGGGCCAGGCCCGGGGGTTTTCTTTCTCAGCTCCCTCCTCTCCCGCCTTCTACCTCTCTCTTGTCTGCACCGGAGCTGTCAGCCATCAGCTGAGGGAGCTTTGCGAAGTCGCGGGGGGACGATGGGCCAGGACCAGTACCGGGACTCAGAATCACTGCGCACTGCGAGGTATTACACAGTATCGCATGAGCGCGGTATGCCAAAAGCCGCCGCCGCTGCCGCGAATCTCCTCTGCTCCGCGACCACAGCTCGGCTCAGCTCCGGCTCAGCTACGTGGTCCGTGGTCTCCTGGACACAACTCGACTGCTCACGCTTCAAACTGCTCACTAGCGCCACCTGTTGCTCGAAATAGTTAGAAATAGCTGTTTGGATTTCAGCACAGAAAACAGAGTTCCGGAGAGCATTCGGGAGGAGCCTCCAGGAGAAAGCACGCTGATAGGAGTGGGGAAGGCGGAGACCAAGCTGAACTGGCGCATGATCAGAGAGAGTACGAGCCATGTTAGTAGCGGAGTGTGGTAAATTAATTCAATATTACCTCATCTCAGAATTTCTATACTTAATAATCATAATTTCAGTCAAAGCAAAGAGAGGAGTCTGTGGTACTTGAGTACAAAAAAGGGTCCAGTAACTCGAGTTAAGGGGAGAGCTCCAGCACCAAGCGGGTACAGGAGTGGTCTGCAGCTTTATTCACACATCAGAGTATTTATACAGTTTTCAGTCAATAGGCAAAAGAAGAAAAGAGAAGTGACAAGAAAAAAGGAAGTGACAAGCAGTAATTTCCAACAGATGTGTCAAGGTAGGGGCGTGTCTTGTGTCTCGTGAGAGGGCAAGCGATGTGTGGAAATGTGTTCTCGTTCAGTTGAAGGCCCTTCCTCATTCGGGGGTATATCTGTGGCTTAGAGTCAAGAACAGGAACCATCTTGTGTAAAACAGGAACTATCTTGCTGGTTCTGGGAATTGGCTGAACCACAAGAGTCAAAATGAGGAACTATCTTGTGTAAAACAGAGACCATCTTGCTGGTTCTGGGAATTGGCTGAACCACAAGAGTCAAAAAGAGGAACTATCTTGTGTAAAACAGAGACCATCTGCTCTCTGGCTTGCAGTCAAGAACAGGAACTATTTCTTAAAACAGGAACTATCTGCTGCTGGTTCCCAGACTTGGCAGAACCATAGAAATGTGTGGTCAATGAACGGGGGTGCCAGAGGCAGGGTGTCTTGCTTGTGGGGCTGAAGACAAAATGGATGTCACACACAAAATGGGTGCTTGTCTAAATGAGAAAAATAGCTGTCAGGCAGAAACAGGGAAATGATGGGGCACAATTGTCAATTTTATTTCCACATTCCCTCCTTGCCCCAGAGTGTACCTACATTATATCTCAATTTGCATGAGATCATCTATACATTCTTGTAGCATAATTCTTTCCCTTTCTCTCTGCTGGACAAGTGGTTTAGGAATGCAGTTTGCAGCGCATAGACCGCACAGGGCAGGACCATATTGGATGCAAAGGCAGCATACAGTTATTATCAGGAATATTATACCTGCTGCTGACAGCAGTTGCCATCCCCAGGACGATATTATCTTCCAGAACCAATCAGACCACGTCCAAGTGCCAGGTTCTTGATGTAAACTTACGGCTATCTTGTGTAATTTTGTTATGACCGTGTATACAGATGGGGAATTATCAGGAATAAATATACAGCAGCTAGAGCCTATAATTTTACAGGCTCCGCCTCTGTCAGCCAGGATGATGTCAAGGACAAGGCGATTTTGGAGAGTAACCAATCGTATGGCGGACTGCTCCTGGATTAAGCTCCCCAGGGCAGACTCCGTCTGGTTTACAACAGCCTCTAAGGTCCTTGTCAACCTGCGTATAAGCTTGCTTTTCTGTACAGGGCCAACAAAGAAGAAGAACCCTTTGTTAAAATCTGTATACTGTTCCCATGAGGTTTCTGTTTGGTCAACCAAGGAGGTATTGATCGTTCTTTTATGTCTGACATGGGGCACTAGGACGTCTCGGTGGTAAGTGGAGGGGGCCACAAAGACAGGGGGTAACAGGAATGCTATATAGCAAGTTCCCCCCCAGTTTAAGGGCAGCTGCACCTAGGCCGTTTGGCCACAGATGAAATAAGTATGGCGAGATGCTAGAAATGAGGACTTTCCTCTGTCTTCAAAACTTATAGTGGTATGACAGTCACTGTGTCCTAATGGAACAGAGCCATTTTTCTGGATGCACAGGTGTCCTTTTACTGGTGAGACCGAGATGGAAGGGGGACCAGCATTCTTTTTAGGTTTGGTATTTAAGATCTTGTAGGACATGGTCATGTTCCCATGCTTGTATTCTTCACTTTCTAGGACTGTACCTGTCGCCTGAGGATTTCCATCCTCATTTGGGTAACAGGCAGCATTAAGTACCTTGTTTAAGTCCCCCCAAGGCCACCCATTCTTGCATGAATTATTTTCGGCAGGGCAGGAGGTGGGGGTAGTATTGTCAGCTGTTATTAGGGCGAACCAGGCTTCACAAGTTCCATTATAGGAAAATGGAAAGGGGAAAAGAGGCATCCCTCCCTGGCCTGATGAGTGTAGTGTAACATCGGTATAAAGGTATTGTTTTGCAAGGCTAGTCTATGGGCTTGTTCATGAGGGGGTAGGTCATGATATGTGTGTTCCTGAGTGCTGTTGGGTGCATGAGAGGTGTGTGGTGTTGGAGGAAAAACAGTGTGGCGGATCCAACCAAGACACGTCATAATGGTTATGAAGAAAAACAATATCATTAAACATATGATAGAACCACTACGCAATTTCTTAAAGTTCTTGTTTCTGCGTTTCATGCTATCTTTTTCCCACATAGTCAAGGTGTTTAAATCCATCCCCATGCTCCAACCACTTCACCACTGGACCTGCGCCCAGTGGACTTAATTAGCCAGAGTCCGGATGGCAGACCTCAACTTTGATTTATATTCTTGTTGTGGGGTCAGTTCCAAGGGCACAAAAGATTGTTCTGTTACAATGTCACTAGGGTTGGCAGTGTCGCCGGCAACAGTGTCTCTTTGTCCAAAATATTTCCGTCAGTGGCTCGCGTGTAGCCAGCCCTTCCTGCCTTCGACCTTCACCGCCGTCCGCGTGGTTAGGAGCGCGAGCTTCAGAGTCTTCCACCTGGGCTGAAGAGGACTGGTCCTGTCGAAGTTTCTTATCATCACCCAGTCGCCGGGTCGGATGGTGTGTTCTCCAGGGGCGGTTTTGTCAGGGAAGGCTGCAGAGACCTGTGAACAACAAGATTGGAGTGCAGACATCAAGGAAGCCAGGTAATCAGTCAATATTCTGCTGTCTACATCAGTAATTCTTTTAGGCACTGGCGTACCCCACATATTTGGTGGTCTGCCAAAGACCACCTCATATGGAGATAAACCAGTTCTGGAATGTGCTACCATACGCATGTAGAAGAGGGCAACCGGTAAGGCTACCATCCAGTCCACGCCTTTGTCTGTACATATCTTGGCCAATTTTGTCCTCAAAGTCTGGTTGTGTCTCTCTACTAGACCTGCTGCTTGAGGATGTTTTACACAGTGAAATTTCCAAGTGTACTCTAACAGAAGAGACACTTGCTTCATGAGTTCAGACGAGAAGGGCTGGCCGTTGTCTGAGTAGATGACGCGGGGCAACCCATATCTCGGGAAATATTCTCTTACTAGTTGCTTAGCAGTTGTCGTTGCAGTGTAATCTGGGACGGGATAGGCTTCTGTCCATCTGGTCAGAGCACATACTACAACTAGCACATACTTGTAACCTCTCCATCTCTCCATCTGGATATAGTCCATTTGGAGAACTTCAAATGGATGGTCAGGGGGTTGGAAACCACCCTGCTCCACCTTTGTGCCTTTACCTGGGTTGAACTGATTACAAATCATGCACGTTTTAACTTTTTGTTTGGCTGCAGCTCTCAAATGTTTATTGTGCCATATGTTCTGTATGCTGTCTAACATTGCTTTTTCTCCCAGATGCGCTGGTGCATGTATGGTGTTTATTATAACCTGTACCATAGCATCCGGCAGAAACCATACTGCTTTTTCAGGTGTCATCCAACCCTGATCTGTAAGGACCCCTCCTTTGTCCTTCCATTATAGCAGTTCCTGTGGTGTGGTGTGACTTTGGACATCCTGGATGTCACAAAAGGGGTCTCGTATTGCGTATTGGCGGTGTAGTATTTTCAATTCTGTCTTTGCTGCTAATTTGGCTGCACTGTCTGCGGAATCATTTCTTTTTGATATTTCATCGGTTCCTTTTGTGCGCGCTTTACACTTTAATACTGCAACTTTCGCTGGTAACTGACTGGCCTCTAAGAGGGCAGTGATGAGTGTAGCATGCTGTATTTTAGACCCGTGTGATGTGAGGAATCCTCTCTCTTTCCATAATGTGCCGAAGTTGTGTACAACCCCGAAAGCGTACTGTGAATCAGTGTAAATGTTAACTGATTTTCCTTTTGCTAAGTGACATGCTCGTGTTAGTGCTATGAGTTCGGCTGCTTGTGCCGACAGTATCTCTATCTTGTGTGCTTCCAAAGTGTTTGTACCATTTGTGATGGCATAGGCTGCTGCTAGTTCTCCAGTGGGGAGTCTCATGCAAGAACCATCAACAAAAAGTGTCATTTCTGCCTTAGAAAGGGGAGTATCTTGTAAATCTGGTCTGGGTTTGGTCACTAAATCAATTATGTCAAGACAATCTTGAAGTTGTTCAGTAGGAGAGGTCAGTGGCAACAGTGTTGCTGGGTTTAAAATGTTGCATCGTCTAATCTCAATATGTGGCTGAAAAAGCGTCATCTCATATCCGGTGAGTCTGGCTATTGTCAGATGCTGTGTTTGCGTTCTGTTTAGCAGAAGTTCTACAGCGTGTGGGACCTGGACTATCAGATGATGTCCCAATACAATAGCATCGTTTTGTCTAATAGCTTGTGCAGTAGCTGCTACTGATTTTAAAACATGCAGGTAATGCTTGTGCTACTGGATCTAATGTACTTGAAAAATAACCACATGGTCTATGTCTGTCTGCTTGAAGTTGGGTCAGGACTGATAGTGCTGTACCTGAGTTTTCTGTTACAAACAAGGTAAAATATTTGGTGTAATCAGGTGTTGCCAACACTGGGGCTCGACACATAGCCTTTTTAAGAGACTGAAAAGCTTGCGTGTGTTCATCTGTCTAGGGTAATTGTGGAGTAGCGCCAGCTTCGAGTGTTGTCAGTTGCACTAATGGTTTAGAAATTAGTGCAAATTGCAGGATCCACTGTCTCTGAACCTGTCTAGTGCATCATTTATAAGTTCTAGACTAGTGTGGTCGGATGCGGAATCTAATAAGTCAAAAAGTGAAACTGGTACATTTCTTTCCTCTGCTTGTATGTGTTTTATGAAACAGCAAAGGAGGACCCTATACATGTGCATTTTTACAGGGTGTGATCTTCTTGTAGTCATAGCGTTAATGGCTCGTGAGTTCTCTCCAGTACGAAGAAACTAAGAGGCCGCTTGAAGAAACGTGTCAATTGCTGGTAGATGTCTTATTTCTTCCCAGGAGTCATGAAGTATTTTACTTATTCGGCCCGCCTCCCCTGTGTTGCTCGGAGTCGGGTCATTGGGCAGTCGGGAATTGTTTTACCTGGGTCTGGACCTACGGCACCCCCTTCTGGAGTGAGAGGTGGTGTGTTATGTTGTAAAAGGGGCGGCGGAGGCAGAGGGTGCTGAATTACTGGAACCTCATATGGAGGTGGAGTATCTAAGAGGAAATTGGTGAAAGTATCCTCTGGTGATGGGGCGGTAGGTTGTGTCTTAGGTGGTGCAATGTTAAGGTTTTCAGGTGCAGATGGCAATACAGGATAAAAACCAGTAGAAATGGCTGATTGTTCCCTTTTATTCCTTTCACTAACTACTTCTTTCCCTATTTCTTGTAACTGTTCTTTCTTGGCCTGCTCTGACATTCTCTTACCCTTTTCAACTTTATGCAATTCCTTCTGTTGCCTCTTATGGGCTTCTTTTCTCCATAATTCCACCGAGTCACTTTGTGACTGGCGGACTCCCTTTTTCTTCCACAACTGTTCCTCTAATTTTATAATAAATTCCATGTCAAAAGTACCATTTTCAGGCCATCTATATCTGTGTTCTAGGTCTTTAGTATAATCCACCCATAAATCACAATAAATAATTGCACCAACACCATGTTTTGCATACATGAAGTGTCCTGGAGTATCCTGAGGAGGAAGGGAAATTTCCTTCTCAAGAATACTCCTTTTGGTTGCTATCTTACGTATTTTCGAGAAAATAGGCATGATGGCAAGACTTTTCAAAGATTTAACAAACAGAACATATATCTTTACCGTTCCCACGAAAGTGGTGAGTCCGTCTTTTATACTAGTTTAGCAGTCCTCACAAAATGAGTGAGAAACCACCAAAAACATGTATCTTTACCGCAGCCACAAAGTGGTGAGTCCGTCTTTTATACTAGTTTAGCAGTCCTCACCAAAGATAGGTTAGAAACCAACAAAAACATGTATCTTTACCGCACCCACAAAAGCTGTGGGTTCGTCTTTATACTTTTCAGCAGTACTCACCGAAAAAATAACTGGAAGGCCTCTTGAAGATCTTGAAATGCACGCAGCTTCTAAGGTGGGGCTCGCAGAACCTCGGACTCGTCTCTTCACAGGTTGGGCTCTGGGTCAGGACGTTCTGCAATTTTCCTCACCGCCTCGTGTGGATGCCGGGCCGCAGTCGGTCCCCCTCTTCGCCTCGAGGGAGTTAGCGGGAATTCCCCGCGTTGTGCACTTTGAAGTCCGTCAAAGGTCAGGAGGGGACAGTACCGGGTCCAATATCGCCGGCGCGTGGGGAAAAGGGAACGTCTCTGTTCGGGCACCAATTAATGTGGTAAATTAATTCAATATTACCTCATCTCAGAATTTCTATACTTAATAATCATAATTTCAGTCAAAGCAAAGAGAGGAGTCCGTGGTGCTTGAGTACAAAAAAGGGTCCAGTAACTCGAGTTAAGGGGAGAGCTCCAGCACCAAGCGGGTACAGGAGTGGTCTGCAGCTTTATTCACACATCAGAGTATTTATACAGTTTTCAGTCAATAGGCAAAAGAAAAAAGAGAAGTGACAAGAAAAAGGGAAGTGACAAGCAGTAATTTCCAACAGATGTGTCAAGGTGGGGGCGTGTCTTGTGTCTTGTGAGAGGGCATGCGATGTGTGGAAATGTGTTCTCTTTCAGTTGAAGGCCCTTCCTCATTCGGGGGTTTATCTCTGGCTTAGAGTCAAGAACAGGAACCATCATGTGTAAAACAGGAACTATCTTGCTGGTTCGGGGAATTGGCTGAACCACAAGAGTCAAAAAGAGGAACTATCTTGTGTAAAACAGAGACCATCTTGCTGGTTCTGGGAATTGGCTGAACCACAAGAGTCAAAAAGAGGAACTATCTTGTGTAAAACAGAGACCATCTGCTCTCTGGCTTGCAGTCAAGAACAGGAACTATTTCTTGAAACAGGAACTATCTGCTGCTGGTTCCCAGAATTGGCAGAACCACAGAAATGTGTGGTCAATGAACGGGGGTGCCAGAGGCTGGGTATCTTGCTTGTGGGTCTGAAGACAAAATGGATGTCACACACAAAATGGGTGCTTGTCTGAATGAGAAAAATGGCTGTCAGGCAGAAACAGGGAAATGATGGGGCACAATTGTCAATTTTATTTCCACAGGAGGTGAGTCAATTTAGGACATCCAGGGAGGTGATCCAGAGATCTATGCGTGACCAACAGCTGCGGGCGCAGGTGCCTCGGGTCATAAGTAACGCCAGGCATTGAATAATGAGTTGTTGATAAGGAATGATTGAAGGAGAGCGGAGGAGCGGGTGGGATAAGTCTCCCCTCAGAGAAGCGCTGCGGGACCCAAGGACGAAATAAGGTGCCATACGTGAGGAAGAAGTCAGGGTCGTCTGAATTAGGGCTGTACACGGCTGCGATTGTCATGGGCTGGGACAAAAGAGAGCCATGTAGGAGAACATAACGCTCTTTGGGATCCGTGATAACCTGCGTCGTGCTCCTTGGTGGCCCCTTTTGTATCAAAATTGATACCCCGCGGGAATAAGAGGAGGAAAAGGAAGAGTGGGATTCCCCCCAGTGGCGAGATTGAAGTCGGTGCAGGACGTTGATAACAGATGGGTTTCTTGTAATAGGCATATGTCCACTTAATGGCGGATTAAATGGGAGTGAATTAGCCTGGCCTTGCGAGGGTCATTGACAACGCGAATATTCCAGGTCCAGCATATAGTGTCAGCCATTAAACGCTATTCAAAGGAGGAATGGAGCGGCAAGTTCAGTCCGTGACCTAGATCTGGTTTGTGTAGCAATAATAGGTGTATCTACATAAACAGTTTGCTGAGCAGCCACAGTGAAGTGCAATTGAGCCAGCCAGTGCCTACATGTGTTGAGAGTCTGTCCATGAGGAGCGTCACTGAAATGGAAAGAAGGATAAGACCAACAACGTCGAACCAAAAGGTGCCAGCCTACAGAATAGTGAGGTGCATTGTACAGGCATATAACCATAACTGAACATAAAAGTACAGTGTTGTGTGCTGAAGAGAAACACAAAATGAGAACAGAAAAACGTAGGCAACCCACAAACCCAATCTTCTCCCACGCATCCAAGAAGAAGCAATACAATAGTCCAAAAAGGAGAAGAAAATTTCCTGACGGATCCTTAATCCCACCCCCACAACCAAAGATCATTACCAAGAGACCCTCTACCCCGCACCCACTCCAACCCCCCAGGCTGAGACTCCACCCATTTCCACCCCAGGAACCCACAACTTGGAAAAAGGGAAACCATGGTGAATAAGGGAATCATCCCGTGAGGGCATGGCAGGACTCCCCAAACTCCCCCGCAGAAAAGCAGGGTGGCCAAGCTACCGGAGCTTCAGACAACATAGTGAAATAGATAGCCATAGCAATCTAGGAGCTAGAAGGTGAGGTGCGATGAGTTTTATCGAGTTTCTTGGCGAAAACAAGAGCGTCTCTAAGATCTGAAAAAACATGTGTCTTTGCACCCTGCCGGACCCTCAACTTTGCTGGGTACACCAATGAGTAGGTGACTTCGTGGTTTTGCAGAATTCTCTTGGCTGGAAGGAATTCACTTATACTGCAATGGTGTAGTCTGGATAGAATGAGAGCAAGCTGCCCTGGTGACTTATTTTGCTCTTTTCTCTGGCTTCGTGTAAAATAACGTTGCGGTCTCTGAAATTCAAAATCTTTGCAATTATGGGGCGAGCAGGCAGTCCGGGTCCAGGACAGGGGCCGAGGAAGCGATGCGCCCGTTCAACAATAAAGACGGGGGAGAGAACGTCACCAGTGAGTTCCCTGAGGAGCTGGTCCACAAAGTCCTCCATGCAGGAGATATTGGTGGACTCGGGCACTCCTGTGATGCGGAGGTTGCTCCACCGGGAGCGGGCTTCCAAATCCTCATTTTTATTCTGAATAATGTCATGGATTTTGTCCATTTACAGCAGCTTCTGGCAATCCTGAGTTGCGGCGTCTTCAGCGTCTGACACCCTGGACTCAACATGTAGGAGGTGGGAGTTGTGAGAGTCCACCGGGCCTTAACCAAGTCCAGACATGCAGACAGTTGGTCCAGTTGAGCCGCGATTCCAGTGACAGTGGACTTGACATCAAGCATAATTGCAGTCAGGTCGTCGTCACGAGCCGGGGGGCCTCCATGTTGGCAGCAGGATCAGCGCAATCTGATCCCGCACTGTCCTGGCGCGCATATCTGCGCTACTCGAAGGGGATTGCGAGTTGCTTTGGGTCAGTCCTCCCCATGGCAGGTTAAGACAGAAAAAAAAAGTAAAACCCGGGAATAGGAGAGGAGAGGGGAGCCAAGGTGTGCAGGCGCAGTTAGCACAGATTGTGAGGGCAGTCGCCCATCAGACACTAATGGTAAGGGTGGCAGGATCTCGGTCTCTAGGGGGTGGCAGCAGTCAGTCCAGGCCACTGGAAGACGATGTTTAATGGCAGAGCGGTGTGGCGAGCGTCTCAGGATCCGAAACGACAGCCCGCCAAGATAGCACAGGTAGGTTAGAATATATGACCAGGGGACGCACTTAACAACCAGTGGGTAGAGCAATAGATCACTGAGACAGAGGGAGAAAATTGGATTAGCGAAGAAAGCTCCAAAGGGTGCCCCGCAATACCCGCTTCAATAGACACCAGCAAAGTTATAGGCCTCAGTACCACAGCAGCTTGAAACAGGCAGCGACAAAGAGGTGTCACTACAAGCAGAAGGCAAGGCAGGCCCTAAAATTCCAGGTTGACAGAGCAGCCCCCGTAAATAGCCACACGCCAGCAGATGTCAGCAGTGAAGAGGAGGGGCAGGCCCCGGGTTATGCGTGACGGTGAGAGGAGCTCAGGGCAAGGTCCAAGGCAGAGCAGGCACCAGACCCCCAGGCAGCAAGTATGGTGAATTTGTGTTGAGGGCCTCTGGGGTGGGGCGCAGAGTTCCAGGCCCGGGATCAGCCGTGAGGCCCACCGGCTGATGACTAATCACAGCGCCGAGGCTGGCAGGGACTGAAGCATTGGAAAACACAACTGGTGCAGGAGGTAGGCACAGCAGGAAGGCCCTTGAAGAACGGGGATGACGCCAATAAGTGTGTGTCCTGGGTGGCGCGATGACGGCCTGGCAGGCCTCTGAAGGTATCAGCCGGGGTGGATGCATGGGGGAGCTTCGTTGGGCAGCAGTGCAGGGACGCCGCCGGGGTACGCGACAGGCAGGGGCAGGTGCAGAGGGGGGGCAAGGGAGGCACACGGCACGCGTCGCGAGGCCCAGGAGCCTGTAGCCAGTGGTGCCAGAGCCCGAGGAAGTTTAATGGGGCGTTAGATCAGCACAGGGCCCTGGCCAAAAGGTACTACGCATGGGCTCCCTTCCCCGCCGCAAACAGCACTCAGAGTGCGGCCATCTTGCAGCTGGCCAAGCCATGCAACCCCAAAATTGAAATAAGTTAATTTGTTTCTTTTTTTACATTTATAAGTGGTGAGCATAGGTAACTGCGCACAAAATACATATTATATAAAATGCAAATTAAGAAAAATAATAGATTGATAATTGCTTTGGTGAGTGCTCATTAAAAGTTCATTTTTCAGAACGGTGGAGAAGGCCAGAATCAGTGGAGTTAATCTTAGACATTTTGGCAAGGAGTTCCTTATTTGTGATGCTTACATGAAGAATGACTGATGTGCTGGGATTTGGAGTTTTCAATGCTCAGACAGGATCTACTTCTGTGCTGGGATTTGAGGGGTTCCTTACCCGACAGGTTTTACTTTTGGTAACCAGGGTTTCGTCAAGAATGGTTATATGAGTTGACCTAATATTAACAGAGTAATAAAGTGTGTTCCACTAGTCATCATGATCTTTATTTGTCAGAGGCCGTCATAAAAGTTCACACATGGATACAGTTCACATAAAAACATAAAACAATTACATCAATAAACCTTATTAAAATCATTGGATCATTACTTGAGTATCAACTCGAGAAATCATCATAAGTCACAGAGTTTTGCAGTATGGCCGGAGGCATTGGCTTATATTCTTGAGTTCCAGGAGCACCTCGTTAGGAAGGCACATTAAGTTAGAGGGTCGAGCTAAAATACTTGTGGACATCACATTGCTAACAGCAATAAACAATACAGTGCAGATCTCAGGGCCAAACACTACTCTGTCGGATTCTCCATACCCCCACTGAAAAACGGGACAAAGCAAAACAAGTTGAGGGTGTTGTGTTAGATCTCAAAACTCTGGAGACAACCCTATAATTCCTGACCTGCATACAAAGTGGAAGTTTCAACTTCTTTTTATTATTTGGATAATGTTGACAGAAAAATAATATGTAATTAATGCATTTTTTCACCTGAGGACAAAACGGACAGTTCCACCAGCCAAATACATAATCATTCCAGTGCAGCGTGCACAGAAACATTCAAATACCAACTTTGTCTTCACCTCCCATTTCAACTGCTAAACTAGCAATTCCTTTTTGGCTGCATCTTCAACCCAGTCTTGTCATTATTTATTTTCCTTATTCGTGTGTATATTTGCATTCTAGACTAACTTAAGAATAAGTTATTTGGGACTTTCATTTTTTTTACAGGCAGTGTGTGTGTGTGTGTGTGTGTGCGCGTACATATAAATACATAAGTGACTCCTAAATTGCTATATGGTTTCCCAAGCTGCCCTCATATACTTGACTAGTGCAAATTAATTTTCTTGAAGATCAGAATTGAACAGAGTAATAATTCACTCCAATAAAATCATTCTTTCAAATACCTTTTTCTATGCCTATTGTACAATCGGCAAAACGACAATATGCAGCTCAATAACTCATACATGGTGCTATTGTGACATACATTGTTCATAAATTGATTTTCATACACCAGGCTTCTTGGTGCGACTCCTGCTAATGGCTATGCACCCAAATTCCTAAATACTACTGGATGTACTAGTTCTAAGCAAATATCCAGCTGCTCTGTAGATTTAAATCCCAGATATCTTTGTACCAACATACTTTTACATACTTTACCCACATCGTGTTGTCATCACATTCCCAGCAACATTTCATGATTTTACATTAAAAATATAGTGCCAGCTGTTGCAGGATCATCGAATTGTAGGCTAGACCTGTGCTATCTTTGGCGTCTTGCATATGCATTATTCGTGGGACACTACTTTTTTAAAGATCTAATAGGCTATCCAGTTGCAGTTTTGTTACTCCAGTTTGTCAATAGCCTGGCTCAAAAGATCACCAGGAAAACTGCTGCTTGATATTCAGGGTCCTTTGAGCAAAGATCCCACATTAAACATGCTATGTGAGTAATTCTGGGAAAGCCAACATTGGGTGTGAAGGGTATCAAAATCAAACAAACCAAAGTACCCATGGCTTTGCCACATATAAGGTGGTAGAGAGACATTCAGTACAATATGCTTCAAGAGACACTGAGACAAACCATCCTCCAAATCTACCATTCAACTTGGACAGAGCTCCAGTCTACTGGCAAAGTACCAAACTACTCATATGTACCCGAGGGAAGGGGGCGTGGCTAACCAGCAAGCATGGCGGCCACAAACTGACAGAGCTCCCATGCAGGATCCAATTATCCTTCAATTACTGCTGAAACCTGGGGCTATCCACCTATAGTCTTTCCCCCTGCCCATGCAGGACACCAGCGATGACACGCAGCAGCAAGGGTGACCTTGAGGAAACACACAGTGCTGTACATGAGAAAGCAGCACCATACTGAGTATGCTGCACGTGGCTGGTGGTCGCAGCCTGGCCTGAGGATCCCGCCTGAGGTCTTATATCGGCTGGCTCTGGGGCCCTGTCCGCGTTCTCGCAGGGGGTCCTACCGAGATCTACAGCCTTGCACTTGCCATTGAGAGAGGAGGGCTGTGGTCTGTGGCGACATTGACGGAGCCCGCTGAGATCCAATGCCTGTGCCCTGATTAGACTGGTGTTGGAGACCAACTGAGGCTGGCCCAGCCTGGAGACCCTGTTGAAGGTGATCTGGAGATGGCTCGGAGCCCCATTGGGGGCGTCCTTGTGTGCTGGAGACCCCTGGTGTGCCTACTGGATAACGCTGTGGCTGACCTTGGCTCCCGGCTGCTCGCTGGTGTTCTGCTGCGGCTTTGCTGAAACTCGGGAAATTGCCTCCACTAACGAACATTGGAGCATCCGACCTGTGGCCTTGGTAGCAACTCTGCAGACAGTAGCTGTGAATCCCTGAAGCACTTCTGACGTGGCTATCGTCGGCATTGTTGCTGACCTTGGCCCCCAACTAAATACCAGTAATCCGTCACAACCTGCCTGAGACCTGAGGAGCTGCCTACAGTGGCGTGCATTGGAGCACCCTGCCTGAGACCTCCGCGATGTCGTTGCAGACTGTGGCTATAATCCCCTGAGGCCCTCCAGGACAATTGATCAGAGGTGAGGTGGTGCTGTCCCGGGGCATCGGAGTTGATATGCTGTGATTGCGGCTCTTCCCATTTTGAACTGGGAGGCGAAGGAGCCCCAGGGGTAACCAGAGAATGGGGCATTGGGTTGACCCCTGGGCTCACCACTAGTAACACTGACACTGGGAGCCTCTCCTGCCTTGGTCAATGGAATAGATTGCATGAAAGTGGCTCCAAATGTTGTAATAAGTGGAGCGTCAGTGTTGTCCTTTTGTCCATACACATACCTGATGGAGTCTAATAGATAGAGGAAGTCAGAGCGTATGGCACTACATCACTAATACATCTATGGTGTAATAGAATAACCTTTCCCCCATTTTGGTGCTGAGAACTTTGGAGTGGATGATCGGACTATCATTTACCCTGAAACAGTACATTCCCAGTATGTCCTGAAGACAGTAACGTTAGTAGACCACCAACTGGGCGGCTCAGGGGACAACCCATTAAAGAGAGAATATATGAACCCACAGGCTCCGGATGGGTCCAACTGCATAACTGAGAGCTACTACACTACAGCAGCAATATCCAGCATTGGGGACACATTATCCCTTTGGGTGTGTCATTTCCACTGAGATAATACACGGGCTGATTACCTAATACACTGGTGACATGTGAAGCACTCTCATAGTGTAGAGACCTGAATTAGGCTGTGCCGAATGAACAAGGGGTAGGACAGAAAACACACTCTATTGATGCCACCCCATTGACAGCTCTAATAACACTAAGCATTCACTACATGTGATAAAATGGGGTGCACAAAGTGGAAAACGTCTGAAATGCCACCAGTAGAACTATCGTCCCAAGGAGACCCAGACTCAGCCTCTCGAACGTCATCGACAAGCTGTGTCCCAGGACAAATATGACGCCCGCACCAGACAAATTAGACCTAATCCTACAGGAATTAAGAGACTCATGTCAATCTATAGAGCACCAAATTGGCACTCTTACCACCAGCTTCACTCTCCTGAGGGCTGACCACAACAAACTATCAGAAGCGGTCAAAAATAATAAGCAGACTCTGTTACTACTACTACCACAACATAAAGAACATGCAGAACATATATCCCAAATACAAAGACAATTAGCATGCCTCCTTGATAAGGCTGAAGATGTGGAAGGCAGGACTAGACGCAAAAATGTCTGTATAATAGGACTGCCGGAACACAGTGAGGTCCCCAATATGACCCAATTCATAGAGCAATGGCTATGGGATCAAATAGCCCCAGAGGGACTGTCACATTTTTTTTGGGTGGAAAGAGCACACCGGATCCCGTTGGGCAGGCCCACATCTGGGACTTCACCTAGGCCAATGATAGCCCGTATTCTAAATTACAAAGACAGCAATCTCCTACTCCAAAAAGCCAGAGAAAAAGCACCGATACAATTAAAAAACCATTGGATCTCCCTCTATCCAGATTATACTGTCCTAGCTCAATGACTACGGGAGCAAGAATTGGCATTGGCGGCAGCTGCTTCCATACGAGAGACTAATCAAGCATTGTCACCGGAACACTCAATTGATAATCTGCTATACTCTGAAAGTAAAGACATTTTATTGCCCTCGATTACTCCACAAATAGTGCAGGACTTATTTGGTTAAAGATGTGCAGAACTGGAAAACGAAGTCCTACGATCATTGAAGCATGGCCCTGTGTGCCGAAGGGAAGTGAGGCATTGTTAATGAGCATGCATTTTGTCTTTTTTCTCCCCAGGTTTCTCCTATTCCTTTCGTATCAAGGGGTACTGACACAAGTGTAGCTCTGTCTGACAATGAGACATTATAAAAAGTATAGTAACCATCCCCGCCTGCAGTAACTGCATATTGTAACTGAATGGAACCTCAGTTTGTTTTAAATGATGTTTGGACTAGCATAGTTCAAGCGCTAGTCCTAGAATTGGGTGTTGTAGTTCAGATAGATCTGTTAGGTTCCTGGCTTGCCCCACTCCATAATGCACACACTACTTATCGTACACACCTGAGCTACTGTATCACAACCACACAAAATTCTGTATGGCTATGTTGGGTAAATACAAAGTGATAACATGGAATGTGAGGGGGATGGGCTCAGTGCATAAGCGTCATAGAATCCAAGCTCAATTAAAAAGACGTAAAGCACAGATTGCCATAATTCTAGAAACCCATTTTACCGACTCCGAAGCAATTAAATTGCGTAAAAAATGGAGAAGCCAAATATTCACCATATCCTACTCCGCATTTGCGAGGGGGACACTCATATGGATTAGTCACAGAGTACCTTTTGTTATTCTTGAGCAGCGCAAAGACACGTTAGGATGCTACATGCTTATACACGGTACACTAGACGGAATCCCTACAGTTATTGGCAGTGTATATGCTTCAAATTATGACCAGGATGACTTTCTTACTAATCTAAAGGTAGTGCTGGCGGACTGGACAGACATTCCATGGGTTCTCGGGGGGGGGGACTGTAACTCAATTCTGGATGACCAGCTGAATCTCTCCCACCCCCAGGTTTGGGGGGCTGCTTCCATAAAACTAGCAGAATCTCTACAGTCATATGCCAAAGGCTGGGAGACGAAGGACACATGGCGCCTCCAAAACCTACTAGCCGTGAATACTCTCTATTCTCCACCGCACAAACTACCCACTAGATTAGGCAGAATATTCTGCTCCTAGTCTCTCAAACACTTACCGACCATAATCCATTTTCTCCCATTCCACCCTGGAATGGGGGAAAATACCAAGCCGGTCCCAACCTGGAGACTATGGCTGCAGATGCTAGAGGATGCTGTGTTTCGTGATAAATTAGGAACGACCACTACCAATTATTTCAATGAAAATGATAACTCTGCCTCTTCTCCCCTAATAGAGTGGAATGTATTTAAATCAATAATCCAAGGTGCAGCAATAGGAGCAAAGGTGGGGGCCCGTCAGGAAATACATAAGAATCTTACAGCACTTGAGGCCTCTCTAAATAAACTTGAACGAGACGCGAGTAACGATCTCTCTAAACAAAAGAACTTATAAGAAGCATGAATACAGCATGCTGAACTTCTTGTGCAACTTATGTTGATTGACTATTGGGCGTACACCCAACATAGGCATGCAGAAGCAGATAAGTCAGGCACCCTATTGGCGCCTCTACTATGCAACACGCCCCCCCTGTCCCAATACTGGATATAGCATTATTAGATGGCACTATTGTAAGTACCCAGTCAGAGATAAACCTTGCATTCAGTACTTACTACGAATCACTGTATAGTGCCCCTATTGCTGAAACACCGCAGCATATAGAGGTTTTTTAGATAATCTAACTTGCCCCAAATTGACAGTGGACACCCAAAAAGAATTAGAGAATCCTATAACAGGAGCTGAAATAAAAGGCTATTAGAGAGCTCACAAGTAATAAGACCCATGGACTAGATGGTTTCCCTCAGAGTTCGATTCTACCTACACAGATAAATTAACTCTACACCTTGAAAGATTGTATAAGGCAGCTCACAAGGCCCACACCCTCCCATTGACCACCATGCCGGCACTAGTCACTTCCCATCCCAAACCAAGCAGAGCCCCACAATATATGTTAGGATTTCGCCCGCTCTCTTGTTAGGTTTCAAATTCCCCTTCCCGTTGTGCACTCACACATGCTATATTAGGTTAGCAATTTTTGGCTAAATAGACGCCATTTGTATTTACGTTATGCAACCCACTGAGTTATCCTTGCAACATGGAAGCTCTAGTTAACTTGTGTGACTCCATTTTGTATTTCGCAATCACTAGAAGACTGCTTGGGCTGTGCTCGTACTGGTCCTTATTTCTCTTCTGGCTTGCCTCAGCAAAACACTGTACTTCAATACTATTTTCTCTCCTGCTCAAGGCTGTAACCAGACTTGCTAATGAACTGATATTCTTTCTCTGCATTCCAATCTCAATGTGTAGCTCTGCTCCCACGTTAGGAGATGCTGAGACTCGGCGCAGTGGCCTTGGAGTACTGATAAATGAGCTAACACCTGCCAGATGGGCCCTCTCTCTGCACCTCCTTTGTTCATGCCTGACTCAAGCCGGTAACTTTCCATTAGAGGCGTGGCTGAAGTCTCCAGAAGGGTTTATTATGTATTAGTGTACCCTGGGGCGTCAGTCCCCTCGGCAGACATCTTAGGGTAAAGGCCTGACTGGGCTGCTCTGCAGAGTATATACTGAATAAAGTAAGTTTGCATTCTCTACTGTCTGACCGACTCTTCATTTTGGGGAAGGCATAGAAGGTGGTTGTATGTAACCTGCGTGGCCCTAGAGGGCCCGTCCTTCAGTTGGTGCCTGAAAAGGGACTCCGCAAAGTGATCTCCACACCAGTAATCGGGTTGTAGGGGCCAAGGTGGTGTCTGGCAGGTCGGGCAGATCGGGGCCCCTTAAACACAAGACCGAGCTTGGTTCTTGAAGCTGCCCCCACCCTTCTGATCGGGTGGATTCTTGGCTAGTGGACACCGGCTGGTGTCCTGGGAAGGCGAAACATTGGAGCTGACCGTTTGGTCTGAAGAGTCGGCAGTGAAGAATAACTTGACTTGACCTGCGTGAACGAGGTGAGTGACTTGGTTCTTGTGAAAATGGCATCATTCTTTGTGGGCACAGGCAAGATGCAGTCCTTGGACTGTCTTGTCTTCAGTTTCTGAACTGCCTTGCTTGAACAATAAAACTAGACGGGCTGTGTCTTGGTACTGTTTAATACAGTATTGGTTTGTACTTGGTGGGTTTGCGAACACTTGTAAAGGACACAGAGTGTTTGCGAGCAGCCTGGCGGACCACTCGGTAATTTGGCTTGCGATTTGAAAAAGGTCTGGGACTGTTAACGAACAATCTGCTGGGCCCTCTGGCAATTGGTATATATTTGAAAAGGTCTGGGGCTAAAACCTGTTCTCTTGAACTTGGAGTGGTCTTTAGACTGTCGTCCTGAATGTGAGGCAGCCTTTGGGCTGATGTGTGATTCGCTTCGGCGTCTGGGTGCTGTGGGGTCTGCGGACCGATGCCGATGATGGTGCTAGTGAAATGATTGGTTGAGTGAATGGCGACTATGCTCTGGACAGTTGGTTTTCACATTTTGAGTGACTATTTTTTTTTCTTATTATCAGTTGTTGGTGTTGTTTGTCTTTTAGGGACAGAGTGTGTGTCTTATATTAACATGCCTTGTTTAAGTAGGTGAGGATGTTTTGGATGTCGATGCTGTTCTACCAATGCTCGGTTGGGAGAGAGTCAGCCCGCACCTTCGGAGGGTACCCCAAATTTTGACATAGATGTCAAGCATGGCATTGGCCCTAATATGTTTAGCACATTGTGGAATAAATATACGAGGGACAATGCTGAGCTCCAATGGCCACTTACTGGTTCGTTAGATGAACAGAAAATAAATTTCCTGCAGGACAAGTTGTTTGCTAAAAGGAATAGGCAGTCCATGTTTGACTCTTTGCTTCGTTCTGCCACACTCTCAAAGCAGCGACGCATGTGAGCAGAAACAGAGATTCGAAGGAAACAGATACAAACTATTACGCAAAAGGCGGTAGCCTATGAAAGAGAAAAGATTGAGAAAGGCATAGAGTGGCAGATAGGAAATTCTGACTTCAGACTGATAAGTGTTATCTTACCAGGGAGGAGGATGAGCTAGTTGAGGAACTCTTGGATTCTCACCCTCCACCACCCGATGCTCCACAGCGGATATATCCAATGGACCCCACATCCCAGCCTTCGACTCTTGGGGCTGTTCCCTCTGATGCAGTCCTTTCTAGTACTACTGCCTCAGTCCAGCCCCACTTGCCTCCATTGTATTCCGGTCAGCCACAGGATCAGACACTGCTACTTCCCCTGTCCTATCTCTTCACTCTCCTGCTCTGTCTCTTGGCTCTGTCTTGTCTACTATGCCCCCTTTTACTCCTACCACCCTGTCTCCCTACATGATGGTACCTGTCTCTGCATCCGTCCCTTCCTCTGTGAGTGTAACCCCCCAAACACCATTGAATACTGAAACACCTGCACATGGAGTTCATGGAACCAACTGGGCAGCAGCACAAGATCGCATTGAGAAAGTGCTAGTGCGCTCTGCTGTCGGTTGTCAAAGCTAAGTACTTGCAACTGTCTTAACCACACAAGAGCAGAATGACGCTAAGTCCCAATGCCTTTCTCAGAACCGTCCCTGCTAGGTCTTAGTGTTCCATCACAGGCAAGTTCTATGGGGGTAAAGGGGTTGAGGACAGAGGAGAGACTGCTCCAAAATCTGCCTGTTCTGCTACGTCTTCTTTTTCTTCTTCTTACAGGACTGCCAACATTAACATTATCACTTTTAATTTACTGTAACTTTAAATTTACTGTTACTTCAATTTACATATAGATTACTTATCGTACCAGAGTATCTTTTGAAGCTTACTTCTCTTCTTACTTCTCATATTAAATCTGTATTGTAGTTATGAGAAGTTTTCACTCAGATTTCTTCTATTACTCGTAGATGCAATCTGCACTTGATTCTGCTATGCCTTAACACAAGAAAGATATGGTAAGTATGTGTTTATTTTATTCTCCTTAAATTGTATTGTCTGGGATTCTTTTACTCTCAAAATAACTCACTGTGAAGAAACTGGAGTGAATCTTATGCTGGGGCTTCTGGTGCTGCCTTGGGACAACCTTCTGTCTTTATGTTTAATTAATTATGTCTTTGTAAGTTGGTGAGGCTTTTACTGGACATGCCTTGGGAATATTTCCCTCTCATCGTCTGTACCATTAGTAAGCGGAAATTAAGGTTTTTCTATCCGCATTTAGCCCTGGTCTCATTTCTCCGTTTTAATCCTGAAGCGAGTCGGAATGCTATTCTGTCAGACGCAGCGTGTTGAAAGGTCACGCCTGCATCGGACTATAGAGAAAACAGATGCGTTAATATTCTATTTACAATTTACACACGGCATGTGAAAGCATTATGCCCATGTATTATCCTTTTCTTAACTTTAAGAAAACTCTGGTGGATGTTTTTTAGTGACTTCAATGCAGACGTGGCGATTGACAAAAACGCCAGCGTCTGACAGACTCTGAAGCAGCTGACTAAGGCAGCTGAACTGAAGGTTTACGTTTTAACGTTCACTGGGAGGAAATGGTTGAAAGTTGAAAGGAATTTTTAGTCAGCTGGCCATTCAAATTCATCATTCTTTGCTTCTAGACATTTTAAGTTAACTCATTAAATGTTACTCACTGTATTTTCACACATTTAATTCTGTATAAACACTAACCTGAAAACTGAGGGGAAATGTAGTGTCCGACGAAGCTAACCCCAAGTTTACCTCAAACTACCCTATCTAACTTCCAAGACGCGGGGAAAAGAGATGCTCTCCTCTTAATCTCTTCAGTGAAGTTCACAGTAGAATGTTGAAGCGCACTTCACCAGACATCATTAAACATGAACGACTAGACTGCTAACAGCAGTGTGCTATTGCAATGTCAGAATGTTGGCAGCCATCTTGAAGTTCCTGCAGTGCCAACTAGCACTCCAATTTAAGGGATTAGCTGTCTTTTGGTAAGTTTGTGGGAGAAGAATAGTAGTTAGCGTAGAGTTAGGAGGCCGGAACCTCCCGTGTCTCCTGACATCGGTACTGAGGAGAAAAAGATGGTGGGAAATCAGGCAGCTCAATGGGACCGGCACTCGATCTATAGTGTGGAGGATGTGTGGAGTGTTATGAAAGATTATGAGCCCTTCATACAGAAGCATGCCCTTAAGCACATGTCTGCCACGCTGATAAAATTGTGGGAACAGTGTTTCCAGGGTACCGCAGATTATCTATGACATATAATACAGAGTATATGTTATATACATAGCCCCGAATTATGTTTTTAGCAAAATGTCTTACTGGTGGGTTACCGAGGCAGTTTACCCTAAAAGGTTCCAATGCTAGAGACACAGCACCCCATGAGGGAAGTCCATCTCATTTATCACCCTGAAATACCGGAACAGCGCGACTCCACGGATACTGTAATAAGACCGCGAGTCGGCGCTCGGCTTCAAGAGCAATGGATCTTCACTCCTTGGAAAAGGAGTGAGGTCCTCTCCCTAAAGAGCCAGTTGCCAGATCCAAGAAAAAACCCCACTGCATATTACAAGAAATTGAAAGAGGGGGCCTCCTCCACAGTGATGACTCTAGCTGACATAGTTATTTTTCGGCTTGTTGGTACCAGTGGCTATATGGAGACAGGTCCACATGCAGGACCATGCGTTGGAGCTGGGTGGCACATGGAACGAGATCAAAGCATGGGATAAGGAGCGCAAGCACGGTGGGAGGCCAAAGGCAGAGCTATTGGCTTTACCAAGACGTATTATCGCCTATATGCACTCCCTTATCCCACCGAAGAGAGTGTGTTGGGATAAGTTGACTGCGTGTTGTCAGAAGGACGAGTGTGTGTCGGATTTCTTTACCAGATGTTTCTAGATTTTAGTGGTCTCGATCTGTCACAAGAGGGTGGTGTCCATTTGTTTGTGAACAGATTTGTCACTAATGTGCTCCCTGAGGTTGCAACTAGGTTGCAGGCCTCATTGAGTACCTGGACGACCTCCTCTCCATCGGTCATATTGAGTATAGTGCAGTAGTATGAGCATAGAGAGAATGAGGATAAGGAAAAGGTGGAGAAGTAGTTGAAAGACGTAAAGACGAGGGTGATGATGCAGCAAGTTGCAAGTGGAGGGGGAAGAGGAAGTGGCTTGGGTTCAGGTGCACGGCCACCTCGGGTGCACTTGTGGGACCCAACAAATGTGTGTACTGTAAGAAAGAGGGACATTGGCGGAACAAGTGCCCAGAATTGTTGCAGAGAGGTGGGGCTCCGAGGGGGTCAGGATTTCGGGGGACGAGGACATAGAGGAGGTGGCCTAGGGGGATGCAGTCAGAAGATATGTCTTACAATCGACAGAGCGGGAACTAATTTGACGACCCTGGGGAAGACAATACTACCATGACGTTAATGATACGGACAAAGTGACGGGGTTGTCTCACAGTTAGGACAGCCAGGGACAGGGCAAGGGACCAGTTTCAGTGCCTGTAGATCAGCGTGGACCTTACTTTACTGCAGATTTACAAGGTACTACCGAAAAAATTCTTGTTGACACAGAGTCTATGAATAGCTCTGTTTCTCGCTCACTGGTCCCGGGGGAAGCTCTGTCTGGCCAAAACAATGTTTCAGTGGGTTTTCAGGCATACCAGTTGTTAGCCCATTTCCAAGCCTCTTGCCTTGACTATTGGCTTTTTTACGGTTGACTCACCATTTCTACTGACGTCACATTGTAGGGAAAATTTACTTGGACTGGATCAGTTAAAAAGGTTGCATGCAACAATTTATTGTTCTCCCAACTGTGTTTATGTGACTCTTGGCCTGTCTCTGTAATGATGTCCCCCTTCCTACCGATGTGCCACAGATGCAATGGGCTATAAGTGATGCTGATGTGGGGTTGCTTCAGATCCCAATAGTCTTTATACTGATCAAGGGTAATACCAGATTGCCCAGAATTCCCCAATACAAGAGAGGGATTTGTTGCAAATAATACAGGAGTTGATTAAGTCTGGTGTGGTAAAAGAGACAGTAGTGAATATGTGCAATAGCCCTATTCTCACAATCCTAAAAAAGGCTCCCATGGACTCTTCTGATACCCATCCTGATGTTTATCATTTTGTCATTGACCTCAGAGAAGTTAATACAATTGTGGTTCCCCAGTATCCTGTGGTCCTTGGCATTAAAATGATCCTGACCATGATTTCCCGGTCAGCCAAATTCTTTTCAGTGATAGATTTGAAAAATGCTTTCTTTAGCATCCCAATCCATCCAAATAGCAGATATATGTTTGGATTTTAAATAGCCGGTCGGAGTATTAGATTCTGTCGTGCTCCACAAGGCTATACAGAAAGCCTGAGTATTTATAGTCAGGCTTTGAAACCACAATTGGATCAATTGGAACTTCCCCTTGGTAATGTGTTGCTACAATACGTTGACGATCTCCTTGTGGCCTCGGATACTGAAAATGGATGTAAAGAGGCCACTGTTAAGTTACTCCTACATTTGGCACACCATGGTCACAAGATGTCTCTCTCTAAATTGCAGTAATGTCGACAGGAGGTCACCTACTCAGGTCACCTACTGTCGAAGGAGGGTCGCAAACTAACACCTAAATGCATAGCTGCTATTACTAATATGCCTGTTCCTAAGACCCAACGTGAGGTACGCGCGTTTCTGGGGATAACTTCGTATTGTCAGCACTGAATCCCAAATTTCTCCTTACTAACAAAACCGCTTCTTTACCTCAGCACCAAGGATGTGCATGAACCAGAAACCTTTTGTTCTCTACGTACATGAGGCGGAAGGTTGCGCGCTTTCTGTTCTAACACAGGGTTTTGGTGGTGCACTCACTTCTCTGTTATCCTAGATAATGTCGCCAGAGCGCTCCTGAGCTGCCTGAGAGCTGCCGCGGCGGTGGTATCTATCAGACAATTGGCAGGGCTCGTCCTTGATACTGACCTTACAGTTATGATGCCTCATGCTGTGGATACGCTTTGGAACAAGGCAAAGACGCAGCACCTCACCAGTGAGCTTCTCACTGACTGTGAGCTAGCATTATTTGCTCCGCACATTACCATCAAAAGATGTGCCTCCTGCCACGTTACTACCCCTCCCTTCGAAAGAAAAGGACAATGATGTCCATGATTGTTTATTTCAGACCGAGGAGGAAATGAAGGGACGGGTAGACCAGACATATAGGTCCCCTTGGGGGTCAGATAGGGGAACATCAGTCAATAGGTCTTGTTTCAAATTACCGGATGGCACTACTACTGCATCCTATGCAATCACCATGTTACACACTGTAATTGAGATATCTCGCATTCCATACAAGTCGGCCCAAGCATCAAAATTAGTTGCCCTCCTGAGGGCCTGTGAATTGAGTGAGGGGCTGGCTGTTAATGTCTACACTGACAGCCAGTATGCATTCAGGGTGGCCCATAATTTTGGACGCCTCTGGGAAGAGTGAGGGTTTCTAACCACGCATTGGCAGCGAATACAGCATGGTCTACTAATATATAGATTGTTATCAGCATTGACACTTCCTGACAAGCTAGCTATAATAAAATCCAGTGCCCATAAAGCAATCACGGATGATGTTGGGAGAGGTAATACTTTTGCAGATCAGACAGCTAAGGAAACAGCCTGATCAAAGATGAACAAGATGTTGGTGGCAGAGATTGCTGTTGCCCAATGCTTTTTTTCTCCCTGTAGTCACCATGGCCCACGCACACTAGTGCCAAAGGAATATGCAAGTTACTATACCCAGTATTGCAGAATGATAATATCCATAAGGTTGCCACACACTTGGTGAAGCACTGTATTACCTGTTTAAAACACAATCCTGCTGGTAATTTTGCACCGCCTTCCTTCCCTTTCGAGGTTCTCCATATGGATTTTATCAAAATGGAACAAATAAATAATTTCAAATATGTACTAGTTGTAAGTTTGCACATTCAGTAAATGGATTGAGGCTTACCCCGCTAAGGAGAATATGGCCATGGCAACGGCGAAAGCACTGTTAAAAGAGTACTTCCCACGCCACGGATTGCCACGCGTGATCTGGAGTGACAATGGGAACCATTTCAATGCCAAAGTCATTGATTTGGTGTGCAAGGGCTTAATTATGCAGGAATTCCTTCAGCAAATCACCCCCAATCAGCAGGCCTTGTTGAGAAGTACAATGGTACTCTCAAGCTAAAGCTAGCGAAAATTCATGAAAGTACAGGATTGCAATGGCCAGAGGTGTTGCCCTTAGTATTGTTGCCTAGGAGAGTAAAAGCGCACTCTAGGACAGGGTTGTCACCATATGAAGTCGTCTTCGGGCGCACTGCTAATGTCTGGGGCGTCCCCAGACCCAAACGTTTCTCCAAGATAGAGTACCCTCTTTTGATATACTACCTGTATCAATTGTCTATAGACCTCTGTTTTGTTCACCAACAGATACACACCACTCTGCAACCAGTACCTGAGGGGACTGGGCATCGACTACAGCCCGGGGACTATGTGATGTTTCGACATTTCCAGAGCAAGACCTGCCTGAAGCCAAGGTGGAAGAGACCTGCCCAAGTGTTGCTGGCCACCTGCACGGCTGTCAAGCTCGAAGGCCGGAAACACTGGGTGCACGCCTCCCACCGCTTCCATATGGCGCCTGGGTTCGGAATGGAATTACAGACCAGGAAGGTGAGCTGGTGCCTCCCTTTGTCCCTTTCTCTGACGCCTGACTGAGAGAGCTACAGATGGACGAGGATAGTAATGAGGCCTTATTCGAGGCAATTCCCCCTGAGATAAGGGCCAGATGCTCCAGCTCCTGGTGTACAAACACCTGAGTCCCGAGGACCAACTGAATGTGAATTTTTGCCTCTGTTTGTGGATGAAGAAGTGCTTGGGCTTACCAGGTACAATCTGTGGGCCCGGCAGAAGGATAGGGTGCTAGCAGGGCAATCTAGGAGTTAGGGAAGGACTTGAGCTTAGAGTGTAGGTGCAGTGTCACTGGTGCCTACTTTAGACTAGAGTGAGGAGTACTGGTGCACTGCCCTGGACACTGGACAGGATCTTTGAGGGTATTTGCCCAGGAGGGAGGTTGCCCTATATTGAAAAAAGAAGGATTTGTTTCTCAGTAAGGGCCACAGATTGTTTTCCAGCAAGGGCTGCAATCGTGCAGCTCCTCCATGGGAGTGCTTGAAGAACAATAGGAGCCTGCCTGTGAGGCTCATAACGGACACAGGAAAGAAGAATACCCCATGGTTGGTTGCATTTGTGGCTCTAATTCTTACAAGTATTTTCTATGTACCCGTTTGGTCGTGCAACATGAGAGAGGAGCAGGCTATAGTGGCTTCTCCAATGCAGCAAAATGATCCTGGGTGGTCTAGTTGGTCTACTGGAAGCAGGGTAGTGGTGGTGGTATTCATTCTCCTGGTGACGATAACATTATTTGGAATAGTATGGTATTTAGAGGAAGAACACCCCATGAATACTTTGCTAAGGACTACCCCCGTTCCAGCTGAGCACTCGTTTATTACATTGGCCCCGCATAAAGAAAGACACAGACAAACTTACACTCAGAATGCATTCATCCAAATGCTTCATCAAGTACATAGCACTACTAATGCCATGAAGTGTTGGGTGTGTGAACTGCTCCCCTCAGTTATGCATAAAAATGACCTACTGATATTGGTGCCCTTGACCTACTTAGGCAGCTGTGAAACTTGATTTCAACTACCATCTATGGTTTATATGCATTACTATGCAATGTGTTGAAAATGACACAGACTGACTGTGTGGCAGTTTTAGATTACATAGTGGTACATCAAGGATATACACCTGGGGCAGATGGAAAGGAGGGTACCATACACCCTGACACTTGAATGAATGTTTTCACAGTCCATGAAAATGTCACATGGTTACGAAATGAAGTACTAGACTTTCAAGGATTCAATGTCACTGAATATTTTAAATGTTTCCAAGAGCGCAATATCACTGAAGATGAAGCTATGTCCGTTCCTATGATAAATGCAATAGCTAGTTTCTGTATTCAAGAGTCTTTCCTGCTGGCATTCGCTATATTTTCGTTTTGCAATATGAATAACTATGTATTTCTCCTCTTCCCCCTTCGAATTGTAAAGACCCTGCCGGATAGCAATAAAGCTTTTAGCCACATATGCCTAAAGGAGGGTCTGTTAGGTTTGAAATTCCCCTTCCTGTTGTGCACTTACACATGCTATATTAGGTTAGCAATATGTGGCTAAATAGACGCCATTTGTATTTACGTCATGCAACCCACTGAGTTATCCTTGCAACATGTAGGCTTTAGTTAGCTTGGGTGACTCCATTTTGTTTTTCGCAATCACTAGAAGACTGCTCGGGCTGTGCTTGTAATAGGCCTTATTTCTCTTCTCACTTGCCTCAGCAAAACACTGTACGACTTGCTAATAAACTGATATTCTTTATCTGCATTGCAATCTTAATGTGTAGCTCTGCTCTCATGTTAGGAGACGCTGAGACCCGGCACAGTGGCCTTGGAGTACTGATAGTGCGCCCATCTGGCAGGTGTTAGCTCATCTCTCTGTACCTACTTTGTTCATGCCCGGCTCAAGCTGGTAACTTTCAATTAGAGGCATGGCCGAATTCTCCAGAAGAGTTAATTATGTATTAGCGTACCTTGGGGCATCAGTCCCCTCGGCAGACATTGTAGGGTGAATGCCTGACTGAGCTCCTCTGCAGAGTATATTCTGAATAAAGTAAGTTTGCCTTCTCTACTGTCTGACAGACTGTTCATTTTGGGGAAGGCACAGCAGGTGGTTGTATATAACCTGTGTGGCCCTAGAGGGCCCGTCCTTCACTCCCTTTTGCCCACTGAGTATAAAATACTCAGAAAATACTAGCCATCCGCCTCCTAACTTGTCTCCCAAAACTAATTCAAATCAACAAATGTGGATTGGTCCCTGGCCGTAAAACATGCCTAAACATTAGACATTTGCATTATATCATGGAGACTGCATCTGAACTCTCCTGTAAAACTGGATGTATTTCCCTCGACCTACAGCAGGCGTTTGTTACGGTAAACTGGAAATACATGCTGGCAACCATGAAAAGATATGGCATTCCGAGAGGGTACTTGAGTTGGGTTGAACTTTTGTACACTACCCCAACTGCCCAAGTCCGTACTGGCTCCCGTATATCCCGCTCTTATACAGTAGCAAGGGAAACAAGACAGGGCTGCCCCCTGTCACCACTATTTTTTGTTTTAGCACTAGAACCCCTACTCATCTGTGATCCGGGTCCCTCACCTGACCCTGGGTATCGACGTGATCCCGGTTTTCACCATTTCCCGAGCACGGACTCTGAAGCGTCCGTAGTAATCAGAACCCCTCCCCTCTGTCCTCTGTCTTTCCAGGACCCAATTCCTTTTGGGGAATTTCCGGAAGGACACCCGAGTGACCCCGAAAGTCCAGCCCTCCCCCAGGAGTTGAAAACAGGAAGCACCAAGCACGAACACGGAAGTACTGCAGGAGGAGTGAAGGCGTGGCAGGAGATCCAAGGCGAAGGAGCGGCGGAACGAGAGGTGGAGGCAGAGACGGGCGAGGAAGAGGAGGAGTGGAGCGAGGAGTGGTGGTGTCCAAAGGAGGTAACTGGGGAGCGGCCGCAACTCAGGAGAGTTGCGGCGGAGCCGGTGAGTACCCACTACCCCGAGGGCAGGCACTGAAACACGGTAGACGGTAGGTGATCGTTGCACTGTACATAGTAACCATCTTAGAAAGTTCCATGCTGCTCACTATAATCTTTGTATAGCACATCCTAGAAGAGTCTCACTGCCCTTTCCCTTACCCCGATCTTCACGCCCCACAAGAGAAGTAAACCCCCAGCACTGTTACCCTCACATGAGTAGATAGTCCCCCTTTTTTCTTCTTCTTCTTTCCCGTTCTGTATTCGATCCCCTTACCTCCTCACTGTCTCTCTTGTAGACCCCGCACTACCCTGGTTTCGGTAAGCGGTGCTCCTTGTATATAGTCCGACAGGGCTAACGGCTCCTTCCTTTTGTTTTGTGTTTTCCCCAAATGCCCTCCGAGGACTACCCGAGGAAAAATTCCAAGAATAAGCTGCAGACCAACCAAGTGGTGTTCAGACCATTTCCCGAGAAGAAGACCCGGAAGCCTACCCTTTGGAGCCCGATTACTTTCCCCCCCCTCTTATGTACTATCTTTAATAAACACCGAAAACATTGCACACCTTATACGGCCTCCACGCCTGTTTTTCCGGCCCGCACTACCCCCACGATCACATCATCAAACTCCGAAGAGAGGCTGTGGGCATGGGGATCCTGCTAGGACAATCTACACATGTGGTGTCAGCATATGCCGATGAGCTCATACTTTATATGAAGGACCTAACAGGAGACCTTGAATATGTGTGGAATAGGTTCTAACAATTTGAACGGGTTTTGGGGCTGGCAATCAACGCTAACAAGTTGCATGCATTCTTTATGCAACATAGAGAAAATCCAGACCCTATCAAATTTTGAGATCTTATCTAATTAACTGCCAAAGAAACTTTTAAATATTTAGGTATACAGATATATAGAACTTTTCAGGCCTTGTTAGAAGTAAACCTGATGAAAGCAACCAGATCATTATAGGCCCGGATCTCTTTCTGTACATCATTACCTCTATCAGTGATGGGCAGAATAGCCATCTCTAAAAGGGCGATGCTCCCACGACTTTTATATTTCTTTACTAATCTGCCAATATTGATTCCAGCCAAAATCTTCCAAACACTAGGCTCCCTCCTATCGGAACTCATTTGGAGGAAAGGACGTAAGAGGGTGAGTCTTGCAAAATTGCAATTTAGGCCTGAAGAAGGGAGAATTGGTGCTGCTGACGTTCGTGCATATTGTATGGCTAGTCAGCTTCTATGGCTGCCATATTGGCTAGCTGGACATAACCTACACGAGATCGGCTACACACCACAAATGCTTAATCAGGGAACACTCCATACACTACTACTACCTGACACTAGACTACCGCCCACCACTCCCCCTTTGCTTAAAACAGCTCTACTATACTGGAGACGGACTCTACAATATACCAAATGAATTCCCCCATACTCCTCTAACATCCCCCTGCTCGGGATACCCACTGCGACTGAACTAATTACTAGATTCAGAATTTCCGAATGGTCACATGAGGGAGTGAAAACGGTAGGAGCACTATTCATAGATGGTACACTAGAGGACCATGAAAACTTCACCCACACTCAAGGTGTCCCTCAAACATTTTTTATACTACACACCACCATCTCCCATTACATTAAACAATGCTGATCTTCGGATGGGAGGGAGCCTACTACCCACAAACTAGTACATGCAGTACATTTAATGGGCGAGAGACACCACCTAACCCTCTGGTTATACAGAGGCATCAGGGCACAAGCGGGAACATTACTCACACCTAAGCATGGGCGGATCTAGCGGATCTCGCGTACGCGAATTTGCGTATTTACGGATTCGCAATACGCAAGATCCGCGAACTCTCGCGGATTTGCGGATTTTTACGTTTTTTGTGTTGGCGAGCGTTCGCGAGGATTTGTGGACGATTTCGCAATTGCGAACTTACTTTTCGGCTCGCAACGGCCGCGACTATATTGTTTCTACGTCTGGTTTATGATCACAGGTTCACAGCACCCTCTGTTTCACCACTGCCACCCTCTGGTACACCCATGCCACCCTCTGGTACATCCTCACTGCCACCCATTAGGTTTGTTTATCACTGTAGATTATGGGGGTGAAAAAAAGCAAGCACACCTGCCCTGCTTCAACTGCCATGAATTAATTTGGGGTTGATTAATGTGTCAGTGATTTTGAAAATTCCAGTCTGGCTGGCACCTGCTTCCTTCCTTATCTGTAATTTGCTTTCTGTTGCAGTGAAAGCAAGCACACCTGCCCTTCTTCAACTGCCATGAATTAATTTGGGGGTGATTAATGTGTCAGTAATTTTGAAACTTCCAGTCTGGCTGGCACCTGCTTCCTTCCTTATCTGTAATTTGCTTTCTGTTACAGTGCAATTTTTTTTCACAGGACCTTTATGGTCTACTTGTAGCTATTCTATGAGCCTGCTGTTTGGGTCATAGCAGGGTCATGGAATAGTTGCAAATAGGCAACTGAACTCTGGAGGGGCCCCTCAGGAAGCACTAGAGTGAATGGTTACTAATGTTAAGTTTGAACTTTTGCACCTGCTGATTGCTTTCAGTTTAGCAAAAATCGTTTTTCTGCAATTTCGCGCGATTTGCGGGGCGCGAATCCGTGCGAGATCGATTTCGAAAGCCGCGAATGCGTGCGAATACAATTTTTTTTTTGCGGCGTGTATGTTCGCGTGATTTTTTGCGTGTTCGCAAGGCGCTTGTAGCTATATGTTTGCGAAGTTACCCTAGCGGTCGTACACGGGCGCGGCCATCTTGTTTGCGTGACGTAATTCCGTTTCCGGCCGCTATGTGTAATCTCGCAAAGTGTGCTGCTTGCTAGTACAATTTCGCGCGTGATCGCGAGGAAAATCTTGCGCGAACTTACCCACGCGGTCGTGAATGGGCGCGGCCATTTTGTTTCTCATTCATTGGTTTGGTTCTGGGCATGCTTTCTGTATCCTCTCTGAATCTCTGCCATCCTTTGCTTTTTTTGAACTTTATTTGATCTATTTTACTTATTATCTATCCCTCTATTTTTCTAGCTCTATATTTTTGTGTTTTTTTGCTACTTTTTGTTAATTTTAAACTACTTTTTTAAACTCTTTTATTTTCTTCTTCCAGATTCTATTTCTTCTTTATTATTTAACTCATTTCTGCCCAGACCATGGTAAAGGGAGCCGGGAAGCTCCCTGAGAAGGGGAAGGGTCCCGCACCCCGTGCCCGGCTCCCGTGCGGGCGTTTGAGGGGGGAGCAAGTGATGCCACGGGAGATCTTTAGCGCGGAGGAGGTGGCCGCACTCATCTTCCACGTCCAGCGCCGCCTCCCCAAGACGATCCTGGGAGGTGGCAAGATCGCAACCGGCTATGGCATCCGGGAGCGCCGGAAGCGGTGGGAGAAGGTGTGCCGGGCCATGTTTGAGCTCTCTGGGGTCCGGCGCACCTATAACCAGGCCACCCACCGCTGGACGGATGTCATGGACCGGGAACGGGACTTGCTGGACAAGCACAATCCCAGCCCATCCATGGCCTCAATGATGTTTAAATTCAGGAAGACACCCCACAGAAAGACTAGGACCATGCAACACTCACCACCCCTGGGCAAAGGGCCCCACCAGCAGCCCCAAAAAAACAACAAAAACAACAAAAATCAGCACAATCCCAGCCCATCCATGGCCTCAATGGTGTTTAAATTCAACAAAACAGTTGTATCATGCACCCATAACCAACCCTGGTCCTACTGGATACTGTGGCTACCCACAATATAATTTATTTAATGTTCTGAAAAAGTTCCAAAATTGTAGTTGCAGCAACTGTAATGCCCCAAACAAACTTACTTGTGAAAGTTGATTTCTAATCCAAAAGTGATCCAAAGAAAGTCAAAAAGGCCTCAAATCCAAATATCCAGCAGCACCCACAAAAAGTAATCCTTCCAGCTCCAGATCCAAATGAAAGTGACCAGGAGATGGACAAAGCACTGGGAGGAGCCTGCTGGACAGGAACAGGAAGTTGGAGACTGTGGGGCACTTCCTTCCCTCCCCCCCCAAAAATGGACTCCTTGCAAAAAAAAGGCCATGCAAATGTCAACCTGAGGAGTGAGTCTGATAAAAATCATCATTTTCTGAAGGTTTATCCTGTTTGCTGGTGGATTTCTTGGGCAGAATTGCAAAATCTCTATTTCGCGAGTGCGAGATTGTTCCTTTCCGCCGCAACTACGTGTTCGCAATTGCGAACTCTCGCGAGGTGTGCTGTGCAAGGTGGCAAGCCGCGATTACGTATTCGCGGGCGCCAAACTCCCGCGGGATCACGCAGCAAGATCCAAAATGGCGAGGCACTCGCAAAATATGATCGAGAAAAACAACTCGGCAAACGCTTAATGACGGAAAGTGAACGCCGTGCACCACGCCGCGCGCCGCAACCAAGCAAAAAATCCGCCGCGAGCGGATTCACGGATTTTCGACAAATTTGCGAGAGTTCGCGAATTGCGAATTTGCCGAAAATCCGAAAAATACGCGAGCGGAGCGGATTTTACGCCCATGCTTACTCACACCCTTTCGATAAAAATGGACGTGGTATTTGGGCAGGGAACTAACTGATAAGGAATGGGCTTCCGTACTGTAATTTCCCAAGAGAGAGTCCAGAAACGCTAAATTCAAATATATACAGTATATGATCCTACATAGGGTTTATTTTACCCCGCACCGCCTCAACTGTATATACCCAGATGCACAAGTACCCCGCCCTCAATGTCTGAAGCCTGAAGCAGATGTGTTGCATATGCTGTGGGACTGCCTGCGCTTACTGGGATTCTGGCACACAATAGGGTACCTGGTGGAGGAAACGACGGGCACCTCTGTTTGGACAACAGCAGAAAGCTGCCTACTGGGGCTGCACTGTCGCTCGAAAGGACAGAAAGTACGGTATAGATTTGCAGATATGGCTATTCTCATAGCGAAACGTGCCATCACAATGAGGTGGAAATCAGCCCTGACTCCTACGCCACTTACCTGGCATGCAGAAATTACTTGCTGGGAGAGAGCAGAGAGTGCTATTATAAGAAAAGAAGAACTCAGCAGGTTGCGTAAAATGGGATCAGATGCTAGAAACACTAAAGACTGCGGACCCATTAGAGCCCACTGTTCCCCAAACTATAATAAAACCACCCCCCTCTGTTGTGGTCTGAACAACTGAGTCCTTACAGCACCATACATTATACAACGTCTACCAACTAGAACCTAGTAGACATATACCGTAGCCAGAAAATAATACTCATCAATGAGAATACATAACCCTAACCCGGGATTCAATTTACTTGGGTGAGACAGGAAAATGAGTGGGGGGAGGGAAGATTCACAGTGGGGTTTGTTAGAATATATATGTTTGGATCATTGTATAGCAGTAAACCAAATATTTAACGACTGTATATATAACACAGCGGGTAAAGTAAAACGGGCTGCAGTGCTGAAGGCACTCTTGTGGTTTGACACACAGTGATGACCTTTGACTACCATTATTTTTACTGACTTTAGTGTTTTATTTTATACTAGCCTGGATGTACGATGTCCTGTATATGCCTGCTTCTCTTACAGGTTTCTTTCTTGTAATCTTGCTGTCTTTCAGTGGGAGCTGTCACGGAGTAGGACAGCCTTGCCAAGAATAGAACGTGTGGGTTGTGCATTTGAAAGCGGGAAAGGGAGAGAGAGTTGTGGAATGTACTTTTTGATCTCGAAGTGCAGTGTTGTGGGCAGTGATGCACACATGTGCTCGGTGTTGTACATTGAGTGATGAAGTGTGTGAATCTATAAGCAGTTGTGCACAGTTGTGCATTGTGTTGTTCACTGATGAGAATTATGAAGTTCTTACTATTGGCTTTGAGATGGCCTCAAGTCAACCTTTTTCCTGGCTTTGCCTTGCTTCAGCTTTTCTGCATGCACAGCAGTGCTTGCAAGTTGTTTGGCTTATTCACGTTCAAGGATTGTTTTTTGTTTAATGTACTCTGAAAGGCTGGTCGAGCTTTGTCAAGCTAAAGGCTGGATCATGTGAGAAGGGGACGTGAAAACTCCTTCCTGCCGTGTGAATGTTTGCATAAAGCCTGGCCAGTTCTGGTAAGATTCCTCTGGCCCGGGGGAGATCTTTCTCGACCCTTCTAGCATGTTTAAAGCTGAGCGTTGCTGACTCAGAAACTGGGAATTAGGAATTTGAGTGGGGGCGGAAGCGTCTACCTCAGAGTGGAACCCTGGTTGCTGAGGCTCTCAAACCCTGGCTGTTTTAACTTACCCAGTCAGGAGTATGTGAGATGCGGTGCTTGCACCAGGTGATGTATTGATTTTTGGTTATTGCCATTGTGATGTTTGGCCAGTGGCTTTGAACATTTGAGGTGTTTTCTTTGTGATGTAGGAGTGAGTTGAGGTGCACATCCAAAGTAATCATCTGATGTGTATATATATATATATATATATATATATATATATATATATATATATATTAAAGCTCAGGTCACCCAACGTTTTCGGGGGCACTCCAGGACCAACTATGCCTCGTAGGCTCAGCAGCTCACAAGTCGCGGCCTGACGCGTTTCGCAATGCTGCTTTTTCAAAGGCCGTTTCTGTCTGACACTCGGCAATGCGTGCTTCGCTAGGATTGAAGATGCTGCCTTCTGATAGGCCACAGGTTCCCACAGCTTTATGGTATCCGTAGTGAAGTACAAATTAACCCTGGATGGTATATTTTTAACTTATCTGTTGTATGTTGCATATGAGTGTTTTTGATTTTTTGAGTATTATTGACTTATACTTATGTTGTTTTTTAAGTGTTTTTAAAGTGATCACCATGATACCTATTAAATGATATGGGTTTTTATAATCATTGTGTCTTATTGTTTCCCTGCCACTTCTCCCTCCCATTGTGTTGTGTTGATAATATGCCAAAAAGTTTTTTACACTGGGTGCCCAGTTCTTACAGTCACTAATGCATGCCCTGTATGGGCCCTCTGTGCTGGTGAGTCATTATTCCGGCGTCGCTCCTTTACCTGCTCAGTTTGCAGCAGTGGTGCCTCCCACGCGGCAGGGCTTGCCGCGGTATAAATTAAAGATATATATATATATATATATATATATATATATATATATATATATATATATATATATATATATATATATATATTTCTGAACTCTTGCAGGATGTCCAGTATATTTGCTTGAGTTTTATTTCATATTATTTGCTGTTTGGTTATTTCATCAGTATTATTCATGCATTATATTTACCAAGTGTCTAATTATTGCTTGCAAATAAACATATATATCTCTTTGTGTATTTGAATCTTGTGCATTTGGCATCTGGGAAATCCTTTCTGTTAGAGAGCATTGTGTGAAATTAAACCCCAAGCCTAATTCTACGAGAGAAAGTCCTTGCATTTTGTAAAATAAAACCTTTTCCTAAAGGTGCTGTGTTAAAGTCTTTGCTACTCCGGGTGCTGGGCTACCGTCTGGAAGATTATGTATTATCGGATAGGCACAATCAAGACATGGGCTTAATTTGAACCTGTCAGAATAAGAGAAAACATACTGAAGCACTTACATGCTCTCATTGATTTATTGTTTCTATTTATAACGCAAGAAATGTAATAAAATCAATCGAATTGTGTTAAAAAAAATGTACCCAAGGGAACTATTTACCAGGATATGAGAAAAATATATTCTGAGCTATAATAAATGAAACATTTCAACAATGCCATTTTTTTTCCATTAAGTGACACTTGCTCAAGTAGCATCACAGGTCCGTACTATTGGTGACCAGTCAACTCTAGGAATTGTTCCATTTTGAGTAGCTTTTCAGTCGTGGTGCCAGTATCATTTCTGTTACCAAAAATGCGCTAATCAGCCATATCTCTCATGGTTGGCTACTTGTCAAGCCTGTCTTCCACGTGGTCCATTCATACTGCAAGTATGTCTCTCACATCCTCTATTACATGCAGATGCCTCTGCATGTCAAGCAGTAGGGCTTTAACTGCACAACAACACTGCAGCTCCACATGTTCCAAATTTGTACTGGGCTCTGCATCCTACATTAAGTCTGGCACTCTGGTTCTTCTGTTTCGATTGAAAGTGACCTTTGGCTGTTTTGGACACCCTTCCCCATTATTACCATTGTGTCTATTGTCCTCCCTGGTGAGGAGCCTGCACTGGGTCAACAGAGCAGGTTGCATAGTTACAGTGAAATTAGGAAGCACAGAACAACATCTATATGCTTTCCAATGTTTTTATGAACAAAACATGTGCCAGATCGCAATTAATCCCTCCATTGAGTGATGATTGTAGGAAAGTAGGATCTGCTTCTTATGGTTACCCCCACTTTTTGCTTGATGCCTCACTGTTTTTGATTAGTCGGACTGGGATCCTGCTAATCAGGACCCCAGTCTATCTGCTTTCTCCCTTAAATTGATATACTTGTACTTTGGTATACTCCAGATTGGATACTGGGGTACCCTTATAAGGCCCTAGTATATGGTACATATGTACCCAGGGCATAGGTACCCCAGAGGCCTCCCATGGGCTGAAGCATGTATTATGCCACCCATGAGCGGCCATGAAAAATTGAACTCTAGGTCTGCTACTGCAGCCTCTGTAAGATGGTGCTTGCACCACTTACTTTAGATATAGGTTCACTATATCTAATTGTCACTACACTTAAAACTTATAAGTCACCCATATAGCAGCAGGCCTTAACAATCATGAAGCAAAAGACGCACAATTGATGCACAGAATGCAGAACAATTCAAAACATTCACCCCCAGATCTTTTGACTGGGGGAGGATGTTTGCATTGTCAGCATTCCGTCCATTATTTGTTTGATGTAACACTTTTCGCCCTATGTGGGATGGGTATGTAGACATGGGTCCCTTGCTCACTGTGCCCCTGGATTCAAGCTAGCCTGGCTGAAGAAGGGTGACATACCCTGAAACTGGTCCCAGGATGTGACATACCCTGAAACTGGTCCCAGGATGCTTGTTTCCTGGTCCAGGGAGGACCTGGCCAGCCAGTTCGGTCTAGACTGTTCCCATGAGACACAGGGTCAAGACTGATTTGCATATGGCTGGGTCCAAACTGGGGTAGCATAGTGGGCAAAAGAATGATGGATTTAACCCAGATCTTTTGACTAGGGGAGAATTTTTGCATTGTCAGCATTCCATCCATCATTTGTTTGCTGTAACACTTTAAACCCACCACTCCTGACTTCAGGATTGTTATGTGAGAAGGTGCCCTTGCATGAGCAGAGCCTCTCTGCAGCCTTCGGAGACCATCCTTCCAGGTTGGCTGTGACTCAGCCAGGCATATAGGTAGAGGTGCATTATAACCTCGCAGTAAATGCTATCTCAAAAGTGGCTGCATAGAAACATATCGTGTTTGGTATCAAACACCTTGGAATCATACCTCTACACCACTAACTGTTGTGAGAGGTATGGTTCCACCCTTCTGAAGCGATGTTCATGGGGTCACTGGTCTAACCGATGCCATCCTTCTCGGCCCGGACAGCAAAAAAATGGATTCTAGCACAACAGGCATCCTGTCACAGGGAGATGGGATTTAATGTATTGGGGCTGGGTGGGTGCACTCTGAGAGTGCCTGAAGGTCTACACTTGGGCTACATTTGGTGTCCCTGTTCATAGTCCATCTCAAACCAGTTCTGGGAGCCATTGGCTCATGCTCTGGCATGAAACTGGACAAAGGACATGGGTGTAGCCACCCCTTTGCCCTGACCCTCCCCTATGAGGGTCCCCTGAATCTGTCCAACCCTCTCTTGTGGGTACAAAAGGGCTTGCCTGGCTATAAGACTTTAGATTTTACGTGGACAAGAATCTACAAGAAAAATCCACTGGCCTTCAACCGTCTGGACACCTTGGACTTTGCTGGACCTCAACTGAGCTCTACTCCGGCACCCTTTCGCCTGAAGCTTAGTTTGTGCCTTCGCTCCATACAGGCTCTGTGCAGGACCTGTGGTGCACTTAAGACAACTGAAGAATCTCCCTTGGAGTGAAGGAGTTACTCCCCTGCAACTGCAGGCACAGTAACGCAACTGACCGTTCTGCTGCTCCTGAGCTCCTGAGGACTCTGACAATTTCAGCAACACAAGAGGTGGGTTTCTGAAGGTCCTTGATGTTGATTTGCCCTCTCACTGAGTTTGAGTCCAGTATCCCTTGTGGGGACTGCATAACCTGAACCCCTGTGTACTGCATCCATTTGCAAGTGCATATGCTTGTTGGTGATTCTTGAGTTTGTGCATTGGACTCTGTATAGTCCTGACCCTGAGCAGTATTTGCACTAAAGAACTCTGGCCTCCTTGTACTGAGTGCTCCGTGGGCTGGTTCTTTGCAATCTTGCTCAAGGTCCCCTTGCGACACCTGGTCCTTCGGCCTGTGGGTCCCCCTGAGGGTCATCTTGATTTCTGTTGCACTTTCCTGGTTGCTCCAGATGTGCTCTGACTCACCATTGCTTGGTAAGTCTCCTGGAGCTTGCTGGTCTACACTGTAACCTGCATGGGTTGCTTTTGCCAAAGCTTGTTGGTGCTCCCTCCGGACACCGACCCCTCAGAATTCGACATCCTTTGTGAGATAAGTCACCTCTAGCTCCTGGTCATCCTCAACATCTCCTTGGCCTCGTGGCTGCAGAGTCAAGCATCTCTTCTTCGCACCTGAAGCACCCGACATCGGTTGGTATTCGTCTACCGAGCCTCTGGTCACTCTGAAGTGATCCAGAATCTGTCCCTTCTGCTTTCAGGTTCCTTCCTTCCAGAATCCAGGCTTGGATTCCTCCGGACCCTCTTCACCTTCACAGCCGCAGTACTTCTTCACAGCTCTCCATTGAGAACGACGGTGGTTTCCGACACCACTCCAGACCTATGCACCCGCCTCCTCTGGGATAGGTAACTCTGGTACTATGGTATCCATGGGTGGTGTGGCTCTCCAACATCTTAAGTTCTAAAGGGTTCGCTCAAAGTCCTCCTAGAAGAGTCCTTAAACTTTAAAAGTGTAACTGTGACTTCCCCATAGAATTGTATGGAGCCCGCGGTCATGTTCCCACACAACGCCCGGCCTCCGTGGGGCCCCTGTCTTCTCGCCTTGGCTGGTTCCTTGGGGTCCCAGTGATTCTACGTGCTCCAGACCTTGTCTTGAAAACAGTCATTTCTGGTATACCACTATTTTATTATATGGTTTGGTCTCCCCCTGGAGCCCACTGTGTATTGTGCTACTAACAACTGTTCTATTGATCTCGTATTGAGTGCTTTGTGTTTTATCCTCGTGTAGAGGATAGTAGAGAGTGTTATATTAATAAATATTTTTATATAACTACTGTGTGGTTCTACTTTCATTTAGTCATTTAGGGGGTAATATTCTGGTAAAACAAGCTGCTTTACATTCCTTCAAGATTAAGCCTGAAGGCTGCTCTCCACAGCTATCACTAGGATAGCTTTCTAAAGGTTATCTTTGACCTCATACATCATGAGGGCCATTTGGACTGGTGCAAGGTGCCCATTTTAATTAGTGGACAGCATATACCAGGCCAATGTCTCACAATGATATACCAGTGCCTTGGAAGATGAGCTCCAGAGTGATTGTGTGGCTTAGATGAACCACATGTATATTGTGTGTAAGAAATCACAAGAGAATGATTGCCGCTGCCCCATTACTCTGTGTCCTCCCTGTCAGACAAACCCTTAGTTTAACTCCTTGGAGTGTGAACTACGCCAAATCAAAGCTATGAAAGCAAACTATTTTAAAACATTGAACTTTGTGTAGTTGAAGACCCAGCAGCATGTGTCAATAACAAGGGCTCAGGGGTCACCACCACATGTTGGGTACATTGGATAGTTCACAGTGCAAAACGTGAATGGGGAGCAGAGAGCCAGATCATGTGGGGGTTTATGGTGGGAGTGGGAGACAGGCCAGCACTGGCCACTGGGTTAGTGTAGATCCTGATTATCGATCCGAAATATCGCTAGTGTTAAATATTTTTGTAGTCACAATATTTTGATCTCACTATTGAATGAGGAAATATTTAGGGTAAGTACATATATGATAATATTGAAGTCTAAAATATGGATTACTAAACTATCATGGTATTTAATATTTTATTTATACATCTAGCTAAAATACCATTTAGCTAGATGTATGTTTGTTAAACATATATTGTTATTAAGCATATAAAAGATATAAATATCAGTTTGCATTACTCTTCGGGTGCTGGATTTTATTGGGCTATTGGGTGGGTAGTGTTTTATTAAACCATAATGGGCTATTGGGTCGGTATTGTTTGAAATGAAAAAAATAAGCAATAGTAAATTGTTCCATTTTTCTAAAAAACGTATTTTTATGTATAGTTGATAATATATATAAGATAAATATAGGTGGAGTTAGGTATAACAAATCTATACCTATATACACTTACCTTCAAGATATTCTTGTAATCAATATTTTGGCTATAATATATTTGCAGCACAATATTTAAGACTCAATATTGTAGTACTCAATATTGTGGTAGTATATCACAGATATAATAGCTTCAAAGAAACCTCTTGAGCAAACCTCCCCAAACAGTATCATCGAAGTTGGATAGTTTTGTGAAGAAGACTTGCCCAAGATTGCCAAATGAAAAGATGAAAAGCAGGTAGTTATTCATCCCAGGAGATGCCCAGATGTCTTTCTTGCGTGAGTTACTTCCACCAGTTATTGATGATAAAGTCTTTAACAATCATGACATTTTAATGTAGTCTTTTCAATCCACATTTTTTTAGGTAAAAACCCTATTTTCTATTGAAAGTGGGGTGTAAGCTTGTAGAGAGGTAGCAACAATTCTCATTTATATGCAAGCCATCAAAATAGACTTTATTCAATGTTTTAATAAACCTAGTTCCACCTGAGCCTTCTTCCTTGACTGGTTGTCTTTATAACCCAGTTTACTTCCTGTATCTCATCCTCTGTTACATACAAGAAGAGTGGAGCAGAAACAAAAATTAAACCTATAAAGGATTTACTCCACTTCCTGGTAAATGTAGGGTTGATAACACTCACTTCAGAAGAAATAAGCTTACCAAGGGATAATACTAGATTACATTTCTTCATAAGCACGTTTAAAGAAGAGCCTTGATTATAATGTTCCATATGTGTACCAGGTAGGTACATGCAACCTATAGCATAGCCCACTCCCTCCCTTGGGTCCCCACACAGGTGTTCATTAAAATCCCCAACCAGGATAACATTAGCCGCATATGATTTAGACTCATTCAAGTTCCTGAAAAAGGAGCCCAGCAATTGGATATGACAGTTATCAGGCAGAACTGACTTGGCATTATACAAGTTCAACAGCAACAGCTTTGAAAAGCCAACAATAGAAAATGTTACGGCCTGGAAAGATGAGGATCCCGATGGGAGAACCTCAAGCCTTTGCTTAACCTCCAAAGTCGTCGAACTATCAGGCTACCTTTTGCTCAGCCAGTCCGAGATTCAATGGCGGGGTAAAAAAAAAGGTCTTGTAGCAGTTTGGAGTGGCCCAGGTTCCTTGTAAACAGATCACCCAAAGGCCTCTGATAAAATCTAACCAGATAGGATCCTCAAACTTGGATGCAAGCCCAGAGATGGTCCAACTAATTAAATCAAGTACCTTGGAGTAAAATTTCAAGGAGCTCTCAATGTGTGGCTCAGGAGGCAACCCTATAGTACCTCCCAAGCAATCCGCCCGACAAGTCAATCACAAGCATCAAGAGATGCCAAAGGGGCATATCAGCTGGAAATATCCACTGGGCTAGGGACTGGAACCTGATTGGCCCGCCCGAGGCTTATTGTATATAGTAGCAAGGGTGATATTGCCGCTTTAGCAGGACTTTTTCCCGCTAAAGCGGCAATATTTCTATCGCCCTATTAGCAAGCTGTCGCTAACAGCAGTTAGCGACAGCTTGTAGGCTATAGCTACAGGTTTGGGGCCCACTTTGCATGTCTGCGATATTTATCGCTAATGACATGCAATTTGGGCGTACTCAACCTGTTAGCAACTGAAAGCAGTCGCTAACACAGCTATCGCCTATTAGCAAGGCAGGCGAAGCGATTAAAAAAATCGCGCTAAGCGCGATTATCGCTAGTACCTAATGCCTGCTCAGAATATGACTTAACCTGTATATCCAATGGGAGGTGGATATTCAGGTTAGGTCCCCATTAGCGTTAATGCCTGAATATCGCTGGATTTCCAGCAATATTCACGCATTGAGCCGCTATCGCCAGATATTTTACCGCTTTAGAGATAAACGTTGCTAATAGCACTTTATCTCTGTGATAATATCCGGTGATAGGCGGCGATAAAAAAATGCGCTAAGCGCATTTAGCGATAATTATCGCTATTTGTTGCAAATATGCCCCTCGGTTCCTCTGCTTCGTGCTCGACCGCTCTAGCCATTATGCCACATCCTCATTTACTAGTGCAGCAGGCACACAGAACATGCTGCCCCTCCAGAAACTGTCAGCCTCAGCGTTCAGCTGTCCAAAAATAAGGCATTTTTGTTCCTGTGGTTATGCCTCATTTCTGTCTGCTTCCGTGGTGAGAGTAGTAAGCATCTCATGAAAAGGGTGAAGGGAATTTCAGCAGAGTGGAGAGAGAGAGTTAGAGAGCCTGAGGTGTTGTCTTTTGTACATTTCTTATGGGGAGTTTACATCTAGTAGTGGAGAGAGAAGAGTCCCTCCCGTGGAGGACAGAGGAGGGTGTACTTTCAGTAGAGGAGAAAGACGCACGCTGCTTGTGGGTGACCAAAAAGTGCCCTTCGTGTAAGAGAATGAAATACTTGGCTTATTGAGGAGAGGGGATTGTGCAGCTTATGGACGGAGGGGGAGTTGCTTCTGTGTGGAGAAGAGGGAGGCGTGCTTCTGGAACGGGAGGAATCGGGACCTCTGGAGAAGGAGTGGGTATTTGTAGTATAATGCGTACAGGGCAGTCTACAAACTGCAGAAGGTATTATCTCGTTAGTCCTGGGAAGAGCACCTGACATGGAAAGACAAAGAGAGGAAGAGATTGTGGCAAATGAAGGAGCAAGAAGATGAACAGTTGGGGGGTGGAAAGGAATAAAGGTGTAAAAAAGAAAGTATGTGTGAGAGGCGAAAGTGAAAGAGAGCAAAATACAACAAGAAGCCAAGATTTTAGAAGTGAGCGGGCGCGCTCGTAAAAAAGAAAAAAAAGAAAAAAAATGAAGGGGAGGAAGATTAGGAGCCTCATCAAACTGTACCATCAGTTGCAACAGCACGGCGGAGGGACCATTTCATCAACAATTTATTCACAGAACATGAGTGATGTACATGATTTCACACTATGATGACAGATCTAACATTTTTATAATTTCAGGAGTATTTAATTGAGCAACTTTTCATAAACAAATGAACAGAGAGAAAGGGACAATCAGAGAATACAAGGGTCAAGTTAAAGATATACAGTTCAAATGCCCAGAGTCCTGGAGGGTTGATTGAGACCTGAGGGTCTAGATTACAGAGCAAAATCCAGGTAACAGATTAGAAATAAGAAATAAACAACATATGGAGATTCGATAAACCCAAAGATGTGTGATATGGCTTAAAAATAATTGATAGAAGTAAAGTAAAATGAGTAAGATGATAAGGGGAAAGGAGGGGCACAAGTAGGTATAGAGACAAAACACATGTATCAGTGTGTAAAGTCCAAGGAGATCTTAGCGTGTATAAGTGCAGGTGCATTCCAGATCATATGCTCCATACAGTCCAAGGGTTCAGCCCAGGGTTTTGCAAAGGTGGTGGTATCAGTTTTAAATATCTCTCGTAGACCTTAACCCTATTGCATGGAGAAAAATATAAGAGTATAGGGAGTGGACAATAGAGAATCACAGTGGTTTTGGGGGTGGCGAAATAGTTATCAAGGGAGTTCCAGATAGATGTATTGCATTTAAACCACAGGGAGTTTTGTAATGAGGTGTTATCTGCCCCTCTCAGAAAGGAGATTCAGTTTAGCCAAGGAAGAAAGGAGGTGGCGGCTGTGTTCTTCCTGTTAGTTAGAACAGGTTTTCAGGCAGCCTTAAGAAGGATATCAATTAGTAGACTGTCGTTGCGGGATCTAACATTTTTGATCTATATGCAAATAAACGTATGAGCACTACCACTGTGTATGCATTTTGATTCCACAGTCACAGTAAACACCTTAATTTCACATTTGACCTGGTGCTAAATGTCACACAGAAAATGTATGTAGTTATGTGTAACAAACAGTATTGAACATCATCTGGTACAAATGAAATATTGTGCATGATGACTACCTGTAGCATATTGTCCTCCATTGCCAGCCACAATGAAGGGCACGCTGTCACATGGCTGGCAGTCTGTGGTTCTCTTCCAGGGGATACTCATCAATAGCCATAAGCATTGAATAATCTCCGCCCATGTGTGGGTCCCCGGAGCATATACAAAAATACATATATATGTATATGTTTAGAACCACAAGTACATAGTACTTCAAAAAACATACATATATACATGTATACACATATAAATATGCAGCCTATAATATGCCCAATAGATTGCAAAGCCAAAATTACATGGATTTCTACTGTAAGAAAATAATATCACATGTAAATAATGTAACAGAGAACTTACACTGCCGTAGTGTTCAACAACAACCCTTTATTTTCATAAAGAAAAACAGGTAATTGCAGGCAATCTGTTCTTAGCCTGCATAGATGAATAATCATCACTGTATAGCAAAAAACTGACACCTTGCCTTAAAGGCACGGTGTCCAGGTTCTCTGAAGCCTTAAAGACCTTCAGGAGCCCCCTGCTCCCATCATGCACCACAGGTGACAGTTAGGTCAGTTTTTTTTTCGGGCTCCTTCTATGAGGATCCTGGAGCTTGAGCTTGGTCTTGTTTTTACTTTTTGCAGTCAGAAATTGATTTTTTACTACTTCATTTGACATTTTTCTTGGCTGGTATTATTTTCTAACTACTTTCTGACATTTTTACTATCTTTTTATGTCAGAAATGCCAGCTTTGTTTAACTAATGTCCTTCCTGTGGGAAGAAGATGGCGAAATCCAACCCTCACTCAGTGTGTATAGTGTGTTTTCCATCCTCACACAATCCACAGAAGTATTACTACTGTCAACATTTTTCTAAAAGAACTTTGTGTGAAAGAGAAAAGATCAGCCTTCGTGCGTTGATGGAGAGAGGAAAAACCAAAAGTGGCCTTGAGTCTCATTCCAAGAAGCCCTCTTCTCATGGACAATATAAGAAGGGTTGATCTGCTTCACCTGCTTCCAGAAGAAAGCAGATTCCAGAGTGCTCGCCTTCAGTGTAGAAATCAGCGCTAGAAAAGCGAGTAAGCCATTCTACGACGTCGAGGGACAGATCACCGTCAAAGAGACAAGAACCATCATCGACAAAAAGTAAGTCGACGTCGAGGCATATTTCGGGCTCAAAGTATGTAAGTGAAGACAGGTCTGAGTCGACTTCTAAACATCTGTCGACGACTAAACACCGGTCGGCGTCGAGATCTCCGTCTGTGGTACTGAAATTCTGCACCCGTGTCATAAGAATCGCCGTATCATGACGATTTTGGTAACATCAGCCCGAAAATGACAAGTGTAAGGTGTGCGAGTATTTTTCGTCACATTTGAGTGGCGAGATCACCATGAAATCAGGGATTCCGTTCTGAACCCTCGGATTCCATTTTGTGTATGGCAGCCATTTTGTGGTTGCCCTCACATAGGCCGATGACTAAGGCCAAACGAGTTTTAGGAACACGTACACTTTCTGTTGACTTCTGTGTGACCTGGGCAAGCTGACTCCACTGCCCGAAGCCATACCTGTTCGGCCAGTTCTTTTTCCAGTGGCCGATCGAGATTAGGAATCAAGCCACAACATGCCATGAACCCTGTATTGCACACAACTATGTCTAATCTTACTCACACCTGTCTCTGTTCCTTTCTTTATGGCCTGCTTTACGATGAGGAGGTGCCCAATTTTATTAGGGGTCCATCCGATTATCTGATGAAAAGTGTGGGGCCTTGCCGGGTAATTGATTGTGGGCTGGACAAACTGAAATATAGGCTTGTCATCATGATTCTGCTTTTTCTTTGTCGTGAAAATATGTGAATGGTCAAATGTAAATAAGGAATGTTTGCCTGAAGCATAATATTTGGTATAAAAGGGATGACCAGCTTTGTAAAGTTGAGCAGTCTCCTGAGAACATACACCGTGTTGTACTTCTAGGATACCTGTTACTGGTTGCAGCCAATAAATCTGATCTTTGACGTCACCAAGAAGTCTCTGCGTTTCTGTAGTCTGAGACAGGAGATTCCGAAGTCTTTGGGTGTGTCCCCTGGCACCGCTGGGTTCTAAAAAAAAAAACCTGGTACTTCATTTGGCGCCCAACGTGGGGCGATTTCAGCGGTACCGGTCCAAGCCAGAGGTTCGTGAAGAGCTTCGTGTGAAAATTCTGGAGGAAGGCCAACCACTTCATCGACCCCTGTATGTCGTCGTGGTCCGAAAGACTTTGCTGCGAGGTTCCCCGCTTTCCAACGGCTACGAAGGACTGCTGCCCTGACTATCGCCCTGTCTTGGACCCTTTGACGATTTGTAGAGCGAGACGATAGACGAGTCTTCTGGTGACGTCATCGATACCTCAGTTAAGTATGAGTGGAGCGTCTCCCAGTCCTTAGTTTTTGGGTATCCCTTGGGATCTTTGATTTGGAACTTGCAAGTACCAAAGCCGAGGGACTCGTGTATTCACGAGACTATCGTATTTGATAATCCTTTGAAGTTTGAAGCTAGACTAGTGAGCGAAGATGCCTGGTCTTAGCAGACTTGGAAATTTGTTTTGTTGTGGTCGAAATAGGGATTCCCGATTGGAGGACTCGTGTCCGGTTCCTCCGATTGGAACTCCAACCTATGAACTCTATGTGAAGCATGGCGTGGGCCCCATCACATATAATGAAGTGTGGATCCGATACACGAGGAAGGACGGTGTCCTCAAATGGCTCCAATATGGTAGTTTTGACACGGAAATCTTAGACAATCTAGAGGTTAGACTTTTTAACCGCATGCGCGCTAGCGGTTTTCCCGCTGCGTGCTGCGATTTTAAAAATCCCGCGTTACATGACAAGGTCAGCTCGTCATCCGCGTAGCACAGGTAACGCTCATGACGAGCTGACCTTGTCATGCGCGTCGAAGGGGTTAAGAAGAAAGCCCGGCCGGCGATGTTTGACTCTTTCCGCCTATGGCAAAAGGAAGCCAAACAGAAAGAAATGAAATTAGCAAGGAGGAATAAAAGAGAAAAGGGTATCTCGATAATGCAAGCTGCTATGCAGTATAAAGATAATGAAGAAGAACAAGCAAGTGAGCAGTTGCACAGGCAACGTAAAATGGCGATTGATAAGTGCTATCCAGTTTTGCCGCTTCTTCAGCAAGATGCAGCAAAGGAACTCGAGAAAGATCCTTTAATGTCGCATTTGTTGAGTTCGCCACCCCCTTACGCGCAGAGTGCTACAGCACCTCCGCAACCTTTAGTGGCGCAACCTCTGGGTGCTTTGCCCCTTGCTATTGCACAGCCGCCAGCTCTTCTTCAGTTGGCTCCCACTGCTATGGCGCATCCTCCTCAAGGGCCGCTGACTTTGCTACCTACTCCGCTTATACTTCCTACGATTTTGCCTACTGTATCAACTACTTCTTCCGATATTCCTCCTGACACTGCCTCTGCGTCTGCCTTGTCTCATCTTGTCTTTCCTCCTGTTCTTTTGTCGACTTCTCCTTCTGTTCGACAGAGAATGACTGATACTGTTACTAGTCTCTTGTCTCCTTTCTTTGGGTCATTAACTATGACCCCTGTCGGATTCTAGAGAGAAGGGTGTGTTGGATCACTTGGCGCATAAATGGGTTACTGATCCTGCAAGATATGAGTTAGAGTCTGTTATGGATGTCTTCCGCCAATGGGAAGCACCGAAGCAAAGATATGTTTTTGATAAAATGTGTGTTTTTCTTTGTGAAGAATTGGAGGATAATGATTTGGAATCCAATCCGCCTGAGTTGTGTCGTGTACGGTTCGAGTTCGCAAAAGGCACGATTGTGGGTTCCGATGTTGAGAGAACAGTTGCGACAGTGTTGTCATTTAGGAGTGAGGCTATCTCTCGGTCGTTGTTTGAACCTGATCCCTCTGCTAGGAGAAAAGCGCGACAATATCCGATGAGAGAAGTTCCCCCAGTTTGGAAAGAAGGGGATCTAGCAGCTAATCCACCTGTTCATCCTCATTTTCAGCGTGTTTGGGTACATGTTCCATGGAAACGTGCTGAAGTGTTGGCCCTTAAGCAGACTTTTCCTGACCCCCGGAAAAATCCTGCAGGGTATTACAAGGAACTATCTCAGACTGCAGACTCATGTGTTATGAATCTAGCTGATATACACATGTTGTTTGGAAATGTGGTTCCACAGCCTTTGTGGGGATTGATTCGTCATACAGATCATGCGCAGGAGTTAGGTGATACCTGGGTTAATATTGCTGCTGCAGATGGCCGACAATTTGGCGGTGCTAAACCTGAGCCTTTAGTAGACGAACTCCCTGGTAAGATCGTTACTTATATGAAGACTTTAATGCCTGCGATGCCTGTAAATTGGGATAAATTGTCTGCATGTAAGCAGAAGAAATAGGAAACCGTGTCTGATTTCTTCACCAGGTTTGAAGAGACGTTTATCGACCACAGTGGTCAAGACATGAGTACAGAAGGTGGTCAACGGTTGTTCGTTGACAAGTTTGTGCACAATTTGCTTCCTGAGTTATGTAAGAAATTGAAAGATTCAGAGAGTTCGTGGGCCGTTTCCTCATCAGCACAGATATTGGCTACTGCACAGTACTACGAAAATAGAGATAAGGACGAGAAGGATAGAGCAGACAAGAAAACTAAAGAATTGAAGACGAAGGTTCTTTTGCAGCAGGCGTATCCACCTCGTGGTGGCCAGCGTGATTATCAGCAACCTCAGCAGTTTCAGAGAAACTCGCAAAGGTTTGAGTTTTCTCAGCAACGTTTTCCTGTAGGCCCTAATCAGTGTGCATATTGCAAAGAAGAGGGTCATTTTAAAAGTAGCTGCCCTGTTTTGTTACAACGTATGAATGGTGTTTCTAGCGCAAGAGGTCGGGGTGCTCCACAAGCTCCTAGAGGTAGAGGACGTGGAGGTTTTCCCCAGAACACACGTCCCTTTCCTCCACATAATTCAATGAATAATTTTGATCAGCAGAATAACGCGTCTGGTAGAACGACTCAGTACTATGCTGATGACTACTATGCAGAAGGTGAGAATATGGAAGGTGATGATTGCTAGGACAGCCATAGACAAAGAGAGGGAGTTGTTTCAGTTCCAGTAGATCAGAGTGGACCTTATGTTGAGGTGATTACATCAGGTGTGTCAGAGCCTTTTATGTTGGATACTGGTGCTACAAAGAGTTCTATTATGCACTCTAAACTCCCTGGCGCACCTTTGTCTGGCGAAATGAATGTTTCAGTAGGTTTTTCTGGCGCCCCCGTTAGGAACCCGATTTCTAGTCCTATGTCTCTTTCTGTTGGACCGTGTGAATTCGAAGCACCCCTTATCCTGACGACGGGTTGTGGTGAGAACTTGTTTGGATTGGATCTGTTGAAAAGATTGTATGCGACATTGTATTGTTCTCCTTCGGGAGTACAACTCACATTGGGTAAGAAAGTGGTCTCCCCGATGTATTTGTCGAAGGATAAACTTCCGGCAGAATTGTTTTCTCTTCCTGATACTATTTGGGCTACTGGTCCTAATGATGTTGGTCTTTTGGAGATACCGCCATATGTTGTGACATTGAAAGCGAATGTTAAAATGCCATGTATTCCCCAATACAAGATCTCTAGTAAAGGTGAAAAGGCGTTGCTAGCGATCATTCATGACCTGATTGAGAAAGGTGTAATTGAAGAAACAAGAGGTAACGTTTGCAATAGCCCTGTTCTGCCTGTTCTGAAACGAACTGACTTCTCAGCCACCTGTTTACAGGTTTGTGATTGATCTTAGGGAGGTGAATAAAATAGTTGTGCCACAGTTTCCAGTGGTTCCTGATATCACTGCCTTATTAACGATGATTCCAGCTTCCGCCACTTGGTTCTCGGTGATTGACCTGAAAAATGCCTTTTTCAGCATCCCGATTGCCGAGGAGAGTAGGGATATTTTCGGCTTCTGTTTAGGAGGACGAAGCTTCCGGTTCAATCGCGCTCCCCAAGGCTATTGTGAGAGTCCATCAATATATAGTCAGGCGTTGAAGACACAGCTTGATACGATTGTTTTACCTGATGGTGCTGCTCTTATTCAGTACGTCGACGATTTACTAGTCACTGCAGATACTGAGGAGATTTGTAAAGAAGCCACCTTGTCGTTGTTGCGTCATTTGTCTGATCTGCATCATAAAGTGTCCCTTTCTAAATTACAGTATTGTCGACAAGAAGTGACCTACTTAGGTCATCTCTTATCGAAGGAGGGAAGAAGATTGACCCCAGAACGAATTCAAGCGATTGCAAAGTTGAGTGTGCCAATTACACAGAGAGAAGTGCGAGCTTTCTTGGGTATCACGTCATATTGCAGACAATGGATACCAAATTTTTCCTTGCTGGCCAAACCTTTGGTGGCGTTGACCTGTAAAGATACGCCTAATCCCCTTCCGTGGTCTGAAGATTGTCAGAAACGTTTTTCCGAATTATGTGATGCATTGTGTTCGGCTCCTGTGTTGGGTACCCCCGACTACAGTAAGCCCTTTACACTGTATGTCCATGAGAAAGAAGGTTGTGCATTGTCAGTGCTGACACAGTCTTTTGGGGACAAGCAGCGTCCATGTGCGTATTTTTCGTCAACTTTAGATCCGTGGCTAGAGCGTTGCCGAGTTGCTTGAGAGCGACGGCAGCAGCAGCTGTTTCTATTCGACAGTCTGCTGGTTTAGTGATGAATAATATGTTGATTGTAATGGTTCTACATGCAGTGGACACTTTGTTAAACAGGACCAAGACACAGCACTTAACTAGTGCTCGATTGTCAGGTTATGAGTTAACACTTTTAGCGAGTCATGTGCACATAAAGAGATGCAACACGTTGAATCCAGCTACGTTGTTGCCGATTGTAGCAGAGACAGATGTTTCTGAACAGCATGATTGCTTTCTTAGGACAGAAGAAGAAATGAAAGGGAGAGTAGATCTTAAGGACACTCCTCTTGTGAAGTGTGATGGGTGGATGGATCATGCTTCAAGCTTCCGAATGGGGATACGACTGCGGCATATGCTGTTACGACTTTACATACGATTGTTGGAGCTGCACGCATCCCACATAATTCAGCTCAAGCAGCAGAGTTGATTGCACTTATGAGAGCGTGTGTATTATCGAAAGGAATGAAAGTGACCATATATACTGACAGCCAGTATGCGTTTGGTGTGGCTCATAGCTTCGGACGATTGTAGAAGGAACGTGGGTTCCTCACGTCTCATGGAACTAAGATACAGCATGGTCAGTTGGTGAATGAGCTTCTTGAGTCACTTACTTTGCCGTTGCAAGTTGCGATTGTGAAATGTAGTGCACACAAGAAGGTTACTGACGACGTTGGTCGCGGTAACGCGTTTGCTGATGAAGTGGCGAAAGCACAAGCAAGAGATGTGATGAGTCGAATGTATGTTGCGGGCCCTGCAAGATGGATTGGTGACGTTGGAATGTGTGAAGATACAATAGAGAGTGTGAAGTCTATTCAAGCTGAGGCTACAGAGAAAGAATTGAGTGTGTGGAGAGAGAGTACGGGTAAATTAGACTCGAATGGCTGCTGGGTTGAATTGTCAGAGCATCAGCGACAGTTGCTACCCGATGCATACGTGCTTGCAGTGGTTACAATGGTGCATGGAATGGCTCACATCAGTGTGAAAGAGATCTGTAAGTTGTTGGCCCCAGTATGGCAAAATGCTGGAATTCCTAAGTGTGCAGAGAATGTGGTCAAGAATTGAATGGTTTGTCTGAAATACAACCCTGTTAGGGGAACTCCAACTCCAGCTGGTCATTTTGCGCCTCCAACGTATCCGTACGAGGTTTTGCAGTTAGATTTCATCCACATGGAGAGGTGCAACAACTTGAAATACGTACTCGTTGTTTGTGCCTTTTCGAGATGGGTAGAAGCATACCCCCTGAAAGATAACACTGCCATGTGCACAGCTAAAGCCCTTGTCAATGAATTTTTCCCTAGGTTTGGTTTGCCGAGAATGGTCTGGAGTGATAATGGGAGTGAATTTGTAGGTCGAGTGATGAAGAGAGTATGTGAAGGGCTAGGAATCCGGCAAAAATTTCACGCTGCAAATCACCCCAATCAGCTGGACTAGTAGAGTGCTATAATGGCCCGTTAAAACTGAAACTGGCCAAGATACAAGCAAGCTCTGGTCTTAAATGGCCTGATGCGTTGCCACTAGCACTTCTATCGACAAGAATGACTGTGCATTCACGAGTGGGACTTAGTTCGTATGAGATTGTGTTCAGTCGCTCGGCCAACATATGGGGAGTGCCGAGGCCGACGAAATTCAGCGAGATTGAACACCCTGTACTGCTCGATTACTTGTATGATTTGACGGCTAAATTGCGTGTTTTACACCAACAGGTTCACGATACACTGCCTCAGGCATCTGAAGATCCAGGACACGTCATCGATCCTGGTTCATGGGTTTTAGTCAAAAACTTTTTGCTGACAAAGAATGATCAGCCCCGCTGGGACGGCCCCTATTTAGTCCTGTTATCAACGAGATCCCCAGTGCGAGTGCAAGGAAAGAAGAACTGGATCCACGGCATACACTGTAAGAGGGCCCCTTTGCCTCTGCCGTACGACCAGTGGGTCCAGGAGGGTATTGCAGATTCTGAAACTGAGACTGTGCCTCGTTTTCTGCCTTTTAGCGATGCACGTTTAATTGGGACAAATTCTGAGCGTGAAAGCAACGATCTTCTGCAAGAAGCCGTGCCATCTGCAGTTCGATTGGACACTACTGAGCCTGACCTGTTGTTTCGAGATGAGACATTACCAGGAAAAATCCGTTTGACGCCGAGAACTATGGACAAATAAATAAAAATTCCTTTTCTTTGCTATTTTTGAAAGTGCAGCTCTCTCATCTGAGAAACTTTTTTTGATTTTTGTTTTTCGAACCACCATCAGGGTTCAGCTGTAGGGTCGCGGCGTCAAGTCTTTGGAGTGCAAGCCGAAGACACAAGGTCGACGGTTCTGGTTGGTCCTTGGGAGTTCCCTGGACTGACAGGCGCATTCCTTAGCACGATACACCCTACCTCCGCGAGCAGCAAGGTTAGAGGATGGAGTTTTTCGAGATGGAGAGACCTGCCAAAAAGATGAACTTTAGAGCCAAAATGTGTACAATGATGACTAGAAAACGTTTTCTGATACTATGCATTTTCATGTTGTTTAGCGTAATGATGTTTTTAATAGGATATGTTTTATTCTCTTTTCGAGTGACGTTTTTACCCACTGCACAGCTTATGCCTTCTTCTACTGTTTCCTCACATTCGTTTCACACTCTGCCTGAACATGAATCCTTTAGAAGATTGGAATTCGTTAATAACTCTTTCGTTCAGCTTCTACACCAACACCAATTAGTAGTGAACACAACTAACTGTTGGGTGTGTGGTCTTATGCCTCATACTACTGATAAAGGTATTCCCTACCTGGTCCTGCCATTCAGCTACAATGGTTCTGTATGGGCATACAGAACGATGTTCATCTATGCTCGTGAAGTCCATCCCCTACGTTCTGTAAAAGATAGTCCAAAGAGTAGTGCTCTAGTTAAGGGTGTAGTAGATATGATTAGAGGAACTACTTCCTATGAGACTATCCCGAGAGATGAGACACTGGCATACATTGGATGAAATGTAACCGGATATGGAGTTAGTCTGAGTGAGAACCAGCGTGCAAAAAGATCCTCCCCGATTTGGGTTGTACCCCATCAGGGTCACTACTGTCTGCAGGGTAATGGCAAGAATCCAAGAGCTCAGCTAGGGAAGAGTATTTGCAAAGAGACATATGTCTTTGCGTCCCAGACTTCCCCTTCGTTCTTAGCAGCTAAGGGTACCTATTTCATCTGCTATGATAGAGCATACACATGGTTGCCCCCTGATTTCTCTGGCACATGTTTTGTCTCGTTCCTGTTGCCTCCCACCTACACAGCCGTGGCAGATTACCACAAGACAAGGGTAGTTAGAGGTGTCTTCACTGAGGAAGATACTGCAGGACAAGAATTAGGAGATTTCTTGAAGGGTTTTCTGCCGTTTTGGGGACCTATGGTTAACAGCAGGAACATACAACAATTGATGAGGGTGGTCGAGTCCACCGTAGTTGAAACTGCCGGTGCCCTTAGTAACTTGACTGCTGAGCTCCAGTCGGATCGTCTTATGACACTCTAGAACAGAGTTGCATTAGATGTCATACTTGCAGACCGAGGTGGGGTATGTAAAGTGATCCAATCAAGTTGCTGTGTTTTCATTCCAGATAATGCCCCGACAGTGTACCAGGCCATTTCCAAACTGCATAAGATCTCCGACTCTATACATGTGGATAAAGGAGATTGGTCGTTGATGGGGTGGTTCTGGGAACTGATATCCGCCTGGGGATGGAAGATTCTGATGGTCATTGGGATGATCTTAGCCATTCTTTTTCTGTTCTGTCTGTGCGTACAGTGTGCTCCTACTATATATGGCCTCTGTGCTACATTATGTATAAGGAAACCTAAACCGAGAGACGAACTAAGTAATAGGATGATGCTACAGCAACATCTCAATGATTTTATGAATATAGACCTAGACTCAGATTAGCGTGAGTGTAGGTTATTGCCTATGTAAGGGCAAAAGGAGGGTCTGTGGTACTGAAATTCTGCACCCGTGTCATAAGAATCGCCGTATCATGACGATTTTGGTAACATCAGACCGAAAATGACTTAAGGTGTGCGAGTATTTTTCGTCACATTTGAGTGGCGAGATCACCATGAAATCAGGGATTCCGTTCTGAACCCTCGGATTCCATTTTGTGTACGGCAGCCATTTTGTGGTTGCCCTCACATAGGCCGATGACTAAGGCCGAACGAGTTTTACGAACACGTACACTTTCTGTTGACTTCTGTGTGACCTGGGCAAGCTGACTCCACTGCCCGAAGCCAAACCTGTTCGGCCAGTTCCTTTTCCAGTGGCCGATCGACATTAGGAATCAAGCCACAACATGCCATAAACCCTGTATTGCACACAACTATGTCTAATCTTACTCACACCTGTCTCTGTTCCTTTCTTTATGGCCTGCTTTACGATGAGGAGGTGCCCAATTTTATTAGGGGTCCGTCCAATTATCTGATGAAAAGTGTTGGGCCTTGCCGGGTAATTGATTGTGGGCTGGACATACTGAAATATGGGCTTGTCATCATGATTCTGCTTTTTCTTTGTCGTGAAAATATGTGAATGGTCAAATGTAAATAAGGAATGTTTGCCTGAAGCATAATATTTGGTATAAAAGGGATGACCAGCTTTGTAAAGTTGAGCAGTCTCCTGAGAACATACACCGTGTTGTACTTCTAGGATACCTGTTACTGGTTGCAGCCAATAAATCTGATCTTTGACGTCACCAAGAAGTCTCTGCGTTTCTGTAGTCTGAGACAGGAGAATCCGAAGTCTTTGGGTGTGTCCCCTGGCACCGCTGGGTTCTAAAAAAAAAACCGGTACTTCACGTCTCCTTCTCGAAGGTCGGTTTCGAGAGGTTCGACGATGAGAAATCCCTCTCTGACCCACAGACGGTCGATGTCGAGGGCACGATCGGCGACGAGGAAATCGACGTAGAAGGTACAATACGCCCACCGACGTTTGACGGCGAGATGACGGTCACGATCACTGTCGAGGAGACCTACATCGAGAGCATCATTGCAGAGACATGACTCTTCCAGTGTGTCTACACAGCGGTCGACATCGGTGATGGCGTTATCCGGATCAACGTCGAGGCAACGTTCAACATCAAGGGAGAGGATTGTTGCCACTTCTACAGACGCACCAGAAAACCCAAGGTCGACGTCGAGGACACATTGGTCCACGTCGAGAGAAGTGTCATCTTCTCCTGGACTCAACATCATACAAGTCACACCTGAGGGATCTCCGGCTCCAAGAGAAAAGTCTCCTACTAACTTATCGCCACGATGGCTGGAGAGTATTCAACATTGGAAAATGCCACCTAGAGTTCCGGGAGCAGAATTCTTCAAAACTCTATCACCACCCAGAGTCTCTGGGGGATCGCTTCCACGCAGGTCACCAAGAAGGTCTCGATCACTTGTGATAAGGCGTTCAAGATCAAGAGGGCGTTCAAGATCTTGACACTCTCCTACTCCTAAGAGAAGACGTAGATCTCCAACAATACCAATGTCAAAAAGATCTTCTATTAAAGATTATTCTCCTATTCCGTCCACTACACCCCCATCTAGGGTGTCCCTGATAGACGATCTTGGAACTTTAAATGAAGTCCTGTGTAGGGGTGCCAACAAGCTCAATATCACTATGTATACTCCACCAGTTTCCACACCAGTGATCTTTGAAACTTTACATCACGAGTCTTCTACAAAGCCTCTGCAGGTTCTAGCAGACCTGGAACCAAAGGAAGCAATGCAGACCTTCCTTACCCCGGCCACAGTGGGTTCAGTTCCCACCAGGATTTCCAAGAAATATAAGGCCTCAGAGCAGGACCCATTTTTTCTTCATGCAGACCCACCTCCAGACTCAGTGATAGTGGCTGCAGCCAGGAAGACACATTCGGCTACATCTTCTTCTATTGCCTCACCAGAGAAGGACAGCAAGAATATGGATTCTCTGAGAAAACAAATGTGCTATACTTCAGCTTTGATTATGAAGGTGTCTAGTGCTTCTGCCCTGCTGGGTCGGTACGATAGGACTCTCTGGGAATCCTTGATGAGAATCTTAAACAAACTACTGAAGGAGGATCATCAGGACTTCCAAGAAATATTACAAGAAGGCAGACTGGTAGCTAATCAGGTTATAAGTGCAGCCGTAGATGCATCTGACTTGGCGGCCCATGGATACTTGCATGGCATCTGCTCAAGGAGATCGGCATGGCTTCGGCTTGCAGGTCTAAAACCTGATGCACAGAGAGGATCCGTTGAATGGGAGGTTTGTGATCCTTCTTTGTTCTGTGCACATGTGGATGACGAAATGTCCAAGATGAAGAACGACTTGGAGACACTGAAAGCTGTTGGCTTAGGAAAGAGTTTAGGCATAGATTCCGTGCCTCTTTTCTATGATTGATGCTCCTCTCAACAGAGGGTTCAAACCCCTCATTGGAACACACAAAATCAGGGTCAAGGTCAATCAAGGACTAATTACCAACAAAGAAGACCTGGACGAGGAAGAGGATCTACGAAACAGCAACCTAACGTTCCTAAACCATCAGCAAAACAATTAGGGATGGCTTCCTCCATGCCCGTTGACCACTCCGGTGGGAGGAAGTGTTATGTTATACCAGGAGGAGTGGGAGAAGTTAACAAAGGACAAGTGGGTTTTGAATATTGTGCAGAATGGCTATCGGCTCAGGTTCAAATCCCCACCACCATCAGTTCCTCCACAGCAAAAACCTCTTCAAACACACCACTTGTTACAAGCAGAAGTAAACATGCTCCTACAAAAGCATGCTATAGAAAGTGTCTCTATTCCACAACAAAAACAAGGGATTTATTCTCGCTATTTTCTGGTTCAGAAAAGAGGTCCTACCAGAGAATACAGACCAATACTCAACTTAAGACTGCTGAACAAGTACATTCGCAAAAGAGAAATTCCGAATGTTGGTTTTACATCAAATATTCCCTCAGCTTCATCAGGCAGATTGGATGTGTGCAATAGACCTACAGGACGCATATTTTCATATTCCAGTGTCCATAAAACATCGCAAATTTCTACAATTCCCTGTGTCTGCCCAACATTTTCTGTTCAAAGTTCTCCCGTTCTGGCTCAAATCAGCCCCCCGAATGTTTTCCAAGTGCATGGCAGAGGGGGCAGCTTTTCTTCGCAAGCAAAGGATATTCATATACCCCTATCTGGACGACTGAAGCAAAACAGGTGACGAGCTCTTCAGAAGCCAGTCTCAACTCTCGTACTGTCTACATGAAGGCCCAACCTGTTTAGCAACTGCAAACTACAAGAAATCATTCTTGAACCCGTCTCAGAATATCCACTATCTGGGTGCCTTACTGGATACTGCAGAAGCAAGCGTGTGTCCTTGGGAGGAGAGGTTGTCCTCAATTCAGGAAAAATGCTGCAACCTTCTTCTCACATAGTATCCCACAGTCAGGGAGGTGTCATCAGTGCAGGGATTGATGGCATCATGCATCTTCATTGTACCAAATGCCAGGCCGAACATGCGTCCGTTACTTGCATCAACTGGTCTTCCAGAGATTGCTGCGTCAGGGTGCCGGAAGGATCAGCTGCTTCTCTCTCGATAGGCCAATGATTCCATCAAATGGTGGATGAAGAGATCCAATCTCATAAAATGAGTTCCCTTTCACCTGGACCATCCTGCACAAACAATAGCCATGGATGCTTCACTCCAGGGATGGGATGCTCACATGGGGGTTCTTCGAGTTCAAGGTCTGTGGTCGGAAACGGAACAAACTTACCATATCAATCTCTTGGAGTTGAGAGCAGTGCACTTAGCTCTAAAATCATTATACCCATCACTTCAATCTCAGTACCATCTGATTCAAACAGACAACACGACCACCATACATTACTTAAACAAACAGGGAGGTACCCAATCAAGGCCTCTTTCTCTAGAGTCCCAAAGAATCTGGAAGTGGCTTCTTGCAAGAGACTTTCAGCTAGATTCATCAAGCTCAATTGCGCTCGCAAAGAGCCAGATTCTGAGAATCTGGCCCTTTGCGAGTGCAATTTTTGCATTTGGGATTCATCATCCCAAATGCAAAATTCGCTAATAAAGAATTCGCACATTTGCGAGGAATTGCATTTAAGGAATCTCTATTTGAGATTCCTTCAATGCAATTCATTAACCATTTATTCATTGCGAATTCGCAATTTTTGGTAGCTATTTACCACGAATACTACCTTCGTGGTAAATAGCGAAAAAATAGAACAAAAGCAATTTAGTGCCTTTTTTTTAACTTGCATGTTACACACATACACACATGTCCTTTGGACTTGTGTGTGCGCAACACCTGTGTAAATTTGCATATCAGGGGTGCTACAGGGTGTCCTTTGGACACCCCTGGCACCCCTTGAATTCGCATCCTTATTTGCGATTAGCTAATTGCTAATCGCAAATAAGGAATAACTCCCCATTCATTCCTATGGACCTGTAGACATCGACCTGTTTGCAGATGCGGTAAACGCAAAATCCCCTTCTTCGCATCCAGGTTTCCCCAACCGGGATCTCGGGGCAATGCCCTTTTGATAAATTGGTCTCAGACAATACTATCCGCCTTTCCACCAATTCCGTTGATTCTCACAGTGATCAACAAATTTTAAAGGACCAATTCAAGGAGGATTTTGATAGCTCCAGAATGGCCGCGTCATTGGTGGTAGCCGGATCTCCTTCAGCTATCAGAAGTCCCACACAGGAGGTTACCATGCCGGGCAGATCTACTATTCAAGAACAAAGGGAAGGTATTCCACCCCAATCTATCATGCCTGCGGTTGATGGCATGGCTCCTGAAGTTCTTCAATACAGACATCTAGACTTAGCCTCTTTAAAAATGTTCATACATTCCGGAGGTAGGAGGCCTTCCACAAGACAATCCTATGCTTTTAAGTGGAAGAGGTTTTAACTTATGGTGCACGAACAATGGACATGATCCTGTCGGGGTCAGGAAAAGGTGCTTTTACCATATTTACTTTATTTGGCCAAATCTGGTTTGAAATTTTCCTCTATTAAGGTGCATCTTGCAGCTATTACAGCGTATAGAAAATCACCAAATCAAATTTCCTTCTTCAAAATCCCTGTGGTCAAAGATTTTCTCGAGGGATTAAAAAAGGTTTATCCTCCAGTAAGAGCTCCTTCACCACCTTGGGAGCTCAACGTTGTATTAACAAAACTGATGAGTGCTCCTTTCAAGCCTTTTCATATAGCTTCTTTACAACAATTGACATGGAAAGCTGCTTTTTTAGTGGCTATCACCCCTGCTCACAGAGTAGGTGACATCCAAGCATCATGCTGTAAAGAGCCCTATATTGTTTTTCATGCAAACAGAGTGGTTTTAAGAAAGCATCCGAGTTTTCTACCCAAAGTTGTCTGGTTAATATGGACATCCGGGACTATCACGCTCCCCACTTTCTTTCCGAATCCTTCAAACCCTCCGGAAAGGTCCCTCCACTCGTAGGATCTTAAGAGGGTTTTGAAATTTTACTTAGACAAAACAAAAAGCTTGAGGAAAACAGACCGACTGTTTAAAAACTATGGGTCAATAAATACTGGTTCTGCCACTTCGAAAAGTTCTATCTCTAGGTGGATAGTGTCTTGTATATCCTTGTCCTATCAATTGGCCAATAGAGTCCTTCCTGGCAAGCCTAAGGCCCATTCCACCAGGGGAAAGGTTCTACCACAGCTCTTCTTAGAAACATTCCTTTGGCAGAGATTTGTAAAGCAGCCACATGGCGCTCAGTGCATACTTTCACACACCATTACTGTTTGGACTCTGATGCACAGGCAGATTTTTGAGTTAGGCTTGCCCGAATTGGGCATCCGTTTGGATAATTACTTGTTAGATGCCATGTTTTAAAATTATTGTAACTGTTTGCTCATCCGCGAGGAAGTGGGTTTGGGCTTGCTACTCTATTCAGTGCTTATGACTATTGATGAGTATCCCCTGGAAGAGAAGGATAAGTTACTTAACTGTAATCGCAGTTCTCTTCCAGGGGTATACTCATCAAAGTCATAAGCAACCCTCCCGCCTCACCGGATGAGCATCAACAGTATGATAATGTGTTATTTGCATCTGATATCCTGGTTACTACATGTTAGGTCAGTTCTTTTTGTACGGCGTACTGTCACCTGTGGTGCATGATGGGAGCAGGGGGCTCCTGGAGGTCATTAAGGCTTCAGAGTACCTGGACACCGTGCCTTTAAGGCAAGGTGCCAGTTTTTTGTTATTCGGTAATGATTATTCTTACATGCAGCCTAAGAACAGATTTCCTGCAATTACCTGTTTTTCTTTATGAAAATAAAGGGTTGTTGTTGAACACTACTGCAGTATATGTTCTATGCTACATTATTTACATGTGATATTATTTTCTTACAGTAGAAATCCATGTAATGTTGGCTTTTCAGTATATTGGACATATTATAGGCTGCATATTTATATGTGTATACATGTATATTTGTATGCTATATGGAAGTACTATGTACTTGTGGTTCTAAACATACACAAATATATGTATTTTTGTATATGCTCCGGAGACCCGCACATGGGTGGGGATTATTCAGTGCTTATGACTTCGATGAGTATACCCCTGGAAGAGAACCAGGATTACAGGTAAGTAACTTATCCATCAGGGCCATGCCCAGGGTCATTTTGGGTGTGCACTGTGCTCTGCTTAATTGTGCATGCGTGCCATTGTGGCCATCTCGACCCGTCCCCCCAGTACCTGGTGGTCACTCACCCTGTTGCAGTTGTGTTGTGTCCTGTCGAGAACTGTCCGTTCCCCCGACTCCAGCCACAGTCTCCACACTGATGTCTGGACACCAGCTCCTCCATGTCATCCAGCTCCAGCTGTGGCGCTGGGCTCCCACCTTCAGTGTGAATTGCTGCCTTCTGGTTGGCTGCGAGTTTCTCCTTGGTCTGCCGTTTAATGTCAATCCATCGCCTCTAGGCCTCGTCCATTGACCTCTTGTGCTCTCCGACGGCATTCACCTTGTCAACGTTTTACCGCCATATCCCATTTTTGGTGTCCCATGACACATTGAAGGTGACAAACAGTTGTTGATAGTGTTCCATCACCTCCATGATCAGGATCCTGTTTTCCTGCGGACTGAACTTTGTCTTCCTCTTCTTCTTGTCCTTGCCATTCCCTGTCCCCGAGGTCCCAGGCTGGTCGTCCGGGGTGCTTGTCCGGGGTGTCCCCCGGGGTGCGCTCGTCCTCTGCACCTGCTCCGGCTGCCTCCAAGGTGCTTGGGTGTTGGTCAGTTTGTGTTTGTGTGTTTTTTCTACTTTTATAGGGATTTTTCCCACCTGCCATGTGTGTATTTCAGGCCTGGCGCTGCTTATCGCTGATTTCCTCATCGTGCTTTGGCCCATCGCAAGTTTTTCCGCGTTGAGGTTTATGTTTTTATCTCGGTCGAGGTGGTTGTATCGCGGACATTGTCCGCGTTTTCGGCAAACTATCGCATGGTACCGTGGTGTTGTGATTTCCACGTAAACACAGGGTTATTTTCCTGCGATGGGCTACGATGTGTAAAGTTGCGTTATCATTTTCTGGTGATATTTAGCACACGTACTTGTGAATATACCCCTTTGTAGTAAGTTGGGATGTTAGACAGTGTCAAATGTAGCTGATACATCCAGAAGTAAAAAGGCAGCTACTGTGTTTTTATCCACTGTGCAGATGGACATAAAGGCTGACTGTGCTTCTGCTTGGTCTGAAAACCGTACTGTTGGTGTGACAGTAAGCCATAATGGCTGGTTAATTTAGAGAGTTGAGGAAACACTGCTTTCTGAAAAATGTTTCTTAAGAATAGTACATTTGATATGGACCTGTAGTTTGCTAGATCAGATGGGTAGAGGCTTTTTCTTTTGAAGAGAGATCTGATGTAGGAGATTTTGAGCTGAGGTGTGAATGTACCTAGTTCCAGGGATTTGTTGAGGAGGCATCTTGCTGCCTTTCATGCAAAGGTTAAGCAAAGGATATCTTTAAAGACTCTTGTTGGTGCTGGGTCTGATGTGACCCTGATGGTCTGGGTGAAATGATAACATCAAGGAAATCTTTTTGTGACAGGGTATTAAAAGTATGCATTGATGGGTGGTTATAGGCATCTCTTTCTGTGATGGTTCGGTCATACATGAAGAAGAGTGAGGACAACTCTACAACAATGCAATGTTCAAGGCAAATAAGCTGTAGATCATATGCTATGCATAGATCGTGTTAGGTCTGGATGTTTGGAAAGACTTCTTCAAAGAAAAACAAAGTGCAGTCATGAGGTAGGTGACTCCTCCTTTTGGTGATAATCTGACAATGGAGTCGATGCCCATGCGCACTGTTTTTTTCCGCCATCGGATTCGGATGTTAGTCGATGCACTCCGGTTCGACACTGTTCCTTCAGTTTCCCACAGTGGGCATGACATTCTACCTCAACGGTATTGTTTCTGATCGCGTATTCCATTCTTTGCATGTCGTGTTTACTGACAAAAAACCTCTTCCGATCAGAGAGCTTGTGGTAGGCAGTCGGACCTACCCGCGTCGGGCCGACTCGCAGTTGATGGAACAAACTCCATTTAAATTCTGCCCTCGAGGCCACTCGAAATACCCGCGACCGACTCACACAAAGTATGTAACCTGTGATTGTCCCCTAAGCACAGTGAACAGGACTGCGACTCGTGCAAAGCTTTCCGCTCCAAGAAGATGCTTCGCGTCTGTCGTGTGCTGGCTCAGCATGTCGTGACATCGAGCCCAAGCTCCATTCTGGATCTCTTTGGGACTGAATCTGAGGAAGAAGCCGGCGATGCTATCAGGGCTGAGGAGGAACAGGAACCGATCTCTGTTTCCGAGTACGGCTCCAACCAGGATGAAGACATCCCACAGGGACAGTGTACTTTTAAGTACAGATCCTCCCTCGCCCCGAAATCCACATCAATCGAAAAAGAAGGCTCCAAACCAACCCACACCCTTGGTCTCCGGTATGCACGAGCCCACGCTTCCGACGCCCCGCATTCTGGCCTGGCACCGAAGCCTACAAAAAAGCCTTCTGGCTCTGAAAAATCTCACGTCAAATCGGGCATCGAGCCAAAACCTTTGTGATTGAAATCTAAGTCCGGCTTCGACCCACAACACTCTGCATGAAACACACATCGAATCCGAAAACACTAGCCCCTAAACCCTCTGCACCGAAGCCTTTGATGCTCAAACAACCGCAGGCACAAAAATCACTAAAAAAGCACCATTTTGACGATCCGCTCGATAAACTATCCCCGAAACAGAAAATGCATTACATTCATCCAAAACCTGGGCATATCACCACCACAGTGACTCTAAAAAGAATGACTGATGATGAAGAGGAATATCACATTCGTTTGAAGAAGAGATCTGTCAGGATAGGAGGAGGATAAGGGTTAGTTCCATCTCCTCCTTCTCCACAGTCTATACCTGTGCGTACTTCACCTCAGCATTCACCACATTCACCTGACAACCAGGATGATGAGGATGATAATGGGGATGGAGATGGAGATGACTTTAGTCAGCCAATACCTGCAGACCCATGGGATGACTATAACATTAACTCGCCCACAGGCAATGATCCTGACTTATATCCCACCAAACCATCTCCACCAGATGACAGTGTAGGCTACATTGAAATTGCTTGGTAGGGCTGCCAATTACCATGGGGTACAGCTCCACAAAGATTCCCTTGAAGAGGATTTCTTTTACGAGACCCTTAGCAGTACTCAAAAAATATATCAATGCTCAAGGGTATAATCAGACAGGCGGATGATGACTTTTGTCTACCCTAGGGGGTAATGATACGTGCTCTGACAGGATTACTAAAGATAAGTCAGCACCATCTGACCCAGCGTACATTAGGGGACAATTACAGTTGGACTCGCTAGTAGTGTCTAAACCATGCAAAAGGACTAACTCCCAAACGACATGAGATGCTCCACCCCAGATAAGGAATCCAAGCTTCTTGATGCTTCAGCCAAGAGAGGCGCATCTCAGGCACAAACTTCTGGCACATATCCAACAAACAAGCGTTGCTAGCTAGATATGACCGTGCCTATTGGGACAAGATGGAACAATTGATCCAAAATCTACTCCAAGAACATAAATCTAAAGCTGAAGACCTGATAAGGGGGGTAAAACTCATTTCCAACAATCAAATCAGGTGCTCCCTCGATGCCACAGACACAGCTGCCTGAGCAGTAAATACCACTGTCCTTTTAAGAAGGCACGCCTGGCTACATATCTCTGGATTCAAACCTGAGGTTCAAACCTCTATCCTAAACACACCTTTTGATAAGGAACACCTTTTTGGCCCAGTGGTAGACTATTCCCTTGAAAAGATGAAGAAAGACAACGAAACGTCCCCATGTATTTGGCCACTTCAGTCACCACAAGGCTGTGGTTCTTTTTGACGCTCTTGCTATCGAGTAGGGTCCAAGAATTCTTCCTCGGAAAATTCCTCCACCTACATGGTAATAACCAACCCTCTGTCTCTAAGAACTACTTCTGAGGGGGTTACAGAGGAAATAACGGTAAGGGGAAAGGTAGAGGTTCGAACACATGCACCTCCCCTTCCAATACAAAACAGGTGGTTGGGAGGAAAGAGAGGTGAGTCACTAACACCTGTCTGGGGAAGACTGCCAAGCTGGTAAGAGATTTGACAGTCAATAGCAACAGACAAGTGGCTTCTACAAGATATCCTTTCTGGTTACTGCCTGGAGTTCTTCAACACTCCTCCAAACATTCCCCCAAAGTCACACAAACTCTCACCGGATCATCTATACCTCCTCAAACAAGAGGTACAGTCCCTACTTTTAAAAGGGGCTATACAGCCCGTACCACTACAACACCAAGGTTCGGGCGTGTACTCCTTTTACTTCCTAATACCAAAAAAGGACGGGTCTCTCAGACCAATCTTCGATCTCAGAGAACACAATTTTTACATACAGTCAGACCATTTTCACATGGTAACACTTCAACAGATACTACCTCTTTTGCAAAAAGACAACTTTCTGTCCAGTCTAGACTTAAAGTACGCCTACTTTCATATTTCAATCCACCCTGCACATCGCAAATTTCTCAGGTTTGTGCTAGTGGGCCAACTATACCAGTTCATGGTACTCGCATTCGGAGTCACCACTGCCCCCCTGAGTCTTCACAAAATGTCTGGCAGTAGTAGCTGCTTATCTCAGTACATGCTTGCTTGATGAGCCAGTCGTCAAAGCATCCATGTCTTCCCATACTTAATCTCCTAACACTGTCTCAAATATACTTCCATAACCATCAAGTTACTACATTCACTAGGGTTCACAGTCCACGTGCCAAAGTCATATCTTCAGCCAGCCAATATTCAAAACTGCCTAGGAGCCAATTTAGATACTCAAAAGGCTCTGGTGTTTCCCAACGCAGCCAGAATTCGCAACATTCAGGCTTTGGGTTTAAACTGAAGAAACAATCAATCTCTCCCAGCTCTGGCTTGCATGCAATTGATGGGGATTAGGGCATCTTGCATCATGATCATCCCGTATGCCAGGCTCCACATGCATCCGCTTCAGGAATGATTAGCCAGTCAGTGGAACCAGTCCCACGATCTATTAACGGATCTAGTGTTTGTAAGCGGCCGTATTCATCGCTCTCTTCAGTGATGGAACACACAATATCAGTCAAAAGGACTGCCCTTCATCGACCTTGTTCTGACGACAGTACTCACAGTGGACGCATCTCTAACTGGCTGGGGTGCCCATCTACAGCCACACACAATACAAGGCCTGTGGAGTCATTAACAAAAGTTGCTCTACATCAACCATTTAGAGCTTATGGCCATATTTCTCGCCCTCAAAGCTTTTCAAACCCATCTAGCGGGCAAAGCTATCCTGGTTCATACCGACAAGGTGACAGCTATGTATTACATACAAAACAGTGGGGAACACACTCCCTCCAACAGTCCCACCTAGCACAGGACTTCTGGAGGTGGGCCATTCATTTTAAAATCTACTCCTGGGAGGAGTTCTTCTAGGAGATAAACAATCAGATGGCAGATCAGCTAAGTCATCAGACATAGCAAATCCACGAATGAGAACTACACCCTCAAGTTCTCCTCCCATTCTTTCAAATGTGGGACTTTCCAGGAATAGACCTGTTCGCCATGCACCTAAACGCAAAATGCCCAAACTTCGCGTCCAGGTATCCACATCCATTGTCCAAAGGCAATGCACTATGGATGAACTGGTCAGGGATATTTGCTAACGCTTTTCCGCCTCTCCCACTCATTCCATAAGTGGTTCAGAAACTCAAACAAGCGTCCCTGACACTAATCCTAGTTGCGCCCACATGGACACGTCAACCATGGTTCACAACTCAGTAGTTCATCATCAAAAACTACGTCTTACACCCAGTCTCCTCACACAGAGCCATGGAGACATAAGACACCCAAACTCCAGACAGCTCAATCTGGCGATCTGGCATCTGAAGTCTTAGGAGGATATTCACAAGAACGTGTGCTATACATCACCAAAAAATGCTAACGCAACTTTACACATCGCAGCCTATTATGGGAAAATAACCCTGTGTCAACGTGGAATTCATAACTAAGGCGGTACCATGCGATAGTCTGCCAAAACTGCGGCCAATGTCCACGATACAACCACCTCGGAGATAAAAACACAAACCACAACACAAAAAAAGTGCGATGAGCCCATTCGCGATGAGGAAAGCAGGGATAAGCACCGCCAGGCCCGCGACATACAAGGCATACAGTAATAAGCACAACATAGGCCTGAAAAAGAAAGACAAACTAAACAGAAAACAACAGCCAAGCACAATGGAGGCAACCCGAGCCAGTGTACAACTGTAATAAGCACACTTTTCTGTAACACAAAACAACTTTTTGTCGCTTTTGCTCCATCACAGAAAGGCAATCTCATATCAAAGTCAGGAATTGCAAGGTGGATAGTCAAGTGCATTCAAATCTGCTACGCAAAAGCAAAACAAACATTAACAGTTCCCCCTAGAGCACACTCTACATGCTAACTGGGGGGTTCTATGGCATTCTTAGGAAATATACCCATAGATGACATATTAATATCCCCCATGTTGCAGCTTTGCATAAGGACTCATCTCCAATTTATCTGATATATACCCACCTTAATGCTTCAAAAGTGGAGATATATCTAACACCCCATTCACAAGTTGGTGCAAACTGCAGACACTGCCTGTATACCCACGATAACTGCTCCAAAATTTATCACCACGGTGGACACCACCAACTAATCCAAATGAGATGCAGAGTAGGCGCTCCTGTGCAAAAACAAACAAAAAAAACAACACCACTTTCACAACAAAATGCCAGATCCGTGATGCAAGTCAAAACCACGCGATAAGCCGCGGTCGCCGCAGGTATTTAACACCTGCCGCCTGCAGGTGTAAAGCCGACGACTACCTGTAGTAGGCAACTGATGCCTGCCCACAGCCACACCCACACCCAAAGAACAAAAGATGCCATGGAGCTACTCTACATGCAGCTCGGAGCATCAACAGGGCTACAACACCCACCGCCACCACCCCCAGGACCCAGACCCACCCCCCCGTACCACCACAGAGGCAGCACAGACTAAGACAGCTGACCTACCATAAATGCACCAATCTCACAGACCTAACGCCTGAGTAAGTAATTGCCCACTACAGGCTCAAAAGGACAACCATCATCCGCATCATGACCCACATCGCCCACAAGTTGACTGTCCCAACACAGCAGAGAACCAACATCCCTCCGCAAACAAAGCTGCTGGTAGTGCTGCACCTGTTGGCCTCTGGCAGTTGTTGGTTGGAAGGTGCCAGAGTCGGAGGGGTCTCACAGCCAGCCCTATCAAAGTTCATCACACCTGTCCTGGATGCCATCTTTCACTTCCCCCACACTGTGCAGGAACAGCAGGAGACCAAGCAAGGCTTCTATGCCATAGCTGGATTCCCGGCTGTGTTGGGGTCAATAGACTGCACCCATGTCCCACTTGCGCCCCATGCGGATACTGCACACCACTACCGCAACAGAAAGCACTCGCAATCCATCAATGTGCAGGCAATAGTGGACCACCGGGAACTCTTCACCAATGTCGTCGCAAGCTACCCCGGCAATGTGCATGATTTCTACATCTTCTGACAGTCCGTCATCAACGAGCAGTCCAGTTCCATATGTGCCATCCTGTAAGCGCTGGTTGAGAAGTGCCAAATCAACACAACACACACCTCAAAGCCACCATCACACAACACACAACTGTGGTAATGCACACATGAACAAACCACATACAACATAGCAATCAACATGCCCACCTACCAGACAAGATAACACTACTTCATGGTGATCCTGGGCTACCCCTGTACACCATACAGCCATGCCATCGCACCACAGCCACACAACAGCTGAACGTGTGTAGATGCGGAGTGCAGCCAGGTGCGAAGGATGCAAGTGACCTGTGATTGGGAATGTACACAATGACAAGTGAGCCGTGGATGTGCAGAACAGACATGGGTAGGCAAACCACAGAGATGTCCATGCAGACCACAACTGCTGGTGACTGGAGAGTAGTGAACAGTGGACGCAACCATGTCTGAGCCACGGCCTGGCATGACAGCGGAAATGTCACTCGCTGTGCATGAGCGTAGTGGGTGGTCCCTGAGTATGCCAAGGCTGCCCAAAGGTGTGGACAAAAACCCTGTGGCGCAGAGCATGGTTCTCTCCCGGAAAGGCCAACGTCACTGGCAGGGCGGCGGCTCGCAGTCCGCCACAAGGCCGATGCCATGAGCAGCGGGGCCAGCGGGGCCTGCGACCCTGTGCGCCTGCTGCACCCCAGGACGATGATACCCAGACCAGGCCTGCCCGCCCCAGTGCCCCAAGGCCGCACTGCTCACCTGCCGACACATTCATGTGTCAAAGAGGACCCACCACGTGCCGGGGCAAGCTCCAAGACCCAGTCCCGCAACCTCTGCAGCCTCCGCAGACCATCGCTGGCCCCACAATGCTGGCCCACATTACTCCACCCTCATTGACATACCCCACCGGCGTCCCCTTTGTCACAGTAGGTCCCGCATGTGGAACTGTGTCCTGAGTCCTGAATGGTAGTGACCCCAAGTCCAGGGCGGCATCCACAGTGCCAGACCCCCTTCGTTCAGTGAGGCATAATTCCATATGGCAGGCCTGCGACTCGTGGTGCCGCTAACCCTGTGCGCCGTGAGTGACCGTCAGCCTCCTGCGGAACATCGTTAGTGTCTGAGCCTGTGGCCTGGGGGTTGTCATCAAGTCCGTACCTGCCCATTGCTGGTGTCTGGCATGAGTCTGTGGCATTCAAGTCCTTCATGGTGCTGTACACAGCTTGCATGTGCCCTCTGCATCATGCCCTGGGGGCCCACCTTCCACTGTCCACCGAGACACTCCGCGACAAGCTCCTTTTACATCTACGGAAACCTGCTCTGCCCTCATGACCCTACCACAGTCTCCCGTGTCCCATGGCGCTGGTCCTGTTTCAGCCGCTGTGCATCTGTGCCACCAACCCTGTGCGACTCAAATCTTCCACCCTTGTTGTTCTGACATTGCATTTCTGATGCGTGATGACAGGGAGTAACTGGTGCTGGCAGCAACTTCAACAGAGGGCTGACTTACACTCCCCCACACACAGCCAGCATGGGCATCACTGTATTATTGGGCTTGCCATCACATCCTGCCGATCCCAGTATTGACTCTTTTCTCCCTGCACTGTCACAGGTGATCAAGGATATGCACTCTGCCCTTGGATGATGACACCCCTCTGAGACCCGAACACACGCGCCCAGAGGCAGTACAATGCAGCCCACATACGCACCAGGGGCATCATTGAATGTACATTTGGCATGTTGAAGTCATGTTTCAGGTGCCTGGACGGCACAGGTGGAAAGCTCCTGTACAGCCCGGACATTGTGCGCACGATGATAGTTGCATGTTGGTGCGTACACAGATGTTGTGCAATACACCTGTAATTGGGATCCATGGTGCCTTAAGTACCTAACGATGATGGTGACGATGGGGCAGGTGATCCACATTCCACTGCAGCTGTGGCAGGAATGGCGCACCATTATTGACAATTACTTCTCATGAGCACGTTACATTGTGGCCGTCCCTGGAAAGCATGGGACATTACAAAATGCCCAAAACACAGCATGTGTGAATAAAACATATTTGCAGGTTATAGGTTGTACTTGTACATTGTCATGTCACAGTTTCCTGCTGCTTGTCAATGTGTTGTGTGGGTGTCCCTTTGGGTACATGGTGTACGTGGGACTACTTTATGTTTGTGTGTGTGCCACTGTGCCCATCTCCCCCTGTCCACCCACTCCCTGGTCGGTGAGCACCATGTTGATGTGGTGTCGGGTCATGTTGGACAGTGTCTGGATCCTTCGACTCCTGTCACCGTCTCCCGACTGGTGACTGCGGCCACCATCTTCTCCATGTCTTTCAGCTCCTGCTGTTCTGCTGGCCCCCCTCCTCCGGGGTGCGTTGCTGCTTTCGTGTTGGCAGCGATTTTCTGCTTGGTTTTGCCATTCACATCAGTCCAGGGCCTCTTGTGCTCTTCCATTGTCCTCATCTGCCATGCAACGGCATTCACATGGTCCGAGGGGTGTGCCATCTTTGCCTCTTTGTTGCCAAAAACACGTTGGGGGTGACATACAGTTGATGGTGGTGTTCCGGCTCATCCGTGGCCATAATCGGGTATTCCTGGCGACTGTGCCCCGTCTTCCTCTTCCTCTTCTCATTGGCCTTCCATGGGCCCTGTATTCTTGGGTGTTCCTCCATGGGGATTGTGGACTTCATGTCTGCAGTGGGTCAGGGTGCATCCGTTGTACTACGCAGTTACGAGTGGGGATTTCTGGCCTCGCGCTGGTTGTCACTGTTTTCTTTATCGCATTTAGGCACATTGCGTCTTTTTACGCGTTGGGGTTTGTGTTTTTCGTTCCGTCGCGGTGGTTGTATCGCGGACATTCGCCACAGTTTTGGCAAACAATCGTGTCGTACCGCGGTGTTGTGAATTTCACGTTAACTCTGGATTATTTTCCCGCGATAGGCTGCGATGTGTAAAGGTGCGTTAGCATTTTTGGGGGATGTTTAGCACACTTTCTTGTGAATAAACCACATAGTTTTTGTGAATGTGTGAGGTGTAGACCATTGTGTAGATTTGTTAGCAAGACAACAAGCTAGAGTGGTCCAGGCAGTTTTACGTACACTATTTCAGACCACTGCAACAGATACAGGATAGCCACCTCTTTGGGAAATAATAATAGTCTATGCATAGCATATGATCTACAGCTCATATGCCTCGAACGGAAAATGCTACTTACCCAGTATGCATCTGTTATTGGCATATAGAGCTGTAGAGTCATATGTGCCCACCCACCTCCCCAGGTACCTTTACCTGTTGCAGTAACATAATATACATGGACGTCTACTAAGTAAGATATCTTTTACTACTTCTACTACCTTCATTATAAACCTCTGTTGGAAAGCAATCTAACAATGGAATTAATGCCTATGCGCACTATCCCAGAAAGGAGGAGTCATCTACCTCATGACTGCACTTTGTTTTTCTCCGAAGAAGTCTTTCCAAACATCCGGACCCAACACTAGATGGCGATCTATGCATAGTAAATGACTCTACAGCCATATATGCCAAGCACAGATGCATACTGGGTAAGTAACATTTTCCTTTCAATCTTTGTATTGTTTGAGATCAATTTATTGGATATTTTGTCACAGAAATCTTGTGATCATGGTGTTTAAGAATGAAAACAAATGTGGTGTTCATTCTGTGGTCTGCACTGGATGTTTTTATATTGGTATATGTTTGTTCAGTGTAGTGAAGATCCAGTATTAGAAGGTGTGTATGTATTTTGGCTGAATGTTTATTGGGGTTTTTTCAAGGTGAGTGTTGAGTTGTTGGACATCTAGGTTTTTTCATTGTGTTTACAAGTGTTTAATGTTGTTGGTCGTTTTTGAAGTTTTGTTATATATAGGTGTGTCGATCTTGAAGGTAATGATCTTGATGTCGCTCTAGCTTATGACGGGGTTTCCTGTAAATGTGGCTTGTCCTAAGGGTGCAAATCTTGTTTGATGTTCAGCACCATGACTTATTTACTCGTCAGCATTATTTGCTCTTCACCTGGGGCCTTGCAGTTTTGCAGAGCTGCAGATCACCCGGAAGGACCGCGTTAACCAGACTGAAGGAGGCATCGCCATCGTACACAGGAACACCATCCGCATCACGACCAACTCCGACGACACCCTCATCGACCCCAAGACCACCCTCAGAGGCACCCTCATCTACAGACCCCCGGGACCACGCACCCAATTTAGCGAAGACATCGCCGCCTTCATCAGCCCGCATGCCCTCCCCTCCGCCGACTACATCCTCCTAGGGGACCTCAACTTCCACCTGGAGAACAACACGGACAGCAACACCACCACCTTGCTGGACAACCTCGCTAACCTCGGACTCAAGCAACTGGTGAACACGCCCACCCAGTACGCCGGCCACACGCTTGACAGTGACAAACTCAAGATCTCCAAGAAGAACTGCCCCACCCTTGAGAAAGCCTGGCGCCACGACCAGACCACGGACAACATGTCGGCCCTCAAGCACGCTACCCGCAAACACCACCAGCTGATCCGCACCACCAAGAAGACAGCACTCAAAGAACGACTGGACAACAACGCCCACAACAGCAAGGAACTCTTCAGCATCGTCAAAGAGTTCTCCAACACCAGCGCCGGAAACAATGACATCACTCCCTCGCAAGACCTCTGCGACTCTCCCGCCTCGTTCTTCCACCGCAAGATCGCCGATATACACAACAGCTTCGGTGCACCAACCACGCACCCAACCACCGAACCAATGCCCCCCACCACCACCCTCTGCGCCTGGACCCCGGTCAGCACCGGAGACACCACCCGCACGATGAACACCATCCACTCCAGACCGCCAACCGACCCCTGACCCCACCACATCTTCAACAAGGCCGACTCCATCATCGCACCCCATCTCCGGGACATCATCAACACCTCCTTCAACACCGCCACCTTCCCGGAGAGCTGGAAGCACGCCGAACTCAGCGCCCTCCTGAAGAAACCAACAGCGGACCCCACCGACCTCAAGAACTACCGCCCCATCTCGCTCCTCCCTTTTCCTGCCAAAGTCATCGAGAAGACCGTCAACAGACAGCTCTCCGCCTTCTTCGAGACAAACGGATCCCTTGACCCCTCGCAGTCTGGTTTCGGAGCCAACCACAGCACCGAGACCGCCCTCATCGCAGCCACTGACGACATCAGATCCCTGCTCGACAATGGGGAAACAGCGGCCCTCATCCTTCTGGACCTCTCCGCAGCATTCGACACTGTCTGCCACCGCACCCTAGTACAGCGCCTCAGCAACATCGGAATCCAAGAGAAGGCACTGGAGTGGATCATCTCGTTCCTCGCCGGAAGAACCCAGAGAGTCCGCGTCCCCCCGTTCAGATCCGAGGCCACCGAAGTCATCTGCGGCGTACCACAAGGATCATCACTCAGCCCAACCCTTTTCAACGTCTACATGAGCCCTCTCGCAGCCATCGCATGCAAACACAACCTCAACATCATCTCCTACGCCGACGCCACCCAGCTAATCCTCTCCCTCACCAACGACCCCGCCACCGTCAGAACCAGCCTACACGAAGGGATGAAAGACGTTGCCGAATGGATGAAGAACAGCCGCCTGAAACTGAACTCAGACAAGACGGAAATCCTCATCCTGGGATCATCACCCTCCGCCTGGGACGAATCCTGGTGGCCCCCTGCCCTGGGCACCACTCCCAAACCAACGGACCACGCACGCAACCTGGGTTTCATCTTGGACTCCTCCCTCTCGATGACCAGACAAGTCAACGCCGTCTCATCATCATGCTTCAACACCCTGCGCATGCTCCGTAAGATCTTCAGATGGATCCCCACCGAAACCAGGAAGACGATCACTCAGGCACTCGTCACCAGCCGACTGGACTATGGAAACACCCTCTACGCCGGAACCACAGCCAAACTTCAGAAAAGACTCCAGCGCATCCAGAACGCCTCTGCACGACTCGTCCTGGACATCCCACCACACAGCCACATCTCCGGCCACCTGAGAGACCTGCACTGGCTCCCCGTCAGCAAGAGGATCACGTTCAGGCTCCTCACCCACACACACAAGGCCCTCCACGACCAAGGCCCCAAGTACCTCAACAACCGCCTGACCTTCAACGCGCCCACCCACCAGCTACGATCAACCTGCCTCGACCCTCGCCGCTGTACCACGCATCCTCAGAGCCACCGCCGGAGAAAGATCCTTCTCCTACCTGGCAGCCAAGACATGGAACTCCCTCCAGATCCACCTCCGGCTGACCCAGGATCATCTCTCCTTCAGGAAGCTCCTCAAAACCTGGCTCTTCGAGCAGTAGCGGACCCCTCCCCCCAAGCGCCTTGAGACCCTTCCGGGTGAGTAGCGCGCTATACAAATGTCCATGATTGATTGATTGAATGGTTCTGCTTCATTCTTCACCTGTTCCCAGGAAGTCAGACTCACGTCTCCGTTCTCCTTAGTTGGCAGCACAGAGCTTTGTAAATTTACTCAAATGGCACATGACTGTATGGAGGGTTTGGGTTGGGGAAGAGTGCAGAGAGGAAAGGCACTATGCCAGACCTATTTTTGGAAGCATTGTCAAGTGACCAGACAATCTGTGTGGATGGACAGTACTGAACTGTAAAGCTTCTTGTGCACCTTTAAATTAGTGATTAAATGTATCCATCAGGTAGGTGGGCTAAAGTTCATAGGTCATGCAAAATTTCAGAGTAGTTACACAAAGGTCGATTATTAGGTTTTTTTACATTAGCATGGGGACTCACAGTTATAGATGCTTGTGAAGCTGACAGGAAGAATCCTCTAGGGTTGGATGCCGCTCTTAGTAGTAACAACAAGGTTCTCAGGTTATTTTGTTATGCCTTTTCAGTTCAATCTCGATACCCCAGCCTCTCAATGACATTAACAACAAATTCCGTGCTGCATAACCAGTGCAACATCTTGTATCTGCACATATTTCTCAAAACATCACAGTATTTGAAAGGAGGAACCAGGTCTACCAAACGTGTGATGAATAATGGTACAGGCACCTAATTTGAATTGGTTTCATGCTCCTGCTTAGATTGTATTTGAATGCCATATGGCGCATCAGAATACAAAGAGTAGTGTTTTCATACATATGTACACATTGTTTGCTTTTTCTGCCAACTGGAATGTTTCTCACAAGAAGTGTCACTACACTCTCCCAAGAGAGGCAATGGGAGTCAAGGTTTGTAGACAATGGCTTGCTAGAACAAGCATCTGCAATGTAATAGGTCTCTCATTTACGCAAGTTTGAGCTATTGGCATAGTAAATGACAATGCCTTTTGTTAATGCCTTTATGTTTTGGTTTTTAAAACATAGTCATTTACCATGCCAATAGCTTAGGTATTTTATTTGAGAGCGTTTATTGCATTCTAAATGCTTGAAGGCATTGCCGAGTTGCCCCCTTCTGTCTCACATAGGGAGCTCTTCAGGGGCTATTCGGTACGACTTAAATAAACAAGCCTATGGTCACAACTGCGCACTGGGATACCCTTCTACAGTAAGAGAAACTGATTTAAGAAAATAGTGCTTTTAAAGCGTGAATCTTTTCTGGATTCACATGCTGTGTATTATTACGGCATCTAGTGGTTGGGTTCGGAACTAGTGCCGGGTCTGGTGGCTCAGTGGACTAATGCCTCCACTGCAGGGGCCTGTGTTCGACCTCAAGGTCACAGGTTCAAATCCCAGCAGGTCCACTCAGCCTTTCATCCATCTGAGGTCGATATAACGAGTACCATTGAGTTGGGTAACAAGAAACATCTGTTATTCAGCACCAAGACACCTCTGGGTGAACGTGCGCTTTACAAATAACACATGTTATGTTATGTTATCTTATGTAGTTTTCTTTTTTTTTTGGGTGGGCATTGACATACCACCATTTGGTGTCCTTCTGTGACGGCGACGTGCTTCGTCCGGAAGCTCCTACCTTTTGTCGCCATCTTCAGATTCTTTTTTTCTGCCGTTGGGTCTGGATCATCACGGAGGAGCTCCAAGGATTTGGAGAGAAGAATCTACGAAAATTGGAAAAAAATGAGTTCTATAGGTCAGTGAAACTTACATTTGACTTTCCGGTCATCGATTCCAGCATTCGGAGTACGCCGAAAGGTGAAAACAATAACTTTGACAAACAACCGGAGAATGTGCATGCAAGGGGCTCCCTTAGCAAAGTAATGGACAAGACGCCATTCAAGTTCTGCAAGCATTGCCACCAAAAGTACGCGCAGAAGCACAGGTTACTACTTGTGTAACGATATATCTGTAAGAGACATTAGTTAGTGATAGAATCCTTATCTTAGAAATATCCCCAGGCGTCAGACTAGATCCGGAAAGTTTTGCTAGAAATACCCCAGCGCGTCAGTAGGTAGCGTCGTGCAGCTCCGCGTCTGTCGCTGGCAACGTAAGCGCCGAGATGATGTCAGGGAGACTACTTAGGCGCCACCCATGCACGCTGACGTCAGTTCTGTACACGACTTACCGCACCAGGAATGCAGAGCTATGCAAGAAACTGACCACTGGTGCCATAAACTAGGGCTCTGAAAGGGATGACCTTAACCCTAGAAACCAGATTCCTTACCGCCCACCCGTCCTCCACATTCTGAAAACTATCACTAACTAATGTCTCTTACAGATATATTGTCACACAAGTAGTAACTTGTGCATCTGAAAGAGACACGTTAGTGATAGATTCCTTAAATTAGAATAGATACCCCTACAATACCAACCCCAGTGGTGGGTCTGCGAACAAGACTACACCAGAAAGTCACGGAGAACAGAACGATCAAAGAAGCCATCTCTCCGTACTTGACTGTCAAGGCAGTAATGTTTGGTAAACGTGTGTAGCGAGGCCCACGTAGCTGCCTGACAAATGTCCTGCAAGGGAACACCGCATCCCAAGGCAGTAGAGGCTGCTGTTGCCCTGGTAGAATGGGCAAGCAGTCCCACAGGAGGCTCCATCTTAGACAAGGAGTAACAGGCTTTAATGTACGTATGGGCTGAAAATCCGTTACGCTCGCGGAATTTGCGAATTTTTTGGCAATTTCGCGGTGCGCGAATCGCGAGAATTTACCCAAAAATGTTCTATTCGCAAGCTGGTGTTTTTTTTGCTTGGTCGCGCTTCAAAAATACAATCTCGCGCGCACTGCGTTGTCTTACCGTGATTCTGAGTTTGCCGAGTTGTTTTTCCTCCCGGTTTGCATGCGCTGCGCCATTTTGGATCTGGCTGCGTGATCGCGCAAGACATTTCGACCGCGAGTACGTCATAGCGGCCCGCCATCTTGCACTGCGAGAGTTTGAGAATGCGACTACGTAATATGAGCCCGCGATCACGCATCGCGGGAGTAAACAATTGCGAACACGTAGATGCGAAGCGCAGCTGACTTCCGGCGGGAGATTTGAACAGCTCGCTTTCCCGAACTTGCAAAAATTGCAATTCTGCACAAGAAATCTACCGCAGGCAGCATAAACCTAAAATTGATGATTTGGATCAGAATAACTCCTCAGATTGACATTTGGCTGCACTTTTTTGTGCAAGGAGTCCATTTGTGGGGGGATGTGAGGAAGGAAGTGCACCAGAGTCTCCAACTTCCTGTTCCTGTCCAGCAGGCTCCTCCCAGTGCTTTGTCTATGTCCTGGTCACTTTTCATTTGGATCTGGAGCTGGAAGGATTACTTTTTGTGGCTGCTGCTGGATATTTGTATTTGAGGACTTTTTGTTTGGATCACTTTTGGATTACTTTTGAATTTGAGATTGTACAAGTAAGTTGGTGTTGTTTGTTTGGGGCATTGCAGTTGCTGCAAATACAATTTTTAAACTTTTTCATAACTTTAAAAAAATATATATTGTGGGTAGGCACAGTATCCAGTAGGCCCAGGGTTAGTCATGGGTGCATGATACAACTGTTTCTGTGAGTTTTGTTGAACTTAAATATCATTTATGTCATGGAATTGAATAGCTCACTGTTATATGTGGAATTTTTCTTTTATTTTGGGGTGCGTGTAAAGCCACACTAGCCAGTAGGCCCAGGGGTAGTCAGTGGTGCATGGACCAAGTCTTTCTGTGGGGTGTCTTGAATTTAAACAACATTTAGGGCATGGATGGCATTGGATTGTGGTGATTGTCGTAAGAGTTGGGTCTCCGGAGGCACAGCCGGGAGCAGGAAACAGACTACTATTTTTAATATATTTGATTTGTGTCACCACCTGATTTTAAATCGCCGTATTTGCAGTAGTTCGCCCGGTCGGCTGATTGAACGCCGACGCAGGCAGGGATTTTCCAGGTGCACCGACGTGATTGGTCGGTCCCCAGAGGCACGCCCACCACTATAGCCACGCCCCCCTTGAGTTAAAACGCGCGCTGATCACGAGCGCAGCGTCGTAAGAGTTGGGTCTCCTGAGGCACAGCCGGGAGCAGGAAACAGACTACTATTTTTAATATATTTGATTTGTGTCACCACCTGATTTAAATCGCCGTATTTGCACTAGTTCGCCCGGTCGGCTGATTGAACGCCGACGCAGGCAGGGATTTTCCAGGTGCCCCGACGTGATTGGTCGGTCCCCAGAGGCACGCCCACCACTATAGCCACGCCCCCCTTGAGTTAAAACGCGCGCTGATCACGAGCGCAGCGTCGTAAGAGTTGGGTCTCCTGAGGCACAGCCGGGAGCAGGAAACAGACTACTATTTTTAATATATTTTATTTGTGTCACCACCTGATTTTAAATCACCGTATTTGCACTAGTTCGCCCGGTCGGCTGATTGAACGCCGACGCAGGCAGGGATTTTCCAGGTGCACCGACGTGATTGGTCGGTCCCCAGAGGCACGCCCACCACTATAGCCACGCCCCCCTTGAGTTAAAACGCGCGCTGATCACGAGCGCAGCGTCGTATGAGTTGGGTCTCCTGAGGCACAGCCGGGAGCAGGAAACAGACTACTATTTTTAATATATTTGATTTGTGTCACCACCTGATTTTAAATCGCCGTATTTGCACTAGTTCGCCCGGTCGGCTGATTGAATGCCGACGCAGGCAGGGATTTTCCAGGTGCACCGACGTGATTGGCCGGTCCCCAGAGGCACGCCCACCACTATAACCACGCCCCCTTGAGTTAAAACGCGCGCTGATCACGAGCGCAGCGTTGTAAGAGTTGGGTCTCCTGAGGCACAGCCGGGAGCAGGAAACAGACTGCTATTTTTAATATATTTGATTTGTGTCACCACCTGATTTTAAATCGCCGTATTTGCACTAGTTTGCCCTGTCGGCTGATTGAACGCCGACGCAGGGAGGGATTTTCCAGGTGCACCGACGTGATTGGTCGGTCCCCAGAGGCACGCCCACCACTATAGCCACGCCCCCCTTGAGTTAAAACGCGCGCTGATTCCATTCTCCACTCCTATAAAGCATGTGTCCCTACCGGAAGCGCAGCGGGCGCGACGATTGCGCGCCGAGGGCGCGCTTAAGGCAAGCTCGTCTGCGCTCGTCCGCGCCGAGACCGGGCCTAGGGCATCCCCCCCTGTTCATCCAACATCGGACCTTGAGGTACTTGGATACAACAGGGAAACACTTATGCTATTGAACCCACTGGCAGATATAGCCGAGTGCCCACGTTTAGCCCCCAATGTAATACATGAGGACAAAAAATTGTGCCCCAACTGCCGAGGACGGCTACCAAACATTAATCCCCTCCTCCCCAAATCGCTATTAAAACCCAACCCTACTTCTGACAAGACTCACTCCCCGCCAACTCATGCGGGACCTAAGCCTAGCACTAAGGGAAAATTAATTAGCGGACTACTAAATGTTAGATCCCTCCCGAAACATGCTACTGAAATACAGCTTCTGATTGAGTCCAATAATTTAGACATTCTCTTCCTAACCGAGACATGGATGAATGTGGGAATAGAATTAGAGCTAAGTCCAGCATGCCCAGCAGGATTTAAGATAATTCATAAACCCAGGAATACAGGACGAGGAGGAGGCCTGGGAATCATTTTTAAGGAGGAGTTAAACATTACAACTTTGGACATTGACTCTGTCTCCTGTGTCGAAATCCGAGGATTTCGATTAAACAAGATTCTGAACACTGCCTTACGAGCCTAATTTGCTATAGGGCTCCGGGGCACTTCAATGTTTCACAACAGCAGGAAATGATTACTGTTATAAATAATCTCTCAATCTCTCACAGCAGGCTGCTGATACTGGGAGACTTCAACATATGGGACAATGACCAACTACGTACAACCTTGTATAACATCACTCAATCCTGCTATAATCTGGGGTTGAAACAGTGGATAACTACCCCTACACATATACTAGAAAATACACTGGACCTAATATTCGCGGCAGAAGATCTAATGACCATGGATACAATTCTTCCAGTAGGTTGGTCAGACCATCACCTCCTTATATTTAATATCCACACCTTGATGTATACAGGACCCACAAGTGTGCAGACCAGAACCTTCATTGGTCGTGACTGGAGGAGACTGCTGAAAAGGAAACAGGAAGGAAAGTCTGACCTTTGTCAGGTAATGACCTCGTTTAATTCAGAAAGCGATGTCACTACAAACTATCTCTCATTATGTAATGAGATAACTAAGAAACTTGATAACATCATACCGCTAAAAACAATCAGGAAAAGAGGAAAACCTTCCGCGCCCTGGTATACGGACAAACTGAAAGAATTGAAAAACACCTGCAAAAAGGCGGAGAAGCTCTGGAGGAAAAATTATTCAGAACAAGAGAAAGTACAATGGAGGCTTACAATCGTACAATACAAGAAAGAAATTATTATAGCTAAAACAAGCCACTTTGCAGACCTCATTCTCAAAAGCTCTAATAAGTCCTGCGACACCTTTAGGATTCTCAGAGAGCTTTCTCATCCTGCTTGCGCTGACAGTCAAATCAAGCCCTCACAAGAATTATGTGACGGCTTAGCATTTTTCTTTTTGGAAAAAATTAGTAAAATCGTCGAGGGAATGAAAGGTAACTCTACCCCCACAATGCAGGACAACAGCAATCAAGTGAATAGTGATAAGAAGGTGGAATATAATAGAAACCTTTCTCCAAATGCCATCTTGGAAAATTTTGAGGTCCCTTCAGAACAAGAATTTCTAAAAATAGCCCTTAACACGTCATCAGGATCTCCTCTAGACCCTCTACCCCATAGAATAGTGAAGGAATTCAAGGATGATATCTTCCCAGTTCTACATCAGCTATGTAACCAATCTCTCTACACAGGCTCTGTACCAAAAAACTGGAAATTGGCGGTTGTTACCCCATTTTTAAAGAAACCGAATCTGGACCCAAACTGCCAAAAGAACTACCGACCTATATCCCTCCTACCCTACCCGATAAAGATCATAGAGCGATGGGTCAGTAGATCTCTAGCCCTCTTCCTAGAAACCAACAACATCGTGGAAGAGGAGCAATTTGGTTTCAGACCAGCTCATGGGACTGAATCAGCCTTGCTGACAGTCATGGATGACCTACGAATGAGGGCGGACAGGGGAGAATCAGCAATCTTGATTCTTCTAGACCTGTCCGCCGCATTCGATACGGTGAACCACGATATCCTGATAGAAAGACTAAAGAACATTGGAGTCGGAGGAGTCGCGCTTGACTGGTTCCGCTCCTATCTGACGGATAGATGGCAGGCAGTAGCTATCCCTCCATACCAATCAGAGTTCATTAAAGTCCCGCATGGGGTTCCACAGGGGTCTGCAATCAGCCCCATACTTTTCAATATCTATATGCAACCCCTGATGAGGATCATCAAAAGCCATGGCATCAGCGTGACAAACTACGCAGATGACACTCAGCTAATGATCTCTCTTGATGGAGCCCATGCAAACTCATTGGAGACTTTCCACATTTGTATGTTGGAAATGTCACGCTGGTTAAACCAGAATTCTTTACAGTTTAACAGTGACAAAACTGAAATACTGCACTGCCTGGTTGGAAGAATTCCCCAAAGTCTACCTACAGACTTCTGGCCTCAGCTATTAGGAGACTCGCCTACCCCAGTGAAATCAGTAAGAAATCTCGGAGTCACTATTAACAACAACCTGAGCCTAGAAACCAACGTCAACAAACAGGTCAGCAGTTGCCTTGCCTTACTGCGAGGATTGCGAAAGCTGCTACCTCTCCTGCCCCCACAGACCAGAGCTAACATAGTCAGGACCACCATCCTCAGCCGCCTGGATTACTGCAATGCCCTTCTGCTGGAATCCCCTGCCTATCTTATTTCCAGACTTCAAAGTATCCAGGCGGCTGCAGCCAAACTGGCACTCTCTCGTGAACGAAGATCTTCTACCACTCTTGCCTTGGCCGACCTCCACTGGCTGCCTATACACCAGAGGATCTGCTTCAAATCCTTATGTACTGTCTTTAGGGCAGTCCACGGGCTAGGCCCCCGACCACTCCAAAACAAATTCAATTGGTATGAGCCTACCCGGTCTCTTCGATCCTTATCTTTAAACCTTATCAGCATTCCTAGGATCAAGAAAGCCACATGTGGGGGAAGAGCTTTCAGCATTGCCGCAGCTCATTTATGGAACAACCTCCCCACTGACATCAGAAAAACAAACGAACTGATGGCTTTTCGGAAAAAGGTTAAAACATGGCTTTTCCCAAAAATCTAACCTATTCGCTCCTTGACCACTGTCCTCTTCTGTTCTACAGGGTTCTCAGCTATATGTACTCAGCGCCAGGATGCCCGTGGGGTTGCAGAGCGCTCTACAAATGCTATAAATAAATAAATTGTTGTGTGTTTTTCTATTTTTTGGGGTGTTGTTGGGGCCTGGCCATGTGGGTGGGGCCATTTTGAGGCCTGGTCCACCAGGGCCTGGCCATGTGGCTGGGGGTCAAGGGGCCATTTTGAAGCCAGGCAGGGTGCCTTGTGCCATAGGCCTGCACCCAGTCTGCCTTGCTTTCATCCATTATGCCCAGGGGTACTCAGTGGTGCATGGACCAAGGCTTTCTGTGGGGTCTCTTGAATTTAAACATCAGTTAGGGCATGGATGGCATTGGATTGTGGTGATTTGTGTGTGTTTTTCGATTTTTTGGGGTGTTGTTTGGGCCTGGCCATGTGGGTGGGGGCCATTTTGAGGCATGGTCCAGGCAGGGCCTGGCCATGTGGTTGGGGGTCAAGGGCCCTTTTGAAGCCAGGCAGTGTGCTTTGGGCCATAGGCCTGCACCCAGTCTGCCCTGCTTTTATCCATTATGCCCAGGGGTACTCAGTGGTGCATGGACCAAGGCTTACTGTGGGGTCTCTCTTCTATTAATGTAAGCATCCATTTTTGATTAGAAATAATTCCAATTTCTTGTTTTGGTCTTTCCAATTTTGGGTGTGTTGTGATAATAATAAATGTCTAGTTGCAAATATTAATTGAAGCACGACATATGCAACATTTATTTAAGTGATGTTCCTCTGGCTTCCTTTGCTTTTAGGTGCACAAAGAGAACCACAAATCATCCTCCTCGTTCATCATCAGTGCCAGGAAGAAGTCCTGCTGCGGTGTGTACAGCACAACATAACGTGACGTCACGTGTGGCCACAGACAATTCTGCAACTCGTGCAACTGCGGCCTGCTGTTCTGACATCTGAAGAAGATGGGCCCAAAGAAAGGTGGCCGTAGCTCCTATACCAAGAAAGTTGCCAGTGCCACTGCCAGTAAGAAGGGGCAGAAGAAGTAAGTGGCGCCACTTACCAAGGAGACAAGTGACACTTTTTTGGGGGAAAAAAACTACACCTGCAGCAGCGGTGTCCGCCAGGGACCAAGCTGGGAGCAGCACCTCAGCTTCATTGGTCTCAGTGCCACCACGTCAAGTTAGACCCAAGGCCATGAGTGCCGCAGAGGCAGCCACTTTAATTGCTCAATCACCATCGACCGGTGATGTTGGCATTGACTCATCGCAAGAAAGTAGCATCCAATCAACGCAGGGTGTAACTCATCTGACGAGTGTTCAACCACAGCCACAACGACAACCACAGGTGCAACAAGGAGAGGCGCAATGAGAGGCACAAGGAGTGGCGCATGGAGTGGGGCAAGTAGAGGCGCAATTAGAGGCGCAAGTAGAGGCACAAGTAGAGGTGCAAGGAGTGGGGCAAGTAGCGGTGCAAGGAGTGGCGCAAGTAGAGGTGCATGGCGAGGCGCATGGAGAGGCAAAACTGCCCACAATGCTTGTTCCTCCAGAAGTAGGGGCACATCAGGAAATTGAAATTGAAGTGGAGGTATTATCCGAGCAAGCCACTCCTCCTGATGATCCATTGTCTTCCAGATCCCCAGCAAGAAAAAGGTCAAGGAGGGCTAGTACAAGTTCTTCTTCAAGCCCCCTTCCTTCTGATGATCTTGATTGGAACCCACCAATCCAGTCTGAGAGGGAGGCACGCCATGAGCCGACAAAGGTAGCTAAGCTTAAAAGGAAGGTTCCCGCAAGGCTTTCACTTATGGGTGATGACGACGAACAAGAAGTAGAAGTGGTGTATTCTGCTGCTGATGAACAGTCTGACGATGACGACCCGGTCTTCACAGTCGTCACTCCAGCACCAGCGGGCATGCAGCAGACAGACATTTTTACCCTATCCCGAATTGCTGCTGAGCGGGATGTGGGCGGCGTGGCACTGGTACCATCACCAACACAGGTAACTACTACACCAACACGACCTACAGCTTCCATATTTTCTCGTCAGAAGGGCCTGCAGGGACCTCCATCCAGCTCAACCTCCATTACCTCAAGTAGTGGTGCTGTAAGTGCACAACAGAGTCACAGTCAGCCACACCCATCCTCCACTTCATCTGGCAATGAAAGTAGCACCTCCACCACCATCAGAAATCTCCAGTCCCCAATGTGGGACTTCTTTAGTATTAGCAAAAAGGCGGAAAACCTAGTCATTTGTTTGATTTGTAATCAAGTAGTTAGTCGGGGTAAGCTTGGTACCAACTATGGTACCGGAGGCCAGAGAGGTCATCTCAAAAACACCACATTATCCAGTGGGAGCACACCTAAGTAACATCCGGAAAGCCAAAAGTACAAATCCAAATGTAGACATTGATATTGCATCTGATGACGAAGAGGAGCTTATCGTGCAGGGGGGAGGTGAACAACTGAGAGACATTTTTTCTGGTACACACAGAACCCCTGGCAGCAGCACTGCAGTGATAGCGCCCACACCCTCCTCTACCCCAACAACATCAGGGAGGCACAGTAGTCTGGTAGAGACACCAATGTGAAAAACTACATCAATGAGCCTAACTGGGTTGAAGAGGTCTGCATCCTCATCACATATGAAAATTTTCCAGACCACCATTAAAAGCATGTTTTGGTCGGAGGCGCCATTTGAACGCAACCACCCAACGGCACGTCTGTATAATGCAATGCTGGTTAAAATGTTAGCGCTGGACCTTCTCCCTTTTTCTTTCGTGGAAGGGGTGGGTTTTCGACCATTTATGGCAACAGTCTGCCCTAAATTGAAGGTTCCTAGCCGGTCCTATTTTGCCAGAGTTGTGATTCCAGCACTACATCAAGATGTGATGGAGGTGATTGGGGCAGCTTTGCAGAAGAATGCTGTTCACACTATCCAGCTGGCAACAGATATGTGGACCAGTTGCCAAGCCCTTAATTACATGTGTATCACTGCACACTGGGTCTCTTTTGCAGGGGTTAGAGACAAGTTATATGCAGGTGTTGACAGTGACACCGTTTTTCAAGCTTGTCAGAAGCATGCATCAGTAGCCATGTTTGCCATGGAGAAATCTCATACTGCAGTAAACATTTTGGAGAAGTTAAACAGTAAGGTCTTTGAATGGCTGCATCCAAGAAAGCGCATGATTGGTTATGTTTCCACGGATAATGGCAGTAATTTAGTTAGGGCCATGAATGATGGTGGCTATTTCAGAGTGCCGTGTTTGGCGCACAGTATTAACTTTGTTGTTCAAGATTTCTTGAAAAAAGAAAACACAGTCAGCAAGTTACTGAGCACCTGCCGAAGAATCTGCACACATTTCAGCCATTCTTTTAAGGCCCGGAATCAGCTGAGGAAACTTCAACATGACCGTAGAGTGCCAGTCAGAGGACTCATCCAGGAGGTGGTAATACGTTGGAACTCAACCTTCTACATGCTTGAGCGTCTGTCTGAGCAGTGCTTGGTAATCAATGAGTATGTCTTTGCACTGGGTTCTTCTATGAAAGACATGAGGCTAGAGTTGGAGGAATGGGACCTAGTTAAAAGCCTGACAGACATGCTTCGTCCTATTGAGGTCTTCACGCGTGAAGTCAGCAGGGAGGACTGTACTTTGGGCAAAGCTATCCCATTGTTGCACATGCTAGAGCACCAACTGAAGGCGGTGTCTTCAACGTTCAAAGATGATACTGGCAAGCGAGACGCATATCCGTTGGCGGAAAGCTCATTAACCCGTCTAGTTGACAATGAAAGGCTTAAAAAAATACATACAGAACAACATTACATTTGTGCCACTATTCTGGATCCACGGTACAAAAAGGCACTGGCAAGCAAAGCCTTCTTTCCTTTTACTGAAGCTGATGTTTCAAAGTACAAACATTGGCTAGCTCTGTCAGCCACTCGGTTCAAAAAAGAGCGGCAGGAAATTGAAGGAACTGGCAGAAGTGTTTCAGAATCAGCAGGCCATCCGGCGTTAAGGTCCACTTCTGTGACCGAAGGCAGTCACTTTCCCTTGTAGTGTAGTTCCTATATTCCCAATAGGCTCTGCGCATTGGAATAACATGTACTATAGTTTAGACGTAGGACTGAAGTCGACTAGGTCTCTATCGTATATATTAGACTTAATTGTGAGTGCCAGCTAGCTCAGAGGTCACTAGAAACTTTCTCGAATTCACAAGAAGGGATTCGTTTCTGACAACCGCATAAACATGACAACTTTGTTTCCCAAGAATAAGAAATCAATCTCTAGAGTTGCGAAAACAATATATAGCTATTTCACTCAGTCAATGGTGCATGCTTCGTTTCACCAGAGGTGCTGAGAAAATAGAGAGACAGGCGTTTTTCAATAAAAGTCTTTATTGAGCAGTCTTCTTTCTCAAGCATAAGAAATGTACTGCTACAATCGTAATACTGGTAATAAAGTACAGAGTATATCATACGAACAGTATTATAAAGTAGTACTGTAAAAGCATGATATTGTTTCTAAGCCATAAATTGCCTTGAAACGGATCAAATACATACAGTGTTAAAATGATGGCTAAAAGTACTCAACTGGTGCTTCTAAAATACGCCTACCCCGGTGTACCTGACCTAAGCCTAGCACAAGGGAAGACGTACGTGAGGAGTAGTTTAAGTTTAGTATTGTCTGCCAAGAATCTAATCAAGAATTCTCTACGGTTCTAGTCAGCTCCGTATCTTGGTTTAGAATGAAGGAGGTCTTGTATCTCTCTCTCAGGACTCGATTTCCCAGTAACCCACAAGGGTAGCCTGGAAACACAGGAGCTGGATTTCTCGGCAGACAGAGTCTCTCAGTGCGTCAGCTGGAGGGTCGGCTTCCTTCGGCACTTGCTGCTGCAGGGCGTCGGGCAAGTAGTTAGTCGATCTGCTCCAAACCACTGTGTGTTTGTCTGGGCAAATCTAGGTATATTTATACTTTGAAGGTGCCGAGTTTGACGTGTGATTGGACTTAATAATATCATCAAAGACTCAGTTCTTCGAAAACTCCATGATTTCCTAGATAAATTAGTATTCAGGCAAGGGGATGTCCCTAGCTGCTGAAGGCGGGTTTTTCTAAGAAATCGTTGCTGATTCTTGGAACATAGTGGAAGTAGCCATGCCGTATTTGGGCTGCATAGGCTCAGTCTAAATATGGTAAAGATTTCTATGCCTATATAAGGATCGGATAATCTATACCTATATAAGGGCATGAATCAGGAACATTTACACTAGGGTCCGGGATTCATTTGCAACACCCTCACAGCTGTTACTGACACCAGCAACCGTATCATCATCCACACCTGCATCAAGCCCAGCCATAATATTGTCGGAAGGGGATTGGATAAGTCATCAAGGGTTTGCACGTTCCAGTGTTGATGCAAAGGCCTCAGATGGTACGTAAAGTCCAGCACCCCTGGATGACCTTGAGGGGATGGTGCAGGCCTATCTGGATGACCCAACAGAGGTCTCCATTGATCGCAACCCATTGCTGTATTGGTATGGAAAATGGGTCAATGGCCACTGATCACCAAGCTGACTCTAAATTATTTGTCTTGCCCACTCGCAAGCGTGTCTTCTGAACGTGTTTTCAGTGCTGCTGGTGCCATTGTAACTTCAAAAAGGGCCCGCCTCTCGCCCAAAAATGTGAACTGGTTAACAATGATCAAGATGAATCAGCACTTTATACCACCAGATTACAAAATACGTGAATCCACGCAGGAAGAAGAGGACACCGACTTAGGTGACAGAAGTTCTTCTCTGTTACCTGACCTACTCCCGTCTTAATTCACAGAGTTTGAGGACGAGCTCTACTTCCCTGACACCTAGGCCTGAAACTGACTTCCTTTTTTTTTCGTCCTTATTCACTTTTATTCCTGTGTGTCTTTCTTTGTTTTGCAACTTTTATCACAACAAAACTCTAAACACAACAAATCCATAAGCAGCACTGTCTTCGTCTTATTTTAATATTGAAGGTGCCGCTGTCTGCATTCCTGAAGTTCACAAGTTCACAACTCAGTCATGCTCCTCTATCCTCCTCCTCCAGACCCCCCCTATCCATTTCCCTCAAGGCAGATGGCTGGATTACGCAGAATCAAGAAACTGTCGCTTCGTAGACGAGTCTCCACAAAAGAAGTGGTACTGGAATTACTGACTATATGCTGATTGCTGACAGTTACTTCTGAAATTGACACGAGAGGCTGCCCTGTGGGCCTTCACTTTAAGAACAAGATGCGGACAAAAAGTGGAACAGGTAATGAATAATGAGATGGATGGCATGCAGTGGACAGCACTGGCTGTCTGGCTCTGATGAAAACGATTTCTGTTTGTTTGTTGTGCATGAAATGAATCATATGTCTTCTGTTATTATTTAATCTTTTACACACTAAATGTAACTTAAGTCTACTCTGTTTTTTTACCTTGTTTAATTCAAATTGTACTTCTACTGCAGGGGCCACTACGTTGCATTTTTTAATATGCAAAATGTCTTTGGCCTCACTGTGTGTGTAGACTACTAGACTGCGACTGCATGAACAACATTGAGTTGGCCAATATACCATGATGATGATGAGTCTTGATGATCAAACTTACATAATATCTTTTTACTTTACAGTCACTCACTGGGATGGCTGGATCATCATCGTCGGTTTACGGAACAACTATGGCCATTTCGTGAGTGGCAAACAGGTAAACCAGTCAACAACAACTACAGCAAAACTACATGTCTGTCTAGTTGTGGTATGGAGTGGTCGAGCCAGTGTTGTGTTGTTATGCCAGACTCCAGACAGCTGTTCATGTAAAATTGCGGCTATGTGGCTTGCTGCATACAATTAGATATGCTTTGTATGCCTGTGTCAAAGAGGTATGCTACATCAGGTTGCTTCACTCAGTGGTGCCTGCCCTGACCATCTGCATGGCCCTGGCCTGCTGTGTGCTAAGTAATTACTATCCTTGAAAAGGAGACTCAGAGTAGGCACTTTAGAAAAGATACTTGTATGTAATACTGTCGCCTCAGAAACTGAAAGTGTTATTTTTGCACTACACACCGTACCTTATATTTTTTTCGCCGTGGTGTTTTAATATCAATTCCTGTTTTTCCATCAACAATTACAGGCCAGCTTTTACCCTGTACGATGGGAAAAACGATTAACTCAGGCTTACCATTCCGCATCCGCCAGGCAGGCAGTGGACAGTGTGTCTGTCTGGTCACCAAGATTGCTCGACTGAGCCTCAGATGGAATGGAGGAGTACCGCGAATAAGAGGAATGGCTGGACGCATGCAACTTCCCAAATTGAACAGGACAACTACAACATACAGTTACAGTATCCTCTTCACTTCTGATTATCTTTTAAATAATGTTATTGCTGTGAACTTCTATGAGTGTGACCCTGTGCGTTTGTTTTCTCTCTGCTTCAAATTCTTCCCTCCAGCTATTTGATCAGTTTCTTTGCTATTTTTAAAACTAATTTAATGTACTAATAAGTGTTTATTCTCTCTGAGGGCAGATAGGCAAGTGAAATTGCGTAATTACTGCAGCCCTGTACTGTCAAATTGTTTCTTCATAGTTAGTACGTACTACTTTTCAGTAACCTAACCATCCATTTAGCAAACAACTTCATGCATGCAATAGTGTACTCCCTTTATGTCCCTTAAAATATTTATGGATATCTTCGTATCCAAAGATTTGTTTTTCTTCATTTGTTGTTTGTGCATGCTGTGTTTTGTTTCCTCTCTCCACAAAACTTTCCCAAAAACCCCCATTCCCATCCAATTTTCAAACCCTAACCCTCTTCCCCCGGGCTGTGTGGTTTTCATTGAGGTGTGACTAAATGACAACAATAATTCCACACAATTGCTCGGGAGGATAAGGTGCAAGCAACCTTCTCAAATCAATTTTAAGACAGCTAGATGAATCCTAGTAGATAGTAATTCTGCTTAAAAAAACACAAATGAGTATTTTCAAATCAATTCTGAATTTCATGCCCACCATCGATTGGATCCATCGTCAACAGCATCCGCCTACACGTGAAGAAAGGTTACACTGCTGTGTCACTGTTCTTGTTGTAGCCATAATCATCAATGCAAATATTTTTTCCCATACTTATCTTCAGCATTGCTTAGACTAAAAATATACTGTTCCTTCTAATACTCCTCTCAGGCCACTCAATGTCTCATTTCCTTTTTTTTCATATGCTGCTACTGCTAGTGTGGTACCACTCCTACTATCACCACAACAATGGAATTTCTGTCCTGGATGGATTTCATGGGCAACTGTAATCGCCATTTGTCATGCAGCCAGCGCTGTGCCTAGCTCTATTCTCAAACACGAATCACAGGTAAGATAAGCATTTTGGGGAGGTAGAATAATGGGCTAGGACTCGGAGGAGAGGAGAGACTGACAGTAGTACTAGTAAAGTACTAGTAGGGCGATTGAATTCACTAACTCTGTTAGTGGCACTTTGTACATTTTTGGAGGTTTTAGATAATTCATGCTGGTAAGTTTGAGGAAACCAAACGTACAGTAACCCCCGCCCACCACCCCACAAAATAATATGAACGCGTACACTATGTTAAAGTATGTAAAATAAATAATTATATTTCCCCTAACAAAAATAAACTATTCAAAAGACCCAACCCACCCCTCTCCCTAACCCCAACCAATGTCCATAGGAATGTCCCTCAAAAAGTCCCTCTGAATCCCCAATGCCCAATTCCCACCCCCTAACAGTCTTTAAAAAAGGGGCAAGGGACAGTCACTTCTGGCGGTGTCTTGTGGACAGGTGGTCCGTGTTTCTTTACGGAGGTCCTGGAGCTGGCGCTTCATCTTCTCAACCGCGCGCTCCAGGTAGTCCACTCTCCGGCGGAGACGGCGCTGACGTGCCATCCAGGCTCTGGGGGGGCAGCTGCTTTTTTTTTTGCTGCTCTGCGGTGGGAGGCTGTCAGACCATGGCACCGTACTACTAGAGGCTGCTGGCTGGTGGCCCTAGGGGCACCGGCGGAGGATGCAGCTGTTGCCGCCTCCTCCTCCTGCTCCCGAGCCACCAGCCACCGATATTCGGCTCGAATGGCCTCCAGCTTCCGGGCCCTGGCCCGTACGGGAATCCCCTGCTGTTATAAATGACCTTCTCAACCCTCTGACACCAGTCCATATCTCGCTCCCACTCTTCTATCGTCCGTATCAAGTCACTCTCCCAAAGTCTTGCGATGTTACGTTTAGCCACAATGCTCGCAAAGGCCAGCCATGTCTTGTCTCCTTTAGGCCACGTAATGTCCCCCGTGACCCCCAACACGTGCCATCTAGCCTCCAGTGGCACCTCCGCTCTCACCACCTCCTCCATTATATCCTTCAGACTGACCCAGAACGTATGGATCTTAGGGCAGTCCCAGAGGATGTGAAAGAATGTGCCCTCCTCCCCACATCCTCTCAAACAAAAGTGTGATGCTGCGTATCCCATCCTGAATTGTACCATTCGAGGGGTGTAGGACCTGTGTAGGATGCGCAGCAGCACCAGCCTGAATCGGGCTTGAATCGCCACCTCCCTGGGACACTGCAGGGCCTCATTCCAGTCGTTGTCCTCTAACAAACCAGGTCGGATTCCCAATTCTCCCTCAGTGGCCCCAAGATATCAGGGATATTATTAATGAGCTTCTTATAGGTAAGTGATATGGCCTTGTCAATCATGGGGTCCAACAGCAGCCTATCCTCGAGTGGGGCATAGTCAGGGACCTGGTCCCCCTGTGTCAGATGAAGGGACAGGGCGTGTTTGAAATGCTGATAATGGAGGAATTCGCCATCACCCTTCTGGAATTCCGATTGAAGAGCCAGGAAGTCTACCACCTGTCCCCTCTTCCAGACGTCCCCCAGCATATCTATACCGATCAGGCTCCACTGGCGCAGGTCGCGGAGTTTCACCACCTCTCTAAGGAAGTCTCCCTGCCATAAGGGCGTTGGGCCGTGAGCTTCATCCTCCATCCAAGCATTTTCCTCGCCCGCTTCCATATTCCCACCACTACCGCAGTCAGGGGAGGTAAGGACCGGCCGCACCGCAATTTGGGGTAGAGAGCTGCTAAGTAGGAGCCCGCTCCTAGGGCCATACGATCCACTCGATATGCCGGTTCCTCCTGTGGGGTGAATACCCACCCATTAATATTAATCAACTGTGTCGCCCAATAGTAAAAACGGATGTCTGGTACCGCCAGACTTCTCTCATAGGGACCTCGCTGCAATTTCTGAAGAGCGATCCTCGGACATCCACCGCCCCATAATAATGAGCGCTGCTCCGACTCCACCGTTCTAAAGACCTGCTCCGGGATTGGGAAGGGCGCGCTCTGCAATACATATAGCAGACGGGGTAGGGCCATCATTTTGAACAACACGGCTCTGCCCATGAGGGAGACCGGAAGGGTGCGCCAGTGTTGTATATCACTGTGCAGGCGGTTCAGTTGTGCCTGTATGTTGAAGTGGAAGAACTCAGTGTCGGACGGTGTAATCCATATTCCTAGATAACAAAACTCTGCGCGCCAAACAAGGCCTTCACAGCCAAGCACTGTGTGTGGCTGGGATCCCGTCAGAACATAACCCAGGGATTTGCTCCAGTTAATGCGGTACCCCGAGTATTCCCCGAACATGCGTAATATGACCATCAGTCATTGTATGGACTCCGGCGGTCGTTGGGTGTAGAGCAGTATGTCGTCGGCATATAGCGATATGCGTTATTCCCATCTGACCCCCATGTCTATGCCCCACACCCCAGGGTCCGTCCTCACCCAGTGCGCCAGCGGCTCCAACGCCAGGGCAAATAAGGTCGGGGACAGGGGGCATCCCTGTCTCGTGCCGCGTTCCAGCTGAAATTCTCGCGACAGAGTTCCGTTGACTCGGACTCTCGCCAGTGGCCCAGTGTTTAATAGCTTCACCCAGGAGCAGAAGTTGTCCCCAAAGCCCAGTCTCTCCAAGACTGCGTAGATATATCGCCACTCGATACTATCGAAGGCCATATGGGCATCGAGAGAAAGCATTGACGCTGGTTCCCCCTGATGCGCAGGCACCGTCTGTTGAACCCCGAATAGGCGCCGCAGGTTGAGTCTCGTCCTCCTGTGGGGCATAAAGCACGACTGGTCCGGGTGGACCACCGACTGGATCACCGCCCCCAGGCGTGTGGCCAGGATCTTCCCCAAGACCTTCGCCTCGTAGTTAAGGAGGGAGATGGGCCGGTATGAACTGCAGGCCCCTCGTGGTTTCCCTTCTTTGTGGATCACAACGATCGTGGCTGATCGTAGGTCCCTCGGGAGCTGCCCAACCTCTCGCGCCTCTCAGAACATGCTGCATAAGTGGGGCGCCGTGCGGCTAGCCACACAGCCAAATGCTTCCGCAGGGAACCCATTGGGTCCGGGGGCCTTCCCAGTCTGCAGGTCCCCCATGGCCTCCTCCACTTCCTTGACTGTAACATCGGCTTCCAGCAGGTCCCTGTCTACAGGGTCCAAGACCGGGAGCTGCAGGGGGGTCAGGAAATCATGACACTCCTGCTCGTCCCTCGTCGTGCGCGAGCGATATACCTCCTCATAATAGCGCGCAAAATACTCCGCAATTGCCGCGCTGGTGGTGCTCACTGACCCATCCGGCACCCAACTACGGTCTCGGTCTCTCCTTTCCAACCAGGCGATCATTTTATTTGCCTTGTCCCCAAGGTCGTACACCCTCCGCTGGGTGGCTAATGCATACGATTGCGCCTGATCCGTCAGGAGATCCTGTATTTCTTTGTTGAGGAGGCACGCCTTATGTAGCCGTTCCCGCTCCTGTTCAGGGGTGAGCCCCGCCCCGGTATCTAGAGCCAGGAGCTCCGACTCCAATTGTTCCACCTGCGCATGTTTATTCTTACGCCTCTGCCCCACCTCAGCCTGTACAAAATCTCTGGCTACAGTCTTGTATGCCTCCCACACTATTCCGGGGGAGTCTACAGAACCTACGTTGTCGCCAAAATATTGATCCACCCTCTCCCGGAACCTCTCCTGAAAGTCTCTGTCCTTAAATAGAAAGGAGTCAAGCCTAGGCGGTACGCTCCAATCTCGCTTGGGGCCCAGCAGCTGAACCCCAACTGGCGCATGATCAGTGATCCCTCTGGCCTTATGATGTCCATCTCGAAACAGATTCATGCAGTCTGCTAGTGTGAAGATATAATCAATTCTAGAGGAGGACCCGTGGGCCGCAGAGATGTGGGTGTATTGTCTCGTGTGTGGGTTATGCATTCTCCACAGGTCAATCAAACCCAGTGCATGTACAAAGTCCCTGAAGTGGATCACCCCTCCCCTACCCAATGTAGACGGTAATCGATCTAGCTCTCTAGCCATCACATCGTTCATGTCCCCTCTCATGACCAACACCCCCTGGGGCATTTCTAACAGGAGCCTCCCCACATCGGGAAGTGTGGACGCGTGCAGCTTCGGGGGTATGTATAGCGAGCAAAAGTTAATGGTGCGACCCTCCCATTGCACAGACAAAGCTACATAGCGACCCACGGGGTCCAACCAGCTGCGCCCCAGGACCAACGGCAGGGAGTTCTTAATGAGTATGCCCACTCCCCTGGATCCAGTAGTGAATCCAGAGTGGGCACGGAGGGTGTAACCAAATCGGTCTAGGGCCCTGCAATGGTTCCCCAGCAGATTCGTCTCCTGCAGGAGGACAACATCCAGAGTGTGTCTGCGGAGGTACTGCAACATGACAGTGCGTTTGATCTTATTATGTAGGCCGTTCACATTCCAGGATAGGATGTCTATGTGCTGCATCTGAGAAGTGTGCGGCCTAGCCATTGTCCCTGGCGACTCGAATGGGGAGTTTCCACCTCTTCCCCCCACCCCCTCCCACCTAGCCCCTGCGTGTGTCAATGGAGTCAAAACCTTCATACAATACAAGAACAAAGAGCAGTAATCACAACAGTCCCTCCATTTCCCCCCCAAACAACCCCCCACCCTGCTACCCTGCCACTCCGGCCAACCACGCCAGACATCCCCAACAAGCAGAGCGCCTGAACCCTTACAACGATAAACTCAGGGGTGAGCTGTGCAACCAAGTCCAGCCTCTGGGGCTCCCCCCGACCCCACTGCACAGTCCAATAAGTAGTTTGACGATCATCCCCTTCTACAGCATTGTCCCATTGTGGAAGGAGAGTCTCCCATGACACCAGCACCGCCCCTCAGTTAAATTGAGAACCAGCAACATTTACAAATACCTGTTCGGGCCTTCTGTCAGTTCTCGCTAGCCCCCCTAAGCCAGTCGATGTCTTCTCCCAGTCCCATTCCTCCCACAGGGTCCGCATTCGCAATCCCTCCCTACGTTACAGGTCCGCAAAATCCTACCAGTGCGAGTCTATGTGGTCCGCCCTCTCACTCCAGATCCGGCGATGCCGAGAGACTGCGAGTCCTTCTCTGAGTTGGATGATGCTGGCTCTCCTGTTGCCGTCGCGTCCTCCCTGTCGATCCCAACGACGACGCCGGGGACTGTAGGTCCAGCTACCCTCACGATCCGAAACCCCCCGCTGCGGGGTGCGCTCTTCCAGCCAGGCATGGGCCTCATCCGGGGAATTGAAGAAGACGGATTTTCCCTCTGCTACTACCTTAAGCCGTGCCGGGAAGAACATCATGTAGCGGAAGCCACGGTCTCGGAGTCGTCTCTTGACCGCGTCAAACGATCGGCGCTCCTGTTGGACTTTAATCGTGAAATCAGGGAAGAAGCGTATCGTGGCGTTCTCTACCTGCAGATCTCCGTGCTGCCTCGCTGCCTGCAGGATTGCATCCCTGTCCCAATAGTTAAGTACTCGCGCAATGATGGTTCTCGGTGGGACCCCCGGATGCGGCGGTGGGATAGGCGCTCTGTGAGCTCGCTCTATGACGAAAAACTTAGACAATCTCTTGGGTTTCAGGGTGTTCAAAATGAGGTCTTCAAGTAACAGTTCCGTGCTAGCCCCTTCCATTTTTTCTGGCACACCTACCACCCTGAGTTTGTTCCTTTGGGCCCGTCCTTCCTGATCCTCCAGCCGCGCCGCCATCTGCCTCTGTTGGTGCGTGAGCTGTTGGACCTGCTGTTTCAACTCCTTGGCAACCCCCTGAAGGTCCGCAATGGCGGCCGTGTTTTGCGTAGCTTTTTCAGATGTTTTGTTTAAGTCCGCCCGCTGTAATGTCAATTCAATTGACATTTTGTCTATCTTAGACTCCAAGGTAGTGCCCAGGGATTGTATGGCCTGTATGATGGAGGAGAGAGAAGGCTCCCGGGGCTCCTCAGAGGGCCCGGGGTGGGGTGGGCCTCCGCCACCTGGGTCCGCCGTATAATTGTCCATGGTGTTGGATTGGGTCGCTGTAGATTTCTTGCCCCTCATGTCGTTCGAGCCCACCGCTGACCGCTCACACCCGTTCGTCCCGGAGAGAAGCGAGATCAGTCTTCTTTAGGCCAACACCGCCCACACGCCCTGTCCAGCCAGGCGCAGATCCCTCGGGCCCTCGGGCCCCTATTCGCCCCTGCCACAGGTCTTTTCCACTGCCCCGATGTCCAGGGGAGGGGGAGGGGGGCCACACTCCGGAGCGGGAGGCCCAGCCACCTCGCAACCACTCCCCGTGTCAGGCCCAGTCCGGTCTTCACTCCCCGCACCCTCTACGGGGGGGCAACTGGTCATGCTGCCTCCAAGCGGGGGGGAGAGAGCAGATGTCACACCATCCAGGGACTCACCAGCGCCGAGCGACTTTCACTGCCTCTTCCCCGCTCACTCACCGCAGCTCACCCGGACCCCGGGGCCACAGCACTCCAGGGGGCTCCCTCTGTGGCGGCCACGCCCGGCCCGTAACAGCCACTCACCGACCTGCGGGGCCCCGGGCCAAGGTTCTCCTCTCAGCTCCTCCAGGCAGGCCAGCAGGGACAGCCCAGTCACCGTCAGCTAGCAGGATATCACCGGAGCCCCGATGGATATGGGCCCAGCTTCCAGCGCTACGGGCCCTGCCTCCCGCTCTAATCTCCACCGCCGGACGGGCTCACTCTTCAAATCCCCACTCCCCCGGCAGCAAGAGAGGGAGGGGGGGCCCTGCCCACCGCTTCAAGTCCGGGCGCTAGGGAGGGAATCACACTCTGTCCCAAGTCTGGGCCCCCCGGGATCGGGTAGTGCCGGCGGCCGCCTTCTCGCACTCCTGCCTCAGCCCACTATACACTCGAGGCCGGTGCTTCTCAGACTGAGCTCCCTCGGGCAGGCCGCACACGCCGATCTCCGTTTCTCCACCTCCCGGGGTCGGATCAAGACCGGGAAGGCGGCTGTAGGCGTCGGAGGGTAGGATCTCTCCTGTCCCAACGTGGGATGTCGCCTAACTGCAGGATTAAAGCCGGATATTAGGGGTCATCAGGATCGCCGCCGGAGCGCCGCAGATCTATGCGGCCATCTTGGTCGCCACCAGGCCACGCCCCCAAAAGGTCTTTTTTTTTTAAATGTGTCACTGGAGTGAGACCTACAGGCTCACTCATCTTTTCAAAAGTTCAGCTGCTACGTGCCGAACTAACCCTTAGCCAACATCAGGTAGATGTGGAGTGCTGCACAGCGCAGGAGTAGTGGCTCTACACTGGTTGTATATGTGCCTGGAAAGGGTACAGTACAGGGGTAAAGCAGAAATGTGCAGCATATGTGTGGTTAATGCATGTACTGAATGTATGTATGTCTTTTGGGGCTACATTACCTGAGAGATGAAGTGCGGTGCAGTGTGTGCATAATGGAAGCATGTCCAGGGTGTACGTGTGCTTCTGTGACAGCCGTGAATGTATACCGAGTACAAAAGTGCCTGTAATGGTACATTGTATGGAGGACCTCAAGTTTAATTTTGAGAAGGCCTGGTGTGCCTGGTGATGGCACGAGGAGTAGAAGAATTTACCCCAGACTTGTGTATTGCTGCATTCCTGTGAGCCGGGTAGGGCACACTGAGGAAGGGACCCTTCCCATATGCTTCAAAACATTGCTCTTTGATTCAGTGATAGATCACAAGAAAGGGGCTGGGCACATCTCAGAAAAGGAGATGGGACTGATACTGGGATTATAAAGAGTAGGGCAGGGACCCAGGGATTAACCTTTTGTTGCATATATCAATGTGGATGCCATCCAGGTGTGAACTCTGGTCTCTGAAGCTGATTGTCCCACAATACAATTAATGGGGGAGTCTTGCCTGCTGTGACAAACATCCTTTCATGAGGAAAGAAGAAAAAGAAAAGTGTCCACTTCAAAAGAAGCAGAAGCCCAACATAAACATTCAAAGACTCAAACTCTATATTGCATTTTGATGTATGGAAGTGGTCTATAAGAAGGGGAGAATGGGAGACTGAGACCCCAAACTTTGTCATTTGGCAAGCAGAGAGACAGGCTGTGTGAGAAGGGGAAACTCGGCAGGACTTCAGCCTGTAACTAGGATTGGAAGCAAAATCCTGATATCCTTCATTCTGGGTGAGGGGACATCACTCCCAGGAATCCAAGATTACCTGACCTGGAGTACCAGCGCCTGCCTGTTTGCTGAGACTTGTGTGTCCTGTGAAGAAAAGTAGAAAGTTGGAGGGAATGAGGTCCAGTGCGAATCACTGTCAAAAGGGCTCCCCGAGCACGGTGTAAGGAAGTGGCAGTACACCGATTGGGTTGTTGCCCAGCTGCAGTGTCAGCTTGGTGACACCCAAATGCCAGGAAACTGCCATGATGGACTAAACCATGATTTAAACACTGTGATGGACTGCATGAGCCCGAACCACTGAGGTGATCCTGTGTGCCAGAGGGGGGGCCACCTGTAAAGATGCTACCGAAAGAAGCACTGAGACTCGCAACAATCTTGGGGGGGGTACTTGTTTGAAAAGAGTCTGTTCCCATACTATCATGTACCGTGACAACCCTGTATGCCAGGAGGGATGCTGATACCAACATTGCAAAAGGATTCTGGTCACTGCCCAAAGCTGGTGCAGGTAGTGCTGTTCATATCTAGGCACATGTGATTCAAGATTTTATCATTCCTCAGTAGCGATCAAATGCACATTTTTATTAGAGGTTGCTGAAAATGCTGCCACATTCCTCTCAGGTCTCAGTACCTCTCCCAGGCGCTGGTGGGATAGGACTGATAGTCCTCCTCTTTATGATTCAATTAAGACCCAGGGAAAAACCTTTTGATGCCCATACCAATGTGGCTGCCAACTAGGTGTGAACTCATGAATTGTACTGTAGAACAATCAGCTTCAGAGAGTGACCAGAGACTTGCCTGCTGTGACTGCCTTTTATGAGGAAAGAAGAAAATGAGGTCTAAGTGTCCACTTCAAAAGAAGCAGAACCCCAACATAAAATTTCAAAGACTAAAACGCTAACATGCACACTAACACAGGTATGGTGATTTAGCTGTTCCCCCGGGCCCTAGGAGGGAGATTTCTGTTACATTCCTGTCCCTTTATGTTTCCTGTAACATTTTACAAATCAGTTGCAAGGTCTCTGGATCAGTGGTATATGTTTACTTTATGCGACCTTCTCGCTAGCCGTGAAACTGCACCTCTAATTCAATGGCTCATGGTGCCACGCACGGCATGCAAGACAGTGAAGGAATTGATATGTTTCTCATTTTGGGCAGCCAAGTTAAATAAATTCCTACAGATGGATGGGTTATTAGGACTACTAAAAGCTAGGGTGAAGCTATCCCTATACAAGGAAGTGTGGTTAGCAGTTATTAGAAGGGCGTTCTCGGGTGTGAATCTTATGAAAGTGTTTACTTTATACCTCCCTCAGCGATCCATGAGACGTTTTGTGTTTAATTGTAATAACTCCTGCTCTTTGTTTCCTGCAGTATTATTGTATGTCCTCTTGTTATGTTGCTCACGCTGCAGTGCATAGCATTACATCTGAGTTACCATTTCCATAGAAGCAGACAGAAATAGAGCGTATCACTGTAAATGGATTTAAGGTGTCAATGGGAGCAAAGGTAATACTGAGGTTTTTTAAAACAAGACCTGTCCACAGTCTGATGTAAAATAAGACCCAGGCACAATAAAGAGAGTCTAACTTTGAGACAACCATTATACAGTACAAAATGCAAAATTGTCATTACAAGTCAAGCAAGTCTACCCAATGCAAATTCGTGGGATACTAAGTGTGCCATAAATGTTCTTGCCTTGCCAGATAGGATGTGTCTAGGCTAGTCCAAAAAGAGAACTCCATGCTAGAACCTTTGGTTTACACAAGTCATTCCTTTCTATTGTACATGTCTGTCCTTTGTCTGTCCAAGCGGTCCAAGCCTCGCTTTCAGGGAAACTGAATAGAGGCCATGGAAACAGAGAGATTACCTCAATTTAAAGGTTGTGATTGTCTCGTCTGATGTGAATGGGGGTTTCCCAGGCTGAATATGGTTCCTTTCTTGTTTTACTACTGTCTGAGGGAGAAGTGGTTGTATTCGAAATAGGAGGACGAAGGGGCTATCTCCACTCTCAAGGAGTGGGAGGTCCAGCATAAACAGGTGCCCCTGTCAAAATGTCAATGAAGAGATGTTATGCTGTTGCTCAAGTTGGAGGAGTTTAAAGAGTCAACCTAAGGCTGGAAACCACTGAGTCCCATAGAGATCTACAGTTGGAAATCCATTTGTTGGATGTTAATGCCCTCACACACCCTTTCAGGTGTCATGCTTCATCATATGTGCTGCTCCTCGTTGGGTCGGCAGTGCAATACCCGATGGGCTCACCTCAAAGAGGGGCACTTTATCGGAGATCTTTTATCCAACAGCCGTATGGTGAAGTGCGGGTGTGGGGCCAGAAGAGTGTAGATGTGACAGTGAGTTTAAAATGGGGCTGGGAGTCCCTGAAATAGATTATTTTATTCTCAGGTCTCCTACCCTAATTATAAGCAGTGAAACCAGCACTCATTGGAGTATAATGTATCTTACTTGTGTGTCAGTTTGTGAAAGATAAAGGTCAACATGTTTCTCTCGCTTGTGTCAATTAACTCGCGATTCTTCAGGACAAAGGGAACAGGAACTATCTACAGTATAAAACTCTAGAAGGTTCATCAAAATCACAGTAGAAAAAGTGTCTAATGTCTCAATATACCTGCGATGATCTGGATCTACCTAATTGTGTCAAGTATCCAGGCTTCAACAGTAGCCGGTGGTCAACACATCAGGCTTTACTCCCATGTATGTTGGGTTTTTTTTGCCCTGCGTTATGCTTCACAACCTACCCACACCACTGAGTCCGGGAGGGAGAAGTGGAACATGCAGAGGAGAGCTGCCATGGCAAACTGGATGATAGTAGGCGTCTGCGGCGTCACTAACCTACTCTTCAGCTCTGGAGTACCCTCAGACCTCAGCTTTAGCGTGCCTTTCATCCCAGTAAGTAATGCGGGTCATCGCCTAGGTGAGCACTTAAAGACAGTGTTTGAAATGCATTGTTATGTTATGTTATAACCCGTCTGCGCCCGTCCGCGACCGTTCGGGCTTGGAGCCTAGGGCCTGTTAATAGCGCTGCATAAATGACCCACTACACTTAAACCCCTTACTCTCTCTAGCCTCAGGGCACAGGGGATCCTGTTGCCTAGAGCAGGGTTTCCTGAACTATGTGACACCCACAGAGCGGCTCTCCCCAAGAGTGCAATGACACTTGGAAGCTCTCTGTTATATACTTGAATACCCGCTCTATGGTCAAGCACCAAATGGATATTTTTCTGTTGCTCAAATTTGAGCAACAGGATTTCCTTCTGCTTAGGGAAACCTGGCTTTCCTAGGAATCATCACCAGATATTCTAGCTGCACTCCCCTCAAATTTCCATATCATCCAAGCCAACCGCCCCAGGGGAAAGTTGGCGGAGGAGAAGCCATTATTACCCCTCACAACTGCAAATACTCCTTACTAACCTCTCCTGATCTACCCTCAGTTGACAATGTGGTGATCAAACTCGATTTTGAACCGGTCACTGCCCCGCTAGTGGGCATCCTTCTATACAGGCCTCCTCAAAGGATGTCCTTGTTCCCTCACTCACTAAAATTTGCGAACATACCTTTGTGGATCTCCTCTCTAAAGTCAAATCTGGCTCCCCCACTGACTGCTGCCCTCCTAGTATACTGAAAGAACTTTTTACTGCCTTCCCCAGCCCTGCCCTTCATCTCTTAAATGATTAATTGTCCAAGGGTATTGTCCCTGCAACTTTTAAAGAGGCAATCATTATCCCCCTTTTGAAGAAGCCTGGTGTGGATCCGCAAGCCTTACCGAACTATCGACCAATCTCTCTTCTTCCTTACCTAGCAATGGTTTTGGAAGAATATGTCACAAGTTGCCTCACTGATTTCCTGGAAGAATCGGAATTTCTGGACTCTCACCTAGCGGGGTTCCGCCCAGCCCACTCTACCGAGGCGGTGATCCTCACAGTATTGGACACTCTCCTTGGCAGGGTCGATGGTGACTCATCGCAGGCTGTTGTCCTGCTTGACCTCTTCGCGGCCATTGACATGGACGACCATAATCTTCTGGTCCACCGGGCCAGAGATTCTGGAATCACGGGCCCTGCCCTGGGTTGGATCTCCTCCTTTTGGCAAAACCGATCGCAACGTTTACCGCCCTTAGAATCAGTATTCCTAGCAGAGTCCCTCAGGGCTCCTCACTTTCTCCTCTGTTATTCAATCTGTACCTTCTCCCCCTTGTCCGAGCCCTGAAAGAGTGTCAAGTCTGCACATTTAACTATGCTGACGACTTTCAACTCATTTTCCCTATCAGCAACTCTCCAGAGTCGGTCCACGCCTTTCAATCCAACATGCTGTTCATCAGTCAGTGGATGAACAGCAACAATCTCAAGTTCAATCCGAACAAGACGGAGCTGGTTCTGACCAGTGGTATTACAAAAATCCTTGGGGCCCTCACTTTTGGCCCAGGGAATTGGGTCAGCCCCCTTCTCCATCTAACTCGGCCCAGAGACTTGGGGTCATCATCAGTTGGGGCCTCACAATGAAGCCACAGATAGGATCAGTGATCTCTACCTGTTTTTACCTTCTCAGGAAAATAAAAAAGATCTGCAGATTTCTTACCTATGAAGCCGGGTCTCAGGTGATTATCACCAAGGTCATGTCCCATATTGACTATGCCAATTCGCTTTACTTTGGCATTCCCCTCTATCTATCCAAACGCCTACTGCTGGTTCAAAACCAGGCGGCTCGCCTGTCGCCTATCTTTTCACACTTCCGTAAAGCGCTAAAAACTTTTCTGTTTGCCCTGGCCTACCCCCGCTAATCCTCCTGGCCCTGTCTGTCCGGTTCTCTAGAGCTCCCAGCGCCAGGAAGCCGTTTTGGCCATCGCGCGCTTTACAAATTATTTCATTCATTCATTCATTCATTCATGCTTGCTGATCAACCCAGGCACCTTCATGTCAGATGTCACTCCTCTCTTGATGGTAAGGTGTTAGTAGGTGAAATGAAACAGACATCTGGTGACTGACTAGCACAACTTGAAACCAGAAAAACTGGAATTCATGGCAGTTTCTCCACTTAATCGCGAGCAGATGTTCTCGGGACCTAATGATTTTAATAATAGAAACTTCTAAAGATCTTGCCTCCACCATGAAAAAAGAAATAGAAGATTTAGAAGAAAAAATCAAAAAATCTACTAGTATGGAAGAGGCCAACAAACAACTTTAAGAAGTCAAAAAAGATATAACCTCCTTTACAGAATACCTAGCTAAAAGAAAATCTGATAAACTAGCAACAGATAAAAGAGTTCACACTCTTGAAAGAACTTATCCCTATCTCGGTGAACATTTCTATAAATTAGATCATTACCAGAATGAACATAATTCGAAATTTCAAAAAATAATACCTTTTCAGATACGTCTGAATCAGATGGAGAAACCAGCTCCAATTATCACGAACAGGAAGGCCATTATAATCCACCCAATAATCATAGGAATACCCGCCAGCCTTTTTTAGGACAGCGCGGTATGAAACGGGGTCACCAACGGGTAAGATTCCAACCTCAGCCCAGAGGCAATTACCAGAACCATCAGTACTTGCTGGACCCTCACCAGTATCTAGAAACACGAAGCAAACAGTACAGGAAACAAGGAATGTAATTCCTATTTTCAATCTATCTTCCCACAATTTAGACAATGCCGGTATGTCTTTATTGTCAAAAGGATTATCTTTTGTCCCACATACCAATGCAAACATCTTTGAATTACATCAAGATATCTATTCTTTCTTTAGAAAAATTAGGTTGAAAAAGTTTTTTTCCAATGAGGCCACTGCAGACTCCGACAATAGAATCGAAAACATAGTCTCCCTACCATCCACTTTTACACCTACCCTTGAACAAGTAGGCCCTGAGGTTGCTGTTTTCGAAAAAGTGGTCCTTAAACGCTTAAAACAGACTTTGAAATGTATCCCTAAACCTCGCTACAATGTCACCAAAGAAGAATTTACTTCTTTACAAACATTCAAAAATGATAATACCCTTGTCATAAAAAGTTTTGACAAAGGTGGTGGTATCGTTTTAATAGATTCCAAAGATTATGATACAAATATGCGTAAAATGCTAAATGACCACACCTTTTACAGGAAAATTTAGAGCAATCCCATTGAAAGAATAACCAAGTCGATAAAAAAATGACTACTACAACTTTAGATCTAGGGATCATCACGAATAAAGAATACAACTACATCAATTATTCAGATAAAAAAAACTGCCTGTATATATGGGATTCCAAAGATCCATAAAAACCAACAAGATCCCCCATATCGTCCAATAGTTTCAACCATAGGTACACCCACTGAAGCCATATCAAAATATATAGATAACATTCTCCGACCCTTCATTCCTTTCACTACCTCATACATCAGAGACACAGGAGATATTATCTCAAAAGTTGAAAATTTGCCATTTGATCCTGTCAAGCATATTTTAGTAACATTGGACAGCGAGTCATTATATAGTAATGTACCACAACTGGAAGCATTAGAAGCAGTTATGTGGTACATAGAAACCTATTAAATACCATGCTCCAAACCGTTTGTCCATGAATGCCTGAATCTAGTTTTAAAAGAAAATGTCTTTGAGTTTGGAGATTCCCTGTATCTCTAACCTAAAGGAGTGAGCATGGGGGCTTCGGTAGCTCCGTCTATAGCCCACATCTACATGTCCCAATTTGAGGCTAAATTTATCTACAATAAAGTGGCCCCCTTTTATGAGTCTGTTTCCCATTGGTACCGCAATATAGATTATATCTTTTTCATCTGGACTGATGGGGAACAGACTCTAAAAGAATTTCTATTATGGCTTAATTTGACAGATATTAATTTAAAATTCTCAGCACATACAAACACCAACCAAGTTGAATGTTTAGACATTCTTATCAAACATAACCACGGCAGCCTGGAGGTAGATTTGTACATCAAGCCTACAGCCAGAAATATGCTTCTCCACTTCCAGAGTTACCACCCTAGATGCCAAAAAAACAGTATTCCCTTCTCACAATTTCTCAGAGTCAGAAGGAATTGTACCAACCTCAAAGATTTTGATGCCCAAGCCAACGAAATGAAGAAGAAATTCCTAGATAGAGGCTACCCTCACCGGCTGGTGCGGGAGTCCTATAAAAGGGCACGCTACTTTGATAGGGATCATCTATTAAATACCATCAAAAACAATAAAGAATCTAAACTAGAATGCATTACTAAGCATTCTACTCTTGACTCAAAAATTAAACAAATTGTCAATTCCAACTGGCATCTCCTTTACATCGACCCAAATCTGGAACATATTGCTAAAGCCCTTTTTGCTCACCGCCGCAATAAAAACATTAAAGATTTAATTGTGCATTCTAAACATATTGCCATTAATATCAACCGCCTGTTTATCCAGAAGTCAATTGACAGCAATAACCCAATCAAAGGCACAGTTAGGTGCTCATCCTGTCAGTCATGCACCAATATTCTGACAGGAGAAGAAATGACCTTTAACAACTTTAAAATTCAGGCCAAGGAACTTTGGAATTGCAACACCAGGAATGTTAGTTATCTGATTCTAGGCCCTTGTAACCTTGGTTACGTTGGGGAAACTTCCAGAGCCATTTAAATTTGCCTCACTGAGCATAGACCGGCAATAAATACCTCCAAAATGACCACCCCATTGGTAAAGCATTTTATTGATTTTCATCACTCCCTAACAGATATCAGATGGTGAGTGTTAAAGAAAATAACTATTCCCAATGATAGAGGCGGAGACAAAATCCTTAAAAAGAGAGAAGTGTTTTGGATTTTTTCTCTGGACACTTTCCATCATGGATTGAATAACGATCTTCCATGGGAAAATGCCATTATTTAGATGTATTTAGCTCAGTTCAGCATTTGTCTGCCCCCGACAGGAATCGATCTGAGTCCTTGTAGCGCAGAACTGCATAGCTGGTTTCTTTGCCCCTTGTGCCACTAACCCGATTATTACATTGATGACCCTACACAGCCCCTTATTTTTAAGTTTGCCAAGATTGTGCCATTTTTGACCGCACAAACTTCTTTGCTTGGTCGTATCAAAAAAAAACGCTATTAATCACCTCTACTATCTATGAGCAGGCACAAAAATCTAAGCTCTATCTAGCTTAATAATTGCCTGCCCTCGATAGGAATCGAACTCGAGTCCTTCTGGTGCAGAGCTGCATTGCCGGCTTCTTTATTCCCTGCGCCACCAACCTGATTCCCACATTGATGATTCTATACAGCCCTTTATCCTCGTGGTTACCGAGAATTTCCCATTTCGTCGGCATTTGAAACCTGCTGACTGCGCAAACTTCTCTGCCTGGTCTCTTTAAAAACAGGTCTCTTTAAAAACAGGCGTGTACAACCAGCCTAACCAATTATGAGCAGGCTTATAAATACCTATATGAGACCTTGTAACAAATTGTTACAGACCGGCATCGACCTGAAATTGGAAGTCACAAGGAGGCCATTGTTGCCCCTTCAAGGTATGTTAGCTCTAATTTTTTATAAGCTTAATTAGCAGTTAGCTTCTCTACTGGGAAGACTTTTATTGCTAACACGCCTTGCACTTTCGTTTTAGATACGCGCTGAATCTGCCAACTCTGTGGCTTGACGCGATCTACTTTTCAACAGCTCGTCCATCATTTTGATAAAACACACCAGAGCTGAAGATCAATCCGGCCCTTTTAGGTATGTTCTAAACACCCATGAAGGCGCCTTTACATTCTTATTATATGCCTCTTAAATTTAAGTAACCGACATGCCGGTTTTTGCCTTCTCAAGCAGAACCGTGCCACTTCAAACGACAGCATGAGCGCTGCTTAATTCAAGGTTTGATCTGCATCATCTAAAACGGATGCCTCAATACTAACATTATTTAGGTATGTGCAATTTATTATCCGTTACGTCAGACTAGTGGGCTATTCTGGTATTCTGTCCCGCTAATAAGTCATTTTTCCTTTGTGCTCTGTATCAACAGAAAATACGCTAAGGATGAGAGCACAACTTGTAAACGGTCGCGACCTGATTTCAAACGAAGCATCCAGTCAGCGCGCTAGTCTTTTCTTTAATTGACAAGAGGCACTTTAACTGGCTAGCGTCAACATCACATATCCCAAACTAGGTAAATGCTTTATCCATATTAAACTCAGTGCACTCTCCCCTTTAGTTTGAAAGACATGCCTTTCTCCTCCACGTACAAAACATACCTTTTCTGTTTCTTTTATCTTAGCTTTCTTGTTGTGATTCTCACGCTCATCCATATAAAGATGTTCAAGGTATACTAAAACTTGATTGTTGCTGTGCTGTATTCTTATTATTTCAAGTGAGACCTTATAAAAACTTAAATAAGCGCAGAAAGTTTCTCTTTTATCTTTTACTGCCCTCTCCCACTAATTATTAGACATTGGTAAGACAGCGCATTATAAAGAATCTGTATGATCATTGTAAATCAAGAGAGTGCCTCGTTACCATCTTTATCTATATAAGGAGACACTTTTGCTCACAGTTACCAGATAATAAAGAGCTGCAATTTATGCTTTAGCTGTCTGTTGCCCATATAATATCATAGTGCAACACGGGAGACAACCTGCTTTCATGATTTTAGCTTATTCTCTAAATACAAGTAAGATACCGCCATCTTTAACCATGTTCCATTTATCCATTTCTTAGCTCCCCTACTGTGTTTTTCATCTCTTGTTTTTATTTCTCGCTTTCAGGCCCACTCTATTGTCTCCCCCTATGTAAACACAAAAACGGCTATGTTGTATAAATTAGAACAATGACAATGTTTGTACCAGCAACTGACAATGTTTTAATGTTATAAAGTTTGGAATTTTGTTTTTTTAAAGATTGTTTATTTTACTGTAGATTAAAAATATGATGATACTTTCCTGACGAAGACACTTGGTGTTGAAACGCGTTGAAGAAACCGTCACTACTTCATCTTTACCATCTTTTTAAATTGTATTTTGTGTATTTGGATTATAATGTAATCTGTTATCAAAATATATATATATATATATTTTTATTTTTATTTTATATCAATGTGTATTGGAAAATTATTAAAAATCTTGATTGTTTTTATACAAAAATTCCTTTTAGTTTAGTGTTATTTTGAGTTTGCTGGTCTTCATTGGATTGTTGAACTTTAGTTTTGCTATTTGTCATTATACTTTTTGCCCTGACCCAGGAAATTGATCCTTATTCAGGGGGTCCTTGTTGTTCACAATTGAGAGGTGCTAGCACCACCCTAGACAGGCCATAGTGTATTGGGGCAGGGAGGGCTGAATGAAATGGGACACTGCCCGGGGCACACAAGGTGTCCCATGCATAGCCCGGTTCAAACCAGTTGCTGGGGCACTCCAGCCCCAGCTCTGGCAAGAAACTGGACAAAGGGAAAGGGGTGTAACCACCCCCTTCCCTGGTCCCACCCATAGGAGGGACCTAGCAGGTAATCCAGCCCCTCAGATTGGTATATAGGTAGGAGCTGAGTCAAGAGACTTTAGATTTATCTTGAACTGAATCTTGAAACAAAACTCTGGACCTTCGACATTCTATTGCAACTAGAAGACTGAAGAATCTCCCTTGTGGTCAAGGAGTGACCACCCTGTGCAAACAGGCACGATCCAGCGATCTGCGGTTTACTTTGTCGACGCTCCCGCCGGAGCCTGAGCACAGAGTCCAACAATAGACAGACTTCCAGACTTCTTTGACCCCGATCCACAGCCACAGCAAAGCTGAGACCCGTGGAGGCAACGAGAGAAGTGGGACTGGCCATCTTGAATAACCTGCTCTTTGCTACTTGTGCAGCTTCTCAGGCACCCTCGAAATTGTGCATTAGAAATTGAGAAGCCCCAGCCCGAGCACCTTCTGCACCTATGCACAGCCCTACCCAGTCCACGAGTGCCGCGTGGATACTGCTAGTGTTTTTGTGCTCGACGAGTCTGTCCAGTTACTTGCCCGTTGGCTAGTGGCCTCTGTGACGATGAACTTTTGAATCTGAACTGCCTGCCTGGTTGCTCCAGGTGGGCCCCTGCTTCCCTGCAAAGGAGAAGCCCCCTAGACCTTGCTGGTCTAACTCTAAGCGAATATTCGATTCCTGCATGGGTTGCATTTGCCAAGGCCTGTTGACTCCAATCCGGTAGCCGATGCCGCCAACAGCGAGATCCTTCGTGGGACAGTCCGTATTCAGCTCCTGGTCATCGTCGACGCCTCCTGGGCCACGTGGCTGCAGAGTCAAGCTTCACGACATCACCTGATTGCTTCGCGACATCGCCTGGTTCCTTCCTGGTCACTGGCTAGTGACCCAGACTCTGTCCCCTCTGCTTTCAGGTACTCTTCATCCTCGATCCGCCCTCGGATCCAACCGGACACTTATCTCCTGGTCGCCTGCAGCATCTTTTTACAGGTCTCTATAGGATTCAGCAACGAAACCCGACACAAATTGACACCCATGCACCCGGCTCCTGTGGGTGAGGTAACGTGGGCACTCTGGTGCTCCTGTGGGTATTAACTATCCTAGTGTCCTAGTTTTTAGTGGCTTTCTCCTAGAACATCTGGAAGTGTCCTAAAAGAACTAGTTTCTAACTCTTGTGTTCCCATTGTATCCCTATGGTAACTCGCATGTGTGTTTAGACACTGCACATGCATCCCGTGGGCCTCCTGCTTCCTAACTCTTGTCAGCTCAGTGTAGCCCCAATGATTCCCTAGGCCCTAGGCCTACTCTCTGTTCGTGACGTGGTACTTATACCACTATTTTAGCATATGGTTTGCAACGCCCCTAGGGCTCAACTGTATTTTGTGCAACTTATTGTATGATAATTAAGTAACTTGTTATGTGCTTTGTCCTCTGACCTCATAAAGAGTTCAGAGGGGTTGTGTTAGTAATAAGTACATATATATTTTATATATAACCTGTGTGGTGTCCTTTCATTTGGTATTCAAGGGGTTACATATGGTAAAACAGCTTGCTTCACATGCTCTCTGAAGTTTTAATGTAAGACTGCTTTGTCCATGCTACCACTAGGATAGCTGGTCTATAAGGTTGACTTTACAACCATCACCATAAGGGTCGTTTAGACTGGTGCAAGGTGCTCACTAGAATAGTGAACATCATATACCAGGCCAACTTCTCACAACCCCCATGCTATTCCCCAGGCCCCTAGGGCCCAACCCCTGAGCCTAGGTTCTTGTTCAAAACAGGCCACTGCTGGCTTCACTTGCGGCCCAGCCCCCCCTTCCGACCGAGATTCCAAGACTGAGACAGAAAACAAAGAAAAGGAAATGACAGAACAAGCTCCCCCCAGAAATAGAGGCTACCATAAAAAGAGACCCAGACCAAACCAACCAACACTTCCACCTAGGAAAGACACACCCTTTAGCACAACAACCAGAGAATATCCAACCTGGAAACCCCAGTAAATGATTACTCCTAGCCCAATTGAAGGCCAAGTGCATAAACAAGAAAAATAACAAGCAAAATACCCCTCTGATCATTCATAAACAAGATTAAAAAAAGGTCATCACCCAGCCCCCAGCTGACACTTGGTTAACAGTTCCTGATTTTTGTAACCATCATAACAGTAAAAAGTCTGGCCATCCTTATGAATCCGCAAAGTTGCAGGCTCCATAAGGGAAGTGGAGGCACCAAGCTTCTGAAGTACCGGAATGAACTCCTGCAGCTGCCAACACCTCCCAACTGTTTAATGACAAATGTCCGAGCGGACAAAAAAATCAATGCAACATGCTGTGGCCAGCAGTTTAGGATTTGCTGTCTGAAAGATCACCTGTCGAAGCATAAAATTACCATTATAAATCAGTATGGCCCGGGGGTGCCAGGAGGGTTTGCTAGGATGGTGAAAGGGGAAACAATGCATCATACAATCCATATCCCAGTCTTGTAGAGCTGTAAATACCTCTTGGAATAATCTGAGTACGCAGCCATTTGGATAGTCCTGTTCTGCCCTTACTAGGACCCTCAAAACACACAGATTGCTCCAACAAGACCTGTTCTCTAAGTCTTCCACCCTTGATGACAGGGTGATAATCTGCTGCTCATGCTGAGCCACTCCTGAGCTTTTGAATTCCGCTAAATCTCTTGGAGAGTCGCCCGGGAGGCTTTCACAACCCCCAACCGTGACTGGATAGTATCCATATTTTTTGATAATTTGCAAAGAACCACTTATGTCTTCAGACGGGTAATCTTCAATGCCACTGAGTCCTTACAATAATCCTCTCTGTGCTGCAAGAGAAGATGATAAATGGCTCCTAACGTGAGTTTTTGCATTTTGGTTTTAGGCTAGGATGGAGGCTTCACGGTGAACCAGTGTTGCGGTCCGGCCCAGCGAAACCTGGAGTACATGTAACGCTACCTAGGCAAGGAAGGTGCCCCCCAACCCTCTTCTGATCACTTGCCTTATCTGCTGGGCACCTGCAGATGTTTCGCTGGCCCTCGGAGGCTTCCTGGTCTCTGTTCTGCCCGCCAGCCTCTAGGAAAGGAGCCGGCAGTAACAGACGCTATGACTGGCTTTCGCTGGCATTCCCAACAGCTGAGCACAGAGGGGCCCTATTTTAGGCCAGTTGGCTGATGCCAGCGGCTCAAGTGGAGGGAACAATGACCTTCAATTCTGCAGCCTTTGAGGAGGCTGATTGCTGTCAGGCTTGCTGTCACAGTCCTGGGCAGCTGGTCGTGTGGAGGAAGGCACATACTAGCAGCTGCTGCTACTTTGTTGTTGATTTTTCTCTCCAGGCACTGCTTCTTCACAGGGCTGTCCCTCTGCCTGATACATTGTTGCTGGCTGGAAGTCTAGCTCTCTGTCTGCTGATGGCCATGTTTTCATTGCGGAAGGGGAAGGCTCTGGGTCTGTGGCAGGGTGTTGCCAGTGCTACAAGTAGGATTAAGACCAGGATGCCTGCGAAGGGTCCCCCTACGAAGGGTGGGTGACTTGGAACAGATACCCCCCACTTCCCCATATCTCCCCGAAGCTGGAAAAGAAGTGTCTGCTTCCAGGAAAGGTGGGTAATGGCAGTGTTAACACCTGCAGTGGGCTTAAGGAGGAGAAAGTTGTAATCTGCTCCCACCTCTCCCTCTAAAGTTCAGGAGGGAGTAGACATTTCCCATGCGTTGGCCACCGTGGAGATATCACTGATTGAGAAGGTTTCCGGGGACAATGCTGTATCAGGCTCGGCTGAACCGTGAAGGGACAGCCTAGTACCTCACACCCAACATACATTAGATGCTCTTCTAATGGTGGGCCGACCCCTCTCTGCTGTAACTACAGCTGCAACTTCTGAGCCTGGTCAGGATGGGGGACAGCTGAATCCATCGACAGCCACAACTGTTCCCCTCTGTTCAAGTGAAGCTACACCCAGCAGTAAAAGGCTGATCTTGCAGATCCTTATCTTACCTCCTCAGTTGAATTCTCCGGTGATCACATTAGCTCACGTCGTTGAGCCTTCAGTAGTTTCCTGGATATCATCAATCATGACACAATCTCTTCCAGCTTCTCAGCTTCTGTGCCCAAGTAGCATGGAGTTGGCTGCGATTTGGGGGGACAGTCCTTAGGCCTTTTTCCCATTTTCAGACCTTTCTGACAGTGACCTGGATGAATGCCTCGAGCAGGCAACCTACATAGAATTGGTATTTAATGTCTGCAATAATTTCCCCAGTATTACACCTGGGCATTCCACTCCCTCCACTCTTCCTTCTCGATGAAAGATTAAGGGTAATTGCATGCCCACTTATTCAGCAGAGGGTCTTATGTCTTCAGTGTTCGATCAAGGATTAATTGACCCTGTTGCCCCACTGGAGCTCGAAGATGAGCTTTATGGGGTCATGATGGAACTGAGTTGATGCCTACAAACTGTTCTGCCTTGGAAGGCTCATCGCCAGTAGTACCATCTTGATCTAACAATTTGGCTGTCCCCTCCATCCCCTTTTGGATCTCTACCTACTGTCTCGGGACAAGATTCTCTAACATGAAAAATTCTTACATTTATTTTGTACTACTGCAGGGCCTATCTCCCCCCATAGGTTAACATTGGGATTACCTTATTACATTTTATAAGTGAAATTTCCAATTGAGAAACATGGATATTTCAAGTTTGGTGTCTCTGTGCTCACAATTTAAATCACAATTGATGGTGAAGTCAGATTTTAAATTATATGTCTGAAAATGCCATGTTTAGAAATTACTATTTCACATTAACAGACGATCCTGCCAGTTTATGAACAGGAGGAAAATGAAGTCCAACAAACAAATGTAGCCTTAATGAAAACGGGTGACTCCAAGAAAAACAGAGGACACTGTGACTTTTGTACAAGGAGCAAGTCATTTTGAAGCTTCTATTCGAGCTGTTCCAAGCATTCAAATAAACCTGTGAAGGAAAATGTCCCAGCATGAGGTATGAGAGTTAATTAGAAAACGTGCATGAAAAGCATGTATCAGCCAAGTACCCGGACATTGTATCCCAAGTACACTAAAGAAGGTGCATAACAAGTGCCAGTTACTGCAATAAACATCAGATTACACCGTGGTCCAGCCCTGACGATAATCGCCAAACCTCGAAGGGGATTGGAAACGCGTCGGCCTTTCTTCCGTTTAATCTATGAGGGAACCAAATTGAGTTGGACTATTGTGAGGGTTTACCAACAAAAAGCATACCTGCAGAGAGAATTAAAATATTAATTTCCCCGTAGTTAGTCTGCTTTGCCTAAAAAACACAAAGTGTGAATAACTTTGGTATAGGCAGGCTGATCGTTAATAATATTGACTGGTGTAACCGTGTGAAAATGTACATGACCTGTAATGTATTGACTTTTTTTAATGTTATGTTATATTTAGCAGGAATGTGTTCTATATGATTGATGAATTATTTTCTGAAAAATGGAATATGTATCTTTTTGTATGCACCAAAGAAAAATAATGTTGTTCGAATGTGATTTAAATCAATTACAGTTTATAAAGTAAGGTACAACAACTGAATGTGTTGCATCTAAAACCTGCTGAATAAAAAGCAGTATTGTGAATTGGAGGCCAGGTAATTTCCCCTTGTTCATAAATTCTATTACGTCCTACCAGGCCCCCGTAATGGACGTGACCCCTATTTTTCCAAATGTTTAGAAATTTGGCATTTTCATACTGTAACCATTGGGTGCCTCTGCTTGTCTCTGAATAAATGTCTGGCTGATGGGCCTTTCTGAGCTAGATGGGAGGGAGAAGCTGACACTAGCACCTGAATAGGGAAGTGACTGTTCACACACAAAGAGCTGCGTGCCCCCCCCCCCCCCCTGTAGTGAGTCTGGAGCCAGGGCACGAAGAGCAGGGACCTTGTGGACCTCAAAAGCCTCTCTTTGACGCCCCCCCACTTCAAAGGCACAAGTGGGTGTAAGTACTGGACCCCTGACACCACCAACTCAATACATTCTGGACCTCATGATACTCTGCCATGAAGAAGGACTGCTGTGCTGCTGAAAGGACTGCTACTCTGCTGGACTCTGTTAGATTTGCTGGACTTCCCTGCTCCTTTTGCCCTGCTGCCTGCTGCCCCTTGCCTGGTGGTGAGAAGGATGGACCTGAAAATCTACCTCCCCAGAACCAAGTGACTCCAAGGGTTTCTGGCTTGCCTACTGTTTTGAAGTCTCTGGGACATTAAAGACTTAATGTATCCCTGCTACAGCCACCTGTGAGTCCTGCCCTGCCAAGTGGTTACAATCTAGGCCTGGGCCCCTGGAGTTGGGTTTTCTTGGTTGTTCTGTAAAACTCCATGCATCATCTGTTTTGCGCTTTTCAGAACTGATGCATTTGCCTTCAACACATTGCCACTGTGAGGTCTCCACCGCAATAACAGAGCGGCACGTTGGTGACGCATTGCCTTCATTGTTCAGAGTTTGTCGACGAAGCGGAACATAATTGCGCAGCTTGAGGACGTCACATTGCCTTCATCTACCAGGAGCTCCATGACTATGCAGAACCCAACTAAGTGGCTTGATGACCATGCAGTGTCTTCTTCAACCAAGACCTCGACGGCAACATGTGACCCGACTGCGTGACTCTGAACCCACGCATCACCTACAATCCTTTGGATCGACATCTACGCATCACCTCCTCTGCTTTTTGCAGCTGCTCTTCAACGTTGCCGCGTTTCTCTCCCAAGGTATGTTTCACCAGGGCCTGTGTAGCTTCTGTATCCATTCCACGCTCCATAGTGGTCGGGTTGACCTTTCAGATTTGACCCAGTCTAGCATGACCAGATAGCTCAGATTGGCGCTTTATAACTCTATGCCTTAATTCAATTATTCTTTAAAAATTCAGAACTCCAGTTCTACTAATTGGATTTTTGTCATTTTGGTCTTCTTTAGTTCAATTAATTAAGCTCTATTTTGCTAATCTGGTGTGGTGTTTTCACTGTTTTACTGTTTTAAGTGTTGCAAAAATTCTTTATACATTGCCACTCAAGTTAAACCAGACTGCTCTGTGATAATCTACCAGAGGTTGAGCACGGGTTAATATAGGGTGTGCATATGACTGACCCTGACTAGAGTGGTGGTCCCTACTTGGACAGGATGCATACCTCTGCCAACTAGAGACCCCATTTCTAACAATCTCTTAGAGACTTTCTTGGTTCATAATTCGGGAATGGGGTTGATAGGAGCAAGACAAAATTGCCATCATGGACGCTTAGTTTGCCTCCTTGCATATTGTATTTCGTCTATTTTTTGTTCCCAGTAGCGTTTATAGTGCCAGAATAAGGAGTCTTGATAAAAGCCAATTGCTTTGACCTGTACCTCTACTGAACGGGCAGTAATAAGACATGGAACATAGACCTGAGCACACTCTGTAACAAGGCATCTTAAGCCTCACATAGTTACAAGGGAACCAGCATTCACAGCCGTAAGCTGTATGTGAGGGGGAAGGTGGCAGCACTTCATTCATTGACGAAGAACACAGTTTGCACAAATGCATCCCATTTCGAATTTCCCATGACCACCTGATGGAAAAATAATATATAATGGTCCACTTTGTGCTATCTTGTAAATTCCCTAGTAACTATAAGATACATATTATATTGGATTGTGAATATTTTAGTTGTAAATGTTTAACAATCTGTGGTATTTTAATGTCTAAGGCAGATGAGCCCATGTTGTGCTCTCCTATCTAGAAAGTATGGTATGTCCTCTTAAGGTGCGGTGGTGCTGTGGATCAAACTGCTTCCAAAGGAAGAGCAAACATTATATGGGACAGTGAAACACCTGTTATCCAAAGTTGTTTACAACAGAAGCGTGGGCTGAAGTGCGGTGTAAACCACGAGTTAATAAACAGTTTATTTTATTTGGGGACATATTTAAAAAGTACATTGATAATTAGCTGTACCTGATTTTGAATAGTGTACCTTAAAAGAGCACTGGTAATGAACATGAAAATAAAAACAAATACTAGTAACAAATAAAAAAACTATGAGATCATTTTTACATGAGAAACATTGAAAATGCTTTTCATGTTTATGCATGGTATAAGAATATGCTTCATGGTATGGTTTCTTTTTTTTGTATTTTGCCTGCACTGAGCTTGCACTGTGCTTGTGAAATCTCTGGTATTTAATACATCTTAAAAGGGGGTTCTTATCAGTTCCCATAGCCAAATTACTGTGTTCATTCGCCTTTGTGTGGAACTTTTTTTTGGTTAAATTTCTGTGGCTGCACGCATTTACGATACTTCTACTAAAGCTGTTCACACTTTTTTTTAAGCCTTAGTCTCTGTCAAGATATTTTCCCACAGAAAAGGCAGACAGCGTCTAACAGCTTGAATGTTTGCTTTTTCTACTTATTTGTGTAAAGCAGATGCTTTAGCATTATAATGTTTGTGGCATTTCCTATTCATGCCTCCTCACCTTTGTTTACACTTTGTAGGCATTATCAGATTGATTTCATTCAAAGTAATCTATTGGGTCATTATGATCAAATTCTAAATGTTGTAATAAACATTACACGCTAAAAATGAAGCTAATATACAAGAGCTATGCTATATTTTACTATTAGGAATCACAACATTTCCCAGGCAGTAGCCCGAGGAGGGAACAAGAGGCAGTAGGGTGCTGGTGGACGGTCAGCCTCCAGTCAAATCTAGTAAACACAATAGAGACCGTTCCCAGTGTGAGACCAAATCAGAAAAGGCGTGCCTTTATGTCCATCAATTCGAGGTAGACAATATCTTTACGAACACCAATCCATTTTCTACTAAATTGAAAACTTGGAAAAGATTCATAGATGTTCTTATTGTATGGAATGGGACAACCTCAGAAGCACTCCTGTTTGTGGAATGGGTCAACAGTATCGATCCTCACTTAAAGTTCACACACACAATAGATGAAAATCATGCAATCTTCCTGGACTTGGACATTGTTCTTACAAAGAAGCCCCGAGCGCGGGGCACACCGTACTGCGAGGGAGCGTCCAGGGACAAGGGGGTCTCCTGGGCGCTCCCCACCTCTTTATTCCCGAGGGGCCAGGCGGGGGGGGCACGCCCCCCCGGCCCGCCCCTCATGTAGCCCGCCCCCCCTGACCCGGACCTTTTACCTTGTATCCGGGTCAGGGAGGCCTCCAGCCAATCGGTGGTGGGCCGCGCCCCCCAGGGCCCGCCCCCACCACCGAGAGACATCAACAGGGGAAAGGGGGGGAGACGGTCGCCGCGCCGCCATGCGTGCGGGGGGGCCGAGGGCCCCCCCTTTTCATTAGATCTAGAAAAGAAACTTTTGGCCAGACACTATCCAAAGAAACTGATCACCAAAGCAAAGAAACGTGCTAAGAACAACCACCGCGAATCTCTGTTGGAAACTATACAAAAGGATAAAGCGGACAGACTTGTGTGTGTGACCACATTCACCCCGGCTTCAAATATAGTCCAAAATATCATCAGGAAGAAATGGCACATCTTAAACACAGGCCAGAAGGAATGGGCACAACCACTCTTTGCTTTCAAAAGGAGTCGCAATATCAAGGATGAATTAGTTCACACCAAAAATACAACGGAAGAAAGAGAAAGCCAATTAACACTCTGGAGCCATCAACGACCTGTCGGTCATTACCCATGTGGGGACTGTGTTGCATGCCAATTCACCAGCGCAACGAGAGAAGTTGACATCGGCACAAATAAACCTTGGGTGCTAAGTAACTTCAGTAACTGCAACACAGACAATGTGGTTTACTTGTTAACTTGCCCATGCAAGAAAATGTACATCGGCATGACCACAAGAAAAGTCAGACTCTGCATCAATGAACATCGCAGCACCTTCAGGTGCAAAAAAGATAACACCAAGCTCACTAGACATTTCCTGGAGATGGGACACACAGAAGGTGATCTAAAATGGACAATCTTAGAAGTACTGAAAAGAAGAGAAACAAATCTGGCTCATGCCCTCCATGTAAGGGAACAACGGTGGGTGTACAGATTGAATACCGCAAAAACTGGCCTAAATGATGACATTCCTTGGCTTCAAATGAACTGGGTACAGTATTCATAAACACCAATACCTTTTATGCGGTATGACAGTCTGGGATGAACTGATACTAAACGCCCCTCTTTACAGACACCGTGGGGCATAATAGCAGTATTTTATGCAACTGGACCCTTTGGGGCCGGCAAACATGAGGTAGCGCCAGCTTGATTCATTTTGCGGCCCTCTTCATTATAGTTGCATCTGTGCGAATGCATTAACTATGCTGCAACAATGAGATATGAGGCTACTTTAGACTCATTTTGTGTCATGCACAAGGTGGATTGAATTTATGCAGGGATACATGAGGCGTAATGCTATGCACAAATGAACAATCTAACCCTTACTCAAACACATCTTTAATCTAGGTCACCCTGCAACCATAGATTTCATTAGGTATATCAAACTTGACAGCCTAGCAATGAAATGACATTGAATAGGTACGATCGCTGTACCGGTTTTCCCAACTCTTTTTTACACAACCATGACTAAATTGCCTACGTGATCCACTGGTCGATCGTTGGCTTTTTTGTTAGAAACACATAAGCACGTATGATATGTTAATACACTTTTTCCTCTGAGAATTATGACGCGACTGCCAGTGTTTACAAACAGCTTGTGGGTGATGTCGCGGAGTGCTGCCACGCCCCGCAGCCCCCTTAGCCTATCACGCAGTAGCTGCTGGTTTCTTTGGTTACCGGAGTGTATACAACCACCGGATACACGCGCCCTACCATGTGGCTCCTGGGGCCAATTACGCTAGCTACAAGCGGAATCAGCAAGATCAGGCATACGATTGTGAGACACCGGATACCGTGTTGCGGCAATTTTAGGCGACAGAGCATGAGTGGTGAGAATAATTGCCCATGCCCAGGTTCAGGCTTATGAACGTATCAGGAAGTTTTGTGTCGGGTTTCCTTTCCGGACACAGGAAACCCGACGTCGATAGTATGCGCGAACACCCAGGTGCCGCTCCTTAACGATCATCGGCACCCTTGTTAAAACCGGGGGCATGACTATAAAAACTGCCCATTACTAAGCCACTTCTACATCGGGGAGGCGGAGAGACGTACGTTGTAGGTTATAGACGGGAGCCGCCCTTGCCATTGGTGAGTCCAGAAACGCTATCGCATGAGGGGCGCACGGGCTAACAACGATCTCTCTAACTTTTAGAATGTGGCTTTTTATTCAATACAGACCACATTTCATCTTCTCTCTCAGGCACAGTGTGGCCAAAGGGATCTCCTGAAACACCCCCCTCCCATGGGGCAAGTCGTCCTTCTAGAAGGGTAAAACATTACATTTGAGTCTTTCCAGATTTCAGCTTAATCACTGATAACTGGTACTTTCGCTTCTGCATCCCACAATTTAGTATGTGGATTAAAATAGTTACAGACCAAATCCTTTGATAATAATGTGTCAGTAAATTGCACTTATTTTTTATATATCACTACAGGTCCATGAACCCAGCCAGTGGAGAGTGTTAGTGGATACTACCACAGAGTAGCACTACCAAATCGCTTTTGGTAAGATTGGTGCCCTTACTTAATCTGGTCCTGATGAATGCCAAGTATCCATAAGGACAAGTGGCAGAAACATGTTGACCTTTTTTGAAAATTTCACAGCGGTGATGGGATGATAGTATCCCTATTCACCACACTTTCCATTTTTAATCCCATACAGTCTCCCTTTTGAATAAAGGATTTATGGGTGTACTGTGATGGCCTTTTAATACTCACCTTTTCTTTCTGGGCCCCCACTCACTTAGAAGTGCATCCCTGTCTCCAGGTGCATGCCCGTCCTCCACCAAACGAGGTTTCTGGAGGGCGAGGACTGGCAGATGATGAAGCATGACACCTGGTGGTGTGTGATGCCAGTCTATCACTTTTTGTGAGATGCCCCACGATCATTAAGCGCCTCACCATTCTTTTGATTTGGTCTCACACTGGGAACGGTCTCTATTGTGTTTACTATATTTTACTATTACACAGGCAGCCACAAGTGTAGTTAACTAGCAGGCAATAGGGTCATGATTTGAATCGTTCAGGAGGCCCAGTGGCACTGAGCCCAAAAGTTGTCAGAATTCCAGTTCCACTTCAGTTTTCAAAATGTTGCTATTACTTACCCACGCCATACCACTAGTAACAGCACAACATATTGCCTTTTGTACATAAAAAAGTAATAACAATTGAACAGACTTTCTGTAACGTATAACCTAGAACTTACAGCAAAAAAAGCTGCTTATTATTAATCATATAGGCGAAACCTGGTGCATTTACTAATGCTTGTTTACATGTGATGCAAGGAAGGGCTCAGATGCATGAGGGTTTTCAACGCTTGCTTCTGTTGTTTATGTTTCTCTGGCTGTCAAAACAATTAAAAATCCAATGAATAATTGTCAAGGGCCCTTACACAAGCAATCCTAACATGGTCACCAAAAGCTCACCTAGCCCCACTAAGGTCAGTCCTTAACATGGCAGCCCGACTCATAACAGGTGTAAAAAGATTCAAACACATCACACCAACCCTCAACGCACTCAACTGGCTTCCCATGGAAGGTAGATGTATTTACAAACTGGCCTGCATCACACACAAGGCCCTTCATACCCAATCACCCAACTACCTAAACAGCAAACTGGTAAAAGCAGGAAAATACAGAACTCTGAGAAGCACCAACTCACTTCTTCTCATCCCCCCGAAACTGAAAAGGAAAACGACCCAATGCTGATCCTTCTCTGGTAATATACCTAGGATGTGGAACGCACTCCCTATTGACCTCAGATGCAACCCCTCCTTCTCTTGCTTCAAAAAGGACCTGAAACTCCTTCTACTTAAACAATACTTTACCGACCAAGTCAACCAACCTAGGCACCAATAACCTAATGGACTCCCCCCTCACTTGGACCTCCAAGGATGGTGTTATCTGACTGTTTCAACCACCTGCGTCTTTCTCCCTATGCTTATATCTTTATGCATCCTCACGTCCTGCGATGTTATGAAATTTTCTTTTACTTTGTGTATGTAAAGCGCTCTGATACCCACGGGGCTAGCTAGAGCTATATAATACTTTATAAATAAATAAGGACAATGAGCCCCACCCCCTAGTCTGGTAGTAAAATAACAGCTATAGTAAATCGACTTACGGCGGCCCCTATCACGCGCCTGCCACTACACCCTCTGCACTACTAACGGCGACGGCCCTGCTAGGGGGAAGGACATTATTCACCAGCATCAGCCTGGTCCACAGAGGGTGCATTCCAAAACAACCAAACAGCGGCCTTCTGATCAGCAAGTCCTTGATGGCGGCGGCGGGCCTTGCTTTGTGCAGCAAGCAGCGTATCACTCCCACCCCTGGTGAATTTAAAGTGACCCTAAAACACTGTCGAGTGTATTACAACACGGGCGCGAATTAGGCCACGCGCGGGTGAGTCTCTGTCCGAAAACCTGGCGAAATTCGGCGGAGGTTTAGGGACTAGGGACGGAAGGGTTAAATAACACAGGTACACGTTTTGCACGCCTCGGTATGGGGGGAACAAACACAGTTTGCATGTTACCCTCCATTCACAAGTTTGCATTTCAGAATTCGGGCTTATATGCGCATCCGATAATTAATTAGTGTAATGAACGGGTGCGCGATCTGGACCTCTGAGTGCGCCTAAACTTTAATAAAAAGGGCCTCTGTGTGCTTGCCGAAGCTAGAACGATTCCACCGAGCGAAAGTAACAGGACATCTTTTCTTTCAGTCCAATGATTCCCTATAGTTATGTGTTTGCTGTCCGAGCTCATACTACAAAATGCGTACTGTAAATCTCCTGTGGCCCTGCTACAAGGGGCTGATGGAGGTTTCGCTGTGGGCAGCTACGGTATATATTGTAATAACTCCTCGCATGATTACATTTTCCTGCATAGATTTCCCAGGGACATTTATTACAGCGTTCTAGGGTAAAAAAAAAAAAAGCCCCCCCCCAAAAAAAAAACCCACACACACTTACTTCCTTATAAGATCTAATGTCAGGAACCCGGAGAAATGTTTAAGCTTTCCCATCAATCGGATCAACTTTTTCATCCCATTTGCTAGACAACCTTACCCTAGTTAAAAATAGACTTCCGCCTTCCTGCTATCCCGGTAGCCGCCTCATTAGCGGTCAGGCTTGGGAGCATATGTGCAAGCAGGGCTTGATCCCTGCATAATGAGATGAACGCGTCTCAGCATTGCCGGCACTGTTGTTGTCTGCTCTCCAACTGAAAGAGACAGATTACCGGCGTCGGTAACAGATGACGCACAGAACGGGCACACTGTGGGATGCCAGAAAGAACATCAGATCTTATTATATTCCGTGAAGTCGTATTTACCGCCACTGCTATCCACCTGTCTGACACTTTTTCCCGCAATGAAATGCTCTCAATAGATTGTCAGGAAATGACGTCAGGCCAGAATACTCGCTCATTTGGTGAGAGAGCTATCCATGTGTCCTCGCAATGGGCGTTACTGGCTAGGGTTGTAGAGCTGGGTATGTAGTTTCTTCAAGGGTGCCCCATGGAGGGGACCTCAGGTTTACCTAACGTTACGAATCGATAAAAGATGTAGTTAATAAATAGTGATTATTTGGCATATGTCCTTTGTAAAGACCTAAAAAACGTCAAAATGCAAACCTGGTAGCCAGAGGGCGTAGTGTTCAAACACTAGTACCATCAAACATATAAGGCGCTGAAAGGGCTGTGCAAAGGGGGTGACCAAGGCTTGCCTGCATAGAAGGTGACATCGCTGTAATCTTTCTTGTCAACTCCGAAACCAATACACTTTCAATCTGCATCGGCACATGCCTTCCAACCTTCACATCATAACAAGTTGAATATTATATTCAACTTGTTATGATGTGAAGGTTGGACGCTAAGATGCACATGTTTGTGTCGTGGGTGAAATCAGCAGTCTCTACTTTAGTTATTTAATGCAGACTGTTGAGCAGTCAGCCCGCAAAGGTACTAGTAGAAGTAGTAGTTGTAGTTTATTCGATCATTTTATGACCATTCCCATAAAAAGCAAATGAATCAGGGTGGTCCGTGTGGGGACCACGCCCATCCTTTCATAACCAGAAGAATGAAGCAATGGTAGACTCTGACAGCTGGTGGAAGCCTCTTCTGTGGGCTACGAGGGGTTGGGACACCCCTGATAGCCAATGCATTGACTTTATCAGTAGGGCACTGAATATCCCCACAGTGCTCCTTGGCTAATCCTCAGAGCAGGAACAGAAGAAGGTGCGGTCAGTGTTCCGATGGATTTGTGGATTTGTGAGTCACCCAAAGCTGAGGATCGTCATGTGGGATGAACGTTATCCAACAAACCACTAATCCACTCAATTATTAGTGTAGTATTATTCAGATTAATGTCACAAAACAAATCAGTCTATTTAGGTGGCCATCCTATAGTCAGGAAAATGAACCTTCGAGGACAGAAAAGAATCAGAAGTTTTCTTCCTGTTCTGGGTGGTATGACCATGCACATTCAAGTCCTGTAAACTCTCCATGGGCCACCATCCAAAGTGCATTACCAGAATGGCGCCTACATGAAACACACTGAATTCTTATTACGCTCATCAAGGAACCTTCCACATTTAAAATTTCGTAGTTTTATCATCACACAATTAATTGCATCTTCAGATCAGATCAAACAAGCGTTATTCGACGAATAGTCATAAAAGCACGTAAAATTATATATACTATTTTCAATACAAATGTCACACACAGAATTATAAAATAAGCTTGTTCGGCTAATAAGCGATTACACAAATCTTGTGGCTCAGCAATAATTCATGATTTTCCTAGGGTAATCTCTACTAAAACAATTAATCAATCCTAACACAGGGGATCTCATTTTCTGAAACACTGTGTCTAAAAATTCATGGAAAGTACTATAGGAGGAATTCATACTGTTGGGGAACACTGCATTAAAAAGATTTACATAGACATATAGGGCCAGATGTAGGAGCCTAAATACCGGTCGGTAACAGCCGTTACCGACCGGTATTTAAGAATTGGCATGTAGGGGCATAATTTTACAGAATCGGTAAATGTACCGATTTGGTAAATTTTCCGATTCTGTAAAATACCGAATCGGTATTTTTACCGATTCGGTAAATCCCAGATGTAGGTGGGACTCTTCTGAGTCCCAAAGGCCCTACAAATTCGGTATTTTACTACCCAATCCAATTGGGTGTTAAAATACCGAATTCAGGTGTGCATGCACATGTGTGCATGCACACCTAGCCATGTGACAGACAGACATGCCCTTAGGGCATGTCTGTGTGCCACATGGCGCACATGCTTATTTTTGGGGTGCCAGAGGGTGTCAAAGTGACACCCCCTGCACCCTTGCAAAATTCGGTATTTACCGATTCTGTAATTACAGAATCGGTATTGTCCATTGATTCCTATAGGCTTCAAGGCCCATAGGAATCAATGGGCAATACCGATTCGGTATTTACAGATTCGGTAAATACCGAATCTTAACGATTCGGTATTTACAGAATCTGTAATACCTACATCTCCCCCCTTCATATTTACCGACTCTTAAATACCGAATCGGTAAAATTCTGTATTTAAGAGTCGGTAAATATGAATTACCTACATCTGGCCCTTAGTACCATTAAGCAAGAGAAAAAATGTAGCTCATTTTGCATTCATATTTTAAATAGAGATACATTCCGACCTAATTATCCTCATCCACCCAAGGTATTTGGCGACTGTTAAGAAAATTGGGGATGTGGTATTGGTACGCAAGATTCTTTCAGCTGCCAGGCTACTTCTCGTCCCCAAGAGTTTACATATGGGCCTCAACCACACCCTTCGAGGGGTTTCGTAGGCTGGGCAGGCAAATAACATGTGCACAACTGATTCAGCGCCAGCCAAGCAGCTAGGACAATTGCTGTCCGATGTTTTGTCTCACTTTAGTGTGAAAGACCTTAAGGGCAGCGTGCCCGCTCTCAGCTGGAAGTAAAGCTTCCTGTCTAGTGGTTTGATAGCTGTTCTCTGGTTCTGAGAAAGTGTCTACTTCAGTACCAGGCACAGACACATTCTGAAGGATTCCAGAGGAGGAGGCGCTAGTGAGCAGCAGACAGAGAGCAGCAGCGGCAGCAGGAGAGTAGCAGCGAGCAGCGAGCGCCGTTGATAGAGCCAAGAACCAAGAGCCGGAGCCGGTGACCAGAACCGCCACCGCCACAGTCCACCACAGCCCGGCGGTAAAGGAGAAAGCGGAAGGCAGTAAGCGGTAAGCGGAGACCACAACCGCCATAACCGCCGCAACCACTGCCGCTAACTGCCCGCCGCGGCCATTACCCACCAAGCAAGCTAAGCGGTGCAACTCCGTGAACGGCAAACGGTGAACGGCCCCCACCTGTAGCCGCCGGCAGCCGGCGGTTACAGAAAACGGGAAGTAAGCGGCAGGTGGGCAGGCAGGCAGCTACCTCATTTCTCCTCTCTCCTGCCCTCCCCCACCGCCGGCTACTCACCTGCCACAGCGCCAAGCGAGAGATCGACGAGAGGATCCCACCTGCAGCCAGCGGACGCCGTAGAAACGGCAGGCAAACAGCAGGAGACAGCAGGCAAGCAATCAGACGCTATAGAAAGCGGCAAGCAAGCGGTAGGCCGCAACATCAGCCAATTCCGCCGCCAGCCGTCCAGCCGCTCACCAGCTTAAGCGGACAAGGCGATAATCGGCAAAAATCGGCGTGAGGCTCCCACTAGAAGCCGGCGGACTCCACAGAGAGCGGGAAGCAAGAGGCAGGCAAGTACGCCGCCAAGAAAAGCATTGCAGCCTCCCTACTGCCTGCACTCTCCCGCCCCCCCCCCCCCCGGCTGAGCTGCCGTGGCAGCGGACTTTGCCCAGGATCTTGCCTGGGACCTGGGACCTTGGTGCAGGGGGACAGCCAGGAGCATCAGGGGGAAGCGCGGCTGGAGGGTTAGGACTGTCCACAGAGACCAGGGCTGCCTAGGCACAGGACAGACTCGGCTGGTGCCCCCCACAACTCCCCATAACCCCCCATAGGGCCAGGAGGCCAGGGGACCAGTGGGTCAGGGGCCCAGCGCCCCCCGCATTAACGGGGCCAAAAGCGCGACAGGAGCGTAGTAACCAGCAGTTCCAATCAGCAGGCCAGAGCCAGAGTCCCAAGCATCAAACCTCAAAATTACAATTTGTAACTTGCATTTGCCCACTAGCACAAGCACTGGATTTGCAGCAGCATCAAGGGGGCCAGAGTTCTTTTCAATCTAGCAGAAGACTCTAGGAGACTCCCACAGACCCCATCCACTACGTGGGTTTCATCAATCAAGTAGCAGTAGCCTAGGAGCCGGCAAGTCACTCAAACCAACCCTAAAATGAGGACCAAAAACTCTACTCTAATCCAACCCCAGGAGAAGCCCCGGCTACACAGCTCTGCCAAAAGACGGAGCGTGAAGCTATTTTACCCTCCAGTATTAGAGCTAGGGGGGTCTTACCAAGGCCCAGGGCCCTGGGATGGGGAACACGCAGGAGCAGCGGGAGCGACTGGAGCAACTCCAACCTTTCCGGGACCTCACATCGATTTTGACGTGGAACTGCCGGCTCCCTCCCCCCCAGCTCACCCCCGATTGACACCATGGGGAAGCCTTCTAGCACCCCGAACCCAAATGCGCACAAGCCTAGGCTCAGCACTAAAGAACGCTCAAACTGCTCCGCTGGGATCAGAGACATAAGAAGTTTTTTGAACCCCAAAACATCTTCCCCCTCCGCCTGCCCCAGGACTTCGGTCAGTTCACTTACTATTAAAGTAAAGGAGGAAGAGCCGAGCACAACACTTGCAAGTCCTTGGGCCAACAGGATACCCCTTTCACCAACAATACTTACCTCCCAGTGCGGTATACCCCCCAAACCCTTGACACTGGATATGGTGGTACTTGGGCCCACCCAACCAAACATCTTGGCCCCGACAATTCCCTCTCCAGAGGACCGCCAGTGGAGCAGCCCTCCTTTAACCAAAGCGAACATGTGCGACACTTCAGACAGCACCCACGTCGACAAGAAAGGAGGCACAATTTCCCCCATCATACCGATGCACACAGATTTGTTCTACGGCTCCCCCGCAACTAAGGAAGGTGCAACACGACAATCATTCGACAGAACCTCAAACCACCTATTGAACTTACCAAGACCGGGCTTTCCGGAAAACGATAAAACGGCCCTGTCCCCGCCCCCCGATAGCGGTCTTGCAAACACAAACCATCTATCACTAATCAGTGAAGCCCTTGTCTCAATGACAGGAGCAGCGATAATGCACGCGGACAAGCTTGATGTGCAGATTAACATTCTACAAATAGTGGCAAACCTGATCTCTGGGATAGACTCAAAACTGGACAACTTGAACGCCCTAATACGCAGAGCGCAGGAAAGCACACAATTCAAGCCAGAGTCATGTAGCTGCAGCCCGATCCTGCCCAGCTTAGAAAAACTTCCAAATATTATGACTACATTAATAGAGGACCTCAAGGGTGAGGCAAAAAAAAAAACTGCCTGAAGAGCATGCCTTCAATTACACAGGGTCTCGCCCAGACACACTCTACGGATAACAGCCCAGTAATTCCCTGCCCAAGCGGCTCGGAAAAGTCTGCCCCCCCGGCCTCGTCTACCGCTGGTGGAACAAGAATCACCCTGACCAAGGCCGAAAGCCAGGTCCACCAACAAACCCTTAAGCCGTCCAGCCCAGAGTCACAAAACCTGTCAAGGAAAAATAAGAAAAAACTAAGAAAACTCAACAAGGAGAAGAAAAACAATGCATATGCCACCAGCGTTATTCACAATTGGTTACGACCCAATAAGCAGCCTCCTGATAACACCACCACAGATGAAACACCCAACCTGGCAGCCCCCATGCATACTGCAGAAGTTACCGGACCATCTACTGGAAATTCACACACATTCACCTCAGCTCAGGATCCAAGCTTGCTAGCCCCGCCCGCGGCCCCTCAACCTGCTAACGCACCAATAATACAAAAACATGCGCATGAATCACAGGCAAACAGCTACGATGAAGCCACGCAACACACGCAGGAGTCCCGCCAAACAAGCTCTGAGAACCCAACGCAAACTAAGTTTACAATGAGCGGAGCATTAGACTCCGACAACTCAAAAACCATCAATGATACCATTGGAGATCTTCAGAAAACCCCCCATGGGCCAACATCCTTCAAGCTGGAGCATGCCGCCAACAGGCTGTGGAACAAGAACTGCCCACCCAGCCCAATGCCTACGGAGGCACCTCAATCTACAACAGGCCCAAATCAGCAGATAAACTCTTATCAGCCCGGTTTGATACCACTACCTCCAACCGAGACTCAGGGAAAAATTTGGCTTAATGAGGCCAGCGCAAGTCAAGCAAATGCGAAGGACCGGAAAATATTGTTATATCCAGAATACACCTCGCTAGGAAAATGGGACATCCTCAACCGAAGTAACCTCTTAACACTCTGCGCAAACCTCCCGGGATTGGAAGGTATAAAAGCCAAAGACATCGAAACCATCTCTTTCCTGCCCCCGGATGCGGAGGAAAAAAACGAAACCAAGGAATTAACCTTCACCAGCCCAGACCTGGCGGAGGCACTGAGGAGCCAACAATCTTTACTGGAAAGCTGGGGCATAAAGTTAAAGGCAAAGCCGACACAAAAATATCCCTCAATTTTAAAAGCCTTGATCCCACATTTTAAGCTGGACAATCAGGTACAGGGCATGGCTGTCACTACACGCACAAACGCTCCTTCCATCTATCGGCCAAAAGTTGTGTCCGTCCTCCAGGGGTGCAAAGGCAGCATAAACAACAGCCCAACTAATGGAACCCCAATTAAGATTACAACCAACCCCAGTCAAGGAAAACGATTGTGCATAACTAGGGGTCACGCAAGCAACGACTGGTCCTGGCTGTCATCAGCACTAAATTCCAGCTCCTAATACAGTTTGTCCCGCAAACTTAGCCCGAACTCCTCAACATACTGCTAGCGAGCGAGTAAAAACTTAAAAAAAAAAAAAGATAATTACCGAGAGTCTAAAAATATTAACGTGGAACGTCTCAGGCCTCAAAAAGCTGCTACTAAGCCCAGCTGCGGTGAAATTCTTGGAGGAAGCAGACATTATATGCATACAGGAAACCTGGCTGACCCAACCGCTGTCGCTAAGAGGATATGCAGAATACAGTAAAGCAGCAAAAAAGACCAATATATTCGGAAGACCCTCAGGGGGGACTTGTGTCTACATAAAACACGCATTGAATATAGATTTCATGGAATTCCATAATCAACCAGACACCTTTCAGGCGGGCATTCTGAAATTCCCCCACTCCATCAATGGAATTGCCCCAATACTACTAATCAACATTTACCATAACCCGCAGGAGAATATATCTAACTCGCTCACACTCGCAAATCAATTTGAAACTTTACTGCTATGCTACTCATCATTAGACTGCATTATCCTCGGTGATTTTAACATCCACAACATAGGGGTCTCTACTGAGCAAAACCAACATCGCGGGGGGACCAAAGCACTGAATGAATTCTTAAAATCTTACAAACTGGCGACGGCCCACACATTGCTCTTAAAGAACACCCCGGGAGCCTTGATCGGTCACACGTACAACAATCAAACGACGATCGATTATATCATCCTAAGCGACAAACTGCAAGACAAAATGACAAACTTCATGGTCCACCAACGCAATGACAGCGATCATGCAGCTCTAACAATTACCATGAACTTATTAGTGAAATCACGATATAAGCCTGCATGCATCGGGGCATCGGACGGCCAAGAATTAATAAAGCTGCCTAGAAGAATAAAATGGGGACAGGTAGCCACCGCAACTTTTAACAACTGGGCTAACACGTGGGGAGGCTGGCCCCCGCATAAACACAACCAGGAGGCAATAGTTATATGGGATGGAATCACCTCGACTCTAGCGGCAGAACTTTGGGGAGGCGGGGACAAACCAAGGGTAATTCACTGGCACCCTCCGACGGCCTTCGGATTCAACGCAGAAATCAAAACTAGTGCAAAGGACTTAAACAAAAAACGAAAAGCCCACAGTAAAAACCGCACAACCAAAAACAAAATTCAACTGCAGGAGGCCGCAAAGAGCCACTCCAAAAGAGTGTGGGCTGCAAAGCGTAATCACTGCGAGGCACAGTGCCTGAAAATCTTCGATCTGTTGAGCCCCGGGAAATCACAAGAGTTCTGGAGTTACATTAGTCATCTTGGTCGAGGCTCAAACCATAGAGAAAACTCAGTTGAGGCATCAGTCTGGGTTTCTCATGTAAAAGCGCTCTACAAGGAAGAAGGATCAATCACCCAGCCACACAACATGCCCCCACCAAAAGCGAACCTGGCCTTAATCATCGATACAACGCCCCCCCCCCGGTAAATCTCTAGTGTCTAAAATATTTAAAAAAATCAGAGCAAACAGCGCACCGGGCCCCAACGGTCTCCCAGGCCCTTGTTCAAATCAAATATTGAATTCTGGTCCGAAAACTTGACCTACTTATTCGCTGACTGCTGGCTATCGGGGGCTGTGCCTGACTCATGGCGAGGCTCGCTCCTGCACCCAATTCATAAGAAAGGGACTAAATCAGACCCAACAAACTACCGCATGATCGCCCTGCTGGACATCGAGGGTAAAGCCTACGCAAGTGCCATCTTGAAGGACCTTACAGACTGGGCAAGCAAAGAAAATCTTCTGCCATTCTGTCAAACCGGCTTCAGACCAGGGTCCTCGACTGTAGACAACATCATAGCACTTTCTTACCTAGTTAATCGAGCACGGCTGCGTAAAAGTCTCCCATTATTCACCTGCTTCATCGATTATTCAGCCGCGTTCGATGGAGTAGATCGCACCATCTTATGGAGAAAGCTGGTTCATTGGAACATCTATCCCTCCTTGCTAAGAGCGATACAATCTCTGTATCAAAACACCTGGGTAAGAATCAAACTCTCAAACGACTCTGCAACCGACAAGATAGACACGAACCGTGGCTTAAAACAAGGGTGCGTGTTGGCGCCCCTGCTGTTCAATTTATACACAGCAGACATGGAGATAGCCCTGTCGGGGGCTGCCCTAGCAACGCCAAAGATCGGGGCAACCAAAATACATTTCATGCAGTACGCGGACGATCTCGTAATTCTGGATCATACAAAAATAGGACTTCAAAAGGCACTCACCGCCCTGGCAATATATAACAACAAAAACAGGCTGGTAGCAAACCCGACCAAGTCAAAAATAGTCATCTTTGGGCACTACCCCAAAAAAAAAAAGGGCAAAATGGAGCCTCGGCCATTTGACTTTGGACAGCATCCAGAAATATATATACTTAGGGGTCTCCTTCCATGAATCGGGTTTAGCGGCACCCACTTAAAGAAAATTCAGGGTAAAGGGAAGACCATCACCTTTGCCCTATGTAAACTACAAGTCTCCTTATACAGTCCATCAGCAACTGCCATCCAAAGAGTTCTTAAGGCTAAGTTAATGCCGGCCCTTAATTACGCACAACAGGCGTATCCAGGCAAACTGAATAAGGAGCTGGAAAAAATTCATTGTGGGGCATACAAGAGACTGTACCATTTACCGAAATGTACAAGAAACACTCTGATCCGCTTGGAATTCTCCCTCAACCAACAAATTCTGGAAGAGATGGCAGCCCTAAGTAAATATTATTACCTCACAACAGCGGCACGCAATAACACACTGAAGGCCGTCCTGAAATACATCTTTATTGAACCAGGGAACCCCTGGTCAGCTACCATTGAATCAGCCATGACGCAACTGAACCTGGCGATTGAGTCGTGGAATCCAGACCTTGTCAACTACACGACCATCAAACATGCGATAAAAAAGCAAGTGCGTGCATGCTCTCGGGACATGGATCTGGAGTCCCTCACGAAAAGAGCCTTTCATGAGTCCCTATGCTTGCCGCATTCCGCGCATAATCCTCGAAATCATCTCATGCAGGCCGTGGGTCTCCCAGCACTCCACAAGATTCTTGCCTACAGACTGCACCCCCTGCCGCTCAAAGAACTATATCATCCGGGAAATGCAGGCACGGGAGCTCGGGAATGCAGACTCTGTAATTATAAACGAGAGTCATTGGCCCACCTACTACTCTGCTGTCCTGCCCTACGTGCACCCCGCACCCTCTACCTCAGGCCCATTCTTAGGGACGCCGGGACACGCACAGCTAAGGAAGCAATCCACCATCTATACACCTTGAGCATAGTAAAACAGATGGCCTCATTCGGAAAATTCATACAACAGACTCGGTCCGAGCTGATGGCTGCCAAGGTCACGCAGGAATAGAGACTTCGTCGTGGGACACCGGGTGGCCCTCCCAGGTCCCTGACCACGTGCACCCTATGAACTTTGGGAACTCCTCACAAACGCTTGTCTATAGAAACTTTTCGGTTTTAACTTTTGTAATTTTATACTTTGGTCTTAATGTAATGGTTTTAAGTAACCACCCAATAAAGTTATTCATTCATTCATTCATTCATAGTGGTTTGATGATAGTGTCCCAGGATTCTTCAAAGCTCGGGGTGGGTTTGAATTCCAAAAATGTTCCTACTAATGAGGTTGAATCACTAACTCTTAGGGCATTTACTGTCATTGACTCCCAGTACTTTTATTTTAAAATATTCTTTGTTGGAAAGCAAGCAGTAGTGGGGCCGCCCAAAGCATTGACATACCAATTTTGGCTAAGATATCTTTGACACCACGTAGCCAACTGATTTTGTGAAAAATATCAGTTTTTATAATGTCCATAAAACCCTTGGCGTAGGGTGCCAATTCTGGTGTTGTCCACAATCGACGCCAATACAACACAATACGTAGCTTAGCGGTGTCAAGAAGGGGTTTTCTCCCAAGGTCATAAAACAACGAACACAGAGGCGTACTTTCTGGTAGATTAGTGATGCCCCGCAGGAACTTATTTTCTGACACGCTAAGTTTAGACATGTTCTCTAGCCCCCATAGTTCTACACCGTATAGTGCAGAGCTTACTAATTTTGTGTCATATACTTGGAGCACCGGTCTAATGGATTTCGTGAGGGACCTATAATGCTCAAGGCGTAGGGCCCCCGACAATTGATGATGTTTCAGCATTGCTATATCAATCTGATGATTCCACTTTAGGTCGCTCTGTATGTTCACCCCTATATATGTGAACTCCCTAATTTGCTCTAGTAGGCGATTATTCATTAAAATGCCACCTTTAAAATCTCTGTGTTAGTTAAAAGTCATGAGTTTTATTTTCGACACATTGACTTCAAGACCACGAGCGGAGCAGAATTCCTCAAAAACGGTCAATGCTCGTTGGAGCCCACTCAGAGTCTTCAAATTACCAGTGTGTCATCCGCGAACATTCAAATAGGGATTTTAATCCCTGCTAAAATGGGGCTGTGAGAAGTTGGCCTGATATATGATGTTTCCAATTCTGGAACCACCTTGTATCAGTCCAAACAACCCTTATGGTGTCTGGTTGTAAGTCAACCTTATTAGACAAGCTATCCTAGGGGTAGCATGGACTAAGCAGCCTTAAAGGCTTAACTTAAGAGGTCGTGTTAAGCGAGCTGTTTTACCACATACAATCCTGTAATATCAAATAAAAGGACACCACACAAGTATATATTATAAAAATATATGTATTTATTACTAAAAACAATCCCCAGTATTCTTTATGAATAAGGGGGCACAAGCGTTAAATCAAAAGCACAGTATAACATACAAAGTTGCACAATTTTGGATGAGGCCAAGGAGCCACTCAAACCATATACTAAAAAAATGGTATAAGAGAGACCATTCAATCCGTGGTTAGGCCTAGGGCCTAGGGAATCGCTGGGAGCAGTCAGGACAAGCAATGCTGAAGTCGGGAAAAGCCCGCGGGATTCGGGTGCAGTGCAGAAAGTGCACGCATGCATCAATGTTAACCACTGGTGCGTAAAAGTTGCAAAGTTAAAGTTTAAGGACACTTCCGCTGAACCTAGAGGAAAAAAACTTAAGACACAGACCCTAGAGGTGTGTACCAGTGTGGAAACACCGGCGTTGCAATGTTACCTCACCCACAGGAAGTGGGTGCACAGGGTCGAAGTTGAGTCGGGCTTCGTCACGCAGGCTCTTCGTGCTGGGAGCTGAAAGGGCTGCAGGCGGGGTGAAGGAGAAGTGTCCGGTGGAGTCCAAGGGTGGACTCAAGTCGAAGAATACCTGAAAGCAGAGGGGACAGAGTCTGGGTCACTCAGCAGTGACCAGGGTGGAACCAGGACGGAACCAGGCAATGTCGGGCGCAATCAGGTGGTTGTCGAGGAGCTTCTCTCCGCTGTCACGTGGGCTCTGGGGCATCTACGATGTTCAGGAGCGGGTCACAATCTGTTCCACGCAGGCTCTCGCCGTCGGCGCTGTCGGCTTCAAGATTGGAGCAAACAACACTTGGCAAAAGCAATCCACGCAAAACCGGAAGATTGCTTCTCACTCAAACCAGGAGGGTCAGAGTGGGGGCTCCTTTTCAAGGGAGCTAGTGCAAATCTGGAGCAACCAGAATCGCAAGTCGAATTTCAAGTTTCGTTGGTACAGGGGCCACAAGCCAGCTGGCAAGTGACCGGACCAACGCGTTGAGCCAAAAGAAGCAGAAGGGCCCCACGCAACACTTGACGAGTGTGAAGGGCTGAACTTCGGTGCAAGAGTGGCTCAGGGTTGGGGCTTCTCAAACCCCGTTGTACAGCTTCGAGGGTCACTTGTGGGCTGCACGGTCAGCGTCTCGTGGTCTTTCCAAGATGGCGTGCCCCACGCTTCCAGTCGCCTCCACGGGTCTCAGCTCTGCAGGGACTGTGGATCGGGCTGTTAGAAGGCAGGCAAGCTTAATCTCGTTGATCTCTGTCACTCGAGTTCCGGCAGGAACTGCAACAAAGCAGATGTCGATGGCTGGATGGTGCCTGTTTGCACAGGGTGGTCACTCCTTGACCACAAGGGAGATTCTTCAGTCTTCTACGTTGAGTAGGATGTCGAAGGGTCCAGAGTTTCGTTTCTTATGTTTCATCAGGATAATCTGAAGTGCTTTGGCACTGCTCCCATTCTTATTCCAATCTAGGGGGCTGGATTACCTGCTAGGTCCCCTCCTATGGGTGGGCCCCAGACAGTGGGTGGATACACCCCCTTCCTTTGATCCTGGCCACGCTGGGACGGGGGCTGGAGTGCCCCAGAACCGGTTTGGCCGGATTATGCAAGGGGCAGCCTTGTGCTCCCCATGCAGTGTCTGGTTTCTTTCAAACCTCCCTGCTACAATCCACTATCTCCTGTCTGGGGGGTGTGACACCTCCCTGCGACAGGAAACCCTTTGTCCAGGCCCCTTTGGCTGAGTTTCGGTCAGCTTCAGGGGGTCAGACTTGTGTCTGTGGCAGAAGCATCCAACTTGTGGATCTGAGGCCCTTTTAGAAATTAACCGCATTTAAGTAAAGTAACAAGTCTTACCCCTCTAGAGGGGTGGAATGCTATCCCCGTCGCCAGAGCTGGCGAGGGGATAGTATTCCAAATCGTATGACACCTTACACGACATGTTTTGATAAAGCCAAACCAAAGTTGCTATATAACCGCGAGGATTATAATGCACTTAAGAGTATATGGTATGGCATTATCCTGAAACAGCTTAGGGAGTTGTTCCCAACGGCTGCAGACAGGCTCAGCTCATGCTAGAGCTCCATCTCACATTAAACCACGCACTCTGCCTCCAGGATTGATGAGGCCTTCCATAGGAGTGGCTCACAGGTTTATATGTGTCCAGATATAGGTTTAGATATAGGTATACTATATCTAAGCAAGGGGTGATTACACCACCTTACCCCAGCTGAGTGATCAGCCAGTTGTGTCAATTTAAGAACCAGCCAGGGGTGGCAAAAGATATGCTGCAGCCCCTGGTAGGCCTTGGTGGCACCTAGGCCCTGAGCACCTATAGTGCATTATACATGGGCTGACAAGGAGTCCATTTCCAATGGTGGTATGTACCCAGGGTACATGGAATCCATTTTACAGAGAGAGCAGATGGCCTGGGGCCCTGATTGGCAGGGAACCATGCCAACTAAGTCGAAAACCAGCTAAACACAAGGCAAAAAAATCTGGGGTAACCATAGTCAGGTAGCCACCTTCCTACATAACCCCCCCCCAAACGAAAGGAGATAAGGCTACCCTTGGCCAGGTAAGCCTATATTGCCTGAGTGGCCATATAAGGAAGTACCTGCAGTAGCATGGGTACCCCCTGTCTCATGGTCCACTAAGCAGTCCCTCACCCTTGGGGTATTAGAGGGTCTCCACCATAGGGAATCACTACCTTGGGTGTGTTTATGCAAAGTCAAAGGCTGTTTTGGATATGGAGTATTGACGTGAGTCGCCACTAATTTAGGGCTCAGCTTCCTCCAAGTATCTTCCACCATGTGTGCCTTTCTTTCTTCAACTGAGTTGCACTGTGCTCTCAGGGTCAACCTCTGGCTACCTAAAGCTGGAGGATGGGTACCTCTGTTTGGCTTGCTGGAGGGACAGTTCAGGTTTGGGCCCCTTGGGTCCCACGTTTGGCTGTGCCCAGCAGAATCCATCTGTCGGAGGTCCCTAACTACTTTTAAGGGGGCTCCCTCAGGAGTTTTTAAAGTTTTCACCTCACTAGGGCTACTAGTTTTGGTGCCCCTAATCTGTTGATGGGGGTGCTTTATTTGACAGGGGGCCCTCTGGGTCTCACTGTCCTTCTTGTCTTCTGCAGCCCTGGGCTGACTAAGGCAAGGTAGAGAGGGGCAGGTTACCTGCTCCAGACTGGGTCCCACCTGAGAAGGGTCCACTGACATCAGAGGCTCTGTCAGGCTAGGCCTAACCACCTCTGGGGCAGTTCCTTCTTCAGGGGTAAGATCAGTTCCCTGAGGAGGCTGATCCATTCCTAGAGTCTGGTGAGGGGGAGATTTCTCGTCCTCCTCTGTGCTCTCAGTTTGTGTGGAGTTATCCATCATTTCAGGTTTCACAACACACATATCAGTTTGAGTTTGGGCTGTGGCCATCACAGCCCCACCAACCTTTTCAAGAAGGGACTCAGTTTGGGTTTCTGCTGTTATCATAACAGCTTTGCTATTCTGTTCAGGAAGAGCTTTTGCTAAAGATGGGGCAGAGAGTTGCTCAGCCCTACCAACCTTTTCAGGAGGGACATCTTGAATTGGGGCTGTAGCCATTACAGCCCCACTAACCTTTCCATTGGAATTTACCATTCTAGAATGGGTTTCATGTTCAATCTCAGCCCAGGCTGAGATTTCCAAATCATTACCAAGTAGGCAGTCTACTGGCAAGTTTTATGACACTGCCACTCTCTTTGGGCCAGTGACACCTCCCCAGCTGAGACTTAGTACTGCCATGGGATGATTTGTTTGGATTCCATCAATGTTTGTTACCTGGTATGTGGCACCTGGTAAAAGTTGCTTAGAGGGGACTATACAGTCAGCCACCATGGTGATGCTAGCCCCTGTGTCTCTAAAGGCTCCAACTTTCAAACCATTGATGATGGGTTCTTGTTTATATTTGCTCAAGGTATTTGGGCAATCAGAGAAGTTGGCAAACCCCATGCCAGTCTCATAAACAAGATTATTGGGTGATGGGGACCTGGATAGGCCAGGGTCCACCTGTGCTCCAAAAGTAAACCCACCCAGATTCCTGGGTGTGTTCCCACTTCCTGGGGGATTACTGCTGACAGTAACAGGAGGTGTTGGAACTGGCTTTGGAGGTATATTTTCTTTATTGCCATTATTGGGACAACAGTGGTCTGTTTTGTAATGCCCAACCTGTTTACAGACATGACAATAAGGCTTTCTCTGAGTTGAAGAAGTGTCTTGGGACCCACCCCTATTCTTGGAGTTTTGGGGCCCTGGGGAAGTCTTTTCCTTACTTTTATCCTCACCCTTTTCTTGAGGCTTGGTAGACTCCTTCTTCTGGTTACTGTTCTGATTCTTAGGCCTAATCCTGGTTCTGACCCATTTATCTGCCCTCTTTCCCAATTCTTGGGGAGAGGTCAAATCTGAGTCCACCAGGTGCTGGTGTAAGAGCTGGGTCTGACAATTACTTAGGATCTGTTCCCTCATAATCAAATTATACAATCCTGTGAAGTCATGTACCTTGCTGCCATGCAGCCAACCCTCCAGAGCCTTAGTAGCACAATCTACAAAATCAGTCCAGTCCTGTGTCTGTGTCTTCTGGGTGTCTCTGAACTTCAACCTGTATTGTTCAGTGGTTAAGCCAAACCCATCTATTAGGACACTCCTCAGGACTTTGTAATTGTTTGCATCCTCATGTCTAACAGTGAGGAGCTTATCTCTCCCTTTCTCTGAAAAGGAGTACCATAAGATTGCTGCCCACTGTTCCTCAGGAACCTGCTGTACCATGCAGGCTCTCTCAAGAGCAGTTATTCACTTGTGGATGTCATCCCCTTCCTTGTAGGGGGGCACAATCTTTGTCAGGTTTCTACTATCATAGGACCTGGGTTTCTCTTTAGGAATATTGCTGCCACCAGTGGCATCTAAGCCACACATTTTCTGTTCTCTTGCCAAGGCAAGTCTAGCTTGAGCCAGGGCTACCTCCTCCCTCTCTATCTGGAGTTTGACAGCTCTCATCCTGGCCTTATGCTCTATCTTCTGAGAGGCAGTCATACCTCTCTGAGATTGTCTTGAGGCACTAGAAATATGAGAGTCCCCTGATGGAGATCTCACTCTTCTGTTGCCTGGGAGAATGATCTGGTGGGATCTGGGGAGGTGCTGGCCCTCTCCATTTCCCAGTAGGTTTAAGTTGGCCTGGTTAAGCCTGGCAACTACAACCTGGTTAACCCCTTGATCCTGATCTTCAGGGTCCTCTACCTCTGAGTCCTCCTCCTCTTCTACCTCCTCATCTTCCTCCTCTGGGGTGGTCTCAGTGGCTGGGGGGTTCACTCCATCTCCTGATTCTAAGGGAACTGCATTTGCCTTTTCTAAGTCATCCTGTTCTAGAATGGCTATCAGGGAAGGACTGGTGGGACTTCTGCCCCTTTTTAACCCTCTTGAGATGCACAAGGCAACCAAGTCTTTGTGGGTTAGTTTGTCATAGCTGGAAGTTGCCTGGGTAAGGTCAACTGTCACAGGAACAGACCCTGAGGCTTTTCCTGTGTCAGACATGACTCTAGTGTGGTGTAAATGATGCACCTACCTACACTAAGTGTTTCCCTACTGTACCTTGCTAGTGAGTTGTAGTCAGGGTGTGCTAATCCCTTTAATCTACAACTACTAAGTTCAGTAGAACTTAAATATGCTAAGCTTTTGATTTATATGTACCTAGAGGTACTTGATGTGATCTTTCAATTTGATAAAAGATAGCAATGGTAAAACAAACAGCAAGCTCAAATCCGCACCGCTGCTCACCAATGTGAGAAGTTGGCCTGATATATGATGTTTCCAATTCTGGAACCACCTTGTATCAGTCCAAACAACCCTTATGGTGTCTGGTTGTAAGTCAACCTTATTAGACAAGCTATCCTAGGGGTAGCATGGACTAAGCAGCCTTAAAGGCTTAACTTAAGAGGTCGTGTTAAGCGAGCTGTTTTACCACATACAATCCTGTAATATCAAATGAAAGGACACCACACAAGTATATATTATAAAATTATATGTATTTATTACTAAAAACAATCCCCAGTATTCTTTATGAATAAGGGGGCACAAGCGTTAAATCAAAAGCACAGTATACCATACAAAGTTGCACAATTTTGGATGAGGCAAAGGGGCCACTCAAACCATATACTAAACAAATGGTATAAGAGAGACCATTCGATCAGTGGTTAGGCCTAGGGCCTAGGGAATCGCTGGGAGCAGTCAGGACAAGCAATGCTGAAGTCGGGAAAAGCCTGCGGGATTCGGGTGCAGTGCAGAAAGGGCACACATGCATCAATGTTAACCAATGGTGCGTAAAAGTTGCAAAGTTAAAGTTTAAGGACACTTCCGCTGAACCTAGAGGAACAAAACCTAAGACACAGACCCTAGAGGTGTGTACCAGTGTGGGAACACCGGCGTTGCAATGTTACCTCACCCACAGGAAGTGGGTGCACAGGGTCGAAGTTGAGTCGGGTTTCGTCACGCAGGCTCTTGGTGCTGGGAGCTGAAAGGGCTGCAGGCGGGGTGAAGGAGAAGTATCCGGTGGAGTCCAAGGGTGGACTCAAGTCGAAGAATACCTGAAAGCAGAGAGGACAGAGTCTGGGTCACTCAGCAGTGACCAGGGTGGAACAAGAACGGAACCAGGCAATGTCGGGCGCAATCAGGTGGTTGTTGAGGAGCTTCTCTCCACTGTCACGTGGGCTCTGGGGCATCTACGACGTCCAGGAGCGGGTCACGATCTGTCCCACGCAGTCTCCCGCCGTCGGCGCTGTCGGCTTCAAGATTGGAGCAAACAACACTTGGCAAAAGCAATCCACGCGAAACCGGGAGATTGCTTCTCACTCGAACCAGGAGGGTAAGAGTGGGGGCTCCTTTTCAGGGGAGCTAGTGCAAATCTGGTGCAACCAGAATCGCAAGTCGAATTTCAAGTTTCGTCGGTACAGGGGCCACAAGCCAGCTGGCAAGTGACCTGACAAACGCGTTGAGCCAAAAGAAGCAGAAGGGCCCCACGCAGCACTCGTCAAGTGTGAAGGGCTGAACTTCGGTGCAAGAGTGGCTCAGGGTGGGGGCTTCTCAAACCCCGTTGTACAATTTCAAGGGTTACTCGTGGGCTGCACGGTCAGCGTCTCGTGGTCTTTCCAAGATGGCGTGCCCCACGCTTCCGGTCGCTTCCACGGGTCTCATCTCTGCAGGGACTGTGGATCGGGCTGTTAGAAGGCAGGCAAGCTTGATCTCGTTGATCTCTGTTGCTCGAGTTCCGGCGGAAACTGCAACAAAGCAGACGTCGATGGCTGTATGGTGCCTGTTTGCACAGGGTGGTCACTCCTTGACCACAAGGGAGATTCTTCAGTCTTCTACGTTGAGTAGGATGTCGAAGGGTCCAGAGTTTCATTTCTTATGTTTCATCAGGATAATCTGAAGTGCTTTGGCTCTGCTCCCATTCTTATACCAATCTAGGGGGCTGGATTACCTGCTAGGTCCCCTCCTATGGGTGGGACCTAGGAAGTGGGTGTATACACCCCCTTCCTTTGATCCTGGCCACGCTGGGACGGGGGCTGGAGTGCCCCAGAACCGGTTTGGCCGGATTATGCAAGGGGCAGCCTTGTGCTCCCCATGCAGTGTCTGGTTTCTTTCAAACCTCCCTGCTACAATCCACTATCTCCTGTCTGGGGGGTGTGACACCTCCCTGCGACAGGAAACCCTTTGTCCAGGCCCCTTTGGCTGAGTTTCGGTGAGCTTCAGAGGGTCAGACTTGTGTCTGTGGCAGAAGCATCCATCTTGTGGCTCTGAGGCCCTTTTAGAAATTAACCGCATTTAAGTAAAGTAACATGTCTTACCCCTCTAGAGGGGTGGAATGCTATCCCCGTCACCAGAACTGGCGAGGGGATAGTATTCCAAATCGTATGACACCTTACACGACATGTTTTGATAAAGCCAAACCAAAGTTGCTATATAACCGCGAGGATTATAATGCACTTAAGAGTATATGGTATGGCATTATCCTGAAACAGCTTAGGGAGTTGTTCCCGACGGCTGCAGACAGGCTCAGCTCATGCTAGAGCTCCATCTCACATTAAACCACGCACTCTGCCTCCAGGATTGATGAGGCCTTCCATAGGAGTGGCTCACAGGTTTATATGTGTCCAGATATAGGTTTGGATATAGGTATACTATATCTAAGCAAGGGGTAATTACACCACCTTACCCCAGCTGAGTGATCAGCCAGATGTGTCAATTTAAGAACCAGCCAGGGCTGGCAAAAGATATGCTGCAGCCCCTGGTAGGCCTTGGTGGCACCTAGGCCCTGAGCACCTATAGTGCATTATACAGGGGCTGACAAGGAGTCCATTTCCAATGGTGGTATGTACCTAGGGTACATGGAATCCATTTTACAGAGAGAGCAGATGGCCTGGGGCCCTGATTGGCAGGGAACCAGGTCAACTAAGTCGAAAACCAGCTAAACACAAAGCAAAAAAATCTGGGGTAACCATAGTCAGGTAGCCACCTTCCTACAGGGGCCATCTGTGTTCACGCGTGTCATGCAATCAACTATCCTGTTAATAAACACAGTGAACAAGCTCGGGCCATAACCCATCCCTGGCACACCCCACGCTCAACGGGAAATTAATCAGTCACCAGCCCCTGAGAACTCCAGCGTATTTTTGCATAGTTACCCTCGTGCAATCTCTCTAAAAGTGTCAAAAGTTCGATGGGCAGCCCTAGTTCGTGAAGGGTTGCCCATAGTCTAGAACGGGGAACAAGATCGAAAGCCGATTTCAGGTCCACAAAGGCAGCATACATGCTGCCGTTGCCCAGGACCACCACCTTCCAATGTAGTAAAACAAATCGGAACATCTGATCAATGGTGCTTGTGCATGCACGGAAACCGGCTTGCAATGGAGACAGTATGCTATACTCTTCAGCCCAATCCTGAATTTTATTAAGGATTAATCTCCCCAGTATTTTTTGTAATGAATCGATCAGGCTGATGGGTTGATAGTTCCCTGGTGGTGACTTATCACCTTTTTTATACACTGGGATAGTTTCGGGACCTTTCCAGGAGTCCGGTATTGGGGCTCCTTGCGTAATTGCATTAACCAACAGCATGATGTACTTTCCCCCATCTGATTTTATCGTAGAGGAATTTATCAGCAGGGATGCCATCTGGGCCAGGTCCTCTCTCTCCAATAACGTCTGAACTGGGGTGGCTGAGTGAACTAAAGAATGGTGATGGATTAAACGCAGATCAGTTGACTGGGGGTGAGTGTTTGATTTGTACACATGCTCCGTCCATCATCCCCTTTTGTATCGCTTTGTTCGCCCTAAGTGTGGCAGGGTATGCTCACACGTGAGTCCCTTGTTCACTTGGCCACTGGATTCAAGATAGCCTGGCTGATGAGGATTATGAATCCGAAACCGGTCCCAGGATGCTTGTTTCCGGTCCAAGGAAGACATGGCTTGGCAGTTCGGGCTGGACTGTTCCCAGGAGGCACAGGGTCAGACTGATTTGCATATAGCCATGTCTGAACTGGGGTGGCTGAGTGAACTAAAGAATGGCGATGGATTAAACCCAGATCAGTTGACTGGGGGTGAGTGTTTGATTTGTACAAATGCTCCGTCCATCATCCCCTTTTGTATCGCTCTCTCCAATAACGGCACCCAAAGCTATCTCAACATCTTTTCTATTAACCCCTTCGACGCTGATGACGGAGCGGTTCTGTCATCAGCGTCGGTTGGGCTGTGCTGATGACGGAACCGCTCCGTCATCAGTACAGCCCTCGGTGGGAGAACTGGCGCTCCCCCCCTGGGGCATCGATTGTGGTGCTTGTAGCAGGGATGGCAGCAGAAGACTTTCCGCTGCCACCCCCTGGCCCCCCCATGCTTCCTGGTGACGTCAGCGCACACAGCGCGGGTCAACGTCATCAGGAAGCGCTGGACGCGCTGGAAGCCATTTGGTTCCAGCGCGTCCAGCGGGAAGGGTGAGTGTTCGTTGCTCCGGTGGGGTGGGGGGCCCGTTTCTCGGTGCCTTGAGGCATCGTGGGGGAGGAAACAGTGTTTCTTCTCCCCTGATGTCCCAATGCAGGGCATTCCTGGTGCACGATCGCGCACAGCGCCGCGATCGTGCACCAGGAATGCCCCACTAGACACCAGGGATTGTTTGTTTATGTATGGATTGTGTGCAGGAAGCGACCCCTTGGGCAAGGGTCACTTCCTTTTGGGGGCAAATTAATTTTCAGACTTTTCTGCCCCCCTGGGGCAGATCAGCCGTTTAAATGGCCGATCTGCACCCAGGGGGGGTCAGAAAAGCCTACTAGACACCAGGGATTGTATTTAATTTATAAAGGAAGCGACCCCTTGGGTAAGGGTCGCTTCCTAGGGGCCCACACATTTTTTTAGACTTTTCTGCCCCCGAATCTGGACCCAGGGTGGTCAGAAAAGCCCACTAGACACCAGAGATTGTATTTAATTTATAAAGGGGGTGACCCCTTGGGTAAGGGTCGCTTCCTAGGGGCCCACACATTTTTTTAGACATTTTTGCCCCCCCCGGGGGCAGATCGGCCGTTTTTTGGGACTAATCTGGACCCAGGGGGGTAGAAAAGCCCACTAGACACCAGGGACTGTTTTTTTATTATATAAGGGAAGCGACCCCTTGGGCAAGGGTCGCTTCCAGGGGGCAATATAAATATTTTAGACTGTTCTGCCGCTCCTGGGGGCAGATCGGCTGTTTTTTTTACCGTTTCTGGACTCAGGGTGGGGGGGGTAGAAAAGCCCACTAGACACCAGGGATTGTTTTTTTTTTTTAGGAAGCGACCCCTTGGCCAGGGGTCGCTTCCTTGGGCCCATTTGTTTTAAAAAATATGTTCTGCCAATTGGTGTCTTTATTTGGCCTCTCTGCCCTCCGTAGGGTTGCTTCCAGGGGGCCCACGTTTATAATGTTTTATATTCTGCCCCCCATTTGGGACATACCCTGTGACATAGCCTGTTGTAATGTGTGTTGTTTTTGTTTCTTCTAATGTGTATTGTTTTATTTTCTCTTTAGATAGTTGCAGTGTGCGGTTCCGTTACTGGTGGTTCTGTTGTTCTGCTGTTTGTGTGGTTGCATGTGTTTAGTAAGTGACCTTTTTTTGTTCAATTGTAATGTAATTGTTTTTTTTTTGCAAAGTGTGTAATAATACGAGTATGTTTGGTTTCTGTTTTTATTGATTGTAAAACATGTTTTGCATTTGTTCTTGATGTGTACTTCTGTAGATGTAAGTTTATTTTTCCTTCTTTCTAGTGGGATATCGTTGCCTACTTGCTGTGTCTTTGCAGAGTAGGTACTGGTGAGTGTAGCTGTCTCTTGTAAGTGTATTGTATATTTTTTCAATATATAGATATTTGTGATAAAGGCTTACATTTTTTTACTTACTTTGCAGAGTGTTGGGGTTGTTGAGTTGTTTGTGCAGACTCCTTTATTTGTAAGGATAATGGCTAGCCGCCGGATTACTGCTCATCAAGTTGTAGGAATGCTTTTTGATTCTTCCTCTGACCATGGTCCAGAGACTGACTCTGATTCTGAGCCAGAGGTGGGAGGTGAAGATTTAGGTAGTGAGTTTTCTCTACACTTGGCTTCATCTGATGATGAAGATACTCTGAGTGCTGATGAAGCTACTTTTGGTGTGGAGGAAGTGCCTGTGGTTGCGGAGGACATTGCTGTGCCAATAGTGCGGCAAGAGGCATCTGGGCTGCAGCCTGGGGCTGCTAGACTTCCAGTTGGTGTAGTGAGACAGGAGGCAGCTGGTCGGCAGCCTGTGGCTGCAAGACTTGACGTTGAAATTTCTGACCTCTGGGTTGCACCAGGCATGGTGCAGCCGGCATTGCCTGAATTTACTGGTGTTCCAGGGTGTAGGGTGAACACTGAAAACTTTTTGCCAATTGATTTTTTCAAGTTGTTTATGGATGATGTGTTTTTGGCTGAGATTGTAGAGCAGACTAATTTGTATGCAGAATATTTTTTAAGGGTGAACAGTGCCAGCCTTAAGCCCCACGCTAGAGCTACCCGGTGGACTCCCACAAATTTGGAGGAGATGAAAAAGTTTTGGGGTTTAACTTTTTTGATGGGCTTTGTTAGAACTGGCTATTTCTGGTAGGCTAAGGCTGACACCAAAGCCAGGCAGAAACCACCATTCTAGTCAGGGCAAGGGAGTCACATGCCAAGATAACCCCTGCTCACCCCCTTGGTAGCTTGGCACGAGCAGACAGGCTTATCCCGGAGGCAATGTGTAAAGAATTTGCGCCAGGACACAACAGCAACAACATCCTAGGCACACCACAAAAGGAACTCCACACAAGGTTATATAAAAATAACTTCTGTATTGTCAAAACACATCAGATAGAAATCACACATGTACATTGTGCCAACTGGCACGGGCAATATTCACAAGGGATTATTTACAAGACAGGGCCACCTTGACCACTGTCAGGATCAACACTTTTAGAAATAGCACTTCTAGAACTTAGAATAAGTGTAGCACAAAAGAACGATTATAGGTCACAACCAGTAACTACTGGTAAAGGTAGGTACACACTACGCAATCCTAATAACCATAGGCCTAGATCACGCATGGACACATAACCTCTCTAGTATAAACTCTACTAGGCAAAACACAACCACTTAAGAATAAAATACATTTAGGGGTATAAGCAAGAACACATTACACATGATGCATCAAAACACATTCAGAGGTGCAGGGAGGGAAAACACATGATGCATAAAAATACATTCAGTGGTGTAAGAACAAGGAAAAACACTTGATGCATAAAACATTCAGAGGTGTAAGGAAAGAAGACACATGATGCATAAAAACATTCAGAGGTGCCAGAACACAACTCAATAGCGCAAAAACACATGATGCCTAAAAACATTCAGAGGTGGAAGAAAAAACAACACAATTGCGCAAAAACTTACATAAGCCACCACCTGTGGCAGTCCCTAGGCCAACTGGCCTTGTTGGGGCTAGGACGCCCTGTGTCCCAATGTCAGGGGCCTAAACGTGGCAGCTGCCCACAAATTGCTGGGCAGCTGTGAATCAACAAAACTGTGCCAGGGCCCTCACTGGCCCTAGAACAAAAGCTGCGCAAAGCTGGAGCCACACAGGCTCTGTAAATAACTTTGCCCCCTAAGAGCCCTCTCTGGGCTCGCAAAACAACAATGTGGGCAGGGAGCCTCTCTGGGCTCTAATGCAACCATGTGGGCAGGGAGCCTCTCGGGGCTCTCAGGAACAAAGAATGCCCCCAGAGCCTCTCGTGGCTCTAAACAAAGAAATGCCCCGTCGAGCCTCTCTGGGCTCGCAAAACCAGGATGCAGCCTCACTGGGCAGTGGGGTCCCTCACGGGGGACCCGGGAACACGTGGGGCGCCTCGAGCCTCTCTCAAGGATCTAAAAAGAACAAATGCCCCCAGGGGCCTCTCAGGGCTCTAAAGCAATATTGCGGCAGGGAGCCTCTCGGGGCTCTCAGGAACCACTATGCCCCGCAACCGTGCGAGCGGCCCACTATCAAGTGGGGCCGCTCAGGGTGAAGGCACCGGCAGAGTGCCTCTTCACTCCCTCTCCCCCCCAGCCGGCTTCGACTCACCGGCTTCCGTGGGGGGGGGGGGATTTCTCTCATTGCTCCGGTCCCGCTCTGGTGCTGCCTGTCCTCGTGCCGCATTGTGGAGCCCCCCTTTCACGGGGGCTCCTCCTCCTGTGCGGCTGGGCAAGGCGGCTGGGCTCTCCTCAGGACTGCCGGACGCGGGCTCTATCAGCAGACCGGGGCTCTCCCTCGCTCATGGGATCCCCGGTGATGACGCAGCTCTCTCTTTCCGGTGGGCAGCCAATGGCTGCGCGGCAACTCTTCCCGGGGCCAGTCAATAGCAGCGCGGCCCACCGGGTCGAGCCCCAAACAGCAGCCCAATCCCAGCGCGGCCCCTTCTGTGCTTCGTCCGCGGCCCCGGGCTGTGGACGGAGAGGTTTTCTGGCAAAAATAAAGCGCGCCCTGCGCTATAGAGAAAATGGAGCGCTCCCCGCGCTATAGGACACGAATGCGCTCCCAGGCGCTTAGAGGGAAAGTAAAGCGCTTCCAAGCGCTATGGGCAAAGATACAGCGCTCCTGGGCGTGGTGGCATCAGCAAGACCACCAAGAAGCGCTCTCAGCGCTAGGGCAAACAAAGGTCCAGTAACAAAGTCCTTTCAGGGGTCCAGGACCAGTCCATCAGGAATCCAGGGGCTGGGCAGCGCCCAGGGAGGCAAGCCTTCCCCTGGGCCCAAGCAGCAGCACGCCCCTGGCAGGATTCAAGTCAGAAACAAGAACATTTTGGAAGGGGACACAGCCCCTTTTTATACAGCAAAATCCTTTGTCTAAAGAGTGCAGGCAGTGTGAGAACCAGCTACAACTGGTTATAGGGAACTCCTTTCAGTGTGAGGGGCAGAGGCGACAGCTGCCCAGCAGGAGGTGGAGCCAGCATTGTGGCAGGCAGGCACAGCCCTATTGACTCCCAGGTGCTATCTACTCCCACCACTCTAGTTGCAGATGCAGTCATTGAATCAAGGGCTGACTCAGACAACCTCCTGGGGGCTCCCCATTCCCTGTCACCCTCAAACCAGACAGTCAATCCACAAGCAGGCCCAGGCACTCCTGGAGCCAGGCTCCAGCCAATCACGTGCCAGCAGACTCACTACACATGCACACCCATGTCTAGAAGTGGCACTTCCACCCTAGACACATTCATGCCGCATACATCCTTACGCAGCATTCAATCTCACGAGTTCGCACATACCAAACTCGACCCCGCACTCCCCACACATCAGGAACTACCATGGTCACACAGATTCCCCATGCATTCCTATGGGAGGGCAGGTCACTCACCACACATACACAGAGAGCTCATGCACTTTACACTGTACCACAGTGAACAAGTGCGCAAAGGCCTAAAATCACCAACACCAGGTCACAGAAACAGGCTAGGAAAAAGCAAAAAGTTTCAGGGTGAACCTGCCAAAAAGGGCCAGGTCCAACAGGCGGTAAGGAGGTGGTGGCAGCTTCTCCTGACCCCGCTTGGCGTTACCAACTCAAATAGCGGCGCTGTAATTTGAAATTGAATTTGAAAAACAACCGAATTGTTTAAGTTCGTGCTTTTTAAAACTGTGTTTACTGTGTTTTTAATTACAATTGAAATAGGTTGTTAATCATTCAGAGGCACACTGCAAATAATTTCTCATACCCGCAAACACCGAGGCTACGTTAGTCTTCAATCCCGACCCGGGCCTGCACGCTCGGCAGCCAATCCCGGTGTGTGGAGGGCAGGGCTGAGGCAGGACATACTGGGAAGCGAGCGGTTAGCGCTCTAGACTCTGGGACTTCCTGGGCTATTTAGCCCCTCGTCGGCTCCAGCGCGCAGCGTTGGCGCGCAGGGTGGCGCCTACTCCTGCGCCTAAGACGAGCCGAAGACCAGCCCGTCTGCGCCCGTCCGCGACAGGACGGCTACAGGATGGGGCCATGGGGCAGGAGATTATGGCGCGGCCATTACAAGTCCAGGGAATCGTCTACAACACGAAGAACATACACTTCGCAGGTATTGCTAGAGATACGCACAGATATTTCAAATGCCTGTGACATTGGTATTGATACCCCCGTAGAAGGCCCTTTTGCCTGCCACAGATGCCATATGCAGTTTGACCTCGATACGAAGCAGAGTAGGCAATTACAGGTAGCTGATGTAATACCAGCCAGAAGACAAGAAACTGCTCCTACTAATATCTTAGGAGATAACTCCATTACGTGGAGCAAAAACATACTCTGTAATATCCGATCATTAGTGAAGCACTCCACCCAGGTCTGGGATCTCATATTGACTGAGGAACCAGACCTCTGCTTTTTAACAGAAACATGGCTTAAGCCCCATTTGGTTCCAGCGATCACACTTAGTGTCCCATTAGGATACAAGATTGCTAGGGTCGACCGCTCAAATAAAACTGGAGGGGGGGTTGCCATTGTTTACAAGGAGGAACTGAATTTAACTATCCTTGAGGAAATTAGCAATCCTCAAATGGAATTACTCATTTTTAAACTTAGTCCTAATCCCAGAGAACAAAGGAAGGGTGCGCTGTTGCATAGACCACCAGGCCCGATTGGGAACTTTCCAGTCGTGTTAATAGAGGCTTTAGCACCATTTGTGCAAGGACTTCCTCCTGGTAGGGGACTTCAATGTCCACAGTGAGTTAGAAAACTGCAAGGAGGCAAGAACTCTTTTAATGGACCTAGACTCCCTAGGACTGAAAAAGATCAATGACGGTCCTACTCATGAGGCAGGCCATACTCTGGACTTGGTAATGTCCAACTCTCCTTTAATTAAATGCATGCCCCCTACTCAGGTAGAATGGACAGATCATTTCATCTTAAAGTTCGATACTGCCATTAATAATAAGCTTCAAAAGCAGAGTATTCTGGCCACTAAAAGGAGACCCTGGCATAAATTAACGGTGGAAGCCTTTAGAGACCAGTACAAAGCTCCCCTGTATGAACACACCACAGGAGATATAACAACAGAGTTGTACAGGTTTGAGGAGGCAGTAAGGGATGCAATAAATACTACTATCCCTCAGAAAGTCTATAAACCCCGCCCAGCTAAAAAGCAAGAAATCTGGTTTTCTGAAGAGTTAAGATCTTTGAAACAAAATACTAGAAAACTGGAAAAATTATGGAGACAGTCTAGGAGGCTGGAAGATAAAGTACTCCACAGATCCTCTCTCAAGTTGTACCATAAAGCCATCAGGACTGCTCGGAAAAATCATATTGCAGCACAACTAATAGAGGCAGGGAAAGATTCTAGAGTTTTGTATAACATCCTACAAACCTTTACTAGACCAGCAGCCTGCGAGACTGTAGAGGTAGCCACTCAAGAGCTGTGTAATGAGATCTCTGCCTTCTTTATGAAGAAGATAGAGGCTATCCATGAGAGGATAGTGGCCTCAAAGACGGCTGAGGGAATGAATAATAACAACAGATCCCAGTCGGGTGTACAATCAGGACCACTTACCCAATGCCTCTCCAGCTTTCCTCCTATCTCCTTAGAGGAGGTAAACTCATTGGTTGCACAAATCAAGAGTGGCAGTCCTCATGATAGTATCCCTGTCCGTATCTTGCCTAAGCTGGTAGAAGTTCTTGGACCAGAAATCCAGAACTTGGTTAATCTTTCCCTCTGTACAGGGCAGGTCCCCATGGACTGGAAGAGGGCGCTAGTAAGACCACTGAGGAAAAACACTGCCATTCCCTGGACGGTGTTGGCGAACCTAAGGCCTATTTCTCTTCTTCCCTATCTGGGGAAAATTATAGAGAAATATGTAAATCGCCATTTATCCAGCTACACTGAGCTAGTAGGCGGTCTGGATCCATCCCAGTCGGGCTTTAGACCAAGACACAGCACTGAGACCACCTTGCTGTCAGTCGCAGACGATCTACGCATGTTCCAGGATAAAGGTCATTCTGTTATCCTGGTTCTGCTGGATCTGTCTGCGGCGTTTGACACCGTGTCATATGACATCATGACCACCAGGCTAGTTAACATCGGCCTGGAAGGCAAGGCGCTGTCATGGCTGAGGAGTTTCCTGACAGGTCGCACCTAAAGGGTTACTCTGGGGGCTTACCGGTCAGAGGAGTTGGAGATCTCTAAGGGGGTGCCACAGGGCTCTTGTCTGAGCCCTACTCTTTTTAACATCTATGTGGCCCCCCTAGCTAACATCATGAGATCTCATGGATTTATTCCTGTGTCATATGCAGATGACACCCAACTCCTCTTTCCTTTTGAAACCCTTACGGTGGAGGTCAGGAACTCCTTTGCTCAGGGGATGAAGGCGGTGGCACACTGGATGGCATCCAACTTCCTGCAGTGCAATGTTGCAAAGACGGAGGTGATGCTGTTCGGTGAGGCCAAACTTCTGTGGACTCCAGACTGGTGGCCTCAAGATCTTGGCCCGGCTCCAGAGCCTAAGCAGGTAGTGAAAAACCTTGGCGTCCGACTAGATCAGGAGCTTTCCTTAAAACATCATGGTAATCAAGTGGTGGGCTCCTGCTTTCATATCATCGGGATGCTACGAAAGGTATTTCCCCTACTACCAGACTCTACTAGGAGAACTTTGGTGCAGGCCCTAGTATTGAGTCGCTTGGACTACTGCAATGGATTGCTGCTGTCAACAAATGAAGCAGTAATCTCCAGGCTCCAGGTGGTCCAGAATACCGCTGCCCGTCTGGTTTTGAACCAGCCCTCTCGCACCCCCTCTAAACCCCTTCTGAAAAAGCTGCACTGGCTGTCCATCAAACAGAGGGTGAAGTTTAAGATCTGCTGTATAATGCATAAGTGTCTACAGGGGAAGGGCCCAGCATATCTGACTAATAAATTCTCCCGGTATATACCGACACGCTTCTTGAGATCCAGTGAGCAGGCCTTGCTACAGGTCCCAAGATTTAAAAAAGCAAGACAAGGGGGAAGAGCTCTCGCTGTTGCTGGTCCAACCTTGTGGAACAGCCTCCCACTGTTTTTGAGACTGTGCAGGGACCACTTTCCTTTTAGGAAACAATTGAAAACCTTCCTTTTTCAAATTTGATCCATACCTATGGCCAAGCTCCGCTAGTTGTTTTCTTAGCTGCCAAAGGCGCGGAGATACTCCTTTGGGAGGTGATCCTAGCGCGGTATAAACATGCAAATAAATAAATAAATAAATAAATTGCTTAGGAAACCATTAATGGCTTCATATTCGTCTACTAGTCCCTTGTGAAGTACTGGGTTTTTCAGAACCGGTCCTGAACCGGTAACCCAGCGGTGCCAGGGACAACACCCTAAGACTTCGGGTCCTTCCTGTTTCAGACTACAGAAACACAGAGTCTTCTAGGTGAAGTCAAAGATCGAATTTATTGGCTGCAACCAAGTAACAGGTATCCTAGAAGTACAACACGGTGTATATTCTCATGAGACTGCTCAATCTTACAAAGCCAGCCTTCTCTTTTTATACAAAATATTACGCTTTAGGCAAACATTCTTAAGTTTACAGTTGACCATTCACATATTTTCACTACAAAGAAAAAGCAGAGTCATGATGACAAGCCCATATTTCAGTTTGTCCAGCCCACAACAAATTACCCGGCAAGGCCCAACACTTTCATCAGATATCGACGGACCCCCAATAAAAATGGGCACCTCCTCCTCGTAAAGCAGGTCATAAAGTAGGAAACAGGGACAGGTGTGTGCAAGATTAGGCGTGGTTCGTGTGCGATGAAAGGTTTATGGCATGTTGTGCCTTGATACTATCTTGTTCGGCCACTGGGAGAGGAACTGACCGAACAGGTTTGGCCTTGGGCAGTGGAGTCAGCTTGCCCAGGTCGCAGAGAAGTCAGGAAAGGTGTACGTGTCCTTCAGGACCGTGTTTGGCCTTAATCATTGGCCTATGTGAGGGCAACTCACAAAATGGCTGCCGTACACAAAATGGAACCCGAGGGTTCAGGACGAAAACTACGATTTCAAGGTGAAATCGTCACTCGAATATGATGAAAATGCTTGTGCATAGTGTACTAGCCATTTTCGGTCTTCTGATATCAAAATCGTCATGGTACGATGATGTTTATAACACGGGTCCAGAATTTTCAGTACTATAGACCCTCCTTTTGCCCTTACATAGGCAATAACCTATACTCATGCTAATCTGAGTCCAGGTCTATATTCCTAAAGTCATTGAGATGTTGCTGTAGCATCATCCTATTGCTTAGCTCGTCCCTCGATACAGGTTTCCTTACACACGATGTAGCACAAAGGCCACATACTGCAGGAGCACACTGTACGCACAGACAGAACAGGAAAAGGATGGCTAAGATCACCCCAACGACCATCAGAATTTTCCATCCCCAGGCGGATATTAGTTCCCAGAACCATCCCATCAATGACCAATCTCCTTTATCCACATGAATAGATTCAGAGATCTTATGCAGTTTGGAGATGGCCTGGTACACTGTTGGAGCGTTATCTGGAATGAAAACACAGCAACTCGATTGGATCACTCTACATACCCCACCTCGATCTGCAAGTATGACGTCTAACGCGACCCTGTTCTGAAGGGTCATAAGACGATCCGACTGGAGCTCAGCAGTCAAGTTATTAAGGGCACCGGAAGTTTCAACTACGGTGGACTCAACCACCCTTGTCAATTGCCTAAAGTTCCTGCTGTTAACCATGGGTCCCCAGAACGGCAGAAAACCTTTTACGAAGTCTCCAAATTCTTGTCCGGCAGTGTCTTCTTTACTGAAGACACCTCTAACTATCCTTGTCTTATGGTAATCTGCCGCAGCTGTGTAGGTGGGAGGCAACAGGAACGAAACAAAGCATGTGCCCGAAAAGTCCGGGGGCAACCATGTATAGGCTCTATCATGGCAGATAAAATAGGTACCCTTAGCTGCTAAGAACGAAGGGGAAGTCCGGGACGCAAAAACATATGTCTCAGTGCAGATGCTTTTCCCTAACTGAGCTCTGGGATTCTTGCCAGTACCTTGCAGACATAGGTGACCCTGATGGGGTACAATCCAAATCGGGGAAGATCTCTTAGCTTGCTGTTTCTCACTCAGAGTAACTCCATATCCGGTCACGTTCCATCTTATGTATACTAGTGTCTCATCTCTCGGGATAGTCTCATAGGAAATATCTTCCTTAATCATGTCTACTATACCCTTAACTAGAGCACTATTCTTAGGATTATCTGTCACAGAACGTAGGGGGTAGGTCTCATGTGCGTAAATGAACATTGTTCTGTATGCCCACACAGAACCATTATGGCTGAAAGGCAGGACCAGATAAGGGATACCTTTATCCGTTGTGTGAGGCATAAGACCACACACCCAACAGTTAGTCGTGTTCATTACTAGTTGGTGTTGGTGCAAAAGCTGAACAAAGGAGTTATTAATGAACTCTAATCTCCTAGCGGATTCATGTTCAGGAAGAGGTTGAAAAGAATGTGAGGAAACAGTAGAAGGAGGAGGTATAGACGGTGTAGTGGGTGTGAATGTCACTTAAAAAGAGAATAAAACATATCCTATTAAAAACGTCATTACACTGAACAACATAAAAATGCATATTATCAAAAAGCATTTTGTGGTCATCATTTTACATATTCTGGCTTTAAAGTTCGTTTTCTTGGCAGTTCTCTCCATCTTGAAAAACTCCATCCTCTCTAAAATGCTGCTCGCGATGGTAGGGTGTTCTATGCTAAGGAATGCTTCTGTCAGTCCAGGGCAACTCCCTTAGACCAACCAGAACTGTCGACCTAACGTCTTCAGCTGCACCCCAAAGACTTGGGCAACCGCGACCCTACAGCGGAACCCGAATGGTGGTTCGAAAAACAAAAATAAAAAAGTTTCTCAGATGAGAGAGCTGCACTTTCGAAAAATAGCAAAGAAAAGGAATATTTTTTATTTGTCCATAGTTCTCGGCCTCAGATTACAGCGTTGTTTCCGGGATACTGTCTGGTCTTGGAACAGGAGTTCAGGCTCTGTAGTGTTCAATCGAATTGATGGTGGCACAGCTTCCTGCAAAAGATTATCACTTTCTTTTTCAGAAATTGTTCCTTTTATACGTGCATCACTGAAAGGCAGAAATCGAGGCACAGTCTCAGTCTCAGAGTCAGCAACACCCTCTTGGACCCACCGGTCGTACGGTAGAGGCAAAGGCACCCTCTTGCAGTGTACGCCGTGGATCCAGTTCTTTTTGCCTTCCACTTGCACGGCGGATCTCGTTGATAGCAGGACTAGGTGGGGGCCGGTCCAGCGGGGCTGATTATTCTTTGTCCGCTGGAAAATTTTCACCAAAATCCACGAACCAGGATTGATAGAGTGGCCTGGATCTTCAGATACCTGAGACAGAGAATTGTGAACCTGTTGGTGTAAAACACGCAATTTAGCCGTCAATTCATACAAATAGTAAAGCAGTACAGGCTGTTCGATCTCACTGAATTTTGTCGGCCTTGGCACTCCCCATATGTTGGCCGGGCGGCCGAACACGATTTCATACGGACTAAGTCCCACTCGCGAATGCACAGTCATTCTCGTTGATAGAAGTGCCAAAGGCAGAGCGTCAGGCCATTTAAGACCAGAGGTTGCTTGAATCTTGGCCAATTTTAGTTTTTATGTGCCATTGTAGCACTCTACTAGTCCAGCTGATTGGGGGTGATTTGCAGCGTGGAATTTCTGTTGGATGCCTAGCCCTTCACATACTTTTTTCATCACTCGACCCACAAATTCACTCCCATTTTCACTCCAGACCATTCTCTGCATTCCAAATCTAGGGAAGAACTCTTTCACAAAGGCTTTAGCTGTGGATAAGGCAGTGTTGTCTTTTAGGGGGTACACTTCAACCCATCTTGAAAAGGCACAAACAACAACGAGTATGTATTTCAAATTGTTGCACCTTTTCATGTGGATGAAATCTAGCTGCAAAACCTCGAACAGATACGTTGGAGGCGCAAAATGACCAGCTGGAGTTGGGGTTCCCCTACCAGGATTGTACTTCAGACACACCATGCAATTCTTGACCACATTCTCTGCACATTTAGGAATTCCAGCAATTTGCCATACCGGAGCCAAAAACTTACAAATCCCTTTCACACTGATGTGAGCCATTCCATGGGCCATCGTAACCACTGCAAGCACACACGCATCGGGTAACAACCATCTATGATGCTCTGACAATTCAACCCAACTACCATTTACATCCAATTTACCCGTACTTTCTCTCCACACACTCAATTCTTTCTCTGTAGCCTCAGCTTGGATAGACTTCACACTCTCTATCGTGTCTTCACACATTGCAACGTCACCAATCCATCTTGCAGGGCCCGCAACATACATTCAACTCATCACATCCCTTGCAGTTTCTTTTGTGACTTCGTCAGCAAACGCATTTCCACGACCAACATCATCAGTCACCTTCTTGTGTGCACTGCATTTTACAATCGCAACTTGCAACGGCAAAGTCAATGACTCAAGAAGCTCATTCACCAACTGACCATGCTGAATCTTAGCTCCATGCGAAGTCAGGAACCCACGTTCTTTCCACAATCGTCAAAAACTGTGAGCCACAACAAATGTATACTGGCTGTCGGTATATATGGTCACTTTCATTCCTTTCGTCAACACACACGCTCATGTAAGTGCAATCAACTCTGCTGCTTGAGCTGAATTATGTGGGATACGTGCAGCTTCAACAATCATATGCAAAGTCGTAACAGCATATGCCGCAGTCGTATCTCCATTCGGAAGCTTGAAGCATGAACCATCCACCCATAAGGTACCATCACACTTTGAAAGAGGAGTGTCACTAAGATCTATTCTCCCTTTTGTTTCTTCTTCTGTTCTGAGAAAACAATCATGCTGTTCAGAAGCATCTAACTCTGCTACATTCGGCAACAACGTAGCTGGATTAAGCGTGTTGCATCTTTTTATGTGTACATGACTCGCTAACAGTGTCAACTCATAACCTGACAATCGAGCACTAGTTAAGTGCTGTGTCTTGGTCCTGTTTAACAACGTGTCTACTGCATGTGGAACCATCACAATCAATGTATTATTCATCACTAAACCAGCAGACTGTCGAATAGAAACAGCTGCTGCTGCTGTGGCTCTTAAGTAACTCGGCAATGCTTTAGCTACCGGGTCCAAAGTCGACGAAAAGTACGCGCATGGACGTTGCTTGTCTCCGAACAACTGTGTCAACACTGATAATGCACAACCTTCTTTCTCATGGACATACAATGTAAAGGGCTTACTGTAGTCGGGGGTACCTAACTCAGGAGCCGAACATAATGCATTGCGCAATTCGGAAAAACTTTTCTGACACTCTTCAGACCATGGAAGGGGATTCGGTGTATCTTTACAGGTTAATGCCACCAAAGGTTTGGCCATCAAAGAAAAGTTCGGTATCCATTGTCTGCAATATGATGTAATACCTAGAAAAGCACGCACTTCTCTCTGTGTCCTTGGCACATTTAATTTCGCTATTGCCTGAATTCTTTCTGGGGTCAGTTTCCTTCCCTCCTTCGATAAGAGATGATCTAAGTAGGTCACTTCTGGTCGACAATATTGCAATTTGGAAAGAGACACTTTGTGGTGTAACTCAGACAAATGACGCAACAATGACAACGTAGCTTCTTTACAAATTTCCTCAGTATCTGCAGCAACAAGCAAATCATCGACGTACTGAATAAGGGTAGCGCCATCAGGTAAAACAATTGTGTCAAGCTGTGATTTTAAAGCCTGACTATATATCGATGGGCTTTCACAGTAGCCCTGGGGAGCGCGTTTGAAGCGGAAGCTTCGACCTCCTAAACTGAAGCCGAAAATATCCCTACTCTCCTCGGCAATCGGGATGCTGAAGAAAGCATTCTTCAAGTCAATCACCGAGAACCAAGTCGCGGAAGCTGGAATCATAGTTAATAGGGCAGTGATATCAGGAACAACTGGAAATTTTGGCACAACTATTTTATTGACCTCTCTAAGATCAATCACGAATCTGTAAACAGGTGGCTGAGAAGGATCAGTGCGCTTCAAATCAGGCAGAACAAGACTATTGCAAACGTTACCTCTTGTCTCTTCGTCTACATCTTTTTCAATCAAATCATAAATGATCGCTAGCAACGCTTTTTCACCTTCACTAGAAATCTTGTATTGGGGAATGCATGGCATTTTAACATTGGCTTTCAATGTCACAACATATGGCGGTATCTCCAAAAGACCCACATCATTAGGACCAGTAGCCCAAAGGATATCAGGAAGAAATGACAATTCTGTCGGAAGTTTGTCCTTCGACAAATACATTGGAGAGATCACTTTCTTACCCAATGTAAGTTGTACTCCCGAAGGAGAACAATACAAGGTCGCATACAATCTTTTCAACAAGTCCAGTCCTAACAAGTTTTCACAACAACCTGTCATTAAAATAAGGGGTGCTTCGAATTCGCAAGGTCCAACAGAAAGGGACATAGGACTAGAAACTGGGTTCCTAACCGGGGTGCCAGAAAAACCTACTGAAACATTCGTTTCGCCAGACAAAGGTGCGCCAGGGAGTTTAGAGTGCATAATAGAACTCTTTGTAGCACCAGTATCCAACAGAAAAGGCTCTGACACACCTGATGTAATCACCTCAACATAAGGTCCACTCTGATCTACTGGAACTGAAACAACTCCCTCTCTTTGTCTATGGCTGTCCTAGCAATCATTACCTTCCATATGTTCATCTTCTGCATAGTAGTCATCAGCATAGTACTGAGCTGTCCTACCAGACGCATTATTCTGCTAATCAAACCTATTCATTGAATTTTGAGGCGGAAAGGAACGTGCGCTCTGGGGGAAATTTCCACGTCCTCTACCTCTAGGTGCTTGTGAAATACCTCGACCTCTTGCGCTGGAAACACCATTCATGTGCTGTAACAAAGCAGGACAGCTACTTTTAAAATGGCCCTCCTCTCTACAATATGCACACTGATTAGGGCCTACAGGAAAACGTTGTTGAGGATATTCGGTCCTTTGCATGTCTCTCTGAAACTGCTGAGGCTGCTGATAGTTACTCTGACCACCACGAGGCGGGTACGCCTGCTGTAAAAGAACCTTTGTTTTTAACTCTTTCGTTTTCTTGTCTGCTCTATCTTTCTCATCTTTATCTCTATTTTCATAGTACTGTGAAGTAGCCAATATCTGTGCTGAAGAGGAAACGGCCCAAGAACTCTCTGAATCTTTTCATTTCTTACACAACTCGGGAAGAAAATTGTGCACGAACTTGTCAACGAACAACCGTTGACCACCTTCTGTACTCATATCGTGACCACTGTGGTCGACAAACGTTTCTTCGAACCTGGTGAAGAAATCAGACACCGTTTCATCTTTCTCCTGCTTACACGCAGACAACTTATCCCAATTCACTCGCATCGTAGGCATTAAAGTCTTCATGTAATTAATGATCCTACCAGGGAGGTCTGCTACTAAAGGCTCAGGTTTAGCACCACCAACTTGTCGGTCATTTGCAGCACTAATATTAGCCCATGAGTCTCCTAACTCTTGATCATGATCTGCATGACGAATCTTTCCCCATAAAGGCTGTGGAACAACATTTCCAAACAACATGTCTATGTCGGCTAAATTCATAATACATGAGCCTGCAGTCTGTGACAATTCCTTGTAATACCCTGCAGGATTTTTACGGGGATCAGGTAAAGTCTGCTTAAGGGCCAATACTTCAGCTCGCTTCCAAGGAACATGTACCCAAACACGCTGAAAGTGTGCTGGTACAGCATCAATATTACGACCCACATCAGCCTGCACTGCTTCCTTCCATACCGGAGGAACTTCTCTCATTGGGTATTGTCTTACCTTCTTTTTAACAGAGGAATCAGACTCGAATAACAACCGAGAAACACCTTCACTCCTCAACGACAACAATGTCGCAACTGCTTTCTTAACATCTGAACCCACAATTGCGCCTTTCCCAAACTCGAACCGTATATGACACAACTCAGGCGGATTGGGCTCCAAATCATTCTCCTCTAAATCCTCACTCAGGAAAGTACACATTTTCTCAAAAACGTATCTCTGTGTCGGTGCTTCCCACTGATGGAAGACATCCATAACAGACTCTAGCTCATATCTTATCGGGTCGGTAACCCATTTGTGTGCCAAATAATTCAATGTTTCTTTCTCCCTAGAATCAGACAGTTGGCTACGTAACTGTTTATGTTCTGAGACAGGAGTCGGACTCGTCGCTCCAAAGAGAGGATATAGAAGGCTAGCAACAGTGCTAGTCATTCTCTGGCGAACAGAAGGAGGAGTCGATGAAAGGACAGGCGGAAAAGCAGGGTGAGGCAAGGCAGACGCAGAGGCAGTGTCAGGCGGAATACAGGAGTGGTAGTCGATATAGTAGTCAAAGTTGTAGGAAGTAAAGGCAGAGCAGATATCAAAGTCGGTGGCCCTTGAGGAGGCTGCACCGGAAGAGTAGGAGCCAACTGAAGAGCAGCCGGTGGTTGTGGAGGAGCAGGAGGCAATACAACCAAAGGTTGAGCGGCTAAAGGCTGCGGAGGTGCCGTAGCATTCTGCGCATAAGGGGGTGGCGAACTCAATAAATGCGACATTAGGGGGTATTTTTCAAGGTCTTTTGTTGCATCTTGCTGAAGAGGCGGCAAAACTGGATAGCATTTATCTATTACCATTTTACGTTGCCTGTGCAACTGCTCAGTCATCTGTTCCTCTTCGTTATCTTTAAACTGCATAGCAGCTTGCATTATCGAGATACCCCTATCTCTCTTATTTTTCTTCTCTAATTTAATTTCTTTCTGTTTGCCTTCCTTACGCCATAGGCGGAAAGAGTCAAACATCGCCGGCCGGGCTTTCTTCTTGAAAAGTTTAACTTCTAGATTATCTAGTATTTCCGTGTCAAAGCTACCATATTGGGGCCATTTTAAAACACCATCCTTTCTGGTGTATCTGATCCACACTTCATTATATGTGATGGGGCCTACTCCATGTTTCACATAAAGTTCATAAGTTGGAGTTCCAATCGGAGGAACCGGACACGAGTCCTCCAATCGGGAGTCCCTGTTACAACCAAGACAAAACAAATTTCCAAGTCTGCTAAGACCAGGCATCTATGCTCTCTAGTCTAGCTTCAAACTTCAAAGAATTATCGAATACGATATTCTCGTGAATACACGAATCCTTCGACTTTGGTACTTGCAAGTTCCAAATCAAAGATCCCAAGGGGATACCCAAACTAAGAACCAACTAAGGACTGGGAGACGCTCCACTTATACTTAACTGAGGTATCGATGACATCACCAGAAGACTCGTCTATCGTTTCGCTCTACCAAACATCAAGGGTCCAAAACAGGGCGATAGTCAGGGCAGCAGTCCTTCGTAGCCGTCGGGAAGCAGGGAACCTCGCAGCAAAGACTTTCGGACCACGTCGACATGCAGGGGTCGATGAAGTGGCGCCCTTCCTCCAGGATTTTCACACGAAGCTCCTCACAAACCTCTGGCTTGGACCGGTACCGCTGATATCGCCCCACGTTGGGCGCCAGCTGAAGTACTGGGTTTTTCAGAACCGGTACTGAACCGGTAACCCAGCGGTGCCAGGGACAACACCCTAAGACTTCGGGTCCTTCCTGTTTCAGACTACAGAAACACAGAGTCTTCTAGGTGAAGTCAAAGATCGAATTTATTGGCTGCAACCAAGTAACAGGTATCCTAGAAGTACAACACGGTGTATATTCTCATGAGACTGCTCAATCTTACAAAGCCAGCCTTCTCTTTTTATACAAAATATTACGCTTTAGGCAAACATTCTTAAGTTTACAGTTGACCATTCACATATTTTCACTACAAAGAAAAAGCTGAGTCATGATGACAAGCCCATATTTCAGTTTGTCCAGCCCACAACAAATTACCCGGCAAGGCCCAACACTTTCATCAGATATCGACGGACCCCCAATAAAAATGGGCACCTCCTCCTCGTAAAGCAGGTCATAAAGTAGGAAACAGGGACAGGTGTGTGCAAGATTAGGCGTGGTTCGTGTGCGAATAAAGGTTTATGGCATGTTGTGCCTTGATACTATCTCGTTCGGCCACTGGGAGAGGAACTGACCGAACAGGTTTGGCCTTGGGCAGTGGAGTCAGCTTGCCCAGGTCACAGAGAAGTCAGGAAAGGTGTACGTGTCGTTCAGGACCGTGTTTGGCCTTAATCATTGGCCTATGTGAGGGCAACTCACAAAATGGCTGCCGTACACAAAATGGAACCCGAGGGTTCAGGACGAAAACTACGATTTCAAGGTGAAATCGTCACTCGAATATGACGAAAATGCTTGTGCATAGTGTACTAGCCATTTTCGGTCTTCTGATATCAAAATCGTCATGGTACGATGATGTTTATAACACGGGTCCAGAATTTTCAGTACCACACTTGATGGCAACAGCTATATTTCCGGCAGTCATGAGTTGTGATAGGTATTTGCTTCTGCTTCGGATGATGCATTTTGTTGACAATAGTTCTGCTTTGGCACGAGATCACCCTGATTGTGACCGTCTTTTCAAGATTCGGCCTGTCATTGATCATTTCGTTGATCGATTTCCTGAGATCTTTTTCCTGGGAAAGAAATTGCAGTGGATGAGTCTTTGCTGTTGTTCAAGGGCCGCTTGGTATTTCGGCAATACATTCCTAGTAAGAGGGCACGCTATGGAATTAAGCTTTATATGCTGTGTGACAGTCTGACTGGATATGTCTCTAATTTCAGGGTGTACACCGGTAAGGAATCCAGGATTAACCCCCCTGGTTGTCCGTCGACTTTTGGAATGACTGAGAAAATTGTGTGGGAACTTGGTCGTGGATTTTTCAAACAAAGGCCATCATTTATATGTAGATAACTTCTACACTGGTGTGCGGTTGTTCAGGGAATTGGCCAAAGTGGACACTGTTACTTGTGGCACAATCCGCTCAAACCGTAAAGGTTTCCCAAAAGAGCTTGTTTGTCAAAAGCTTGCTCGGGGACAGTGCAGTGAATTGCGTTGTGAGGAGCTTCTAGCTGTGAAGTTTTCAGACAGGAGAGATGTCTACATGTTGACTTCCATACATGATGAAAGCACTGAACCGGTGACAGTTTGGGGTCAGGTTACAGAAGCGCGCAAACCTGTGTGCATAATGGACTATAATAGGCAAATGGGTGGTGTTGACAGAGTAGATCAGAGGTTGGAACTGTATGCTGCTCTTCGTAAGGCTTACATTTGGTACAAGAAGTTGGCTATCCATCTTTTCCACTTGGCAACCTTTAATGCTTTTGTTGTGTTCCAGAAATCTTGTCCCCAGTCAACGATGACTTTTGTAAAGTTTCTGGAGTCTGTAATAGGCAGCCTTGTTTTAGTGGAACAGGCAAGTGTTCCTAGAGTTGGAGTGGTGGAGGATGTTGCCAGATTGAAAGATGGCCACTTTCCTGATCAAATTCCTCCTACAACCTCAAAATACTTTCCCAGTCGGAGATGTAGAGTCAGTTGGCTAAGAGGTTTGCGGAAGAAGGTTTGTATGTACTGCCCCGACTGCCCTTCAAACCCTGGCCTGTGTGTACCTCCTTGTTTTAGATTGTACCACATGCAAAAGTGTTAAAGTGAACTGGTTGGTCTTTAATCTTTAAAACTTATTGTTCATTTTCAAAGTTGGCATTTGTGTAGTGATTTTAGATTTAGTTGTTGTGTTAGTAGATTTGTATCAATTTGTAATTTGTTTATTTAAAAAAAAACTAAAGTATGATGTTGGTTTGCGTGTAGTGTCCATTGTCTGACGGTGTGCATGGTTTGGCGCTTGGCTGGCGGTGTCTGTGGACTGGTGCTTGGCTGACGGTGTGCGTGGTCTGTTGTTTGGTAGGCAGTGTGCGTGGTCTTGCGCTTGCCTGGTGGTGTGTTGGGATTGGTGCTTGGCTGGTGGTGTGCCTTGGGCTGGAGCTTGGCTGGCGGTGTGTGTGGAGTGGCGCTTGCCTGGTGGTGTGTGTGGACTGGTGTTTGGCTGGTGGTGTGTGTCGTCTGGTGTTTGGTTGGCGGTGTGCATGGTCTTGCACTTGCCTGTTGGTGTGTTTGGATTGGTGCTTGGCTGGTGGTGTGCCTGGACTGGTGCTTGGCTGGCTGTGTGTGTGGAGTGGTGCTGTCCTGGTGGTGTGTGTGGACTGGTGCTTGCCTGGCGGTGTGCGTGGTCTGGTGTTAGGTTGGCGGTGTGCGTGCTCTTGCGCTTGCCTGGTGTTGTGTTTGGATTGGTGCTTGGCTGGTGGTGTGCCTGGACTGGTGCTTGGCTGGCGGTGTCTGTGGACTGGTGCTTTCCTGGCGGTGTGTGTGTGGACTGGCACTTGGCTGGCGGTGTGCGTCGTCTGGTGCTTGACTGGCGGTGTGTGTGGTCTGGTGCTTGGCTGGTGGTGTGCGTGGACTGGTGCTTTGCTGGCAGTGTGTGGGAAGTGACTTAATGCTGGTTACTACACACAGTGCTAGTTGAGCGCCACTCCATGTAATCCATGAGTTTGTGTTGTTGCTGTGTCAGGAATGTGGGCGTGTGAAATAATAATAATAATAATACTGGATTTTGTAAAGCGCAACAGCTACCTCTCGAGGAGGTGTCCCGGCGCTAGTAGAACACAGAAGACCCGGGGCAAATGAAGGAAAAGCTAACGGGGTTGGATAAAGAGCCAAGTTTTCAGCAATGTCTTAAAACAGGGTTCAGAAGGAGCCCGTTGAATTTCTTGTGGCAGGGTATTCCACAGAGCGGCGACGTTAGCCGAGAAGGTCCGACCGCCTAGTCGAGCCTTTTTCGTGCGTGGGACTGCCAATTGAACACGGCAATTGGACCGCAATGCACGGGTTTGGGAGTATCTGGGGAGGCGGTTTTTCAAGTATTCTGGACAGGAGCCATGCAGAGATCTAAACGCCAATGTCAATGCTTTAAACTTTATTCTGCTGGCAACTGGCAGCCAGTGCAGGGATCGAAGATGCGGAGAGATTGACTGCTTGAGTGGGGTGCGCAGTAACAGTCTCGCAGCCGCATTTTGAACTACCTGAAGCTTTTGTGTCAGGTATTTTGGTAAGCCTAGGTAGAGTCCGTTGGCATAATCCAGCCTTGAGGTAACAGTAGCGTGGATAACCGTTTTTCGGCAGCTCTCTGGAAGGAGTGTGAGGATTTTTCGGAGATTTCTCAGTTTACTCATGCAACAGCCGGCAACTTGTTGGATATGGGAGGTAAAGGACATGCTATCATCCCATCTCACTCCGAGATTTTTTGCCGTGTGTCTAGGTGAGGGGGCAGGGCCCATCTCCATCGGCCACCAAAGTTCTGACGCGGGAAGGGGACCCTTGCCAAAAAAGATAACTTCGGTTTTATTGGCATTGAGTCTTAATTTGTTTGCATTCATCCAATGCGCTACATCTTGGAGACAGCCTTTGAAGTTTGAAAAGGACTCTTGCGTGATCTCGGAATACGGAAATACCAACTGGGTGTCGTCGGCATACGAAATTGCCTTGACACCCCAGTTGGCAATTAGCGTAAAGAAAGGAGCAAGGTAGACGTTGAACAAAAGGGGACTTAGGGCCGACCCTTGCGGAACTCCACAGCCAAGGGTCTTGGGTGCCGAAGAGATCGTCCCAAGTGCCACCTTCTGAGTTCTCTGGGATAGATAAGAATGTATCCAACCCAGCGCCTTATCCTGAATCCCTATCTCGGCCAGCCGGCTGAGAAGTCTGGCGTGGTCCACCGTATCGAAGGCGGCCGATAGATCCAGGAGTACCAGCATTGCTGAGTTCCCTGCATCCATCGACCACCTTACTGACTCGGCTACCTCAATAAGCGCTGTTTCCGTGCTAAAGCCGGGGCAGAAGTCAGACTGTGTTTCATGTAGGATTTTATTTACTTCTACAAATTTGCTCAGTTGGCGCTGTATGACTTTCTCCAACATTTTTCCCGGGGCAGCTAAAAGGGATATAGGGCGGAGATTAGTGAGATCTTCTGGATCCCCATTAGGCTTTTTCTTTAAGGGCAGGAGGGTAGCATGTTTCCATACATCCGGAAATATGCCCGAAGCAGTGGAGGAGTTCCAGATATGTTGGAGTACAGGGGCTACGAAATCGGCTATAGAGCTCCATAATTTTGCAGGGCAAGGGTCGTCGGGTGAACCAGATTTGCATCGGACGAGTTCTTGCCTTACTTCACTCAGGGAGATATTCAGGAACTGGGTGAAAGTCTCACCTCGCTCGCCATTACTCGCGAGGTCCTGTTTCACTGTTTTTATCACTGGTCCAAAAGAGTCATAGACCTTTTTAATTTTTTGGTCGAAGAACTCGGAAATTTGCTCACATAGCATAACTGTTGGAGCAACCTCCCTCTCAATGCACTTTGGTTTAAAAAACGACTGTACTACTTTGAAAATCTGTTTATCAGACTGTTCTGCCTGTAGAATCAAGTCTGCGTAAAAGCGTTTTTTTCTTTTTCTAATAGCTTTCCGTAGATTTTTAGAGGCTTCCTTATACCTAGTTCTTTCCTCCAGGCCATAACTTACTCTCCAGAGTCTCTCCAGCTTTTTACAAGCAGCTTTCTCTTTTCTTAGTTCCTGCGAGAACCAGGGTGCTGAGGGAGAGTCTCTTTTTGATAGCGCTCGGAAGGCTGGCGCAATGACGGAGACCATTTTTCCAACCCACTCGTTGAGGAGTTGAGCATCACTATTGGCATTGTTTGTCAGAGATGGGGTGGTTTGTGCCAAGACAGGGCCCATAGTCTCGGGGGTCAGCTTTTTCCATTGCCTTTTTAAGAAGTAGCATTTGCTGGACGCAGAAATATCATGCGCCAAGTTCAGTGTAAATGGGACAAGTGAGTGGTCTGACCAAGTCAGGGGAAGAGGTACCTCGGGCAGCACATTTTTGATGTTAGAGAAGATGAGATCAATAATATGGCCCCCCGTATGTGTAGGGCCCTTATTGATCAGTCTAAGACTGGCCGTGCTTAAAGTAGTTCTAAGTTGCTCTGCCATGGTACAGTTGGGTTTATCCATATGGATGTTGAAATCACCCGCCACAATGAAATGGGGGTGGAGGAGCGAGCTCTGAACAATCGTATCCAGTAGGGTGATTAGGTTGGAATCTACGCCGCCCGGAGGGCGATATATCACCAATCCTGCTAGTGAAAGCTGAGGGCTCGCCTGAAAGCAGAAGTGAAGGCCTTCAATTCCTTGAATAGTCGTAGGGGCTGAGGAAGTTAATATTAAGTGCTCTTTAAAAATAATAGCTACGCCACCGCCTCTTTTCGTCCCAGAGCGGTTGGCGAGGCATATTTTAAATCCCAAAGGGACTGCCAGTGCAATGGAGGTCAAGTTGTCTTCCTTAATCCATGTTTCTGTTAAAAACAGGATATCCCATTCCTGTTCTTCAAGTAAAAGCCAGACATCATCAGCATGTTTGGCTACGGATCTACAATTCAGTAAGCCAGCTCTAAGGCCTATCTGAGGTGGGGATTTGGGATTAGGAGGCCTTACAGGGTCTTCGCTGCCATAAACTATCTCGCAATTGCTGCATCTCTGAGGAGGGGCAAAAGTCAGAGGGTCTGTCGAGTGCGGGCAGCATTTGGATGGGGGAGCAAGAGCCTTTAGGTCCTCACCTGACCACACTAGCCTTCCACCTTGTGATCCACAGCCAGCAGCATGTCTGGCCACGGCCGCGGTCTGGTCGCGGACGGGCGCAGACGGGCTTGCCCTAGGCGCGCCTTCGGCGCGCAAACGGCGCCCCCGCTGCGCCCGTCCGCTGCGCGTCCGGTGGAAGCACATGTGAAATAGCAGGTGGGGAAGGGGCGTGGCCTGCCTGGTGGTGGGCGTGGCCTGTGTGTCCCAGGGGGGTGGCGGCAACACCGGGGAGTATCCCTCGGCAGCTTTCCAGGCGCTGCGCGGGAAAAACCCAAGAAGAGAAGGTAGTTTTGTCGTTAATCACAAAGAATACACACAATTTTTAAAAGCAGTCTAAAAAGATAAGTCAGTTGTTTAAAATCGCAACCGCGACTCTCCCGGCTGTTTTGCCTCAGGAGGTCAAGTGTTCTGGCTCGAGCAGGGCTCGGCGCGTTAATTTCACTGCTCGGCGGGGAGGGGCGTGGCCTGCCTGGTGGTGGGCGTGGCCTGTGTGTCCCAGGGGGGTGGCGGCAACACCGGGGAGTATCCCTCGGCAGCTTTCCAGGCGCTGCGCGGGAAAAGCCCAAGAAGAGAAGGTAGTTTTGTCGTTAATCACAAAGAATACACACAATTTTTAAAAGCAGTCTAAAAAGATAAGTCAGTTGTTTAAAATCGCAACTGCGACTCTCCCGGCTGTTTTGCCTCAGGAGGTCAAGTGTTCTGGCTCGAGCAGGGCTCGGCGCGTTAATTTCACTGCTCGGCGGGGAGGGGCGTGGCCCTTGATTGGCGTTGTCTGCTGGTGGAAGTGTAGTAATGTGATGGGTCCGCGGCTGGCGGTGTGAATGTTTTGTATGTGTCACATGTATGAAAGGTGTATGAATGGCCTGTAAAGAGGTTGGTGCCTTGTTGTGGCTTTACAGCTCACAAGCTGTGAGTCAATGGTTCAGTTTCTTGTCCTTTCCATTATTAACAGTGTATTTCATTTTTTGTGAAATCACTTGCTAATACAATGGTATATACTGAACCATCACTCACCCTCGTGCCAAATCCAACCAGTATGTGTGTGTGTTTGAAAACTTGATGTCAGTGTAGTTTTTTTTTTTTTTTGGAAGCAGGACGCACCTTGTCACTTTTTTTGTAAATGTTGTGATGTGTTGCTTTTGTGCCTGGTGGTGTGAACGGTCTTCTGTGTGTCAGGTATGAAAGGTGTGTGAATGGCCTGTAAAGCGGTTGGTGCCTTGAAGTGGCTTTACAGCTCACGAGCTGCGAGTCATTGGTTCAGTTTTTTTGTCTATGCAATTGACAGTGCATTTCATTTTTGCGAAATCTCTTGTTAATTAAAATATATATACTGAATCATCACTTGCCCTCATGCCAAATCCAACCAGTATGTTTTTGTGTTTGAGGAATAGATGGCTGTGTAGGGATCTTGTTTTTCTTAGTCTCTGTGCCAAGGTGTACATTCCGCTTACGAATAACCTGCCAATTGTAGATATTCTTGAAAACCCATGGGACTACATGGTGATGTCTCTCTGGTGAAATCTAACAATTATTTGTATCCACAATATCCTGCAAAACTCGCAATGTCCGTCATATTTTCCTTGCAATATTGCGCCAAATTGTTACGCTGCACAAGTAAACAACTAATTTTGTCAAAACTAATTGGTTTAGCTAGGGGGGTCGCATGGGTTTTTCACTCCTTCCTCGGTTGCCATCTAGGGAAACCTAGCATACCGACACATTTTTGGAAAGTAGACATCCGGGGGCTTTCAAGGGGGTATGGCTTGCATGGATCCTCCAACGTTCCTTTTCTCAGAATCCCTAGCAAACTTTAAATGTAGCTGAAATAATTAATTTTTTTCAAACATTTCTGTGTTTAAAAGTGTGGCATCACTGGGCTCACACAAATTTTCACCCACCCCGCGTTCCCCCAGGTCTCCTGTAAAAAATGGTACCTCACTTGCCTGGGTCTGCCTAGTGCCTACGACAGGAAACAGCGCAAAACGCATTGTGGACGCACCAGAATTTTCGCTGTGAAAACGGGCCCTTTTGTTGCAAAGTGTCTACCTTTCGTTTTTGGACCCTAGCTCTGCCGGCACCTAGAGAAACCTAGCAAACCTATACATTTTTTAAAACTAGACACCCAGGGGAATTCAGGATGGGGTGACTCAACTGCCTCCCACCAGGTTCTGTTACCCATAATCCCTTGCAAATCTAAAAAAAATGACCAAAAAAACGCATTTTCCTCACATTTCTGTAGTGGAAAGTTCAAATTGCCTATATCAAAACCACCAGCTTTTGCAAGGGGTGTTACCTGGGTTTTTGGCCCCGTGCTAGACTGCCATCTAGGTAAACCTAGCAAACCCACACATTTCTGAAAAGCAGACACCCGGGGGTTTCCAAGGAGGTATGGCTTGCGTGGATCCTCCAACGTTCCTTTACCCAGAATCCCTTGCAAACCTCAATTCTCGCTGAAAAATCAGTTTTTTCACACTTTTTTGTGTGGGAAAGCATGGCATCACTGGGCTCACACAAATTTCCTCCCACCCAGCGTTCCCTCAGGTCACCCGATAAAAAATTTTCCGACCCAGAAATCCCTGCAAACCTTAAATTTAGGTTAAAAAAACACTTTTCCGTACATTTGTGCGTGCGATCTCCGTGCCGGCACAAATGTCCTACCACCCAGCGTTCCCCTTGATCTCCCGAGTAAAATGATACCACACTTGTGTGGGTGGGGCAAAGGCCTGTGACTAGGATGACCCCAAAACAGTTGAATTCTCTGTGCTCAATTTGTCAATCCTGAATGCTAAAATTTCTTAAAAATACATTTTTGGCCTGTTCTGCTTTGGACCACCCACACAAGTGAGGTATCATTTTACTCGGGAGAACAAGGGGAAAGCTGGGTGGTAGGACATTTGTGCCGGCATGGAGATCCCACGCAAAACAGTTTGGAAAAGTGATTTTTTTACCTAAATTTAAGGTTTGCAAGGAATTCTGGGTAGGAAAACATTGTGGGACCCATGCATGCCATACCTCCCTGGACTTCCCCGGGTGTCTACTTTTCAGAACTGTTTGGGTTTGGTAGTTTCACAAGTTTGCCAACGAGCCCCGGGCTAAAAACTCAGGTGCCCCCCCCAAAAAGAAGGTAGTTTTGCTATAGGGTATTTTTAATTTTACACCGTACGATTTTGGCCTTTTCCTGTTGCAGCCACTATGCCTACCCACGCAAGTGAGGTACCATTTTTTTTGGGAGACCTGGGGGAACACGGGGTGGGTGGAAATTTGTTGATCCACGCAGATTCCAGAACTTTCCACCACAGAAATGTGAGGAAAATGCATTTTTTTTGGACAATTTATTTAGGTTTGCAAGGGATTCTGGGTAACAGAACCTGGTGGGAGGCAGTCGTGTCACCCCATCCTGAATTCCCCTGGGTGTCTAGTTTTCACAAATGTATAGGTTTGCTAGGTTTTCCTAGGTGCCGGCAGAGCTAGGGTTAAAAAAAAAAGTTAGGCACTTTGCCAAAAAAGGGCCAGTTTTCACTGCAAAATTGCGGTGCGAACATGTTGCGTTTTGCGCTGTTTCCTGTCGCAGGCACTAGGCAGACCCAGGCAAGAGAGGTACAATTTTTTTCAGGAGACCTCGGGGAACGCGGGGTGGGTGGAAATTTGTTGATCCACGCAGATTCCAGAACTTTCCACCACAGAAATGTGAGGAAAATGCGGTTTTTTTGACAATATTTTAGGTTTGCAAGGGATTCTGGGTAACAGAACCATGTGGGAGGCAGTTGAGTCACCCCATCCTGAATTCACCTGGGTGTTTAGTTTTCAGAAATGTATAGGTGTGCTGGGTTTCCCTAGGTGCCGGCAGAGCTAGGGTTCAAAAACTAAAGGTAGGCACTTTGCCAAAAAAGGACCCGTATTCACCGCGCAATTGCGGTGCGAACACGTTGCGTTTTGCGCTGTTTCCTGTCGCAGGCACTAGGCAGACCCAGGCAAGTGAGGTACCATTTTTTTCAGGAGACCTGGGGAACACGGGGTGGATGGAAATTTGTTGATCCACGCAGATTCCAGAACTTTTCACCACAGAAATGTGAGGAAAATGCATTTTTTTGACAATTTTTTAGGTTTGCAAGGGATTCTGGGTAACAGAACATGGTGGGAGGCAGTTGAGTCACCCCATCCTGAATTCCCCTTGGTGTCTAGTTTTCAGAAATGTATAGGTTTGCTAGGTTTCCCTAGGTGCCGGCAGAACTAGGCTTCAAAAACGAAAGGTAGGCACTTAGCCAAAAAAGGACCCGTTTTCTCTGAGAAGTTGCGGTGCGAACACGTTGCGTTTTGCGCTGTTTCCTGTCGCAGGCACAAGGCAGACCCAGGCAAGTGAGGTACCATTTTTCTCGGGAGACCTGGGGAAATGCTGGGTGGGTGAAAATGTGTTGATCCACGCAGATTCCATAACTTTACACCACAGAAATGTGAGGAAAATGCGTTTTTGTGGTCAATTTTTTAGCTTTGCAAGGGATTCTGGGTAATAGAACCTGGTGGGAGGCAGTTGAGTCACCCCATCCTGAACTCCGCTGGGTGTCTACTTTTCAAAAATGTATAGGTTTGCTAGGTTTCCCTAGGTGCCGGCAGAGCTAGGGTTCAAAAACTACAGGTAGGCACTTAGCCAAAAAAGGGCCAGTATTGACTGCGAAATTGAGGTGCGACCACGTTGTGTTTTGCGCCGTTTCCTGTCAAAGGCACTAGGCAGACCCAGGCAAGTGAGGTACCATTTTTCTCAGGAGACCTGAGGGAACGCTGGGTGGGTGAAAATTTGTTTATCCACGCAGATTCCAGAACTTTCCACCACAGAAATGTGAGGAAAATGCGTTTTTTTGTCAATTGTTTAGCTTTACAAGGGATTCTGGGTAACAGAACCTGCTGGGAGGAAGTCGAGTCATCCCATCCTGAATTTTCCTGGGTGTCTACTTTTCAAAAATGTATAGGTTTGCTAGGTTTCCTTAGATGCTGGCAGAGCTAGGGTGCAAAAACAACAGCTAGGCACTTTGCCATAAAAGGGACAATTTTTAACTGCAAAATTGAGGTGTGACCACGTTGCTTTTTGCGGCGTTTCCTGTCGTAGGCACAAGGCCGACCCACACAAGTGAGGTAGCGTTTTTATCGGAAGACTTAGGCTAATTCAGATTTGTAAATCAACTGTTATTACCTATTGAGTTTTCATGCATTTCTCCCTTCCCAATGAAAGACACTGTGTAAAAAAAAATCTTTTTGAAAAATGACCAATAATTCTCATGCTAGTATGAGTATTCCCAATTTTGAAAATGTACAAATATATACTGTTTCTAAACTCTATAATTTGTACCCAATTCAGAAATACATAGGTGTCTTGCATACCGATTTTTCCATTTATACATTTTCCAAGAATAAGTGCTCTATACCCAGTAAATAATAAAATACCATTGAAAGTTGCTGCTCAGTTTTTGGCTCTGGGTTCGTCGGGTTCTTGGTGAAACTACAATTCCTATATATCTCCGCAACCAGGAAGGTCAACCGGATGTAACAGTATTTTGCTTTCAAAGAGCTGTCAAAATTATAAGAAGTTATAGGTGAAAACGTTGAGACAAAAGGCTGTTTTTTTCAACTAATTTTCTATTATTCCAATATTTAAATGTTAGTTTCTATAAAGAAACCTACATGGATTTAGACAAATGAACCCTTTCTGAATTCAAAATGTTGTCTACTTCTCGAAAATGTATAGCTTTCCAGGATCCATTATTGCTGTCAAACTCATTTCTACCATTAACTGGATGGACGTTGAAAGCTCTAAAAATAGCAAGAATAGGCTATGTCCCAGAAAAATGCCAAAACTATGTAAAAAATGTTGGTTCTCTGAAAAAAGACTGTCATTCCCTAAAAGCTGAGAAAATGGAGATTTCAGACCCACAAAACCCTTTTTTGATAACATTTGCAGGGAAAAACCCAGAGGCTTTCATTTGCAGCCCGTTTTTCCAATTTTTCTGAAAAAAACAAAAATGTCACTGTATTTTGCTTAATTTCTGGGACCCCTCCAAGGGAATCCACAAACCCTGGGCACCTTTAGAATCCACATGATGTTGGAAGAAAAGGACGCAAATTTGGCGTGGATACCTTATGTGGTCAAAATTTTACAGGGGCCTAAGCGCGCACTACCCCAAATCGCCAAAAAAAGGCTTAGCACAGGAGGGGGAAAGGCCTAGCAGCGAAGGGGTCAAAGGCCTCATCCACATAAAAAACATGGCTTGCTCCTCCCACATTTGACTCTAGTGGGCTACATGCATATTGTGGTTCAAAATGTTTAACTCACTCTTCCTGCGAAACATGATTATGTGGAGATTCAGGGGTGCCCTCTCTGTCCCACTTTATAATGTTCCAGAATTGTTTACTGTCTTTCTTGTTACTAGCCTCTTTAAGATCCAGCCATCTTTTTTCATCCCAGGAGCGTTTTGCTATGGCCATGGAATATTTATATGCCTGCCTGGCTGCACGTACTGTGGCAGGTTACCCACCTTTAATGGCCTCCCCGAGAAGAACCCTTGTCCGCCGGCAATCTTTATTGTACCAGCCGCAAGATTGCTGGGGTGTTACTTTCTTTGGCTTGTGAGGTTTGATAAAATGAGTTCTCATATGCCAAAAAAGACTGTTGTGGTACTGGGTGATGATGCCCAAACCAGTGCTGTTTGAACATACGCTATCCAGCGTTTTTCTGGGCATGGTCAACTTCCTTTGCAATTTTTTCTAGGGACCCTGGATTTTCCACTATGCTCAACCACATGAGTCGTCTCATGTCATTTGTGGGAACTACATCATGGGAGTGTAGTTCAGCCTCTCTACTGGACAGTTGCTAGGGCAACCACCTACTTAAAGCTACACACAAAGGATTGTGGTCGCTTTCCAGTCTATCCCTCACTTCCATATCATCAACTGTGTGCCAAAGATTCAGACTCACAAGTATGTAGTCAATCCTACTTTTACTGAAGCCGTTATTAAATGTATTTAACCCTAGCCTATTGTGGGTGGTTCTACCATTTAATGCCCTGAGACTCTTCTCTTAGCAGACTGAGTTTATCTGTATTACCGGTTCAGTCCATTTCTTTATGGGAACAAGATCCAACTTTGGGATTCCCCACTGGGCATCTTCCTCTTCAGTGAGGAACCATTCCTCACTGGCGAGTGGCTCAAACGTTAAGTTAAAATCACCGGCTATAATTACATTACTTTCTTGCGAGTGAGAATCGAAATCATCCAAAGCAGCCAATTAAGTGCTTGGATGTCATTACTGTTGACAGGAAGTTCCTTGATGCTGATACCTAATGATTGCCAGACCCATATAGTCAAACCACCCAAGGAACGACCTTTAGCCCCCTTTACTGCCGGCACGTAATAGTTTAAGAAGCCTACCCGATAATGTGGAGTTAATAACCATGTTTCTTGAAAACAATAAATGTCAAAAAGGTCGATGAAAGCCAGCCAACCTGGAGATGATAATTTTGAACTAATACCTCCAATGTTCCATGATAACAGGGTGTCTGTCTCTTTTAGAGTCTTGGGGGCTAACTATTACGTCTATATGATTCCTTATGGGAGGATTGCTGGACCCCTTAGGACCCACAGGTTCAGGTAACTGCAAGATTACATTTTGAACCTGCTCAGATGGTCTATTATGAGCTCTGCAGGCCAAACTCATCATTGGGTCACTTTCCCTCATTGTTGGCAAGTCCTCGTCACTACCAGTACAGGATTTTAGCACATCAGTCAGTCATTATATTCGAGAGTGGAGCTACCTATTCTAGTTGCTAATAGCTCATGGTGGTTGTTAGGCTTGCTAGTAGGCGTTGACTGCCTGAACTGAATGGACGAGTTCAGGCAGGAGGGGAGCAGGTTCTGTATTCAAGTGCCAGTACATTTTCAATAGTACTTCATTCTGGAAAGTTAATTCAATACAATCCAGGGGGTTAATGGAGGAGGTAAGCCTTCGCGCTTTCACAATGTCATCCCTTATTACAGAGCGACAGCCCCTTATATGCATTCATGGGAGTTTAGAACAATCTCAGAAGGAGATGACTTCCTACCAGAATTCGTTTGACTCTCAGCCTTGCTCTCCTTAGGGCCCTTTTTAAACCTGAGGAACATGTTAGAGATCACGGAGCAATTATTTGGGCTACCCCTTGTGTGGTGTGCTGTGCTAGTCAGGGACCTGTCCGTCACATGTAAGTTTGTCTCACTTGCTAATAGATCTTCACACTCCTCTATAAGTGTTTCAATACGATCTAGTACACAATTACTTGCTGAATATTTTAATGCTTTCCTAGCCTTTTTCCCTTTACGAGTTTTACCATCCATACTACCACCCCCCCCACTCCGCCCCCTTCCATGGTCTTTCTTTTCCCCATCACTGCAGAATAGTATTAGATCCTAAGGGATCTGCATTGGTCAACAAAGATAGATAGTGGGCAGTTTTCAGGAGTTTCCACAATATAAGGAGGAGAGTGGGAATGTCACCAAAACAGTACCTTGTTGGTGATGCAGCCTCCCGAGTCGGCCGAGCTAGACAGCAAACAAAGGGGGGGGGGCCTGCCCTGCCTCTTCCTGGCAATGACGGGCAAGGATGGGCCCGCCCCTGGCCCGGGCTTTGCCCAGGTGCCGCCTGCGCACGTCCAGCGCTGCGGTAGTCTAGCGCGGCTTTTGTAGCGCCGCCTGTCACAGTGGTAGCGTCACCCAGCGCCTGATGGACAGGGGCCGCTGGGAGTAGTAGTTTTTAGCGTTGATCATTCCCCTCACGGTTTGTTAAAAAAGATGCTGGGCATTGGCCATTCCCCTCACGGCTCAGAGGCTGGAATGCTGGAAAGCCAGCTGAACCCTTCACGGCACCAGGTTACAGAGTTCAGTGCATCCCGTGCTGCAGTGGTCTAGCGCAGGTTTTGTAGCAACGCCTGTCACAGTGGCAGCGTCACCCAGTGCCCGATGGACAGAGGCCGCTGGGACTAATAGTTTTTAGCGTTGGCCGTTCCCCTCACGCTTGTTAAAAAAGATGGTGGGCGTCGGCCGTTCCCCTCACGGATCAGGAGGCTGGAATTCTGGAAAGCCAGCTGCTACCTTCACGGCACCAGGTTACAGAGTTCAGCGCGTCCCGCACTGCAGTAGTCTAGCACAGCTATTGTAGCGCCGCCTGTTGCAGTGGCAGCGTCACCCAGCGCCCGATGTACAGGGGCTGCTGGGAGTAGTCGTTTTTAGCATTGGTTGTTCCCCTCACGGCTTGTTAAAAAAGATGCTGGGCGTCGGCCGTTCCCTTTACGGCTCAAAGGCTGGAATGCTGGAAGCCCAGCTGCTCACATCACGGCACCAGGTTACAGAGTTCAGCGCGTCCCCATGCATCTTCATTTTATGCCATTTCACGGTTTTCTTTCCAGGACCAAAGGATTATATTTCTTTCCCCAAACTATCTTAAATGTCACTGCAATCCAAGCAATATATCTTGCCACCATCTGAAGTGATGGAAGGGCAAAGTAGATATCAGGTATCAGAGGTACAGTATTCTGAATGCTGGTTTGACAGGTCCAGACATATTGTTGACTGGTGCATAGGAAGAAGATGGTTCCAAATGAGAGACCACCGATAGTTATCCGCCCAAACTAGGAGGACTAGAAACTGGATCAAAAGCAGTTGTTATGAGGAGGTATCGCTGCCACCCTCAAGTCCTCTGACCAGTGACACTCAAGGAGCCTAACAACATCAACTCAAATGATTTACTCACCTTTAACCAAAAGAGAGATCAGCCAGGGAGTTTAAAGCTGTACTGCCTGATAAAGTCACCACAATTGATTTAGAAGAAAATTGCCCACCTCCATGGTCAGCTGGCAATTGACTACACATTAGACATTTTTCATGAAGAAGATATTGGAGAGGAGAGAAGATAAGATGCTTGACTCTGGGACCAGGAGACGATGATGTCCATAGTCTGGAGGTGAGCTGTCTCACGAAGGATGTTGAGTGCTGGGGGGTCAGTGTCCGGATTGAAGACCAACAAGCCTTGGCAACTGCAATCCATGCAGGCAGAGGAAACAAGCTACGGTGAGGACCAGCAAGGTCCTGGGGACTCTCCAAGTGATGGAGAGTCAGGGCAACCAGGAAATCCCAAGGAAAGTCAAAGTTACTTTCACAGGGACCCACAGGCCAACGGACCAGGGATCGTGAAGGGACCTCAGTGGAACTGCTGCTCGGAGTCAGGACTACCTGTAGCCCAAAGCATAACCTCAGGGATCACCAAAAAGCAGATGCTGCTGCAAAAGTACACAGTGCACAGTGGTTCTGGTTGCACGGTCCCCACGAGGGATACTGGTCTCAGAATTGCTGATAGACCAGACTGACCTCCAAGATCTTGGGAACCCACCTCCTGTGTTCAGGAACTTGGGAGATGCAAACCGGTCAGATGAGTTTAGGTACCTGTAACTTCTTTACTCCAAGGGAGATTCTTCAGTCGTCCAGCGAAGTGTATATTGTCGAAGTACTTGGTTTCTGTAGCAGAGTTTAAAGAGGTAAAATCCATAGTCCTGTAGTCAGGGTTCCTACTTCATACCCAAGGAAGGGGTGGGACAAACTCTTGGGACCCATCTATGGAAGGGTCAGGACAGAGGGGTGGCTACACCCATGTCCTTTGTCCAGTTTTGTGCCAGAGCAGGAGCAAATGACTTCTGCAAATGGTTTGAACTGGACTATGCACAGGGACACCAAATGTGCCCCCAGTGCAGACTTTCAAACACTCTCAGAGTGCACCCACCCAGCCCCAATACACTAAATCCTGTCTGGGAAGTGGTCACACCTCCCTGTGACAGAAAACCTATTATCAAGCCTTCCCCTGCTCGGGCTTGATTCAGCAGCAGGAGGGCAGACTCGTCTCTGTGGCTGGCAGCATCCATTTTGTGATGCCCAGGTAAAGAAAGCTGGCACCCGGGGTACCGGTGTTTCACATAAGTTCCTCTAGAAGGGTGGAATAATACCGCCTCTGCAAGTTACTGGCGGGGAGATATGATTCCAAGGTGTTTGACATCAAACATGACATGTTTCTAAGCAGCCCTTTTAAGTTAGCATTTACCGCGAGGTTATAATGCACTTAAATATATATGTTTGGCTGCATCACAAACAACCCCGGAAAATAGTTTCTGAAGGCTGCAGAGGGCCTCTGCTCATGCAGGGGCACTCTCTCACATAAAACCCAGCACCCTGCCTTCAGGATTGATAAGGCCTGCCATAGGGGTGACTGATAGTTTTATATGTGCAGTGATTTAGAATAGATATAGTCAACCAATATGTAAGTAAGGGGTGCATGCACCACCTCACACAGGCTGCAGTAGCAGACCTGTGGTGTCAGTGTGAATGATCTCTCAGGGGTGGCATAATACATGCTGAAGCCCCTGAGAGGCCTCTGGGGTACCTATGCCCCGGGTACATAGTATACCATATACTAGGGACACGTAAGGTTACCCCAGTATCCAATCTGGAGTGCACCTAAAGTACAAGCAATAAATTTAGAGGAGAAAGCAGCTAGACTGGGGTCCTGGATATCAAGGTCACAGCCAGTCTATGCCGAAAACAATGATACATCAGCAAAAAGTGGGAGTAACTATAAGAAGCAGATCCTACTCTCCTTCACTGTCAAGTTTGCACTAACTTGGCAATTTGGATGGAGCAGGAGCAATGCAAATCTTGTCACCTTTTTAAACCCACTGAGAGTCATGTAAAGGATACTTTGTTGGACAGCTTTAGACCTGGAGAAAGGGGAGTGGTACAAGATCGAGAAACAAAGACACTGGATATCTTCACTCTGCCTTTTCTTACTGTTGGGCTTAACCTCAATTTCAACAATGCTTCCGTCTAACGCAAGATATAAATCTTAGTATTGTGTACTTTAAATTCCAAATCGCTATTTATAAAAATTACATATATGGTATACCTTGTTACCATCTCTGCAGTTCTGACTTTCCATAGGTGGTCGAAAATATGGAACTTCCTTGACCTAAAATAAAAATGGAAACTCTATATTGATAAATACATTCAGTGATTCATAAACTAATTTAGTGCCCAGAATGATTCATAAATTAACAAGTTCATCTGCTGTAACAGAATGAATGCACATAAGTATTGCACATTTCCTCTTGATAACAAGCAATCACTTCCCTAGCACTGCCAACACCTTAATATCACACTTGTTAAAACAAACTATAAACAAAGTCGGCACAAGTTGAGGATACTTCAGCTAGAATAGGAAGTGCAATTAAAGTTCATATTCTTTGAAAGGATGACTCTGGTTATAATGTGCAATATCAAAAGTCTAAATCCATGATTTCAAATACTCTCCAGAATACTTCTCTGTACTCAAAAAATGTTTGATCATTTCAGGAGAAGTGCTTTTAGTTTCAACTGAGACAAGAAGGGTCCGGCTGCTCCTACTAAGTAACTTGACTGACTAGCAAAGAACACTCTGAAACACAAGGAACTTATGCTCATGAATCTAGGATGGTCATCACCATTGCAAGCCTAGCTAGGTTTCTCTGGCATTCTGGCATTTGCAGTCTGAGTAGACTTCTCCTGTGTGTTTTGAGTAATGCATGTTTTGCTGCTGTAAAGCTCATACCAATCGGTGCCCACACTGTGCATACCCGTAACCTCTTCTGCTTCAAAATAATGCATCTCCTTGCCCGTTCAGTCTATATCAATGAGTGCAGTCCATGGATCATGGAAGGTGATCACTATGGAGTGGTATACTTGGTAGTTTATCGCAGTCCAGTGATTATGAACTACTAGTGGATCTGGATGCACTTTCAACAGAGCCGCTTTCTGTAAAAAGATAGTGTCGGTCTAAAATGGGAAAGTTAGAAGCTGGTGCTGATGAACATGAAGACATTAAACATGAAAAAGGAACTTTTGCTTAATCTCAACAATATGGACATCAAGCGTTAAGTTACAATGCCAACACATGTAAACATCAACAATATGGACCACTCCATACCTCACAAAGGCCCTTCATTTGCACTTAATGCAACTGAGCAGTCCCATATTCTGCTTACCACACAAACCTCCCACTCAAGTTGCTAAACCTAATCTCACAAACAACAACAGTGCTCATTTAAGAGCACCTCTATCATTGCAGTCCAACATACTTCATCAACCTAGCAAACACATATGACTCCACTGTAAATGTCAATCTGGAACTGGAATCATTCTCACTATAAAAGAAAACATTAACACCCATTCCAACTGGGTGTTAATGTTCAAAGCCCTCAGCATCCTAATACACTCACAAGCCCAACATATTTAACACCTCACTTGCAAAATGTATCTTCCCTGATGCACTAAAATGGGAGGAATCATCATGTTATTGGAAAAACATACCTTGCCATGGATGACCTTGCCAACGAATACCCAATGAAGCTTCTACAATTTCTCAGAAAAGTAATAGTAAAGACAATCATTATCCAACTGCAGGGACTGACAACCAACAACCCCCTCATCTGACTATCCTATCAAAAAAGCTTCAGACAATGATATATCGCAACAACAATGACATTTTTTGTCATCTATGAGGTTCCGTTCTTCCTTGATAATGTCAACCTCCCCTGCCTGCTAATCATCCTGGAACTCCCTTTGTCCTTTACGACCGATTGATGGCAGATAGTAATAAACATATTTTCAAGATTCATGGATAGTCAACAACACAGTATTATGCGGCTTTGTCTGCTACCTATTCACATGCACCAATTTGTCAGGTGACCATCTCCAAATTATTGCTGAAACTCATTTTTTGGGTTAAAGTGCTACCTGGATTTTCTGATGTGACATCTTGCCCTCGTTTTACAACATAGTGTCCTGCTGTGCTATTTATCTGATCACTGCTTTGCCACTCTGAGACTATGGGGGGGGGGGTAATTTCCATAAGTGTATCTGTTACTCCCCTAACAGAATGCTAGACTGTGCTGTCCTCAGGGCTACACCTACAGTGGAGGGTGCTATACTCCTCTCACCAAAGCAAGGGTGTTTACCAAATTCTTGCAGTCACAGGGACAACCTACCATATCAAACGTGAGAGTACAGGTGTTCCTGTGACATCATAGGGTGAAACGCATAACTCTGGTGTTTAACCAGGCGGACCTGAATCGAGGGCCCAGGAGCAATCTTTTTATACAAAATAATACATTTTACAGTACGCACAGACCAGGCAGTGGATACTGACAAAGTTGTGTCATTGGCCTTGAATGCTAAACCATTAGAGGAGAAATGTAAACTGACATAGTTGAAAACAGTGGTTTTCTCGTATGCACTGCAAGGGTTCTTATTGAAGTACCAGGTCATGCATCCTTGGAAAGCTCCCCTGGAATAGATGCATGCAATAGTTCCACTACAAGGCAGCAATGCCACAATCATCAGACTCCATTGCCTATTCTTTAAAAAAAATTGCAGATGTCCAAAATGTGTCTTCGGAGTTCACCATCGACTTTCACCACTAATGCAGCCCCTTTCTACCACTGGTCGTGCCTGTTTTCATAACTGGCAATGTGCCACATAGTACCTGCAAGCGGAGTACCCAAACACAGATTACAGCAAGGGAAGCCTTCCTAAAGAAGGGTTCATGGGGGCTCTCGCTGTCAACAAAATTGAAAATTTGAGGTCAAATAGTACACGATTCAGCAAAATGTTCACTTATATTTGCTAAAAAGCTATGTGCCAATAAACCTGTTCATACCCAGAAGTGTTGAAGATTTTTCTACCATAAGATCATTTTGAGAGAATGATTGTAAAATTCAGAATGTTTCAATGGAAATTCTCTACAAAACGTCTAAAAAGCCATAAGTGATACCAGCAGTTAGAAAATGCATTTTTATAGGCCTACCATTTACCTGTATTTGCCTGTAAATTCAACCTTCTTTCATTTTTCCATCCTGTCCAAGTGAATTCTCAGCCACGTGTTATGACTGATTAGCTCTTTATAATGGAAAAGGATCAAAATAAAAGAAAATGCATAAATCTCAGATTCTCAGGGAGTGCAACAGAGCCAGACAATTTTACATGCTCATACAGCAGTGCTTTTTATCACATTACAGATACCTCATATGATCAGACAGCAGATGAATGACAGATTGGGGATAAACAGATATCAGTCAAATATCTGTTTAAGTATATATTTGAAACGAATGTCATTATGGCCCTCTACATGAGTGTGCTGGTTTCCAGAATATATGCACATTTTGAGATCAATTAAAAGCTTTGAATTTTGCAAATTTAATTCAATTCTTCAAGTCAATTACTTTTCATTTTCATAAAGATAAACAATTGTACTGAAATATATTCTTTTTATTTTGATGTGAAGTGTGAAGTGACCAATTTATCCCAAAAATCAGGTGCCATACATACCCATAACTTGTCAATAATTAGTTACCACAATCATGCTAAGGTTAGCGGTATGCTGCTATGCCCTCCATACACAACAAATTACCACCATCATCTCTTTTACTTCTCTGACTTTGCTCCAAAAAGACAGATGTTGCTGAAAAATGACTACAACAGAACCCATCTCCACATCTGAAAATACTTGTTTTCAGGAGGTATATTACCAAAGGTATATTACCTTTGTTATTGGGCGTTAGGCTGCCACATTCTACCTCTGCCCCACAAACACATGTGTGCAAGGATGTAGCAAAACAATCTTCCCACATGCCAGTCAAAGTTTGAAGTGGTTTGTTACCAAAAGAAAAAATATCTGAAAATTCTAGTCAGCCAGCTAGAATTTCCCCTCGCATGGTGGAATAGAGAAAGATCATTGATCAAAGCCAAGCATACATTTATAAATATGTGATATGATTGTGTTTCAAAACATTTGCAATCCACGTGTTTTCTAAAATTTAAATTACTGATAAAACTACTCCCAAGTAAATAAACATACAAGCAACACAGGTATCTAGGCTGAGATCATGGGAACAAATGACACAATATTGAAATACTAAATGTAACATGAAGACATATTAGCTGCGCAAGCTAGTCTACATGTTTTTGCATTGGATGTGAAGATGTGGGAACAGCTCAAAGTCAGAGAAAGGCACTTCCTGTGGACAACACGTGAGCAAGAAAACTGAAGCAATTGCCATTACACAATCCCTCATAGTGGTGCTACTTATTTGTACATTTCTAGAGTGTTCATTGGTAGATTCACTTCCAGGTGCACATTGCCATTGTCACATTCCAAAGAACCATAAACAGACTCCCCGTCATGATAATCATCTTTAGCAAGACAACGATCTTAAATGAGATGGAGACAATCCAGATCTGGGCAATAATGCAAATCAGCAACAAGACAATAAAATGACTAATACTTATTCAATAATCTTCACTCCTCAACCTCCACAAATACTTTTTTAAACATGACCATGCATGTTCAAAAGCAACTGAATCATCAATGGATTTAAATCCCATTGCACATGTGTGTATAAAATCTATTTGTTCATGTAAGCCTAAAGAATAATTTAGAATAAAGTGTGACATTCTGCACTTACAACTGCACAATCTCCACCTTTGGCAAGCAGAACAAAAACTATTTTATTTTGCAAAGCCACAGTTTGTTGAGCTTCCATCTGATCAGCGATGAAGTCCATGGTAATGAAAGTTGAGCTTACTACTTCCTCTAACACACTTGGAGTATCTTGTAGATGGATAGCTCCTTTCCATAACTCGGGAGCAGTATGGAGAAGATTCAGACAGTCGCTTACATGTCTCTAATGTAAAGGATGGCTCTTTGCTTCTAAATGTCTCATGTCTGGCACAAAATAGGTGGGGCATCAAATTCCAGCCTAGCCTTTGGGTAGCCAGGGGTAAGCTTGGTTCCTGCAGACATGAAAGGTTCCAGGTCGATCAGTGGAGATGCTCAGAGCAAACAATAATCCAGAAGGAAGCTCAAAGTGAGAGAGAAAGGAGGTTGGCTTTGTCACTGTGGGAACGTTTATGTCACACTCACTGTACAGTACAGAGATAGTGCTACTTGCAAATTCACAAGCCAAGTCAATAAACATTATCGACAAGGTGGAAAGTGTGGAGAAAAGTCTGTTGGTAGGGTAAGTGCAGATCCTAATCCTAAAAATACATGATTGGTGACGTTGTCACCTTCGCAAAATGAAATACATGTAACTCATTGCACTGTTTCTTTTCAATGAACAAGATTGGGACCATGGGCTCTTCTCCTCTGGCAGTTTATATTGCCTGTGCTGCTCCAGAAAGTTCAGCAGAGTGTTGTCCTTGTAAAGAGAATGCTTATTACAGAGGTGGACAGCAGGCTCGGTGCAGTTCATGTGTCTGTGCCTGCCATCCACCCATTTCATAAAGTCACATGGTGATGCAAATAAGCAAGCTTGCAGCAAGGAAGGAAGGACGGATAGTCGCAACCAAGGGTCAAGTAGCTTGGTTGCTTCTCATTAAAGGGCCTTTAGGCTGCAGTTGCAGGCAGGAGAAGAGGCTTCACCCTATGATATCTATACAGTGTGATGGCAGGAGAAGGCGCACTATGGGTCGCCAGAGCAGGAACACTTCATATTGCAGGTTCAAGAGTACTTTAGGTTGCACTACCACCATCTCTTTCAGTTGCAGGCGAAGGTGCACCTACTGTTAGCGGTGTTGGCTTTCACAGTTCGGTAGTTCTCTTTTTTATTAAACAGATGTTATTGATTGGCAGTACATCATTCATTCGTTTGATTCAACCTCACCTAACAGGTCATTTTACAATTAAATATCTTCACAATTCCTAATATAGACATCCACTATAGTCCCAACCCACCCCTCTTCCCAACATGAGCCAATTTCGTCATGCATAGAAACTGTAATGAGGGCTAACATATTGCTGGTCGCTTATTCTGAAGCCATCGCTGCATCTCACACAGCAGGAGGGAGATGAACATGCAGGGTGGACCATCAAGAAGATGGGGATGATCTTGGGTCTCAAGTAGGAGGCGGAGTCGGTGCCATTAAGCCCTCTGGAGTGGGTATGTGTGTATCTGGATATGGGTCCCTCAAGGTTGTCCTCTAGTACCTCCCAAACCCGCACTATTTCAATGGAACAAAGGCTCCTACTAGCTTCACTAAGAAACACTTCCCCTTCGTATCCTGTCCTGGGTCCCTCAAGGAGTCCTCCCTTCGTATCGTATCCTGGGTCCCTCGAGGAGTCCACTAGTACCTCCAAAACCCACGCAATTTCAATGGAACAAATGCCACTCCTAGCTTCTCTAAGTAACACTTCCCAGTCATATCCTGTCCATTTCTCCAGCATTTTTCCCCCACGCTGCTATTCTTGGCCCTCTCGGGGGCTTTCAAGTTTCTCGTAATCTTGCACTTTGCAAGGATAAAAGCTAAGCCCTGGAACCTACCTGTAACCTTGGAAATCATATTCGCTACCACTGCTGTGACCAGGTCCCAGTAATCAATCAATCAATCAATCAGAGCATTTATATAGCGCACTACTCACCCGGAGGGTCTCAAGGCGCTAGGGGAGGGGGTCCGCTACTGCTCGAACAGCCAGGTCTTGAGCTGCTTCCTGAAGGCGAGGTGGTCCTGGGTCATGCGGAGGTGGGTCGGGAGGGAGTTCCATGTCTTGGCGGCGAGGTAGGAGAAGGACCGTCCCCCAGTGGTGGCTCTTCGGATTCGAGGGACGGCGGCGAGGGCGTGGGCGGTCGATTGAAACTGGCGTTTGGGAGCGTAGAAGTTGAGGCGGCTGTTGAGGTATCCTGGTCCTTGGTTGTGTAGGGCTTTGTGAGCGTGGGCACTAAGGCACTTTAGTAAGGCACTAAAGAAGGGCATTCCAAGATGATGTGCTTTAACTCTGCTCCTATTGCCCCACACCTCAGGCTTCTACTGTGTGAACGTTTGTTTTTTATATGACCTGGTGTCATACACGCTCTGTGATGGCAAAAAGTTGTTAATCAGCTTGAATCGTGTGTTTCTGGAGACTTTTGGTACTCTTGTCAGTATATTGCCCCATTCTTTTTCTGGTATGGGAATCCCTAGGTCCCACTCGCACTGTGTCCTCAGGGGCTTCAGTAATTGCAATGTGTCTTCCATAACACCCTATAAAGGCAAGCAACCACCTTAATGGTGCCTGCCACGCTTATCATGTAGTGGCAGGTGTTCTGGTAGTGTGGCTCAGACATACCGGTTTTCCAATGTGCACGAAATGCTCCTCTTACCGCTCTATGTAGGAGGAAATGGCCCTGGGGGGACAAATTCTCAGAACTCTTCAAATGGGAATAGCTCACCATAATGAAACAGGTCACCCAGCTTCTCCATTGCCTGGCTCCACCCATTCATTTATGCTCTTCCAATTTCTGCCATGATGTAAGCAGTTCAGCATCTTCAAGAGTATGCCCGGGGAGTAGGGAATCAACATGCATGTTTTTGTAAGCAGTGCTGCACCACTTTAAATTCTGGAGTGTCATCATTGGAGGACCTAAGCGCTCTCAGTAATGCTTCCTTTAGCCTGGGAAGTTCAAGGACAAACGTCCCCACTACTTGATCTGTGGATTGTCTCCCCACTATCCATTGAGTGTACCACAGGAGGTAGGATGTCAAATAATAGGATTCAAACTCCGGTACTGCCAGCCCTCCATCACGGGATGGGTGCTGTAGTTTGGCTAACGTCGCCCTTCTGCGATCTAAGCTCCTTAGGAATGACATTATCAAAGAATCGAGCATTTTAAAGACTGCCCTGGGAATCCATATCAGCAGCACCATGAAGAAGTATAATAGCCGGGGGAGGGCCACCATTTTAACCACATCGCTGCGGCGGCTATTCTGGGGGGCCGCGCGGCGGGCGCATGCTGGTGACGGAACCGCTCCGTCACCAGCCGCGGTTGAGCTGTGCTCATGACGGAGCGGTTCCGTCATGGCCCCGCCCGCTCAATAGAACGCGCCGCGCAGGCGCGAAATCAGCACCGCGAAGGCGCGAAATCAGTGCCGCGCAGGCGCGTCGGGCGGGGCATGACGGAACCGCTCCGTCATCAGCACAACGCCACCGCGGCTCGTGACGGAGCGGTTCTGTCACCAGCATGGAACCGGTTAAGAAGGGCCACCCTGCATGCTACAGAGAGTGGAAGCGTTTGCCAGAACTCAGCAAGGGCTCATTGGGATCTGATTGCAAGTCCCACATTACCATCCAGTAAGTTCTGTCAGTCATGGCATATATTTACCCCCAGATAAGGTAGGCAGTAAGTTTCCCAGTGAAGGTCCCCCAGCCCCTCTGGTAGCGGAGCATTGGCCTCTAAGGGGAAGAGCTGTGATCACTGTTCCCAATAACCCGCGCGGGCGCGCGCGCGCGCATGGAAGACACCCCAAGCGCGCAGTGCGCTGAATTTAGCGCGCACACAAGGACAATCCTTCGAGACCGTATTCATGTTAATTGGGGCGTCCGTGTGCGCAGCAATTAACATTAATAATACCTCAAAAGGTTTACAATCAGCCCCGCAACTTACACTGTTTAGAAAGGAAAAACAGTGTCTCCAACACAATGTGTGCTTTAGCACACGCTGTGTTGGAGATACTGCTTTTCTTTTCTTAATTGTACAGTCTCCCTCCGGAGCGAGACAGCTGGAGTGCAATCGATTCGGAGACACTGCAGAGGAATTCGGCGCTGAGACAACTCCAGGAGGTCGCTGGGCACAACAGACCGGAAGTATTGCGAACACCAAAAGAGATGACAAGTGTCAAAAACTGGAATATAGCTGAACAGGAGTAACTTCAAAGCTGCAGACAGCAGGGACGCCGGAGCTTCGAACACCAGAATATCCAGCCCTTTACTGGCGTCTGCTAGACTGCGCCTCACCATTGTCAGAGAGACTGCAGTGCCTGGAGCAAAGCGCCTCCAATAGTGGGCGTCGGGAGAGGCTGGTTCACACTGAAGGAGAAAGACTTTTCACAAGAGTCGCGGGTTGCTGGGCTCCTTCTTTTCTAATGAGAGTGCCTACTTTCCGGTACTCTCTCTGGTCCGTACAGAATAATTGTTTGCAGTATAAATGTTGATACAGGGATATGGATTGGTGGGTTCTAATTTTGCATCCTTCTACATAGTTGTAGTATTGAGAGTTTGAGCTAAAGTTCTCAACTTGAACATAATAATTGTACTTGGAGCAATATAGATACAGCACTATGCTGCAATGGAATATTGATTGAATTGGAGGTAACAGCTCTGTTTTGGTACAAATGTTGTGCCTTAAGGGCCAGAGCTGCCGACTCTGAAGCTAGGGAACCAGCTTCGAGTCCGGTGGGAAGCTCAAACACCCTGTGATTCTGTGCAAATTACTTAATCTCCCCGTGCCTAAAGATGAAGGTGTCCGTCTGTAATGCAACTGGTGCTCATGTAAAGCGCTCTGATACCCTTGCGTCGAGATAGCGCTATAAAAAAACTGCAAAAAGAGACTTGCTGCAGCTGTCCACACCTATTTGTTATCATCAGCCTCCCCTTCTACGCTCCTCCTCCGGCCTCATTTACTGCAGAGTATGTTTTCATATGATGTTTACTTTTTACTTAGTTTTCTACATAGCCTTGACTCGACTGGAATGTATTGGAGCGCTCAGCACTTTAAAGAAACACCACTTACATTGTACAAGCGCACGTTCATTTTGCTTTAGGCACTGGGAGAATAAGTGACTTGCCCAAAATGACAAGGATTGTACCGTTGCACCCCCTGGCACTGCACTCCTTGCGGCAGACACTTGTTGCAAGCTGGCCACACGCCACACTTTATTAGGAGATAGAAATCACGAAATCAGCCCGACTGATGACTGAAAAGGAGATTCCGAAATTATCAAGTATTATTGGAGGTATGAAGTTGTCCTTGCCTGTACGGTACTTTTATATTAGCTTTCGTCCAGGGGGGATGCTTTTGGGAACCTATCTTGTGCAACAAAAATGGGCCTGATAATTTTTAAATTATGCTGCCAGCGTAAATCATGTCTGAAAAATACCACATTTAGACCTAATTCCCTTCATGAGGAAACTTGGAAATGAAGACTTATAGCCCTATCATTAACTAAAGACAGCAGATGACAGGCGTGGGAGCTCCTTGTAATACTGTGCAGTCTCTTTAGTAGATGCCGACTTAAGGAAATATAATGTTGGCCTACCCCGCATGAAGACATTGACTGGAGACATTCATTTATTAATGATGGACTTTATCAAATTCCATAGAAAGCGTCACAAACTCAACCTGCCACATAAAATGCACATCTCGCGCCCAAGGGCACAGTCTTATTCCAGTGGTCTGTAGTGATTTCTGTAACTTTGAGATAGAGAGCTTCCTCCTCACACATTAGCTTTTCGTCCACAGCCCACAAATATCACACATGTGGTTCTTGTGCCTCGAGTTCTTCGTGACAGTGATTAGAAGCTTCTGCTCTAAGTGGGCCAGGACCTGCCTACTATGTACAATGGAAAATAAACAACTATTTGCAATGCAATAGGTGTCACATTTGCGAGAGTTTGGGCTATTGGCATTGTAAATGACAATGCCTTTTATTTAAGTGTTTTGAAAACCTGCAAGCTGTGCGTAAGCACACACTTTTTACTTATAGTCCTTGTGTACCAGGAGCAAGGCTGGCAGTAACTGCTCCGCTTTTTACAGCCAGCCTTGCTTCTCGTAAGCAAGGACTATAACTACAAAGTGCGTGTTTATGCACCGCTTGCAGGTTTTCAAAACACTTAAATAAAAGGCATTGCCATTTACAATGCCAATAGCTCAAACTCCTGAAAATGCGAGACCTGTTGCATTGCAAATCCTTGTTATTTTAGGGTTTTAGTACAGACCTAGAACATGTCGCTTTGTAGCTACTTCGGAGCACTGGCTGGGGTGCGGCAGGTGCTGCAGCATCAAAGGGCATAGAAGAGACTACATTTCTTAGGGGACACGGACAGCCTTGGGGAGAGCTGAACCTTGGTCTGGCCTGGCTCTAAGAGCCAGATCACGAGCCGAGCCACAAAAGATGTAACTCGGGTAACAAATGTGAGGAAAATGGTAGACTAGAAAATAGAAAAACATTAATTTTACATCATATTAAAGTGCTTCAATGGCGAGTAAATGATATTTCATGGAACTGAGTGATAGTTATAACATGAAAGATTCAAGAATACCGTCGTAGCCGTACAATTTTGCCACAAATTATCCAAAACTTGTCTGCTTCGGGTGAGGTCCTGCTATAAATTGAACCACAGCTTGGCCCAATTGCTTTGTACTAGTCATCTTCAAGTGAATCCAGTGATCCCACGCCCAGCAGCAGTAATTTCTGAGGACCGTTACATATTTTTACTCAATAAACTTTCATCCACAAACACAGACGGAAAACAATGCACATCTTCTGAGCTAAGCTTTGAGCCCCGGCACTTATTGTTTTTCAAATTAAGCACAGTTTCCCGCAGTATTTGGCAATTGTTGAAGTTGCCAAATGAAGATGAACGCTGCAGTCTACAGCAAGAAGATTCCATCTTTTCACAAAAATTAACTTTGAGAGGTTGACACAGCTGCACATAACCAGCTTTCGCAGGTGGCACCCAGTACAACATTTTTTTTTGGCGCCCTCCTCTCATAGCTCTCTTTTCCACAAGTTCACCCACAACCACTTTCCAAGAGTGCCCATCATCTCTCCATAGACCCTCTCTCATATATATTTCGTTTATTTTATACCAGTGTAGGATGTCGGATGACACTTAACTTGTGTGAATGGCCCTCTTCCACACTACATGTTTTCCTGGATGTCACACATTTCACAAACTATCTCTGACGGAATATCCACACATTACTCCGTAGCTTGCACATATAAATATGTTCTGTAATTGTGTATATAAGCGATCTTGTATAGGCTCCTAACATTTCCCCACCCTATGAACAGTGCTCGAGTTGAGGATCTTTAGTAAAATCATATTAAGGTACCACTATTGGAGTCGTGTGCTTTTCTGAACCCGAAGTGTACTTGCCTGTGTACCCAATTCATGTCTTGGCATGTGTATCTAAATTGAAAACCTGCTTTAAGACCATTCATGTGGTGCTGCATGTGTGTGTGATGCACTGTCTTTTCACTTTTATAAGCAAAAGTTTGGAGTGATATTTGGAGCTGCACCCCCACGCGTGGTCTGGTTCCTGGCGCCCATAGTCTTGGTTGCAGCACACAGAGACCTTACACTGCCGCACAGAGAGGAAAAAAACTTAGAGGGAACATTGGCTGTGATTGCTGCAATTCACTCTTAAGCCATTCCAGGCCCCAAATTCTCCTAGCATAGCCCTAGCTCCCTCCAGGTCCACCTCCATGTTTCTGAGAAATAATATAAGATCATCAGCATACACAGCTATTTGGTGCCTGCGGTTGCCAACTTGGATACCTCTATATCTGTTCCCTTCTCATGCCAGATAGGCCACTGGCTCCATTGCTAAGGCAAGCAGCGGAGGGGACAATAGGCACCCCTGTCATGTCCCACGGCCCACTCTATAACGCTCTGAGATGGTGTGCTCTGTGCAAACCCTGGCTGAGTGTTCTGTGCACAGCACCTTAGTTCACGCTAAGAAGCTTGGCTCAGTTTCTTCCTGATCATCACTCCATGTAGAACCTCCATTCCAGGCTGTCGAAGGCCTTTTCCATATCCATTGCAAAGGCCATCGCTCTGCTATGGTCAAAGGTCTTCTACTCTAAGATGGAGAGAAGCCGTCGGATATACAATTCCGTGTTTCTGCCAGCTTTAAATCCTGCCTAGTCAGAGTCCACTAATTTGAGCATGTGTTGGAGCAATCTGGAGGCCAGTATTTTGCTTTGTATTTTATAGTCAAGGTTGAGCATCTACAGCAGGCTATAAGACTTGCAATCATGCTCTGGCTTCCCCGGTTTCAACAATGGAATCACAACTTCCTCCCACATGGTGTCGGGCAGTTGGTCCATTTCTCGCACAAATTGATATAGGGACCTCCATTGTTGGGGCCAAGTCTGTTGCAGGGATTCTGCACATATACAGAACTATGCGCAGGAAAACAGGACCTCAGTGAATACGGGTGTACCAACCTACCACATTAGTGCCCAAAATCCCAAACCGACTAGCTATAGTGTCTCCTTCATTCTCCGACTAACAGAGAAGCTACCAATGATTGGGCAACCCAAAACATGTCACTCTCCCCTGGGAATCGCGGTAGCCAGACACTCTTTCGCTCACTCACTCATACTTTTCCAGAATGAGAGTACTCAGAGACACGGTATAGTTTAAAATGTTTATTTTAACTATTGCGCTCTATGGTACTTTACATGCGCCATTACTAGCAGCAAAATGCATAAGCACAGTATAGTCAGCATTGTCACAATTCCATAGAATACAAATGGGGATAATATTTTATAAAGACAGTGGAAAAGGGCTACAATACCAAACCACCCTCCTGGTTGTAAGGAAAAGTTTATTATAACAAAAGGAAGACCTCTGGGCTTTGTCAGTAGACCCCATACCCCAAGGCCTAGATGAAAGGTTTACATCTCAGGACAAGCACAGCTCTTCTCTGCGGAAAGGTTTCTCTCCAAGTGTGTGAACAACATGCTTAGCTTGCAATATTAAAGCACATGATTCCCAGTAGTGCAGCTGTGTTTGTCATGCTATGTCTAGGTGCAAGGGACTGACCAGAACAGAATAACAAGGGGCATTGTAGATCGACCTTGTAAATCATGTGCAGACTAAACCTCAGAGCACGGTAGAGAACGCGAAAAGCAGACAGTTCTCATGTGAAAAGGCACAAACAGAGTCTTGCAAAATATATGCATGCAGTGTCTTGCGCAAAAGCAGCCTCATGGCAGCGAAGCTCATGCTAACTTAGCAGATGTCGACAATGGACCCACGATCTATACCACAGGTCAATGGCATACGTTGCATAAAATTCAGCCAGGAGTCCATCTGACCACAGGGTTTTCCACATGGCAACCCTTTTATTGCAGCTCTAATCTCTTGCACTGTGATCGGACTCCATAGTTCTTCAGTGGGTGAGGGCAGTGAGTTGTAGTGGTGCGAGAAAGGTATGCAATTCATCATGCTCATAATAGGCGAGGCACGTTTATAATCTAGTATTGTATTGCAGGAAGTATTTGTTAAATTCTTCCTGTCTATACAGTCAACTAACATCTTCCAATTCAAGCTCAACAATGGTCAAGTCCCTCTTTGGTGGAATGGCCAGCCAGGTCAGTAGGGAGCCAGGACGGATGGGCTGTGCATGGGCCCTCACTGTATATTGCTTATAGTCGATGCAACAAAGTCTTTCTACCAGCCCGCCACTTTATCCTTAGTTTATAAGAGTGTCTGGTTGGCCTTTGGGTGCTCTGGTCTGGACTTCTCTATTTCTCGCAGTTCCTGCTCGGATTGTGTGACCTCTCGCAAAAATGTACCTCTGATCCCCACTGACTTTGTGATGCACCAACCTCGTATCACAGCCTTTAAGGCATCCCATTCCACTAATGGGGAAGATGCTGATCCATTGTTGTCCTCAAAGTACTATCTGATGTGGGTCCCAATCTCCTCTTGAAACACAGGATACTCTAGTGCCTCTGGTTTCAAACGCCAGGAAGGGATATGAGTGATGGGGAGCTCCCGTCTCAGTTGTAATAGTGCTTCATTGTGGTCTGAGATGGTACAGTCTATGTATTCCACGTCGCTCACTTGGCCATATACAACAGGAGTACATAGGAACATGTCCAACCACACATGGCATTCACGCAAGCTGGAGAAAAAGGAATAGTCTCTTATTTGTGGGTATATTCAGGAATCTAGGAGCCCCACCGGCCCTGCCAGTCTGCAAAACTCCTGGACATTCTAATGATTGGGGAATTCCTCAGTGGAAGGTTGGAGTGAACAACTCAAGGACCCGTCACACAATCAATGTGCCCTCCTACCACAGCTGATTGCACTAGATAGGGGGCCAGTCTAGTCAATAAATACACCAGGAAACTTTCCCGATCTACATTTGGGGCGTATATGTTAATGAACACTATGCCTCTGCATGTGAGTCGACCGGCCACCACCACATACCTCCCTATTGAGTCTACCAGGTCTCCTGCGTATTGGAAAGGAACTCCAGAGTGCGTCCAGATCAGTGTACCCCTTGCAAAGGCCCAAAATGTGGTGTAGTAGGCCTGGCCCCTCCATGGTTTATACAGTGCTGCCCCTTCCTTCACTGTAAGATGTGTCTCTTGCAGCGGTGTAGTATGTCTCTTCAAGGATTTAAGTACGACAACACCTAGTACCACTTTGCCATTGAGTGCATCACCCTGACATTCCAAGTTAACAGTTCATAAGTTGTGTGTGTGTTAATTCTGCAATATCACAATCTCTCATCTGTTTCCAGTCTCCATTGACTGCGTGACTATAATACTATAGCAGACATTTTCGCCTGCTGGAAAAAAAAAAACTAGATTTGACGCATGTGTCCCCATTCAAGCAATGTACAGTTGCCCTAAATACCACTCGCCAGGACAAGCCGGCAACTACCTCTCATCCAAGCAAGCAATCAAACAACAATTACTCATAGGACAACCCAGATGTTTTATTTTATTTTATTTATTTGTTATTTTTAGAGTTTTCTATTGTGCGGACCAGACCCAGGATAGGGTATCAGAGCACTTTACAATGAGGGCACAGCACGAATAAAATAATTGGCAAAATATAGCACACATAGAATCAGCAAATTTTACAAAGTTCGGAGGGTCGCCGGCGTGACAGTATTTCTGAACAACAGGTCATGAGCAGCGAGGGTGTCCTTAGAGGGATAGAAGAGGCAAGTTTAAGGGTGTAGAGCTGGAATGGTCTGTGCGATAATTTACAGGAAGAACTTGCACATAAGGAATGATTTTACTTCTTTTTTGAACAGAGGAGTAGAGGAGATTTTTCTGATGTAGGGAGGAAGCGAATTCCATATTAAAGGTGCTGCTCCGGAGAATGCTCTGTTAGAGGTTTTTTTCTTGTTGCAACAAGAGGGTTTCAGGAGTAAATTATCAACGCTCCTAGAATGTCTGTTTCCTCCAGATAAGGTAAGTTTTTGGGATAGGTACTGGGAGTATTGTGGTGGAGCACTTTGTGAGTGATGCATGCCATTTTTTAGGTGGGTTCTAGCTTCATAAGGTAGCTAGTTGAGTGCTTTCAGGAGTGGCGATATGTGGTCAAATTTCCTAGATCCTGTAAGCAGTCTTGCTGTGGCATTGAGGCAGGCTTTTAAAGGTGCGGTTGAGATTTTGGGAAGCACCGCGAGCATGGTGCACCCTTACTCCAGCCTTGAGATGACTAAGGACTGAACTGCAGATTTGAGGTCCGGGTTTTTGATGAAAGTTTCATTTTCCTAAGATAGCTGAGGTGAAAGCGTGCATTTTTAGCTAACAGGTTGATGTGTGTTTGCATGTTAAGGTTCTTCTCTAGTGTAATTCCAAGTGATTTGGTGGAGTCCACCAGAGTTGGCGTGCAGTTCAGTGCAGTGATCAGCTTGGTCCATTCCTTTGTCTCATGGGAGTTATTAGGGGAGGTAGATTAGAAGGAATTAATTTTTGTCCGAGTTTAGCTTGAGGAAGTTGGTCGTTAGCCAATGGACGCTCTTTTCGAGTGCCAGGTTCATCGTCTTTAAGCCTTCAATGGAGGAGATCTTGATGTAAAGTTGAGTGTCGTCCACGTACACGTGGTAGGCTATGTTCACCTGCTGTAGTAGTTTGGTTAGTGGTTTGACATATAGGATGGAGTATAGGATAGCACCTTGTGGTACTCCTAGATGGTTCGGTGAGGAGGGAGAAAGATTTTTCTTGCCCATGAAGGATTGCGTTATGTTTTCCAGAAAGGATTTGAGCTATTGAAGGACTGTGCAAGATAAACCCATCCTATTGTCTAGTCTTCTTAGAATTTTGTCGTAATTGAGCATGTCGAAGGCTGAGGAGAGGTCGAGCAGGACTAGTAGACAGGTTTCGTTGCGGTCGAGAGCAAGGGGGGCGTCATCCACTATATGCAGAATGGCTGTTTCTGTGCTATGGCCTGGTCTGAAACCTGATTGGTGGATGTTCAGAAGGTTGAAGTCCATGAATTGTTCGTTCAGCTGTTGAACACATTTTTCCGGGAACTTGGCTAGCATGGGGATGTTGGTTATGGGTCGAAAATTGTTGGGGTTGGAGGGGTTTGCTGTCAGTTTCTTCAATAAAGGGGTGACTTGGCCCATTTTTAGGCAGTCCGGAATGTGCCCTTGCACTAGCGAGGTGTTGATGATTTTGATGCTGAGAGGGGAAATGACTTGGTAGATGTGGGGAAGGCAATTTGAAGGGACTTGGTCATTGAAGTGGTTGTTGAGTTTGGTGGTTGTTAAAGTTTTGGTGATGTCATTAAGATCATAAAGTTTGAAAGTGGACCAGTGAGAGCTATTTTTGGGCAAAACTAACTCAGGTTGTTCAGGGTTTTCAGCTTGAAAAGTCTTTTGGGTGGCTGAGTTAGCTGTTGCCAGGTTAAGCTCGAGTTGGAGGGAGTTCATTTTTGCTGTGAAGAATGAAGAAAATTCTTCATTCTTGTGACTTGTAACATGTAACTTGTAAGTATGAGTGTGGTAATATTGTGCAATCCGCTTGGATTCCCCCATCCAGCATTCATCACAGATGGACCAGGTATGTCCCCAGGGACAAGGTGTTGTATGTACATCTCCCAAGCACTTCTCAGCACAAGAATTAGTTCATACAGTTATTCTGAAACAACGATAGCAGTAGCCTGATCCATTCAGATTATCTCATCTGATGTCCCTGGTGTCACCCTCAGCAGTTCAATGTCTGAGTTATTGCAGGAGCTGCATCTTAAGTCAGAACCTGGACTCTATGTTCCTTTTTCTTCTTTAGCCTGGGACTGGGGGCACCCTCTGCCACTGCTCAAAGATGCCATTACCTCCACTACTCTCTGTTGTTCTTGTTGTACTTCCACCTGGGACGGGCAGCTGTGTTATGCTTTTTAGGTCATTGATGTGAACTGGCTCTGCTAGGGCAGGACCCCCAGATCTGGGCCCGCTGCAGTTGCTAATCTATCCAGCTTCATGCCTTCTCTGGGGTATGGAATAATTGTGTTCCATTTTGTGTGTATCAATCCTAGGCAATCACAGCAACAGCAAAGGGAACAAGGTTGCAAAAAAAGGGCATGCAAATACACATTCTATTATCAGACTTTGTTCTTTTTAATAAACATTCATATTAAAATCATAAATCACATATAGCAAAATACATACTAATAAATAAACAATAAAAATAGAATCATGAATATTGAAATGAAAAAATACAGAAAATCAATTGACAAACACTCAATTAATATCAAAAGTGGCAATTAATATACTCGACGCGCGTTTCGGCGTTTAAGGAACGCCTTCTTCAGGAGCCACAAAATATTCTGAAATACATAATAGACAACAAGAGAAAAAATATAAGACTTCAATATTTAAATAATGTATTTACAATCACAAGAAAAGAAATATACAATTCATCAAATTCATTTAAATCCTATAAGCAAATACGAAAATCAACTTTAAAAGCAAACCTTTTCCCTAACTGTTAAGATAAAAAGTATATGGTAAACATATTACTAAGAACATCTGATACAATATCTGAGCAGTCACATTCAAGCACAGGAAGTCATATGCACTTCATTGAGTCCAATACAAAAGGTTCTATGAATATCTCAGTATTAACCAAATTATGGGATAGAAAAGTGTAAGGGCACACAATAGGTTACAACTATATTTCAAGCACTTTCCTTATAATTAAAGAGAAACTTAGCTTTAGAAGTGATGCAATAGCCTAAACTGCTCACCTTTCTAAGAGCTACTCAAGGTATTGCAATAACAGTTCCTCTACATAGACACAATTGGAAGATGACTGTTAGGATGTGTCCCAATGAAACGTGTTTCAAGATACTGCACGCATGATATCTAAAAAAGAAACACAACGCAGGATGTAATATCTTTGTATTTATCTGCTAAAATGGGGAGTATCATGATAACCTAATATGCTCACCTTTCTAAAAGCTACTACAAGCGGTCCAATGATGGTTCCTTTGCACACACTTGATCAGAAGGTAACCGATTGCGTATATACCAAGAGGGTGTGCTTCAGATTACAGTACACGTAATATCTAAAAGGGAAAAACACAATGCCGGATAATGTATCTAAGCGTGTGTCTGTTATGAACAGAGGATATTCTAGCCGTATAGCTTATAAAACAGGCAGAATAATATCACTCACCAGAAAAGTTAAATAACGATCACACACTCGAAAAAAGGTTGTTCGGGATGTTTAAAATAAGACGCACACCGGCGTAAACTGGAAATGATGTAATCATGAAAAGCGGCGTGTTCCTCGGTTAGATGCCGAGATTGAAGACCCAGATTATGCGAGTCTGAAATAGTAAATAAACAAACCAGGTATCATACTCTGGAAATAGCCACTCGGAAAAGAAATTATTCGCTAAATACAAACCGATAGAGCACTACATCGTAGGCTACTAGTCGGATAACAATCACTGCAATACAGGCCACTTACCGGATTACGGCCGCGTATTTAACAAAGGAAAATGCCAAAGCAGAAGATGGCTGTTGGCGTCTCACGGCGGTTCAAAGATGTATCGCCAGAACCACGCCCTGCGGGATTTTAAATACACCGTAGATACGGGTAATAGGCCATGTGATTGACCACAAGTGGGCTTTTAAAGACCCAGCAACAATTAACTGAAACTTTGCTCGGTTCAGTTCATCGAGCACTAAAAGAGCCGATCTACCTACTCAGCATGTACCCATTACACAAACCGTAAAGATGCAATAATCCGAACTATGGCAATGCGGTAATATGCACAAGTATATACAACTCGAGTGGCCAGTTGCCGATGATGTTAGCAAGTGTCCCATCAACACACTGACTCTGAACAAAACAATGTAGTTCAGATGGCAATAGAAAATGAAATATAACGCGAAAACTGGATACATCCTACTGAAGTAAGTAAACCTAACGCGAAATATGCGTCTATGATGGACCTAAAAAAGGAACTCGGATTAAAAATTGAAGATTAAAAATAAATTAAGAAAGTAATTAAACTAAAGAAAGAATATCTTAATGCCTCACATCTAAGTTAAAATGCCTATTTATAAGGGAATGTCACCTATGTATTGGTTAATTCCTATGGAATTCAGGCGTGTCCAACATAAGGAATTGGGCATCTAGAGGTGATTAAAATATTGCGTTCTCCCAAGGGATTTCGCTATTCAATCCCTGTTTAAAAGTATTCAGAACAAAAATCCAATATACTTCCTTTTTCTTGCGAATAGCACAGCCACCCTTGCTGTCAGGTGTCCTAATGCTTTCCAAAATACGCCATTGGAAATCTTCTGGTTTATGGTTCTTTTCTAAAAAATGCTTCACCAAAGGTGCTGCAAGTTTCCCTGTTCTAACAGCAGATCTGTGCTCAGTTAGGCGAACCTGAATGGATCTAGAGGTCTCGCCAACATAACCTAAACCACAAGGGCATAGAATGAAGTACACAATATTCGTTGTCTTACAGTTCTAAATCTCACATGCTCTGGTGGAAAATCCATTGTGAGAAAAGTGTTCACCACCTAGGATATTCACACATGATTTACACGATGAACACTTGACTGTCCCGCAAACTGGAAGATTATTCAATAATGATCTCTGACTCGATCCAGTGGAGGATATTTTCTTTTAAAATCTTGAATGAACAATAAGATCCTTGATATTCTTGTTTCTCTTATGTGCGAATAAAGGTTTCGCCAGATTGTTCTTAGAAGTAGGATTACAATTAAGAATATGCCAGTTGGCATTAATGATCTGTTTAATACGGTCATTTAAGGTAGAGTGTTTCGTTACACAGACAAGTTGATCAGTAGCAGCTGGTTCCTTCATTCTTAATAATGCATCACAATCATTTATAAGAGTTTCTAATAAGTCTGTGTGGGTAACCTCTATCCCAACATTTTTTTCTCATAACAGAGGCCTGTTTGTCATAATCACTGAGACTCATGCGGTTTCTACGGACCCTTAGGAACTGCGAAAATGGTATACTTTGACGCTGACTCCTGGGATGAAAACTACTAAAGTGGAGCAGCGTATTACGTGCCGTAGGTTTCACGTAAAGGTCAACTTCTAAATGGTTGTTCTGGTTTTTTATTAAGAGTTCAAGGAACTCAACCTGATCTGTGCTATACTGTGCAGTAAATTTTAAATTAACATCAGTCAAGTTGATCCATTCAAGAAACTCAAGTAACGAGTCTTACCCATTAGTCCAGATAAAAAAGATGTCATCTATGTATCTGGACCCATGGGAAATAGACTCAAAAAAAGGGGCAATCTCATTGTCAATAAAGTTACTCTCAAAAGCCGACATATAGATATTTGCTATTGATGGTGCAACTGATGCACCCATACTTACTCCTCTTATCTGAAGATACAGTAAGTCTCCAAATTAAAAAATATTCTCAGTCAAGACAATAAATAAACAGTCGATGAGGAATCTTTTAGGGCAGACTATATTGTGTTTGTTAATAAACCAATCAGTTGCCAGGATCGCTGCATTCAAGGGGATATTACTATAAAGGGACTCAATGTCCATGGTAACTAGAATATCCCTACTTGACACAAAATTCAAGCTCTCAACTATGTAGACCTGTATTTTTAATGTAAGATTTAATCTTCGATATATGAGGTCTTAGATAGTGATCAATGAATTTAGATAAAGGCTCTGTTATGGTTCCTATTGTAGACACAATTGGTATATATGGTGGATTATTTATGTTTTTGTGTATCTTAGGCAAGCCATAGATACACACTGTCTTACCCTTATTAGAATTTAGGAAATCATGTTCCTTAGAGCTAATTTCTCCATTTGATAGTGCCTCATTTGTCAGATGTTGAATCTTTTTGAAAATAGTACTAGAGGGGTTGGAATTAATTTTAAGATAAGTAGAATTATCATCCAACGTAGTAATCATGTTACGTTCATAGTTATCTGAGTCGACTACAACAATGCCTCCACCCTTGCCACATCCCTTGATTACAAGGTTTTTATTATCAGCTAATGTTTTTAAGGCTTGTGATTCATTTTTACTAATATTATAGAGGGGTTTAGGAATAAATCGAAGTGTCCTTTCAAGTTTTTGGAGGACTACCAATTCAAACGCAGCCACCTCAGGGTCCAATTGATCCAAAGAGGGGCTGAACGTGGAAGGTAGCGCTAACTCCCTTTGTCCGTTAAATTCCGTATCTATATCTTCATTGGTTTGAAAAAACTTTTTTAACCTAATTTTTCGAAAGAAAGAGATGATATCTTGGTGTAGTTCAAAGGTATTTACATGTGCTTGAGGCACGTACGAAAGACCTTTAGAGAGCAGGGTTTCACTAAGGCTGTCCAGTTCAGTAGATGATAAATTGAAAATAAGGATTACATCCCTTGACCCCAATATTGGCGATTGCGGGTCTCTCTGATGAACTGGGGCTCTTGTTGTTAATGTTGTTGATGGTTCATTGGAAAATTCCCCCTCTTCTGGCCCTGAAATCTCACTTTGGGGCGTCCCCGGCTAGGCCCTCGGTTGGATAAAAAAGGTTGTTGTGGTCTAGAGCCAGAGTAGGAGTTGAAGGCTCCTTCCGGTTCATAGTAGTTGTTGGGGCCTTCACCTTCAGAGTCCGATGTCTCTGAAAAGTTAATAACCCTCTGAGGGGCAGTCCTAGTATCGTCAACATAGTGGTTTTGCTTATAGAACTCCTTCCCTAAATAGGGGTAGGTTGTTTCCTCAGTGTAATACCTTTTATCTTTAGTTAACTTATCAGTTTTCCGTTTGTTGAGGTAGTTACTAAAGGATTCAAGTTCTTTATTGGATTCCTCTATCTTCTTCATGGCTTCCTCTACCCCATTCATCTGTTTAAGCTTTTCCTCTAATTCGTTTACCTCAACTTTGATAGCAGCCGCTAATTCCTTTGCTGTTTCCACAAATAGAATCATTAAATCGCGGGAGCACCTATTTGCTATCAAACTCCATCTCTCGAGAAAGGGTCTATGGTGTACGAACAACCCTGGTATGTTGCGTACCCGTAACCCAGTGGGAATAATGCCCGATCTTAAATAGGCTAACATGAAGTCACCATGTGCCTCCATCCTCATGAGTTTTTTCTTGAGGTCAAAAAGTTTCTTACTTTCATCATTGGCCCTATTATGGGAGCTAGTACTGCTAAATGAGGCCGTAGTGCCCACCAATAGGGCAAATTCCTCATCGGTAAACCCAAACGTTTTTAACTGGGCCATAAAGAAGAAAAAAGTATGGGGTCAAAATTTAAAGAAGAACACACAATGTGAATGCTCAGATATTCAACAATACAATAATAGCAATGATAACAATAGCATGGCCCTGCACCGACAAGCTGTGGGTAATAATATGTGGACAACAAGGACCCCCTGAATGAGAAATAATACTATTCCTAGGACAGGGAAAACAAATTGTGTGTATCAATCCTAGGCAATCACAGCAACAGCAAAGGGAACAAGGTTGCACAAAAAGGACATGCCAATACACATTCCATTATCAAACTTTGTTCTTTTTAATAAACATTCATATTAAAATCATAAATCATATATAACATAATACATACTAATAAATACACAATAAAAATAGAATCATGACTATTGAAATGAAAAAAATACAGAAAATCAATTGACAAACACTCAATTAATATCAAAAGTGGCAATTAATATACTCGACGCGCGTTTCGCCGTGAAAGGAACGCCTTCTTCAGGAGCCACAAAATATTCTGAAATACATAATAGACAACAAGAGAAAAAATATAAGACTTCAATATTTAAATAATGTATTTACAATCACAAGAAAAGAAATATACAATTCATCAAATTCATTTAAATCCTATATGCAAATACGAAAATCAACTTTAAAAGCAAAACTTTTCCCTACCTGTTAAGATCAAAAGTATACAAAGATCAACACTGTTAGCCACACCTACCAGTTTGGTGGTCCACTTGCATTGCAAAACGTGGATCAAAGTAGGCATTCCGCAGCACTTCAATGTGGTGCTCGGGATGAGCAAGACATGGACCAGGCATCGCAGTCAGGGTGAAGTTTTGAAATTCACTGGAGGTTCTTAACATGGATCTTTGGCCTACAGTTCATGACAGGCCTCAGTCTGTCTATTGGGCAGTATAACGTAGACTTGGGAATGGAAACTGTGAAGACAGTGAATCAGTTGTTTGCAGTATTCTAAAGCCTCAACGTCATTTAGCTGCAAATCGAGTAAAGGTGGAGACTCTGGAGGGCCAGCAGGAGGACCCATTTGGTTGTTGCATTAAAATTTCATAAGGGCTAAACCTATCCCTTTGGTTTGGTGTGGCTCAAAGTCAGTGCCAAAGGAAGAGTCTCAAAACAATTGAGCCCTGTTTTACTGCAAATCTCAGATATTTTGCACTCAAAACATCATTTAACCTCCCTACTTTCCCTTTGTACTCTGGGTGCTATGCATAATGAAAGTTCGGTTTAATCCCTAAGGCCTTGCACAGTTCGTGGACTAAAGAGAACATGAAATGAGTTGTTTTGTCCCTCTTGTTCAGGAGTGGAATTCCAAATCTGTGGCTAAAGTCTCTCCAGACATAGTGATTACATCTGCTTGGGTGTATGGGCAAGTTTCAGACGTCATGATACATTTATCTGGTTTTCTTTTTAAAGCCGTGTTGATAAAACAATAAAATATCTACTGAACCTAGTTTTGTAATGTAAAGGTGAAGCACAAACACAGTAATAATCTAAAATAAGAATCAAAAAAATGACTAAAGAGAACAAGCATTGGCATAGCCAATAGGTCTCACTTTTGGGACCTTAAAAGTATTTAGTTATGTAGCACAATATCCTTGGGGCAATAACATCAACTGTTGCATGCCTAAAAATGTCTAAGGTCCCAAAGGCGAGACCTATTGGCTATGCCAATGCTTGTTTTTAGAGGCCTGGCATGCAGTTTTAAATGTAGGCTGGTAAGAAAAGAACCAACCCGAGGGGCAAGGTTTAGAGAGAAATAAGATAGGAAGAGAGGTGAGTTATAATGAGATAGCACAAATAGAAAGGTGAAGCACAGAATGACAGGTCAGGTAAACAAAGTAGCGAGGCAGAGAGGCAGGTAGAGCCAGTGGGATGAAAAATAGAAAGATATGAGAAGTAGAGAGAAAATAGGTTCAAAAGAGGTAGAGAGATGAGGCTAATACATAGGAAGGGCGAGGGAGAAGTAGAGAATGGTAAAATAGGTAGAGAGACAGAGGTAAGACAGATGTATTAAACGAGTATGACATTGGAAGCAGTGAAAGTGAATGGAAACAGTGAAGGCGATAAAAAGAGAGATGAAAGCAAAGGGAATGATAGATGGAGTGGAAGAGGTAGAGAGAGCATTTTAGAGAGAAAGAAATAAAATAATGGGAAAGGTGAGGGAAAGAGGACATCAATAAATAGAGAGACATAGAAGGCCAGTAGGTGAGGTAAATTGAGAGGCTAGATAGTGTATGAGAGGTGGGCACTAGAGAGATGAGGCAGTGAGTTGTGAGGCAGAGAGAGAAATGAAAGAGAATGGTCAGATAGAAAGAGGCATGCGAGAGGTAGGGAAAGGTAAGGTATAGATGGCAAAAATGATAGAAAGTGAGGGAGGAGCCAAGCTCGCGAGCGTAATGGTCGCCTTTTAGCTCGGCTCCCGCAGCCCTCCGGCCTGATCATGTATCCTGTATAATATCCTGTCCGGAGACGACACATTATCGGACAATCGGAAATGGAACACCTCGCTTGTACTCACCATTTGGCCCGGAGGTTTCGACGTGCAGCGGCTCCGAAGTTGTGCCCTCCGCAAGACCGGGGCCTCCGTGGAACCTAGACCGGGACCTAGCCTGTGGGGTCCGACGACTGTCAGCCCCGGTCGAGAGAGTGAACCAATGATGAGAGCCGTTGTGCGACAATCCCGGCGATCCTGATCCGGGCCTGCCCTGGTGACCGCGCGGCTGATGTGGGTGAGATGCACCGGGGACTGATTCTGTGAAGGGGTCCTCCCCCAGCCGCTGCTTTGACCGGCGGCCCTGGACCTCTGCGCCCAGACTCTGCTTGTTGGGGGCGCCGGTGCTGGTGTAGGCGGAGACCCGCATTGGGCGGACATCCTTTCGGCACCAAGGCTGCCATTGCTGGGAACCCCCTGGAGCTCTGTGAAGTCCTACATTTTTGAACTGTTTTTTGGGGGTCGCGGAGGGCGGCGACTGGGCTGACTTTGCGAAATGGCGGCCGACCCTTTGAAACATGAATCGCCTTGTGGCGGCGGGCTTGGGTTGCCTAATTGCGTGGGGGTCCGGTCTGGTGAGCGTGAGCTTACGGTCAGAGATATCCTGGAAGCTCTGAGATCCCTGCGCGCATCCCTTGCCCCCGATGTCCCTGTGAGTCCGCCACGATCTGCCGCCATTTTGAACAGCCATTTCTTCTTGCCGCCCTCTTGTTTCAGTGACTCCATTGCCTCGCCCCCCTCTATAGCTGCGAGTGTTGCTGCCGCTGATCGAAGATCATTTTGTGTGCCGGTGACTTTGGAGCTCCCTGTTTTTCGAGGTTCTGACCCCGGGGACTTGGACATTGTGCCGCGGCCCTGTTCGGCTCGGATGCCTAGAAATATTGGTGGACTGCCGCCTGCACCTGCTCCGATGGCTTCGCCTTTGTTTACTACAGAGCCCCCCTCGCCTTCCCAAGCGGCGAAACTGAACTCCTGTTCTTCGTCACCCGTGCTGCGATTGCTGATGCATTTAAACTCTCTGCTCGGACTTTTGCTCATTTGCGGACCGATTTACCCCCCATGTCTACATGGTAGTCAACATTTTTTTCGATTGTGTGCTGGTCTTGTATTGAATATCTCATTTTACACTGTCATGTGGTGGGTGGGATTTGTGGTTCGGAAGGGATGGGGGTGATATGCACGACTCCTGGTTGATTATTGGTATACGACTTAGTGGCGCAGTTGTGTGTACCCATAGAGCGGTGGGTGGTCCCCTCCTCTGTAAGTTTTATGGCGCTTGATGGGGTGTCGTCCTGGTCTGTTTTTGCTGCGATTGTCTGGTTGGGCGGAGGGCGGCGGCCGACCATATTGATTTCTGTTCTTATGCTCCTCCCTCCTGTTTTCGTTATTTCTGTTTCTGTTTCTTTTTGTCTCGTTCTTCTCTCTTTCTTTCTTGCTATATTTCGGGTTCTGGTTTAGGGCGACAGGCACGCTGTCTGAAGGGTAGGCCATAGCCTTCTACAGGGGTGCAGGGTGGGATGGGTGGGTTGGGTTCTATTTGTTGTTTGTTTTATGGTTCTATGGCCCTTTTGTATCTCTTTATAGTAATGCCGCGTCTGTCCCTGCCTTCCGTGGTGTGTTCGGGGTGGGGTGTGTGGCATCGTTAACCCTCCTTTTATGGTTCGGTTGCATTTCTTCTTGATTGCTGTACCCTCATTGGTGCTGATACTCCTGTTTTCTCCTGTGCTCCCGCCACGGGACGCCTGTGTCGGCGCGTCTTCTTTCTTTCGTTTTTGTATTTCATTTCTTTTCTCATTGTTCCGTCTTGTCCTCCTCCCCTCCCCCTCTTTCCCCCCTCTTCCCCCTCTTTTCCTCGCCCCCGTCCCCCTCCCTCCATTTTCCTAGAGGTCACTATGACGGGTTAGTTTTGATGTACTGTTTCTCCGATCCCTCTGTTCTGGCTTAGCTGTGGTTTGGGTGGTGGGCATGTAACGATGATAATGTTCAAGTGTCGATTATGTCTAAATTATTCCGATCTTCCTGTGTGAATTGTGTTGCCTCTCCTGTATTGCGGCCCCATACCCCCTTATTGTCGCTGAGGCTGGTTCTGGGACTTCGGACGTCTCTATATTGAAAGTGAGCCTGTCATACGCCTTATCCCCAAATTATAAAATTAACCTTTTTTGCTCCTGTGTCTTGGCCCTCTGGTTCCTAGGTATATTCTCCCTTTTTACGATTGTATTGCCTCTGCTTCCTGCTGCTTGACTCTGTAATGTTTGCCTTGGAACTTCTGATTGCTTTACGTATTGAGGTCGGCCGATTTGGTTGTAGGCCTAGACTTGTATATCCTTTTGACGCTAATAAAGGTTTAAAAAAAAAAAAAAAAAAAATGATAGAAAGGGTAAGATTAAGAGAGATGAAATTAAGAGGGAGGTGAAGTAAATGGAAGAGAAATTAAGGGGGTTAAGATGCAAACAGAGCTGCAAGATGCAGAAAGAAGAGAAAGAAGAGAGGGGCAGAGAGCTGACCGAGAGCTAGAAATCTAGAGGTAGGATCGGAGAGAGGTGGCAAGTTAAGGTAATGAGAGGTAAGCAGCTGTTGGCATTATTTATATTAAAAAGGTCATAAAAAAAACAGTTTTCTGTGAATAAAGTAGATATCTAGTGGTCTGAAAGAATATACTCCACTGTTTCTGAAGACATTTAAAAGTAGAGAGCTACCCTTATTTGAAAAATGAAATGTACACAAAAAAAGCCTTATCGGTCAAGAAATAAGTATTAAAGATGGAGTCTACAATAAGGAATACAAAACAATCCGTAAAAGAAAGTAGTCTTTACAACAAGTGCACAAGCATAGTTTATGGCGGCCGGGCCGGGGCTGGCTGGGAATAAAAGATGTGGGGTCTCTGGGGCTTCCACCTTAAATGAGATTACAGGGAGAGTGATGTACTGTCACACCGAGGCAGCCCTGACAAGCATTGCTTTATAGAGCTATCTGTTCACCTTCCTCATGCAGCCTGCAATGTGTCCCCAGGCTCCCATGAGAAGAGCTATTTACCACCACAAGACAAATGACCAGCACTTGGACCAAAGGCCGAGAGGCACGGATCACTCACATAATGGTCACCACAGCTGTAACGCCACACTTAAGGGGACCAAACGGACCCCCAAGTTCATTAAATTGACCAATAATGGATCTATCAAGAAGCACCTTAGGAATAGAGCCATAAAGGCCGGAATAAATTGCGCGGAAGGGTAATCTGAAATGGTGTTTGATAAATTATTTATAACACAGACGATTGTCTACATTTAATATTGGCGCTACTGGTAGCATCTTTAAAAGATGATTTATGTCTTATGATGCCATTAAACCTTTTACAGGCCCTTTGCAGGTGGGAGGGTCTGCTGAGATTCAGCGAATGAGTTTTAAAGCGTCACTGCTGCATTGTGCTAGATGGAGGGCATGTTAAATCTTTACTTTAATTCTGTTGTCTAGAGAGTTGCATTTTGTAGACACTCACGGCTGAGAGATTACCCCCTCTACATCTGCTGCTGTGCAGGCCTGGAACAGGGCAATGAACAGGGCACTTCATCCCTCCACCAATATTTCTGTGCACAACATAAAATGTGTCAGCTCGTTGCACAGCACTGAACTCGCGAGGCAGGAACACCAAGAAGCGTGTTCATTAGGGCAGTGTCGAATGTTGGATTTCAAGTGCTGAACTTAAGTGGTGGCCATATTAGGTGTGGAAAGAAGGTGGCTGTTCATACTGTGTTCCCGCAAGGGTGAGAAAAGATCGTGCTGAACATCACCTATTATTAAACATGTGCAACTCTTTCCCTTGTTGAGGTCCCATGTATGCTAACGTTCTGTAAACTGTAGTACTCTTTGCTTTCTGCGCGTAGGCGTTGTATAGGCGGTTGCACGCAAAACGATAATGTTTAATGTGCATTTAATAAAACAACAGTATTTTTATTTGTGTTTAGGAAACTGTGAATACCGCACAAGTTAACTGACCCGCTTACTGGATATTAAATACCGTAGAATGTAGGAGAAAGCAAAACGTAAATATTGTATTTGGAATTTGTTTGGTGTGCATCTCACTATTTCCAACAAGCATGATGTTTCTTCTAGGCAGTTCATTACTATTTATTATTCTTTCGAATTTTTGGTGAGTTTAGGTGAATGGTATGTTTTTCAAAGATGGCTGCCTCAATTCCTAATAAGCTCAATAAAGGGTCGAAACTGGCTGTGTCCCTACTTTCATACAAGCGCGCGCGCCTAGCGCTGCAAGTTTTTAAAAAAAGGAGACACGTCTGGTGAGTGGTGTGTGCTGTGCGCGCACCATGATTAGAGAGGAAAGCCAGATGGCGCTTCTGCTTGTGCCTGTGTGCGTAACCTCACGCAGTATGCCACGCAAAAAAGCTGTGGGAGGCTTTTTAAAGCCCACTAACTAAATGTCTTGCAGCGCAGCACATGCGCTGGCTCAGGCGAGACCTAAAAAGTGTTTCAATGTTAACAGCTCCCATAAGAAATTTGACATTGCAAAACAGTTATGCTCACCAGAGAGTATTTGCAAATAAATCGAACTTGGTGCCACAAAAAATAAAATTTGTTCGAAAAGTATAAAATTGTGTGTGGTTGAAAATAAAGAATTAACAGATTTTTAGATAGTGCGTTGTGATCTGCACAAGGACAATGGGGCAGATTGCTGCTTTGTGTCTAACATTTTAAAAAGCTCAGGAGAAAGTGAACAGTGTTCAGTCTAAAACATGTCAGCTTGACCCTTTGTTTTACATTGTGCACTAATGTGAGGTACGGCTCGATAGTTGGAACAGTTTTCATTAACATATGATCCAGCTGTAAGTTTCTGTAATTCGTTTTCTTCCCCAATGAAAAGTCTAACAATATAAAAAGCAGAGTTGACCCAAGACGTTTCTTGTTTCGTCAGTGATGAAGGATTTATATATAATTCGGTTCTACTGAGTCCTAAAGAAACACCTTTAATATTTTTGAGCTAAGAGATCTTCAATGTCCCATCCAAGGTTAAGCAATCTTCAAGGCTCTATTAAATTAATTCTCAGGCTTGGTGCTATAAAATCCATAGCTATAATGACCAAAGTTTGATAACATCCCCAAATAATCCTGACCAAGTTCCTGATGGCAAATAAAAGAGGAATTACTTGGTTGCATGGGTTAAAGGAGTCTATGGAAACTGTTTTTGTCTGTTTGTAAGTTAGGGACATTAGAATAACCCCAGATATATGCTCCGTAAGTCACAATAAAAAACTCTTGCCTGTATAAAAATATAACATGGATACAAGGAGTTTAGAATTGTGAACATCCATTACAACGTGGCTGTTTCACCACAAGTCATTACATCGCATGCGTTACAATGCATGTGATGTAAGGGCTATACACATTGTTGTGAGGAAACTGAAGCTCTTCTGTTTCCTCACAACAACGTGCCCAGACCATCAAACGACGCTCGAACCAGGAGAGAGGAACCATGAGGAGAGAGAGGTAAGGGGGATTGGGGGTAGGGGGAGGGTCGTGCTAGGGGTAGTGTTTCAGTGTAGGGACCGGACTGGGGGGCAGGGGAGGGTTTGCAGGGGGTAGTGTTTTAGAGTTTAGGGTAGTGTTGTGGTGGTTGTGTAGTGTAGGGTAGTGTTTTAGGGTTTAGGGTAGTGTTGGGGGGTCATGCAGGGTAGTGTTTCAGTGTAGGGACTGGACTGGGGGTGTGGGAGAGATGTGCTGGGAGTAGTGTAGGGACTTGCCTGGGGGCGTGGGGAGAGTCATGCTGGGGTAGTGTTTTAGGATTTAGGGTGGTGTTGTGGTGTTCATGTAGTGTAGGCTAGTGTTTTAGTGTTTAAGATAGTGTAGGGGGTCGTGCAGGGTAGTGTTTGCGTGTAGGGACTGGACTGTGTGTTGGGGAGGGTCATGCTGGAGGTAGTGTTTTAGGATTTAGGGTAGTAGTGTGGTTTTTGTGTACTGTAGGGTAGTGTTTTAGGGTAGTGTTTTAGGGGGTTGTGCAGGGTAGTGTTTGAGTGTAGGGACCGGACTGCGGATCAGGGGAGGGACGTGCTGAGGGTAGTGTTTTAGGGTAGTGTTGTGGTGTTTGTGTAGTGTAGGGAAGTGTTTTAGGGTTTAGAGTAGTGTTGGGGGTCGTGCTGGGTAGTGTAAATGTAGGGAGAGGACTGGGGGTCTGGGGAGGGTTGTGCAGGGGTACTAAATTAGGGTTTAGGGTTGGGCAGGGCAGAGTCACTTACCTTTGAAACCTTTACCATGAGTATACCTTTACCACGCATGCCTTTGCGTTGTAATGACATGTGTGGTAAAGGTATAGTCGTGGTAAAAGTTTGTGATGTAATGGGATGTCGTTGTCATTGACATCGCATAGTAATACCTGCGTTTTAATGGCACACATGGTATTGGTATGCGATGTAATGAGTCATATTAGTTTAGAACCCAAGTTCGAGGCAACTTTGGAACTTTGTAAAACTGTTGCCTCATACTAGTGAACAGATGATGCCTCTACTGAGGAAACCAAAAAGGTCTCCAAGTAAGAAACATATTTGACCTTGGTGATGGTCTGGTCATTGATCTTAAATGATAATGTTTTGGTTGCTTTGGGCTCAATCACCATTATAAATGTTTTTGAGTCCATAAAACCAACAAAGACCTCAGTAATTTCTTCAAACTATTTGCCGACCTGGCCAATAAAACAGCATCACTGGTGTACAATACCACTGAAATTGGGAGAGAACTCCCTAAAAGTATATCTTAAGCATGGATAAGCAAGGTTCCTTCTAACAGGTATATATAAGATAAAATGGAACGGGCCAGACTACAACCTCAATGCACACTCATATTTAGTTTTAGTGACTCTGTGCATTCATCCCTGTCCCCATATCTTAGTCTTGCCTGGAGATTTCTGTGAAGGTGGAGTAGAAAATTAACAATTTCATCATAAAACCCTAGAAAAAGCATGATGAACCATAACTTTGATCTTATAAGGCTGTCAAATGTTAAACTAAAATGCATGAATGCCAAATGCATGGACCCCTATTTTGCAACTGTGTATTTATCAATCAGTAAGGCAGATTAAGATATTGATTGATGGTGCCCTGCCCTGGGTTAAAGCCAAACTCAAGTTATGAAATTATAATTTTTATCATTAGCCCATTAACAAATATTTCCATAACTACTCAACCTACCACATTCACAATTGAATCTAATTACAAGATTGGTCAGTAACAAATAAGATTTTCGTTGGTCAGTTGAAGTACTGCAAATTTCCTTAATTCATCTTCGACACAACACAATATTACAGATCATAGCAGAGTGGGATTTGTCTTCAGGAATGTCACAGGAATTGAATCAATTAACAAGATTGTTAAGTAACAGCAGGATCTGCTTTGGCCAAATCAAGTGCCACAAATGATTGAATTCATCTGTAACAATGCACAATATTGTTGATCATTGCAGAGGGGGAACTTCTCTTTAGGATTGTCAATGGAAATTTCTCATCCGAACTTGGCTCCCGATAGCAATAGAAATAAAAGTTAAGAGATAGCATTTTTTGTCAACGGCAAACTGAAAACGTAACGTAAATCTCAATAAAAAAACTGTTTAATAAAGATACTGAGGCTAGACTTGCACACAGGAATGCTTTGATATTACTTCTGAATAAACAATCTAAAGCCGCTGATAATACAGAAGGCGAGTATTGTATTGTATTGTAATTGCAGTTATATAGCTCTTACTACCCTTGATGAGGCGTCAAAGTGCTTTTTGAGTGAGTCGTAGCTACTATGGAACCCATAAAGGACTAGTGTTCAATTATTATAGTGAAATATGAAAGTAATTTGAGTGGTGGATGTTAGTCAGTTATTTGAAGTGAGAAGGATAGTGGAGGGATAGAGGAGGAAAAAAGGTTTGCATTTACATAGTGCTTGCTAACCCTGATGGGGTGTTGAAGTGCTTTTTTGGCTAGTAGCATGCTACTCCAGAACCCCTAAAGGATTAGTGTTGAAAATTAGTATAGTGAAATATGAAAGTAATTTGTGTGGTGGATATGTTATTCCATTATTTGGATAAAGAAGGTTAGAGGAAGGATTGAAGAAAGAAAAAAGTTTGCATTTATATAGTGCTTGCTACCCCTGATGTGGTGCCGAAGCACTTTTTCGGCGAATAGCATGCTACTCTGGAACCCATACAGGATTAGTGGTGAATTAGTATAGTGAAATATGAAATTTAAGAAGTAGACATGTTAGTCTGGTATTTTGATTGAAAAGGATAATGGAGGGATTGAAGAGTGAAGGATTTAGCCTTTTTTGTGTTTGTGTTGGATGTCATGCCAATAGGAGGAGGCTTGGGATGAGTAAAATGGGATGTGAAGGGGAAGAATCAGAGGGAAGAGTTCAGAAAGGCTTGTTTTGGGGGATCAGTATAGTAAATGAGGTGTCAGATTATGCAAGGAGGGACAGAGTAGGGGAGGGTCTAGAACGGGTTATTTTGGGGATCATAGTAGTGGTATGGGGTTTGGGATAAATGAGAGAGTGGATGTAGAGGATATATTGATAGAGTTATAGGGTGAGAAATAGGGTCATAGCAGAGTGGGATTTGTCTTCAGGAATGTCACAGGAATTGAATCAATTAACAAGATTGTTAAGTAACAGCAGGATGTGCTTTGGCCAAATCTAGCGCCACAAACGATTGAATTCATCTGTAACAATGCACAATATTGTTGATCATTGCAGAGGGGGAACTTCTCTTTAGGATTGCCAATGGAAATTTCTCATTCCAACTTGGCTCCCGATAGCAATAGAAATAAAAGTTAAGAGATAGCATTTTTTGTCAACAGCAAACTGAAAACGTAACGTAAATCTCAATGAAAAAAACTGTTTAGTAAAGATACTGAGGCTAGACTTGCACACAGGAATGCTTTGATATTACTTCTGAATAAACAATCTAAAGCCGCTGATAATACAGAAGGCGAGTATTGTATTGTATTGTAATTGCAGTTATATAGCTCTTACTACCCTTGATGAGGCGTCAAAGTGCTTTTTGAGTGAGTCGTAGCTACTATGGAACCCATAAAGGACTAGTGTTGAATTATTATAGTGAAATATGAAAGTAATTTGAGTGGTTGATGTTAGTCAGTTATTTGAAGTGAGAAGGATAGTGGAGGGATAGAGGAGGAAAAAAGGTTTGCATTTACATAGTGCTTGCTAACTCTGATGGGGTGTTGAAGTGCTTTTTTGGCTAGTAGCATGCTACTCCAGAACCCATAAAGGATTAGTGTTGAAAATTAGTATAGTGAAATATGAAAGTAATTTGTGTGGTGGATATGTTATTCCGTTATTTGGATAAAGAAGGTTAGAGGAAGGATTGAAGAAAGAAAAAGGTTTGCATTTATATAGTGCTTGCTACCCCTGATGAGGTGCCGAAGCACTTTTTCAGCGAATAGCACGCTACTCTGGAACCCATACAGGATTAGTGGTGAATTAGTATAGTGAAATATGAAATTTAAGAAGTAGACATGTTAGTCTGCGATTTTGATTGAAAAGGATAGTGGAGGGATGGAAGAGTGAAGGATTTAGCCTTTTTTGTGTTTGTGTTGGATGTCATACCAGTAGGAGGAGGCTTGGGATGAGTAAAATGGGATGTGAAGGGGAAGAATCAGAGGGAAGAGTTCAGAAAGGCTTGTTTTGGGGGATCAGTATAGTAAAAGAGGTGTCAGATTATGCAAGGAGGGACAGAGTAGGGGAGGGTCTAGAGCGGGTTATTTTGGGGATCATAGTATTGGTATGGGGTTTGGGATAAATGAGAGAGTGGATGTAGAGGATATATTGATAGAGTTATAGGGTGAGAAATAGGGTAGTGCATTGGATATGCTGAATTAGAAGACAGTAATAAATATATAGATCCATAGGTACATGGAAAGTAAATAGATGCATAAAGGAGGTAGGTATATGTAGATATTGATAGAAGTATACGATGAGAAATAGTGTAGTGCATTGAATATGCTTTATTAAGAGAAAAGTAATAAATATATCGATCCAAGTACATGGAAGGTATATAGATGCAAAAAGGAAAGTAAATATATGTAGATTAAAGATGCACTAGATAAACTCTGGTTTTCCAGGGATGTATGACGTTACAACGCAGGCTATTACAACGCCTGCCTTTACAACGCGTTTTTTACATCGCAGTCCATTACAACGCATAGCGCTTTGGGGTGCTGGATAGTGAATAGTTTAATTTACTATTCCAACTCCAGTCCCCGTGGACACTAGGAAAGGTTATTGGATAGTAAATTAACCTATTCCCTATCCTAGAGCGCCCCCCAGAGCAATGCGTTGTAATAGTTTGCGTTGTAATGACCGCGTTGTAATGGTAGTGTCAAGGTTCATCCCTTAGTCCGACACTATTTAATATATATGTGTCGGACCTCGCAAAAACCATCAAAGCGCATGGGATGAACCTTACCTCATATGCGGATGATACACAGCTGATACTGGCTGTCAGAAATGATGGGGAAACAGTGGCGGAAAGTTTCAAAACAGGAATGCTGGCCATTGGAAAATGGATGTCAGCGAACTGTTTGAAACTTAATTCCGATAAAACCGAGGTGGTCACTTTTGGCCATCTCAGCCCTAGCTGGTCCCCAACTTGGTGGCCACCTTCCTTTGGAGTTGCACCCAAACCAGTCACGAAAGTTAGAAATTTGGGTGTCATCTTTGATGACAATCTAAATTTCATGGCTCACGCCAATCAGATGGCTTCCACTGCCTTCTATAAGTTACGACTGGTCAGGAAGATTCTTCCTTTTCTTCCCAAAAATGTAGGAAAGACATTGGTCAGCGCTATGGTTCTATCAGCATTGGATTATTGCAATGGCTTGTTCGCTAATGCCCAAGTCAGGATTATCAAGAAAATGCAGACAATCCAAAATGCAGCAGCTAGACTTCTCCTCAACATCCCTAAATTCAAGCCAATAGCTGAGTCCTTAAGGAGTCTCCACTGGCTCCCTGTTAGGAATAGAATTAAATTCAAGACGTTATGCATCGTCTACAAGTCACTACACCATCAAGCGCCTCAATTTTTGTGCAACCATCTTGTCCCATACATTCCCACTCGAACGCTACGATCAGCAGGACAGAATGACTTGGTAGTGCCACGGACTAGGCTGGTCAACTGGGGAGACAGACGTTTCCTAGTTGCCGCCCCAAGACTATGGAATACACTCCCGCAAACCATAAGATCCAGGCCAAATCTCATGTCCTTTAGGAAGAAACTGAAGACTTGGTTATTTAACCTCTGAAAAAAATCTATAAGATTATTCAGGAGAGTATCAATAGTATAGCGCCGAGACGCCTGCGGGCAATTGTTCGCGCTTAATAAATGCTAAAAAAAATAAAAAATAAATAAATAGTGCGTTGTAAAAGTTTTGTTGTAAAGGTTGTTCACCGTTTTCCAGTGTTGTTGTACTTACAAATGTATTTTATTTATTTTTTAACAACATAATTTTTCTACATGTTTATACAAAGCAATACACAAATATAGGTACATATCTATAGTACAAATACATGCTTATATACAGAGGGCTGGATATGCTGGATATTTCTGTTTGGGTATAGTCTTATGTGGGGAAGAGACAATTCTTGAGAAGTTTTCTGAAGATAAAGTGGTTGTCCATGAAACTTATATTGGGGGGTAAAGAGTTCCATAGGATGGCTGCTTGAAAAGAGAAGGATGTGCCACCCATGTTTTTTTTCTTATGTCTTGGGATTTTGAGGCGAGGTGCCACTCTAGAGCAGGGGTTCCTTTGTTGAATGTGTTTGGTGATTTAATTCCTAATGAAGAGGGTCCCATTCCATGTATCGCTTTGTGGGTGATACAAAGCAGCTTGAACGTGGATCTTCAGACAACCGGTAACCAATGCAGGACTTTCAAGGCAGGTGAGAGTTGGTCTCGCAGTTTTTGATATACAAGAGTAGTTTGGTAGCCAAGTTCTGAATCCGCTGAGGTCTTTTCATGGCCATTAAAGGTGATCCATGGTAGATGCTATTGGCTTAATCGATTTTTAACAGAACAAGTGAGATTGTAGCTTGGACCTTGTGTAGAAATCCCAAATGGGGGAAGATTCATTGCAGAGTTTTTATAGTGACAAAGGTTGATCTTGCTTCTTTGTCCACTTGGGCATTCATCAATAGCATGGAGTCCATGGTCATTCCGAGGTTTCTTACTTCCTTCGATACTTTAGGTGGTGATCCCAGTTCATCAGGCCAAGCGGCCAGTGGGTCGTAATGTTTCCAATCGCTACAAGTGATCATTTCCGTTTTGGAAGCATTCAATTTGAGATGGCTCCAAGTCATCCATTGATCTACGGCTCTGAAACAACTGAAAATTGGCGAGTTTCCAATGTCTGTGGGGCATTTGAGTTGAAGGAGTATTTGTGTATCATCTGCATAGTTATAGCACGTGAGTTGAAATTGATTGATCAGTACCGGTAATGACTTCATGTAGGTGTTGAAAACCATAGGCGAGATGATAGGGCCTTGAGGGACCCCTGCTTTTGTGGAGTATGGTTTGGACGAGAAAGGTGGGGTATGGATGACATCTGTTCTGTTTTGAAGGTAGGACGCAATCCAGTCTAGAGCAGTCCCCTCCGAAGAAACATTTTAGACATCTGCAATTTTTTTAAAGAATAGGCAATGGGGTCAGATAACTGTGGGATTATTGCCTTGTGGAGGACACTGTAACTATTTCATGCGTCTATTCCAGGGGAGCTTCACAAGGATGCATGGCCTGGTCCTTCAACAAGAAACCTAGCAGGGCATACTGGAAACCCACTGTTTTCAACTATGTCAGTTTACATTTCTCCTTTAATGGTTTAGCATTCATGGACAATAACACAACTTTGTCTGTGTTTACTACCTGGTTCACTCTCAGTAGGCATGAATAAAACCTTCAAATATTAAGGACCGACAATGTTGTAATACCTAAACCATTTCTCAACTTTTGGTGTATTATAGGCTGGTTGAGATGTTCGTATATGTGGCAATTATTCTGTGTGGATAGGCAACCCAAAATATTGTATATATGATGCATGATGCATGATGCAAGACATGTTATATTATGCATTAGTGTTCTGCTGACAAGTTGCATGATGAATAAGCGTAGGCGTAAAATCCGTTTCGCGGGCACATTTGCCGATTTTTGACGATTTCGCGAATCGCGCAAATTTACCCAATAATCCGCAAATTCGCAAGCTACGAATTATTTTGCTTGGTCGCGCTTGAAAAATACAATATCGCGTGCGCGGCGTTGACTTAACGTGATTCTGAGTCAGCTGAGTTGTTTTTCTCTCGATTTTTGCGCCATTTTCGATCTTGCTGCGTAATCGGGCGAGAGTTTTTTGAACGCAATTACGTTATCGCGGCTTGCCATCTTGCACGGCGAGAGTTTGACAACGCGAGTACGTCATAAAGGCCCGCGACGGCGCGCAGCTGACTTCCGGCGGGAGGTTTGAACAGCTTGCGTTCCCGAAATTGCAAAAATTGCAATTCTGCACAAGAAATCCACCGCAGGAAGCATAAACCTTGTGAAAATGATGATTTTGATCAGAATAACTCCTCAGATTGACATTTGGCTGCATTTTTTGGTGCAGGAGTCCATTTTTTGGGCTGGGGTGGGAGGAAGGAAGTGCCCCAGAGTCTCCAACTTCCTGTTCCTGTCCAGCAGGCTACTCCCAGTGCTTTGTCGATGTCACTTTTCATTTGGCTGTGGAGCTGAAAGGATTACTTTTTGTGGCTGCTGGTGTATATTTGTATTTGAGGACTTTTTGGACTTTGGAGTTTGGATCACTTTTGGACTTGAGATTTTACAAGTAAGTTGGTGTTGTTTGTTTGGGGCATTGCAGTTGAGGCAACTCCAGTTCTAAAACTTTTTTCACAACTTTAACAAAATATATATTGCGGTGGGTAGCTAGCCACAGTATCCAGTAGGCCCAGAGTTAGTCATGGGTGCATGATACAACTGTTTCTGTAATTTTTTTTAACCTAATTCTCATTTATGTCATGGAATTTTAGCTCACTGTTATATGTTGTTTTTTTTTTTTAAATTTGGGGTGCCTGTAAAGCCTCACTAGCCAGTAGGCCCAGAGGTAGTGAGCGGTGCATGGACCAAGTCTTTCTGTGGGGTGTCTTGAATTTAAACATCATTGAGGGCATGGATGGCATTGGATTGTGGTGATCTTTTTGTGTTTTTTGATTTTTTGGGGTGTTGGTGGGGCCTGGCCATTTGGTGGGGGTCAAGGGGCCATTTTGAAGGCAGGCAGTGTGCTCAGGCCTGCACCCATTTTGCCTTGCTTTCATCCATTATGCCCAGGGGTACTCGGTGGTGCATGGACCAAGTCTTTCTGTGGGGTGTCTTGAATGTAAACATGATTGAGGGCATGGATGGCATTGGATTGTGGTGATTTTTATGTGTTTTTCGATTTTTTGGGGTGTTGTTGGGGCCTGGCCATGTAGGTGGGGGCAATTGTGAGGGCTGGTACAGGCAGGGCCTGGCCAAGTGGTGGGGGTCAAGGGGCCATTTTGAAGGCAGGCAGTGTGCTCAGGCCTGCACCCATTTTGCCCTGCATTCATCCATTATGCCCAGGGGTACTCCGTGGTTCATGGACCAAGTCTTTCTGTGGGGTGTCTTGAATGTAAACATCATTGAGGGCATGGATGGCATGGGATTGTGGTGATTTTTGAGTGTTTTTCAACTTTTTGGGGTGTTTAACTGATGTTCCTCTGGCTTCCATTGCTTTCAGGTGCACAAGAGAACCACAAGTGCCAGGAAGAAGTCCTGCAGTGGTGTGTGCAGCACAACGTCACGTCATGTCACGTGTGGCCACAGATGAGACAACTCTGCAACTCGTGCAACTGCGGCCTGCTGCTCTGACATCTCAAGAAGATGGCCCCAAAGAAAGTTGCCCGTAGCGCCTCAGCGAAAAAAGTTGCCAGTGCCACTGCCAGTAAGAAGGAGCAGAAGAAGCAAGTGGCACCACCTACCAAGGAGACTGGTGTGCCCACCGACACCTTTTTTGGGAGAAAAAAAACTACACCTGCAGCAGCAGCGGTGTCCGCCGGGGACCAAGCTGGAAGCAGCACCTCCACTTTATTGGGCTCAGTGCCACCACGCAAAGTTAGGTCCAAGACCATGAGTACTGCTGCGGCAGCCACTTTGGTTGTTCAATCACCATCGACCAGTGATGTTGGCTCATCACAAGAAAGTACCATCCAATTAACGCCGGGTGTAACTCAGCTGACGAGTGTTCTATAACCACAGCTGCAACGACAACCACATTTGCAACTAGTACAAGCGCAAGTACATGGGCAAGGAGAGCCGCAAGGAGAGGCGCAAGTAGAGCCGCAAGGAGAGGCGCAAGTAGAGCCGCAAGGAGAGGTGCAAGTAGAGCCGCAAGGAGAGGCGGAAGTAGAGCCGCAAGGAGAGGCGCAAGTAGAGCCGCAAGGAGAGGCGGAAGTAGAGCCGCAAGGAGAGACGCATGGACAGGTGCATGGAGAGGTGCAACTAGAGGTTCATGGAGCGGCACAACTGCCTACAATGCTTGTTCCTCCAGAAGTAGGGGCACATCAGGAAATTTATATTCAAGAGGAGGTATCATCCGAGGATGCCACTCCTCCTGATGATGATCATCCATTGTCTTCCAGATCCCCAGCAAGTAAAAGGTCAAGGAGGGATACTACTACTACTACAAGTTCTTCTTCAAGCCCCCTTCATTCTGATGACCTTGATCGTGATTGGAACCCAGCCATGCAGTCTGAGAGTGAGTCACGCCACAAGCCGACAAAGGTAGCTAAGCCTAAAAGGAAGGCTCCCGCAAAGCTTCGACCTATGGGTGATGACGACGAACAAGAAGTGGTGTCTTCTGCTGCTGACGAACAGTCTGACGATGACCCAGTCATCACTGACGTCACTCAGCCCTAGCGGGCATGCAGCAGACACACATTTTGACCCTATCGCGAATGGCTGCTGAGCGGGATATGGGCGGCGCGGAACTGGTACCACCACCGTTAACTACAACACCAACACGACCCACAGCTTCGATCTTTTTTAGTCAGAAGGGTCGGCATGGACCTCCATCCAGCTCGACCTCAAGTAGTGGTGCTGTAAGTGAACAACAGAAACGAATTCAGCCACGCCCATCCTCCACTTCATCTGGCATTGAAAGTCAAAGTAGCACCTCCACCTTCAGCAGACATCACCAGTCCCCAGTTTGGGACTTCTTTACTGTTAGCCAAAGGGCAGAAAACATGGTTGTTTGTTCGATTTGTAAAACATTAGTTAGTCTGGGTAAGCTTGGTAGCAACTATGGCACCGGAGGCCAGAGAGGTCATCTCAAGCAACACCACACTATCATTTGGGAAGCACACATGAGGAAGATCGAGGAAGGCAAAAGAAAAACAAATCCAAATGTATCCCTTGATATTGCATCTGATGATGACAAGAGGCTGATCGTGCAGGGGGAAAGTGAACAAGCGACAGACATTTTTTCTGGTACACCCAGTTCTGCTGGCAGCAGCACTGCAGTGGTATCGCCCACACCCTCTACCCCTGCAACATCTATGAGGCACACTAAGAGTGTGGGAGAGACACCTATGCGAAAAAACTAAATAAATGGGCCTAACTGGTTTAAAGACGTCATCATCATCATCATCACGTAAAATGATCCAGCCCACCATTCGCCAAATGTTGTGGTCGGAGGCGCCATTTGAACGCAACCACCCAACAGTAAGTCTGTATAACGCAAAGCTGGCTAAAATGCTAGCGCTGGACCTTCTCCCTTTCTCTTTCGTGGAAGGGGTGGGATTTCTAGAATTAGTGATAACAGTCTGCCCTAAATGGAAGGTTCCTAACCGGTCCTATTTTGCCAGAGTTGCGGTTCCAGCACTACATCAAGATGTGCTGGAGGCGATTGGGGCAGCTTTGCAGAAGAGTGCTGTTCACACTATCCACTTGACAACAGACATGTGGACCAGTTGCCAAGCCCTTGATTACATGTGCATCACTGCACACTGGGTCTCTTTTGCAGGGTCTTTTGCAGGGGTTAGAGACAAGTCAAGTGCAGTTGTTGACCTGGACACAGTTTTTCAAGCTACTCAGAAACATGCAACATTAGCCATGTTTGCCATGGAGAAAACTCATACTGCAAAAAAATGTTTGGGGGAGTTTAACAGTAAGGTCTCTGAATGGCTGCAACCAAGAAATCGCATAGCTGGTTATGTTTCCACAGATAATGGCAGTCATATAGTTAACATGTAAGAGAACGGGTCGCACACCGTTTTTCAAACCCATATTTGTTGTAACATTCTTTTCAACCATTATTTCGGTAAATGGCGTGCTCGCTGATTCGTGCCTAGCCCACTGCACGTGTACTTCATAAACACAAAAGATGGTGGGGTATTGCTTTAACCCCACCGCAGCGGCGACAGCCTCATTTTTAATTGAATTGATATTCAGCCCCAAAGGGTTAGCACCCAGTGAAGAAATGAGCTGTATTGACAGGAATAAAGAAAAAACATTGAGCTCTTCATGCAAGGCAGAACATCGTGGTTCACTCAGCAAGTTTGTTTTAATCGAGTCAGTGGAAAACGTGTAACCTATGGACAATCGATTAATTTACTGTGGACACATTTGTTTATTAACTCTTTTGTTTATTACTAGTCTTGTTATTGCGCACACGATATAATTTTGAGCTGCAGGAGCGTTGCACCACTACGATTGTTATATTCACGTAGCCAGAAGGGTTATGGGAAAGGTAGTTGCTCTAAGATTGTTTGTTCATCCAGGTGTGTATTGTGGGTTTAAATGAAGGGGCGGGTCTTAGTCACGAACGCGGGAGTTTGCAGCTTAAAACGATGGAGAGTAATTTAGTAAGGAGAGCATCCGTTTCCATCGAGGAGGGATAGATGTTGTCAGTTAAGCAGGTACGTTGAAAGAAAAGACTGGTGCGATTAAGATGGGGGCGGTTAAGGAGTATGACTGCACTGTAATAGATGATAGATGGTGGGGTAATGCAAAGTCTCTGTTAACAGAAGTAGGATTACAAGCGCGTGAAAGAGGATGAGGAAAGTTAACGCGGAGGGAAAACGATGGGGACAGCGTGTAGACCTGCAGGGAGAGTGAAGAAGCCCATGTCATAAATTATTTCTCTGTAAACAATTTAAGGGAGCGATGTTAAATAGATGGATTCTATAGATACAGGGTACCTGAGAAAATGTAACGTGAAGGATGTTTTTACACAAATGCTTAAACACAATAAGAATGTTTCTTCTTCTTTTTTTTTAAAAAAAACACGAGAGTTTGTGGTGTAATGTGTGGGTTGCTAACAAGAGTGTTATTGTTACTTACAGTATGTTCCCTGATGAAGGACCCAGAAAGGGTCCGAAATGCATTGGATAAATAAACTGCTTGAATGGAACCAGGCATCAGTCGTGTTTTTGGTTGAGAGGTTCGGATGGCCCGCCATGACAGGAGAAAAATTTGAAAATTGGCAGCTACCTTGCATGATAACGAGTTTAAGAAAGATGACTATAGAAAAATGATTGCGCAGCGTATAATGGATTTAAGCAGGACATGAGAAAAAGGATCAATGGAAAATAATGGAAGCATTGGCACAATTAAAAATGAGGCTGTCGCCGCTGCGGTGGGGTTAAAGCAATACCCCACCATCTTTTGTAGTCATATAGTTACGGCCATGCAGGAGGGTCAATATTTCAGAGTGCCGTGTTTGGCGCACTGTATAAACCTGGTTGTGCAAGATTTCTTGAAAACTGAAAACACAGTCAAAAAGTTACTGACCACCTGCCGAAAAATCTGCACACATTTCAGCCATTCTTTTAAGGCCTGGAAGGAGCTGAGGAGCATTCAACATGAACGTAAAGTGCCAGTCAAAGGACTCATCCAGGAGGTGGCAACACGTTGGAACTCAACCTTTTACATGCTTGAGCATCTCTCTGAGCAGTGCATGGTAATCAATGACTATGTCTTTCAACTAGGTTCTGATCATAAAGACAAGAGGCTAGAGTTGGAGGAATGGAAGCTAGTTAAAAGCCTGACAGACATACTTCGTCCTTTTGAGGTCTTCACGCGTGAAGTCAGCAGGGAGGACTGTTCTTTGAGCAAAGCTATCCCATTGTTGGTCATGCTAGAGCACCAACTGAAGGCGGTGTCTTCAACGTTCAGAGATGATGTTGGAAAGCAAGATGCATATCGGTTGGCGGAGAACTTATTAAGCCGCCTAGTTGCCAATGAAAGGCTTCAAAACATACATACTGAACAACATTACATTTGTGCCACTATTCTGGATCCACGGTACAAAAAGGCAGTGGCCAGCAAAGCATTCATTCCTTTTGATGAAGCAGATGTTTCAAAGTACAAACATTGGCAAGCTGTGTCAGCCAGTCGGTTCGAAAAAGATCGGCAGAAAATTCAAGGAGCGGTCACAAGTCCAACTGAATCAGCAGGCCATCCAGCGTCAAGTTCCACTTCGGAATCTGTGGGCAAAGGGAGTCACTTTTCCTCACAGCCGTTATCGACACCAGCAGCAACCGTATCATCATCCTCACCTGCACCAGGCCCAGCCATAATATTGTCGGAAGCGGATTGGCTAACTCATAAAGGGTTTGTTTGTTCCAGTGCTGAGAAGGCCACAGATGGTACGCAAAGTGGAGCAACCGTGGAGAACCTTAGGTTGATGGTGCAGGCCTATCTGGATGAGCCAACACAGGTCTTTGTTAATACAAACCCATTGCTGTATTGGTACAGGAAAATGGATCTATAGCCACTGATCACCAACCTGGCTATAAATTATTTGTCTTGCCCATTCACAAGTGTGTCTTCTGAACGTGTTTTCAGTGCTGCTGGTGCCATTGTAACTTCAAAAAGGACCCGCCTCTCGGCCAAAAATGTGGAGAGGTTAACACTGATCAAGATGAATCAGCACTTGATACCACAAGATGACAAAGTACGTGAATGCACACTGGAAGAAGAGGACACCGTCTTAGGCGACGGAGGTTCTTCTCTGTTACCTGACCTACTCCCGTCTCAATTCATGGAGTTTGAGGACGAGCTCTACTTCCCTGACTCCGAGCCCTGAAAATGACTTCCTTTTTTTCGTCCTTATTCACTTTTATTCCTGTTTGTCTTTCTTTGTTTTGCAACTTTTACCACAACAAAACTCTAATCACCTAATCACAACAAGTCCATCAGCAGCACTGTCTTCATCTTATATTCCTTATTGATTTGAAGGTGCCTCAGTCTGCATTCCTGAGGTTCACAAGTTCACAACTCAATCATGCTCCTTTATACTCCTCCTCCAGACTCCCCCTATCCATTTCCCTCAAGGCAGATGGATGGATTACAACGAGTCCCCTCAAGTGGGACTGAAATTACTGACTGACTATCATGCTTGCTGATTGCTGACAGAGTTACTTCTGATATTGACAGGAGAGGCTGCCCTGTGGGCCCTCACTTTCCCGAAGAAGATGCGGACAAAAAGTACAACAGGTAAGGAATAATTGAGAAGATGTCATGCAGTGGACAGCAATGGCTGTCTGGCTCTGATGAAACCAATTGCTGTTTGTTTTTTGTGCATGAAATGATGATTCATATGTCTTGTCTTAGTTAATATTTAATCTTTCTCACATTAATTGTACCTCATGTCAACAACTCAGTTTTTTTTTTACCTTGTTTGATTAAAATTGTACTTCAAATTCAGGGGCCACTATATTGCATTTCACAAAATATGCAAAATGTCCTTGGAGCGGACTCACTTGCCAATATACTATGATGATTGATTAAATAATATATCTTTTTTCTTTACAGTCACTCACTGGGATGGATGGATCATCAGCGTCGATTTACGGAAGAACTATGGCCAATTCTTGAGTGGCAAACAGGTAAACCAGTCTACAACAACTACTACAGCAGGACTACATGTCTGTCTATTCGTGGTATGTATTGGTCAAGGACGAGGCAGTGTACTGTTGTTGTTATGCCAGGCAGAGTCCACTCCAGACAGCAGTTCATGTAAAATTGTGGCTATGTGGCTTGCTGCATACAATTAGATATGCTTTGTCTGTCTGACAAAGAGCCTAGGTATGCTACATCAGGTTGCTTCACTCAGTGGTGCCTGCCTTGACCCTCTGCATGGCACTACCTCAAGCTTGGGCCAAACATCCGTTATGTTTGCAACATTTGCTGTTTTTCTGTATTTCGCAAATCTCGCGAAAGTATAGAAAAATCGCAAATTCTTGAGCGGAACGGATTTTTTGGCCATGCTTGCGGCAGGGCCATGCAGACGGTCAAAGCAGGCACCACTGAGTGAAGCATCTTCCTGATGTAGCATACCTAGGCTCTTTGACACAGACAGACAAAGCATATCTACGGTTTAGGGTTCAGTGAGATTTACTAGGGGTTTTGGGTTTAAGTTGGTATGGTTCACGCTGATTCTAGGACTCAGGCCCGATGCAGTCTCGTTCATAATGATGGTGACAATGTTTTAGGAGCGTTTGGTGTTCTTTGGTCCAGAATTGGCAGAATTTTGGCCTTTTTGGGTGTTTGTTTTGTGGGCGCATGTGTTTGGGTGAAAATTAAGTGAAAACTAGTCGTAGACCTTCTTCTTCTTCTTCAAAGAGCGCAGTGGTTCAATTTTGTTCTGCCTTGCTGACATTCTTGTGAATCGCTGGAACAAGTGACTGTCCAGTTGAGTTTCAAGAGGATCAAAGTAGTCGAAGTGCTGAAAACAGCAATGTTTTGTGAACAGCGCAATTTGCCATGTTTTGAATATACCAGTATTGCATGTTTTTGGGGGGCTGTTTGGGGGGCTTCTAGGTTTCTGTGGGTGGGTTTTGGGGTCTGGGAGCACTGCCAGCACAGTCTAATGTTGATTGCATTAGTTTTTCAGGAAATCCATGGTGGAAAAGGGGAGTTAGGGCCTAGCTGCAGAGCGTATTTGGACTGAATTGAAGGTAGGCCCATTTTTGCATTTTGCCTGTTTGGGGGTGTTCTGCTTTTTGGCGGGTGGCTGCAGGGGTCTGGGGGCATAGCTCGGAAGGTCTAATATCAGATAAAAGTGTTTTGGCTAAAATCCATGGTGAAAAAGTTTTTGCGTTTTTGCTCACTTGCCTGTCTTTGGGGTGCTGTTTGGGGGGCTTCTAGGTTTTTGTGGGTGAGTTTTGGGGTCTGGGAGAACTACTGGCACAGTCTAATGCTGATTGCATTTGTTTTTCAGGAAATCCATGGTGGAAAAGGGGAGTTAGGGCCTAGCTGCACAGCGCATTTGGACTGAATTCCAGGTAGGCCCGAAATTTGCTAAGTCTCACTTTTTTGTGGTTTTGCTTTTTGGCTGTATGGGGGTGTTAAACTTGTTTCTGCCTGGGTTGACGGGTCTGGGGGCATTGCTGTGAATGTCTAATACCGGATAAAAGTGGTTTGGAGAAAATCGGAGGTGAAAAAGCTTTTCCATTTTCAGGCATTTCGCTCACTTTAGCGTTTTTGGGGGGCTGTTTGGGGGTGTTCCTGGTGTTTGTGGGTGGTTTTTGGGGTCTTGGAGCAATGCTGGGTATGGACACTTTTGATTGCAAGAGGTTTGAAGCAAATCCATGGTGGCAAAGGGGAGTTAGGGCCTAGCTGCAGAGTGTGCACGGAGTGATCTGGGAAATATGCAGAAATTTGTCAAAGTGCCCATTTTCCCATTTTTGCTTTTTGGCTGTTTGGGGGGGGGGTTACACTTGTTTCCGCCTGGGTTGACGGGTCTGGGGGCATTGCTGTGAAGGTCTAATACCGGATAAAAGTGGTTTGGGGAAAATCGGAGGTGAAAAAGTTTTTCCATTTTCATGCATTTCGCTCACTTCAGCGTTTTCGGGGGCCTGTTTGGGGGTTTCTGGTGTTTGTGGGTGGGTTTTGGGGTCTTGGAGCAACGCTGGGTATGGATACTTTTGATTGCAAGAGGTTTGAAGAAAATCCATGATGGCAAAGGGGAGTTAGGGCCTAGCTGCAGAGCGTGCACGGAGTAATTTGGGATTGAGGGCTAAATAATTCTTAATCTCACTTTTTGCGGTTTTGCTTTTTGGCTGTTTGGGGGTGTTAAACTTGTTTCCGTCTGGGTTGACGGGTCTGGGGGCATTGCTAGGATGGTCTTATACCGGATAAAAGTGTTTTGGATAAAATACATGGTGAAAAGGTTTTTAACTTTTCGGAGTTTTCGCTCACTTTCGTGTTTTCGGGGGCCTGCTTGGGGGGGTTCCTGGTGTTTGTGGGTGGGTTTTGGGGTCTTAGAGCAACGGTGGGTATGGATACTTTTGATTTCAAGAGGTTTGAAGAAAATCCATGGTGGCAAAGGGGAGTTAGGGCCTAGTTGCAGAGCGCGCACGCAGTGATTTGGGATTGAGGGCTAAATAATTGTCTCCCTTTTTCGGTTTTGCTCTTTGGCTGTTTGGGGGTGTTAAACGTGTTTCCGTCTGGGTTGTCGGGTCTGGGGGCATTGCTAGGAAGGTCTAATACCGGATAAAAGTGTTTTGGATAAAATTCATGGTGAAAAAGTTTTTAACTTTTCAGAGTTCTCGCTCACTTTCATGTTTTCGGGGGCCTGCTTGGGGGGGTTCCTGGTGTTTGTTGGTGGGTTTTGGGGTCTTGGAGCAATGCTGGGTATGGATACTTTTGATTGCAAGAGGTTTGAAGAAAATCCATGGTGGCAAAGGGGAGTTAGGGCCAAGCTGCAGAGCGCGCATGGAGTGATTTTGGAATGAGGCCAAAATATTTCTAAGTGCCCGTTTTTGTATTTTTGCTTTTTGCCTGTTTGGGGGTCTTCTACGTTTTTGCGGGTGAGTTGACGGGTCTTGGGGCATTGCTGGGAAGGTCTAATATCGGAATCAAGTGGTTTGGACAAAATCCATGGTGAATTTTTTTTCCCGTTTTTGCTCACTTGCCTGTTTTTGGGGGGCTGTTTGGGGTGGGTTTTGGGGTCTGGGTGCACTGCTGGCACAGTCTAATTTTGATTGCATTTGTTTTTCAGGAAATCCATGGTGGAAAAGGGGAGTTATGACCTAGCAGCACAGCGCGTTTGGACAGAATTGAAAGAAGGCCGAAAATATTCTAAGTATGAGATTTTCCATTTTTGCTTTTTGCCTGTTTGGGGGTGTTCTGCTTTTTTGGGGTGGGTTGGCGGGTCTTGGGGCATTGCTGGGAAGGTCTAATGCCGGATAAAAGTGGTTTGGAGAAAATCCATGGTGAAAAGCGTTTTGGCACTTTTTTTAACTTAGGGCTCGTTAGGGTTAGCAGCAGTATTGCATGTGTTTGGGGTTGTTCTAGATTTTTTCAACTGGGTTCTGGGGTCCTAGAGCACTCGTTGGAATGTGTAATTTTGGTTGCAAGTGGTTTGAAGAAAATCCAAGGTGGGAAAGGGGGGATTTGGCCTAGTTAAAGAAAGCGTTTGGCACTATTCTTAACTTAGGGCTCGTTAGGGTTAGCAGTATTGTATTGCATGTGTTTGGGGGTGTTCTAGATTTTTACGATTGGGTGGGGTCTTGGAACACTTGTTGGAATGTCTAATTTTGATTGCAAGTGGTTTGAAGAAAATCCATGGTGGGAAAGGGGGGTTTGGGGCATACTTTCTGAGTGCGTTTTGGCACGATTTGAAATTAGGCCTCTGCGAGGTAGCAGCAGTATTCTGCACGTTTTTGGGAGAGTAATGTGGGATGTTATAGATTTTGGGGATTGTCATCTCTGAAAGTGAAAGTGTAATTTTTGCACTACACAGCGTGCCTCATATATTTTTTTCTCCGAGGTGTATTTATCACTTACTGTTGTGTTTTTCCATCATCAATTACAGGTAGGATTTTACCCTGTGCCATCGATGTACTACTCAGGCTTACAATTAGCGATCCGCAAATCTGCATCAGGCAGGCAGTGGACAGTGTGTCTGGTCACCAAGATTGATCGACGGAGCATCCGATGGAATGAAGGAGTACCGCGAATAAGAGGAATGGCTGGATGCATAAACTTCACAAATTCAACGGGAAAACTACAAAAAACAGTAACAGTATCCAAAAATCTCCTTATCTTTTAAATGATATTATTGTGAACTTGAACTTACTTCTACGAGTGTGACTCTGTGCGTTTGTTTGATCTCTGCTTCAAATTCATCCCTCCAGCTATTTGATACGTCTTTGCTATGTTTAACACTAATTTAATGTTCTAAGTGTTTATTCTCTCTGAGGGCAGAGAGGCAAGTGAAATTGCGTAATGACTGCAGCCCTGTACTGTCAACTTGTTTCTTCGTAGTTACTAGTAAGTTGCAGTAAGTAGTAGTACTACTTTTCAGTAACCTAACCATCCATTTAGTAAACAACTTCTGGCATGCAGTAGTGCACTTCCTTTATGTCCCTTTAAAGATTTATCAATATCTTCAAATCCAAAGATTTGTTTCTCTTCGTTTGTTGTTTGACTGTCCATGCTGTGTTTTTTTCCTCTCTACCAAACTTTCCCAAAACCCCCATTCCCATCCAATTTTCAAACCCTAACCCTCTTCCCCCGGGCTGTGTGGTATTTCATTGAGGTGTGACTGACAACAACAATAAATTCCACACACTTGCTGGGGAGGATAAGGTCAAAGCAACCAGAAGTTCATGTGCGCCATCGTGGATTGATAAGAACATCCTCCTCCTACATGACGTGAACAATCAAATGCTTAATGCTTACCTTACGTTGGCACTGCTTAGGCTACAATTTAGGGCACTGTTCTGTACCGTACTATCTATGTACTGTTTCTAATGCTACGCTCAGGCCACTCAATGTTTAATTTCCTCTTTTTTTCATATGGTGATACTGCCAGTGTGTACCACTATTGCTACCAGCACAACAATGATATTGCATCCGTCGAGGATTCAAGTCAACAACCAACCTTAATCACCATTTGCAATGCAGCCAGCCCTGGGCCTACCCCGATTCTCAAACACAAATCACAGGTAAGATAAGCATATTGGAGAGGTAGTAGAATAATGGGCTAGGGGGACTAAGTTGGGAGGAGAGCAGAGACTGACAGTACTACTAGTAAAGTACCGTAATAGGGCTACTAAATTTACTAACTCGGTTACTTGCATTTTGGTACATTTCAGAACTAGATTCATGCTGGTAAGTTTGAAGAAAACAAACGTCCATTAACCACCGCCAACCCCCACACAAAATAATATATGAGCGCGTATACTGTGTCTTTGTAAGAAAAATAATTATTAAGAAATATATATTTGTGTTGTTTTCAGCACAACAATAAAATAAATTACCCAAACTCACCCCCCTCCCTAACCCAACCAATGTCAAAATGTCCAAAAGTCCCCTTTCCCAAACACCCAATTCCCACCCCCCCTACAGTCTTTAAAAAAGGGGCAAGGGACAGTCACTTCCTCCGGTGGCGTAGTTTGGCAAGCTGTTGCTGCACATCCCGCAGCTCTTTGCGGAGGTCCCAGAGCTGGCGCCGATATTTTTTGCCCAACCGCTCCAGGTAGTCCACTCTTCTACGTAGCCGGCGCACACGAACCATCCAGGATCGGGGGGGGGCGCTGATTTGTTGCTGCTGTGCGGCGGCGGCGGGAGGCTGTCGGGCCACGTCTCCGTTTGGCTGGAAGCTTCTGGCTGGTGGACCTGGGGGCAGTGGAGGAGGATGTAGAGGTTGTTGTCTCCTCATGCTCCCGAGCCCACAACAGCCGATACTCGGCACAAATAGCCTCCAGCTTACGGGCCCTGGCCCGGACAGCCATCTCCTTGCGGGTGAGCTTTTTGGGAGTAGCATCTATGAAGAAAGAAAGAAAAATACTGTAGCCAATAGTCTTTAACAGAAAGTCAAAATAATTCAACGGAAAGTTGACACTCAGTAACACCAGCAAGTAGCAAACACAGTATAACATTTTGGCATGTATCTTTCCGCCGTCTTTGTAAGCTTGTGACATTACTGTGAGTTTCAGGAATTCCACTAGCAGCACTATGGGTGGACTCACTACAACATACATGGTCAGAAAGTACTAAAAAAAGGCCTTTTTAACTTTTTTTCTCTTGTTTTGCAGAAGAAATTACTGGTACGTGAACTTGTGGTAGCCGCCATAATGGCAGCTCACTCAGCTTTCACCCAAGAAATACAGACACAGGCCATGATGATGCAGACTCGCAGTACTTTAAGCAGTACATGCAGGTGGGGATAGGAATGTCTTACTTTTCTATAGGGGTGGCACTGCCACTGGCCATACTTCATCCACTCATCGTCTGCTCTACTACATCATACACCTCTGCTGTCGACAAGGAGGATAAAGAAGATAACATCCAGGCTTCCAAAGTACGTCTATGATTCTTCTTAACCCCTTCGATGCTGATGACGGAACGGTTCCGTCATGAGCGTCGGTTGAGCTGTGCTCATGACGGAACCGTTCCGTCATGACTCCGCCCGCGCAAGGCGGAGTCAGCATGGGCGGGGAATTCGCGCCGCACGCATGCGGTTAATGTCTCAAATGTACCAAAATTTATTTTTGTCAACAACCAACTAACACCCTTTTCATTATATTTTGGGAACCGCCGTCTTCTTATGTTGAATTGCATTCAACAAAACCATTCTTTACAGTCATAAATATTAAGACTCGCTCGTCCTTCGTTTCACCCTTCTTTAACTTTTCGTTCTTCACATCCCTAAACTACATCTGATATGACTTGGCTTCACAATAACAATTTGCCAGCTGAGTTGAAGTGAAATAGAGCGGGCCATTGGTTACCAGAGAAGTACCGCCGCTAATGCTATTACAAGTCAAGGTTGACTGTCTTCTCCGTGATAGCCCAAAAAGTAGTACTAAATTAGTCAATGTTCTTAACAGTACAGTGTACTTATACTAGTGTACTGTGTACTACTGTACAGTACATCATACACTCCTTTGCGAGCCTACTCAAAAAAATTTCAATAAGTAAGGAGTATAATAACTTACCACCATCCGCCGCCGCTGAGTCTTCCCCCCCAGCTCCTCCTGTTGGCGCCGCCGCATCCAGAGTGGACCTCTCCGCACTACTGGCCCCGGCACTAGTGGTCATCTGTGCCGCATCAGATGTTGTGACGTCCAGGAAAAACATGTCATATTTTCAGATGCCATACACAACCCCCTATTTTGTCTCGTAATGAAAGAAAATGTTACATAACACATTTTTTATTACTGGGATTGAAAAAAAGTAACGGTTTTTGGGAGGGTGTTAACCTTTTATATGCTTATTCCATTAAATGCTACACTTCTTCTTATAACAACTGATGAATGCTTGCTTAACGTGCACCATTTTTCTCATTACAGAAAGAAGATTCCATTGCCCTTCTGCCAGACGATTCACCGACTACTAGTAAGTCATCATCAGCAGTACTTTAAATACTTTAAAGAAGGTGGGGGCTCCCGAACAGTTATTCTAATAATTTCATGTGTCTGTTAACTAATATTAAGTTTGAGTCATACTAATTTCATTCATGGGAATGTTGTTTGAACTTTAACGTCATCTTCATCAATCACCATTGCTCGCTCAGAATACTACGCTATTAAAAATAAAGAAATAATGTTTTCATTTCTTAATTGAAAATAAAACTTTAAAACTAACAAACACTGTGTGGTTTTTGTTCACGAGTGAGTAAGCGGAAAGGTTTGAACTACTGCACTTGGCAGTCTTGTTTCTTTCAGTGACTCAGATAGGCCGGGACTCGGCGGTAGTCTTCTTCTGTTCATCTGGGACGTAAAATCATTGGTCAGACACACTAGATAGTCGGTCAGGGGATTGGGGGTTCAACTTCTGTTTGAACTGAGGTATGTCAAAAGTCGAACTGCACCTATCATCAACAATGTCCTATTTTTCTTGTCCATACTTCTTTGTGTGCAGAATAGTCCCTGAAACACTAGCAGTATGGGATGTGCTATTCTCAAATCAAAAAGGCAACTGCTACCTTTTACTTGGTGTAAACAATGATATTTTGTTGTTGGAAATTGTCAAAGCACTTACATTAAGAAGACTGGAATAGACAGCAAGGACAACCCAGAGGACTGCACTCAGTGCCTAGAGCTATTGCTGTATCAGAGTTTTGTTTCACACCGTTTGCCGAATGGGCAAGCTTAGCTACCTACACAGACCGACTCATAATCGTAAATAGTAGTAGCACAGAGAGTGATGGTAGAGGCAGGATAAGAATGTAGAAAGTAGTCTACATTAGAAGAAGATCAAAGACTATTTTGTAAAACATAGAATTATTAGGAAACAGTTTGTAATGAATAGGAGCTGTAAAAGTTAGGGAAGTATAAGTATTAATATAAGAATAGAACAACTTACTGGGGCCAGCAGAAGAGCCTGCAAGGGACTGATCCTGTCTACCTTCTGCCACCGGAGTCCCAGTCGCCGCCGGCGCCTTGCCCCTGGGAGTTGCTGGTGATCAGGAAATAAAGAAACACAACTTGGATGATTTTTTTGGGGGAAATATTTGATTTCTTTGAACACAATCTAAAATTATGTCGGGGAAACAAATTAACAACATTTGCATCTGATCTAGTCAACTAGGAGGATAGAAGTACAGTGATGCAGGATTCGCAGACCGTCTAATGGGAAAGGTATGTAATTCACTAACTACATCAACAACAAAAAGGTTCTACTACGACTGCCATCACTCAGCAGCACGAGACGTCGCATGACTGACACAGTCCGTCATCGTGATTGCAGACCACTAACAAATGTCCTATAACAAGTAATAAATAATATACTCAACGTATCAATCCACCACTATCTCTTCAAAGTGTCAGCAGCAGGAGTACAAAGAAGGACTAGACTTGAGTCTACTGTCTCTAGCATTACGCAGTAATGCTCTCAAATAACTAAAAAGTTGCAAACAAGTAAGCATAGTAGCAACGCCAATAACCAGGCGAGCACCTGCAATGACAGAAGCTATTTAAACATTAATTTACCTGCAATTGTTGTAGTTCCATCTAGGACCCTAAATTTGATAGTCCTGATTGTATGCCCTTATGTGGTTATAATGAATAATATCCTTATAAAGGCATAAGAATCATATCCATATTTAGTCAAAGCCCATGCTGTCCACATTAAGCAAGGCTACTTCCCCAGGCTCCTAGCAAGTACAACGAGTTCTGTAAACAAACCAAACCTCCAGCTACCTGGGAATTCCCCATTGCTTTTGTTTTGATTTCGTCCTAGAACTCCTGTGAGCACTCTAAGAACGGCCAGTTCTTGGTGACATCTTCATTGACGTCTTATGTCCAACCTTACGTCAAACCCGGCACCTTTCAGGTATAAATATACCAACGTTGCCTTAAGCAAATACACGGTGGTGGTTTTGGAGCAGAGCAGCTATCTACTTGCCCGAGACCCTAGCTGATGCGAGAGCCCACGGACGCTGCCCCTTCCTTTTTGACGCACTGAGAGAGACGCTGTCTTTTCTCCTGCCAAGAAATCCAGCTCCGGTGTTTCCAGATACCTTTGCGGGTTACTGGGATATCGAGTCCTGAGAGAGAGATACAAGACCTCCTGCTTTCTTTTAACCCAGGTACGGAGCTGACTAAAACCTTGGAGAGAATTCTTGACTCAGATTCTTGGCAAAACCAACTTAACTTAAACGCTAAGAAACCATATCAATGCTTTTACAGTATTATTTCTTAATCCTCCTTTGACTGTACGCACTTTACTTTACTATGAGTATTGCAATTGTGGCAATTCATTTCTCTTGTACGAGAAAAAAGACTGCTCAATAAATAACAACCTTTTATTGAAAACGCCTGTCTCTCTTTTCTCTGCACTCTGGTGAAACTAAGTATGCACACTTGACTGAGTGAAATAGCTGTCTATTGTTTTCACACGACTCTAGAGATACAATCTTATTCTGAGGGAGCAAAGTTGTCATGTTATATGGTTGTCAGAAGCTAATCCTTTCTTGTCTATCCAGGGAGGTTAAACTCCTCCTCGCTTATTCGAGAAAGTTTCTAGTGACCTCTGAGCTAGCTGGCAAAAACTTAACTCTAATATAGTCAGTAGAGACCTAGTCGACCTCAGTCCTACGTCTACACTGCTGAATATATTATTCCAATGCGCAGAGCCTATTGGGAATATAGGAACTACACTACACAATGTAATCGAATCAGTAGCATTCGTACTCTTCAGGAAAAAAATAGATTAGCAATATAACAGAGCAGAAGGAAAATCAGTAGTTATTAAATAGCTGCTTACCAAGGCCAGGTATCTCCAATCCTAGCAGGTCGAGCATGTCATGCTCCCGGTCCAGGATGTCACTCCACCGGTGCGTCACTTGCTGGTAGGTGTGCCGGACCCCAGACTCCTTACATATGCGCCGGCACACCTTCTACCACAGCTGGCGACGCTTCCGGAGGCCGTAACCGGAAGCAATCCGCCCACCTGCTGCCACGGTCTTAGGGAGGTGGACTTGAACAAAAACAATCAAGGCGGCCACCTCCACCGAAGAGAAGATCTCCCTGGCCTGGACTTCCTCCCCCCTCAAACGCCCGCAAGGGAGCCGGGTACGGGGTTCTGGGCCCTTCCCCTTGCCCTTGTCGGCTCCCTTAGCCATGGTCCTGGGCACAAGAAGAAGGAAAGAATAGGTGTGAAAAAAAATAAGAGAGAGAGATCGAAAGAAATAAAGTAGGTAATAAAGTAACAAAAAGTTTTTAAAAAACACAAAATATAGATGTAGGAAATTGTAGAGATACATAATAAGCAAAAAAAGCAGAAAAAATTCAGAAAAACATAGGATTACAAAGATGTAAGATGGACAGAAAGGTAGCATGACCAAAACCATAGCAATGAATGAAAAACAAGATGGATGCGCCCATAGAGGACCGCGTGGGTAAGTTCGCGCGATATTTCCCCCGCGAGCACGCAAAAACGCCCGCGAACCCATAAACGCGAGCACGCAGCTAGTAGCCGGAACCGGAAATACGCAACGCGCACAAGATGGCCGCGCCCATGTAGGACCGCATGGGTAACTTTGCGGTCATTGCGCTGCAAGCGGCCCGCGAAGAAGCAAAAAACCCAGCGAACACGCAGAAAAAAAAGATCCGCAAATTCGCACGAATTTGCGGATTGCTAGTTCGATATTGTGCCCCACGAATCTCGGGAAATTGCAGAAAAACAAATTTTGCACAACAGAAAGCACTTAGCAGGTGCAAAAGTTCAAGCTAATTTGTAACCATTCCCTGTAGTGCTTCCTGAGGGGGCCCTCCAGAGTTCAGTTGCCTACTTGCAACTATTCTCTGACCCTGCTCTGACCCTCAAAGCAGGGTCAGAGAATAGTTACAAGTATGGCACAATGCTCCTGTAAAAAAAATAACTGCAACAGGAAGCACTTCAAGCTAAGGAAGCAGGTGCCAGACTTGAAGCACAAATTCATTGACACATTAACCAGCCCCAAATTAATTCATCTCAGTTGAGGCTGGGCAGGAGTGCTTTCCCCCCATAATCTACAGTGGTGAACAAGAGGGTGGTAGTGGTGAACCAGAGGGTGACAGTGGTGACCCACAGGGTGTCAGAGGTGAGTCTGAACCTGAGGGTGGCAGGGGTTAACCAGAATGTGTCAGTGGTGAACCAGAGGGTGCTGTGATGAACCAGAGGGTGGAAGTGATGAACCAGAGGGTGGCAGGGGTGAACCAGAGGGTGGCAGTGATGAACCAGAGGGTGGCACTGGTGAACCAGAGGGTGGCACTGGTGAACCAGAGGGGGGCAGTGATGAACCAGAGGCTCGCTCAGAATACTACGCTATTAAAAATAAAGAAATAACGTTTTCATTTCTTAATTGAAAATAAAACTTTAAAACTAACAAACACTGTGTGGTTTTTGTTCACGAGTGAGGGAGCGGAAAGGTTTGAACTACTGCACTTGGCAGTCATGTTTCTTTCAGTGACTCAGATAGGTCGGGACTCGGCGGTAGTCTTCTTCTGTTCTTCTGGGTTGCAAAATCATTGGTCAGACACACTAGATAGTCGGTCAGGGGATTGGGGGTTCAACTTCTGTTCGGACTGAGGTATGTGGAAAGTCGAACTGCACCTATTATCAACAATGTCCTATTTATCTTGTCCATACTTCTTTGTGTGCAGAATAGTCCATGAAACACTAGCAGTATGGGATTTGCTACTCTCAAATCAAAAAGGTAACTGCTACCTTTTACTTGGTGTAAACAATGATATTTTGTTGTTGGAAATTGTCAAAGCACTTACATTAAGAAGACTGGAATAGACAGCAAGGGCAACCCAGAGGACTGCACTCAGTGCCTAGAGCTATTGCTGTATCAGAGTTTTGTTTCACACCATTTGCCAAATGGCAAGCTTAGCTACCTGCACAGACCGACTCATAATCGTAAATAGTAGTAGCACAGAGAGTGATGGTAGAGGCTGGATAAGAATGTAGAAAGTAGTCTACATTAGAAGAAGATCAAAGACTATTTTGTAAAACATAGAATTATTAGGAAACAGTTTGTAATGAATAGGAGCTGTAAAAGTTAGGGAAGTATAAGTATTAATATAAGAATAGAACAACTTACTGGGGCCAGCAGAAGAGCCTGCAAGGGACTCATCCTGTCCACCTTCTGCAACCGGAGTCTCAGTCGCCGCCGGCGCCTTGCCCCTGGGAGTTGCTGGTGATCATGCAATAAAGAAACATAACTTGGATGATTGTTTTTTTGGAAATATTTGATTTCTTTGAACACAATCTAAAATTATGTCGGGGAAACAAATTAACAACAATTGCATCTGATCTAGTCAACTAGGAGGATAGTAGTACAGTATTGCAGGATTCGCAGACCGTCTAATAGGAAAGGTATGTAATTTACTAACTACATCAACAACAAAAAGGTTCTACTACGACTGCCATCACTCAGCAGCACGAGACGTCGCGTGACTGACACAGTATGTCATCATGATTGCAGACCACTAACAAATGTCCTATAACAAGTAATAAATAATATACTCAACGTATCATCTACCACTATCTCTTCAGAGTGGCAGCAGCAGGAGTACAAAGAAGGACTAGACTTGAGTCTACTGTCTCTAGCATTACGCAGTAATGCTCTCAAATGACTAAAAAGTTGCAAACAAGTAAGCATAGTAGCAACGCCAATAACCAGGCGAGCACCTGCAATGACAGAAGCTATTTAAACATTAATTTACCTGCAATGTAATCGAATCAGCAGCATTCGTACTCTTCAGGAAAAAAAATAGATTAGCAATATAACAGAGCAGAAGGCATAACAGTAGTTATTAAATAGCTACTTACCAAGGCCAGGGAGCTCCAATCCTAGCAGGTCGAGCATGTCATGCTCCCGGTCCAGGATGTCACTCCACCGGTGCGTCACTTGCTGGTAGGTGTGCCGGACCCCAGACTCCTAACACATGCGCCGGCACACCTTCCCCCACAGCTGGCGACGCTCCCGGAGGCCGTAACCGGAAGCAATCCGCCCACCTGCTGCCACGGTCTTAGGGAGGTGGACTTGAACATAAACAATCAAGGCGGCCACCTCAATCAATCAATCAATCAATGATAACATTTGTATAGCGCACTACTCACCCGGAAGGGTCTCAAGGCGCTTGGGGGAAGGGGTCCGCTATTGCTCGAACAGCCAGGTCTTGAGTTGTCTCCTGAAGGCGAGATGGTCCTGGGTCAGCCGAAGGTGGATGGGGAGGGAGTTCCATGTCTTGGCCGCCTGGTAGGAGAAGGATCTACCTCCGGCGGTGGCTCTTCGGATGCGTGGTACGGCGGCGAGGGCAAGGCTTGTAGAGCGTAGCTAGCGGGTTGGCGTGTAGAAGGTCAGGTGATCGTTGAGGTACTTGGGGCCCAGGTCGTGGAGAGACTTGTGTGCGTGGGTGAGGAGCCTGAACGTGATCCTCTTGCTGAGGGGAAGCCAGTGCAGGTCCTTCAGGTGGCCGGAGATGTGGCTGCGTCGGGGATGTCCAGGATGAGTCGGGCGGAGGCGTTTTGGATGCGTTGGAGTCTTTTCTGTAGCTTGGCTGTGGTTCCGGCGTAGAGGGTGTTTCCGTTGTCCAGTCGGCTGGTGACGAGTGCCTGGGTGACCGTCTTCCTGGTTTCGGTCGAGATCCATCGGAAGATCTTGCGGAGCATGAGTAGGGTGTTGAAGCATGATGAGGAGACGGCGTTGACTTGTCTGGTCATCGAGAGGGAGGAGTCCAGGATGAAGCCCAGGTTGCATGCATGGTCTGTTGGCTTGGGAGTGATGCCCAGGGCGGGGGGCCACCAGGAGTCGCCCCAGGCATAGGGCGATGGTCCCAGGATGAGGACTTCCGTCTTGTCTGAGTTCAGTTTCAGTCGGCTGTTCTTCATCCACTCGGCGACGTCTTTCATCCCTTCGTGTAGGTTAGTTCTGGCGGTGGCGGGGTCTCTGGTGAGGGAGAGGATCAGTTGAGTGTCGTCGGCGTAGGAGATGATGTTGAGGCTGTGTTGGCGTGCGATGGCTGCAAGAGGTTTCATGTAGACGTTGAATAGGGTGGGGCTGAGTGATGATCCTTGCGGTACGCCGCAGATGACTTCGGTGGCTTCGGATCGAAACGGGGGGAGGTGGACTCTCTGTGTTCTTCCGGGGAGGAACGAGATGATCCACTCCAGTGCCTTCTCTTGGATACCGATGTTGCTGAGGCGTTGAACTAGGGTGCGGTGGCAGACAGTGTCGAACGCTGCTGAGAGGTCTAGGAGGATGAGGGTCGCTGTTTCCCCGTTGTCGAGCAGGGTTCTGATGTCGTCGGTGGCTGCGATGAGGGTGGTCTTTGGGCTGTGGTTGGCTCGGAAACCGGACTGCGAGGGGTCGAGGGATCCGTTTGTCTCGAGGAAGGCGGCAAGCTGTCTGTTGACGGTCTTCTCGATGACTTTGGCAGGAAAAGGGAGGAGCGAGATGGGGCGGAAGTTCTTGAGGTCGGTGGGTTCCGCTGTTGGTTTCTTCAGTAGGGCGCTGAGCTCGGCATGCTTCCAGCTCTCCGGGAAGGTGGGGGTGTTGAAGGAGGTGTTGATGATGTTCCGGAGTTGGGGTGCGATGGTGGAGTCGGCCTAGTTGAAGACGTGGTGGGGGCAGGGGTCGGTTGGAGATCCGGAGTGGATGGTGTTCATCGTGCGGGCTGTGTCTTCGGTGGTCACCGTGGTCCAGGTGCGGAGGGTGGCGGTGGGGGGCGTTGGTTCGACGGTTGGGTGCGTGGATGATGCGACAAAGCTGTTGTGGATGTCGGCGATCTTGCGGTGAAAGAACGAGGCGAGAGAGTCGCAGAGATCTTGTGAGGGAGTGATGTCGTTGTTGCCGGTGCTGGGATTCGAGAACTCCTTGACGATGCTGAAGAGTTCCTTGTTGTCGTGGGCGTTGTTGTCCAGTCGTTCCTTCAGTGATTTCTTCTTGGTGGTTCGGATAAGCTGGTGGTGCTTGCGGGTGGCGTGTTTGAGGGCGGTCATGTTGTCTGTGTTCTGGTCGAGGAGCCAGGCTTTCGCGAGGGTGCGGCAGTTCCTCTTGGAGTCCTTGAGTTCGTCGGTGAACCAGGAGGCTTTCCTGCTTCTGGGTCTGCTGGGAGGGTTCTTCAGTGGCGCGAGGTCGTCGGCGCAGGCAGTCAGCCACTGTGTGAAGTTGCGGGCTGCTTCGTTGGGGTCCGTTGTGCTGGCGGGTGGGTTTTGGCTGAGGGAGGTGGTGAGCTGCTCGGTGGTGATCTTGCTCCAGCTCCTGTGGGGAACCTGTTGCGGGTGGTGGTGGGTCATGGTTCTTCTGAAGCTGAAGTGGACGCAGCTGTGGTCGGTCCAGTGAAGTCCGGTGGAGTGGCTGAAGGTGATGTGCTTGCTGGATGAGAAGACGGGATCAAGCGTGTGGCGGGCGTAGTGGGTGGGGGTGTTGACCAGTTGCTTGAGTCCGAGGTTGGCGAAGTTGTCCAGCAGGGCGGCGGTGTTGCGGTCCTTGTTGTTCTCCAGGTGGAAGTTGAGGTCCCCTAGGAGGATGTAGTCAGCGGAGGAAGGCGTGCGGGCTGATGAAGTCTGCGATGTCTTCGCTGAATTGTGTGCATGGTCCCGGGGGTCTATAGACGAGGGTGCCTCTGAGGGTCGTCTTTGGGTCGGTGTGTATCTGGAAGTGGAGGTGCTTGGCAACGGAGAGGGTGTCGTTGGAGTCGGTCGTGATGCGGATGGTGTTCTTGTGTATGATGGGGATGCCTCCTCCAGTCTGGTTGATGCGGTCCCTCCGGGTGATCTTGTATCCGTCTGGGATTGCGATGGCGATGTCGGGTGCAGAGGAGGCGTTCATCCAGGTTTTTGTGAGGAAGGTGACGTCTGGTGAAGTTGTGTCGAGCAGGTTTCAAAGTTCGATGGCGTGTCTGTGGATGGAGCGGGTGTTGAGCAGGATGCACTTGAGGTGGCTGTTGTTGGTAATCGGCTTGGTGGCTGCGGTGCAGGTCCGGAGGCAGGTGAACTTGCAGGCTTGACAGGTGAAGGGTCCGTGGGTGCGTCTCGGGGTGGCTCGGTGGCAGGCAGAGAAGATCTCCACGGCCTGGACTTCCTCCCCGCTCAAACGCCCGCAAGGGAGCCGGTTACGGGATTCTGGGCCCTTCCCCTTGCCCTTGTCGGCTCCCTTAGCCATGGTCCTGGGCACAAGAAGAAGGAAAGAATAGGTGTGAAAAAAATAAGAGAGAGAGAGCGAAAGAAATAAAGTAGGTAATAAAGTAACAAAAAGTAAAAAAAACCACAAAATATAGATGTAGGAAATTGTAGAGATAGATAATAAGCAAAAAAAAGCAAAAAAAAGTTCAGAAAAACATAGGATTGCAAAGATGTAAGATGGATAGAAAGGTAGCATGCCCAAAACCATAGCAATGAATGACAAACAAGATGGCTGCGCCCATAGAGGACCGCATGGGTAAGTTTGCGCCATATTTCCCCCGCAAGCACGCAAAAACACCCGCGAACCCGTAAATGCGCCACGCGCACAACACGAGCACGCAGCTAGCACCCGGAACCGGAAATGCGCAACGCGCACAAGATGGCCGCGCCCATGTACGACCGCATGGGTAACTTCGCGGTCGTTGCCCTGCAAGCGGCACGCGGAGACGCAAAAAACCCCGCGAACATGCAAAAAAAATGATCCGCAAATACGCACGAATTTGCGAATTGCTAGTTCGATATTGTGCCCCGCGAATCTCGGAAAATTGCAGAAAAAACGAATTTTGCACAACAGAAAGCACTTAGCAGGTGCAAATGTTCAAGCTAATTTGTAACCATTCCCTGTAGTGTTTCCTGAGGGGCCCCTCCAGAGTTCAGTTGCCTACTTGCAACTATTCTCTGACCCTGCTCTGACCCTCAAAGCAGGGTCAGAGAATAGTTACAAGTATGGCACAATGCTCCTGTAAAAAAAATAACTGCAACAGGAAGCACTTCAAGCTAAGGAAGCAGGTGCCAGACTTGAAGCACAAATTCATTGACACATTAACCAGCCCCAAATTAATTCATCTCAGTTGAGGCTGGGCAGGGGTGCTTTCCCCCCATAATCTACAGTGGTGAACTAGAGGGTGGTAGTGGTGAACCAGAGGGTGACAGTGGTGACCCAGAGGGTGTCAGAGGTGAGTCTGAACCTGAGGGTGGCAGGGGTTAACCAGAATGTGTCAGTGGTGAACCAGAGGGTGCTGTGATGAACCAGAGGGTGGAAGTGATGAACCAGAGGGTGGCAGTGGTGAACCAGAGGGTGGCAGTGATGAACCAGAGGGTGGCACTGGTGAACCAGAGGGTGGCACTGGTGAACCAGAGGGTGGCACTGGTGAACCAGAGGCTCGCTCAGAATACTACGCTATTAAAAATAAAGAAATAACGTTTTCATTTCTTAATTGAAAATAAAACTTTAAAACTAACAAACACTGTGTGGTTTTTGTTCACGAGTGAGGGAGCGGAAAGGTTTGAACTACTGCACTTGGCAGTCATGTTTCTTTCAGTGACTCAGATAGGCCGGGACTCAGCGGTAGTCTTCTTCTGTTCTTCTGGGTCGCAAAATCATTGGTCAGACACACTAGATAGTTGGTCAGGGGATTGGGGGTTCAACTTCTGTTCGGACTGAGGTATGTGGAAAGTCGAACTGCACCTATCATCAACAATGTCCTATTTATCTTGTCCATACTTCTTTGTGTGCAGAATAGTCCCTGAAACACTAGCAGTATGGGATTTGCTACTCTCAAATCAAAAAGGTAACTGCTACCTTTTACTTGGTGTAAACAATGATATTTTGTTGTTGGAAATTGTCAAAGCACTTACATTAAGAAGACTGGAATAGACAGCAAGGGCAACCCAGAGTACTGCACTCAGTGCCTAGAGCTATTGCTGTATCAGAGTTTTGTTTCACACCATTTGCCGAATGTCAAGCTTAGCTACCTGCACAGACCGACTCATAATCGTAAATAGTAGTAGCACAGAGAGTGATGGTAGAGGCTGGATAAGAATGTAGAAAGTAGTCTACATTAGAAGAAGATCAAAGACTATTTTGTAAAACATAGAATTATTAGGAAACAGTTTGTAATGAATAGGAGCTGTAAAAGTTAGGGAAGTATAAGTATTCTTATAAGAATAGAACAACTTACTGGGGCCAGCAGAAGAGCCTGCAAGGGACTCATCCTGTCCACCTTCTGCCACCGGAGTCTCAGTCGCCCCCGGCGCCTTGCCCCTGGGAGTTGCTGGTGATCATGCAATAAAGAAACATAACTTGGATGATTGTTTTTTTGGAAATATTTGATTTCTTTGAACACAATCTAAAATTATGTCGGGGAAACAAATTAACAACAATTGCATCTGATCTAGTCAACTAGGAGGATAGTAGTACAGTATTGCAGGATTCGCAGACCGTCTAATAGGAAAGGTATGTAATTCACTAACTACATCAACAACAAAAAGGTTCTACTACGACTGCCATCACTCAGCAGCACGAGACGTCGCGTGACTGACACAGTCCGTCATCATGATTGCGGACCACTAACAAATGTCCTATAACAAGTAATAAATAATATACTCAACGTATCATCTACCACTATCTCTTCAAAGTGGCAGCAGCAGGAGTACAAAGAAGGACTAGACTTGAGTCTACTGTCTCTAGCATTACGCAGTAATGCTCTCAAATGACTAAAATGTTGCAAACAAGTAAGCATAGTAGCAACGCCAATAACCAGGCGAGCACCTGCAATGACAGAAGCTATTTAAACATTAATTTACCTGCAATGTAATCGAATCAGCAGCATTCGTACTCTTCAGGAAAAAAAATAGATTAGCAATATAACAGAGCAGAAGGAAAATCAGTAGTTATTAAATAGCTGCTTACCAAGGCCAGGGATCTCCAATCCTAGCAGGTCGAGCATGTCATGCTCCCGGTCCAGGATGTCACTCCACCGGTGCGTCACTTGCTGGTAGGTGTGCCGGACCCCAGACTCCTAACACATGTGCCAGCACACCTTCCCCCACAGCTGGCGACGCTCCCGGAGGCCATAACCGGAAGCAATCCACCCACCTGCTGCCACGGTCTTAGGGGGGTGGACTTGAACATAAACAATCAAGGCGGCCACCTCCACCGCAGAGAAGATCTCCCTGGCCTGGACTTCCTCCCCCCTCAAACGCCCGCAAGGGAGCCGGGTACGGGGTTCTGGGCCCTTCCCCTTGCCCTTGTCGGCTCCCTTAGCCATGGTCCTGGGCACAAGAAGAAGGAAAGAATAGGTGTGAAAAAAAATAAGAGAGAGAGATCGAAAGAAATAAAGTAGGTAATAAAGTAACAAAAAGTAAAAAAAAAATATATATATAGATGTAGGAAATTGTAGAGATACATAATAAGCAAAAAAAGCACAAAAAATTCAGAAAAACATAGGATTACAAAGATGTAAGATGGACAGAAAGGTAGCATGACCAAAACCATAGCAATGAATGAAAAACGAGATGGATGCGCCCATAGAGGACCGCGTGGGTAAGTTCGCGCGATATTTCCCCCGCGAGCACGCAAAAACGCCCGCGAACCCATAAACGCGAGCACGCAGCTAGTAGCCGGAACCGGAAATACGCAACGCGCACAAGATGGCCGCGCCCATGTACGACCGCATGGGTAACTTTGCGGTCATTGCGCTGCAAGCGGCCCGCGAAGAAGCAAAAAACCCAGCGAACACGCAAAAAAAAATTATCCGCAAATTCGCACGAATTTGCGGATTGCTAGTTCGATATTGCGCCCCGCGAATCTCGGGAAATTGCAGAAAAACAAATTTTGCACAACAGAAAGCACTTAGCAGGTGCAAAAGTTCAAGCTAATTTGTAACCATTCCCTGTAGTGCTTCCTGAGGGGTCCCTCCAGAGTTCAGTTGCCTACTTGCAACTATTCTCTGACCCTGCTCTGACCCTCAAAGCAGGGTCAGAGAATAGTTACAAGTATGGCACAATGCTCCTGTAAAAAAAATAACTGCAACAGGAAGCACTTCAAGCTAAGGAAGCAGGTGCCAGACTTGAAGCACAAATTCATTGACACATTAACCAGCCCCAAATTAATTCATCTCAGTTGAGGCTGGGCAGGAGTGCTTTCCCCCCATAATCTACAGTGGTGAACAAGAGGGTGGTAGTGGTGAACCAGAGGGTGACAGTGGTGACCCAGAGGGTGTCAGAGGTGAGTCTGAACCTGAGGGTGGCAGGGGTTAACCAGAATGTGTCAGTGGTGAACCAGAGGGTGCTGTGATGAACCAGAGGGTGGAAGTGATGAACCAGAGGGTGGCAGTGGTGAACCAGAGGGTGGCAGTGATGAACCAGAGGGTGGCACTGGTGAACCAGAGGGTGGCACTGGTGAACCAGAGGGGGGCAGTGATGAACCAGAGGCTCGCTCAGAATACTACGCTATTAAAAATAAAGAAATAACGTTTTCATTTCTTAATTGAAAATAAAACTTTAAAACTAACAAACACTGTGTGGTTTTTGTTCACGAGTGAGGGAGCGGAAAGGTTTGAACTACTGCACTTGGCAGTCATGTTTCTTTCAGTGACTCAGATAGGCCGGGACTCGGCGGTAGTCTTCTTCTGTTCTTCTGGGTTGCAAAATCATTGGTCAGACACACTAGATAGTCGGTCAGGGGATTGGGGGTTCAACTTCTGTTCGGACTGAGGTATGTGGAAAGTCGAACTGCACCTATTATCAACAATGTCCTATTTATCTTGTCCATACTTCTTTGTGTGCAGAATAGTCCCTGAAACACTAGCAGTATGGGATTTGCTACTCTCAAATCAAAAAGGTAACTGCTACCTTTTACTTGGTGTAAACAATGATATTTTGTTGTTGGAAATTGTCAAAGCACTTACATTAAGAAGACTGGAATAGACAGCAAGGGCAACCCAGAGGACTGCACTCAGTGCCTAGAGCTATTGCTGTATCAGAGTTTTGTTTCACACCGTTTGCCGAATGGCAAGCTTAGCTACCTGCACAGACCGACTCATAATCGTAAATAGTAGTAGCACAGAGAGTGATGGTAGAGGCTGGATAAGAATGTAGAAAGTAGTCTACATTAGAAGAAGATCAAATACTATTTTGTAAAACATAGAATTATTAGGAAACAGTTTGTAATGAATAGGAGCTGTAAAAGTTAGGGAAGTATAAGTATTAATATAAGAATAGAACAACTTACTGGGGCCAGCAGAAGAGCCTGCAAGGGACTCATCCTGTCCACCTTCTGCAACCGGAGTCTCAGTCGCTGCCGGCGCCTTGCCCCTGGGAGTTGCTGGTGATCATGCAATAAAGAAACATAACTTGGATGATTGTTTTTTTGGAAATATTTGATTTCTTTGAACACAATCTAAAATTATGTCGGGGAAACAAATTAACAACAATTGCATCTGATCTAGTCAACTAGGAGGATAGTAGTACAGTATTGCAGGCTTCGCAGACCGTCTAATAGGAAAGGTATGTAATTCACTAACTACATCAACAACAAAAAGGTTCTACTACGACTGCCATCACTCAGCAGCACGAGACGTCGCGTGACTGACACAGTCCGTCATCATGATTGCAGACCACTAACAAATGTCCTATAACACGTAATAAATAATATACTCAACGTATCATCTACCACTATCTCTTCAAAGTGGCAGCAGCAGGAGTACAAAGAAGGACTAGACTTGAGTCTACTGTCTCTAGCATTACGCAGTAATGCTTTCAAATGACTAAAAAGTTGCAAACAAGTAAGCATAGTAGCAACGCCAATAACCAGGCGAGCACCTGCAATGACAGAAGCTATTTAAACATTAATTTACCTTCAATGTAATCGAATCAGCAGCATTCGTACTCTTCAGGAAAAAAAATAGATTAGCAATATAACAGAGCAGAAGGCATAACAGTAGTTATTAAATAGCTACTTACCAAGGCCAGGGAGCTCCAATCCTAGCAGGTCGAGCATGTCATGCTCCCGGTCCAGGATGTCACTCCACCGGTGCGTCACTTGCTGGTAGGTGTGCCGGACCCCAGACTCCTAACACATGCGCCGGCACACCTTCCCCCACAGCTAGCGACGCTCCCGGAGGCCGTAACCGGAAGCAATCCGCCCACCTGCTGCCACGGTCTTAGGGAGGTGGACTTGAACATAAACAATCAAGGCGGCCACCTCAATCAATCAATCAATCAATGATAACATTTGTATAGCGCACTACTCACCCGGAAGGGTCTCAAGGCGCTTGGGGGAAGGGGTCCGCTATTGCTCGAACAGCCAGGTCTTGAGTTGTCTCCTGAAGGCGAGATGGTCCTGGGTCAGCCGAAGGTGGATGGGGAGGGAGTTCCATGTCTTGGCCGCCTGGTAGGAGAAGGATCTACCTCCGGAGGTGGCTCTTCGGATGCGTGGTACGGCGGCGAGGGCAAGGCTTGTAGAGCGTAGCTAGCGGGTGGGCGTGTAGAAGGTCAGGCGATCGTTGAGGTACTTGGGGCCCAGGTCGTGGAGAGACTTGTGTTCGTGGGTGAGGAGCCTGAACGTGATCCTCTTGCTGACGGGAAGCCAGTGCAGGTCCCTCAGGTGGCCGGAGATGTGGCTGCGTCGGGGATGTCCAGGATGAGTCGGGCGGAGGCGTTTTGGATGCGTTGGAGTCTTTTCTGTAGCTTGGCTGTGGTTCCGGCGTAGAGGGTGTTTCCGTAGTCCAGTCGGCTGGTGACGAGTGCCTGGGTGACCGTCTTCCTGGTTTCGGTCGAGATCCATCGGAAGATCTTGCGGAGCATGAGTAGGGTGTTGAAGCATGATGAGGAGACGGCGTTGACTTGTCTGGTCATCGAGAGGGAGGAGTCCAGGATGAAGCCCAGGTTGCATGCATGGTCTGTTGGCTTGGGAGTGATGCCCAGGGCGGGGGGCCACCAGGAGTCGCCCCAGGCGTAGGGCGATGGTCCCAGGATAAGGACTTCCGTCTTGTCTGAGTTCAGTTTCAGTCGGCTGTTCTTCATCCACTCGGCGACGTCTTTCATCCCTTCGTGTAGGTTAGTTCTGGCGGTGGCGGGGTCTCTGGTGAGGGAGAGGATCAGTTGAGTGTCGTCGGCGTAGGAGATGATGTTGAGGTTGTGTTGGCGTGCGATGGCTGCAAGAGGTTTCATGTAGACGTTGAATAGGGTGGGGCTGAGTGATGATCCTTGCGGTACGCCGCAGATGACTTCGGTGGCTTCGGATCGAAACGGGGGGAGGTGGACTCTCTGTGTTCTTCCGGGGAGGAACGAGATGATCCACTCCAGTGCCTTCTCTTGGATACCGATGTTGCTGAGGCGTTGAACTAGGGTGCGGTGGCAGACAGTGTCGAACGCTGCTGAGAGGTCTAGGAGGATGAGGGTCGCTGTTTCCCCGTTGTCGAGCAGGGTTCTGATGTCGTCGGTGGCTGCGATGAGGGCGGTCTCGGGGCTGTGGTTGACTCGGAAACCGGACTGCGAGGGGTCGAGGGATCCGTTTGTCTCGAGGAAGGCGGCAAGCTGTCTGTTGACGGTCTTCTCGATGACTTTGGCAGGAAAAGGGAGGAGCGAGATGGGGCGGAAGTTCTTGAGGTCGGTGGGTTCCGCTGTTGGTTTCTTCAGTAGGGCGCTGAGCTCGGCATGCTTCCAGCTCTCCGGGAAGGTGGGGGTGTTGAAGGAGGTGTTGATGATGTTCCGGAGTTGGGGTGCGATGGTGGAGTCGGCCTAGTTGAAGACGTGGTGGGGGCAGGGGTCGGTTGGAGATCCGGAGTGGATGGTGTTCATCGTGCGGGCTGTGTCTTCGGTGGTCACCGTGGTCCAGGTGCGGAGGGTGGCGGTGGGGGGCGTTGGTTCGACGGTTGGGTGCGTGGATGATGCGACAAAGCTGTTGTGGATGTCGGCGATCTTGCGGTGGAAGAACGAGGCGAGAGAGTCGCAGAGATCTTGTGAGGGAGTGATGTCGTTGTTGCCGGTGCTGGGATTGGAGAACTCCTTGACGATGCTGAAGAGTTCCTTGTTGTCGTGGGCGTTGTTGTCCAGTCGTTCCTTCAGTGATTTCTTCTTGGTGGTTCGGATAAGCTGGTGGTGCTTGCGGGTGGCGTGTTTGAGGGCGGTCATGTTGTCTGTGTTCTGGTCGAGGAGCCAGGCTTTCGCGAGGGTGCGGCAGTTCTTCTTGGAGTCCTTGAGTTCGTCGGTGAACCAGGAGGCTTTCCTGCTTCTGGGTCTGCTGGGAGGGTTCTTCAGTGGAGCGAGGTCGTCGGCGCAGGCGGTCAGCCACTGTGTGAAGTTGCGGGCTGCTTCGTTGGGGTCCGTTGTGCTGGCGGGTGGGTTTTGGCTGAGGGAGGTGGTGAGCTGCTCGGTGGTGATCTTGCTCCAGCTCCTGTGGGGAACCTGTTGCGGGTGGTGGTGGGTCATGGTTCTTCTGAAGCTGAAGTGGACGCAGCTGTGGTCGGTCCAGTGAAGTCCGGTGGAGTGGCTGAAGGTGATGTGCTTGCTGGATGAGAAGACGGGATCAAGCGTGTGGCGGGCGTAGTGGGTGGGGGTGTTGACCAGTTGCTTGAGTCCGAGGTTGGTGAAGTTGTCCAGCAGGGCGGCGGTGTTGCGGTCCTTGTTGTGCTCCAGGTGGAAGTTGAGGTCCCCTAGGAGGATGTAGTCAGCGGAGGAAGGCGTGCGGGCTGATGAAGTCTGCGATGTCTTCGCTGAACTGTGTGCGTGGTCCCGGGGGTCTATAGACGAGGGTGCCTCTGAGGGTCGTCTTTGGGTCGGTGTGTATCTGGAAGTGGAGGTGCTCGGCAACGGAGAGGGTGTCGTTGGAGTCGGTCGTGATGCGGATGGTGTTCTTGTGTATGATGGGGATGCCTCCTCCAGTCTGGTTGATGCGGTCCCTCCGGGTGATCTTGTATCCGTCTGGGATTGCGATGGCGATGTCGGGTGCAGAGGAGGCGTTCATCCAGGTTTTTGTGAGAAAGGTGACGTCTGGTGAAGTTGTGTCGAGCAGGTTTCAAAGTTCGATGGCGTGTCTGTGGATGGAGCGGGTGTTGAGCAGGATGCACTTGAGGTGGCTGTTGTTGGTAATCGGCTTGGTGGCTGCGGTGCAGGTCCGGAGGCAGGTGAACTTGCAGGCTTGACAGGTGAAGGGTCCGTGGGTGCGTCTCGGGGTGGCTCGGTGGCAGGCAGAGAAGATCTCCACGGCCTGGACTTCCTCCCCGCTCAAACGCCCGCAAGGGAGCCGGTTACGGGATTCTGGGCCCTTCCCCTTGCCCTTGTCGGCTCCCTTAGCCATGGTCCTGGGCACAAGAAGAAGGAAAGAATAGGTGTGAAAAAAATAAGAGAGAGAGAGCGAAAGAAATAAAGTAGGTAATAAAGTAACAAAAAGTAAAAAAAAACACAAAATATAGATGTAGGAAATTGTAGAGATAGATAATAAGCAAAAAAAAGCAAAAAAAAGTTCAGAAAAACATAGGATTGCAAAGATGTAAGATGGATAGAAAGGTAGCATGCCCAAAACCATAGCAATGAATGACAAACAAGATGGCTGCGCCCATAGAGGACCGCGTGGGTAAGTTTGCGCCATATTTCCCCCGCAAGCACGCAAAAACACCCGCGAACCCGTAAATGCGCCACGCGCACAACACGAGCACGCAGCTAGCACCCGGAACCGGAAATGCGCAACGCGCACAAGATGGCCGCGCCCATGTACGACCGCATGGGTAACTTCGCGGTCGTTGCCCTGCAAGCGGCACGCGGAGACGCAAAAAACCCAGCGAACACGCAAAAAAAATGATCCGCAAATACGCACGAATTTGCGAATTGCTAGTTCGATATTGTGCCCCGCGAATCTCGGAAAATTGCAGAAAAAACGAATTTTGCACAACAGAAAGCACTTAGCAGGTGCAAATGTTCAAGCTAATTTGTAACCATTCCCTGTAGTGTTTCCTGAGGGGCCCCTCCAGAGTTCAGTTGCCTACTTGCAACTATTCTCTGACCCTGCTCTGACCCTCAAAGCAGGGTCAGAGAATAGTTACAAGTATGGCACAATGCTCCTGTAAAAAAAATAACTGCAACAGGAAGCACTTCAAGCTAAGGAAGCAGGTGCCAGACTTGAAGCACAAATTCATTGACACATTAACCAGCCCCAAATTAATTCATCTCAGTTGAGGCTGGGCAGGAGTGCTTTCCCCCCATAATCTACAGTGGTGAACAAGAGGGTGGTAGTGGTGAACCAGAGGGTGACAGTGGTGACCCAGAGGGTGTCAGAGGTGAGTCTGAACCTGAGGGTGGCAGGGGTTAACCAGAATGTGTCAGTGGTGAACCAGAGGGTGCTGTGATGAACCAGAGGGTGGAAGTGATGAACCAGAGGGTGGCAGTGGTGAACCAGAGGGTGGCAGTGATGAACCAGAGGGTGGCACTGGTAAACCAGAGGGTGGCACTGGTGAACCAGAGGGGGGCAGTGATGAACCAGAGGCTCGCTCAGAATACTACGCTATTAAAAATAAAGAAATAACGTTTTCATTTCTTAATTGAAAATAAAACTTTAAAACTAACAAACACTGTGTGGTTTTTGTTCACGAGTGAGAGAGCGGAAAGGTTTGAACTACTGCACTTGGCAGTCATGTTTCTTTCAGTGACTCAGATAGGCCGGGACTCGGCTGTAGTCTTCTTCTGTTCTTCTGGGTTGCAAAATCATTGGTCAGACACACTAGATAGTCGGTCAGGGGATTGGGGGTTCAACTTCTGTTCGGACTGAGGTATGTGGAAAGTCGAACTGCACCTATTATCAACAATGTCCTATTTATCTTGTCCATACTTCTTTGTGTGCAGAATAGTCCCTGAAACACTAGCAGTATGGGATTTGCTACTCTCAAATCAAAAAGGTAACTGCTACCTTTTACTTGGTGTAAACAATGATATTTTGTTGTTGGAAATTGTCAAAGCACTTACATTAAGAAGACTGGAATAGACAGCAAGGACAACCCAGAGGACTGCACTCAGTGCCTAGAGCTATTGCTGTATCAGAGTTTTGTTTCACACCGTTTGCCGAATGGCAAGCTTAGCTACCTGCACAGACCGACTCATAATCGTAAATAGTAGTAGCACAGAGAGTGATGGTAGAGGCTGGATAAGAATGTAGAAAGTAGTCTACATTAGAAGAAGATCAAAGACTATTTTGTAAAACATAGAATTATTAGGAAACAGTTTGTAATGAATAGGAGCTGTAAAAGTTAGGGAAGTATAAGTATTAATATAAGAATAGAACAACTTACTGGGGCCAGCAGAAGAGCCTGCAAGGGACTCATCCTGTCCACCTTCTGCAACCGGAGTCTCAGTCGCCGCCGGCGCCTTGCCCCTGGGAGTTGCTGGTGATCATGCAATAAAGAAACATAACTTGGATGATTGTTTTTTTGGAAATATTTGATTTCTTTGAACACAATCTAAAATTATGTCGGGGAAACAAATTAACAACAATTGCATCTGATCTAGTCAACTAGGAGGATAGTAGTACAGTATTGCAGGATTCGCAGACCGTCTAATAGGAAAGGTATGTAATTCACTAACTACATCAACAACAAAAAGGTTCTACTACGACTGCCATCACTCAGCAGCACGAGACGTCGCGTGACTGACACAGTCCGTCATCATGATTGCAGACCACTAACAAATGTCCTATAACAAGTAATAAATAATATACTCAACGTATCAATCTACCACTATCTCTTCAAAGTGGAAGCAGCAGGAGTACAAAAAAGGACTAGACTTGAGTCTACTGTCTCTAGCATTACGCAGTAATGCTCTCAAATGACTAAAAAGTTGCAAACAAGTAAGCATAGTAGCAACGCCAATAACCAGGCGAGCACCTGCAATGACAGAAGCTATTTAAACATTATTTACCTGCAATGTAATCGAATCAGCAGCATTCATACTCTTCAGGAAAAAAATAGATTAGCAATATAACAGAGCAGAAGGCATAACAGTAGTTATTAAATAGCTACTTACCAAGGCCAGGGAGCTCCAATCCTAGCAGGTCGAGCATGTCATGCTCCCGGTCCAGGATGTCACTCCACCGGTGCGTCACTTGCTGGTAGGTGTGCCGGACCCCAGACTCCTAACACATGCGCCGGCACACCTTTTCCCACAGCTGGCGACGCTCCTGGAGGCCGTAACCGGAAGCAATCCGCCCACCTGCTGCCACGGTCTTAGGGAGGTGGACTTGAACATAAACAATCAAGGCGGCCACCTCAATCAATCAATCAATCAATGATAACATTTGTATAGCGCACTACTCACCCGGAAGGGTCTCAATGCGCTTGGGGGAAGGGGTCCGCTATTGCTCGAAAAGCCAGGTCTTGAGTTGTCTCCTGAAGGCGAGATGGTCCTGGGTCAGCCGAAGGTGGATGGGGAGGGAGTTCCATGTCTTGGCCGCCTGGTAGGAGAAGGATCTACCTCCGGCGGTGGCTCTTCGGATGCGTGGTACGGCGGCGAGGGCAAGGCTTGTAGAGCGTAGCTAGCGGGTGGGCGTGTAGAAGGTCAGGCGATCGTTGAGGTACTTGGGGCCCAGGTCGTGGAGAGACTTGTGTGCGTGGGTGAGGAGCCTGAACGTGATCCTCTTGCTGACGGGAAGCCAGTGCAGGTCCCTCAGGTGGCCGGAGATGTGGCTGCGTCGGGGATGTCCAGGATGAGTCGGGCGGAGGCGTTTTGGATGCGTTGGAGTCTTTTCTGTAGCTTGGCTGTGGTTCCGGCGTAGAGGGTGTTTCCGTAGTCCAGTCGGCTGGTGACGAGTGCCTGGGTGACCGTCTTCCTGGTTTCGGTCGAGATCCATCGGAAGATCTTGCGGAGCATGAGTAGGGTGTTGAAGCATGATGAGGAGACGGCGTTGACTTGTCTGGTCATCGAGAGGGAGGAGTCCAGGATGAAGCCCAGGTTGCATGCATGGTCTGTTGGCTTGGGAGTGATGCCCAGGGCGGGGGGCCACCAGGAGTCGCCCCAGGCGTAGGGCGATGGTCCCAGGATGAGGACTTCCGTCTTGTCTGAGTTCAGTTTCAGTCGGCTGTTCTTCATCCACTCGGCGACGTCTTTCATCCCTTCGTGTAGGTTAGTTCTGGCGGTGGCGGGGTCTCTGGTGAGGGAGAGGATCAGTTGAGTGTCGTCGGCGTAGGAGATGATGTTGAGGCTGTGTTGGCGTGCGATGGCTGCAAGAGGTTTCATGTAGACGTTGAATAGGGTGGGGCTGAGTGATGATCCTTGCGGTACGCCGCAGATGACTTCGGTGGCTTCAGATCGAAACGGGGGGAGGTGTACTCTCTGTGTTCTTCCGGGGAGGAACGAGATGATCCACTCCAGTGCCTTCTCTTGGATACCGATGTTGCTGAGGCGTTGAACTAGGGTGCGGTGGCAGACAGTGTCGAACGCTGCTGAGAGGTCTAGGAGGAAGAGGGTCGCTGTTTCCCCGTTGTCGAGCAGGGTTCTGATGTCGTCGGTGGCTGCGATGAGGGCGGTCTCGGGGCTGTGGTTGGCTCGGAAACCGGACTGCGAGGGGTCGAGGGATCCGTTTGTCTCGAGGAAGGCGGCAAGCTGTCTGTTGACGGTCTTCTCGATGACTTTGGCAGGAAAAGGGAGGAGCGAGATGGGGCGGAAGTTCTTGAGGTCGGTGGGTTCCGCTGTTGGTTTCTTCAGTAGGGCGCTGAGCTCGGCATGCTTCCAGCTCTCCGGGAAGGTGGGGGTGTTGAAGGAGGTGTTGATGATGTTCCGGAGTTGGGGTGCGATGGTGGAGTCGGCCTAGTTGAAGACGTGGTGGGGGCAGGGGTCGGTTGGAGATCCGGAGTGGATGGTGTTCATCGTGCGGGCTGTGTCTTCGGTGGTCACCGTGGTCCAGGTGCGGAGGGTGGCGGTGGGGGGCGTTGGTTCGACGGTTGGGTGCGTGGATGATGCGACAAAGCTGTTGTGGATGTCGGCGATCTTGCGGTGGAAGAACGAGGTGAGAGAGTCGCAGAGATCTTGTGAGGGAGTGATGTCGTTGTTGCCGGTGCTGGGATTGGAGAACTCCTTGACGATGCTGAAGAGTTCCTTGTTGTCGTGGGCGTTGTTGTCCAGTCGTTCCTTCAGTGATTTCTTCTTGGTGGTTCGGATAAGCTGGTGGTGCTTGCGGGTGGCGTGTTTGAGGGCGGTCATGTTGTCTGTGTTCTGGTCGAGGAGCCAGGCTTTCGCGAGGGTGCAGCAGTTCTTCTTGGAGTCCTTGAGTTCGTCGGTGAACCAGGAGGCTTTCCTGCTTCTGGGTCTGCTGGGAGGGTTCTTCAGTGGCGCGAGGTTGTCGGCGCAGGCGGTCAGCCACTGTGTGAAGTTGCGGGCTGCTTCGTTGGGGTCCGTTGTGCTGGCAGGTGGGTTTTGGCTGAGGGAGGTGGTGAGCTGCTCGGTGGTGATCTTGCTCCAGCTCCTGTGGGGAACCCGTTGCGGGTGGTGGTGGGTCATGGTTCTTCTGAAGCTGAAGTGGACGCAGCTGTGGTCGGTCCAGTGAAGTCCGGTGGAGTGGCTGAAGGTGATGTGCTTGCTGGATGAGAAGACGGGATCAAGCGTGTGGCGGGCGTAGTGGGTGGGGGTGTTGACCAGTTGCTTGAGTCCGAGGTTGGCGAAGTTGTCCAGCAGGGCGGCGGTGTTGCGGTCCTTGTTGTTCTCCAGGTGTAAGTTGAGGTCCCCTAGGAGGATGTAGTCAGCGGAGGAAGGCGTGCGGGCTGATGAAGTCTGCGATGTCTTCGCTGAATTGTGTGCGTGGTCCCGGGGGTCTATAGACGAGGGTGCCTCTGAGGGTCGTCTTTGGGTCGGTGTGTATCTGGAAGTGGAGGTGCTCGGCAACGGAGAGGGTGTCGTTGGAGTCGGTCGTGATGCGGATGGTGTTCTTGTGTATGATGGGGATGCCTCCTCCAGTCTGGTTGATGCGGTCCCTCCGGGTGATCTTGTATCCGTCTGGGATTGCGATGGCGATGTCGGGCGCAGAGGAGGCGTTCATCCAGGTTTTTGTGAGGAAGGTGACGTCTGGTGAAGTTGTGTCGAGCAGGTTTCAAAGTTCGATGGCGTGTCTGTGGATGGAGCGGGTGTTGAGCAGGATGCACTTGAGGTGGCTGTTGTTGGTAATCGGCTTGGTGGCTGCGGTGCAGGTCCGGAGGCAGGTGAACTTGCAGGCTTGACAGGTGAAGGGTCCGTGGGTGCGTCTCGGGGTGGCTTGGTGGCAGGCAGAGAAGATCTCCACGGCCTGGACTTCCTCCCCGCTCAAACGCCCGCAAGGGAGACGGTTACGGGATTCTGGGCCCTTCCCCTTGCCCTTGTCGGCTCCCTTAGCCATGGTCCTGGGCACAAGAAGAAGGAAAGAATAGGTGTGAAAAAAAATAAGAGAGAGAGAGCGAAAGAAATAAAGTAGGTAATAAAGTAACAAAAAGTAAAAAAAAAACACAAAACATAGATGTAGGAAATTGTAGAGATAGATAATAAGCAAAAAAAAGCAAAAAAAAGTTCAGAAAAACATAGGATTGCAAAGATGTAAGATGGATAGAAAGGTAGCATGCCCAAAACCATAGCAATGAATGACAAACAAGATGGCTGCGCCCATAGAGGACCGCGTGGGTAAGTTTGCGCCATATTTCCCCCACAAGCACGCAAAAACACCCGCGAACCCGTAAATGCGCCACGCGCACAACACGAGCACGCAGCTAGCACCCGGAACCGGAAATGCGTAACGCGCACAAGATGGCCGCGCCCATGTACGACCGCATGGGTAACTTCGCGGTCGTTGCCCTGCAAGCGGCACGCGGAGACGCAAAAAACCCCGCGAACACGCAAAAAAAATTATCCGCAAATACGCACAAATTTGCGAATTGCTAGTTCGATATTGTGCCCCGCGAATCTCGGAAAATTGCAGAAAAAACGAATTTTGCACAACAGAAAGCACTTAGCAGGTGCAAATGTTCAAGCTAATTTGTAACCATTCCCTGTAGTGTTTCCTGAGGGGCCCCTCCAGAGTTCAGTTGCCTACTTGCAACTATTCTCTGACCCTGCTCTGACCCTCAAAGAAGGGTCAGAGAATAGTTACAAGTATGGCACAATGCTCCTGTAAAAAAAATAACTGCAACAGGAAGCACTTAAAGCTAAGGAAGCAGGTGCCAGACTTGCAGCACAAATTCATTGACACATTAACCAGCCCCAAATTAATTCATCTCAGTTGAAGCTGGGCAGGTGTGCTTTCCCCCCATAATCTACAGTGGTGAACAAGAGGGTGGTAGTGGTGTACCAGAGGGTGACAGTGGTGACCCAGAGGGTGGCAGTGGTGAGTGCTGAACCTAAGGGTGGCAGGGGTGAACCAGAGGGTGTCAGTCGTGAACCAGAGGGTGCTGTGATGAACCAGAGGGTGGCAGTGATGAACCAGAGGGTGGCAGTGGTGAACCAGAGGGTGGCACTGGTGAACCAGAGGGTGGCACTGGTGAACCAGAGGGTGACAGTGATGAACCAGAGGGTGGCAGTGATGAACCAGAGGGTGGCACTGGTGAACCAGAGGGTGCTGTGATGAACCAGAGGGTGGCAGTGGTGAATGCTGAACCAGAGGGTGGCAGCAGGGGTGAACCAGAGGGTGCTGTGATGAACCAGAGGATGGCAGTGGTGAGTGCTGAACCAGCGGGTGGCATCAGGGGTGAACCAGAGGGTGCTGTGATGAACCAGAGGGTGACAGTGGTGAGTGCTGAACCTGAGGGTGGCAGGGGTGAACCAGAGGGTGTCAGTGGTGAACCAGAGGGTGCTGTGATGAACCAGAGGGTGGCAGTGATGAACCAGAGGGTGGTAGTGGTGAACCAGAGGGTGGCACTGGTGAACCAGAGGGTGGCAGTGATGAACCAGTGGGTGGCAGTGGTGAACCAGAGGGTGGCAGTGATGAACCAGAGGGTGGCACTGGTGAACTGGAGGGTGCTGTGATGAACCAGAGGGTGGCAGTGGTGAGTGCTGAACTAGAGGGTGGCAGCAGGGGTGAACCAGAGGGTGCTGTGATGAACCCGAGGGTGGCAGTCGTGAGTGCTGAACCTGAGGGTGGCAGGGGTGAACCAGAGGGTGCTGTGATGAACCAGAGGGTGGCAGTGATGATCCAGAGGGTGGCAGTTGCAAACCAGAGGGTGGCAGAGATTAACCAGGTGGTGACAGTGGTGAACCAGAGAGTGCTGTGATGAACCAGTGGGTGGCAGTGGTGAGTGCTGAACCAGAGGGTGGCCGCAGGGGTGAAGCAGAGGGTGCTGTGATGAACCAGAGGGTGGCAGTGGTGAGTGCTGAACCTGAGGGTGGCAGGGGTGAACCAGAGGGTGTCAGTGGTGAACCAGAGGGTGCTGTGATGAACCAGAGGGTGGCAGTGATGAACCAGAGGGTGGCAGTGATGAACCAGAGGGTGGCACTGGTGAACCAGGTGGTGGCAGTGATGAACCAGAGGGTGGCAGTGGTGAACCAGAGGGTGGCAGTGATGAACCATAGCGTGGCACTGGTGAACCAGAGGGTGCTGTGATGAACCAGAGGGTGGTAGTAATGAACCAGAGGGTGGCAGTGGTGAACCAGAGGGTGGCAGTGATGAACCATAGCGTGGCACTGGTGAACCAGAGGGTGCTGTGATAAACCAGAGGGTGGCAGTGATGAATCAGAGGGTGGCAGTGGTGAACCAGAGAGTGGCAGTGGTGAACCAGAGGGTGCTGTGATAAACCCGAGGGTGGCAGTGATGAACCAAAGGGTGGCAGTGGTGAACCAGAGAGCGGCAGTGGTGAACCAGAGGGTGGCAGTGGTGAACCAGAGGGTGACAGGGGTGAACCAGAGGGTGACAGTGGTGAACCATGAGTGACAGTGCTGAACCAGAGGGTGACAGTCCTGAACCAGAGGGTGGCTGGGGTGAACCAGAGGGTGGCAGTGGTGAACCAGAGGGTGGCAGTTGTGAACCAGAGAGTGGCAGTGGTGAACCAGAGGGTGACAGTGCTGAACCAGAGGGTGGCAGTGGTGAACCAGAGGTGATGTGCTCATACACGACCGCATGGGTAACTTCTCCGTGCAAGCGGCTCCCGAACAAGCACAAAGCCCCACGAACACGCAAAAAGCCCCGCGAACACGCAAAAAACCCCAAATTCGCAATTTCGCACGAATTCGCGAATTATGCGGATCGCGCATTCGCACGATTTCGCGGACTGCGATTTCGCAGATTTTGCCAATGCTTAATGATGAATTGTGAAGCACTCCTTTAAATCTTGGATGCGTGGGTAACATTACAAAATGGCCGATGGGTTACATCCTCAGTAAGAAAGGTGCAACAAATGTAGTTCCTTTTCTGTTTTTATGCATTATACTTTAAATCGGAAATTGACAATGGATGTTTGACCGTGATGAATGAAAAATCCAAAACGCATCGTTTATGCCATTAAAACTTATATTTGCAGCACTTTGGAGAGTCTGTTATCCTTACTGACGAGGAGGGAATACTGTTTTGCAAATATATATGTATATGTGTATATATATACACCCACATTATATGTACACAATAAAATCATACAAATATAAACAATATAAACAATGAAATAAGAAAACATATTAATTAATGTAGGCAATTAATACAATATTGAAAATCGAAAAACTCCAAAATTACATTAACAAAAATACTATAAACATTAGTATAAAAGAGAAAAAAACCAATTCATGCTTTAAAATCTTTTTAAGCAACAATAATTACTTTATTTCATTTAAAAGTTCATCTGTAAAAGTAAATAAAAAATATCACATGTAAAACAAAACAATGGCAAAAGCGGCAAAGCTAAATACAATGTACAAAAAGTAATCAAATTAATGATGCATACATTCTTAATGACCTAAGAAGATTGGGAAGAAGCATAAACAAAGTGCATTACAAACATAAGCTGCAAAAGGGCAATAGTCGTAATTAAAAAGCAAAAGTAGTAATCAATTAATGATTGAATTGCATCACTTGGGGATGGCCAGATCATAAAATCATATTGAATTACCAGTGCAGTCGCCTAGAAATAAAAAGATAAACAATGGCCATAACTGATATACCCTGTGAATTCCCTCTATCGTTGCCTCCAGCAGCAGAGCCCTGCATGGCCAATAGTATGGCATTCAGCTTGGAACTTTTAGATTTTGTAAATAAGAACAGAGAAGAGGGCCTGGGTGAGACTAAAACAGTTGCGTCTTTCATGTCATGATTACATAGAGGAGGCACCAAAACATAATGTTGAACCCTGTAACAGGGCAATAATTATGACTATGAGAGCACAGACATACTGACGTAGATTAGCCAAACACCAGTAGGCCATTGTTAAGGGTACAAAAATATAGTAAAGTGACAAGTGCATAACTTAAAAAATGGCTCAATAAGCAATAGGCCCTTCCTCTATGTCCAAGCTTTCCTCAGTAGCGACCGACTATTATGGAAGGACATAGACCATAAAGATATAACAGTCAAACTGCAATGAAGCCATGCAAAAATCATTAAAACATTAAAAAAAGTGACAAATGCAATGGCTTAAAAGCAGAACAAAGGCCAGTAGCTACTGGTGCAGAGGCCTTCAAATTTCCATGGTATTTACTTTAATCAATCAACTCAGGTTTGTAGAGCCCGTAGGGTATCCAGCCTCTGGGTTCTTGCTGGGATCCGTTGAAGAGTCAGGTCTTGAGTCCTTTTCTGAATCCAGGAAGAGAGGATGATGTTTGGAGGTGCAGGGGGAGGCTGGTCCAGGTCTTGGCTATGAGATAGGAAAAGGAGCGTTCTCCACTGAAGCTTTGACAAATCTGGGGATTGTGAGTGAGGGAGATGGAGTGCAGGCTTCTGTAGGATTCAGGGAAGATCAGGCAGAAACTGATGTATGCTGGTCTTTGTCGTGGAGGGCTTTGTAGGCGTGTGTCAACATCTTGAATAGGCATATTTTCTGGATGGGGAGCTAGTGAAAGATCCTGAGGTGGAGTTTGATGTGGGTCCATTTGATGAGGTCAAGGATGAGTCTGGCACCTGAGAACTCTATCGTTTGAGTCTCTTTAGGAGTTGGGTGGTGAGTCCTGCTTAGAGAGCATTGCTGTAGTCCAGCCAAAGGGTGACCAGGGCTTGAGTGACGGTTTTCCTGGTGTTGACGGTGAGCCATATGTGGAGTGTGTGGAAGCAGGCACAGGAGACTGAATTGATCTGACATTTCAAGGGGGGACTCCTGCCCAGGATGATGCCGGGCTTTTGGGAGTGTTCTGTCGGTGTGGGTCCAAGTTCGGAGGGCCATCAGGTGTCATTCCATAGGAAGGTGTTGTTCCTAAAAATCAGCAGTTTCATCTGTTCAGTGTTGAGCTTCAGGCAGCTGGTCTTCATACCGCTGGCTACATTTGTCATGCAGTTGAGGAAGTTGGTCCTGGTGGTGGAGGGGTCTTCTGAGAGCAAGAGGATGAAATGGGTGTTGTCTGCATAGGCTATGAAGTTCAGGTTGTGGGTTCCAACGATGTCAGCTAGGGGTGCAATGTACGTGTTGAACAGGTTGGGGCTGAGGGATGAGCCTTGAGGGACACCATAGATGATGCTCTTGGGTTCTGAAGTGAAGAGTGGTAGGTGGATCTTTTGGGTTCATCCAGTGAGGAAGAATGTGAACCTTCCACCATCTTAGGTGTGCATGTGCAGATTAAGGAGCATTGCTTGAGGGTTCTATTATTATATGCCATGCTCAATTTAAGGTGAGAAAGCAAAAGACACACAATTGATAGACAAAATGCAGAACAAATCAAAACATTCACCCCAGTCAAGGGATCTGGGTTAAATCCATCATTCTTTTGCTCACCATGCCACCCCAGTTTAGACCTGGTCATATGCAAATCAGTCTTGACTCTGTACCTCATGGGAACAGTCCAACCTGAACTGCCAAGCCTGGTCTTCCCTGGACTGGAAACAAGCATCCTAGGACCGGTTTTGGGGTTTCACCCCTCATCAGCCAGGATATCTTTATTCCAGTGGCACAGTGAGCCCGGGACCCACGTCTGGGCATATCTGGCACACTTAGGGCGAGAAAGCAAAGGACACAAAACATTGATGGAGGGAATGCAGAACAAATCAAAACATTCACCTCCAGTCAAGGGATCTGGGTTAAATCCATCATTCTTTTTCACATCATGCCACCCCAGTTTAGACCTGGCCACATGAAAATTAGTCTTGACCCTGTGCCTCATGGGAACAGTTCAGCCCAAACTGCCAAGCCAGGTCCTCCCTGGACTGCAAACAAACATCCAAGCACCGGGTTCGGGGTTTCACCCCTCATCAGCCAGGATAGCTTGATTCTAGTGGCACAGTGAGACTGGGACCCACGCTTGGGCATACCCGGCACGCTTAGGGCGAGAAAGCAAAAGACAAACAACTGATGGACGGAATATAGAACAAATCAAAACATTCACCCCCAGTCAAGGGATCTGGGTTAAATCCATCATTCTTTTGCTCAACATGCCACCCCAGTTTGGACCTGGTCATATGCAAATCAGTCTTGACCCTGTGCCTCATGGGAACAGTCCAACCTGAACTGCCAAGCCAGGTCTTCCCTGGACTGGAAACAAGCATCCTAGGACCGGTTTTGGGGTTTCACCCCTCATCAGCCAGGATATCTTTATTCCAGTGGCACAGTGAGCCCGGGACCCATGCCTGGGCATATCTGGCACACTTAGGGCAAGCAAGCAAAGGACACAACATTGATGGAGGGAATGCAGAACAAATCAATACATTGGCCTCCAGTCAAAGGATCGGGGTTAAATCCATCATTCTTTTTCACATCATGCCACCCCAGTTTAGACCTGGCCACATGAAAATTAGTCTTGACCCTGTGCCTCATGGGAACAGTCCAGCCAGAACTGCCAAGCCAGGTCCTCCCTGGACTGGAAACAAGCATCCTAGCACCGGGTTCTGGGTCTCACCCCTCATCAGCCAGGATAGCTTGGTTTTAGTGGCACAGTGAGACTGGGACCCACGTCTGGGCATACCCTGCACACTTAGGGCGAGAAAGCAAAAGACACACAATTCATGGACGGAATGCAGATCAAATCAAAAACATTCACCCCCAGTCAAGGGATCTGGGTTAAATCCATCATTCTCTTGCTCACCATGCCACCCCAATTTAATCCTGGCCAAATGCAAATCAGTCTTGACACTGTGCCTCGTGGGAACATTCCAGCCCAAACTGCCAAGCCAGGTCCTCCCTGGACTAGAGACAAGCCTCCTAAGACCGATTTTGGGGTTTCACCCCTCATCAGCCAGGATAGATTGATTCTAGTGGCACACTTAGGGCAAGAAAGCAACACAATTGATGAATGGAATGCAGAATAAATCAAAACATTCAACCCCAGTCAAGAGATCTGGGTTACATCCATCATTATCTTGCACACCATGGCACCCCAACTTAGACCTGGCCATGTGCAAAACAGTCTTGACCCTTTGACTATTGGGAACAGTCCAGCCCAAAATGCCAAGCCAGGTCTTCCCTGAACTGGAAACAAGCATCCTAGGACCGGTTTTGGGGTTTCACCCCTCATCAGCCAGGATAGCTGGATTCCATTGGCACAGTGAGACTGGGACCCACGTCTAGGCATATCCGGCACACTTAGGGCGAGCAAGCAAAAGACACACAATTGATGGAGGCAATGCAAAACAAATCAAAACATTCACCTCCAGTCAATGGATCTGGGTTAAATCCATTATTCTTTTGCTCACCATGCCACCCCAGTTTAGACCTGGCCAAATGCAAATCAGTCTTGACCCTGTGCCTCATGGGAACAGTCCAGCCCGAACTGCGAAGCCAGGTCCTCCTTGGACTGGAAACAAGCATCCTAGCACCGGTTGTAGGGTTTGACCCCTTATCAGCCAAGATAGATTGAGGGCTTCATCCTTGACTCCTCCCTCACGATGACCAGGCAAGTTAACGCCGTTATCTCCTCCTGCTTCAACACACTCCGCATGCTCCGTAAGATCTTCCGCTGGATCCCCACTGGAACCAGGAAAACGGTCACCCAGGCCCTCGTCACCAGCCGTCTGGACTACGGGAACGCCCTCTACGCTGAGACCACCGCCAAACTACAGAAAAGACTCCAGCGCATCCAAAACGCCTCAGCAGGACTCGTCTTGGACATCCCCTGACACAGCCACATCTCCGCCCACCTGAGGGACCTGCACTGGCTCCCCGTAAGCAAGAGGATCATGTTCAGACTCCTCACCTACGCACACAAGGCTCTCCACGACTTGGGCACGAATACCTCAACAACCGCCTCACATTCTACACGCCAACTCGCCAGCTCCGCTCCGACAGCCTCGCCCTCGCCACCGTCCCACTGATCCGCGGAACCACCACCGTAGGAAGATCCTTCACCTACCTGGCGGCCAAGATCTGGCACACCCTCCCCACCCACCTACGACTCACCCAGGACCATCTCTCCTTCAGGAAGCAACTCAAGACCTGGCTTTTTGAGCAGTATCAGCCCCCCCCTGCGCCTTGAGACCCTAGCGGGTGAGTAGCGCACTTTACAAATACTCTTGATTAATTGATTGATTGATTCTAGTGGCACAGTTAGACTGGGACCCACATAGGGGCATACCCAGCACACTTAGGGAGAGAAAGCAAAAGACACACAATTGATGGAGGGAATGCAGAACAAATCAAAACATTCACCCCCAGTCAAGGGTTCGGGGTTAAATCCATCATTCTTTTGCTCACCATGCCACCCCAGTTTAGACCTGGCCAAATGCAAATCAGTCTTGACCCTGTGCCTCATGGGAACAGTCTAGCCCGAACTGCCAAGCCAGGTCCTCCCTGGACTGAAAACAAGCGTCCTAGGACCGGTTTTGGGGTTTCACCACTCATCAGCCAGGATAGGTTGATTCCAGTGGCACAGTGAGACTGGGACCCACGTCTGGGCATATCTGGCACACTTAGGGCGAGAAAGCAAAAGACACACAATTGATGGAGGTAATGCAGAACAAATCAAAACATTCACCCCTAGTCAAGCGATCTGGGATAAATCCATCATTCTTTTGCTCACCATGCCACCCCAGTTTAGACCTGGCCAAATGAAAATCAGTCTTGACCCAGTGCCTCATGGGAACAGTCCAGTCCGAACTGCCAAGCCAGGTCCTCCCTGGACTGGAAAAAAGCATCCTAGGACCGGTTTCAGGGTTTCACCCCTCATCAGCCAGGATAGATTAATTCCAGTGGCACAGTGAGCCCGGGACCCACATATGGGCATACCCGGCAGACTTAGGATGAGAAAGCAAAAGACACACAATTGATGGATGGAACGCAGAACAAATCAAAACATTCATCCCCAGTCAAGAGATCAGGGTTACATCCATCATTCTTTTGCTCACCATGCCACCCCAACTTAGACCTGGCATTATGCAAATCAGTCTTGACCCTGTGTCTCATGGGAACAGTCCAGCCCAAACTGCCAAGCCACGTCTTTCCTGGACTGGAAACAAGCATCCTAGGACAGGTTATGGGGTTTCACCCCTCATCAGCCAGGATATCTTTATTCCAGTGGCACAGTGGGCCCAGGACCCACGTCTGGGCATACCCGGCACACTTAGGGCAAGAAAGCAACACAATTGATGAATGGAATACAGAATAAATCAAAACATTCACCCCCAGTCAAGAGATCTGGGTTACATTCATCATTCTTTTACTCACCATGCCACCCCAACTTTGACCTGGCCATATGCAAATCAGTCTTGACCCTGTGCCTTAAGGGAAAAATCCAGCCCAAACTGCCAATCCAGGTCTTTCCTGGACTGGAAACAAGCATTCTTGGATCGGTGTTGGGGTTTCACCCCTCATCAGCCAGGATAGCTTGATTCCAGTGGCACAGTGAGACTGGGACCCACGTCTGGGCATATCCAGCACACTTAGGGCGAGAAAGCAAAATACACACAATTGATGGAGGGAATACGGAACAAATCAAAACATTCACCCCCAGTCAAGGGATCTGGGTTAAATCCATTATTCTTTTGCTCACCATGCCACCCCAGTTTAGACCTGGCCAAATGCAAATCAGTCTTGACCCTGTGCCTCATGGGAGCAGTCCAGCCCGAACTGCCAAGCCAGGTCCTCCCTGAACTGGAAAAAAGCATCCTAGGACCGGTTTCAGGGTTTTACCTAACCCTGGGCATAGTATGCGTAGTGGGGCTCCGCAAAACTACGCAAAGTGGGTGAGAAACTACGCCCACCTACGCACTTCGCGTAGCCCATTACACGCCGCCTGCCCCCCTCCCCTACATACTTAATTTCTGCAAATAGTAAAAGAAATGTAAATAAAAGGCACTTACCTTGTCCGCTGCGTCCCGGGATTCCCTCTTCTCGTTCGCGCCGCCGTCTTGGATACCAAAGCGCATACGCGGGCGGCCGCGCATGTGCAATTCTCGCAAAAAATGCTCATGCGTGGGCGGCCGCGCATGCGCATTTGTATCTATGACGGCGGATCGAACAAGAGGAGGGAGCCCCGGGACGCAGGGGTCAAGGTAAGTGCCTTTTATTTACTTTTCTTTTACTATTTGCAGAAATTAGGTATGTAGGGGAGGGCGGGAGGGAGGTAGGTAGCGGGCAACTTCGCTACGCCCACGGAGTGGCCATAGTGTTGCCTGCTACCCCTACTTTGCAAAGGGCGAAGTAGGCAACACTACGCACACTCCGTGGGCGTAGCGAAGTCCTTCGCCCAGGGTTAGTTTTACCCCTCATCAGCCAGGATAGATTGGGGGGCATGGCTTAGGCTCCGATGAGAGAGGCGGCGTGAGCTAAAGGCTCCGTGCCCAATCTCGGATTTAATCCGGTCAATCATCCTGAAAAGTGGCGGAATTTAAGTGACAGGCGTCGGAAGCTGAGGGGCACAACATCCAGCCGATGCGGGGGCAATTGAAGTTCTCGGTGGAGCCCTAGAGCGGGTTGAACAGTCCCGGGGGGCGGTGAAGACAAGATGGCGGCGGCGCGAAGCTGGTGAGGGCAAGCGGAGGGGACGGCGCTGCACTCCAGCCTGTGAGCGACCTCACCCAGAGACGCTGACTTGCCGGAGGATCGGAACTGGGGTCCGGACGGCTCAACGGGACAGCAGGGGACTGGAGCGCGCAGATCACAGACGGAACGAAGAGGGCCCGATCTACCAAGAGCCCCCATATGGCAGATGCTGGGCGCGAAGCTGTCTGACCGGGGATCCCGGGCTCTACATTCGGGAGAAATCGAGGGCAGCGAAGGCGACAGCGGCGGCCCTGCAGAGACGCACTGCTCTGATGCAGGGAAAGTGACTCTGGAGCTTGGCGCACATATAAGCTGGGTGCCCCCCCGCACATTGCCAAGGTGAAGAACAGATCGGCAGACCAGTGGGGGCATGAAGAGGAACTGCGCCCTATCGACCGATCGCAGGGGCGACAGTGGCAACACTGATTGAACCACGAGTTGGCGGACCATCGGTGACACGCAAATCCCAGTAAGTGGGGTGGACCGGCCTGCACCCAGTGCTGCGGAGGTGGATGCGGGGGGCAGGTCCGCGAAACCAGATGATCCGGGGCAGGATAGGCGCCTGAGAGGTCTGTCCATTGCAGGCGCACAAGAGGGGAACACGGACAACAGCAGAGACTGACCCCTGTGAGGGAGCTGAGGGCTCCGGAGTGCTGCGGTTGACCGAGCAGCCATACAGATTAGGCCTTGTGAGCTAGAAGGAACATACTCTGAGTGCTGCGAGTGCCGGACATAACGCCCCCGGCTGGTGTTCTGTGGGCAACCACTGCCACTGAGACTCGTTAGTTCTAGTAGGAGCTTGCCCAGAAGCCAGGCTGCCTGAGAGGGGACGTCAAAGGGGTGCAACGGGCGCAGACCCTTAGCTGGAGAGGGGCGGATGCACGAGGCAATTCTTTTGGCCCACGAGCACGACGCAAAGAACGGAGGTGCATAGGCACGCTTGGGAGGGCCCCTTGCCCCTGTCTCTGAACTGTGGTGGGGACGCAACTGGTGCTTACTGCTGTGCGGGCGTATTGAGTTGTGCGGTGGGCTTCTGGAGTGCACGGGCTGGTGATTTCTGGTTGCAACTGGTGGCGCACGACTCGCACGATAACCTGTGGAAACGTGGAGGGCAGTACCTTTGCGCTGGAAGATCCTAACTGGTGGAACGGAAGCCACTCCGCAAGTCACAAAGAAACCGAAGAATAGGAAGGAGGAAGCCGTGGAACAGGACGACACCAGGGATGATGGCACTGATACTGAAGGCACGGAATCGGAAAGAAGGCTGAACAAACGCCTAGACACCATTTTGGAGGCAATCACCGTGACAAAGGAATCCTTGCACCAAGATATCACACAGGTCGCGACGGGGCTGGGACTCCTGAGAGCCGACCACACGAAATTGGCGGACAGAGTAAAAGAAACTGAATTGGTTGTTCAAGACCTAAAACCAGCGGTGGTGACAGTGGAATGCAAAGTGGAAGATGCGCTGCAATGCCTAGCCACTCTAGAGAAAAAGGCCAAAGATGCAGAAAGTCGAACTCGACGCAACAACGTACGGGTGGTTGGCCTGCCCAAAAAAATAGAGGGGACGGACTTGATAGCCTATTTGGAGAACTGGTTCAAATCGCAGGTTGCCCCGGAGGGTCTTTCCTCCTTCTTCACGCTTGAGAGGGCACACAGGGTTCCAGCTAGACCGCCCTTGCCGGGTCGTCCCCCCCCGACCTGTAGTGCCTAGAGTCCTCCACTACAAAGACAGGGATCTGCTGATCCAGAATGCACGCTCAATAGGGCCTTTTAAAGTGGAGAACGGCACTGTCACGATCTTCCCGGACTATACACAGGAGATAAGAGGCGCAGGGCCTCGTACTTGACTATCAAAAAGGAGCTCAGGGACGAGGGGATCCATTACTCGCTGTTATTCCCAGCCAAATTAAGAATCATTATGGATGGCTCGACACAGTTCTTTTTGATGCCGAAGGTGCTTGGTCCTGGCTCGAATCTTACCGGGCAGGCACGGATCGTAGGGGCAAGGGAGACGGAGGACAGCCTAAACTGCAGCGGATGCGCCAATCGCAACGTCTCCGTAAGAAAAACAGAAACCAACAGGCCCTGCAGCTCTTACAATTGGCGGCTGACAAGCAGGGAGCTCCGGCGGCGACGGTGGAGATAACGGGTTCACAGAAAGAGGACTCGATCAGGGGCTCAGAGTCGGATGACGACAGAAGACACTCGGGCACTGAACTATCGGATGCAGGCAACACCAAAGGACCGGCAGTGACGCCCAGAACAGCGGACGATCTACAGACTGAACAACCCTTTGTGAGGGTCCCCACCTATAGACAGGACTTGAAGGGGCTGGAGCTCTTGGTAATATCTGTGACCATTATAACTGAGCCATGCTACTGTGCGGGATTGAGGGGCTGGGGGCTGGAGCGGGAGCTGCCACCTGTCGGAGCTGACCCCACTCTCATTGCCCTTAAGGCAACCTGTATTGACTGCTGCAGGATAGCGCAGTGTGATTTGTTATGGAAGTTTGGATGGGGACTGATAATTTGATATTGGGTCCTGTTCTGGGGGGGTGGGATCTTGGTGTTTTTTGGGATGTTACGAGTTTGGGGATCAATGGTGGTGATGATGTGGGCGACAATAGCGTGAAAGGGGCGGCAATGCGAGGCTACATTGATGGGGACATTACGTGATTTGAAATGTATCACTTGGAATGTGACGGGCTTACATACTATGACGAGGCGCCACAAAGTCCATGCTTATTTATTGCGGAGGGGAGTGCATATAGCTTTATTGCAAGAGACACATCTTACTAGGGCGGAAGGCCAGGCCCTGCAGCGCAGGTGGAGGGGACAGGTCTTCAGTACAGCTTATTCAGCGTTTGCAAGGAGGGTGCTCATTTGTATATGGGCGGGGGTCCCATTTCAGGTCACTAGGCAGGTCTTGGATCAGGAGGGCAGGTATGTAGCAGTGGAAGGTAGATTATATGGCAGGGATGTTGCATTGTGCAGTATTGATGCCCCGAATGTCGAACAGGCTCGTTTCTTAGCTGATTGTTCAGGCGCGCTAGCATCTTTTTTGGTAGGCCCAGCCATTGCAGGGGGAGATTTTAATGCCATTACTGATGTAGACCTGGATAGATCGCTTCCTCCTCTGGCGGCGACCCCGGTTAGGAAACTGGCTAAAGCTAGATCCGATTGGCAGGAAAGTTGGGGACTGCTTGATGTGTGGCGTACACCACATCCTCTTGATAGGGATTACTCATTCTTTTCCTCCGTGCATGAACTCCATGCTCGAATCGATGCCATCCTGTGTTCCCCCTTAATAGCCCATATGGCGGCTTACACCAAGTACCTTGCCCGAACTATCTCTGACCACAACCTGCTTTTGTTGTCACTTAGATGGCAGAGGGCGAGAACAGCGATCCCGACATGGCGATTGCGCCCTGACACCCTGGAAGACCAGGTGTTTCGAATGGAGGTGGGTGAAGGTATTGACCATTACTTCCAGGAAAAACGAGGCACGGCGCACCTCGAGGGCGCTTGCATGGGACGCCTTTAAAGTGGTCATTAGAGGGACCTGCATCACTAAATATTCAGGGGCTAGGAAGGCAGTGCTGGAGGACGTGGCTAACGCAGAGAGGGGTCTGAGGGACCTAGAGCAGCAGAAGCCGGAACGCCCATCCCTGCATGAGCAATTGGTGGAGGCCAGGAAAAAGGTAGCGACTGAGACTGAGAGGCTGAGATGCTTCGACCACAGGAGATACATGGCAAAGGTCCATGCGGAAGGGGATAAGGTGGGTACCCTGCTCGCCCAATTGGCTGACCCGGGGCCGCGGAGTGGGCCCAATATTCGGATAACACTGGACACTGGCGTCCTGACTCACTCAAAGGAGCTGGTGGTGTCCCGCTTCGCCACTTATTATGAGGCACTATATAGCAGTCGAAGGTGGGGAAACAGCCTCAGACATAGAGGAATACCTGGAGGGAACCCCTTTGCCACAGTTGGATAAGGACCAGGCTGAGTTGTTGAGACAGGACATCACATTGGCGGAAGTGCGTGGGGTGATTAAGCACATGGCTCGAAATAAGACGCCAGGGCCTGATGGGCTGCCTATCGAATTCTACGCTCAGTACATCAACACAATGGCGCCTTCCCTGGTAGAGATATATCGGGAGGCAGGGGAGATGGGCCACCTACCATGCTCAATGCGGGAGGCTTTGATTGTTCCCCTTCTGAAACCGGGACGCTCAGATATGGATGTGGCTTCATATCGGCCTTTGTCCATGCTGTCGGTGGCCTACAAAATCCTGAGTAGTATACTGGCGACCCGATTATTGCCGCATATGACAACGCTGGTCCACAATGATCAGGCGGGGTTTATTCCCACGAAAAATAAAGCTTTGAACATTCATCGCTTCCTTAGGGTTATGGCGGAGAACCAGGATGACCAGGGCTCTGCAGCGGTCCTCTCTGTTGATATAGAGAAGGCGTTCGATAGCCTGGAAAGGGCCTTCCTCCGCAGGATACTGACTGGTTTTGGACTGGGTGAACAGTTTCTGAAATGAACGACGGTGTTGTACTCTTTGGCCACGGCCAGGGTGAAAATAGGCGACGTGACCTCCGACCAATATCCAATCATGAGAGGTACAAGACAGGGGTGCTCTTTGTCACCGCTGCTGTTCGCATTGGCGATAGAACCCCTTGCGGTCCAGGCGAGGTCGGTGCGGTTATATAAAGGGCTGATCCACAGGGGTGATCAACATTACATTTCCATGTATGCGGATGATCTACTTCTCTTTCTCCAGGACGCTGAGGCGGATTTGCAGGGGGCTACGACCATGTTGTCCCACTTCGGGACAGTCTCCGGACTTAAGGTGAACAGGACTAAGACGTGCCTCTTTCCGACCCGACGGGGCATGCCCCATCCTGCATCTTTGGGGGAGCTCATGTGGGAACCGACATGCCTCACTTATTTGGGGGTTCGGGTTTATCATGATGAGAAGGATTTGCTGGAGGGTAATATAGGCAGATGTATTAGAGCTTTGAAGAGTTGCATGGAGTTTTGGGCGACGCTCCCTCTGTCGGTAATGGGCAGGGTCGCGTTGCTTAAGATGGTAGCACTCCCCAGACTTCTGTACTATTTCCGTACCCTACCAGTCTGGCTCCCGCCGAGAATTTTTAAAGACCTGAGATCGCTGTTGGTGGGTTTCATCTGGGGCAGCGGTAGACGGTGAGTAGCCCTGATGACGTTGATGAGGCCTAGATTGGAGGGTGGACTGGCAGTGCCTGACTTTGAGCTTTAGTACCTGCCGGCCCAACTGCAGGTCCTAACACAAAATATAGCTCAGGAGTATCGGGGCCCGGAGGGTAGTTGGGGACGGGGAATACCACGTCATGTACTGGCCTATATAGTGATGCAACAGACCCTCGGTCTGCAGGACCTGACCGGTCAGGAGCGGACCATGCGACTTTGCTGGAATAGAACACAACGAAAGGCGGGGACCCATCACCTGTACGCTCCAGAGATCCCGCTGGGCATGCTGACGGCACTGCCGCATGGCAGGGACTGGTCCCCACTAGCGCATTGGGAACAGTTGGTTGTCCAGATGGTGGGGGACTTGTATGTGAGCGGGGAACTAGCGCCCTTCCCAGTACTGCAGAATCTTTATGGGCTCCCGGACGGGGACTTTTTGATTCACGCTGCGGTTACGACCGCGATACAAAAACACTGGAGAACGGGGAGAACGGAACCGGTATTAACCCTTGCTTGCCAATATACGGTGATGGCGGCGGGAACAGTTAAGGCAGTGACATGCCTCCAGTCCCGGCTGCTACGGGAGGGCATGCGTCCCTTGGAGGGTCTTAAGGCGAAATGGGAGGAGAGCATAGGCCGACCGATCCCTGATGGCACATGGGAACAAATCCTCAAACGGGCGTGGAAGGGCACTAGGAACGTTCGGCTCCAACAAATTCAGTATTTTAAACTGCATAGGGCCTACTTAACGCCGGGGAAGATGCGGAAGTATTTCCGGGTCCAGAACACAGCATGCCCGAGATGTAGAGAGGAGGATGTTGAGCTGGAACACATGCTATGACTATGTCCACGAATGGATGGCTACTGGGAGGAAGTGAGGTAGCTTTTGAACGCGGTCACAGACAGACAATTAGAATATGATATGGCCACCTGCCTGCTGCATTGGTTCCCACACACTGCTAAGACCAAGGTTACCAGTAAATTAATCGATCTGGGGCTTATGTTGGCTAAGTGCGAAATTACCTGGCATTGGAAGGCGAGGGAGGTGCTGTCAAGTGGGCACTGGAGAAGGGAATTCTGCAATTGGGCGAGCTGTGAAGCTGTGGTGAGGCTCAGACAAGCTACCCACTCAGGTAATGAGAAGGCACTGGAAGTAGCTAGAGCATGGGAGGCCCTTGTCCAGACTTTGAAGGATCATCAAATGGAGGAGGGGGAGGACTGAGAGCCCCGTATTCCAGTGATTACTACATACAGTATATAGATTTGCTAGCCTCTAAATGACACAGTTAAGATGGTTGTGAGATCCTGCATCTGCCCACACCGCCATAGTTGTAGGGAGGGGGGAATTGAGGGGGGTATTGAACACGGACATGAGGGAATCACTGACGATAGAGTGTGCGACGGGAATGTTCGCTGTTGACTATAGGATCATTGCACTAGCCTGCTGTAGTATGTTTTTCGTGAGATGTGAAATGGACATGGGGTAGGGGGCGTAATGTTGTTAAGAATGGCAGTACAGATCAGTCGACACTGGCTGCAGTGGGCTATTTCCTCTGGCTGTTGGGGATGTGGGAGAAAAAGAAAAGCAGATGCAAGGTTACATTGTTGACCGGTCTTGGATATATTTATATGTCATACACGCGCACGCCACTTTTCTGAATAATGCCGCCCGCCCTCCGGGTTGTGGGCTAAAGGGCCGTGTACTGTAAGATCACGTGGCATATATATAGTACGTATTGGTTGTAATGATGCTGACCGGAATAAGTCTATGTTATACCAATCTGCAATAAAAATATATTTTAAAAAAAATCAGCCAGGATAGATTGATTCCAGTGGCACAGTGAGCCAAGGACCCACATCTGGGCATACCCGGCACACTTAGGATGAGAAAGCAAAAGACACACAATTGATGGACGGAATGCAGAACAAATCAAAACATTCATCCCCAGTCAGGAGATCTGGGTTACAACTATCATTCTTTTTCTCACTATGCCACCCCAATTTAGACCTGGCCATATGCAAATCAGTCTTGACCCTGTGCCTCATGGGAACAGTCCAGCCCGAACTGCCAAGTCAGATCTTTCCTGGACTGGAAACAAGCATCCTAGGACAGGTTATGGGGTTTCACCCCTCATCAGCCAGGATATCTTTATTCCAGTGGCACAGTGAGCCCGGGACCCACGTCTGGGAATACCCGGCACACTTAGGGCAAGCAAGCAATACAATTGATGAATGGAATGCAGAATAAATCAAAACATTCACCCCCAGTCAAGAGATCTGGGTTACATCCATCATTCTTTTGTTCACCATGCCAACCCTACTTAGACCTGGCCATATGCAAATCAGTCTTGACCCTGTGCCTCATGGGAATAGTCCAGCCCAAACTGCCAAGCCAGGTCTTCCCTGGACTGGAAACAAGCATCCTAGGACCGGTTTTGGGGTTTCACCCCTCATCAGCCAGGATATCTTTATTCCAGTGGCACAGTGAGCCCGGGACCCACGTCTGGGCATATCTGGCAAACTTAGGGCGAGAAAGCAAAGGACACAAAATTGATGTAGTGAATGCAGAACAAAGCAAAACATTCACCCCCAGTCAAGGGATCCGGGTTAAATCCATCGTTCTTTTTCTGATCATGCCACCCCAGTTTAGATCTGGCCATATGCAAATCAGTCTTGACCCTGTGCCTCATGGGAACAGTCCAGCCCGAACTGCCAAGCCAGATCTTTCCTGGACTGGAAACAAGCATCCTAGGACAGGTTATGGGGTTTCACCCCTCATCAGCCAGGATATCTTTATTCCAGTGGCACAGTGAGCCCGGGACCCACGTCTGGGCATACCCGGCACACTTAGGGCAAGCAAGCAATACAATTGATGAATGGAATGCAGAATAAATCAAAACATTCACCCCCAGTCAAGAGATCTGGGTTACATCCATCATTCTTTTGTTCACCATGCCAACCCTACTTAGACCTGGCCATATGCAAATCAGTCTTGACCCTGTGCCTCATGGGAATAGTCCGGCCCAAACTGCCAAGCCAGGTCTTCCCTGGACTGGAAACAAGCATCCTAGGACCGGTTTTGGGGTTTCGCCCCTCATCAGCCAGGATATCCTTATTCCAGTGGCACAGTGAGCCCGGGACCCACGTCTGGGCATATCTGGCAAACTTAGGGCGAGAAAGCAAAGGACACAAAATTGATGTAGTGAATGCAGAACAAAGCAAAACATTCACCCCCAGTCAAGGGATCCGGGTTAAATCCATCGTTCTTTTTCTGATCATGCTACCCCAGTTTAGACCTGGCCATATGAAAATTAGTCTTGACCCTGTGCCTCATGGGAACAGTCCAGCCAGAACTGCCAAGCCAGGACCTCCCTGGACTGGAAACAAGCATCCTAGGACCGGTTTCTGGGTTTCACCCCTCATCAGCCAGGATAGATTGATTCTAGTGGCACAGTTAGACTGGGACCCACATCTGGGCCTACCCGGCACACTTAGGGCGAGAAAGCAAAAGACAGACAATTGATGGACGAAATGCAGAACTAATCAAAACATTCACCCCTAGTCAAGAGATCTGGATTAAATCCATCATTCTTTTGCTCACCACGCCACCCCAGTTTTGACTCGGCCATATGCAAAAATGATTGTTTTGTGTCATATTTGACTAGATGCAGCTCCTTGACACAATGTTTAATACTCAGGAGGTGGCAAAGTTGAATAATCCACTTAGCCTTTGGTAGGTTATACCTGGGGCAAATAAATAGAAATTGCCCTACTATTTCCCAGGACAAAAAGGACAGCAGTACTTGCCAATTCTAAAATGAATGTACATGTTCTGGCTGCGTAAGGAGTGGTCTTGTCCATGGATATTTCAAACTAGGAAGAACATTTATGGGAAAGAAACTTATCAACCACCTCACTTCTGAGAGGATGTAACCCTGATATACACTCTTATTCTGAGTAACTGCATTTATTCTCAGATTTACAGGATCTTTCCATTCGCTCTCTAGTTTTAGTTTACCACAGAGATCTTTTACAGCCTTCAACCAAGGGATACACCAATTTGTATCCATTGCATTTAGCTCCTTAGAGGCTGTTCTATAGGCAATGTGGTTCATTCTTTGAATCTTTAAATCCCATCTTAACAGTAGCAGGTGAATACTATTCGGGAGGTTGAATAAAGATCTTAAACATAACAGGGCGTTTCCAGGACGATTGCTCTATAGATTTCAAGCACTGAGGAGATGGATGTAACTGATTTTTGTTTATGCATTTTCAGAGTGACTTCCACTCTATGCTGCAGGGTGGTTTCACTTTAATCAAGTTGGGGCTTCCAGGACAATTGTCAGAACGCCTGACTCCCAAATAGTTAAAATTCTTAATCCTCTCAGTTGGGAACCTGTCCACCACTATTTTGCTTTTAAATGAGTGGTGGGGACTTAGGGCCAAAGACTTTTATTATCTGGGATTTATTTCAAGTCCTCTGCTCATACAGAAGTTGGCAAACATATCTAGTAGTGCCTGTAGGCCCATGTGGGTGAGGGATAAGAGTAAAGTATTTTCTACAAACAGCAGCACCTGAGTGCTGATGTTTGCTCATTTAGCGGCATCATGCTGGCAGCTATTCACCCACAACAATAATATACAGACAGAACAACATGGGGGCTAATAAGCACTCCTGTGTAACCCCACATTTCATAGCGATCCTGTTGGTTCATTCCCCTTGGTTGTTTCATCTAACGTGAGCATAAGTGTCACTGTGCAATCTAATCAAGATATGGAAAGGTCCTCCAGGAGAGCATATTGTTTGAGCACTTCCCAAAGGTGTTTCCTAGTTACTGAGTTGGTTGCAGCCCTCAAATCCATTAATGCCACATACAAACGGTCTTTCTGTAGGGTAAAATATCTCCAACAAATGACTGAGAACCAGAACACCTTGTCAATGATGCTTATATTCTGATTGAACTCAGCCTGAAAATCCAACAAGATCTGGTGATCTTTCATCAAACACTGGAGTCTGGAGAAAACTTGCCTGGTGAAAATGTTTTGAGGTTTGTTGATAAGGCTGATTGGTCGGTGATGAAACTTCTTGTATGCTTGGCGGGACCACAGCGGTCCTGCCAAGCATATAGATACCTTGGGACCACCCCACCAACACCAGGGAACGGTGGTTCCCTGGTGAAGTTGGTGGTCCCAGGGTGGCACGAACACTAGGGTGTTATTGTGGCCACTCGTAATCGGGCCCTAAGGGTGTTGGAAAAAATTTAGACCTGCCAAGGTTAATCCACAAAAGCTTGATAAATGTTGCCCAAGGATTGGTCATTATTGATTATAATGGCCCACATTACATTTAGGTTTTTGTGATCGTCAGGGGTGCTGCATAGAACTTAGTGCGTGCTCATGAGGTATGGAAAAGATGTTGACAGAAAGATCTTAGGTCCAGGAATATGTAGTCTATATGACTTTGTAGTCCTACCCATGGTAAAAGGTTGATTTAGCAGGGTAGTTGACCAATTGGTTGCTCTCAAGCCGAATTTCAAAGACAGATGGAAGAGTTGGTTAGCTACTTTTGACCACTGTTCCCCGGTTTAGCCAGGAGCTCAGGTATTCCCCATTCCGCATCTTCTGTTGCCAGCAGGGATAAAGGGCTCAATGGGTTCAAAGTTGGCCTTACAGTCCCAGGCTACAGCCACTGGCCAGGCATGCTGCATTGGCTCTAAGAGAGTTTGAAGAGCATGTAAGGTTTGTGATTCTAGGTTATCTGATACTGTGTGGATATTTATATTTATCACTACAATATGTCTATACACCGTGGTGAAAACATTCCATAGAGTCAATTTGATGCCCAGAATATCCCTGACCCAAAGTCTAACATTGTAACCTTACAGGGAACTGCTGACTTTACCCAAATAAGTAAGCCCCCTGAGGCTTGCCCTGAGTTAGCAGGGATGGCATTGTTATAAAATGTTGGATACCTTGATCCATACACGGGGTGTTTTGTCCACGTTTCCTGGAATAGGACAATGTGCAATTTATCAGTAAATTCTCCCCATCTAGGTCCGTGAGCTTTGCATCAATGCCAGCTAAATTCCATACCAGCAATTTAACTTGTCCACCCAAACCATCATCTGTGGGTCAAGTTTTGGAGGGTGTTGTCAGGTAAGGGAACACTCTGAAGGTTGGTATTATTGATCACATGTTCACTTAAGGTAGAAATTCAGAAGCTAGTTGCAATTTTAAACAAATGAGTGAGCCATAGGACATTGTGGATATCAACTCCATACCAAGTAGACCATCAATTAATGTAATGCTCATGAATATTATACCAATACAATCGGTTCTACTGAAATTGTTGGCATAGTGTTTTACCACAGCATGCCCTCTCGGATCACTGATCTGCAATGGCAGTCATGCCAAAGACAGTGGAATGTTTTGTTTTTTAGTAAGTCACTGGGAGTTTAGGGACATTTGTCAAGAAGATTTGTCTGCCAACATGCCTGCTAGATGTTCTTTTTCTATAGGCAAGGGATTGTTGGGGGTTATTTATCCTCTACAGGATTAAGGGGTTCAGTGTCTGCATTGCCATCTTGGGCGCAGTAACTACACTCATCCTTCTAACCAGGGGATTTTTGATTTCTTGGTATTAAAGAAGTTATTATCTCTTATATTCATTTGCCTCGAGTTTCATTTGCATTGTTATTTCTCAGTGCAGTAGCCCTAAGACCCATATCTCTCTATTCAACTCTGTTTTGAACCCTTGGGTGTAAAATGGCTCAGTTATCCAAATTATTACAGACTGGGAGTTGGCTTACAGGGTAACTGGAAGTTCTAAATTGTCCTTCCTTATTTAAGGACTCAAGTAGCATGCCCAGTTTCTAAATGTTCCCATTAAGGAGTTGTGAAAGTGAGCCTATTGTTTATTCCTGTGATTTTGGCTTTCAAGTAAATAATCTGTGTCATAACCTCCACACCTTTGTGATTGTTGCATGTGGTGTTGGATTTGTGTATCTGTAGGATGTTCAGAGTGTAAGAAGATGTAAAGCAACACACCATTATCCAGTTATCCCAGGATTTGCAATCTATTCACACCTTCCACTGTTACTACATTGGGGGAATTTTCCCTTTCTTCCATAACACCCCCTGGGATCTCTGCATGTGCTGGTTTGCTGCATGGAACCTTAGGGCTATCTTGATGCACTATGGCTCTAACCATTTAATCCCCCCTCTCTTGCCCCTTTGTGATTTTGGCAAGTACAACTTGATGTCCACCTGCTTCCCTTTACTTTTTGGGGGGATTTTTTTATTTTCATTTGTTTTCAATAGGCCCTCCACTTCCTCTATTAGTACATCCATTTTGTCTAGAGCACAGTAGGTTGATGCATGTTTTGTCTGCTTTTTGGACTGTTCTGTGTCAGCATCATTATCTGTTGCTTTCCTGTTCCCCACTATTAGGATAGATTCAAACACCGCTGACTATCTCTAAAGAATGTAGGGGTTATCATCCATATTATTAACAATATAATTTCAGATTAGATTTACAACAGAGTTTAAAAAAATGTACTCAGTGCTGCTGATAATACCAAGTTCATTAATCATTCACTGCCAGGTTCATCAGTTAGGAGAAATGCAAACTAACTGTCTTTATACAACCACTAAGATAAGGCAGTCAATGAGTAAAACAAAAGCCCAAGCCAGCACTGGGAGAAGTGTTCACTATCCCTCTCATCAGGAGGGCAGGACCAAAAGTCTAGAGCTTTCAGGGTTGTCCCAGCCTGATGATTGCATGTGGTTATAAAAAACAGTATATTTTGCCAGGTGCCAAGGGGGTGGTACAGCCCAAACTCTTCTGTTCTCCAACGGGTGCAGACAGGTCTGCTCTTGGCCCTTTCTTTGCTGGGCCATTCCCAGGCGGGGCCTGCGCGTGCAGGTAGTGCGAAAAGCTCAAATGCACTTTGTAGCTCTGCCTAGTAGAATCCCCTTCTCCACACAACAACAGGGCACTCTAGGAGTTGTGGTTTTCCCCTCTGACGAGTCAAACAGGCGTCCCGCAGGGCACGAGGCTCAAATGCACTTTATAGTACTGCCTATAAGTGCACCTACATTCCTCACAGCAACAGGGCGGTCTGAGGGATGTGGTCACCCCTCCTACAAAGCAGCCAAGCAATTAACCAATAGCATGAAAACTCTTGGCGTCTCAGAATATTAAATATACTATTCCCACTCTGCCTTAAGCAACAATAGGGAAAAGAATCGGACTTCAGCGGACTTAGATTTACTATTCTAACTTCAGTCACCGCAATAATAGGGAAAGTGTTGGACTTCAGAGGAGTTGGATTTATTATTCCTACTCCAGACAGTGCAACAGTAGGGAAAGCATTGCACTTCAGAGGGGTGAAATTTTCTATTTCTACTCCAGTGTAAGCAACAATAGGGAAAGTGTTGGATTTTGGAGGGGTGAAATGTAATATTTCCACTCCAGTCAGTGCAGAAGTAGGGAAAGTGTTGGACTATGGAGGGGTAAAATGTACTATTCCCATTCCAGTCTCTGCAACAGAAGGGAAAGCACTGGATTTCGGAGGGGTCAAATGCACTATTCTCACTCCAAACAGCACAGCAATAGAGAAAGTGATGAATTGTGAAGAGGTTAATTTTACTGTTCCTATTGTAGTCTAAGGAAGAGTAGGGTAAATACTTCACTTCAAATACATCACATAGAGGTTTCCCTAGATGGTCGCCGAGCCCAGGGCCAAAAACTCATGGGACCCCTCCTTGCAAAACACATACACACATAACCACACCCTAAATTCTCCCTACACATTACGTAGTTCCTGTTCAGAGTCCGCCCAGAACCATGAGAGTCCTAGTACATATAACATCAATATGCTACATCTTCCCTTCTATAAAATTAAAAGTGGCAGGCATGATAAAAAAAATCACATCTCTTCAATTACTCAGCAAGGTGCTCACACTTGTCTGCCAGTTCGGGTAAACCAAGATGATCGAGGTCCACCTTGATCGGGCATTGGCAAATTAAGCTCATGCACTTGAGCCGGACCAGATGTTGGGGTCATCTTATATGTGGTTGCAGGGCTCAACAAGTGTTGTGGCAGGTGTGGGAAAGTAACATCTGCTTCTTATGGTTACCCCCACTTTTTGCTTGATGCTGATCTATTTTTGACTAGTCTGACTGGGATCCTGCTAATCAGGACACCAGTCTATCTGCTTTCCCCTTTAAATTGATATGAATGCACTTTGGTAGATTCCAGATTGGATACTGGGGTACCCTTTTCAGTCCCTAGTATATGGTGCCCATGTACTCAGGGCCTAGGTACTCCAGAGGCCTCCCATCGACTGAAGCATGTATTATGCCACCCATGAGAGGCCATGCAAAATGAACTACAGGTCTGCTACTGCAACCGGTGTAAGCAGGTGCTTGCATCACTTACTTTAGATATATGTTCACTATATCTATAGGTCACTACACTTAAAACTTATAAGTCACCCCTATAGTAGGCCTTATCAATCCTGAAAGCAGGGTGCTGGGTTTTTAGTGAGAGGGTACCCTTGCCTGATTAGAGCCTCTCTGCACCCTTCGGAGACCATTCTCCCAGGTTGTCTGTGACTTAGCCGGACATATAGGTAGAGGTGCATTATAACCTCACTGTAAATGCTATATCAAAAACATCTGCATAAAAACACATCGTGTTTGGTATCAAACACCTTGGAATCATACCTCCACCCCGGTAACTGGTGTGGGAGGTATGATTAAACATGGGCGGATCTAGCGGATCTCGCGTACGCAAATTTGCATATTTACGGATTCGCAATACGCAAGATCTGCAAACTCTCGCGGATTTGCGGATTTTTACGTTTTTTGTGTTGGCGAGCGTTCGCGAGGATTTGTGGACCATTTCGCCATTGCGAACTTACTTTTCGGCTCGCAACGGCCACGACTATGTTGTTTCTACGTCTGGTTTATGATCACAGGTTCACAGCACCCTCTGTTTCACCACTGCCACCCTCTGGTACACCCATGCCACCCTCCGGTACATCCTCACTGCCACCCATTAGGTTTGTTTATCACTGTAGATTATGGGGGTGAAAAAAAGCAAGCACACCTGCCCTGCTTCAACTGCCATGAATTAATTTGGGGTTGATTAATGTGTCAGTGATTTTGAAAATTCCAGTCTGGCTGGAACCTGCTTCCTTCCTTATCTGTAATTTGCTTTCTGTTGCAGTGAAAGCAAGCACACCTGCCCTTCTTCAACTGCCATGAATTATTTTGGGGGTGATTAATGTGTCAGTAATTTTGAAACTTCCAGTCTGGCTGGCACCTGCTTCCTTCCTTATCTGTACTTTGCTTTCTGTTGCAGTGCAATTTTTGTTCACAGGACCTTTATGGTCTACTTGTAGCTATTCTATGAGCCTGCTGTTTGGGTCATAGCAGGGTCATGGAATAGTTGCAAATAGGCAACTGAACTCTGGAGGGGCCCCTCAGGAAGCACTAGAGTGAATGGTTACTAATGTTAAGTTTGAACTTTTGCACCTGCTGATTGCTTTCAGTTTAGCAAAAATCGTTTTTCTGCAATTTCGCGCGATTTGCGGGGCGCGATTCCGTGCGAGATCGATTTCGAAAGCCGCGAATGCGCGCAAATACAACATTTTTTTTGCGGCGTGTATGTTCGCGTGATTTTTTGCGCGTTCGCAAGGCGCTTGTAGCTATACATTTGCGAAGATACCCTAGCGGTCGTACACGGGCGCGGCCATCTTGTTTGCGTGACGTAATTCCGTTTCCGGCCGCTATGTGTAATCTCGCAAAGTGTGCTGCTCGCTAGTACAATTTGGCGCGTGATCGCGAGGAAAATCTCGCGCGAACTTACCCACGCGGTCGTGAATGGGCGCGGCCATTTTGTTTCTCATTCATTGCTGTGGTTCTGGGCATGCTTTCTGTATCCTCTCTGAATCTCTGCCATCCTTTGCTTTTTTTGAAGTTTATTTGATCTATTTTACTTATTATCTATCCCTCTATTTTTCTAGCTCTATATTTTTGTGTTTTCTGCTACTTTTTGTTAATTTTAAACTACTTTTTTAAACTCTTTTATTTTCTTCTTCCCTATTCTATTTCTTCTTTATTATTTAACTCATTTCTGCCCAGACCATGGTAAAGGGAGCCGGGAAGCACCCTGAGAAGGGGAAGGGTCCTGCACCCCGTGCCCGGCTCCCGTGCGGGCGTTTGAGGGGGGAGCAAGTGATGCCACGGGAGATCTTTAGCGCGGAGGAGGTGGCCGCACTCATCTTCCACGTCCAGCGCCGCCTCCCCAAGACGATCCTGGGAGGCGGCAAGATCGCAACCGGCTATGGCATCCGGGAGCGCCGGAAGCGGTGGGAGAAGGTGTGCCGGGCCATGTTTAAGCTCTCTGGGGTCCGGCGCACCTATAACCAGGCCACCCACCGCTGGACGGATGTCATGGACCGGGAACGGGACTTGCTGGACGCGCTCGGCGTAGAGGTCCCCGGGCTTGGTGAGTAGTAGTAGCCATTTCTAGCTATTTCATCACTAATCTGTTTTATCCGGCTCTGTTATTTGCAAATCTTTGTTCTTTACCAAGAGCAATAATGCTGCCGATTACATTAGGTAAATTATATTCCAAAATCTTCTATGCATTTCAGGTGCACTGCTCTCCTTCTCAGTAGCCTTGCTTGCTACTATGCCCATTTGTTTTGTATTTTGTGTTCATTTCATTGGCCTGAGAAATTATGTATGAGTGTAGTGTAAAGAACTGCGTAATGCTAGACACTAAGGGTCATATTTTCAATTACCGGCGCATCCCTGCAAAGTAGCAGGGATGCGGCAGTAATTGTGCGCCATGCCACCACCACCCATTGGCCCAAAACGTCACAGAAGCCTTACGCATCTGTGGCGTAAAGGCGGCGCATTGCTGTATTTGCGTGCCAACGATGGCGCAGCTCCAGCAATGCTCTGGGGTGCCCTATCTCCCCAATGCTGCATCAAGCCGTACGTCGGCTTCAAGCAGGCGCAGGGTTTGAGTCACGCATCATTGTCCTGAAAGTGACTGATTGACATCTTGTAGATTTCCCTCACCCACTTTTAGGATTCGTTCCTGCGCAGGAACGCCCTCCCTTGCGCCGGAACGCCCCCTGATGGTGCAGGGCTTTACAACGTGATGCATCTCCCATATGCGTTTTTTTTTAATATACGTCGCACCATGGCGACTCTTTTGTTCTGCCGCTGCGTCACAAAAGTCACGCAACAATGGAGGAAAATGAGCCACAAGGGACTTCTAAATCAGCCCCAACAGACTGAAGTCCAGTCCTTCCTTTAGACACATGGCTATAAGAAGAAATAGTGGTGGTGGTCGGTGGATTGATAGTTTGAGTATTCACTGATCTGCAAGCAGGATGGACTTTGTCTGTCACTTTGCGTGCTGCGGACTGCTGCCTGCCAGGCCTAGGCAAACCTTTTTAGTAGTCTGTTTATTGAGTTACATAGGAACTTTGAAAGTCAACGGTCCGCAAATCAGGCAATACGAATAACGTAGTATACCACATGAGATAGGTCAATATATCCCGTGGAATAGTTGTCTATCTATTTGCTATTTCTAAAAAATAATTTGTTATAGTTCTTTTGAAATGTTTGATTTGGTTGACAAATCTCATCCATGTTTTCTGGTCTTTCTTTCTTTCATGTTGTACATCAGCTCCCCCCAAGGGCAAGAGGACACAGGAGGAGGGTGCTGTTCAGGAGGATGCAGGCCAGGATCGGGCAGGCGAGGGCTCCTTTGCTGGCCCCAGTAAGTTTTAATTTTAATAAAGAGTACCTATTCTTCCTAGCGTTCCTCATTCGATTTCTTCTAAATCGTCTTTGATCTTCTTGTAGACTGGATCTAAATTCTTATCCTGCCTCGACTATGACTCCCTGTGGTATTACTAGATTATTCTTATTAGTCTGTGTGTGTAGCTAACTAAGATTGCACATTTGGCAATTCCATTGGACTCCCATTCTAGTCAGCAATAGCTCTATGCACTGAGTGCAGTCCTCTGGGATTGTCCATAATGTCTTTTCAAGTCTTCTAAATGTTTATGCTTTGACAATTGCCAACAATAAAAAGGTGAATGACCACCAAGAAAGAATAAGATACTACTTTACTTTTGTTTTGGATAGGAGGACAGTCCATTCTACTACTGCTGCAGGGACAAATCTGCACAAACCGAACTATGAACACTAAATAGTGCATTGTTTATCAATTATAATAGGCGCAGGTAGACTTTCTTTCCACATGCCTCAGTGATATCAGACTTTGAAGAACCCCCAATCTCCTTACTGACTAGATAGTGTGGCAGAGTCATTTAGCTCCCTAAGTCACCGATGATTGATCCCCAATGATCATTAGATTATCCTACGCAGGGCAAGAGTACGGAGTCACAGTCAAGAAGTGTCAGAGGCACTCATGCTTGCAAAAATTCCAAAACCTTTAGCTCATCCACTCTAGTCTGGAGGACCAAAAACCACAGAGTCTATTTAAGTTTAAAAGCTTTATTAAAACTAAACACATTTATTAAAATCAACTTTGTCATAAAAGTAACCGTTTAACTGAAAATGGAAAAGTGCTTAGTGCTAACGATTAATTGGACACATTTCTTGTGGTCGAGCTGAGCTCTCACCTGGTTTGAACTTGAGCTTGACCCTGATCGTGTTCTTAGAAGTCAAGCTTCTGTTAGGAGAAAAAGTGTTGTGTGTTAAAAATAAAAAGCAAGCATTCATCAGTTGTGCCAAAAAGTGCAGCAAGACAACAGCCTTCCCTGGAAAAAGGGACATTTTTACTGTAGAGTATACAGTTACAAATTATTACATTGTATTTCGTTTTTTTAACATTTCTTTATTCCTCCTAGACCAAATATTATATAGTAGTGAGTGGTGTATTCTAACATTCTTAAATGTACTTTGTAGGTGGAACATCTGGTGGCGGGGCCAGCGCGGAGGTGGTGGATGAGGAGGACAAGACTTCTGGGGAGGAGGCGGTGCGAGTGCCGGACGACACCAATGTGCCTGTGAGGGTTGACACGGTGGTGGCGGGCACAGGTAAGCTATATATTCGAAAAGCGAAAGAAGGGTGTAAGTAAGTGTGGAAGGACGAGAAATTTTATGATGGCTGGCAAAGAAGAATGATATGTGTTTGCTTGGCCCCCGAGGTGGCTGGGAAGGAAAGAATATGGTATGGTGCATGGCTGGGTCAATGATGAAGCAAGGATGGGTGGAAGGACAACAGCCTGGGTGGGTGAAACATAAACTATATGTGTGCATATACTTTGAATGGATGGATGCCTGGAGCATGGTATTATCTGACTCTTAGATAGCACATGTGTATCTAGAGAGAGTAGATGGTCACTGGATGAACTAAGTGTTACCTTGAAGAGCATGTAACACCGCACCCGCACGTCCGTTCCAGTGTAGGGAAGGCAAGGAAAAGAAATTGTAAATTTGTCCAATACTACCATGAATAGTAGCAATAGTTTGTATTGCAACTGCAAGCACATCATATATCCGGTTATTACGGTGGACACTCCGTACCTCTCTTAATAACTTTAGTTTAGTAGTAGTACGTCATTCATGTGTGGGTGTATCACTGTTCACTCAATAATAAGCAAAGCACCTAAAGTCATCCCATATGTCATCAAATACATCCCATGTGAAGTGATAGATAATCTAATTATTTAGCTTCTTCATTTTCCTTTTCTAGTACTCATTTGCACTGTAGGGTGAAAGGTAAATTAATTAAGCAGTAGCCCTTGTAACAGAGTATTCTCAGTGCCACCCGTAATAGAAAAGTAATAGCTTCACCACCTGCATGTACTGGACCGGTACAGTAACGCAAGTCTGTCTCACTCATCATGGTGTGCGTCTGTTTTTCTCGGGTGCAAGTTCACTGCGCTGGCATTCTGCCGGCTTGCCATAAGATAACGTACCAATTTTCCGAAACAAGAGAGAAGAAGAAGAATAAGACTGGTGTACTGTCATAGTCGACTGTAATGGAAGTCCATAGTGGTCGTAGAATTTGTTCATTAAACTACCACTAATATTAGAGCAAGGATGCAGAAGTGGGAGGTTAGATAGATACTGTCCTCAATAGTTATGTACTGCGCTTTCAATTTGCTACTTGTACTGTGACACAACTTTCGGCTCAATCACTTTGTGTTATTAATGTTAAGGAGCATTGGTTACAGACTATGTCTTTCTTTCTTCATATAGTTGCTCCTTCCAAATCGACATCACGGAGGGAGCAGGCTCGAATGGCCCGGCAACGGAGGCTGGATGCCACTGTCGCGGAATATCGGCGGCTGGTGGCCCTGGAGGAGTCGGAGGACACGCAGTCGACCGGTGCAACCACAACATCCTCGACTGGGACAGCTGCATCCTCCTCCGTGACCCCACGGGCTGCCAGCCAGCGCAGAGCTCCAGCGGTACGGAGCCGGGCTAACAAAGCCAACCGCCACCGCCAAGCAGCAAAAAGACCAGCTGCCCCCCACAGGAGCTGCAAGGCACGCCAGCGCCGCCTAGGAGTGAGAATGTCCTACCTGGAGCAGGAGGTCCATAGGTACAAGAACTTGGTGGAGGGCCTCCGCTTCGAGCATGCCACCCTCCGCAAGGAGTATGATGCCCTGGCCGCAAAATTCACCAGCACCCTCCAGTAGTGGAGTGTCCCTTGCCCTTTTTTTAGAGACTTTTGGGGGGTGGGATTTGGGAGTTGGGTGCTTTTTGGGACTTTTCAAAGACAATCGTTGGGGTTAGGGAGGGTCTTGAGGAAGATTATTTTGTTAGGGCTACATAAATATACTTTTTTAAACTTTATCTGACCATACCTGTTTTTTACTGCTTTTCAGTCTGGTGGGTGGGGGTGTAACAGTAAGTTTGTTTTCCTGAAGAGTCCTAGGACTTTAGTAGTACTACCGTCAATCTCTCGTCTAGTCCTAATACTCCATTATACTACCTCCCACCAAACGCTTATCTTACCTGTAATTTGTGTTAGAAATTAGGGCTAGGCCCAGGGCTGGCTCCACGTGAAATGGGGATTAAGGTTGGCAATCCTGGGCGGATGAAATTTCCTCATTGCGGTGGTACTAGTGATGTGACACAGTGGCAGTTGCATGCCTATGGAAAAAAAGAAAACGAAACCGCTCGAGAATATAGCAGGTGACAGTACACTAGAACAGTGCCACAATGTAGCCTAACAAATGGTAAAGTATTGCAAGTATAACTAGTACTTGCGTTGAATTTATTTGACATTGGCTCCTACTACTACAAGAAATAGTACTGAAGCTGAGTAAGTCTAGAATATATCCTCGTATTCCTTCACCAGTCTGTTGCTATGACCTTATCCTCCCCAGCAAGTGTGTGGAATTATTGATGTCATTTAGTCAGACATCAAGCAAAACCACACAGCCCGGGGGAAGAGGGTTAGGGTTTGGGAAATGGATGGGAATGGGGGGTTCTTTTTGGGTAGGTTTTGTTGAGAGAAGAAAAAAAAAGCACAGCATGGACAAACAATAATTGAAGATAAAGAAATCTTTGGGTACAAACTAAAGCTAACCACATGCAGTCACACTCATAGAAGAAAACAATGGATACTGTATCTGTATTCTGTATGTTGTTGGAGTTGTCCTGTTGAATTTGGTAAGTAAGTTGCATGCAGCAAACAATTCCTCTTATTAGCGGCACTCCTCCATTCCAGCTGACGCTTCGTCCATCAATGTTGGTGACCACTGACAGAAGACACCCTGTCCACTGCCTGCCTGGCGGATGTTGACTGAAACCCGGCCTGTAATTATTGAACGGAAAACAGGAAGTGCTATTACAATACCACTGATAAATAAATATAAGGTATGTACGCTGTGTGGTGCAAAAAGTCACACCTTGATTTCCCTAATAGACAGTACAATATTTTTGAAATTGCGTACTCTGTCTGAGTCACCTTTTTAAGGATAAATAAGTATGGCCAAAATATTATAGCGGATCTTTCCCCTCAAGGTAGGTGTACTGTAAACTGTGTTTTAGAACAAAATTTGACCTTCCCAGCAATGCTCCCACCAAGACCCTTACTAAAGCCAGTCGCAAATGTAGAAGACCCCCAATCAGACCTCAAAAAACGAGGCCTAGCAGAAAAATGGTGACAAAACGTACTTTAAAAGTAAAAGTAGGCCCAAATACACCCTTACCCACCGTGGATTGTATTCAAACCACTTGCAAGCAAGCAAAAGTATCCATAGCCAGCATCGCTCCAAGAGTGCTCTAAAACCCCAGAACTGAGTTGCAATAGAACACCCCGAAACACATGCAATCCTGCTGCTAGGGCTAACCCTAACGAACCCTAAGTTACAAAAAGTGCCAAAAGGTTTTGCCTTATGGATTTTGTCCAAAACACTTCTATCCGGTATTAGACCTTCCCAGGAATGCCCCAAGACCCGCCAACCCACCCGCAAAAAAGCACGCGACAACACCCCCAAACAGCAAAAAAGCAAAATCTCATACTTACAATATCTCTCGGCCTTCGGTCCAAACGCGCTGTGCAGCTAGGTCATCATCATAACTCCTGTTTTCCACCACTGATTTCCTGAAAAGCAAATGCAATCAAGATTAGACTGTCGCAGCAGTGCTTCGACAGAGACCCCGCAACCCACCCACAAACACCAGGAAGCCCCCCAAAACGCTACATTGAGCAAGATGTCAGAAGAAATAGCAAAAAAAAGGCTTTTCCTTATGGATTTTGTCCAAAACACTTTTATCCGGTATTAGACCTTCCCAGGAATGCCCCAAGACCCGCCAACCCACCCGCAAAAAAGCACGCGACAACACCCCCAAACAGCAAAAAAGCTAAATCTCATACTTACAATATCTCTCGCCTTCGGTCCAAACGCGCTGTGCAGCTAGGTCATCATCATAACTCCTGTTTTCCACCATGGATTTCCTGAAAAGCAAATGCAATCAACATTAGACTGTTGCAGCAGTGCTCCCAGACCCCAAAACTCACCCACAAACACCCGGAACCCCGCCAAAGAGCACCTCAAAGGCAAGCAAGTCAGCAAAAACGGCAAGAAATTTCCGCCTCATATTTGGTCCAAAACACTTTTATCCGTTATTAGAGCTTCACAGCAATGGGCCCAGAGCCGTCAACTCACCCGCAAAGAAGTAGAACACCCCCACAAGTGCTGAGTCTTTCTTCATTGGGCGTAATCCAGCCCTCTGCTTTGAGGGAAATCGGAGTCTGGAGGAAGAGGATAGAGGAGCATGTTCTTCAGAACTTGTGAACATGAGGAATGTAGACTGCGGCACCTTCAAATCAATAAGCAAACAAGTGAAGACAGTTCTGCTGATGGGCTTGTTTTTGGGATTAGGTGATTAAAGTTTGAAAAAAATTAACTGTGCAAAACAAAGAAAGACAGACACACAGGAATAAAAGTGAATAAGGACGAAAAAGAAAGTTATTGATTCATTGTCTCATTTTCAGGGCTCGGTGTCAGGGAATAAGAAGAAGATTTCGTCATCATACTCTGCGAATTCAGGCAGGATGAGGTCAGTGTCACCGAACAGAGAACAAATCCCCTCATCTACGTTGCCGTCCTCCTCGTCTTCATGCGGCGTGCTTTCTCGTACTTTGTAATTTGGTGGTATGAGGTGCTGATTCATCTTGATCATTGTCAGCCGCTCCACATTTTTGGGCGAGAGGCGGCTCCGTTTGGGAGTTACAATGCCACCAGCAGCACTGAAAACACGTTCAGAAGACACACTTGCGAGTGGGCAAGACAAATAGTTTATAGCCAGGTTGGAGAGCTGTGGCCACAATTGTTTTTTCCCATGCCAATACTGCAATGGCTCATCATTAAGAAAGACCTCTGTTGAGTCATTCAGATAGTCCTGCACCATCGACTCAAGGTCCTCAACGGTTCCTCCACTTTGCTTACTTTTTGCTGTACCTGTGACATTTTTTCGAGAACCATACCCAAGCAAAGTTAGCCAATCCTCTACAGCAGCCACTGTTACTGTTGTGTGTGGTGCAGATGATCCGGTTGCCGGTGTCTTTAACGGCTGAGAGGTCACTTGTGCCACAGCCACAGGTGCAGAAGTGGATTTTTTTGACTGGGGATGGCCTGCTAATGCTGATGCTGATGTACTGCCTTCTCCTTTAATATCCTGCCGTTCTTTTTCAAACCTCTTGGCTGACCAGGCTAGCCAACGTTTGTACTTTTTAACATCTTCATCAGCAAAAGGAAAGAATGCTTGGCCTGCCAGCGCCTTTTTGTAGCGTGGATCCAGAATAGTAGCACAAATGTAATGCTGTTCTGAGTTGATCTTTTTAAGACGTTCATCACCACGTAGGCGCTCTAATAATTTCTCCGACAAAATAAAAGGGTCTTTTTTTTTTCATCTTTTTCAAACTCAGAAGACACCGCCTTCAGTTGGTGCTCCAGCATGCACAACAATGGGATAGCTTTTCCCAAATTACAGTCCTCCTGGCTGACTGCACGCGTGAAGAACTCAAAAGGACGAAGCATGTCTGTCAGGCTTTTAACTATGTACCATTGCGCCGCACCCATCCGCAGGTCCTTCTGAGCTGTACCCTCTGTTAAGAAATAGTGATCGAGTACCGTATACTGCTCATACAGACGCTCAAGCATGTAGAAGGTTGAGTTCCAACGTGTTGCCACCTCCTGGATGAGTGCTTTCACTGGCATTCGACGTTCAAGTAGCAGGCTCCTCAGATGCTTCCGGGCCTTAAAAGAATGGCTGAAATGGTTGCACATTTTGCGGCAGGTGGCCATTACCTCGCACGCTGGACTGTCTTTATCACTCAAGAATTTTTGAACTACCAGGTTGATACAGTGCGCCAAACACGGCACTCTGAAATAGTCACCCAGCGCCATGGCCTTAACTACATTGGCGCCATTATCCGTGGAAACATAACCAATCTTGCGTTTTTTTTGGGACAGCCAGTGAAAGACCTTTTTGTTAAACTCGTCCAAAATGTTTTGTGATGTGTGACTTTTCTCCAAGCCAAACATGGCTAGTGTTGCATGTTTACGAGCAGCTTTAAAAACTTGGTCCGGGTCAACACCTGCGTTTAGCTTTGCTTTAACACCTGAAAAAGAGACCGAGTGTGCAGTGATGCACATGTAATCAGCGCCTGCGCCACTGGTCCACATGTCTGTTGTCAGATGTATTGTGTGAACAGCACTCTTCTGCAAAGCTGCCCCAATCGCCTCCAGCACATCTTCATGTAGTGCTGGAACCGCAACTCTGGCAAAATAGAACCGGCTAGGAACCTTCCATTTAGGGAAGAGCGTTGCCACTAATTCTAGAAAACCTACCGCTTCTACAAAAGAAAAAGGGAGAAGGTCCACAGCTAGCATTTTAGCCAGCTTAGTGTTATACAGAGGCGTCAGTGGGTGGTTGCGTTCATATGGCGCGTCTGAAGAAAACATGGTTCTAATGTTGCCCTGGACCAAGCATTTACGGGATGATAATGACTTCGTTGACCCAATTATGCTCGCTGGTGAACTTTTGCGCGTTGGTGTCTCACTCGCTACAACACTCTTAGTGTGCCTCACATGGGGTGTGCTGCTGACAGGGGTACTGGGTGTAAGTGAAGTGTTTGACACGTCTTCTTCCTCCTCGTCATCATCAGATGAAACATCAACGTTTTCTTGACTTCCAATTCGGGCTTCCTTGATCGCCTTTAGGTGCGCATACCATTGGACAGTGTGCTGTCTCCTAAGATGACCTCTCTGGCCTCCGGTACCATAGTTGGTACCAAACTTACCACGACTAACTGCAAGCTTACAAAGGGTACAAATGGCGAACTTTTCCCTTTTTGGGCAAACAGTAAAGAAGTCCCAAACTGGGGACTTGAAGTGTCTGTGGGGCCTGGAGGAGGCGGCGATACTGGTGGTGGTGGTCATGCTGCTAATGCCAGATGAAGTGGAGGATCTGGATTGCCCAACTTTTGTACGTTGTGCACTTTCACCGCCACTAATTAAGGTCGAGGTGGATGGAGGTCCCTTTTTGTGAGAAAGAAATATGGAAGCGGTACGAGTTGGTGTACTTAACTCCAATGATTGTGGTGTTTCCACTGCCTCCTCGTCGACAACATCATCATCATCATGCTCAGCAGCTTTTCGGGCTAGGGTCAAAATGTCTGTTTGCTGCATGCCCGCTGGGGCTGCAGTGACCTTTATGATGACTGGGTCGTCATTGTCAGAGTCTTCATCAGCAGCAGTATCCCCCACTTATTGTTGAGCCTCATCATCACACTCCATAACTCTGAGACTTTGGACGAGCTTCCTTTTACGCTTAACTACCTTTGTCAGATCATGTGCCTCACTCTCAGACGGCAGTGGTGCTGGTTCCCAATTTTGAAGAGGAGGGAGGTGTGCTTGAAGAAGATGTAGACACCACCCTTGATCTCTTCCTTGCTAGGGGTGTGGAATAGAATGAATGATCATCAGGAGGAGTGTCTTCCTCAATTGATACCTCGCCTTGATTGTCGATTTCCTGATGTGCCCCTACTTCGGGAGGAACAACTATTGTGGGCACTTGTGACCCTCCATGCACCTCTGCTTGCGCATCTCCTTGCGCTGCCTCTCCTTCCACATGTACTTGGGCTTGTACTTGCACATGTGGTTTTTGTTGCGGCTGTGGTTGTTCAACACTCGTCAGATGAGTTACAACAACCTGTGTTGATTGAGGGACATTGCTGCTACTTTCTTGCGACGAGCCAACATCACTGGTCGATGGTGATTGAACAACTAGACTAAGTGCCTCTGCAGCACTGAAGGGCTTGGACTTAAGTTGGCGTGGTGGTGGTGGTGGCACTGAGCCCAATGGAGCGGGGGTGCTGCTCCCAGCTTGGTCCCCAGCGGATCCAGCTGCTGCTGCAGGCATACTTTTTTTTTTACTCCCAAAAAAAGGGGCGGCCGGCACACCAGTCTCCTTGGTAACTTGCTTCTTCTGCTCCTTACTGGCAACTTTCTTGCTAGAGGAGCTACGGGTAACTTTTTTTGGGGCCATCTTCTTCAGAACAGCAGGCAGCAGTTGCACGAGTTGCAGAGTTGTCTGTGTCCAGACGTGACGTCGGGTGACGTTATGCTGCACACACACACCGCTGAAGGACTTCTTCCTGGCACTGGTGGTTCTCTAGAGTCTTGTGCACCTAAAAGCAATGGAAGACAGAGGAACATCAGTTCAGTTATACACCCCAAAAAATGGAAAAACACAGAAAAATAAGCACAATCCCATGCCATCCATGATGTTTACATTCAAGACACCACACAGAAAGACTAGGCCCATGCAACACTGAGTCACTACCCCTGGGGATAATGGATGAAAAGTAGGCTAAATAAGTGCAGGCCTCAGACACTGCCTCTCTTCAAAATGGCCCCTTGCACCCCAAGCACATGTTGCCTGTACCAGCCAGCACTCAAGATGGCCACCACCCCCACCCACATGGCCAGTCCACATCAACAGTACACCCCAAAAAAACAGAAAAACAACCAAAAATCACCACAATCCAATGCCATCCAGGATGTTTACATTAAAGAGAGTGAGACCCCACAGGCACACTCAGTCCATGCACCACTACCCCTGGGCAAAAGGCCACACCAGCAGCCCCAAAAAAACGACAAAAACCACAAAAAACAGCACAATCCCAGCCCATCCATGGCCTCAATGGTGTTTAAATTCAAGAAGACACCCCACAGAAAGACTAGGCCCATGCAACACTCACTACCCCTGGGCATAATGGATGAAAAGTAGGCAAAATAAGTGCAGGCCTCAGACACTGCCTCTCTTCAAAATGGCCCCCCCTTACACTCCAAGCCAGTCCACATCAACAGTACACCCCAAAAAAACAGAAAAACACCCACAAATCACCACAATCCAATGCCATCCAGGATGTTTACATTAAAGAGAGTGAGACCACACTACAGGCACACTCAGTCCATGCACCACTACCCCTGGGCAAAAGGCCACACCAGCAGCCCCCAAAAAACGACAAAAACCACTAAAACAGCACAATCCCAGCCCATCCATGGCCTCAATGGTGTTTAAATTCAAGAGGACACCCCACAGAAAGACTAGGCCCATGCAACACTCACCACCCCTGGGCAAAGGGCCCCACCAGCAGCCCCTAAAAAACGACAAAAAACAATAAAATCAGCACAATCCCAGCCCATCCATGGCCTCAATGGTGTTTAAATTCAAGAAGACACCCCACAGAAAGACTAGGCCCATGCAACACTCACTACCCCTGGGCATAATGGATGAAAAGTAGGCAAAATAAGTGCAGGCCTCAGACACTGCCTCTCTTCAAAATGGCCCCCCCATACACCCCAAGCCAGTCCACATCAACAGTACACCCCAAAAAAACAGAAAAACACCCACAAATCACCACAATCCAATGCCATCCAGGATGTTTACATTAAAGAGAGTGAGACACACTACAGGCACACTCAGTCCATGCACCACTACCCCTGGGCAAAAGGCCACACCAGCAGCCCCCAAAAAACAACAAAAACCACAAAAACAGCACAATCCCAGCCCATCCATGGCCTCAATGGTGTTTAAATTCAAGAGGACACCCCACAGAAAGACTAGGCCCATGCAACACTCACCACCCCTGGGCAAAGGGCCCCACCAGCAGCCCCCAAAAAACGACAAAAAAACAATACAATCAGCACAATCCCAGCCCATCCATGGCCTCAATGGTGTTTAAATTCAAGAAGACACCCCACAGAAAGACTAGGCCCATGCAACACTCACTACCCCTGGGCATAATGGATGAAAAGTAGGCAAAATAAGTGCAGGCCTCAGACACTGCCTCTCTTCAAAATGGCCCCCCCTTACACCCCAAGCCAGTCCACATCAACAGTACACCCCAAAAAAACAGAAAAACACCCACAAATCACCACAATCCAATGCCATCAGGATGTTTACATTAAAGAGAGTGAGACCACACTACAGGCACACTCAGTCCATGCACCACTACCCCTGGGCAAAAGTCCACACCAGCAGCCCCAAAAAACGACAAAAACCACAAAAAACAGCACAATCCCAGCCCATCCATGGCCTCAATGGTGTTTAAATTCAAGAGGACACCCCACAGAAAGACTAGGCCCATGCAACACTCACCACCCCTGGGCAAAGGGCCCCACCAGCAGCCCCAAAAAAACGACAAAAAACAATAAAATCAGCACAATCCCAGCCCATCCATGGCCTCAATGGTGTTTAAATTCAAGAAGACACCCCTCAGAAAGACTAGGCCCATGCAACACTCACTACCCCTGGGCATAATGGATGAAAAGTAGGCAAAATAAGTGCAGGCCTCAGACACTGCCTCTCTTCAAAATGGCCCTTTGCCCCCCAAGCACATGTTGCCTGTACCAGCAAGCACTCAAGATGGCCACCACCACCACCCACATGGCCAGTCCACATGGCCAGTCCACACCCAAAAAACAGAAAAACAGCCAAAAATCACCACAATCCAATGCCATCCATGATGTTTACATTAAAGAGAGTGAGACCACACCACAGGCACACTCAGTCCATGCACCACCACCCCTGGGCAAAAGGCCACACCAGCAGCCCCCCAAAAACGACAAAAACAACAAAAATAAGCACAATCCCAGCCCATCCTAGGCCTCAATGGTGTTTAAATTCAACAAAACAGTTGAATCATGCACCCATAACCAACCCTGGTCCTACTGGATACTGTGGCTACCCACAATATAATTTATTTAATGTTCTGAAAAAGTTCCAAAATTGTAGTTGCAGCAACTGTAATGCCCCAAACAAACTTACTTGTGAAAGTTGATTTCTAATCCAAAAGTGATCCAAAGAAAGTCAAAAAGGCCTCAAATCCAAATATCCAGCAGCACCCACAAAAAGTAATCCTTCCAGCTCCAGATCCAAATGAAAGTGACAAGGAGATGGACAAAGCACTGGGAGGAGCCTGCTGGACAGGAACAGGAAGTTGGAGACTGTGGGGCACTTCCTTCCCCCCCCCAAAAATGGACTCCTTGCAAAAAAAAAGTCCATGCAAATGTCAACCTGAGGAGTGATTCTGATAAAAATCATCATTTTCTGAAGGTTTATCCTGTTTGCTGGTGGATTTCTTGTGCAGAATTGCAAAACTTCTATTTCGCGAGTGCGAGATTGTTCCTTTCCGCCGCAACTACGTGTTCGCAATTGCGAACTCTCGCGAGGTGTGCTGTGCAAGGTGGCAAGCCGCGATTACGTATTCGCGGGCGCCAAACTCCCGCGGGATCACGCAGCAAGATCCAAAATGGCGCAGCACTCGCAAAATATGATCGAGAAAAACAACTCGGCAAACGCTTAATGACGGAAAGTGAACGCCGTGCACCACGCCGCGCGCCGCAACCAAGCAAAAAATCCGCCGCGAGCGGATTCACAGATTTTCAACAAATTCGCGAGAGTTCGCGGATTGCGAATTTGCCGAAAATCCGAAAAATCCGCGAGCGGAGCGGATTTTACGCCCATGCTTAGGTATGATTCCACCCTTCTGAAGCAAGCTTCATGGGTTCACTGGTCTATCGGTGCCAGCCTTCTCAACCCGGTCAGCACAAAATGGATGCTGCTGACGCAGAGAGACCTTTCTGCCCTCCTGCTGCAGAGCCAAGCTCGAGCAGAGGAAGACAGCACAATAGGCATCCTGCCACAGGGAGATGTGACTACCTCCCTGACAGGATTTAGTTTATTGGGGCTAGGTGGGTGTACTCTGAGAGAGCCTGAAATTCTGCACCGGGGGCACATTTGGTGTCCCTGTGCATAGTCCAGCTGAAACCAGTTCTGGGAGTCATTGGCTCCTGCTCTGACATGAAATTGGACAAAGGATATGGGTGTTACCACCCCTTTCTACTAACCCTCCCTTGGAGGTTCCCCTGAATCTGTCCAACCCTCTCCTGTGGGTACAAAATGGATTACCTGACTGTAGCTCTTTAGATTTTACTTGTACAAGATTCTACAAGAAGAAACCACTGACCTTCGACAGTCTGGACACACTGAACTTTGCTGGACTTCGACTGGGCCCAACTTCGTCTCCATCTCTGTCCAAAACTTTGTCTGTGCCCTTGCTCCATACAAGCTCCGTGCAGGACCTGTGGTGCACTAAGGACAACTGAAGAATCTCCCTTGGAGTGAAGGAGTCAATCCCCTGCATTAACGCAACTGACCGGTCTGCTCTTCCCAAACTCCTGTGGACTTTGAAGATTTCAGCAACACCTGTGGTTGATCTGACCTCTCAGCAAGTTTGAGGCCAGTATCCTTCGTGGGGACTGCATAACCTGAACCCCTGTGCACCGTGTCAATTTGCAATTGTATATGCTTTTTGGCAATTCCCGAACTTGTGCATTAGACTCTGTTTTGTCCTGACCCTGAGCAGTATTTGCACCAAAGAACTTTGGCCTCTGTGCTCTATGGGCTGGTACTTTGCAATTTTGCCCGAGGTCCCTTCGCAACCCCTAGTCATTTAGCCTGTGGGTCCTCCTGAGGGTCACCTTGATTACTAGTAGGCTTTCCTGGATTCTCCCAATGTGCCCTGACTCCCCATTGTTAGGTGAGTCCCCTGGACCTTGCTGGTCCACAATGTAACCTGCTTGACCTTCTTGCGTGGGTTGCTATTGCCAAGGCTTGTTGGTGCTCCAGCCAGACACGGATCCCTCAGCACTCGTCATCCTTTGTGGGACAGCTCACATCTGGCTCCTGGTTGTCCTCGATGTCTCCTCGTCCTTGTGATTGCAGGGTCAAGCATCCCTTCTTGGCACCTAAGGCACCCGACACCAGTGGGCATTCGTCTACCGAGCCCCTGGTCACTCTGAAGTGACCCAGACTCTATCCCCTCTGCCCTCGTATTCCTTCCCTCCAGAATCCAGGCTTGGATTCAACTTAACCCTTTTCACTATCAAGGCATCAGTACCTATTAGCAACCCTCCATGGAGAACCACATCGGTTTCTGACACCACTCCAGACCTATGCACCAGGCTCCTCTGGGATAGGTAACTCTGGTACTATGGTATCCTCAGGTGGGGTGGCTCTCCAGCCTCTTAAGTTTCGAAGGGTTTCCTTGAAGTGCTCCTAGAAGGGTCCTTAAACTTTAAAATTGCAACCGCGACTTCCTATAGAATTTTATGGAGCCCGTGGTCCTGTTAGCACACTGCACTTTGTAGCTCTGCCTAGTAGCATCCCCTTCTACACACATCAACAGGGCACTCTAGAAGTTGTGGTTCCCCCCCTCTGACGAGTCAAACAGGTGTCCCGCAGGGCGCGAGGCTCAAATGCACTTTATAGTACTGCCTATTAGTACACCTACCCTCCTCACAGCAACAGGGCAGTCTGAGGGATGTGGTCGCCCCTCCTACAAAGCAGCCATGCATAGCATGAAAACTGTTGGAGTCTCAGAATATTAAATATACTATTCCCACTCTACTTTAAGCAACAATTGGGAAAAGAATCGGCCTTCAGGGGATTTAAGATTTACTATTCCAACTTCAGTCACCGTAATATTAGGGAAAGTGTTGGACTTCAGAGGAGTTGGATTTACTATTTCTACTCCAGACAGTGCAACAGTAGGGAAAACATTGCACTTCAGAGGGGTGAAATTTACTATTTCTACTCCAGTGTAAGCAACAATAGGGAAAGTGTTGGACTTTGGAGGGGTGAAATTTAATATTTCCACTCCAGTCAGTGCAGAAGTAGGGAAAGTGTTGGACTTTGGGGGGTAACATTTACTATTCCCATTCCAGTCTCTGCAACAGAAGGGAAGGCACTGGATTTCAGAGGAGTCAAATGCACTATTCTCACTCCAAACAGCACAGCAATAGAGAAAGTGATGAACTGTGAAGAGGTTAATTTTACTGTTCCTATTGTAGTCTAAGGAAGAGTAGGGTAAATACTTCACTTCAAATACATCACATAGAGGTTTCCCTAGATGGTCGCCGAGCCCAGGGCCAAAAACTCATGGGACCCCCCCTTGCAAAACACATTTACACATAACCACACCCTAAATTCTCCCTACACATTACGTAGTTCCTGTTCAGAGTCCGCCCAGAACCATGAGAGTCCTAGTATATATAAAATCAATATGCCACATCTTCCCTTCTGTAAAATTAAAAGTGGCAGCCAGCCATGATAAAAAAAATCACATCTCTTCAATTACTCAGCAAGGTGCTCACACTTGTCTGCCAGTTCGGGTAAACCAAGTTGATCGAGGTCCACCTTGATCGGGCAATGGCAAATTAAGCTCATGCACTTGAGCCGGACCAGATATTGGGGTCATCTTATATGTGGTTGCAGGGCTCAACAAGTGTTGTGGCAGGTGTAGGAAAGTAACATCTGCTTCTTATGGTTACCCCCACTTTTTGCTTGATGCTGATCTATTTTTTACTAGTCTGACTGGGATCCTGCTAATCAGGACCCCAGTCTATCTGCTTTCTCCTTTAAATTGATATGCATGCACTTTGGTAGATTCCAGATTGGATACTGGGGTACCCTTGTCAGTCCCTAGTATATGGTGCCCATGTACTCAGGGCCTAGGTACCCCAGAGGCCTCCCATCGACTGAGGCATGTATTATGCCACCCATGAGAGGCCATGCAAAATGAACTACAGGTCTGCTACTGCAACCTGTGTACGCAGGTGCTTGCATCACTTACTTTAGATATAGGTTCACTATATCTATAGGTCACTACACTTAAAACTTATAAGTCACCCCTATAGTAGGCTTTATCAATCCTGAAAGCAGGGTGCTGGGTTTTTAGTGAGAGGGTACCCTTGCCTAATTAGAGCCTCTCTGCAGCCTTCAGAGACCATTCTCCCAGGTTGTCTGTGACTTAGCCGGACATATAGGTAGAGGTGCATTATAACCTCACTGTAAATGCTATATTGAACACGTCTGCATAGAAACATATCGTGTTTGGTATCAAACACCTTGGAATCATACCTCCACCCCGGTAACTGGTGTGGGAGGTATGATTCCACCCTTCTGAAGCAAGCTTCATGGGTTCACTGGTCTATCGGTGCCAGACTTCTCAACCCGATCAGCACAAAATGGATGCTGCTGACGCAGAGAGACCTTTCTGCCCTCCTGCTGCTGAGCCAAGCTCGAGCAGAGGAAGACAGCACAATAGGCATCCTGCCACAGGGAGATGTGACTACCTCCCTGACAGGATTTAGTGTATTGGGGCTAGGTGGGTGTACTCTGAGAGTGCCTGAAATTCTGCACCGGGGGCACATTTGGTGTCCCTGTGCATAGTCCAGCTGAAACCAGTTCTGGGAGTCATTGGCTCCTGCTCTGACATGAAATTGGACAAAGGATATGGGTGTTACCACCCCTTTCTACTAACCCTCCCTTGGAGGTTCCCCTGAATCTGTACAACCATCTCCTGTGGGTACAAAATGGCTTACCTGACTGTAGCTCTTTAGATTTTACTTGGACAAGATTCTACAAGAAGAAACCACTGACCTTCGACAGTCTGGACACACTGAACTTTGCTGGACTTCGACTGGGCCCAACTTCGTCTCCCTCTCTGTCCAAAACTTTGTCTGTGCCCTTGCTCCATACAAGCTCCGTGCAGGACCTGTGGTGCACTAAGGACAACTGAAGAATCTCCCTTGGAGTGAAGGAGTCAATCCCCTGCATTAACGCAACTGACCGGTCTGCTCTTCCCAAACTCCTGTGGACTTTGAAGATTTCAGCAACACCTGTGGTTGATCTGACCTCTCAGCAAGTTTGAGGCCAGTATCCCTCGTGGGGACAGCATAACCTGAACCCCTTTGCACCGTGTCCATTTGCAATTGTATATGCTTGTTGGCAATTCCCGAACTTGTGCATTAGACTCTGTGTTGTCCTGACCCTGAGCAGTATTTGCACCAAAGAACTTTGGCCTCTGTGCTCTGTGGGCTGGTACTTTGCAATTTTGCCCGAGGTCCCCTCGTGACCCCAAGTCATTTAGCCTGTGGGTCCTTCTGAGGGTCACCTTGATTACTAGTGGACTTTCCTTGTTTCTCCCAATGTGCCCTGACTCCCCATTGTTTGGCGAGTCCCCTGGACCTTGCTGGTCCACAATGTAACCTGCTTGACCTTCTTGCGTAAGTTGCAAATGCCAAGGCTTGTTGGTGCTCCAGCCAGACACTGTTCCCTCAGCACTCGTCATTCTTTGTGGGACAGCTCACATCTGGCTCCTGGTTGTCCTCGATGTCTCCTGGTCCTTGTGATTGCAGAGTCAAGCATCCCTTCTTGGCACCTAAGGTACCCGACACCAGTGGGCATTCGTCTACCGAGCCCCTGGTCACTCTGAAGTGACCCAGACTCTATCCCCTCTGCCCTCAGGTTCCTTCCCTCCAGAATCCAGGCTTGGATTCAACTTAACCCTTTTCACCATCACGGCATCAGTACTTATTAGCAACCCTCCATGGAGAACCACATCGATTTCTGACACCACTCCAGACCTATGCACCCGGCTCCTCTGGGATAGGTAACTCTGGTACTATGGTATCCTCAGGTGGGGTGGCGCTCCAGCCTCTTAAGTTTCGAAGGGTTTCCTTGAAGTCCTCTTAGAAGGGTCCTTAAACTTTAAAATTGCAACAGCGACTTCCCATATAATTTTATGGAGCCCGTGGTCGTGTTAGCACACTGCACTTTGTAGCTCTGCCTAGTCGCATCCCCTTCTCCACACACCAACAGGGCACTCTAGGAGTTGTTGTTCCCCCCTCTGACGAGTCAAACAGGTGTCCCGCAGGGCGCGAGGCTCAAATGCACTTTATAGTACTGCCTATTAGTACACCTACCCTCCTCACAGCAACAGGGCAGTCTGAGGGATGTGGTCGCCCCTCCTACAAAGCAGCCATGCATAGCATGAAAACTGCTGGAGTCTCAGAATATTAAATATACTATTCCCACTCTACTTTAAGCAACTATAGGGAAAAGAATCGGCCTTCAGGGGATTTAAGATTTACTATTCCAACTTCAGTCACCGTAATATTAGGGAAAGTGTTGGACTTCAGAGGAGTTGGATTTATTATTTCTACTCCAGACAGTGCAACAGTAGGGAAAACATTGCACTTCAGAGGGGTGAAATTTACTATTTCTACTCCAGTGTAAGCAACAATAGGGAAAGTGTTGGACTTTGGAGGGGTGAAATTTAATATTTCCACTCCAGTCAGTGCAGAAGTAGGGAAAGTGTTGGACTTTGGGGGGTAACATTTACTATTCCCATTCCAGTCTCTGCAACAGAAATGAAGGCACTGGATTTCGGAGGGGTCAAATGCAATATTCTCACTCCAAACAGCACAGCAATAGAGAAAGTGATGAATTGTGAAGAGGTTAATTTTACTGTTCTTATTGTAGTCTAAGGAAGAGTAGGGTAAATACTTCACTTCAAATATATCACATAGAGGTTTCCCTAAATGGCCCCGAGCCCAGGGCCAAAAACTCATGGGACCCCCCCCTTGCAAAACACATACACACATAACCACACCCTAAATTGTACCCACACATTACGTAGTTCCTGTTCAGAGTCCGCCCAGAACCATGAGAGTCCTAGTGTATATATCATCAATATGCTACATCTTCCCTTCTGTTAAATAAAAAGTGGCAGGCATGATAAAAAAATCACATCTCTTCAATTACTCAGCAAGGTGCTCACACTTATCGGCCAGTTTGTGTAAACCAAGATGATCGAGGTCCTCCTTGATCTGGCAATGGCAAATTAAGCTCATGCACTTGAGCCAGACCAGATGTTGTGGTCATCTTATATGTGGTTGAAGGGCTCAACAAGTGTTGTGGCAGGTGTAGGAAAGTAACATCTGCTTCTTATGGTTACCCCCACTTTTTGCTTGAAGCTGATCTATTTTTGACTAGTCTGACTTGGATCCTGCTAATCAGGACCCCTGTCTATCTGCTTTCCCCTTTAAATTGATATGCATGCACTTTGGTAGACTCCAGATTGGATACTGGGGTACCCTTGTCAGTCCCTAGTATGTGGTGCCCATGTACTCAGGGCCTAGGTACCCCAGAGGCCTCCCATCGACTGAAGCATGTATTATGCCACCCATGAGAGGCCATGAAAAATGAACTACAGGTCTGCTATTGCAACCTGTGTAAGCAGGTGCTTGCATCACTTACTTTAGATATAGGTTCACTATATCTAAAGGTCACTACACTTAAAACTTATAAGTCACCCCTATAGTAGGCCTTATCAATCCTGAAAGCAGGGTGCTGGGTTTTTAGTGAGAGGGTACCCTTGCCTGGTTAGAGCCGCTCTGCAGCCTTCGGAGACCATTCTCCCAGGTTGTCTGTGACTTAGCCGGACATATAGGTAGAGGTGCCTTATAACCTCGCTGTAAATGCTATCTGGAAGACGTGTGCATAAAAACATATCGTGTTTGGTATCAAACACCTTTGAATCATACCTCCACACCGGTAACTGGTGTGGGAGGTATGATTCCACCCTTCTGAAGCAAGCTTCATGGGGACACTGGTCTATCGGTGCCAGCCTTCTCGACCCGGTCAGCACAAAATGGATGCTGCTGACCCAGAGTCACATTTCTGCCCTCTTGCTCCTGAGCCATGCTTGATCAGAGGAAGGCAGCACAATAGGCAGCCTGTCACAGGGAGGTGTGACTACCTCCCTGACAGGATTTAGTGTATTGGGGCTAGGTGGGTGTACTCTGAGAGTGCCTGAAATTCTGCACTGGGGGCACATTTGGTGTCCCTGTGCATAGTCCATCTGAAATCAGTTCTGGGAGTCATTGGCTCCTGCTCTGGCATGAAATTGGACAAAGGATATGGGTGTAACCACCCCTCTGTCCTAACCCTCCCCTAGGAGGTTCCCCTGAATCTGTCCAACCCTCTCCTGTGTGTACGAAAGGGCTTACCTGACTGTAGCTCTTTAGATTTTACTTCAACAAGATTCTACAAGAAGAAACCACTGACCTTCAACCGTCTGGACACACTGAACTTTCCTGGACTTCGACTGGGCCCAACTTCGTCTCCCTCTCTGTCCAAAGCTTTGTCTGTGCCCTTGCTCCATACAGGCTTCGTGCATGACCTGTCGTGAACTAAGGATAACTGAAGAATCTCCCTTGGAGTGAAGGAGTCAGTCCCCTGCATTAACACAACTGACAGGTCTGCTCTTCCGAAACTCCTGTGGACTTTGAAGATTTCAGCAGCACCTGTGGTTGATCTGACCTCTCAGCAAGTTTGAGGCCAGTATCCCTCGTGGGGACTGCATTACCTGAACCCCAGTGCACTGTGTCAATTTGCAATTGTATATGCTTGTTGGCAATTCCCGAACTTGTGCATTAGACTGTTTTGTCCTGACCCTGAGCAGTATTTGCACCAAAGAACTTTGGCCTCTGTGCTCTGTGGGCTGGTACTTTGCAATTTTGCCCGAGGTCGCCTCGCAACCCCTAGTCATTTAGCCTGTGGGTCCTCCTGAGGGTCACCTTGATTACTAGTGGGCTTTCCTGGATTCTCCCAATGTGCCCTGACTCCCCATTGTTAGGTGAGTCCCCTGGACCTTGCTGGTCCACAATGTAACCTGCTTGACCTTCTTGCGTGGGTTGCTATTGCCAAGGCTTGTTGGTGCTCCAGCCAGACACTGATCCCTCAGCACTCGTCATCCTTTGTGGGACAGCTCATATCTGGCTCCTGGTTGTCCTCGATGTCTCCTCGTCCTTGTGATTGCAGAGTCAAGCATCCCTTCTTGGCACCTAAGGCACCCGACACCAGTGGGCATTTGTCTACCGAGCCCCTGGTCACTCTGAAGTGACCCAGACTCTATCCCCTCTGCCCTCGTATTCCTTCCCTCCAGAATCCAGGCTTGGAGTCAACGTAACCCTTTTCACTATCAAGGCATCAGTACCTATTAGCAACCCTCCATGGAGAACCACATCGGTTTCTGACACCACTCCAGACCTATGCACCAGGCTCCTCTGGGATAGGTAACTCTGGTACTATGGTATCCTCAGGTGGGGTGGCTCTCCAGCCTCTTAAGTTTCGAAGGGTTTCCTTGAAGTCCTCCTAGAAGGGTCCTTAAACTTTAAAATTGCAACCGCGACTTCCTATAGAATTTTATGGAGCCTGTGGTCCTGTTAGCACACTGCACTTTGTAGCTCTGCCTAGTAGCATCCCCTTCTACACACACCAACAGGGCACTCTAGAAGTTGTGGTTCCCCCCCTCTGACGAGTCAAACAGGTGTCCCGCAGGGCGCGAGGCTCAAATGCACTTTATAGTACTGCCTATTAGTACACCTACCCTCCTCACAGCAACAGGGCTGTCTGAGGGATGTGGTCGCCCCTCCTACAAAGCAGCCATGCATAGCATGAAAACTGCTGGAGTCTCAGAATATTAAATATACTATTCCCACTCTACTTTAAGCAACAATAGGGAAAAGAATCGGCCTTCAGGGGATTTAAGATTTACTATTCCAACTTCAGTCACCGTAATAATAGGGAAAGTGTTGGACTTCAGAGGAGTTGGATTTATTATTTCTACTCCAGACAGTGCAACAGTAGGGAAAACATTGCACTTCAGAGGGGTGAAATTTACTATTTCTACTCCAGTGTAAGCAACAATAGGGAAAGTGTTGGACTTTGGAGGGGTGTAATTTAATATTTCCACTCCAGTCAGTGCAGAAGTAGGGAAAGTGTTGGACTTTGGAGGGGTAAAATTTACTATTCCCATTCCAGTCTCTGCAACAGAAGGGAAGGCACTGGATTTCGGAGGGGTCAAATGCACTATTCTCACTCCAAACAGCACAGCAATAGAGAAAGTGATGAATTGTGAAGAGGTTAATTTTACTGTTCCTATTGTAGTCTAAGGAAGAGTAGGGTAAATACTTCACTTCAAATACATCACATAGAGGTTTCCCTAGATGGCCCCGAGCCCAGGGCCAAAAACTCATGGGACCCCCCTTGCAAAACACATACACACATAACCACACCCTAAATTGTACCCACACATTACGTAGTTCCTGTTCAGAGTCCGCCCAGAACCATGAGAGTCCTAGTATATATAACATCAATATGCTACATCTTCCCTTCTGTTAAATAAAAAGTGGCAGGCATGATAAAAAAATCACATCTCTTCAATTACTCAGCAAGGTGCTCACACTTATCGGCCAGTTTGTGTAAACCAAGATGATAGAGGTCCACCTTGATCGGGCAATGGCAAATTAAGCTCATGCACTTGAGCCAGACCAGATGTTGTGGTCATCTTATATGTGGTTGAAGGGCTCAACAAGTGTTGTGGCAGGTGTAGGAAAGTAACATCTGCTTCTTATGGTTACCCCCACTTTTTGCTTGAAGCTGATCTATTTTTGACTAGTCTGACTTGGATCCTGCTAATCAGGACCCCTGTCTATCTGCTGTCCCCTTTAAATTGATATGCATGCACTTTGGTAGACTCCAGATTGGATACTGGGGTACCCTTGTCAGTCCCTAGTATTTGGTGCCCATGTACTCAGGGCCTAGGTACCCCAGAGGCCTCCCATCGACTGAAGCATGTATTATGCCACCCATGAGAGGCCATGAAAAATGAACTACAGGTCTGCTATTGCAACCTGTGTAAGCAGGTGCTTGCATCACTTACTTTAGATATAGGTTCACTATATCTATAGGTCACTACACTTAAAACTTATAAGTCACCCCTATAGTAGGCCTTATCAATCCTGAAAGCAGGGTGCTGGGTTTTTAGTGAGAGGGTACCCTTGCCTGATTAGAGCCTCTCTGTAGCCTTCGGAGACCATTCTCCCAGGTTGTCTGTGACTTAGCCGGACATATAGGTAGAGGTGCCTTATAACCTTGCTGTAAATGCTATCTGGAAGACGTGTGCATAGAAACATATCATGTTTGGTATCAAACACCTTTGAATCATACCTCCACACCGGTAACTGGTGTGGGAGGTATGATTCCACCCTTCTGAAGCAAGCCTCATGGGGACACTGGTCTATCGGTGCCAGCCTTCTCGACCCGGTCAGCACAAAATGGATGCTGCTGACCCAGAGACACATTTCTGCCCTCTTGCTCCTGAGCCATGCTTGAGCAGATGAAGGCAGCACAATAGGCAGCCTGTCACAGGGTGGTGTGACTACCTCCCTGACAGGATTTAGAGTATTGGGGCTAGGTGGGTGTACTCTGAGAGTGCCTGAAATTCTGCACTGGGGGCACATTTGGTGTCCCTATGCATAGTCCATCTGAAACCAGTTCTGGGAGTCATTGGCTCCTGCTCTGGCATGAAATTGGACAAAGGATATGGGTGTAACCACCCCTCTGTCCTAACCCGCCCCTAGGAGGTTCCCCTGAATCTGTCCAACCCTCTCCTGTGTGTACGAAAGGGCTTACCTGACTGTAGCTCTTTAGATTTTACTTCAACAAGACTCTACAAGAAGAAACCACTGACCTTCAACCGTCTGGACACACTGAACTTTGCTGGACTTCGACTGGGCCCAACTTCGTCTCCATCTCTGTCCAAAACTTTGTCTGTGCCCTTGCTCCATACAAGCTCCGTGCAGGACCTGTGGTGCACTAAGGACAACTGAAGAATCTCCCTTGGAGTGAAGGAGTCAGTCCCCTGCATTAACAGAACCGACAGGTCTGCTCTTCTCAAACTCCTGTGGACTTTGAAGATTTCAGCAACACCTGTGGTTGATCTGACCTCTCAGCAAGTTTGAGGCCAGTATCCCTCGTGGGGACTACATAACCTGAACCCCTGTGCACCATGTCCATTTGCAATTGTATATGCTTGTTGGCAATTCCCGAACTTGTGCATTAGACTCTGTGCTGTCCTGACCCTGAGCAGAATTTGCACCAAAGAACTTTGGCCTCTGTGCTCTGTGGGCTCGTACTTTGCAATTTTGCCTGAGGTCCCCTCGCGACCCCATGTCATTTAGCCTGTGGGTCCACCTGAGGGTCACCTTGATTTCTAGTGGGCTTTCCTGGTTACTCCCAATGTGCCCTGACTCCCCATTGTTTGGTGAGTCCCCTGGACCTTGCTGGTCCACAATGTAACCTGCTTGACCTTCTTGTGTGAATTGCTATTGCCAAGGCTTGTTTGTGCTCCAGCCAGACACTGACCCCTCGGCACTCATCATCCTTTGTGGGACAGCTCACGTCTGGCTCCTGGTTGTCCTCGATGTCTCCTGGTCCTTGTGACTGCAGAGTCAAGCATCTCTTCTTGGCACCTAAGGCACCCGACACCAGTGGGCATTTGTCTACCGAGCCCCTGGTCACTCTGAAGTGACCCAGACTCTATCCCCTCTGCTTTCAGGTTCCTTCCCTCCAGAATCCAGGCTTGGATTCAACTTAACCCTTTTCACCTTCACTGCATCAGTACGTCTTAGCAGCCCTCCATGGAGAACGACAGCTGTTTCTGACACCACTCCAGACCTATGCACCCGGCTCCTTTAGGATAGGTAACTCTGGTACTATGGTATCCTCAGGTGGGGTGGCTCTCCAGTCTCTTAAGTTTCAAAGGGTTTCCTCAAAGTCCTCCTAGAAGGGTCCTTAATCTTTAAAATTGCAGCCGCGACTTCCCATAGAATTTGATTGAGCCCGTAGTCGTGTTAGCACCCTGCACCCATCCTCTCTGGGGTCCCTATCTACTCACCTTGGGTGGTTCATGGGGGTCCCAGCGATTCTATGTGCTGAAGACTTCATCTTGACACGAGTCGTGGTTGTTATGCCACTATTTTAGTGTATGGTTTGGTCTCCCATCGGAGCGCACTGTGTGTTTATACTTAGAACTGTCCTATTGATCTTGTATTGTGTGCTTTGTGTTCTATCCTTGTGTAGAGGATACTGGAGAGTGTTATATTATTAAATACATATTTTTTTATAACTTCTGTGTGGTTCTCATTTCTTTTAGTCAATATAGGAGGTGATATTCTCGTAAAAAAAACTGCTTTACATTCTTTCAAGATTCAGCCTGAAGGCTGCTCTCCACAGCTACCACTAGGATAGCTCTCTAAAGGATGTATGACGTTACATCGCATTCCATTACAACGCATAGTGCTTTTGGGTGTTGGATAGTGAATAGTTTAATTTACTATTCCAACTCCAGTCCCCGTGGACACTAGGGAAGGTGTTGGATAGTAAATTAAACTTATTCCCTATCCTAGAGCGCCCCCCAGCGCAATGCGTTGTAAGGGTTTGCGTTGTAATGACCGCGTTGTAATGGTAGTGTGTTGTAAAAGTTTCGTTGTAAAGGTTGTTTACCCTCTCTAAAGGTTATCTTTGACCTCATACATCATAAGGGAGGACTGGTGCAAGGTGCCCACTTTAACTAGTGGACAACATGTACCAGGCCAACTTCTCACCTTCAGGTGTTTGAAATATGACGTGTCCTAAGTCATGGACTGTTCAGGATAATGTCCCATCACCAGGTATTCCTTGCATGCTGCAGCCTGTAAAGGATCAGCAGCAAAAGGATTTTCTGTTCTTAACCAGTACCCAGTCAAAGACTGTTTCCCAGGCATGGTGATGCTGATCTGCACATATTTCCATTTTCCTGTTCCAAGTCGCGTTGGTGTCTCGAACTTTGTCAGTATTCACTGAATGGTCTATAGTCCATTGAGGTCGTTTTGTTAGGATGGTTCTCCCAAAAGCAAAGTGGCTGGACTCTCACCAGTTGTGGAGTGAGGAGTTGATTGATAGGCCTGGAGGGCCTGGCATATGGATTGGTTCATGTTGATTCCCTCCATGGACTCTTGTTGAATGACTCTTTTGAGGGTGCCCATCAATTTGTCAACTACACCATTGACTTGAGGCCAGAGGGTGTACTCTTTTGGTGTTTGTTCACTTGTGAGACTAAGCATATTAGTAATAAAGGATTTCTGTGTATCCTGTGGATCATATTTATTGGTCAGGTGATTTTAGCAAAAAACTACCTCTATACAGGGGCTCCAATTTTTTGTTTAAAAAAAATATACTTACCATTTGTTGCATGTAAGATGATATTTACATAGTATGGTTCATGATATTTGCATTGCCCCACTGTGTTTGACTGTATGTACTGTGTGCACTGTGGCATATTTGTTCGTCTCTGTTTTTCTATTCAATAAAAACTTTACCAAAAAAAAGTCTATCATAAGCAAACATTTCACCTGACTGAAAATCTGTCCTAAAGTTTGTTCACAAAAATATCATCCCTTTGGGTGTAAATTTTCTATCATCATTCTAATGCATTGATATTTTTGTTAACAAAAATTTGGACACAATATTGATGTCTCTCATTGTTAGACCCGGGATCCCTGGTTGGCTGAGGTAGGTATCTTAGGCCAAGTAGGGACCCGCGTTCCAACGTCAGGGAAAGGAAGTTCATCTTCTTAGATAGCCCCGCTCGCCCCCACTGTAACTTGGCATGAGCGGCCAGGCTTATCTTCAAGGCAAATGTGTAAAGTATTGGCAACTACGCCCAAAATAATCCAATGATGACACCACAAATAGACTCCACATGAGTTTTATAAAACGAGTATAAACTTTATGTAAAAAGATATACAATAAGACCACATAATATAAAACCAACATATGAGATTGTGTAATATTTCTCCTGGCAGGTTGTTAGGCCAGCCAGCCCTGGTAAGTTCTGGCGATGCGCACTTCTAAACATTCTCTTGTTCTCCTAATATCCTGTTATACAGTTCATAATGCTAGAATCAGGCACTTTTGCAATGTAAAAATACTGTAATGCGTAACGTAGCAATCAGACACTCTGCAACGAAAAGAATGCAATGCGTAATGTAACAATCAAACACTTAGCAAGGTAAGATAATGCAATGCGTAATACACCCACCATATATGTCTTTCTGCACAAATGAGGCAATGCGTATACACTAATCAGGTAATTCGTTATACAGGAATAATGCAATGCACAATACGCTTATCAGGTAGTTTGTTATGCAGAACAAGGCAATGCGTCATATCATACAACATCAGGTAGTTCATTATGCAGATAAAAATGCCATGCGTCATACACCAATAAGGTCGTTCGTTATGCAGGAATAATGCAATGCGCAATACTCTAATCAGGTACTCAAATATGCAGTAATATTTCAATGTGTAATACGACAGTCAGGTGCTCCGTTCTGCAGAAATGGAATACTACGTAGTAGACTCAGGCCCGATCACCGGACCTTAGGCGGTCTCTCCGCCTCTCCTTCTGACTTGCAGTCAGCCTCTCACAGTTGTCCCCAACACAGTACAATCAGACCCTCCAGCATTTCGTAATTTCGCTATTCACAAAAAAATCGCGAAATCAGCTGGCAAGCACGACGGGCACGATATTCACCAAACTGCCCGCGAAAAAACACTCTCCCGGTAGGCATGACAAAATTATGCCATTTTATTGGCTGTGCGTCCATACATCACCCCGTCAAACGGCGCTTTACAGCCGTATTAGCTGCCTGCTTCCTCGATTATTTACAACAATTATGAAAGAGGAGCGAGAAAAGCAAAGTAGTGCTTCTCTTCTCTCCAGCTGCAGACTCGACTGGAAATAATGTAAATAAAAAATTAGGATTCCAGCCCCGGGACGCGAGGGACGCGCAGATAATGAAAAGGACTATCTTTTCCTTTTTTGCGCACACAATACACTGTGTGTGTCTACTATGCCGCTTCAACTGCTCTCCCCCCTTTCTTTCTTCCTCCCTTTTCTTCCCTTTCTTTGTCTAGCACCTTCTCTCTGACTGAAAACCATGATTTCAGAAATGGTTCTCCCCCTCTCTTTTCTTCGTTCGGTAATTTGTGCCCTTGTGAAATGGATTCAAAAAAGGAAAACATTGTAATTGACGTCTTTTTGTGATATTTTACTATTCCAAAGCAGTGCTTGAAATGGATAAATAGAAGTGCAGGTACTCTGTAACAGAGTACCTGCTTGTTTCTGAGAAGTGCCGGCACTCTCTCTCTCTCTATAAAAAAGTGCTGGGTACTTCGTACTGGACAGTACCGGCCCAATGAAAGCAATGTTCCAAAGTGTAGCTGTGGGAATAAAAGGTTCAACACATGAAAAATAACTAAATAAAGCCAAACAGAGTGATAGCAAAGTGGGCAGATTGATTTTATTCATACCCAAACACATTTGCGCCACTCTACAGAGTTTGCCAGTGAAGCTCTACTTTTGTTTACTTGTCTTTCTTTGAATAGCGTTGTTTCCCCCCGGGTGGGGAACTAGTGCACAAGAGCTGGAGGCACTGCAACACGTGGATTGGAAAACAAAATGTGTACTGCGTCTCGATGTTCAGGGAATTGGTCTTTTTACTATACTGCTTACATTCTGTAAGGATATAAGCAATGGACATTGAAATGGGTCCATTCCGTGCCCTGTAGTCATGTCCTTAACTTTTGCAGGCAAAAGCACTCACTGATTTCTGAATAGTTAGTGTAAAAGTGTTAAAGTAACCATGTTTTTCCTGCTTACATTTAACATGCTTTACTTAATCTTGTATTCACTATGAGTATTTGCTATTTCCAGGATGATGTTACTTTTTTTTGTAGGCAGCATATTGCTCTTGTCTAGTGCGTAATTTAAATTGAGCCGCATCCAGATGTTTATAGCGGGCACAATTGGGTTATAGTTGAGGCAGTGCGAGTTTCTCTCAGTGGGCGGTATGGTGTTTAGTGGGGGAGAGGATGTGACACCATGGTCAGAGCTACTGAATTTGAAACTGGGGAACATGGTTCTGATGGATGATTATTGCGAGATGTCTGCCCTGTCAACACTACCAATAAAAGGGAGTCAGTGTACGCAACACAAGATGAGGCTGTACCTCTGCACCCAGGGAAAAAAATGGGGGTAGTGTGACTGCACCCATGGAGCAAAGGGGAGCTGTGCGACTGCACCCAGGAAGCGGGAGAAAGTGGTGCCCCGGCAGGGGTGCACTCATGGGCGCTAGAAAATCCCAGGGAGAAATACGCCCTCTCCCACAAGGTTAGTAGGTTAGTAGATTAGAGTTGTGCTTCCGTAGAGCTGCAGAAACTTTACACACATGCCTTTTTCAAAGAGGAATACTATGCTAAAACAGGTTCCATTGATTTAGGGCTGAAAAGGAATGATTACGAGTAAAATAAAGTGCCGCTATAATGCCGCTAAATTTAAATTTTTGTGCCGCTAAATTTACATTTTTGTGCCGCAAAATTTGCACTTTTATGCCACTACATCCTGGGGGGTCTGCAATGTAATCCCAAAGTGCAGCTTCGCTCTCCAGCCCCCTGTACGGTCACTCCTTTGGCAATATGGGCCGTGATACGAGCCAAAGCAGAGGCTTGCGCTGCCAACACTAGAGAGAGGCTGAGGGCGTCTCCCTCCCAGCCCGTGCCCCGCCACAGGAGTCGACACACGTTACCTGGGTCTCTTCGTCCAGTGGCTAGGCATCCAATGCAGCTTTGTGAAATGGCAACGGCGGCCCGGGCCAGCAACTCAGCTTCTCCGGGACTGCCGGTCCAGGCCGCTTAAAGCACACGCACACAGTGTTGCTGAGGTTTTATTCACTCCGGGTGCAAGATCACTGGGCACTCCACACACAGGTCTTGGCTGCACGAAGATCACATGCACAGCATCCCTGAGACTCACTTTACTCCGGTGCACACGATAACAAGGCAAATCCTCACGAAGGTCTCCAGGTGCACAACACACCCGCACACAGCGGCGATGAGACTCACTTGGATTCTGGTGCACACAATAACAAGGCAAATCCTTACGAAGGTCTCACGATGCACAACGCACACGCACACAGCATCGATGAGACGCACTTGGATTCCGGTGCACAAGATCACTGGACAATCCTCGCAAAGGGGTTCAGGCTGCACAAAGCACATGCACACCGGGTCGCTGATCCTTGCTTGGACTCCAGGTGCCCATGATCACAGGCCAATCCTCCTAAACGTCTCAGGCTGCACAAAGCACATGCACACAGCGTCGCTGAGACTCATTTGGATTCCAGGCGCCTATGATCACAGGGCAGTTCTTATGAGGGTCTCAGGCTGCAATAGGCATGCTCACACAGCGCCGCTGAGACTCTCCTGGAAATTTGGTGTTCCTGAGTTTCCGAACAGGGAGCCAGCTCACCTCAGGCCCTTGGGGATAATTTACTTCAGGACACAGCACACAGCAAAGTCCTTCAAGCAGTGGGACACAGCACACAGCAAAGCCCTTTCGCCTTTCCTTGGTTAAAACAGCAAACTGCAGGCCAGCCCCAGATCATACAGCAAGGGTCAGCCTATCCTTCAGTTTCTTCAGTTGCTTCTTCCTTGGCAAAGGTGCTCTCAACCACGAAGTAGCTCCAGTCTAGTTCACACTTGCTCAAGACATTCTCCAAAGTTCAAGGGCTTCAGCTCTCATAGTTAAACCCCTCAATGGTTTTGAAGTCTTTGTGCTGCAGGGGGCACTGATCCCTGTTCAAACCAGTTCTGGGTGCTTCCCTGCCAGTGACACCTTTCTTCCCTTGATTAGTGGGGGATCTGGATTCTCAATCACTCAGCAGGAAATGAACCAATTGTTTTATAGCAGCAACCTAGGCCTCTTCACCTCTAGGGGCTTCTACTCCCCCTACACTCCAGATGCAGGTCAGCCTGTCGCTGTCTCACCTCCTCCCCTGGGTCAAGACATTCCCCAGATCCTATTGCTTTCAAATCCAGACAGTCAATCCACATCCAGGCAGAGACACACAGAAATGTCAGAGCACAAAAACACAGCCACTTCTAAAAGAGTAGCTTCTGAACACACAATGCAAAAACCACCTACATAAAAAGATGTGTTATTACATTGTGAGTTCAGGCATACTAAACGTCACCTATCCATCTTAAGCCTTTGGGAAGATAGGCTGGAAAACATATTACACAGCCTTCCCATTCTGTCCTAGGGGCAAGATGGCCTTTCAACAGTGAAAAATGAAATGGAGATTATTTCACTGTCAGGACATGACACACACCTTAGCACATGTCCTACCTTTTACATGCACTACACCCTGTCCTGGGGATACCCTAGACCTACCGTAGGGGTGTCTGATGTGCATTGGAAGGAAAGCATAAGGTCTGGCAAGTGAGTGCACTTGACAGAACAACATGGCAGTTCAATAAACTGCACACAGGCCCTGCAATGGCAGGCCCGAGTTCCCTTTTGAAGGCTACTTGTGTGGGTGGCACAAATAGTGCTGCAGGCACACTAGTAGCATTTGCATTACCAGCCCTGGCACACATAGTGCACTGTACTAGGGACTTAACTAGTAAGGCAAACATACCAAACATAGACAACCAATTACTATTCCTTTATACAGGGAACACTTACACATTGACACTCTTTAGCAGTGGTAAAGTGTCCAAAGCATCTAAGTTGGCAACACCATGTCAGAAAAAAGGTCTAGAGGGAAAGCAAAAAGTTTAGGGACTTTAGCCAAAAATGGCCAAGTCCTACACTCATTATTTTTGGTTGCAAAATTCTGGCACCATACGTTCCCATCATATTCCAGATGTAGTTTTTTTTTAGTACTACTTTCTGCAGTGGAGCTACTCTTCAAACTTTGAATAACAACTACAACACCTTAATTGAAAACCCTGAAAAATGGTCAGAAGCTCCAACTAGATATTCAGGCAGATCTCAATCACCCTTTGGCCTCCACATTTGTTTATACTGCTAATTTTGAAACATGCCTTAGTTTTAAATTCAGTTTCAAGGGTGGGAGAGTTTGCCATCCTCAAGTTGGCTATCAGAAATTCATGCTGGATATTAGACTACAAGTTTCTTTGAGCTAAAGACTTGTATCTATTGTGCTGGTCACACAATGATTGGTTCTGGAAACCTTAAAGTGTTAAACAAACATTATTTCAGGAAGATGTGGGCCAATGCAGTCTCTGCTGATACAACTTACACTTTTAATATTTTACTTGAGTAAATGGTTAGAGTGGCAACTAAAACTACAGGCAATAGGAAAACAAATAGCAACTTGTAAGATCACAAAGTGAGGATTCTCCTTAGATACATTTGTGAACTTTTAAGGTATATATGGACTGTTGATCTACATACCACCAATCATTTTAATTTCAAGTTAAAGAAAGTTAAGCAGACACTTAAGAATATGAACAAAAAATAAAACAGTTGTACAACTGATAGATGTTAAAATGTGATGATAGGCGCTTTCTGAGACTAAGCACCATCAGATATGTTGGTAATCTATGCTTGTGAGCCTCAATATGAACAAAATAGCCAGAAAGCTAACTTGATACCTGCCAAGACAGCATTCATAAGGCACAACTTTAAACAACAACACATTTACATCAGTTTCAGCACTGATGAGCTACAGTTTGTCTCTTCCACTGGCCTTTCTCATGTCAGATAATATCTGAGCTGATAGTGCCATACAAATCCATGCCTCTCTTGGTCAGAATGGCCTCATTAAACTACTTTAGAAGCCAGCTGCTATGGTGGGCCTCTGTGCTGTTTACTATTTCTGTTTATGTATTCAGTGGAGAACCACCTGCATTGAAGAAAGTAGTTTTAGAGCTTCTTCTTCCTCCCGAAGAGCATGTAAAGCACTGTAGAATCTATCGTGCACTAACTATACCACTGAGGCCAAAAAAAATACCGTACTGTCCTCAGACTTCAATAGAAAGAATTTTGTTTGACCTGTCTCTCTTTTTATTCTAATCACATTTAAATGTGAGCTGTTAGTCCCAGGAACAATTTAAGATCATTCATCAACTTGGTCATCCTACTTCGTTTCAGACTGCTGCTACACCTTCTGCCAAACTCGCCATAGTGCTCTTCTCTTTTCATATTAAAATTCACATTATTCAAACCACTTTCTATGACACCAACTGTGAGGATATTACTGCAACCCTTCTCACCTAGTCTACATATTTGGTCTACAAATCCATTTTAGATGAGTTTGCTCTTTTGATGGAAAATGTAGTAAAGGACTTTGTAATCTCTTTAAAGTCAGGTACTCTGATGGAACTCTGCCCTGTGCAAATTTGGCATTTTTTAAATCGCAGTTTATTTAACTCTTGCCTTAACTACCGTTCTCAACAATTCCTTTTAGTCTTCAGGAAACAAGCTCTTGTCCCCGCCCCCACTTAAGCTGATACTTCTACTCTTAGAAATTACAGGACCATTTCTCTTTTGCAATTTATAGCTAAAAGTACAGAATAGGCAGCTAATCACTAAGGGCCTGATTATGAGTTTTGCGGTTCCCGGACCCCCAGATTCACAGTGGCGGCGGTCCAGCCACTGCTGCACCGGCAGTCTGAGATCCGTATTACAACTTTGGCAGTTGGACCACAATTGAACTTCTGCAACCACCAGGGAACCAGGGGGCATATTATCAAGAGGGTTTATCTCCGCTTTTTTGGCTTTAAAAGCCAAGAAAGCTGAGATAAAATTATCTCCCTATTACCTAGCTGTCGCTAACACCAGTTAGCGACAGCTAGTAGGAGATAGCAACCATCTTGGGCCCCGCTTTGCATGGCAGTGATATTTATCACTAATGACATGCAAAGTGGGCGTGCCAAGATGTTAGCGACTGGAAACAGTCGCTAACATCGCTATCTCCTATTACCAACTTTTGGAGATATTTGCGCTAAGCGCGAATATCTCCAAAAGCTAACACCTGTCCCTGAGCAGTTCTTAGCCATGTTATCCAATGGTAGGTGGATAACATGGCTACGAGCATTAGCTCGGTAATGCATGAATATCGCTGACTTTTCAGCGATATTCATGCATTTCGGCCGATTTTTATCACTTAGGAGATATACCTTGATAATAGCAAGGTTCCTAAGCGATAAAAATCGCCGCAGCTCGGCGATAAAAATATCGCCGCTAAACCAACATAGCGATAATTATCGCTAGTTGTTGATAATATGCCCCCACATTCCCTGGAGGTGCCGCGGAGGTAAGGAGCTCACAATATGCTGCCAGTGCCACTGTGGCACTGCCATGCATATTAGGAGTTTCCTGACTACTAGCAGTCTCATGGGGTTCTTACTCTATGAAACTGCTGGCGGTCAGGAAACAGGGGAGGCCCTACAGGGCCCCCCCTTGCCTTATGCTTGTCGGTGTTTGCAGTGGGGGACATGTTGCAGCCCTCTCTGCACAAATACCCCCATTTCCTGCATGGCATGGACTGCACCAGTCCATGTCGTGCAGGAACTGCCTTTGATGTTACCATTGCAGTGCCTTTTTCATAGGCACCTCCTTGGGACTGCCAAAGAACTGCCTGTCGGAGACTAAAAAAGTTATAATCTGGCAGGCGGTGGTCAACCAGTTTTGGTGGTCTTGGAGTGGGGCAGCGGCCTGGTGGCCCCACTCCAAGTCCTTTAAAGTCATAATTAGGCCCTTTATGTCCTTTTTTACCTCACATGCTTCTATTCATTTCGTGTCCTAAGCTGTTTTCAAGGTCTATCAAGTCACAGAATTTGCTCGGGTGGCAGTTATGAACCGGCTTAGTTCTATCGAAGTAGCTCACTCTATTCTTAGAAGAGACTGGATGAAGCTGGTGTCCATTGGCATGTTCTGGGCTGTATTAATTAATTTTCAACATTCAGGTCACAAGCAGACACCATCCGCCTTTTCCAATCTTCCTTAATTAAAATAATGTAGGATTCCTCAAAGGTCTTCCATCAGCCCTTTTTAACATCTACTTAAACCTCCTTTGCTAAACTCACTTGATCTTTTGGCTTGGACTTCATGGCCCAGGCCAATGACAATCAGATTATCCTACAAACGGTTTGAAATACCCAGTCTGACTAATTCAATTACTTGCACATTTAAATGAAGTTACCAGATGCATAAATACCAATAATCTAGAGCTTAACTTGTACAAAACCGAGGTTGTGATTGTCAGAGTTACATTTTCTGGTTGACCCTCAGACCGGTGTACTCCCAGTTTTAGGCCAAGTCCTCAGCTAGGCTATGCAGTCATTAACTTTGCCTTTGTTCAATGTTTCTCTTACTACCCACACATTGTCAAAGTCACTTCGACTTGCTTTTACCATCTGCGACTACTGAAACAAATGCTTCTCTTTTTGCCCAGACTGCATCAGTTCATAGTCATTGTCATTTGCACCATTATAGGTTCAGGGCTTGTCTGTGGCATCACTCTTTATGTAGGACTACCACAATACCTTCTGCAAAGGCTTTAACTTACTTAAAATGCAGTGGCATGTGGCCTCTTAGGACACCTTACCATACATCAGTCGCCAACCACTTTGAACACCTTCTCTGGTTACCGGTGACCAAGTTCTACATTTTAAACGACTCTGCATCTGCCACAGAGCAATGTTTGACTACAGCACTGCACATTGCACTGTTCATCAGCATTTCGTTTCTGGGTACCTAAGTATCACAGATTCCGGCTAAGCTTCGGAATACCCTTTCTATTTCTTGGATGTCCATTTTGTATTACCTTGATTACCAGAAAGCACTTACAGCTTGGATTTTGATTCCAGAAAACCTCTCTCCAGCAGCTCTTGCCATCCTTCAGTGTCATGACACTGTAAAAGGTAACTGCATGCTCTGCTAAAGTTTTAGGGCCAGATGAATCAAAATATGTTTTGTGATTCCCTAATTGCAAATATTTGTGATTCACAATTAGGGAATCATGAAACGACACGCATGAAAGTGTGCAGTACACTTTCTGTGATTCCTAAGGGGTCGCAAATGACCTACCTCATGAATATTAATGAGGTAGTTCGCAATTTGCAACCCCATAGGCATCGCAAAAATCAAAGGGGTGGTGGCCTGCTGAGATCAACAGACCACCATGTCTGTGATTGCTTTTAAATAAAGCAATCATTTTTTGTAAAAGAGCCTGTTTTCCTTAAAGGAAAACGAGATGCTTTACAAGAATAAAAATGAAAAGTTTTCTTTTCATTTCTTAAGAGCAGGCAGTGGTCCGTGAGACCACTGCCTGCTCTTAAACATGCTTTTACAAACATTCACAAAGGAAAAGGGGTCCCTCGAGTACCACTTCCCTTTTGCGAATGGGTTACCACCTACTTGAAGTAGGTGGTGATATACAAATGTTTTGCGACCGCATTCACAGTCACAAAACATTTATGCATACTGTTAGGTTTCGCTAAACACGCCCCTTCCAAATAGCTAATCTCCAACCCATTTTGTTATTCGTTAACAGGTTACCGAATCGCAAAATTGGGTTTGATGCATCACAAAAGCACTTTTTGTGTTCGTAAATGGGCTGATTCTGCGAATCGGCTCGTTTGCAAGCAGAAAAATGCTTGATGCAGCTGGCCCAAAGATCTAAAATAAACTAAAACCTGAAAATGACAGAAACAGTGGTCCTGCTGAATAAAGGATCCTTACAATGTGTTGTCACATGTAATGGCATTCAGCCACTCACTCCTCTGCAAGAAATTCCAAGTCTTGAGATTTCTGAGACACCTAACAGGTATATTGGCAGATCCAAGCCTTCATCCTTGGGATACACTTTTAAGTTTCACTCTTTTCAGGCCTAGATATGTTTGCAATGAGGTGTTGGCTAGGGCTGTGTGCTTGCGTCAACTCAATTTAATATCTACCTACCATACGGTGGACTTTTGTTTGTGGATGCACACACTTTTCCTTCTGCTTTATGAAGGAGTAAGATGCATGCACTTTGTTGTGCAGATGACTAGTTTTCCCCGCAATCATACTTCATTTAGGGCTCAGCCTGACCTAGATGTTCTACACAAATATTGGGGCATATTATCAAGAACGGGTGTTACATTATCGCCGCTTTATCGGCAGGAAACTGCCGATAAAGCGGCGATAATGTGCTTGATAATATGCTCTATGAATTCCAATCGAAGCCCATATTAGATGTGAAGACATCTAACATGGGCTTCGATTGGAATTCATAGAGCATATTATCAAGCACATTATCGCCGCTTTATCGGCAGTTTCCTGCCGATAAAAGCGGCGATAATGTAACGCCCGTTCTTGATAATATGCCCCATTGTTTTTTGAGGGAACTAATTGATCAAAAACTGACACTTATAAGTGTCGACGCATTTATTTTATGTCCCACGTACAATAGATTACTTTAATCGTGCAAAAAATAATGTGTTAGACATACTCCCTGTGCAATGCCTTAAACTCTTTCAATGGCCAAAATAGATGCTTTTCATACATCTTATTTATGCCGCAAAGGAAAAGGCTGCCGCTGTTCTTGTTTACAAGGGCCCGTGTTGGTTCCAAAAAGGTAATTACTTTCTAGATCATCTTGAGAACCTGTGTGGCGGAGATTCTTCGGCTTTAGAAACTACATACCTATAGAATTTATAAGAGCCTAGCTGGACGAGGGCTGAAGCTTCTACATTTGCGGTGTTCTTCAGGACTGCATGTACATCTGTTACAAAAAACTCTTGTTTTACATAAGGAAGCACTTAGCAAATATGGCGGGAGGCAGATATTCAATCTGTATCGAATTTTGTATTTAACATCTAAGCTACTTGCTGACTGAGGCTGCATACTTGCTCCACAATCACACGTCAAATATACATCTTAATCAGTTTCTTGTCACCTCGTGAAATGTCGAATTAAATGATGTTAAGGCAGCACAGTAAATTGAAGTATGCGAAATGTTACTTTAAGGCATACTTTCTGTGTTCAAAATGTGGAACAGAGACAAATAAAATAACACCTTGAAGCTGCAGAGAGAAATATGCTGTGGCTTTCAGATTACAAAGAGGATATTGTGATTTTTGTATTTTTCATCCATGAATCCACCCAGGAGCATTCAAGGACATGTAATGTTGCATTAACATTTTACATACAGGCTTAACACCCATGTCTGAGTGGAAGTATTACAGATGAACATGAGACACTTTGTTTGTCTCCTGTATTGAACATCATTATCTGCTCACTGGTGAATCATCCTCTGCCCACTGCAACATATCACACACCTACCCTCTGTCTCTGAACTGCACATCATTAAGTTCTATATTCCCCTTTGTTATCTTTTTCGTAGAACTCGACATGTGAACGGTGAAAAAGTGCCATGTGCCCCTAATGCAATGTGGAAAACCTGCCAGTACCGGATAATTCTAATCCAAACAATTCAAGATATATGTCTCTCAGAAATCACTATGGCAGTTGAGACATACATTGAACTATTAATGCAAATTTAATAACAAATACCACTGAAAGAAAATATAGGTGCTTATATTAAACTTAATTCAGTAGCAATGTCATAAAAGTTAAAAACACAATGTAATAAAAACGAGACAACAATTTTGTTTAAGCAAGATGCCATACATACAAATAAACAGCAGAGTGGATAAGTCGAGAATTCGGCCGAATAATAATTTAAAAAAATTCTCATTAAAGGAACGAAGATTATCATGAAACGCCAGTGCCTTAAAAACTAGATAATTTCCAGTCATCTCTGTGACTTCCAATCAAGATTACCACCAGAGATACCATTTCAAATAGTTCAGTGGCATGCACAGTCACACCAGATAATATACACATTCCCATGTCCATAAAAATAAAGACCACCAATGGGTTATTTACGTGTGGTATGAAGTGCACTGTGCGATCCGTATCGGGGATATAAGATGCAATGAAACAAGAATCTCCATCTAACAATAACATTCTAGCCTATGTTAGCCATTCTCGATTGTAAAAGCCTAAATTGAAATCCAGAGGTAACATCAGCTCAGAATAATAGAATCAGGGCGCCCATATACCAGTACATTTGACCGATTGAGCCACATCAGGATCCTTAGAGGAGGTGCAGTGCTTAAATTGACCCGGTGCTTTCCGGTGCTCAGCACCGGCACTTAATCATCAACACTGACTCTTTTCATGAGTACCAGTTGCAGACAAATTCACATTCATTTATGGTAGGCCCAGGGAGATTAAGTGATTAGCCCAGAATTACAGAATGTTGAGCCAAGACTCAAACCTGGTTCTCCAGCTCCTAAATCATCAGTTCTGGCCATTACGCCACATCCACTTCCCACTTTCATTGTTAATAGTTGGCTCTGTTTTAGGCGGCATTAATAGGAGAAATAGGCTGGTGCAAGCTGCCTCCTGACGAGAGCCTCAGCACTTACTTTTTTTTTTTTTACAAATTAACCACTGGCCAGCTAATCCATCTGCCAACCCTGAAGTATTTGATTTTAATTTTACCTATGACCTGGGGTAATTCCCAGTGGTGGATGAACTGTCAGGATTCAGAAGCCCTAATCATTACACAAATACTTCTTATCCGGTTCGCTATGTATACAAAAGAGGGTATCTGCCAAGGTGTTAAATCCACATGATGGCAGCGCTTGAATAATATTAGTTCCTTCCTTGCATGCAATGCATACATTCTTGGGCTATTCATTTTTTATTGAAATTGCCATGACTTTCTGTCTTATAGACCTCCTCCTTCCCAAGAATTTGACTACAGCATAGGCATATGGTGGTCTAGGGTCTGTTCTTAATATTCTTAAGGCATGTCTCAGTGTTCCAATCTGGGAACAGCCTGGTTTGATCCAGATCAATCTCGGGTGAGTATAAGCACTGGAAAAGCAAACAAAACATGAGCTACAGTTTCATTATGGGTATTACAAACTGGGCATGTTAACAATGTCGTAGACCACGGTCACAAACTTGGGGAGTGAGTGATCTCTGTCACGATTCGCTCCCTGTGCTCTTGTGTCCACCACCAGGGGGCTGAACTGTGGGACTCTCCAGTGTTCTAATATGCTTCCAGACCCTCCCCTGCATGCAAATCCTGACTTCCAGCCATTTGGGCACTTATTGGGAATTGACATCCATTCCCAATCCATGCCGGGTTTTGTGAAAGCCAGCCTGCTTATACTTTAAGCCAGTCTACTCATGCCTGAAACTCCATTACCCAGAATTCCCTGCTCACTACTTTGTCTCCACCCCTGCAGGCCAAGGATGGGTGGAGGAATTCAGTTCAGCTGTGGCTGGCTGCTGCTAGCCTGCTCACACCTGCTGCATGTGATTACTGTGAGCTCTTTTAAGCCTCAGCTCCCTTCAGGCCAAGGTTGGTCATTGTAGCTGTTTACCGGTGAGACCGATCCTTGTTTCCAGTGCTCCCTGAGCTTTTGCTGTTCTTGTTTCCTGAGCTTTAGCTATGCCTTGTTCCTGACCTGCTGCTGTTTTCCTTGTTCCTGAATTAGCACTGCCTGCAGTGCTACCCTGACCCCTGAGCCTTAGTATTCCTTGTTCCTGAACTGCAGCAGTTTCCCTTATCCTGAATTAGCACTGTTTGCAGTGCTACCTTGTTTCCTGAGTTCCTGAGCTATAGCTATTCATTGTGCCTGAATTAGCACTGCCTGCAGTGCTTTAGTGTCCTGAGTTCCTGAGCTATAGTTATTTTTTGTTCCTGGGCTTCAGCTATTTCTTGTTCCTGATTTGCACTGCTTGCAGTGTTCTCTTGACTCCAGAGCTGTAGCTATGTCCTGTTTCTTGAACTAGCACTCCTGTAGTGCTACCTTGACTCCTGAGCTTTGGTAATTTCCCTGTTCCTGAACTAGCACTGCCTGCAGTGTTACCTTGACTCCTGAAGCTTTGGTAATTCCTTGTTCCTGAACCTGCACTATCTGCAGTGCTGCCTTGACTCCTGAGCCTTAGCTCACTTCTTGTTCCTGCACCAGCACTGCCTTCTATGCTACTTTGTTTTCTTGATTCTTTAACCTGCACTATTCTAGTATACCCCTGTAGCCTTCCCTTCTGTATATCCCTCTCCAGTCCCTGCCTTTCTTCCCAATTCCTTGATTCCAGTTCCTAGTTTGCTGTCTTTCTATTCTGCTGTTTTGCTTCTGCTTCCTGGTATGTTTGTTACCTGCTTTCTGCCAAGTGTGCCCTGTGATTTCCTTCCTTTCCTGTTAAGCACTCCTCCTTGCTAGCTCCTTGTCTATTGTGCTTGTGTTTAGTTCTACCCCCTTGCTGTTACTGCCTTGTGTGTTCCTGTTTGATCGCCAGGATCCGTGGGCACAGCGACTACCTAGGTGGTGTTTCTTGTTCACTGTGAGTTTTGTTTTTGAGTTACATTTATAACATCACCATAGGTATAAGCTCCACAGACCCCGCCTTTGCATGCATATCCTACATGTGGGTATTTGCAGTCAGTATCTGTAACAGCAATTGTGGGTAAGAAACTTACTGAGCTTCAGTCTTACCGTGTGGAGCTCTTGAGTGCTTTACCCCACCCCCCCTTTATTGTTAATGTTGTTTCATATATATGTCTTGCACACTCATCCTGGGTGTAGTTATTCTGAATGCTAAATTGCCTTGTGAGTGTCCTTCCTTTCTGAGTCTTACCCATCTTGTTCACTTTTATAGGCTTCCCATTTGGATCCCTTTTTCTCCTCTGACTCCCTGTATGAACCTGGGCAGCACTGTACTCCTCCTTTCTGTGTACGTCTTCTACCCAGTTCCCAGTCCTTGTCCAAGTCCCTGACTGTGTTCCCCACATAGTCCTGGACAGTCCCTGACAATCTCCCTACCTCAGAGCACCTCAAAACAGATAGGGACAAGTGAATTCATGTGTATAGACCCTTAGGGCGACACACACCTTCGAACAAACTCACCCAACTCAAGTTATCCAATGTCGTAGATGTAGTTAACAATTTGCCTGAAAATGTGTTGAGAGGTAATGTTCCTAGCCTGGACTGGATATATAAGTTCCTGTCTATGGTATCACTGATGAAGTCCAAGTAGGGCACAAGAGCACTGTTAGTTTTGAATGCAGCAAATTTGTTTGACAGCTAGCCCCTATTTATGTGATTAGCATCATTCTGAGGTATCTAAGACCAATTTAGTTCTTTTATTTTCTCTTAAGAAGGGACACGCTCGGTGATGGTGGTGTCCCACAATTCTTGCAAACCCAAGGAACCCAACAATTTCCTAATATAATTAAGCCACTGTATTTTGTGAAATCTGTCCAGCTTACTTTTTTTCATGCAGGGCTTCAGCATTGGGAGCCAGGCCCGGTGCAGCTGTCAACCTCCCCCAGAACAAGATGGGTCTTATTCTTGCTCTATCTAAAATCAATTTCCGCCTCATATCAAGTTTAAGCCGATATATCAGGGTGCTCGTAGGGAGAAAGGTTTCTCAGGAACTTGTTTCAGTTCTAAGCATGTTAGCTAAGTTGTGGAAGCCCCTGCACTCTGCCCAATAAGGGCAGCACCCACTGTATTCGTGTCGTAGAACTGCAAACCTAGAGCGATTGGCTTGCTATGAGATGCACAATATTCTTTCAACATAACGTAGACAATTTGTTTGTGCTTTAGCGAAACTTCGTCTATTTGCATTTTCCATGCTTTTTGAATGATAGCCTATTTCCTAGATAATCAAAGGGGTCCACTTTTTCTAGCTCAGTTCCTCCCAGTACCATCCTCCCTGTAAACAATTTGTGTTGTGTAATGGTCATATACTTGGTTTAAGTTATGTTTAATACTAGGTCCAGCTAAGAACAAAATTCTTCAAAGTGGTTTAGTAAGTGCTGTAATCCACTTGGGGTCTGGGACATTAATAAAGTGTCATCAGCGAAAAATAGAGTTGGTATTTTCGTGCCGATGCGGCGATGTGGCAAGCAGAAGTTAAGTGGTTTTAGTTATTTTTTTGAACATACTTTACTTTCCCGTCATCTGTCCACTTCCCCCCACCACCCGCTCACCCCACCTCTGTTACCTGTGCCGGCCATGTCTGCCGATGACAATGGTCTAGTTCCAGTTCATTATTTACAATAGAGAATGTTAGGATTCATTTTCCATTGTTTAGATTCATATAAAGAAAGGTATCCTCACAATGTGTCATTGTTAAATGTTCAGGTATTTTTTATGTCAGAGTATCTCCTAAGGGCCGAAGAAGTATTGCTGGTGTTTTTTTTAATTCATTTTATTAAATGCTCTAAAGTAGGTATAGTTGGTAGTAGAGCTGTGATGTGTTTGAGTAATTTAGGTGGTATATCTTTTAGGATTTTGGTTGTGAGTTGCTGGGAGCTAGAGCTTGTAGCTCTTCTTTCCTGCAATACCTCCCTCTCACCTGTCACATTTGTGGGGTAACTGTGTTCTCTTACATGAATTACAACATCATCTTTTGTAGTGGCCCTCCCATGGTATGCATTAGAATAATATTTGGTATATTTCCAATTAAAATTTTCTGTTGATGCACTTTCTTGGTTGTAGGTGTAGCCTATGTGACTTAGGGCCTTATTACAAGTTTTGCAGTCCTCCCACGGAGTGCCATGGTAGCGCTCCATGAGAAGACCGCCAAACCCATCCACACACTGTGTGCCAGATTAGGATCCTGGTATAGCAGGCAGTGCTGCGCCAGTCATACTACAGTGCCTTTCAAAGGCTCATAAGAGAGCCTAAGAAACACACCGCCGTGGAACCGCCGCAGTCCTTTCCTGCACTGCATGGAATGCACCATGTTGTGCAGTCCATGCTGTGTAGGAACAGGTGTGCGCACATACAAGGGGGCACTACATGTACCCCTCTGCATGCATTCCCAGGCCCAGAGGCAACAAGGGGCCCTGTAAGAACCCTGAGTTGCCTCACCATCATCCTTTCCTGACAGGCTCACCACCATGGAAATGATGGTGGTGAGGCAACAATATGTTTGGTGGTACCTCAGCTGCACTGCCAGCATATTGCTGCTTCTAATCACCATCACTTTTTTGGTGGTCTTCCCACTCTCTGCCTTGGCGGTCAAACCTTATGATCCTGGTGAGACACCTGCCACCGAGTCGATGGCGGGAGAGCGGAGCAGGTCTTGGTGGGCATCCTGCCAAGCTTCCTGGCAACCAGATTATGATAAGCCTTTCCATTGAGTTATTCATGGCCGGGGCACCGCCATCTGAGACTCAGAGGAAAGTTAGAAAAAGAGGTCAAATCTCACCTTTTTTTAGGATTCTACTTCGGAATCTGTGTTGGATGCCATTGTCCAGGTCCTACCTGAGCTGCTCCCATCTGACCATGATGCTCTGCAACCCTGTTGTCGCTGGAATCGAAGGTAGACTTCACCTTCACTTCTCCTATGTTAGGCATGGTAACAGTTTGTGATATTTAACATGCAACAAAAGATACAGAACACATGACCTGGGTATACCTGGGTATACATTACAACACATGCACAACATATATATGTATTTTATGATATTCACATGTAGTACTTAACTATCTTTACAGCAGAGAGATGTCATTCCATCAGGACTTTACTGCAAAGAGACCTGCAGTCCATCAGGAACATCGAAATCCGCTCTGCAGTATACCGCCAGCCAGACAGCAGCAGAGTACTCCAGCCGCAACATCATAATACAGCAGGCAAAGAAGGCTGACACGACAATCTTTTGGGGTCACCGCCATGGCGGTTTGGCAGTAACCCGCCAAACACATAATCGGGCTATATATCAGTTCTTGTCTCCTGCCAATGCTGTTGAAAATTCCTTTAGGAGTGTCCTTTGAATATATGACTGGTATTTCACAGTATAACAGATTGTGTCCATTTTAATCTCATTCATGCAATACACACACCAATAGTTTAAAGTTTATACATGTGAGTTCATAAGTGGACAATTCTTCAGAAAACGTTTATTCTGAACTCAATGTCACCACGTCTTTCTTAATTTGTTTGTTTCCCTTCTTTCTTTCTTTTTTACTTTCTTTCATTTTCTTCTTGCTTTATTTCCTACTTTCTTTCTTTTCTTCCTTGATTGTTTCTTTCCTTCTTTCTATTCTTTCATTATTTCTTTCCTTTTTGCTTGTTTTCCTTCCTGTTGTCTTACTTTCTTTCCTTTTTTCTTTTGTCTTCCTATTTGTCTTTCTTTGGGTATTCCTTCTTTTGCTTTCTTTTCTTCTGGCCTTCCTACTTTCCTTTCTTTTTTGCTTCCTTCTTTCTTTCCGTCTTTCCGTCTTTTTTTCTTTTTTCTTTTCATCTTTCCGTCCTATTTTCTTTATTGTTTTCTTTCTTTCTTGAGGCTGGCAGCAGCAAATGGCAAAATGATTCAGTTTTTAGGTTTCTGCTAGCAGAGACCTTTTGATTTGACTAAAATTATGTGTATGACATAGTTACTTATAGGGGTTTTCAGCCTCACTTCATCCATTTTGTCTGTGGTTGCGTTGTTCACATTCTTGTCCAACCCACTCAAGCATGCATCAAAGGGGAATGGGTCAGCCCACTTCAGCCATTGGATGACATCACTATGAGTTACGGGGTAGTGCCCTTTCACAAGTATCACATCTGCACACAAGTAATTCCCTTCAGCGACAGGGAGTACTATGATAATGTGTGCTTTCTAAGATGACCTGCAGCTCAATGAACCATAACGATTTGCAAAAACCATGAAAAAACAAAGCAAGAATCACCTAAAGGCTGGCGAACATCGCCAGCTCTATTGATATTGCCAATGCTTGTTAAGAAATGTAAACAATAACAAACATTATTTTAAAAATAATTATGAAGATCAGTCTTCAGTCCAAACTCAGTTTGATGTTATTGATCACCTTTGGTGTTTCTAATGATATGTTAACCCTTAGCTTATTGTGACTATCTTTTCAGTATATAAAGTGCAAGAATGAAGATACTTCTCATACTGAAATCCCATCCACTTCTTTTTTTACTTCTCATTTATCTCCGGTTTCTATCTGAGAGCAATACACTTAACTTCTCACGGGACAACTCCTTTCAGATTATACCTGTCTGGTATTCCATAGACATTGCTCACAGAGGTCCATTCTTGGAGCTTCATTCTAGTGCAGGAAAATCTGAACCAAACACATTGAGTGGGATTTCAATCTTTGCGAGGGCCCTGGTTTTTTTTTTGTGGGCTTCTGCCAAACTGTGAAAGGCTGTACCTGCCAAGTCCCACTCTTATATATTGAACAGAGACATCTCTGCAGACCTATGAAGACCCTGATGGGGATATGATAAATGCGGAGTTTCTATGTTTTTTTTTCAGGATGATGCCCTGCTGAAGACCATTTGGCCTTCCCTCCTACAGTTGTTGACCTTGCCTGTGTGAATGCCCACAGCAAGCTAAGTAGACGCGTACATAGATCACCAAGCACTGGAAAAGGGTGTTGTAGGACCATCCATATTCAAGTGCAGGTGAGTTCAATAGTTATTCTATCTCAAGTCAGCACACACCTTCCCTCTGCAAACCTTTGCTTGTGACGCTGTAATCGCAGTGGAATAATAAACTGTAATCCCTGGGACTACCTACTACTCATTCCTGAAAGTCACTCTTTACATGCAGACTGAGGCCAACATAATTGTAATCATGGGGGATGTCAATTTAGGGGTTGAAGACCAGCTCTAAAGCACACATCAGACGTTAAAGCTAACATGAGAGTACAGAATCACAACAGATAGTTAGCAATCCTACATACATACAGCTGGAGATGCAAACCTCAGTGAGGTGTATAGCCACAGCTACTGTCAGACCATTCCTTTATCAACACTCACAATTCCAACATATCTTCCCAGGTTCTACCAATACGTCAAAAGCATTCATATGGAAGTTCTTAAGTCCACAACTTTGCAACAAGATACTATGGATCGTTTATCCCTATTTCACAACCCACGCCTCAATATTTCTGTTGTCTCAGATATTCTTGCTTATGTCAAATCCTAGAAACCCAAACACAGGCTCAAAAGATGATTTAATGGAGAACCTGAAACATGTCAACAATGATCTTGAATGATAATGGCTCAAAACAGACTAGCTCTAAATCACACATCAGACGTTAAAGCTAACATGAGAGCACAGAATCGCAACAGGCATTTCTAAAATAGTGATAATAAATCGGTGCACACCATTGCGCAGCATTTATGATTACTATTACAAACATACCAAACTTGCCCACGCTGCTCCTCTCATATCAGGAATTACCACTGAAACACTTAACAGGGAATCCCCAATACATTCCTATGAGAGCGCAACCTCAAAGCAGTGAGAAACCAAGATGGCTGTTTGTCACTACCAGGACATGTTACACACTTAAGGTACATGTCCTTCCTTTTACCTAAAATGCACCCTGCCCATAGGGCTAGCTAGGGCTTACCTTAGGTGTGACAGACATGCAGTAAAAGGGGGGCCACATACGTGGCCCAAACTTTAGGTGTCAAGTCACAGCGGCATTAACACTGCGCGCACAGGACCTGCAACGTCAGAGGCCTGAGATATGTTTGAAAGGCTACTTTGGTGGGTGGCACATCCAGCCCTGCAAGCCCGCCATTAGCATTTAATTTACTGGCCCCTGGCATATGAGATACCACATACTGGGGCTGACAGGTAAATTAAATATGCCAAACAGGGGTAGACCAATCTTACCATGTGTACCACAGAGAGCACATGCACTTTACACTGGTCAGCAGTGCTAAAGTGCTTAGAGTCCTAAAACCACCAACACCAGGTCAGAAAAAATACTAGAAGGAAAACAAAAAGTTCAGGGATGACCCTGTAAAGTGTTGTAAAGTAGTATCTGCTTCTTTTGATTACCCCCACTTTTTGCTGATGTCTGACTGGGATCCTGCTATTCCGGACCCTAGTCTATCTGCTTTCTCCTGTAAATTGATATGCATGTACTTTAGGTACACTCCAGATTGGATTCTGGGGTACCCTTATTAGTCCCTAGTATATGGTATACCATGTACCCAGGCCCTAGGTACTCCAGAGGCCTCCCCTGGGCTGAAGCATGTATTCTGCCACCCCCGAGAGGCCATCCAAATTGACACAACCAGCCTGCTACAGCAGATTGTGTAAGCTGGTGCTTGCACACTTACTTAAGATATAGGTTCACTATATCTATCTAAATCACTACACTGAAATACCTATCAGTCATCCCTATGGCAGGCCTTCACAATCCTAAAAGCAGGGTGCTGGGTTTTACGTGAGAGGGTGCCCCTGCATGAGCAGAGACCATTCTCCTGGGTTGTCTTTGATGCAGCCAGACATATAAGTTTAAGTGCATTATAACCTTGCGTTAAATGCTAAGTTTAAAACTGATGCTTAGAAACATGTCGTGTTTGGTGTTAAACCCCTTCAAATCATACCTCCATGCCAGTAACTGGTGTAGGAGGTATGATTCCACCCTTCTGAAGGGACCTATGTCGGTCACTGTATATCCGGTACCAGCTTTCTTGACCTGAGCAGCACTAAATGGATGCTCCAACCACAGACACAATTCTGCTCTCCTGCTGCTGAGTCAAGCTTGCACAGAGGAAAGCATGACAATAGGCATCCTGTCACAGGGAGGTGTATCAGAGAGGATTTAGTTCATTGGGGCTGGGTGGGTACACTCTTAGAGTGCCAGAAAGTCTGCACTGGGGGCACATTTGGTGTCCTTGTGCATAGTCCAGCTCAAACCAGTTCAGGGAGCCATTTGCTCCTGCTCTGGTGCGAAACTGGACAAAAGACATGGGTGTAACCACCCCTCTGTCCTGCTCCTCTTCTAGGAGGGTTCACATAATCTGTCCAACCCCTTCCCATGGGTATAAAGTGGGATATCTGACTACAGGACTTTAGATTTTACCTGGACAGGATTCTGATAAGAAGAAACCAAGTACTTTGACTGCCTGCACGACTCTGGACGACTGAAGAATCTCCCTTGGAGGAAAGGAGTTACTCCCCTGCAAAAGCAGGTACCTAAATGCATGTCCCCTCTGCTTTCAGGTTCTTTTCACCTCAAATCCATGCTTGGATTCCACCGGACATGTTTCACCCTCCTGGCAGCAGGACTTCTTTGCAGCTCTCCATTGAAAGCAACATAGATTTCCGAAACCACTTGACCCCTATGCACCTGGCTCTTCTGGAATAGGTAACTTGGGTACTTCAGTACTCATGGGTGGGTTGGCCTTAGAACCTCCTATGTTCCAAAGGGTTTGCTCGAAGTTCTCTTAGAAGTGTCCTTAACTTGTAAATTTCCAACGCGACTTTCCCATGGAGTTGCACAGTGCACACATCTGTGTTTCCTCACTCCACCCGTCCTCCGTGGGTTCCCTGTGTCACTCCTCTGGGTGATTCCTTGGGGTCACAGCAATTCTACATGCTCTAGGCACTGTGTCTATTGAAGTTGTTGTTGTTATACCATTTTTTTTAGTATATGGTAAAGTCTCCCCCTGGAGCCTGCTGTGTAGTATGCTATTTCCGAATGTTCTATTGATTTAGTATTTTGTGCTTCATCCCCTATTCTTGTGTAGAGACTAGTAGAGAGTATTATATTAATAAATACATATTTTTATTTCAACACTGTGTGGTTCTCCTTTCATTTAATCATTTAGGAGGTGGTATTATGATAAAACAAGCTGCTTTACATCCCTTCAAGATTAAGCCAGAAGACTGCTCTCCATAGCTACCACTAGGAGAGCTTTCAATAAGGTTATCTTTGACCTCATACATGATAAGGGGTGTGTGGCCTGGTACAAGGTGCCCACTTTAACTGGTGGACAGCATATACCAACCCACCTTCTCACATTGCTGCGCAGCGGTTGGGTTTCAAGCTTGCTACTGTTTTACCAGATACATCTCATTTAAACCACCAAAGTATTAGGTACATATAATACAATCAAGATTAGAAAAAAATAAGTTCTACTGAACTTGGAGTTGGGCAAGCCAAGGGTCTACCACACCCTTTCACCTACTCAAGAGAGTTTAGTCTCCACTAGGTTAGGTAGGTGCCTACACCATATAACACTAGTATGTCTTCTAGAGGAGAAGCCAGTGGCTCTCTGCCAACTAGATACAACAGCATCTCTTTTCCAGAACTGAGAGCCATGTGTACATCTAGGAAGTTGAGGACAGGGAGAACAGCAAATACCCAATGTCTCATTGAGATTTTGCTCTTAGATGACCTTAGAAAGACCCCAGGGTCTGATGAGGTAGAAGGGGATCAGCCCAAGCAATCTCCAAGCGGGCTCGGAACATCTCGACTTGAGCAGTCCCGCATTGATGAAATCAGCGACGCAGTGGCATACTTTCACTAATACAATCCAGAAAAATACGGCTCCCACCTGTTCGAATCTCCCAATGAAACCTCCTTTGTCAAGGAGAGAGAGAAAGAAATTGAAAAAAACAATCCAAGAAACAACGTTTAGCAAAAAGGAGAGTGGGTTTCGAGGGGCCAGTTGCCCCTGGCATCCCAGATATTAAACCTAAAGACCTTCTTTATTTCCCAATTTTCAACCTGGCTTCAAGACCGAAGATGGAAACCATCGGGACAAGCACGACTCAGGTGTGCAACAAGGAAACCATAGAAAAAACAGGACCACCGATACATGATCCACCAGTGGGAATACCTTTTGCTTTGGGAACGACCGATCATCACATTACAAGGGCAAAGTTTGGTTCCCTGCCAAACAAAATCAACGGAATACCTTCCTATGACCTAGGCCCGGGGAGCATGAACTACATTGCACAGCCAGCGGCAGTTATTCAAGAAGCTTGGAACAGCCAAACCAACGTCCAGGATCTGGTAAAAGCTTCATCAGGAGATCCTCAAACTGCATCAGAGGGAGCAGTGAAGGGCTGCCCCATGTGCCACCTACCTGAGGCTTCAACCAATGTCTGCGGAGACTCTTCTATACAAATGCAGAGGCCCCATCAGCCCCATTTTATTTATGCCCCAGGAGCACAAAATCCTCAGGAGGGGAATAATCATTCATCAGGAGTACAACCTCAACAACAGGAGGTGCTTGTATCTTCAAGCAAACTGGTCAGCAGTCTAAATCATCAAAGCCCGGAAAATAATGTTGAACTTGTCTTTTTTCCTCATTATGCCCATAAGGGCCCACACGACATCCTTAATAGAAATAATCTTCTTCGGCTATTCAATAACATTCCAGCACTGTCTGGGGTCAATTCTTCGGACCTTACTTTAGTCAAGTTCTCCTCAATTCCAGGCAAAGGGGGCTCAGAGGCAACCGTGACAACGTGGTCCCGGGAGTCCATAAGGGATGCAATCCTAGGTGAAGCAGGCACATTTGAAAACTGGGGGATTGAATTATGGGTGCCAACACAACAAAAATATCCTCACGTCCTCCTTCCATCGCTCCCTGTAAGGAAGTATATTAGCGTCCTAAAGGGGTCCCGGGGTGCAACCCATGCCTGGCTCCCAGAAGCGACGAAAGCGGATAACTTTATAAACATCTCATGCAACAGCAATCATCGCATGGTGAGCTGCAAAACGAGTCGCCATGCCCGCGCTTCCATTGAATATCACGGGCCCCCTCAACCAGAGCCTGCAAGCACATCTGCCCGGCAGTGTTCCTCCTAACGGGGAAGTCAACGGGTCGAATCACAATCTGAATATCACGTCCTGGAATGTGGCTGGGCTAAAGTCAACTTTTGCCTCCAAATCAGCCGTGGAATACCTGAATAAAAGCGATATCATTTGCTTACAGGAGACTTGGTCTCTAGCTCCAACACTTTTTTTCGGCTATTATGAACTCTTCCAACCAGCTACACAGGCCAAAACACATGGAAGACCCTCAGGGGGCCTCTCTATTTACATTAAGCACAGATGCAAGATAAAGGTGACCCCTATTCTTCGGAACTCAACGACAGAGCAGACAGTATTAATTAACGGACTATCATCTTCAGGCAGGGTCTTACCCATGCTTCTAATCAACTGCTATCATAACTCAAAGAAAACCACAAAAACAACCGCTACAGAGCGATTGATTAAGCATTTGGCAGATCTGTTATTGGAATTTGCATCAGCAGAAGTTCTGCTAACAGGAGATTTTAACAGCAAAGGTCTAGTTACCAATGTGGGTCCGCCCATCAGAAGTAAAGAACAGGAAGCCATGATTACATTCCTAACCAATCACAACCTAAGCTCCGCAAAACAAATTAGACTAGAACAGAATCCCGGGACTTATCTTCCTCCAACCTTCAAAAACATCTCTACAATTGACTATATTTTCCTCTCACCGTTTTTAGGAAACAAACTAACTAGGATGGAAATCCCTTACTGTCACGAGTGACCACAACCCCTTAACGGTAACAGTTGAATTGTTAGTGCCAGCCGCCGCAGAAATAACAACTGCGGGGCACACAACGCAAGCTGAATTCCACACTTTAGTCAGGAAAATGAAATGGGATTCATCAGGTTCTACCAAGGTGAGCACTTGGCTTACAGGAGTGACTCCAAATTTTAGGCATAGTTCTTCAACGGACTTACATCTTCGGTGGGACAGCGCAATTAGAAAACTGCAAATTCTCATAACGGCAACCGAGGCCCAACAAAAGTCTTACGACCTACGCCCGAAGCGGATCTATGACCCAGAGCTAACCAACAAAAGAAAAGCCCTCAGGACGGCTGTGCATCTGCATAAATTGAATGGCACGGCGCGCTCGGCCTACAATATGGCATTACTGCGCAAGTCCTTCAGAAAATCAGTATGGGCTGCGAAGAGATTAAAAGAACAAAAATAGTGGATAAAAATATTCGCACTGTTACAGGGCAAGAACCTATCCCAGTTCTGGAATTATATGAACAAGCTCCGCTCGTCGAATAACAACAGAGGGAACGGATGTATGATGTTATAACGCATAATTTTACTCCGCAGACCATTACAACGCGACTTTTACTCCGCATACCGTTACAACGCATAGCGCCTTGGGGCGCTGGATAGTGGTAAGTATAATTTACTATTCTAACCCCAGTCCCCGTGGACCCTAGGGAAGGTGTTGGATAGTAAATTATACTTATCCCCTATCCTAGAGCGCCCCCCAGCGCAATGCGTTGTAATGGTATGCGGAGTAATGGTCGCGTTGTAATGGGTCTGCGGAGTAAAAGATCCGTTGTAACGGGTGTATACCGAGGGAACGCAGTCTGTGAAGAAGTCTGGGCCCAGCATGTAATTCAACTATACAGCAGATACACGTCGGACTTCGTGGTGACCGATTTAAGAGATAATGTCGATCCAACGCTGACTGAACCCCATGAGCTGACCTCTGCAGCCGAAGTCTCCAAATTTCTGAAGTCAATGAAAAACGACGGGGCCCCTGGGCCTAATGGCCTTCCAGCAGGGGTTTTTAAATGTGCGTTGGCAGAGTGGGCCGAACTTCTTGCCTCATTATTTAACAACGTGTTTATGACCCGCCAGCTACCAGACTCTTGGATCGGCTCGATTTTATGCCCCATTTTTAAGAAAGGAAACCCTATGCTCCCAGCAAACTACCGACTTATTGCCTTACTAGATCTTGAGGCGAAGGCATATGCCCGGTGTCTTCTCAAGCTCTTAGAAGATTGGGCAGCAGAAAACAATATTCTACCTTACTTTCAAACAGGGTTTCGCTCCTCAGCATCCACCATAGACAACATCACAACTTTGGCTTTCCTGAGTCAGCAGGCGGCACAAAAAAATCATCTTCCACTATATTGCTGCTTTATTGACTACAGCGCAGCCTTCGATAAAGTGTCTCGCGACATTCTATGGAGGAAACTGGACAAATTAGGGATTCCACAGAACCTGCTAGGAGCCCTTATATCCCTGCACAAGAACACCTGGGTACGAATTAAAACTGGCCCCAAGACAGTCTCCAGAAAAATTGCCATCGGAGACGGTTTGAAGCAGGGCTGTGTTCTCGCCCCGCTTTTGTTCAATCTCTATACTTCCGATCTGGGAACATATCTGAAGAAAAGCAATTTACTCCCGCCTAAGCTGGGTCCTGCAAAACGGGATTTGCATATTTTACAATATGCTGATGATATTGTCATAATGGACCAGACAAAAACGGGGCTCCAACGAGCATTAAGTAAGCTTCATACATATAATACGGCCAACGTGCTAAAAATCAACCAAGAAAAGACCAAGGTGATGATATTCGGCCGTTGTAAGAACAAGAGAAGTTTAAGGTGGCACATTGGACCCGCAACTATCAACTCAATAGCAAAATACAATTACTTAGGAGTATGGTTCTGCGAGACCTCAAGATCAACAGCTCATTTAGCTGCCATGAAAAAAAGAGCAGGTGCAATAACATACTCCCTGACTCGTTTGAATCAGTCTCTGAGCAGCCCCTCTGCAGAACCTATCTTGAAAGTGATCAAAGCCACACTACTCCCCGCCTTGAACTATGGACATCAGGCCTTTCCCGGTGCATGCTGTGTCAGCCTTGACCATGCCCAAGTTTCCATTTTCAAAAAAATCTTTCATCTCCCGAAATTCATTCAGAGAACAAGACTACGTCTGGAGCTGGGACTTCAAAGGCAGTCCATCTACTGTGAGGCAGATACATTGAAATATTTTATAAGGTCATCAAAAGCAGCAGATACCACCTTAAAATTCTGCCTAAAAGAGATCTTTACCAGCCCTGGAAACCCATGGAACCGTCAAATGACAAAGGCCATTAAATCATTAGAAATTGACAGCTCCCTGCTAATCTCAGACACAATTCCATACTCAGTGTGGAAAAAAGTCATAAATAAGCAGGCAAAACTAATTTCCCATCGGATGGACCTTCAGGCTTTAAACACACCAACTGTCTTGCTTCCCTTGAATGTCTCATACCAGCCTGGGGTACCGCAATTCTATCTACTGGAAAACCTGAACGCAGTGGAACGGAAGAACATATTGTCTATGCGCCTTCTAGGCCTGTGCTCTACGGCGTCCTACAGATGGGCTCCTTCAAAGGAGGGGGGGGCCTACAGACTGTGCTCATATCACAAAGAATCATGGCTGCACCTACTGTGTTGTTGCCCCGCTATGGATGGCCCCAGAAGGCATTTATTAAAACCTCTATTTTTAAAATGGGGCACTAGGTCATGCTGGGAGGCGACGGCTCTGTGTTTTACCTCCACAGATATTCAAGCGCTTGCCAGGGTTGGAAAGTTTGTGAGACTTTTGGCAAACTTCTTTTCACCCTCCTCGGCTCCTACTCTTCCTGCCCCCCCCCCCCCCAAAAAAAAACTTACTTTTTTCGTCCCCTTGTCTAGCACCTCTTGTCCTAATCTTTTCACTTTTTGGACTTCAACAGTAACTTAACACTGGTAGTTTTAAAACTGTTTTTAAATGTATAGATTTTTTTTTAAATGACAGTGTATTTCCTCAGTTTTGTTTCTTGATGTGATAATTGTGCTAATATGGATATTTCACAGCAATGGTTTTAATTAACTGTGCTAAACAAATAAACTAAACTAGAAGAGTGAGTGGGGCAGGGAATGAGGAAAGTCCAGAAAGTGAAAACGTATTTGACCTAGAATCAAACCCTCCAGGAGAATCAAAATGATTCTAACCTGGGCAACTTAGATCTTCCTTCAGGTGGGGGAGAAGGCCCTAGTGGCCCTCTCTTTACTCCACCAGGAAGAGTACAGAGTTTACCTTGAAGATCCAGAACTCCCTCTATGGAGTCTAATCACTTAGGTCCTTCTGTAGGGACTTCCATATGAAACAAGAGGGAATCCTCTTATGATAAGCAGTGCATATTTCTGGAGCTTGAGAGAGTCAAGCTCAGGCTCAAGGAAGTGCAATTGGCCCTAGACATGGAATCCCTAAAGCTCAAATGAGCAACAACAAGATTGGGACTAGAGACCCATGGTAGCAGCGACAGTGTCCCTAGAACTAGAGAGTATTGTCATGATCATAGGAACCTGAACAATATAGTCCCTCCCTATCAGAGTGGAGATGATATCCACAGATGGATAACTGCACTTGAAAGGGCCTGTAAGGTACAGAGGGTCCCTCAAGAGTTGTGGGCTGGTATCTTGTGGCTCTCCTTTGCTGACAAAGGTAGAGATAAGCTCCTCACTGTTAGAGAAGAGGATGCTGACAATTACGCAGTCTTGAAGAGTGCTCTCATTGATGGGTTTGGCTTAAACACTGAACAGTACAGGTTTAAGTTCATAGACACACGGAAGGCACAGACTCAGGACTGATTTGACTTTGTGGATTGTGCTACTAAGGCTCTGGAAGGCTGGTTACTTGGAAGTAAGGTGTGTGATTTTAAAGGATTGTGCAATTTAATTGTGAGGGAGCAGATCCTTATTAATTGCCAAAATCAGTTTTTGCATCAATACTTGGTTGAATCTGATCTTACCTCTCCCCTAGAATTGGAAAGAAGGCAGACAAATGGGTTAGAACCAGGGTAAAGCAGAAAACTCAGAATCAAGGTGGTGACCAAAAGAAGCAAGATGCTAAAACCTCAGATAAGGGTGGAGAGAAGTGTAAAGACCAGAAGTCTTCACAAGGGCCCCAAAAACCTACATCTGATCTAGACAAATACAGACAGCAGCCTTTGATCAATGGTAAGGAGGCCATGGCATACAGGGACACAGGTGGAAGTGTCAAAATGGTGACAAAACATCTTGTGGACCCTGAGCAGATCATACTTGGTGAGATGTACCAAGTGACCAATGCAAGCAATGTCAGAACAAACCATTTCTTGGCAGTTTTGAATTTCACCCGGGGAGAGGTAACTGGCCCTAAGAAAGTTGTGGTTAGTGCAGACTTCCCTGTTGAATGCTTATTGGGCAATGATTTGGAAACTTCAGCTCGGGCTGAAGTGGAACTCAGGACACATGCAGAAATGCTGGGCATCCGTGCAGGGGTGTTTGCTATTACTAGGTCACAGGCAAAATGTCTTTCACTGAACAGACCCTGGATCCTGAGAGGATAGAAATCTGTATTTAGAGGGTAGAGACCCCATGCCTGGTGCAGCCAGGAGGTTGATTATACCTCTGAAGTTTAGAGGCTTCCTATTAACACTGGCACATGACATCCCATTAGCAGGACACTTAGGCCACAGCAAGACCTGGGACAGGTGTGTTTCTCATGTTAACTGGACTCACATGTCAGAAGGCACAAAGGAGTTTTGTCACTCCTGCATCACTTGCCAATCAGTGGTAAGGCAGGTGGTACCACAAAGGCCCCCTGATACCACTACCTGTGGTGGGGGTTCCCTTTGAGAGGGTTGGGATTAACATTGTTGGTCCCATGGATCCTCCAACTGTATCTTGCAACAGATTCATACTAGTGCTGGTTGACCATGCCACTATGTATCCAGTGGCAACTCCCCTTAGGACTACTATAACTCCTGCTGTGGCTAGAGCTCTCCTGGGAGTATTTTCCAGAGCTAGTTTCCCTAAGGAGGTAGTATCAGACACAGATGCAAACTTTATGTCTGATTACCTGACTGCTATGTGGAAGGAGTGTGGAGTGAATTACAAATTCATCACACCCTATCACCCAAAATGCGATGGGTTAGTTGAGTGATTCAACAAAACCCTCAAGGGCATGATAAAAGGTCTCCCTGAAAAGCTAAGGCACAGATGGGACATCCTTTTACCCTGCCTTTTCTATGCCAACAGAGAGGTTCCTCAGAAGGGGGTTGGTTACAGACCTTTTGAATTTCTGTTTGGACATCCAGTTAGGGGTCCCTTATGTTTGGTTAAGGAGGGGTGGGAGTTACCTCTCAAACCAACTAAACAGGACATAGTGGACTATGTACTTGGTCTACGCTTCAGGATGGCTGAGTACATAAAGAAGGCATCCAAATACCTTGAGGCTAGCCAGGAATTGCACAAGACCTGGAATGACCAAAAGGCTGTTTTGACTGAATACCAGCCAGGACAGAAGTTATCGGTGTTGGAGCCTGTGGCCCCAGCAGCTCTCCAAGAGAAGCGGAGTGGGCCCCATACCATACTTGAGCAAAAGGGAGAGGTTACCTACCTGGTGGACCTTGGAACTCCCAGGAGCCCCCACAGGGTGCTCCATGTGAACTGGCTCAATCCAAACGTAGACAGGGCAGACATGGGCTTGGTCATGGCTACTGATGAGGGACAGGAGAAAGAGAGTGATACACTTCCTGATCTCCTCTCACAGAACCCTGATGATGGTTCAGTTGATGATGTAGCCTTGCAGGCAGCCTCATTGAACAGCAACAGACTGATTGTAGGAAAGTTGTCAATCAGTACAGACATATGTTTTCACTGACTCCAACTCAGACTACCTGGTGTACCCATGAGGTGGACATAGGTGACAGTCTATCTGTTAAAAATAAGATTTACAGGCAGCCTGATCATGTCAGGCACTGTATCAGAACTGAAGTCCAGAAAATGTTGGAAGTGGGAGTGATTGAGCCCTCATGTAGCCTTTGAGCTAGTCCAGTAGTCTTAGTACCAACACCTCACACCCAGGTTGGTAAGAGAGAGAAGAGGTTCTGTGTTGACTACAGGGGACTTACTGCAGTCACTAGGACTGATGCTCATCCAATTCCAAGGCCAGAAAAACTAATTGATACTTTGGCCTCTGCCAAGTTCTTAAGTATAGTTGACCTGACAGCTTGTTACTGACAAATCAGATTAGCTGAGGATGCAAAACCAAAAACAGGATTTTCAACCCCTAGTGGGCACTACGAATTTGTGGTGATGCCTTTTGGCTTGGAGAATGCACCTGCCACATTTCATTGGCTGGTGAATAATGTTCTCACAGGTCTGGAAGCCTATAGTGCTGCTTATCTAGATGAAATTGCTTTCTTTAGCTCCACCTGGGAGGATCACCTGGTCCGCCTGAGAAATGTTTTGGAGGCCCTGCAGAAAGCAGGCCTCACTATCAAGGCCACCAAGTGCTAGATAGGGCAGAGTAAGGTGTTATACCTAGGCCACCTTGTAGGTAGAGGACAGGTTCAACCATTGCAGAGCAATAACCAAACCATCATGGTTTGGGGTTTTCCAGCCACCCAGACTCAGCTCAGAGCTTTCTTGGGCCTGACTGGGTACTACATGGGCGTAACACAGGCACCCGCATCCCCCGCAGTGCGGGGGGGGGGCGAGCTGCAGGGCCCCCCCCCTCAGCACTGTACTCACGCCAGAGAGAGCCAGCCTCTGATCCTCACCCTTGGTCAATCGTAAAAACCAGTCAATGCACCAGATTGTCAGATAAATCTTTGCTCATGCTGAATTGTGAGACAGGAAATTTTATTAACAAAGAAAAATAGTCTTCAAATCACAGAGATGGGCAGCAAGGGATCTGTTAGCACCCTGTGAGCATAAAAGGTGAGGCATACAAGCGCAGAAGGCAGATTTATATGTTTCCATTTGCAGGGCTTCAAAGGAGATCACGTAACATACTAAAAACAAAAGAGATGTGTAGGTGCAGAAAATGACATTATTAAAGTGGCCTTCAAACCGGTAGAAAAATGTAAAACTTCAGATCTGAGCAAGCTATTTGAACATTTTGCATCTACAATGGCAGGAGTGAGTGTGAGACTTTACATGTCAGAGAAGGGCACAACTTGGCAGCATTGGCTAGCACTGAACAAAATGAGGGCTGCATCTTTTACAGTCCGCTAAGGCATGGGTGCTTTTTACATCAGTTCCTGCGTGATGTACATTTGTTAAGAATGAAAGAGTAAAACTGGAGTAGCATATTAAAATAAGTAGCGACAATTATGTTTCGCAGTTATAAAATGTATATATTTTGAATGTGTTCTGAACGACCCCTGGGCTTCTGAAATTAGCGTTGTTTGCTTCATGCCTCCTACGACTACACCTTCGAGTGCAAGTAATATTTCGTTAGGGCGCGGCAGCTTTTACTTGTCAGAATATATGATCAATAAACTGTTATGTGGGTTTCCATAATACATTTCCTTCGACCATGTGTCAGCTCAGCATGATGGAATGCCTAACTTAAACAGAAAGAGAAAGACATATTTACAAAGCGAGCCCTTCAAGAAGGCTGTGCCTTGCTAACTTTGAATCCAACTATAAATTGATCTACAAGACAGTGTTCAACACACAGCTTTAGCTGTTTGTTGTCTAGGGGGTTGTCTTCAAAGCAATTAACAAAATACATTGAGTGGACTTTGGGTCAGCACCTTGCTTATAACCGGATGACTTTCTTGTCTGTCTCACTTCCCCGACTCTTAATCTGTGGATTTTCACCCAGGTCTTTCATTTGTCCCTTCCCACGATCATTTCATCTTTACTGTGTTCCTTACTGATTGAATGAGTTCTATCTTTCCACCGCTTACATTTTCATTTGTGTTTCAGCACTCCATGGAGGTGTTTGTCTTTCTTTGCTCTCACTCTCCCATCTGCTCCTTTTCCTCACATCCTTACGCCCTCACTTTCTTTAGGGACTTCGCGTTCCCCCAACTCCTGTTACCCCACCTAGCCCCTTCCCATACACCTCATTAAAAAAAAAAAGAATATTGCTTTGGTGAGGGCTTGGCAGCTGCACTGTAAATGGGATGCTTGCTTTTTTTTCCTTTATGCAGCATTGTATGGATACCTTTTTTTTATTCCCCATTTTAATTGGAAGTCAGCTGCCATGGAATTGAAAATGAAAGTTTTTAAAATGGCAAAATACCTGCCAGTGCATCACAACGCTTGTGCATGTTGTGTATGCATTCACAGCCATCATGGAATGCTCTTTGTTGCAAAAACCATTCCAAGATGGCCAGCCGGTTCTGCATGCTTCTGAGCAGATTGTTGGATATGTACTGTGACGCATGTGCTGCTGGGTGCTCTATAATGGGTAGCACAATGCATTGCATGGCAAAGGTATGGAACATCCACCTCTAGCTGTAATTAGCATGCTATCAGATCTAAGAACTTTTGCAAACATTATTACTTCCACCTGAGACATTACCCAAAACCAAGTGATCTGCATTTGTTTATTTTCTGCCTAAATTCTCCAGTAGTCACTCAACTGAGATGTTTTATATCAGACTTATATCAGAGAGGCTATAGATTTATAGGGTTTCACAATACACGCCACCTCACTTCCTCATCAATTCCCTGAACCACTCCCTGCCTCGCTCACTCACTCCACATCCAAGCTCTCTGCCTCATTCAGTCACTCTACATCCAGGCTCCCTGCCTCGCTCCCTCACTCCACATCCAGGCTCTCTGTCTCGCTCACTCACTCACTCACTCCACATCCAGGTTCCCTGCCTCGCTCACTCATTCCACATCCAGGCTCTCTGTCTCGCTCACTCACTCACTCACTCCACATCCAGGTTCCCTGCCTCGCTCACTCATTCCACATCCAGGCTCTCTGCCTCACTCACTCACTCACTCACTCACTCACTCACTCACTCACTCACTCACTCACTCACTCACTCCACATCCAGGCTCCCTGCCTTGCTCACTCACTCACCACATCCAGACTCGCTGCCTTACAGGGGCTTAACAAGGGGCCCACTGTGCGGAGTTCGCCGAACAGCATGGACCCCCCACAGCACACACTCAGGCCTGAGAACTCCGGATTAAATCTGGAGCGGGGGCCCCTTTGTGTATTTTGCAGGGGGCCCCCCTCAACTTTCATTATGCCACTGGGGTACTACAGGAGGTTTGTCAAAGGCTATGGATCCATAGTGACCACTTTCAATGATCTAACTTCCAAAAGAATGCCTAAGAAAGTTCAGTGGACGGGTAACTGCCAAAATGCATTTGATGACCTGAAGCAGGCCATGTACACTGCTCCCATTCTGCAAAGTCCTGACTGTTCCAAACAATTCATTGTTCAAACTGATGCATCTGAGTTGGGGGTAGTGGCTGTGTTATTACAACTGAATGAAGAGGGTCAGGATTAGCCAGTAGCTTTTATTAGCAGAAGGCTGACCCCCAGAGAGAAATGTTGGTCAGCTATTGAGAGGGAAAACTTTGCTGTGGTTTGGGCTCTGAAGAAGTTGAGGCCATACTTGTTTGGCACTCACTTCATTGTTCAGACAGACCATAAGCCCCTCTTATGGCTAGAACAGATGAAGGGTGAAAACCCCAAACTTTTGGGGTGGTCCATTTCCCTACAGGGGATGGACTATACAGTGGAACATAGACCTGGGAGTAACCATGCAATGCAGATGGACTCTCCAGATATATCCACTTAGAATATGAAGACTCAACTGGTCAAGGTTAGTTTAATGTCCTTACGTTTGAGGGGGGGGGTTTGTGTAGGAAAGTAGTATCTGCTTCTTATGGTTACCCCCACTTTTTTCTGATGTCACACTGTTTTTGGCCTAGTCTGACTGGGATCCTGGTATCCAGGACCCCAGTCTATCTGCTTTCTCCTGTAAATTGATATGCATGTACTTTAGGTACATTCCAGATTGGATTCTGGGGTACATGTATTGTGCCACCCCTGAGAGGCCATCCAAATTGACAGGACCCGCCTACTACAGCAGACTGTGTAAGCTGTTGCCTGCACCACTTACTTAAGATATAGGTTCACTATATCTATCTAAATCAATACACAAATACCTATCAGTCACCCCTGTGGCAGGCCTTAGCTAACCCTGGGCAAAGCACTATGCTACGCTCGCGTAGTTTGCGAAGTTTGCTCTACTTCCCACTACGCGAATTGCACGTAGCACAGTGCAAACACGCGTAGCGTAGTGCAGTGGTAATTTGGAAAAACGACCTGCCTGTGTCCTCCCACCGCCATAGGAATCATCTGGCTGCCGAGTGGAGGAAGCGGGGAAAACTACACTTCCCAGGGGGCATAGCGGAGCCCCACGTCATCGCCTGACACCGGAGGTGCTAGAAATTGCGCGCCTTCCCGGTGGAGCGGGTCTTTCTTGCTTGTTTTGCCTGTGCCCTACCTACAGTCGTGAGACGCCCTGGAAAAACGACCTGCCTGTGTCCTCCCGCCGCCATAGGAATCATCTGGCTGCCGAGTGGAGGAAGCGGGGAAAACTACACTACCCAGGGGGCATAGCGGAGCCCCACGTCATCGCCCGACACCGGAGGTGCTAGAAATTGCGCGCCTTCCCCGCGTCGCGGGACGCAAGCGGGACGCCCGGACAAAGAGCGGACAGTCTAAGACAGTCCGAGACTGGCCGTGACTGGACTGGGCCAAGATCTCTGCCTGTATAACTATCTGTGAGTTGCCTTTGTTAATATTCGCCGCTGTAGCCAAAGTGGTGTGTTGGAGATTATTTTGCAACGCATTTGCTGTCACACGCTTCTTGCCTTCTTGCCACATACCCAGTTCATTGGGGATAGGACTACACATTGTGTTTACAAGTTATGTCAAAGGCAAAGACCCCCGTAGCAGCAAATACCCTGGACAATTATTTGGTCCAGGAGGTTACTAAAATTAACAACGACAGAAGGTCCTCTTTGGGCAAAAGTTTATCCCCTACCTCTACTGTGGTGGAAGATATGCCTGTAGATATATCTGAGATAGACGCTAGCAACAATACCTCACTACAGGACCAGCCCGATAACAACACACTAACACAACTTATAGTGGCTATAGCTGAGTCTGACACGGAGAATACGCTCGATGAAGAGCCAGTACTAACAGAGGATGATCCTCCGGTACCTGTGATAGAGCGCGCGAGGCCACCCGACCAATAGTTTTCGCCGTTTCCGGCTTCCGGGCCCATATACTTTCAAATCACCATACACATTGACCAGGTGACTTCACGAGCTCTACCAATTTGTGTGTGTTCCCTACTATTTGTTTTTCAGCGTACCCGACTTACCATCCACTAACACGGGTACCTAATGACCACAATGAATCAGGGAGCTAGCTGAAAAGAAAGGCAGCAAAATACAAACCCAACCAATAACGTTCAAATACTGTTTAAATGACCACGGACAACTGGAAGTTTTAAAATGTTTATCTAAAGTTCGTTCTCTTCATGCATCAAGTATACAAGAATGAGACAACCAATGACCAAGATAATGTAAATTATGTAGCTATATAAAAATAATGATAGGGTAATCATTGAAATACTGATATAAAATGCAAGAGAAAAATACTATGCAATTCAGTAATATCTAAGCATGGGCAGACTATGTATGGGTAACTATAGGAGGGCCTATAATGAGTAACACGCTTCACTTAAAGTAAAGGGGCCTTTGAACAGTCTAGGTAATGAAGTTCTAGACCATATCAGAAAATTACAAACTGCAATGCAAAATATAATCTCTAACAAGTGAGAAGACATAGGAACAAACTTATGAAAATATGTAATTGACTTTCAATAGTTGCGGAAAGGCATGGAAAATATAACATATGCAATGATGAACTTTATTAAAGCAAAAGTTAGAAATTCAGAAGGTGCAAGATTTTAAGAGTTTCAGAGCAATATTTACCTAGAATGGTGTGGAAACCAAACCCTGGCCACGGGTCAGTTAAGGACAGGAAACCCTCAAGGAAGGATACCCCTCAAAGGACAGCAGGTGCAGAATGGACACCCAGGACAGGACAGGATACCCTCGGAATAGGAATCAGGACAGGACCCTCAGGACAGGACAGCAAACCCTCAAGACAGGACCGCTCAGGACAGGACCGGAACCCACAGTTCGGAAGCAACGCCTGCGCTCCACCCGCTCTGCAGCTATCGATCAAGACCCCGATTGGGTCAGCGAACTCCCAGTTAAGTGCTTCGCCAGCACTTTAAGGTTCAGTAGAACCTTAGACTATGGTCAAATTCGGACAGAGTGCTCCGCAGCTCTCTGTATCTTCAGTCACCTATTGAGTGCGTTGGGTCAGTGACAGGTCAGCTAAACCAGACAGGTCGGACGGCTCCCTAGGTGAACCCAGGGTAGATATACAGTTTGGGGACAGTGTACCACCCCCCAATGTTGCAAAGTGTCAGAATCCCTCAATTTCGATTGGTCCTAAGGTAGGATTTGGGTAACACACCAATCACAATACAAGATTTTAAGCCTTCATTAGCATACTTGGGTACCGCCTAGCAGGTTTGGGGTTCCCAGGAGAAACTGTGCAGAAACACAATGACAATTTAACATTGTATCATATGAGGAGCAACATTCGCCGTTCTCGCAGGGCAGAGGTGACTTTCTCAGGAGCATCTCGCCCATCACTGCCAACTGGCTATGTTCCATCAGCCAAGGTTGTCAGGTCCCCGAAAAGTCGCATCTGCGCAGAAGGGACCTCCAAGATGGCTTTCAGTACAGACAGACCCCCATTCCCCGCGGTACATGAAAAGTAAGCGAAAACAAATTAATACATAATAATGTCATCATGAAAACACATCACAAGGTTTGTACTTTCTACTTATCATCATCAAATATTCTTATGCGGTTTAAATGTTAGCTACATTGATACGGGTACAAGAGCAGTGGCACGAGCAGTACCACATGATAAGCACAGCTATGAATTTCCCTCCACTTCTGCAGACGCGTCAGGACACGTGAGTGTGGCTGACGCATGCGCAGTAACTAAAATACAAGCGGCGGCCATGTTAAAGTACACGGGGTAAGTGTATTAGAAATACACGTAGGCAAGCTTCATAAATTTTGCCTAAACAAAAATAAACGTTAGTAGAACATACTTAGGTTACCTTATTACACATAAACGAGGTTCTTGACTTCGGCAAGCCGCAAAATATGCGAAGCTTTGCTTCATCAATCCCCTCTTTGATGATATTTACTATCATCACAAAAATGGAACCAGATGCCAACTTTCTTTCATACTTTATATAGCTCTATCTCTTCCAGCAATCGTTCTAACTTTTCTCTCTCAGTTTTAGTAGGGTGAGAAGTCTTCACCTTTTTGTATATCTGATCATTCACTTCCTCCAACTCAATCTCATCCACACTCCGTTTCAACCCTCTTGCATTTACCTCGTGCTTCTTGGTGCGCTTGCGGCATTTACAACAGATAAAAATGAGAAATATAATAAGACCTATAATACCAATTGGCATCAGTATCTTGAACAACAAGCTTTTACCTACACTAGCAAGCCAATGACCTACATTTGAGAGACCATCTACCAGTCTCTTCCAGGCACTATCAACCTCGAGTGGTTTGAGTTCCTTTGTCAAATTAGTAATGTTTTTCACATATCTTTTGATCTGTACACTTTTATCCGGAATATAAGTGCAACAATGTTGCGCCTTCAACATCCGGCAGACTCCGCCCTCTTTCGCTAAGAAGGTGTCAAGAGCAAGTCGATTCTGTAAAACCATTGATCTGATCGCAACCATTTCGGTATTGACCAGCAGAAATCCATGAGCTGTTTCAGTAGACAGCACATCTACTATAGTAGACAATTTGCAAATTCTGTGAGTGTTCAGAACCACTCCCACTCCAGGTATCAGTGCACTGAAAATACTACAGATAATTTCACCTATACTTTCTCTTTTACTACGCACTAAGCCATTAGTATCTTCATTGCTTCCAGCTTTTCCATTCACATGGTGTATTTTCGGGAAAACAATGCCAAAATAGCAGCTTCCATACCAGTGATCCGGCAATTTGAAATAAGCCTTGTCCCCACAAATATAATAAATTCCAGGAAACACAGGCTCTGACCCATTTTTGAAACCCCAACCTCCAATTACCTTGTAATTATGTTCGCATTCACTGGAACCAATGAAAACATTATTATAATAGCTAGTCTTCTCGCGGTGAAGACATAGCTTGCCTTTCTTTTCAAAATCCAGCAACAGAGCAGGTCCCGCCCCACCATTTGAGGTGCCTTCCATGTTCTCTGCCCATTTTGGCTTTTTCTGACTTTCGTCATTAGCCTTCTTTTGTATTTTAATTCTTCTTTTCTCTGCCATGTTCAGGAACATCTTTTCCTGTTCACGCAAAGAACAAGTCAAGTTATCTCTGTGTGCATCTGCTATGTCAATGTTACCTATGGTCAAGAAGTAGTCTCCCATATATCTTATGGTGTCGCTTTTGGTATGTACAGGATTCAAGTTCCCACGTATAGGAAGTTCAGAAAAGATTACGTCATTATTAGAGTAATAGTACTGTAACGGTCCTCTTTTGTAAAATAAACTAGCTAAAATGCTACAGGAGATTCCATATGTTAATGGCAAGTGATGGTATGTCACGCCTTCAGCCACAGAAGTAGGTAGCTTCATGCAGACATAGCAATCTTCAATTTCCATAGTCTCTACATAGTGTATTAACAAGTTTGCAAAAACATTTAAGTGTGTCCTGTTCTTAATTCCATGATAATGTAGTCCTCCCTCATCTGATGCTTCTAAGTCTCGTTTTGTTTGTCTCAGTGCTCTCTCATGTCTTGCTACACTCTGTGTTGTCAACTCCTCACTGTCGGTATTTACAATTTCAGTTGGGACAATGTTAGCATCTTTACTTCCAGTGAAGGGTATAAAGATTGTTAGTCCTATCCAAATTACTATCAGTACTACTATACTACATATACACACCTTGCAGCACGTCTTGAAACGACTGCAACTAGGTCTACCATTCATAGTTGAATCAGACATTTCGGCTCAGAAGAAGTTTCTTGACCCCTCTTTGTGTCTTTACACAGCTAGCTTACTTTGTGCAAATTCACGGTGGTTCGTCTTCTTCTTCAGCAGAGTACTCAGGGACGGGCTCTCCGTCGCTTACGTCAGTTATATCAAGATCTTCAAGTTCTTCCAAAACGAGTGTCCATTCAGGAGACTTGTATTTCTTGTTTTGTCTTTTTAATCGTTCACTCCTTCTTTTGGAAGAGTTTTCTTCTTGCTCTGCTATCCGTGCACTTCTCCTTGCTTCTGCACGTTTCTCTTCCACGGTCTTTATCCTTAGCCTTAGTCTCTTTATGAACCTAGGCTCAAGGTTGTTTCTTTTCTTTAGTCTCTTAGTTGGTACTTGGACTTCACTTTCTTCTCTTATCCTCTTATTCTCTTTAGCTTGTGGCAATTCTGCTTCACTTTCTTCTTCTTCTTCCCTTATCTCGCTAGTTCCAGGGCTATCATCAATTTCTTCTGCCTGGTTACTAATCTGGCCTAGTTCAGGAATATTTTGTTTTTGGCTTTCGATTGTCTCTGTTTCTGTTTCTGTTTCTGTTTCCTGAACCCGTTCTTCTAACCCTATCTGATCCTGTTCAAGCACTTCGATCTCTTGATTTTCTTCTGCTCGAACTATCACTCTATGTCTAAGCTGTCCCTTATCCTCATCAGGAGTTAGTGGAGGTGTATCGAACACCTGTTCTGTCCCTGTCTGACCTTCTCCTTCCTCAGTTTTGATGTGAATCTCAGGCGGCTGAGGTTCTTCGCCTGTGCCTTGCTTTTCCTGACTAGTCCACTCTCTACCTTCACTAAGTCGCTCTCTTGTTCTGATAGGATCTTCAGTCAGATCAATCATCGGTATCCATTCTTCTGGCCATATGCTTGGCAGCTCGTCATCAGCTACTCCTGGCTCAGCTTCCTGGACCTCTTCAGCAGGCTGGATTCTTGGCAGTTCGTAGTCAACTACTCCTGGGCCAACGTCTGCTGTTCCTGCAGCCTGACTGGTGCTGGGCTGCTCGTTGTCAGCTACTTCTGGTCTGGCTCCTGCAGAGTCCTCTGCTGGTTGCCCTTCTTCTGCAAATTCTTTGTCTGGTAATACCTTCTGGGTGTGGCCAGCGTGGATCCACTGGGGAACACCTGCGACCTTCACTGCAGTGGTTGTTACCAGGATTACTTGGCGTTTCTTTCCCCACCTTGGTGCCAGACAGTTTGATCGAGTGTGCTTCTTTATTTTGACCCAGTCTCCTGGAACCAAGCTGTGGAGAGGAGTCGTTGGATTGAGGATGCCGTCGTCTCCAATCTGGCGAGAGATAGAACGCACTTGGTCACCCAATCTTCTGCAGTATTCAAGCACCAAATCATCAGTAATACTCAACAGTTTGCTTCCTGGCACCCATGCTTGTCTCATCACTCTTCCCATAATGATTTCATGGGGACTTAGGCCTGTCTTGCGGTCAGGAACACTTCTCAGTCCCATCAGGACCAGGGGCAGGGCCTTCACCCAGGTCATGCCAGTAGCATCTGTCAGCTTTGCTAGTCTGTTTTTGATAGTTCCATTTACTTGTTCCACTATTCCAGAAGCCTCTGGGTGGTATGCACAATGAAGTTTCTGCCTTATTCCAAAGGCCTTACAGAGTTCAGCCAGTATTTCATTCTGGAAATGTCCACCCTTATCTGATTCAATAATGAATGGCACCCCGAATCTAGGTATCAGTTCTTTTAGTAAACACTTCGCTACTGTCAGTGCGTCACTTTGGGGAGTAGGGTAAGCTTCTACCCATTTTGAAAATACGCAAACAATGACAAGGACATATCGCTTCCCTTCACAACGGGGCATGGTGATGAAATCAATCTGTATCCTTACAAAGGGACCCCCTGATCTCCCAATTTTGCTCAGTTCAACCATTGTCCTCTTGCCTGGGTTCATCTGTTGACATGACAGGCACCTCTGGCAGAGGGACTCTGCTACTTTCCTGAACTTCTTACTATACCAAGTCTGTTGAAATACCAGAATCATGGCATCCCTACCAATGTGTGATCCTTCATGTATTAATCTTGCCATTGTGCCAAGCAAGTGTTGGGGTAATACAGGCATACCAGTTGGGCCCAAGATGACACCATCCACACGTCTCGGTCTACACCCATCCTCCTTCCATTTCTCTCTTTCTTGCCAAGGAGCCGACTCCTGCCACTCTCTCACTTCATCCCAAGTAGGCACTTCCTCAAACACCTGAAGTTGGCAGCTGGTTCCTGGCCCCCCTCGTTTTGGATTTACGATATACCGATCTCTGGCGCACCATTGGGCCACTCGGTCAGCATAATCGTTTCCCAGTGATACTTTGTCCATGCTCTTCTTATGAGCACCGCATTTTACCACTGCCAGTTCCTTGGGTAACTGGATGGCCTCTAAAAGGTCATGCACAACCTTTGCATTCCGAATGGGAGTACCTGAGGAAGTCAGGAATTCCCTCTGTAGCCACAATTGGCCAAAGTCATGCACAACTCCATAACAGTACTGACTGTCAGTATACACTGTTATGCGTATGTTTTTCCCAATTTTGCAAGCTTTTATCATAGCAATCAATTCGGCTACTTGTGCAGACTTGATGTTATATAGGTAACCTGCTTCTTCAATTTTTGTTAAAGAGACTACTGCATAAGCAGCACTCAGGCCTCCTAGTTCATGTCTTAGACAGGAACCATCTACCAACAGCTCTTTATCATGCTCAGGCAATGGCGTTTCTTTTATGTCTGGGCGTGGTTTTGTGCTGAACTCTGTCAGATCAATGCAATCATGTTCATCATCATCCCCACCTTCCATTTCCAGGGAGTCGGGGAGTAAAGTGGCAGGGTTCAGAATACCGCACCTAACAATGCTTACATTTGCTGCACCCACAAGAATCCTCTCGTATTTAGTCAGCCGACTAGGGGTGAGATACTGCGTTTTAGTTCTGGTCAATAGAATTACCACTCCATGTGAAACATACACAGTCACAGGATGTCCCATGACTATGGACTCACTTTGTTCCAAACTTGCACAGGTAGCAGCTACTGCTTTCAGACAGCCTGGCAACCCAGCAGCTACTGGGTCCAAGGTGGCAGAGAAATAGGCCACAGGCCTTCTGGTCGTGCCATGTTCTTGAGTCAGGACTGACAATGCGCAATTATCGCGAGTGTCACAGAATAGGGCAAACTCTTTGGAATAATCTGGCATTCCCAGCGCAGGGGCTGTACACAGACAGTTTTTCAGTCTTGTAAAAGCCATTAGGCTTTCATCGTCCCATTCTACAATGTCTGGCATTCCTCTCGTGGTCATTTTTATCAAAGGCCTGGCTAAGACTGCAAATCCCAGAATCCACTGCCTGCAGTATCCTAGTACTCCCAGGAACATTCTGACGTCTTTTTGAGTACGGGGCAACTGCATCTTTTGAATTATTCTCACTCTTTCTGATGTGACTTTTCTGACACCCTTTTCTATCTGGTGTCCTAGATATTTCACTGATTTTGCACAGAACTGTAGTTTGTCAGGGGCCACTTTATGCCCTTTCTCACACAGATGATTTAGGAGGGCAATGGTGTCAACTACACAGTCCCTATGACTTTTAGACGCCAGTAGAAGGTCGTCTATGTACTGCACTAAGACAGAGTTCCCAGGTAAGGTCAAAGTCTCTAGACATTTCTTCAAGATCTGATTAAAGATAGAGGGGCTCTCTGTATACCCCTGAGGGACCCTGTTCCAGCAATACACGTGACCTTCGAAGGCAAATGAGAAAAGAAATTTGCTGTCGGGGTGCAGGGGTATCGAAAAGAATGCATGACATAAATCAATCACAGTGAACCACTCAGCATCCCAAGGAATCTGGTACAGAATCACTGCAGGGTTCGGGACAATAGGGCAGCAAGGAACTACAATTTTGTTTACCTTTCTCAGGTCTTGCACTACCCTATACTTGCCACTAGGCTTCTTGATGCCCATAATCGGTGAGTTGCATGGGCTGCTCATCACTTCCTGTATGATGTCTCCTTCTAATAATTTTTGTATTTCCAGAGTGACACCTGCTTTCACTTCAGCATTCATTCGGTAGGGCTTAGTGTTAGGATATACTGCATTGTCCTTGATGGCTATCTGTATGGGGTCCACATCTTTCATTAATCCCACATCTTTTCCAGTGAAATCCCACACCTCTGGCTTTACCGCTTCCTGGAGTTCTTGGGGCAAATCCTGCAGGGTCAATCTTTTGATTTCTGAGTCAGGTCTAAGTAACAATAATTTATAAATGCCATCTTCATCCGGGGTCTGTATTTCAACACCTTTTGGTGTGCAAAAGATGGTACAGTTCATTTTGCACAGCAAATCACTACCCAGTAGATTCACTGGACTGGTGTCACAGACAACAAACCTATGCATTTGTTTAAAATTTCCAATTGAAATCTCCATTGGTTCGGTAACAGGAGTACTAATCAATTGATTAGATACACCCACTACTTGGATATTTTCTCCCGAGAGGGGTAGGTTTGGAACGTCCACTGTTCTTACAGTAGAACGGGTAGCGCCAGTGTCCAACAGAAAGGTGACATCATTTCCGTCAACCTTTCCTTCAATATATGGTCCAGACTGGTCTACCGGCAAGGAAGCGCTAAGTACGCACTCCTCGTCCTCCCCTCTCAGGCCGCGTCAGTCCTGATCATTACAAAGGAAGGTATCATTTAGCAGATACTGCGAAGTTGCTGTATTTCTGTTCTCACCGCTTTCCCAAACTTCTATCTCCTCACCCTCTGCTTGCCTTCCCCTGTATACCTGCTTGGGTGCTCGAGGCACCTGGACTGTTTTTACCTGGGGTTGAGTCTTTCTTGGTCTTTCTTTCTGCGTCTGTGGAGTTAAATCAGGAGTTTTTGCATTATCATCTATTAATTGAGGACACTCGTTTCGCCAGTGTCCAATTTCGCCGCACTGATGGCAGGGACATTTCTTCATAGCCTCTTCCCTGCTAAATTTTGGCCGGGGCTTTCCTCCACCCCCTCCCCCAGGACTTTTGTTCTCAGCATTTTTAACCATGTTACTCAATTGTTTTTCCTGTTGTTCTGCGAGCTTCACCTGAGCCCACATCACTTTTTCCTTAAGGGCCTTTTTCTTTTCTGCCATCTCGTCCTCGCAGTACTTAGCGTACCGCAGGACCTCATCCATTTTCTTTGTATGCCAGCAGATTTTATTATCTTTTATCCACTGACAAATTTCAGGTCTTAAACCATTTACAAACCTGTAAATAAAATGCGTCATGTCCTTCAAATCGATGTTATCAATACCACTGTATGTTTTAAATACCTGCAATAACCTCTCATAGAAGGAGTGCACTGTCTCGTCCCTTTCCTGTGTTGTTCTATCTATTTTTGTCCAATCAGTTTCCTTTGCGGGCACCTTTTCTTTCAAATGCTGAATCACCTGCTCATATTTTCGCATGACATCCTTTGATGGCTCCCCTGTTTCCTTATTTCTTGGGTACTCCTCACTGGGCCAGTCTATGGCTATTTTACACTGGGTCCATAAATCCACCGGAACCACAATGTCGAAAAATCCATCCAGGTCTTTCCACAGACATTTCTGTACCTTCACGAACCTTTCCACCTGCCTGTACCAGTCTACTGGTTTCTCTCGTAATTTTGGAAAATCGTTCGTAAAGGACACAATATCCTGTCTAGACCAGGGGACATGCACATATTTCCCTCCAGGTACTTCGCGCATGGGGCATAACTGTTCAGGTTTCTCCACCTCCCTTAAAGCAAATTCAGGAGTCACTTGTCGGGAGCGAGCCTCTTCCCTCTTTTTCGCCCACCTGCTTCTCCATCTTTCCACATCTCCCCATTTCTGCAGTACTCCCAATAATTCTTTAATCTGCAGCTTTTTTCCTGCCACATTCAAGTGCTCTATATCTTTGTCTGAGAAGTCTGCTCTGTACGGTTTCTGTAAGGGCTTGGATTTTGAGATATCTACCCCCATACTAACTGCTGTTTCGGTCAGTTTTTCGTGGAGCACTCTGGTGTTCCTTGTAAAGCTTTTACATATAAACGACAATTCTTCTTCAGAGTAGGTATTCAATCGATCCAACCCCACATTTCCTGCCATTAATTCTTCTACTTCTACCCTCAGCTTGTAGAGGTCTAAAGGTTTCGTTTGCGGAGTCTGTTTCTCTAATTCACGACTCCAACTCTCAATTTCATCTGGAGTTACCAGAGAGACATTCCTAGTGCCTGTTGCGGATTCTAATTTAATCTCTTTCGCATTAAAAGGGTTATGCCTCTGCTGCATTCCCTTTCCGGTCGGTTTGTTTGGCAAGTCCAAGAACGCAACTTCAGACTCGCACTCACTGGACTGATCATCTATGATTATCGGTTCCTGTCTCGGGGGTGCCATGACTGGGGTCATAACTGGAGTAATCGGATTTCCCTGACCATTTCCGTATAACGGGACCACTGGTCCAATAGTTACTGGAATAGTCAATGCCTCAGGGCTGGTATTTAACTGGGAGATTTTCTGAATTATTTCTGTCCTTTGTCTAGCTAGAGCCTCTTGCTCCTTTTCCACTAGTATCCTTCTTAAAGTCGTGTCATGTAATATCTGTGGGGTCAAAGGAGGAGTAAAACTCGGGGCAGTAGGATGTGTTTCACTTGGTCCCCCACCATAATTTGGTTTCGGAAATAAAGTTCCAGTGTTAAAGGACCTGCGCTCTTCCCCATATGGAGGTTGAATAAAAGGCAGTCCTGAATTCGATGGTTTCTCTTCGCTTTCATACAAGGGTCTGGGAAACAAAACTTTCGTACGTGAATATTTTTCTTCCTGGCTTGCGGGCACTTTGGGATATATATCCCTTGTTTCCGCAGGTTCGGGTTTCTCAGAATAGGGCAATACTTGACCACCCCCTCCCAGTCCTAGGAATCTGTCTTCTTCCTTGAGGAAGTGGCGTCGGGGAGCATCTTCTACACTGGAAGGTCGGGTTCTCTCGTTATAAGGTGGCGGACTTCTGGTACAGATGTCATCTATCAGTTCATCATCTGACTCCCCCGGGGCCCCCCAATGCTTACACTTTTCGGTACTTTTCTCACCCGCTGCAGGGTTATGACATGCCGGCATCATGGGAAACAAACCCTCAACAATCATGCTCTGCCTCCACTGTTTCATCCTTTTATCCCTGGACTCCTGTTTCAGCTTGGGGTACCACTTGGTCAAACCCTTGTCCATTCGGGGTCTTTCTCTTTCAAAAGCCTCAATTTCCCATTCCTCTAATGCCTCATACTGCGTTAGTCTCGGTCTGGGATGCAATTCGTTCATCCGAGTCCTTAAATTAAATAGGATCCTACCATTGAAAGTCCCATCTAATGGAAATGCCAATACTCCATCATCTTTTGTGTACTTCACCCAATTCTCCAACCACACACAGGTATTGTACCCTCGGTCAAACATCATAAATGAGGCAGGAGTATTAGGTGGTGGGACAAGAACACCTTCCCTAGATTTAATTGGTTTGTCCGTTTTAAAATAATTTTTCACCTTACTTACAAGGGACAATTTTCTCTTTGTTCCGTACATAATATCGTATCTATTAGTTTTCCACTGATCCCTTTCAAACCCTAGGTGCCTTGGATCAGGTCGAGTTCCTGTAGTCTGCGAGTGCCACATACGACTTCTACGCTAAACTTTGTTTACAAACTACCTCCAATCAGAACGCGCTTCAGAAATCCGTGCGACCAATGGGTGCGCGACTCTGAATAATCTCCGCCAATGGGTGCGCGGCCCCTTCGTGAGACAGTTCCCACGCTCTGTCGCTCACCCCTCCTTTACAATTCCAGCTCCGCTACCCGCCCGCTGCTTCTACCAATCCCAGCGCGGCACAGAGTGACGTCAGAGGCGCTTCGCGACTGACTCCCTCCCTTCACAAGGTAACGGAAACTTTCTTTCTTTTAAAGTGCTCAGTGCTTGGTTATTTTACAACAAATACACATTCGCCACAGTGCTCAAGTGTCTAGATAGAGAAAGAATTATTTTACTGCAAGTAAACTACTTCCATTTACTTTTCACTCGCTGCGAGTAGATCTCTTCCGCCTACCCTTCACTTTAGCATCGGTGAACCTGTTATTCCCCTAAACTCATCCACTTCTTTCCGGGATATGTTCCGAGTTTAAGGTTTCTCAGCGGACCCCTTTGCTTTCACGCTAGCTCCGAGGAACCTGCTACTCTTCCGATGTGACCCTTACTAGGTTACGCCACTATGGGAATTTTGCCAATGAACCCCGTTACTGTCATTTATTCACACATGTATTCAGAAAACCCTAGTTAGTGCTTCCCGGTTATCTTAACCTGCACCTAACTTTCCTCGAGCCTGTGACCTCAGGACAATGGATTCTATTCACCACTTGCCCTTTCAATTCCCCGGGGAGTTCGGACAACAAGAAACTAAACGATTGACAAATGCATGGATTAGTACATATAACAATATAAGAACAAGAATAATAACAATACAGCAATTCATGAATTGTTTTTACAAGATATTATTCGTGCGTATTCACAAGAGATTGATCAGGTCTCTTAGAACAGCCGCTCTTTTAGCAGCATTAATGTACTAGCAGCTTCCGACTCAACTAGTCCAACTAATCCCTGCCTTACTCTCAACTAGTCCCTAACCATCCTCTAGCTACCAGAAAAACTGATAGAGCGCGCGAGGCCACCCGACCAATAGTTTTCGCCGTTTCCGGCTTCCGGGCCCATATACTTTCAAATCACCATACACATTGACCAGGTGACTTCACGAGCTCTACCAATTTGTGTGTGTTCCCTACTATTTGTTTTTCAGCGTACCCGACTTACCATCCACTAACACGGGTACCTAATGACCACAATGAATCAGGGAGCTAGCTGAAAAGAAAGGCAGCAAAATACAAACCCAACCAATAACGTTCAAATACTGTTTAAATGACCACGGACAACTGGAAGTTTTAAAATGTTTATCTAAAGTTCGTTCTCTTCATGCATCAAGTATACAAGAATGAGACAATCAATGACCAAGATAATGTAAATTATGTAGCTATATAAAAATAATGATAGGGTAATCATTGAAATACTGATATAAAATGCAAGAGAAAAATACTATGCAATTCAGTAATATCTAAGCATGGGCAGACTATGTATGGGTAACTATAGGAGGGCCTATAATGAGTAACACGCTTCACTTAAAGTAAAGGGGCCTTTGAACAGTCTAGGTAATGAAGTTCTAGACCATATCAGAAAATTACAAACTGCAATGCAAAATATAATCTCTAACAAGTGAGAAGACATAGGAACAAACTTATGAAAATATGTAATTGACTTTCAATAGTTGCGGAAAGGCATGGAAAATATAACATATGCAATGATGAACTTTATTAAAGCAAAAGTTAGAAATTCAGAAGGTGCAAGATTTTAAGAGTTTCAGAGCAATATTTACCTAGAATGGTGTGGAAACCAAACCCTGGCCACGGGTCAGTTAAGGACAGGAAACCCTCAAGGAAGGATACCCCTCAAAGGACAGCAGGTGCAGAATGGACACCCAGGACAGGACAGGATACCCTCGGAATAGGAATCAGGACAGGACCCTCAGGACAGGACAGCAAACCCTCAAGACAGGACCGCTCAGGACAGGACCGGAACCCACAGTTCGGAAGCAACGCCTGCGCTCCACCCGCTCTGCAGCTATCGATCAAGACCCCGATTGGGTCAGCGAACTCCCAGTTAAGTGCTTCGCCAGCACTTTAAGGTTCAGTAGAACCTTAGACTATGGTCAAATTCGGACAGAGTGCTCCGCAGCTCTCTGTATCTTCAGTCACCTATTGAGTGCGTTGGGTCAGTGACAGGTCAGCTAAACCAGACAAGTCGGACGGCTCCCTAGGTGAACCCAGGGTAGATATACAGTTTGGGGACAGTGTACCACCCCCCAATGTTGCAAAGTGTCAGAATCCCTCAATTTCGATTGGTCCTAAGGTAGGATTTGGGTAACACACCAATCACAATACAAGATTTTAAGCCTTCATTAGCATACTTGGGTACCGCCTAGCAGGTTTGGGGTTCCCAGGAGAAACTGTGCAGAAACACAATGACAATTTAACATTGTATCATATGAGGAGCAACATTCGCCGTTCTCGCAGGGCAGAGGTGACTTTCTCAGGAGCATCTCGCCCATCACTGCCAACTGGCTATGTTCCATCAGCCAAGGTTGTCAGGTCCCCGAAAAGTCGCATCTGCGCAGAAGGGACCTCCAAGATGGCTTTCAGTACAGACAGACCCCCATTCCCCGCGGTACATGAAAAGTAAGCAAAAACAAATTAATACATAATAATGTCATCATGAAAACACATCACAAGGTTTGTACTTTCTACTTATCATCATAAAATATTCTTATGCGGTTTAAATGTTAGCTACATTGATACGGGTACAAGAGCAGTGGCACGAGCAGTACCACATGATAAGCACAGCTATGAATTACGCATGCGCATAAATTTCCCTCCACTTCTGCAGACGCGTCAGGACACGTGAGTGTGGCTGACGCATGCGCAGTAACTAAAATACAAGCGGCGGCCATGTTAAAGTACACGGGGTAAGTGTATTAGAAATACACGTAGGCAAGCTTCATAAATTTTGCCTAAACAAAAATAAACGTTAGTAGAACATACTTAGGTTACCTTATTACACATAAACGAGGTTCTTGACTTCGGCAAGCCGCAAAATATGCGAAGCTTTGCTTCATCACCTGTACCTGCACCAAGAGCAACCAGAGGGGGGGGAAAGGGGGAGAAGGGTCTACCCAAGCATGGTGGGCTGCGCTCAAGTAAGAAAAGACCAGACACCATACCCAATAAGTGTGATATAGTACATGGGCGGGGGCCATACGAGGGTAAACCATCCTTGGACGAGGATTATCTCAAGAGATTAGTAACCATGCTGGATACTAAGATAAAGGCCATCACTAAACCTTTGCTGGCAAAAATTGACCAACTAACAGAGGAGGTGCATAGACTAGGGGGGCTATTAATGAAGACCTCAGAAGAAGTGGGAGATATTCCTAACCAAGTTGTATCCAGATTAGAGCCTAAAATGGCCCCTACAACTATTTGGCCAGGGGGGAGTGAGAATGTGACATCCCTCCCACCTATGAGAGTCCATCAGGGAGAAGGGGAACAGAATTTTGCTGAAGGGGATCCCGCAAGATCAAGGGACAAGCACACTGCATCTTGCCCAGATAACGGCCCAGATAAAGGCACAGTAGAACTTATCGTTGAGGCTTCCCCCCTGGTTTTGGTCTTGGCCAATGTTCCTCATTTGAAGCCCGGCCAAACTGAAACCACACCTTCCCTGATAAGAAAGGTACTGCATTGGTTAACTCAAAACATGGCGTTCTCTCCTGGGGGCATGCAACAGTTGGCAGAGGAGATAGTTAAGGCAAGGAGAGTTGAATGGATAGGGGGCAGCCACAAAAATTTAGGGGAGATTGTGTGGTGGTACACCTGTCAGGCCCGGACGTCCTCCCGAACATTTTGTCTAACATATACCCCCCCCAACGAAGAACAGCTGAGATCATCCCATTAACGTTGGACTTCTTCTACACTAGACGAGGTAACATTTTGAATCCCACCATATTACTAACAAAATGGAATACTGTGGCCAACAAGGGGAATAGGAGTTGTTCGAACAGTAGTTGGGGCGTGACTCTTGACAATAGGTTTTCGGCACTATCAAACTTAAATGACTGCGACTGACTTCATGGGGCAGAAGTCGTCGAACTACTAAATATAGCCAGCCTTGCCAATATTAGTCCTAGTTGCGATGAGGGAATGACAGTCAATGCAGCCTTCTCTGGTAGCAGGGCAGAACACTATGTAAATGAGCGAGGGATTGAACAGGATGCCTCGGTAAAACAGACTGCAATTATAGGGGAGGGGGTTTCGGGTGGTACGCCCATGCCCAATATCAGTAAACTTAGTGGCAGTAGGACACATAGTTTATTAAATATAGGGGTAGAGCCCTCTAGCTATGATATAATGTCAAATCAGGAGCTAGCCAATTCAGATTTGGATAATGGAAGAATAACCCTGCTCTCATGGAACCTTGCTGGAATAGCAAATAAACAGGCCTCCCCAGAATGGTGTGAGTTTATCGAACGCTATGATATAATGTTGTTCCAAGAATCTTGGGTACTGAACCCAGTCCACCGGCTTGGATTTCTAAACTTTTATGTCCCGGCAAAACAGAACCCCAAAGGGCGTCCATCAGGAGGATTGATAATCTGGGTACGACAATCATTGCATTGTAAAATCCAGGAAAGTTCTCTTAAATCCAGTGACATACTGTCAATCACGATCACCTGGGAAAATGGCCAAGGGACTGCCCTCTTTAATATATATGCCAGGGGAGTAGCTGGGGGGAACACTTCTGCGGTGATAACAGAACTTGATAACAATCTTGAGCATCTCCCACCGCATCTTTCCATCATGGTGGGAGGTGACAGGAATACCACCTTTGAACCTTTGGGACAGGAGGATTGCGCTCTATCCTCGGAAGAGGATAGCAAATGGTGGGTGCCCCAGTTGGAACTGCCGTTGGTCAGGAGATGGACGGATGTAGCAATCCATGTTAAGAGCATGTGTTTAGCAAGGGGACTTAGAGCAGCAAACAGGCGTACCCCCTCGGACCAACAGGGGAGCTGCACATTTGACAATGGAAGGGCCAAAAGCCGCATAGATTAAATTTTGGTGGATGTGAGGGATTGGCATAGGCTGCTAGATATGAGTATTATACCTAGAATGGAAAGTGACCATAATCCACTATGTATGGATTTACAACATAATAAGGGGTCGCAAGTTCCGAGTCTGGGGAGGGGTGCAGTAACCCTAGATATAGTTTCTACTAATAATCAGCGGCACCTAAGGTGGGGCCGATTGGTTGAAAGGCCTGAGATATTAGAGGACCTAAAGAAAGTAGTAGTCACTGAGGTAGCTATGATAAAGCAACACTGTACCAAACCTAATTTTACTAGTTTTATGGAAGCGGCTCACATTGAGTTCTTTTCCAAACTTCAAGGGTTCTTTTCAAAACCAGCAGGCCAAAGGAAGGCGGTAAAACAACCTCCCAGACAGGGGTGGTATGACCAATCTTGCAGAAGTGCACGACTGAAACTCCATCTTGAACTCAGGAGGAGAAACATTGAAAAAGTGAGGAAGGCCAGGGACGCATATAGAAAAGCCCAAACCAGAGCGAAAAGGGAATGGGACAAAAATCATTGGCTTGATTTAAAGCTTGCATGTGCAGCCAAGAACCAAAAAGAATTTTGGGCAATCGTTAAATGGGACAGAGGGGGAGTAGCAGAGCGCCCCCAAAACTACGTCGCAAAGAATTTATGGGTAGACTTCTTTAAGCCGCAGTATGCATGTAATTTAGACACACGTCAGCATGCATCACCCCTCATGGTGTTCTCTAAAGGGGAATTGTTTACCATAGGTGACGTGAATATTGCACTAGACGGGGTGACTGGGGGGAGAGCGCCAGGTATGGACGGAATTCCGGCCGATGTATTTTTAAGCGACCGGGATTCATGGTGCCAATACTTTGTTTGGCTGGCCAACTCGGTTGGCGAGGGCGCTTCTATACCACATTCCTGGAAGGGAGCGGAAATTATCCCAGTATTTAAAAAAGGTGATAAGGCACTACCTAGTAACTACAGACCAATTAGTCTTATTGATTCTGCTCAAAAGCTGATGGGGCGTTCAGTGCAAAATAAACTACAAGCATGGATAACTGAGAAGGACATTTTGTCTCCTTTCCAGGCTGGTTTCCGCCCACTAACAAGCTCTATCGACCAGGTCTTCTATTTTTTAGCTTTATATTGGAGAAAGTGACCTTGAGTGCCGGTCCGCTGTATGCAGTATTTGTTGACCTGAAGTCAGCATTTGACTTAGTCCCGCGACAAAAATTGTGGACTGTTCTTGCGGAAGTTGGCATCAGTCCCGAATTACTGACACTGTTAGTCCGCATGCATGAAAACAATTATGCCAAGATCAGGTGGGGGGCACAGGGTGAAGTAACTGATTCGTTCCCCGTAGAGCGTGGGGTAAGACAGGGATGCGTCCTGGCTCCCACCTTGTTTACAATATACATTAATGGCATAGTGGACTATTTAAGGAAATCCCCTACTGATGCCCCAATATTAGATGGGGTTCGCGTGCCCGTACTCATGTTTGCCGATGACACATTGTTGGTCTCGCGAACCCCTAGCGGCCTCCAGAAGGCAATTGATGCATTCGGGGATTTCTGCCAAATTCGGGGCTTAGAGATAAACACTTCCAAGACAAAGTTTATGTGCATGAACTCAGTCAAAGCATTCAAGGGCAGAATTACTTTCAATGGGTCTGCATTAGAACAGGTTGACGCTTTCACATACTTAGATATCTCCTTGCAGGGCAACATGAAATGGAAGACTCACATAGATACTGCAGTCTTAAAGTTCCACTAATTAGCAGGGGTTGTAGCTCTTAAACATAAAACTTCATTAACTAAACCTATATCTCCAGCTTTAGAGATTTATAGCATGAAGGTGTTAAGTGCTTGTCTATATGGCTCAGAATTGTGGGGTTTTGCTAACTTAAGTGAGCTGTCCTTAGCCGAGAACAAGTTTCTGCGGCGCTTGGTCGGTGTCCCGCAGAGTACACCAACTGTTCCCCTATTGTATGATCTGGGAAGGAAAAACATTGAGGACCTGGCTCGGCTGCGCCCATTACTATTCTGGAGACGGATTATGTTGACGCCGGAGCTAGGCCATTATGCCTCTGCATTGATGGACATCATCAAGTTGGACCGATTTCACAAAATTGTATGGCTCAAAGAAATCCGGAGCCTGCTAGCAAAACTCCACCTTGACCATCTCTGGGCCAACTCCGACACAACCGCTTTTCCATCTAAGGAGATCCTGAAAAGAATTTACTGGGACATGATTTGGCAATCTGTTCTTTGTTCCAACCCTAACTCCAAGCTAACCTGCCGATTCTTGGAGATCAAATCTGCTCCATCTTGTGAAGCATATTGGGTCCTTATTACTAGACCCATGGACAGAAAATTGTATTTTCAATTTAGAACTGGAACTCTGCCCCTCTGCTTTTACACAAAAGTGGCGGCCGAATCAGGACAATAAATGTCATCACTGTAAAGGCACAGTCGAGGATGTTTCGCACTTTTTGTTTGCTTGCCCTCTCTACGATCGTCCAAGAAAAAGGTGGTTAAAACCTGCGTGCCAGAATTTAGGGACACGCAGGTGTCTTGTGGCGCTCAGAATATTGGAAACAGACTGTACCCCTCACATAGCGATTGCAGTAGCAAAATTCTTAGGGTGGGCATGGATCGTACGAACTCGCACCTTAGTTTGCGGAGACGCAGACAATGTAATATGATCTTATGTGCCCCATGTTAATTAATCATGAACTTTGGATGTTAAGTCCTTTTTAGCAATAAGGTTTTTTATTTTAAATATGAAGGGACAGCACAATTAATTTAATGCGAGTTTTAACATCTGATTGTATTTTAAGCTTAGTATTTATTGATGTAATGATAGGGTGGTTTATGCTTTTATGACAAACTGTAGAATAAAGCTTTATTGAATTGAATTGATTCTGAGACCAGTATCCCTCGTGGGGACCATGCAACCCGAACCCCATACATTTGAAGTTGCATGTCCTTAGTGATGATTCCTGAGCCTGTGCTTTGGACTCTGTGCAATCCTGACCCAAGCAGTATTTGCACTGAAGATTTGCAGTCTGCACTCCACGAGTGTTCTGGGGGCTGGTGCATTGCAGACTTGCTTGAGGTCTCCTCACAATCCCTGGTCCATTGGCCTTTGGGTCCTGGCAAGGGTCACCTTGCTAATTCCTGGGCTTTCCTGGTTGCTCCACATGTGCCCTGCCTCTCCATTGCTTAGAGAGTCCCCTGGACCTTGCTGGTCCACACCGTAACCTGTTTCCTCTGACTGTGTGGGTTGCAGTTGCCAAGGCTTTTTGGTGCTCCAGCTGGACATCGACCCCTCAGCTCTAGACATCCTTAGTGGGATACCTCACCTCCGGACTCTGGTCATCCTCAACTTCTCCTTGTCCTCGTGGCTACAGACTCAAGCAATCCTTCTTCATCCCTGAAGCACTCGACATCGAGGGGCATTCGACTACCGAGCCCCTGGTTACCTGAAGTGGCCCAGACTCTGTCCCCTTTGCTTTCAGGTTCTTCACACCTCAAATCCAGGCTTGGATTCCACCGGACATTCTTCGCCCTCCTGGCAGCAGGACTTCTTTGCAGCTCTCCATTGAAAGCGATGAAGGTTTCCGACACTGATTGACCCCTATGCACCGACTCCTCTGGGATAGGTAACACGGGTACTTTGGTAATCACGGGTGGGTTGGCCTTAGAACCTCCTAAGTTCCAAAGCGTTTGCTCGAAGTCCTCTTAGAAGTGTCTTTAACTTATAAATTTCCAACTGCGACTTTTTCCATTGAGTTGTACGGAGCACGCGACTGTCTTTCCTCACTGCATCCATCCTCCGTGGGTTCCCTGTGTCACTCCTCTGAGTGATTCCTTGGGGTCCCATCGATTCTACTTGCTCTAGGCACTGTGCCTATTGAAGTCATTGTTGTTATACCATTTTTTCTAGTATATGGTTCGGTCTCCCCCTGGAGCCTGCTGTGCATTTTGCTATTTCCGAATGTTCTATTGATTTAGTATTATGTGCTTCATGCCCTAGTCTTGTGTAGAGACTAGTAAAGAGTGTTATATTAATAAATACATATTTTTATATCAACGCTGTGTGGTTCTCCTTTCAGTTAATAATTTAGGAGGTGATATTCTGTTAAAATAAACTGCTTTAAATTCCTTCAAGATTAAGCCTGAAGACGGCTCCCCATAGCTACCACTAGGGTAGCTTTCAATAAGGTTATCTTTGACCTCATACATCATAAGGGGCATGTGGCCTGGTACAAGGTGCCCACTTTAACTAGTGGGCCAACCCACCTTCTCACAGGGGGTCTCTTGGGTGCCCCCTCAACCTCAAACCGGAAGACTCAGGATGAAAGGGGGTTTACTAGGGGCCACCAAAGTCAGTTTCTGACAGCTTTTTCATGTCAGACAGACCGACGCGGAAAGGCTGTCGGAATCCGACTTTGTAATTGGTCGCTCCGAAAAGCTGTCCATTTAGCTGTTGAATCGGCTCTGACCAACTCGGATTCTCCGAATGCTCGTCGGAACCGATTCAGAATGGCAGAATCGTCCCCCTCCTGACGGCGAGAATCATAATCGTTCGGTCAGACATGTTTTCAAGCGAGTCAGGCAGATAGGTCCCTTCAAAACTTCGGAGAACCCGACTGCCGGTTGGAGTCTTTCCGACTCACATTGTATCCAGGCCCTTAGTCTTTGTTCTGGGTTTTAATTGGAAATATAGTGTATTACTGTATTATGAGTGCATAGGAAGAAATTGGGCAGGTTAGGTAAGTATGTTAAGGTAAGGAACAGTATTTTTATTACTTCACATATTTAAACAAAACGAAGGAGAACCTGTGCTAGAACCTCAGAAATAGTGCACTTACAGAAATAAATAGTATGTAAAAAATCTAAAAATCACTGTAGTACACTATATTTGTGAAATCTAGTGCAGTACAGTGTAAAATAATTTTTTCATTTTTGTAAGTACCTCAGTACTGTGTAGGCAGAATTGTAGTACTCCACATACCTTTTTTAAAAACCATTAAACATGAAAATGCACTGTCGTAAACTTTATTTGTGAAATATAGTGTAGTATAGTGTATTTGTGAGGGCTTTTAAAAGTATTTTTTTAAGTACCACAGTACTTTCTAAGTAGTACCACATTAATCTGTTAACAAAAAATATCTAAAGTACTAAAACTACTTTTCCCTACCTTTACAGACTTACATAAAGTGCTTCAATCCTTCCTATGCATTCATAAACTAATAGTACACTATATTCCGGCTTAAAACCCACAAAACAGGCTAAGTGTGGTTTAAACAAATTGGCTGTCTTAAAATGTAGTAATGGATATGATTACCCAATCATATACTGCCTTGTCATTGGCATGTACCATGGTGTAGCACAAAATTACCAGGTTATATTGTGGCCCTATATCTCACTAAGTTTTGTCCCCAATTACTGCAAAATTACTGAACAGATGTTCATAAAAAAGAAAAAAGGATAATTTTCCCACCATAATCTATCTTCCTGCCAAATTTCATGAACATCCGTTCAGCTGTTTCACTGCTACATCCTTGTAAAAAGTCTGTGAAAAATGCATTGGTGGAATAACTTGTGTTGTGATTATTCTTTTTTTCTTTGCACCTCCTTAACAAATCACAACAAAACTTTGCATCATCTGCAGCTGTAGAAAAATAAATTGACTGTAAAGTTTCTTGGACATTCATGAAACGGGGCCAAAGCTATTCCCTCTCTGAGGAATTCATATCCCAGGGAATACTAACTATAACAACATAGTGGCTAATGTCACACACACGTATTGTTGGGTTGTTGTGGAATGTGGAACGTGGGAGTGCGGGAGTTCCCTGCGATGAACTGGGGAGCGGGGCTTGACGGCGGTTGCTTCCAGATGTGGATCGCGACAGATGTGAAATAAAGAAAAACCTGTACCTGCTTGTTTTCGGTTTCTTTTTCACATATATATATATATATATGTCCCAATACATTGACTATTTTCTTACAGATTACGTCAGAACTTTGCCTTCATGTATACAAGACTCCACACATTTCATTAAGAATATTATGGACATACCATGGGAGCAGGATATGTGGATGATTGTACTGGACATTACTAGTCTGTACACAGTGATTGATCACCAAAAGGGTTTACAGGCAGTACAATACTTTCTTAAAGGAAGGTCACTTGAATTCTCAGAACATAACGAAATGTTACTGGAGTTTGTAGAATTTGTTCTTCAAAATAATATCTTCCTTTTTGATAAACAACACTACCGTCAAATAAGGGGGACCACGATGGGCACCTGCTTTGCCCCCAGCGACGCAAATTTATTCGTAGGCTGTTGGGAGAAGCAGGTGGCCTGGGCGGAGCAGTACAGTGCATGGGTGAACTGCACCATATCTTGGTACAGGTATATATATGACCTGTTCATCTTATGGAAAGGCCCTAAATTGCAAGCAGAGGCATACATTGATGAACTAAATAGGAACTCCTTAAATCTCCACTTCAGTGGTCAGATGAGCCAAACTATGGTATCCTTCCTTGACTTACAAGTATTTATTTATGATGGTAAAATCTGTACAAAGCTGTTTAGAAAATCCACAGCAGGTAATTCAACCCTTGAGGCGAGTAGTAGTCACCAACAAACCTTAAAAAATAGCATTCCATATGGGGAGCTATTACGCCTCAAAAGGAACTGTTCTAACAGTGAAGATTTTGAACAGACAGCTAAATAAGCTATTGAATGCTTTAAAGTCAGAGGGTATAAGACTGCTCTGTTAACTAAAACATTTGACAAAGTGAGAAAAATCCCACGAAAGAATTTGTTGAAAGATAGACGCCAACCCACCGAACGTGATTTTGAAGCATGTAGATTTATCACAACATTCTCTGGTGAGGCTGGGGTACTGAGACAAATATTATATCGTAATTGGCATATACTAAAAGCTGATTTGGTAATTGGTAAAGATTTACCAGAGCAAACCCAAGTTACCTTTAGGCGTAGTAGATCCCTTAGAGATCACTTGGTAAAAAACCATTACGAGTCAGTCACCTTTGTCCCAAGATTGAGCGCTATGACAGGATTCTTTCCATGCTCAAAATGCAAGGCATGTAAGAGTAGTACGAAAGTACTCACTTATCAGGTCCCAAGCAGGAAAGACATGAAGAAGATTAACCAATTCCTAACATGCACCACACCTTTTTGTGTATACTGCATGGTATGTCCCTGCATGAAAATGTATGTTGGCAGCTCTAAACATCCTGTAAAAAAGAGAATTTTAGAGCACGCACGTGCAATTGAAAATAGAGACCTGACATATCCAGTGTCAAGGCACTTTTCAGAAAGCCACAATAGTGACCGTTCACTTCTCAAATTTTTCTGCATTGACCACGTTCCTGCAAGTGACCGTGGTGGCAATAGAATACAAAGATTACGTAGACTCGAATCGAGATACATAATCGATTTACACACTATTATCCCCTTTGGCCTTAATTCAGAAGAAGAACTAGCGATACACTTGGGATAAGATGGCTCTGAAACACACTGAAGTTGTAATATATTGATCACCATATTGTTATATTAGATGCCTTTGAACTGTGTGAATATTGAGGATTGTTGATTTGAAATGCTTTATGCAATCATGGATAATGAGTATGAACTAATTAATTTTTTGCCAATGCATTATTGCCAGAAGTCATATCTATTGCCACTAAATAGCATTTATCTTGAACTGTGATTTGTAAATATGCCCATCCAGGGCTCAATTATGTTTAGTATCTTCTCAGTGGTCTGAATGACATTGCCTATCCAGGGCTTGATCGTGAGTACTATACAAAAAGATTCACTTAAAAGGACTGAGAGCCAAATAGACTAATTTGTAATCATGAAGTAATAAATCGTTATTTACTTTTACCAGAACAGTTGGTATTATTAGAAACGCTATGTAAATAATGTATATAGATATATTCAAAGATGGCCCCCAAAGTGGGATTGATACTTTTGTCTGCTCTCTATGTCATGATTGAACCGCTGTGAATGGAAGGGGAGGAAACAGAGGAGAAAAAAATGCTATTCTGTTGTAAGTTTTAAATGGCGGGTAGCCTCTTCATTTTGTGTGAATACAGGGGAAAAAGGCACGTTCGCCAAAACGCGTCCTGTTTGTTCGTGAATACATTTTCAAACTTTACCACGCGAGTGCGGCCACTTCCTTTCTTGTTCGAGGCGAACTCTTGGAGCTAATATATATAGGGGGATGGGAAAAGGAAAATAATGGCTGCCATAGATGTGGACAAAACCATTGTCAACCTATTTGGGATAGACCTGGACCAAAAAGAAAAAGAAATACTGAGTCTAGGCCTAACATACTGTCCCAGGAGGGATTTCAACTATGCAACAACAAGATTGGACATCTTTAAAAGTACACGGAAACTTAAACTCAAAAAATATTTCATCCTTAACAAATGTGGTAAAAACCAAACACAATCCGGGACCAATACTAATATGAGGGCTGGTGAATGCTCTCAAGCAACGGAAATGTTAATAGATGAAATTAGTGAGCTTTGGGAGGCGGATTCTGCCAATAGCAGCGGAACAATCCAAATCAACCTGGAGCAAACCTATCAGGAAATCTCCCACCTATTTCCCAAACTAAACAACCTCTAACACCATTTCGAGAAAAATCAACCTTTAATCCAGTTATGCTGAAAGATGCCATTGATTTGTCTCACGATCAAGTAACCAGTCAACTTAAAGATCTGTATATCAATGTACTTAGGGGCAGAAAAAAGTACAATAAAGAGTCGGCTGACTACAGAACCCTGATGACAAGGTTGCAGAAAAACAATAAAGTAATTATTCGAGCCTCAGACAAGGGAGGTAACATTGTTTTGATGCACAGGGATATGTACTTAAAGGAAGCATATGCACAACTGAATGACAAACAATGTTATACCAAGTGTACTGGAACAGAACTGAAATTAATGTACGCCAATTGTTACAGGGAATTACTGAAATGGAAATCGGAAGGCCTGATAACAGGACCAGAATACAAATTTTTCAAAAATGACTACCCGGTGGTTCCAACCCTTTACTTTTTGCCCAAGCTGCATAAGGAAGCACTCAACCCTCCAGGCCGTCCAATAATCTCGGCCAGGAAAGGATGTTTTGAACATATGTCACAGTATGTGGATTTTTTTCTGCAGGGTCAAGTCAAAGAGTTACCATCTTATGTGAGCGATACCAGCGACTTCTTGTATAAGATAAAAGACATCGAATGGAAAGATGACTATTTGCTAATAGCATTAGATATTTGCTCACTTTATACAAGTATAGTACATGCTGATGGTTTGAGAACTCTTGATTTTTTCCTGCAGAAGTCCTTACCTAACATGACAAAACATAGATGCATGCTAATAGAAATGGTGGACTTCTGTTTAAATAATAACGTGTTCATGTTTAACAATTTGCTGTACAGGCAATTACAGGGTGTTGCAAAGGGGGCCAGCTTCTCCCCCAGCTACGTGTGTCTCCACATGGGCTGGTGGGAGGAGCTGGTCATCAGGACTACACATGCAGAACACATGGAATCGCATATTGTAACCAGGTTGCGATAGAAAGATGATCTGTTTGTGATTTGGAAATCGGAAGGCCTGATAACAGGACCAGAATACAAATTTTTCAAAAATGACTACCCGGTGGTTCCAACCCTTTACTTTTTGCCCAAGCTGCATAAGGAAGCACTCAACCCTCCAGGCCGTCCAATAATCTCGGCCAGGAAAGGATGTTTTGAACATATGTCACAGTATGTGGATTTTTTTCTGCAGGGTCAAGTCAAAGAGTTACCATCTTATGTGAGCGATACCAGTGACTTCTTGTATAAGATAAAAGACATCGAATGGAAAGATGACTATTTGCTAATAGCATTAGATGTTTGCTCACTTTATACAAGTATAGAACATGCTGATGGTTTGAGAGCTCTTGATTTTTTCCTGCAGAAGTCCTTACCTAACATGACAAAACATAGATGCATGCTAATAGAAATGGTGGACTTCTGTTTAAATAATAACGTGTTCATGTTTAACAATTTGCTGTACAGGCAATTACAGGGTGTTGCAAAGGGGGCCAGCTTCTCCCCCAGCTACGTGTGTCTCCACATGGGCTGGTGGGAGGAGCTGGTCCTCAGGACTACATATGCAGAACACATGGAATCGCATATTGTAACCTGGTTGCGATAGGTAGATGATCTGTTTGTGATTTGGAAAGGGGATCAGGAGTCAGCAGAAAGATTCGTGCTAGATCTTAACACAAATAACCTTAACCTACAATTCACAGCCACCCTCAGTAAAACATCCATCACGTTTTTAGACACTGAAGTCTTCATTGATCAAAACCAAAATGAAACCAAACTCCACCGTAAATCAACCGCGGGAAACTCTACCCTGCATGCGAGTAGCGCACATGTTAAACATCTCATTAACAGTATCCCATACGGGGAGATGTTGAGACTTAAGCGCATACATAGCAGGGAGGACGATTTAAGAGAGGCCCAACATGAGAGTAAAATGAGATTTATGGAGAGAGGTTACTCAGAACGTATAATTGATGTCGCCATCTCTAAATCTGGGCAGAAAAATAGATTGGAACTTTTAAACAGTAAGCCTGATGCAACACCAACTAGGGAGGACATCTCAGAAACTACACCTGAGTTTAGAATCATTGTGCAATACAATACCCAGGACAAACTGATTCAGTCAATTATTAACAGAAACTGGCCTCTGATTCTAAGCGACCCTATAATAGGGAAAAGTCTCCCCAAGACACCCTCCTTAACTTACAGTAGAGGGCAATCCATGAAAGATGAACTTGTTAAAACCAGTCCAGAAGTCTTGGCTTCTACCGACTGGCTTCAGACCCACTCGGGCTTTTACAATTGCAAAGTCTGCAAAGCCTGCCAACAAGCAGTGAATAAAACTAGTTATCTCTCACCGTTTGACTTAAGAGAACATAAAATAGACAAAGTACTCACGTGCAAAACAGAGTTTGCCGTGTATGTCTTGCTATGTCCATGCAATTTGCTCTACGTGGGTAGCACCAAGCTCCCCGTTCATAAAAGGATCCTACAACACTTGAGAGCAATATGCAATCAGGACAACACATACCCTGTGACAAGACATTTTAAAACAAAACATGGGTCCAGAAGCCAAGGTTAAAATACTTTGTTATTGACTGTGTTCCGGCGAGCCGACGGAGAGGCAACAGGGAGGAAAAGTTGCGCCGCCTCGAGACCCGTTACATACTAGAACTTAACACCAAGCATCCCTCAGGTCTTAACATCACAGAGGATCTATACACATGCTTGTAATGGGTCACTTCCACTATGGTCGTAACTGTTAAACTGACAATACCAATTAGGGGTTGCATTGGTTCTAACATCTTTTTTAGTGGCGTTTTAAATAAATATTTATTAATTAATATTTATTACCATTTTAAACTTTTACCTGTCTTTTCATATTTTAACCATGTAATGTATGTACTGTAACAATGTATTTCATGTTTTTAGCCATTATTTAACCATTTTAAGGTTTTTATTTATTGGCGTATTTATGAAACATTGATTGCACATGTATATATATATATTTTTGCAGGTTATGTTGGTATGACGGTAAAGTTTATGGTTTTCAGGCCACTAAGCAATCAGTTGTATGATCTTTAACACTAACTTCCAAGGTTGGGCCACACTCAGGTTTCATGTGAGGGACTACCTCCCGGTATTTATACCGTTATTTTGCACACCTATCTCAAGGAAGAATAAGCGGGATGTAACATGGGTCACAAGAAGTATTTATACCGATATTTAATCTTGACCCTGAACCCTCAGGCGCCCACCGTAAGCCTTTGTGAATGCTGCAACCTTAATTTATATCAACCTATTTGAACAAATACAACACAAATGACAACGGGCTCCGTTGTCACATTTCAGGAGTTTAAGACTCAATATAAGTTAAAATTATGACTAAATAAATTAACTAGGGGTCTTAACTGCACAGGCTGCCCAAAGTGAATGAATTTCAATTTGTAGCGTTGCACTTTTTACAAATAAACGTAAATTTTAATCAGCACACCCTTATTGCACTAAATCACCATTTTTTAGGACATGGTTTTAAGTATTTAACAAAATGTTTAATTGCACATGTTTTTAACCACTCTAGACATATTGAACTCAATATTGCTTTATAGAAACATTAGTGAATTTATTTGTAGTTTCTTAGAATTGCAAATTTCTTCTGTTTTTATTGCAGTTGTAGGCTACAACATGTGACGTAAAATCCATTGTTTTTAAACCAATGTCCTATGATAGCCGTGTCATGTGATCAAGCGCTCGTGGAAGCGCGAAACGCGTCATGGCGACTGTAAACACCGAAGAATAAAACTACTTGCACTTACTTTTGGGTCCGTGTCTGTATTTGCAGCCTGGATTTGTATTTATGCCTATATCGGATTGTCTTGGAATATATATATATATATATATATATATATATATATATATATATATATATATATATTCACTGAAAAAAACATAGGTTTCACACCAGTTATAGTTAGCTGGAAATTTTACTGGCATAAAACCATTGAAATTCCCACGTTATAGTTAGTTGGACTCACTATAACTTGCGCGTGCAATTCACTGCTGATGACGTCACATATTACATCACTCATGACATGGTCAGTGACATCACTCATGACATCACTGATGACACCATCCAGTGAATGTGTGTCTTTCTGAAAAATAAATATTAGTGAGTAATGTTTAAATATTTAAATATATGTATTATTGTTTCACTTTCTGTATAAGTGGCTGCATGGGTTGGTGAGTAGGTACATGTGTATGCATATGGGTTATTAGATGTTTTTCTTGGTATCAGTATGAGTGTTTGTATGGTTTAGTGGGGGTATTACTTAGCACATAGATGCATGAATGACTGACTCTCTCTTTGTATGTGTTTTGAAGACAGCATATGTGCAGGACTGTATGGGTGGATGAGTGGGTATATGTGTGTGTTAGTGAGTGAATGACTGTCTCACTAGGGTCTTTATCAGTAACTACATATGTTTTAATGTAGTATATGTGAATATTGATGTATATAAGTGAGTATATGTGAGAGTGAGGGATTGTAAGAGTTCCTGTTTAAATTAGTATGTGTTTCTATAAGTGATTGTTTAAGAGAGTAAGTATGTGTAAGTTTCCTTAAAAGTAAAGTGGTATTGTGTGTATAACTGCATATGCAAATAAATGGATGTTTAATAGTTTATTTGCATGTGTGAGTATGTGTGACAGTATATTTTGGATGACTGTCAGTGTGTAACAGGATGTATAGGTGTATCACTACATATGATGAGTGAGTATATGTATGAGTGACTACATAGAACTGTTGGTGAATGAGTGGATGTGTATATAGATGGTGGAATTACTGAATTGGCTGTTGTAACTGGTATGGGTATCTCCATTTTTTTGAAAATTTTAGTTTCTATTTTTGAATATGTGTTTCAAGGGTTACATTACAGTGAAAGGAGGTCGTTCACTCTGTCATAAGGATGGTGTCATCAGTGATGTCATGAGTGATGTCACTGACCATGTCATGAGTGATGTAATATGTGACGTCATCAGCAGTGCATTGCACGCGCAAGTTATAGTGAGTCCAACTAACTATAATGTGGGAATTTCAATGGTTTTATGCCAGTAAAATTTCCAGCTAACTATAACTGGTGTGAAACCTATGGTTTTTTTCAGTGAATTTAATAAGTTTTTTTAATGCTAATTCCTAACTATAACTGATGTGAAACCTATGTTTTTTTCAGTGAATTTCAATGGTTTTTTAATAGCAAATCTCTATAGGTATGAAAAGTAATATTTTTTATAATGAATTTTATATTGTATAAATATGTAATTTTTTATTTTTATTTATTTATTTATTTTTTAAAAAATATTTTTTGCCCGGAGCGCTCCTGGGGCGTGTACCGGTGAACGCACGGGTAAGCGCAATGTTACGGCGCGCCCCGGGGCGCGTACCGGGGAGCGTCCCATTAGCGCTATTCCCGCGAACGAAAACAACATCGTGACGTTTCGCGCAGTCGCGTGATGCGTCATATGACGCACTGCGTAAGCGCACCCGGAAGCACGCGATCGCATACGATCGCGCAATGTCTCGACGCGCTTACGCCACGCGCCGCGGGGCGCGCCCCGGGGCGCGTAGCGTAAGCGCGTCGGCTCATGTGATCTGAAAATAACACTTTTCATTGGTTCAAATCAGTTTTGGTTTCCAAATGATTAAAGCCTGGATCATGTGAATTGAAAATAACACTTTTCATTGGTTCAGAACAGTTTTGTTTTCCAAATACTGAAAGCCCCACCTTTTTTCCTTATTCTGACTTTGTCCTTTGACTGAGGAAGACCTGTTTGGAGTTCTATCTGTACTCTTTACTTGTATAACATGGCCACAGTAGCAGCAACAGCTGTAACATCTGCCCCACCACCACCACCATCTAAAAGACCACCAGAAGATTACATTGGTGGTCAAGAGGAAGAGGAGGAGGATGATGAAGAGGAGGCACAGACAAGGGAGTTCCTGCCTGAAGATAAACAGCCCTACAAACCGAAAGAACACTTTATATGGGAGTTCTATAAAATCCCAAGGGGTTTTAAGAAAGTCAACGCTGCAAAGGTGACTTGTTTAATTTGTGGTGCTGAACTGTCTAGGGGGAACCCTAACAAAAAGTATTCCTTCGGGAATCATTCGCCACATGATGCGTTGGCATCCAAACAATTATTCTAATGCAGAGTTAAGGGACCTCTGCAGTAAGCTACCCCCATCAACGTCTAGACGCTCAACATCAAAACAACCCACTCCATCGGGTCCGGGGGCAAGAGACACATTGGCTACTATTCAACCTAAGTTTGCCGATTACAAAATCGTGTGCAAATATTGTAACAAGACACTTTGCTATGGTGAGCAAAGCATCAAACTTATCATGGTTGCTGGTGATAACCATAAGTGTCCCAAAAAAACCTAATTTTTCCTGATTTTTTTTATGCTTCAGTTGAGCCATTTACAATTCCCTGTTTTTTGTTTCTCCCCATAAAAAATACAAAAAAAATATAAAAGTGTTCAGAAAAGCCAAAAAAAGTACAAAATGTTCATAAAAACATAAAAAAATATAAAACAACAAAAAGAAGAAAAAAAAAGTTCTTTTTAGAACTACCTTTACTTTATAAAAATAAACCTATATTTTTAAAGAATCTGTGTCAATCTTTTTTCTGCAGGGTACGCGTACCGGTACGTGCATCGGGGCGCGCACCGGGGAGCGCACCAAAAAAAAAGAAAAAAAAAATTAATGAAGAAGTTGGCATGAGGGAAGAACACAAAGAGAGTAATGTTAAGAGAAAGAGAGCTAGAGGGAGAAACACAGAGGGATTGTTTATCACATAGTAAAAAACAGAAAAGGTGTAATAGGGTGAAAGTGAGAAAAGGAAAATGAATAAGGAAGCGAAAGAAGGGAAGAGAGAGGAAGAAGACTAAAGTAGACATAGTGAGAGACTGTGAATGGGTGTTGAAAGACAAAGAAAGAACAGTAAAAAATGGGGAATGAAGAGTAGTGACGGATCCAGGATAAATGAACAACGGTGAGAGAGGGTAAGGAAAGAGCAGTGAGTATAAGTAAAGAGGGGTGAAAGAGGGTGAAAAATTGAATTAGGATAACACATGGGGAGTGATAAAAAGAAAGGACAGAGACAGTAAAGGAAAGACTGTCAGAATGGGTCTGAGTGACACAGCAAAGAAAGGTAAGTAATGCAGTATGTGTGACTTATAGGGAGTCAGTGGGTGTAGGTCGGGGTGTGGGTGTGTAAGGTGTGTATATGGGTGTGGGTCTGTGGGGTATTTCGGTGTGAGTGGAGGTGAGGGTGTGTGAGATATGTGTGAGGTGTATGGGTGTGGGGGGTATGTGTGTGGGATGTATGTGTGTGTATGGAATGTGTGTGTGTGTGAGAGTAGTGTATGTGGGGGAGGTGTTTGTATGTATGAGGTGTGTGTGGGGTGTGTATGTGGGGTGCATGTCAGAGGTGTGTGTATGTGTTGGGAGGGGGGTGAGGTGTGTATGTAGGAGTGAAGTAAATAATTAAGAAAAACAGAATGAGTGAAGAAGCAAAGGAAGGGAACAGAGGGTAAGTGAAATAAAAAAGTTGAATATGAGAGGGGAAATAGGGAAAGGGGAGTAAACATGGAGAATAAGAATAAGTGAGGGAAGCAGAGTAAAGAAACAGGAGTGAGGTTGGTTGAGAAAATATTAGTGAGCTTAAAGCAAAGGGTGATGACAAACTACATTTTTGTAGTGACACTTACCATATAATAAATGTAACTGTAATTACATTTTTTTACTACACTTTGTATCTGTGAAAGAGAGAAGAAAAAATAAGTTATATTTAGTAAAATATGTATTTTAAATTTAAAGATACAAATGAAGAGGTTAAAAATCATAACAGTGTATTTAGAAATAAAGTAAGAGTGAAGGACATAGAAAGGGAAATAAAGTAAAGTAGAATGAAAAAATGAGAGAAAAAGAAATAGAAGCAGAGCAAATTACTAAGAGTAAGGCATATAGATTCACCGACAGAGAGGAAGAGAAGAACAGAGAAATGAACTGAAGGTAAGAAAGATACTAAAACAATGTGAGTTAGTAAAACTAAGTCAAGAAACAGTAGTAAGTAAAAAGATAATGACAGAGATGGAAAAGAGTCTAATTAAGAATGCATTCAGAAGAATGAGGAATAGAAGATAACTGAGAGTAAGTGAAGAACAGTCATAGAGTGAAGGGATGAAGAGAGAGATAATAATATACAATGACTGAGGGAAATGGAGTGAGGAAGTTAGTAAAGAGACACACTAAGAGAAATACTGAGTGAGGTGGAGTTCAATGAGTGAGCAAAGGAAATGAGTAAGGGAGCAAAAAAAGAAAACAGAGGAGAAAACGACTAAAACAGTGGTAATGAGAGAAACTAATTTGGTGATGAAAGTAAAGAGAAGGACATTGAAAGAAAGGAAAGGAGGGGTAGTAATGGAACCGGACTAAAAGAAATAGGTTGAAGAACGATGAGAGAGGAGCAGTGAAGTTGTTGTAAGAGAAATGATAGAAGGTAGATAGACACAAGTGAACATAACACAAGGAGAGTGAGGGACTGAGTACATAGAGGTAGTGAACGGAAAATAGAGAGAAGAGGTCAAAAGAAAGGAGGAAACAAAGATAAACGAGGGAGAGTGGATGATTTATAGTGATAGAGTGCGACAATACTGGTGAGTGAGTAAAGAGGAATTACTAAAAGAGCAAAGGAGGAAAACACGGAAAAGGAAAGTAAAGCAGACAGACTGAAAGCTGAATAGTTATGCAAGGGAGAGAGGGGATGCAGACAGTTGAAATGAGAATGAGGGGTTGTGAAAGAAGTGGAGAAAAACAACAGGGTTGAAAGAGTGAAAAGAAAGACATTATAAGTGAGTAAAAAGAGCTGAAAGAGGGTGGAAAAAGAAAAGTGGGTGTGAGACAATGGGAATATAATTTAAATTACAGAATACAAACTATAGATTAACTTATACAATATGTTACATAGTTTATTTTTGCTGTTCTCAGAATATATTGAATTTCACTTAAAAAAGTGAGTTCAAACTACTCATCATATTACAGCGGGGAAAAAAAAACACAATCAAAAAGATTGTGTTTTTAAAAAAAACATCTAAAGTTATAAATACCAAACGTACACTAATCTTTGATTTACTTACTTTTCCTTTAGGCCAAATAGTATATCATGAAGTTCCTTTTCGTTGGAAAATACTCTGCTGGTCTATAAAAATTCCATTTCATCGACTTTCTAGAAGACAACCTTGAAGAACATCTGAAATATTTTCATTATTTTCATATACTCCTTCTTTTCAGTCATAACTCTTTGCTCATTCCTTCACCATTCCGTAAGGCCAAATAGTGTCAGATGTATCATTATATTTTCAAATGAATTAAAACAAACTCTAAAATTACCGTTTTTCCGACGTTCTGAAAAAAAGGCTCAAACAACATTTTCATAATATTTAAATTTACTTAATTCCATCTGTGACTTACTCATGTTCATCATTTCCAATAATACTAATATCACTTCCTATAAGATCCACTTACAGTACCTATATGACAAATCAATTATTTATATTATCTTGATCACTTTTACTCTGAATATAATTTTAAATAGCAAACTAACCTTTATTAACTGCTCCCGTCTTCATACGCCAATTACCTTTACTTAAATTTCGGTTCTAAAAACACTAGATATGAATTTTTGAAGTCAAAAGGCAAACGTTGTTTAAAAGTCAAATGAGTATCGTTACAAAGGGTCCAACCTTTGCAACTTTTTAAATAGCATGTGTAATGGCCTGATGTTGTTGAAGGACCGTCATGATAAATAATAGCTACAGTTCCAAATGTTCTTCCTGAAATGGATAACTGAGAATCCACAACATTTTTAATAGAAGTTGTCAATTTCGTTCCATCAGGTCTACATCGTTGGAACATTAAAATGACATAGTGACCGTAACTTTGTAGAAATAATGTGGACAGCATTGCAGACTTACATTGGGTACACACCATATTGTGATCAGCTGCTTTAACTAGATTATTGAAAGACACTGATTTGCAGTCTGGTAAAGTCAAATATATAAATCTTTCAGTGTCTATTCTAGTAGTACTTGATGAAGTACAGTTATCACAGTCATGTTGCCATTGATAAGAAAGGTTAAAAAGATTTTTTATATCTACTCCTTCATCTTGCAATACATCAAACATATACATTAAAAATGCCTGACAATCCTGCTGAATTATCTGTGAAAATTGATTTTGACCAGAACATATGTCTAGAAGATTTCTAATTTCTGAAACACTTTCTATTTTTGCTCTATCACTGCTACATTTCTCTAACACAGAATTCAATAAACAGCACAATGTTTGATCCCGATTTTCAACAATCTGTTTTTGTAAGTTTTGAAGAAAAAAAACAACATTAACTACTACATTAGCATAGCAGTTGACACCAGAACTGTTTTCAAACTGAAATCCAACAACATCTTCAACAGAATCCTTTTTCTTTCTCTTTACAATTACACTTTTATCCACTTTTTGCCTTTTTGCTAGTACCTCACTGCAATTAATCTCATTTCTTCTTTTTCGGCCTACCACACGTTTTTCAAACAGAGGATATTGAGGCAAATGTGGAGCATACTCTCTTCTTAACCTATTGTATTCTTTAACACAATCTAGATCAGCAGAAATCTTTGTTTCATCACACTCAATCAAGTACAATCCTGGTAATGTTCTGACTCATGATAATGCCACATATGCCATACCCTCTTTAAACACAGAACTTCCAATGTTCACCAAAGCACTATCTACACTTAAACCTTGAGATTTATGAATTGTCACTGCATATAAACAGGAAACTGTTTTCGGCGAACATATAAGTCTTTCACAAGCAAAAATCTAGCTGAACAACGACAAATTTGTTCTATTTCGTCATTGCCATCAAATTTAATTTTTAAAATTTCAATTCCATCTCTATTTTTGTAATTCACAAAACCAACAACATGACCCATTGCTCCATTTACCAGACCTCTTTCAACATTTAAATTCCTTCTCAAAATGATACGACAATTTAAACACACATTCAGAGTCTTTTCAAAACCAGCAGTTTTAGATATAGTCTTCTCTAATGAATCCAATTTTGATTTCAAATTTTCTGACAAAATAATTGTTGCTCCCATATGCTCTATTTTATCTTTAGCTTTCAGTTTCACTATCTCTTCATTTTCTAACTTCAACATTTTGTTGTTGAACATGGAACATTCTTTCAGAGTAGGCATCAAACATATGCCAGATTTCTTCTCATTAATTTTCTTAAAAATATTCTCTGTAAGAATGTTTTCATTTAGGTACAATTTAGAAATTAATCGTCCATGTAAAGCTTCTTTCCCATGCTGACTTATTTTTCCAATTCTTACATCTTGTAGAATATTTTTATAATCTTCATCCTTTGCCTGCCGCATATTTTGGAGTAGTTCTGCATATTTGAAATTTAACCATATATTAACGTTTCCAATGCTTCCTAGGCACTTCCTCGTATCTTCATGCGTGACCATTTTAAACACTGGTTGACCTTTCACTGGAGTCAACTGCAGTACATCTCCAAAAACAATAATATGTTTTCCTCCAAATAAGACATCATAGTCTGTTCTAAGAATTTCTTGCATTCTCAAATGTACAAAAGCATGCATTATATTTGACACCATGCTTACTTCATCAATGATAAGAAGTTTCATTTTCTTCAGGACTCTCAAAACTTCGGAACACGCATCTCCAGATAGCTTGTGATATTGCAATTTGTTATCATGCTCCACTGGCAGCATCAGTAAACGATGTAAAGTAATCCCTATAATATTATGTGCTGCCAGCCCAGTTGGAGCGGTAACAACACAAGACAGCGGTAATTCAGTCCTTTTCTGCAGATAAGTTGCAATTGCTTTAATCAGAAAACTTTTTCCAGTTCCCGCTTCTCCACTCACGTACAGTTGGACAGGCTTAAATGATGTACATGAGCACTCTTTCTTCTCATGACTGAATCCATGTTCAACCTGTTCTGTGACTTCGTCATATATCTGTTTCTGCTCAAGGTTTAGTTGTTTCACCAAATCTTCTAAGTTAACTACATCATCTTGAGCTTGTTCCATAGCTCTTTCCACCTCATCCATGGCAGTGGCAGCTTCATTTTGAATAATTGGTCCTCCAAGTGGATCCTGACTCAATGAAGCAGAACTCTGACTGTCTTGAGAACTGTCTCTAGCAAACTCTGCAGCAATTGTGGCTTCTTGCTCTATTTCTTCGTTCAACATTTGCAGATAATTTGGAAAAACAGGACATTCTATGGTATCTTTGGTTGCATTAAAAGAATCTTCGTAACAGAGAAAATCTCCAAGTAGTTCCTCTTATGTACGCCATGGCTTAAAGAGTTGCAAAAGAGCTAAATAGTAAAATTCCATTTTTGTCTGGCTTTTCACAACTCAATTTTCGATGATTAATCAAATGGCCTTTTTTCTGTTTCACTAGACATCCTTCACATCCAATGACAGCATATATTCCATTATTGATATCTTCTCTGATGTTCCTCTTATAAATATAGCTTTGAAGAACTTCATAGAGACAAGCGTTCTCAAGGTGAGGACTTCTACTAGGATAGTATGTATCCAACATGTTTGTCTTCAAAATATCTGTACTTTCTGGTTCTTTCTCCGCCAAATACTCTATCTCTTGTACAGATTTCAAAACTCGATTTCGTGTTGCAGCAACACCTAGACTCACCCAAATGATGGTTCTAGATTTGGCATAGAGACTTGCTGATGACAATCGATCAGAACATTCATATGCTCCAATTTCTCGATGCGACAACATCTTTAGACTGTAACTGTATAATTTCTTGCTTAGACTCTTTTCCTGTAAAATGTCCTCCCACGTTTCCTTCAGTTCTGTCTTTTCTTTTTTTGTGATGTAAGACGTCACATATCGAGCCACAGCAATAGAGTTGTCAGCAACGAATTGAATATCCATGTTAGCATTCCACATGGACAAAATCACTGGGTTGTAGTCGTTGATGTACTTGGACTCTTTGTTTCTTTTTAAATTGTATGTATTTTTTGGTGACTTCCTCGTCACAGTATGTCGCAGAGAAGACATCAAATTATTTACTCTTCCTTTGGAAATCACTGGTTGTGGAAAGCTGAAACGACATTTTGTGTAGAACTTGTCCTTGTTTCTGAATTTTCGACGCCAGTACTTATCACAACGATGGGATTGAAAGCGAAAAACTTGTTGCCTTAAACTGTTTTCTTCTGTAGTTTTCGGAACAGCACATGTTGAATACTCTTCAATGAAGCTCATCACTGTCTCATCCGAATCTGTTCCAAATTTGGGTGCATCTTTAATCCACAACAACATATGTATGTGAGGAGCACCTCTCGCTTGATACTCCTTTCTCCAAAAGAAATCCAAAACCTCTCCAAGGGGAGGATTTTTTTTGTTGGTAATAAAAGACATCATAGCTTAAAATCTATGATTGAAATATCTGCATACATTCACTGGATCCAAAGAGCACAGTTCTCCAGGTGTTTTGAATTCTATATTTTGTATATTTGCATTTGCCTCGCGTAGAAATTCAAGTAAGTCGTCCCATGCATACTCGGCACAGCTAAGAGTGAGGAACCATGTAGGAGTTGCTAAGTTTCTTAGCATACATTTCAATTCCCCATGACGACGGTACCAATACTCGTTTGTACCACGCTGACATGCCATGAGATTGATTAAATGAGATTCCAAAATATTATCTTGCAAATTCACTTTCTCCATAAAGTCCCTCGCCGAAACATTTTGCAGATGTGCTCCACTTTTCAGTATATGGTTTACTGCATAAGAAAGCCCAGACAAGTCGCTTTCATACAGTAAATGAAACAAATAGGGAATGCATTGACGAAACCTTGGATCTTCAGCATATAATCTTACAGTTCGATATTCAGATGCAGGAATTTGAAGTGGTCGATCGTCTTATCGTCCACCTCGACCTGTTGGAAATAGCTGTGGAAAACAACGAGCTTCCAAACTTTCCTCCCATACACTAATGGGACTTCCTTTTGCTGCTTTCATTTGAAACAATTCAATTGCATTCCCCATTACTTCTTTGGAATGCAAAGGATGAACAGTATAATGTTCATATATTTCTTCACTTCTAGACACATCAACTTTTTCAATTTGGCCGCCTGAACAATCACTGTCTTCATCTGCAGCTGTTTCCTCTGCTGCAACACATACATCTTTGTAATACTCATTGTTTTTGACTAAATACAACGTTGCCTTTTTGACTTTCCTAACATCCACTAAATCTTGCCAGATTTTCTTACTCTTTGTAGGAACCCCATTAACTAGAATAACTAAAGGTTCCTCTTCTACTTTTTCTATACCAATTGTATCAATATTTTTTTTCAAATCTAGAGGCAAATAAACAACTCTTCCCTTTAATCCTCTCTGCAAATCTGTAGGAGGCAATTTCCCTATCTTAGGCTCCATGCGAACAATTGCCTGAAAAGGATGGACACATTGAATCAAAATAGACTCATATGTATTTAAATCCATCAATTCACGGGGAATGTCTACCAACTCCAGATTATTATGAACAGCTCTGGCAGGCGTTCTGTTTTGATTTAATTTATCATAACAATATTTACAAATACGCTGATCACAACTCAAATCAAAACAATTATCCACCCACAAATAAGTTGCAAAATCCTTCCACTCATAATTATTCATCTTTTCACTTTTTACGTATAAATCAACTAATCTAGTTTGATGTTTATAATGACTTCGTCGACAACACACACAAGTAAAATTCGGCCTTTCACTTGATTTCACCTTAAACCTGGTAATTTCCTGCTCAAACTTTTCTATACTTGAAATCTGTACATTCTCTTCCACATTACCTTGAATTGCTGTGTCAGTTTCTACACTGTCCTCTTTTTCACCAAAATAACAAATCTCAATTTCTTCACAAATCTTCTTCACATCTAATTCAGTTCCATGCAAAAGAGCACTGTTTAATTGTTTAAGCTTAAGTGCTGGACTTTTTGCATAATACAACATTCTCACTAATTTCCTCATTTTGGTATGATGCACTGCTAACATCCTAAAATGATGAAAAACACTCTGACAGACTTTTCTAGAAAGACAAGCCAGTGAATGCCCTTGCAAACCTGTGTTTTCTCTCACTCTGCAAGGATCTAAGTCTTGCAATAACTTCACTTTCTGCTTTAGACTTTTCTTACTATATGTACATAAGAAATTACAAAACAAATCAATTGATTCCTGTCGCACACTAAAAATACGACTACACTTCCAAGTGTACACTGGACCCTTAGTACGTCTCCCTAAAACTTCATCAGTTAACACCTCTTCTGGTTCTCTAGGCACAAGTTTCTCTTTTTCAATCAGACAACCGTCTTTCATTCATACGCTCGACCACTGGTGTCAACTGCATGCACTAAATCATTCTCCTGAAAGTAACTCTCCTCATTAAAAAATGGCTCACAACTTGAACTGTGCATCCATTCTCCTGAAAAAACTTTACAAAAATGAGTCAGATTAATTACTCTTTTCCATCTACTGTTTGATTTAAAAACATCAATTGTCTTGTTAAGTGTCCTAATTCTATTGATTATTAAAATAAATAAGTGTTTCTTAACTTCAAAAGCCTGATCAACAATCTTCTCTACATTTTTCTTTTTCTTATAAAAAGCAGCTCTCTGTTTGCCTTTCCTAATGTTTTTTAACAAATTTAAAACCACCCTATTGCGAAACATTCGTTTACGAATGTCTCTAAACTGATTCTGCCTTCTATTCCGATACATATTATTCTCTCCTGCTCCAGTGTTAACATTTTTTGAGGGCCTCTCCTTCCTTTTCAAAATTACTCTCTCATTCTCTTTTTCTACATGCTGTCCAACATTTATTTTTGTTCTACATACGTTCCGTAAAAAAGACTTAGTTATCTTACCAGGAACTTCTTTCCTGTTTTTTGAAGTCTTTGTTGTGGAGGACTGCTGTAATTCCGATGCTGTTTTTGTTTTAAACCGTATTTCAAATTTTCTTGATCTTTGCCTTGAGGGCATCTTTCCTTACTCTTACATTATAGACCACTATTATCAAACAACAAAGCAATGACAAAAAGCAAACAATCTACTCAGGGTTACAGCTCAATTGAGGATTCTCAAGGGGTGCAGAAGAGGTGAGACATGCATTGAAGAGTGTAGTGGAAGAGAGGTATGTCCACAGGTACAAAGAAAGTGGGACCTGTGTCTACGAGTGCAGTAAGAGATAAGCTTCATGAAGTCTAGTCCACTGCACTCTTACACACAGGCTTCACCACTTATGTTCTCCAGGAAAGGCCTCTCTCCCACTACAGTATTGAACACAGGCCTCACCTTGTCTGTCCCTCTGGACATGCCTCACCTCATCTACACAATCTACTTACTAATGTAAGGTAACACAGGTGACATTATTGTGAAAGGATGACATATATGTATTTAATCATGCAGACACTATGTAAAAGACATTCATTTGCCCAAAAAATGTTTCAGTAGTGTAAGGAAAAGCTTATACATATAACCTTTTCTATGTTTTTCAAATGTTATTCTAAAAAAAGATTATGAGGCCTAAGCAGGAGTGCAGATGTAATGAAGCCTGTCCAGTGAAGCACAAAAGATGAGGCTTGTGTCCAAGAGTGCAGTGGACAGGACTAAACTGGAGTAGTGTGCAAAAAAAAGATGAACCTCATTTATAAAGCCCTGCATCAGTTTTCCACTGCTGATGCGTCACTTTTTCTGACACATCAGCGTCATAAAACATATGCCTTGTTGCGCCATATTTAAAAAGTGACGCATGTAGGTAGATGCGTCACTTTTTCAACCTCTGCACCACATTATACCTCTGTCAGGTGTAATGTACACAGAAGGGTTATTTCTCCGCAGAAAGCCTCGTAATAGTGACGCAGTGAAATCAATGAGATTTCACTGCGTCACTTTTAGGACACTGTTACGTCAAAATCTTGCGCCTGCCTCACAGCACACATAAGACTGAGGAAAACGCTTTCACATGGAGCTTTCCCCATGTGAAAGGATGCATTGCTGGAGTACAAGCATTCCATTTCAATACTGAAAACTCACTATTTTACAAAATACATTTCCTCTCTCTTGCAAACAATCCTACCGCATGTCCAAGGGTGTAAATAACATGAGGCTTCTTTAAGCATACCAATTAGTTGAAGTCTATTCAGGGTTACATATAAGGTAAGGATTGTCTAGGGGTGCACAAGAGGTATGGCCTCTATTGAAGAGTGTAGTAGAAGAGAGATCTGTCCACGGGTGCAAATAATTTGAGACCTGTGTCTAAGAGTGCAGTGGGGGATAGGCTTCATGAAGCCTACTCCACTGCACTCTTAGACACAGGTCTCACCACCTACACTCTCCAAGAAAAGCCTCTCTCCCACTACAGTCTTGAACACAGGCCTCATCTCCTCTGTCCCTCTGGACATTCCTCACCTCATCTGCACAATCTACTTCCTAACCTGACGTAACACAGGTGACATGATTGTGAAAAGGTCAAATTTTTTTATGTAATCATTCACACACTATTTATTCTTTCTCAAAAATGTAAAAGACATTAATTTGCCCCAAAAATGTTTCAGTAGTGTAATGAAAAGCTTATACATATAACCTTTTCTCTGTTTTTCAAATGTTATTCTAAAAAAAGATTATGAGGCCTAAGCAGCAGTGCAGATGTAATGAAGCCTGTCCAGGGAAGCACAAAAGATGAGGCTTGTGTCCAAGAGTGCAGTGGACAGGACTAAACTGGAGTAGTGTGCAAAAAAAAGATGAACCTCATTTATAAAGCCCTGCATCAGTTTTCCACTGCTGATGCATCACTTTTTGTGACGCATCGGCGGCATAAAACAGGTGCCTTTGTTACGCCATATTTAAAAAGTGACGCATGTAGGTAGATGCGCACTTTTTAAACCTCTGCGCCACATTATACCTCTGTCAGGTGTAATGTACACAGAGGGGTCATTTCTCCGCAGAAAGCCTCGTAATAGTGACGCTGTGAAATCAATGAGATTTCACTGCGTCACTTTTAAGACACTGTTACGTCAAAAACTTGCGCCATTAATTAGATTTCCCCATGTGAAATTATGCATTGCAGGAGTTGCGTCATTTTTGTGACACACTCCAACAATTCGTCACTTTTGCGCTTACAGATACATCACAAATACTGACTTATCTGTAAGTCCTAGAAACATGATGCGTCATACATTAAATATAATGCATCATTGGTGTCACAAGGAGTGCACAGTGAAAAGTGATGCATCGCTGTTTTCATAAATAAAGCTCTCAGTGTGCTTCCTAATGTGAGTTAACACAGGTGACATGATTATGAAACCTTCAAATTATTTTACTTAATCATGCACTCATTTTTTATTTTTTCTCAAAAATGTAAAAGCTATTAATTTGCCCCAAAATCGATTTTTCAATAACATTTTAGAAACACAGTGCAAGTCCTATGTACAATCATTCCTTTTCAGTACTGAAAAGTCACTATTTTACAAAATACATTTCCTATCTCTTGCAAACATTCCTACCAAGCATTACCCAAAAAATTAAACAAACCAACAGCAATTAAACTCATTCTGCTTCCTTCCATTTTAGGAACATAACACAGGTCCTATGTACAAGCATTCATTTTCACTACTGAAAGCCATTAATTTGCCCTAAAACCGTTTTTTATTTAACATTTTAGAAACAGACCACAGATCCTATATACAAGCATTCATTTTCACTACTGAAACCCATTGATTTGCACTAAAATCGTTTTTCAGTTACCATTTTAGAAACAGAACACAGGTCCTATGTACAAGCATTCATTTTCACTACTGAAACCCATTGATTTACCCTAAAATTGATTTTTAAAATAACATTTAGATACAGAGTGCAAGTCCTATGTACAACCATTCAACTTCACTACTGAAACATCACTATTTCACAAAATACAAATCCTCTATTTTGCAAATATAGAAACCATGCATTTTTTAAAAGCATCACACAAACCAAAAGCAAAGAAAATCAATGTGCTTCTGAATCTAAACTCTCTATCTAAATGAATCATAACTCACCTTTACAAATGCTTTGAGAGATTCAGAACAGTGTCAGATACACACACCAATATTTCTTTAGCAGAGCAAAAGGTATGTTCTCCAGGCACTGCAACCATTAATGGCACAGAAAACCTCTAATTGTACACACATATTCCTCATGGTAACCAATCAAAACTCTTCCCTCTCTATTTTCAAATCAACACCCTTCCCCCCTCAGCTCTTTCTACCTGTTACCATAGCAACTCCCTCCTCACTGAGCTCCCAGGGTTAAAAGTTTATTCTACAATGTTGCAAATCAAATGAGCAAGGATGTTTGACCTCTCAATACACCAGCTTATCCACTGCAATCTTTCTTTAAATGACTTTTTTTAACCATTCAAATTACTTCTTACACACAACAGAACCATGCACCCTAACTTTCAGTTTTCAACTATCTGAATCCACCAATCATTGCTTGCACTGAAACTCCACAGTTTTTTTTTGCAAACTCCTACTGTTCCAACTACCATTTCATTCCTACACTTCATCTGACTGCACCAGAACCTCCTCTCACCATGTACTCTGTCTGGATTATTGGACATAGCTACATTCACTGGGCTCAAAGGTATGCAGCTATCAGAAATTTTCACAACCTTGATTTACCAAATGTGCACATAAAATGGATTGGCCAAAGAGGATTGAGATGTCATCAATTGATACCATTGGTGAAAACCTTTTACCATCTGCCGCACCCTGACCTCATAATTTTGCACTGTGGTGGAAATGACCTAGGCACTTTGACTGGGGTAGGTCTTGAGATGGTTTTAAAGGACACCTTTGGGCAATTGATGACACTTTTTCCACAAACTGCCTTGGTATATTCCAATATATGCCAAAGGCAGAAATGGAACTGGTCCAACCAATTTTGTCCACAATTTGAGAAAGCACGGAAACATGTGAATAAATCTGTTTCTGCTTACATGAGAGACTATGGAATGGGTTCAATATACAACAACAACTTGCGTTACAACATGCAAGATATCTACAGAGGAGATGGTGTGCACTTTTCAGATGAGGGGAATAGAATATTGCTCCTGAATTTAAGACTGTGCATTGGAACCTACTTGTAGGTACCTAAATCAGCCACAGAACCCAAAAGCCTTTTTCAGGGCTACCCTATCTCTGATCACTTCAAGAGATTATCTTTTTCTACCTTTTTTCACTGTTTTTCACTAAAGTACGCTCCCCGGTACGCTCCCCCGTGCGCGTACCGGGTGCTCCCCCCGCGGAAAATAAATTTTTTGTTTCTGCCTATATGGGCCTCCTAAGACCCCCTCAGAAAACCTAGAGGGTCAGGGAGTGCCTACGATGCCCCCTTATACCCATTCCCAAAGTTGTTTGTCCTCTATTTTCTGTCTCAAATCTACCGAAACACAAAATGGAGTGTGTAGTTAAAAACACACTACACAGTGATGATGAGGAGAGAGATTTAATAGTCGTAAATCATCCGGTGCACCCAGCTGGGTGGCATCATAATAACAACGTTCCAAGGCTGCCTCCAGGCTGACAGCTAGGGTGAAACCAAGGTGGAGGAAAAGGGAGGGGGGAAAGAGACAACAAGGAAGAGGGGTCATTCTAAAGTTACAACACATCTTTTTCCCTAAGAGAACAAAGGGAAAGGAGAAGAGGTGGGCAAGGAAGGTCAGGTAGAAAGGAAGAACATGAGTCCCTGAAACCGGACTATGCAGCAAATACAAAACCTCGAGAAAGGGACCAGGGATAACCTTTAATGGCTGGAAAAATCACCTCATGCTATACTGACGGTGCCAGGCTGGGATGTTCTTTTTTCTTTGACTCTCCCTGCGGTGCCCCAGCTCCCTTGCTCTGTCGCCTGATCCAGCCTTATCTTCCCTTGACAAGTTTCCTTCTGTAGTAACTGGAACCACCCTATCCTGACTCCACACTCTCCCATCCTGCATAACTACAACATTGCTCTTAACCTCTCTTATCCTCCTTGGAGGGTAGAACCTGTCTTCACTTTTCCCCATTCTGTCTGGCTTCCTGATGTATACCATCTGTCCACTACTAAGTTTCTTTTCTCTTACTCCCCACTTCTTGTCGTACCACTCTTTATATTTGTCTTGCTTGTCTTCAATTCTCCTCTTCACCTCTCCAGAGTCTATTTCTAGGCGACTTCCTCTCTCCATCCACTGTGGGGACAGTTTAGATCCTGCTTTCCTTCCTCTCATTAGTTCGAAAGGTGAATGCCCTGTTGTTGAATTAGGGGTGGTATGGTATGCCCACAAAGTTTCCAATATAGCGTCTTCCATATTTTTCCCTGATCTTCCTGCCAACTTGATGCTCTCCTTAAGTAAACGATTCGCCCTTTCCACTTTGCCATTAGCCTTGGGGCAGTACAACGGCGTGCGGATGTGGGATATAGAACAGTCTTTTAAAAATTCAGTCATTTCTTCTGAAACCAGCTGGACCCCGTTGTCTGTTATTATAGTTGCGGGGATCCCCTCTCTCGTGAACACCTCTTTCAAGAAACCTATCAAAGCTTTGGTGTTGATGTTTACCACGAATTTGTGAGTGATCCAGTTGGTAAAGTAGTCTATTAGCACTAATAGATACATCTCCTGTGAACCTCTTCCATGAATCGGTCCTGTGATATCAAATCCCAGTTTACTCCACGGATCCTCAGGTACCTCTACTGGTATTAACGGAGAGTGCTTGGTGATTTTTGACTTGTCGCTGATGCTGCAAGCATAACAGTCACGAACTTTCTCCTCCATTTCTCGGTCCATCTCCGGGAACCAATAGTCTGCTCTTAATCTATTCTTGCACAAGCTTCTGCCCAGATGGCCTTCATGGGCTAAGTTGATGATTTGCTGCCTCACTCCCTCAGGCGGCACTAGTTTCCCCGACTTCATGACAAAGTTCGCATCAATAGAGAGATCCTCTCTTACATTCCAAAATGGTTGGATTTCTCTTTCCAGCTCCTTGCACTTCTTTGGCCACCCCTTGACAATGTACTCCTTAACCTTCCTCAAAGTCTCATCTTTTTTAATGTACTCTTCCCACTCTTCCTTCATCACAGCAGTTACATTTATCTCCAAGATGTCATCCTGCACTTTTTCCTCAGCTGTTTCATCGGAAACCGGAGCTCTAGAGAGGAAGTCCGCCACTCTGTTAAGTTGTCCCGGAATGTATACTGCTCGAAAATTATACCCCTGTAGGCCCAAGATCCACTTGGCAATGCGTGGAGTCATATCCTCCATATTCTTCTTGCTGAATAGTGGGACCAATGGCTTGTGGTCCGTGTGCACCTCAAATGGTACCCCCCACACATAGAATTTGAAGTGTTTGATGGCCCAGTATACTGCCAGAGCCTCCTTCTCCACTGTAGAGTAATTAGCTTCTGGAAAAGTAAGTGTTCTTGATGCAAAAGCAATCACCTTAAGTTGTTTTTCCACCTTCTGTGATAGTGTTGCTCCTATTCCCTTGTTGCTCGCATCGGTGGTTATTACTATTTCTTTTCCTTGATCAAATTTGCCAATGAAGGGTGCCTGAATTATGGCATTCTTTATGTCTCTGAACGCCTCTTTCTGCCTTTCACCCCAATCAAACTTGCTGTCTTTCTTCACCAATTCTCTAATGGCATGTGTTCTGATGGCAAAGTCTTTAATGAACTTAGCCATGTATTCTGCCAAACCAAGGAATGACAACAATTCCTCTTTGTTGGAAGGCGTTGGTGCATCTCTGACTGCATTGACCAAATCACATTTTGGTTTAATACCTTCTTCGGAGATGGTATGACCCAAGTAATCCACGGAGCTCACACCTAACTTGCATTTGCTCAGCCTGGTGGTGAATCCTACTTCCCTTAGCTTCCTTAAAACTCCTTTTAAGTTTTCACTGTGTTCCTCCTCACTTGAGCCATAGGTGAGAATGTCATCTTGGAAGCACATGGTTTTCCTGCATTCCCTTAGGATGTGCTGCATAACCCGTTGGAAAGCCGCTGCCGCCAAACCAAAAGGCATTCTTAAAAACTTGAAATTGCCGAACGGAGTAGTGAACGCTGTCAGGGACTGTGAATCTGGATGTAGCTCTCTCTGATAATAGGCTGAGGACAAATCCAGCACACTAAAATACCTCGCCCCCTGTATGGTGGTTAACATCTCTCCAATTCTTGGGAGGGGGTACCGGTCTACAAGGATGTTTGCATTCAAGTCTCTCAGGTCTACACACAACCTAATGTTCTTTCCTCCGTCCTTGGTCGTGATCACGACTGGAGCCAACCATGAAGATGTCTCTATTTCTTTGATCACTCCTTGGCTAACCAGTTTGTCCAACTCGGTTTTCAAAGGTTCTTTCATGCGTAGGGGTATGGAACGTGTTCTGTGTATCACAGGCCTTGCCCCCTCCTTCAGTGTAATCCTGTGCATATAGTTCTTTAGCACCCCCAGCTTTTCACTAAACACTTCCTTAAACTCCTGGATAACATCTTCTGCAACACTGCAACACTGGAGGGTTCTACCAAGAGCACCTGTTCCTTGTTGTTGGGATCCAATTTGATACCAAGTTCCTTCTGATGTTTCCAACCCAACAGATTAGAACCCCTCCTGGCAACATACACTGTCCCTACTGTGTGCCTATCTTTAAAAGTTATTCTCATTTTTGTCATTCCCTCTAGCGGTATGCGCTCCTTGTAATATCCTACTGGGTTTATGTCAGCTCTCTCCAAAACTACCCCCTGTCCTGCAAACTTTTCCTCAAACTCCCTCTTGTCTATGAGTGTGTATCGGGAGCATGAATCAGCGAAAACCTCAAATCTTTTCCCATCCAAGGTAATCTCTCATTTTGGATGTTCATTACATTCACTTTCCTCCTCATCCCCCACCTGGAAAATAAACGTCTTCTCTTTTACATCATCAATTTCTACATTTTCCACCATATGTATTTTCTGGTTAACATTTTTACACACCTTGGAAAAATGCCCTCTTTTGTTGCATTTCCTACACAGAGTATCCCTGGCAGGACACTTCCAGCTGTTTGCCAGGTGATTTGGGCTACCACATTTGTAACATAACCAACCCTGGGGGTTATTGCGCTGACCAACCTTAGTTTTTTCTCCTACCTTGCAAATGGTCTCCCCCTCTTGTGCCCCTTTACTCTCATTCTTCTCCCTTAATGCTCCTTCATGTATTTTCATCTCTTTCATACACATAGCTGTATGCTCTAACCCTTTAGCTATACTCAAAGCCTCTTCCAGGTCAGGATTTCTCGTAAGGAGCTCTTCCTGAATCCTTGAATCATTCGTGCACCTCACAATCTGGTCCCTTATCATAGAGTCATTTAATGCCCCGAATTCACATGTAGCAGCTAAACCCTTAAGAACAGCTACATAATTTGTGACTTTCTCATCTTTCTTCTGGGCCCTTTTATAGAACTTATGCCTTTCCAGCACTACATTGAGCTTCATTTTAAAATGTTCTTCCAATTTTATCAAGGTATAATCATAAACATTCACACCTTCAACCTCTTCTTGTTCATCATCTACTAGTCTTCCTGTTATGTCTTCAAACACTTTTCTTCCATGTATGCCCAAATTATGTTGTTTCCTAACATTGTTGTAATTAGCTCCCCCTATCGCTATGAGATTAGACTTGAAAATTCCAACCCATCTCTTCCAAGGTATTTCCGGCTCCCCCAGCTCATTTAGGAAAGATGGGGGCTGGCTCATACCTGCACCTGCCATGGCCATGCAGTAGGGGGCTAGAAATACTTGCTTTTAAAACAAATTATACTAAACTCACAGTTGAAGAAACAGGAAATATGCCTCACTGAGTAAGCTCAATAGGTACACTCTTGCATAGGCATAACACTTAAAGAAATAAATAGCTAGTATAATACTCCCAAGAAATCCAAATAACCCAGCACTTCACCTTGATGTCCCTGACTCCTAGCTTAGTAAACCCCCGAGTCCCCTTTCAGTTTCCTCGATTCTCTCAGTTTGTGGATATGGGCGGGAACTTCCTGTGGTGGGCGCCGTCGCTTTCTCCAAGCCTCACCTTGCAGTAAAAGTTCTGGCGCCGTTCAATGCCCCCCAGCGCTGCTCTCCCTCGCCGGGCCGACGTGAAACAACAGAACTGAGGAGAAAAAGTTCCGCACCTTCCGGAAACTCAAACAGGGACTGGAGGAAGAAGGCTCTTCACAAAATCGCCGCCCTTCACCAAATCGCCGCCCCTCACAAAATCGCCGCTCTTCTCATCATCGGAGCCTCCGCACAAAGGCGACGTCACTCAAGCCTTTTCAGCGCGAAGCGCTGAACTCTACTTGATAAAGTTACACTGCGCGGCAGGAGTGCGATGAAAAATCGACACCCCGGTGACCGCTACTTCAAATCAGCACTGACAGCCACCGCTTGAGTCAGTCACCCTTCCGCGAACCACCTCACACGTCACCCGACTCCTTTTTCACATGAAGACGAACCTTCGCTTCTGGGATCGGTACTTCACAGCAAGCTCCGCCTCCAACACCAGATCGAAATTGGCTCACAGCAACATTCCCGAAATTGCCTGGATGTCGCTTTAATAACAATAAGGCTATCTCACTCCGTGCTGTAACCAGAAGAAGTGAAGCTGAAGAGACACACGGCGGAGATGCCAGGCAGAGTTTCAACAGAACGGGTAGGTGAAGAGTCTTAAATTGTTCCGTCCCCAGCAAAATTCACTCCAGGGGGGTGCACCACGCTGACCCTGGCTCAGCTCCTTGACCCTCGTCGCCAAAAGGTGTAGTAAAAACACACTACACGGTGATGATGAGGAGAGAGATTTAATAGTCGTAAATCATCCGGTGCACCCAGCTGGTGGGCATCATAATAACAACGTTCCAAGGCTGCCTCCAGGCTGACAGCTAGGGTGAAACCAAGGTGGAGGAAAAGGGAGGGGGGAAAGAGACAACAAGGAAGAGGGGTAATTCTAAAGTTACAACAGAGTACTTACCGGTACGTGTACCGGGGCACTCACCGGGAAGCGCTCCCAAAATTTTTTACAAGTTAATTTACATAAAAACCACTGGAGACACTTTCACCAAATATAGAATAGGTCATACTACATACCAGTCCCTACCATTTTCCCAAATTTGGTGGAATTCCATTGAACCATTTAGCCTGTAGCCCTCTCTAAATATCCTGAGGTGAATTACTTGACAAAAACACATCTGAAATGTTAGAATTTACAACCAATTAAAATGTTACTTTCATTTTCTACTATTATTTCATGACATTTGATTGGTTATGTACATGAATATATATAAAGAAAGAGAGGGAAACACAGCCATTTTGACTACTACTTCCTGAAGTACATTTCAAAAGCATTTCCACTGAGAACTTAAACTTCTTTTTGAAAGGTAAGATGTTATTTTGAAAACTGAAGTATGTTGTGCACTTTAAGTTAATTTGGAAAACATTTTCTGATAGTTATATACTATCCCTCTGTAATAGTTATAGATTGAGATACACTTCTCTGTTATAGTTATGGATGGAGTTAGGCTTGTCTTGTATAATTATAAATTTACTTAGGCTTCATGATATACACTTTTATATATTTCTACTTCCAGCCTGATACCATACACTGCCCAAAGATAACTTCACTGTTAAAAAATAAAAACTACCTGACTGAACTTAAACCCAACAGTGCCCTATCTCTACTGATATATTTATTTTTTATGCAAATTACAGCAAGAAAATGGAAGGACAGCAAAATATTTCCTTCGAAATTATTCTGGAGAGCAACAATGAACAAGTTATTGAACCCAATGATGACTTAGAATTCATGGATAAATCACGGGACTATGAATTAGTTCAATGTGTAGAAGCGGTAGATTCGCTAATTCAAAATGAGGACATTTCCGACAATCTGTTATTAGAAGTTCTATCAAATTTTGAAAAAGAATCTGAAAAATAAATTTATATTTAATAATTCTAAAATTGTTTGAGACATTATTCATTTTTATATTTAATTCATAAACTAGTACCAAATTGATTATAATGTAAAGTCAGATTCATAGTATACTGTGCAACTTTTTTATGTTACATAGTAATTTTGCTCATAGATACTTCCTTTCTCCCAATATATTATCTCCAATGTGTATTTGACATCTCTTTTTCATCTCCTGCCTCCATGTTGTTTCTGCTTTCCTGACAGACTATGATATGGATTCCATATACCACAATAACTTCTGTAACAACATGCAAATTATCTACAGAGGAAACGGTGTACATTAAATTTAAGACTCAGCATTGGTACCTACATGTTGGTACTTAAAACACCCAAACAACACAACAACTCTATTCAGAGCTACCCTACCTCTAAGCACTTTAAATTATTATTTTAGTGTTTCACTGAGTTTTCCACATGTGTGGGGGTGGGAGGTGTGTGTGGGGTATGTGTGGGGTGTGTCTGTGAGGTGTGTGTGTGTGTGTCTGAGGGAGGATGAGGTGTATAGGTGTGTGTAGGTGTGTGGGGTATGTGGGTGTGGGTGGGGATGTGGGTGTGTAAGGTGTGTGTGTGGGTGTGGGTGTGTGGGGTGTTTGGGTGTAGGTGGGGGTGTGGGTGTGCGAGGTGTGTGTGGGGTGTGTGTGGGTGTGGGGGGTATGTGTGTAGGATGTGTGTGTATGTGTGGGATGTGTGGGTGTGTCTGTGAGGTGTGCGTGTGTGTGTGTGGGGGGGAGGTGTGTGTGGGATGTGTGAGGTGTGTCTGTGATGTATCTGTGTGTGCGTGTGTGTGTGTTGGGGGGGTGAGGTGTGTGTGTGAATGTGTGTGTGTGGGATGTGTGGGTGTGAGTGTGGATGTGTAAGGTGTCGGTGTGGGGGTGTGGGGTGTTTGGGTGTGGGTGGTGGTGTGCATGTGTGAGGTGTGTGTGGGGAGTGTGTGGGTGTGGGGGTGTGGGGTTGTGTGCGTGTGGGTGTGTGTGGGACGTACTTGTAGGTACCTAAAACAGCCACAGAACCAAAAACTCTTTTCAGAGCTATCCTACCTGTAATCACTCAAAATGATTATTTTACACTATTATTTTCACTATTTTTCACCAAAGTACGCTCCCTGGTACGCTTCCCGGTACGCGTACCGGGCGCTCCCCCCGCGAAAATTCGTAATAATATTTTTTTTTTTTGCCCCGCGGAGCCTTTTATGGCCCCCACATCAAACCTAGGGGTCAGGGGGGTCTACCCTGCCCCCTTTTGGTCATTTGCCCCTTTGTTTTTTGCCACCTCTTGTGTCTGGATCCTACCGAGACACAAGATGGCGGCCGCTTCGGACTGTTTCGAATGTTTACAGACACCCGAGAGCCAATCAGCTTTCCGCTCGCGAACTCGCGTGGCGCGCTGGTACGCGCCCGGTACGCGTACCGGGGTGCACCTATAGATATATATATTTTTTTGAACCTAAATTACTCAAAATCCACTGGAGCACATATCTTGAGACATAGCAAAGGCACATCGGGCTACCAGTCCCTACAATTTTGCCAAGTTTGGTGGAAATCCATTCAGCCGTTCGAGCTAAAAGTGAGTTTGACCGCCCTATGGAAATTAACATGGGGAAAACACGTTTTGGGACCCCCCTTTTATCTCGGCCCCCGATTGACGAATCTCCCCCAAACTTTCAGGGAAGGAGCGGAGAGCCGCGAGGCAAATTTGAGGAAATATTCAGGCAGATTCCTCAACCGGCGCCAAAGTTATTCCCAATAGAATGTTGCGATTTCCCTATGAAATCAATCCTAACTATAACTACCTACTGGCGACCGCCAGTAGGTAATATATATATATATATACCCCAGCACAAGAACTAGCTTTTTTACGCATGCAGCGCCTCAGGACCCTACGCCCGCGGAACCCACAAAACAGAGGAGACGGTGGTGGGAAAAAGAAACAACCCCAGGGCCAAAAACAACAACAAAAAGCAGGAGGAGAAAAGACAGGAGGTGGGGGAGAAGAAACACAAAGACAAAACAGACCAAAGACCAGACAAAACAGACGCAGATATTGAACATGGAAAAAGACAATACAGTCATAAACCTTTCCAACATGGAGTTGTCAGCTCAGGAATTGGAAATTTTATCGTTAGGATTGACATTTTGCAGCAATACCAACTTTGACTATGCCCAGACACGAATTGACTTGTTCCTTTATGTCCGTAAATTAAAACTCCAGAAATATTTTGCTAGTTCAAAACAGAACTCATCTGAGATGGTAGCTTCAGAAGTATCACACACAAGGTTAAATGTGGAAGATATGGCAACATTACAAATCATGATCGATCTCGAACAGCAGAATGAAAATGAATCAGAAAGCATCACACTAAGTGGGGTAGCACGTAACTCAGAGATAGATATCTGTCAGTCTACCACAACTACTTTCAAACCAAAATCAACGTTTATGCCTATAATGCCAAAAGATGGGCTGGATCTTTTTGCCGAATGTGTAACAAGAGACCTCAAAGATCTATCCATTAAAAGTACCAAACAGAAATATTGGGAAAACATGGATCAGACACGCAAATACAATGACCTTATGGAGAAGATAAAGGCAAGATCAGACATTGTGGTAAGATGGTCCGATAAAGGCGGAAATATAGTGCTCTGGCCGCTTGAAATGTACAACGCAGAAGCATTGAACCAACTGCATGACAGAGAGTGCTACACAAGGATCAGCCCCACGCACATCGTAGGAATCCAGGAAAAGTACCATGGTGACCTGTACAAATGGAAAGGCAAAGGTCTTTTGAGCAGAAATGAATTTGAATTTCTGAAAACCGACTACCCAGTGACAGCACAACTGTACCTAATCCCGAAGATTCACAAAGATGACAAAACACCACCGGGAAGGCCGATAATCTCAGCGATAGGCAGTCTGTTTGAGAACACAAGCATATTCATTGACCAGTTCTTGCAACCAGAAGTCAAAAAACTACCTGCTTATATAAAAGACACAGGAGATTTCCTATCCAAAGTGTATGATATTGGATGGAAGAAGGAATATGTGTTCATGACACTGGATGTCCAAGCCCTATACACCAGCATCAGACATACGGATGGCCTAAACGCCATCAAGTACTTCCTGGGAAAAAGACCTATAAATCTGTTTGAACACACCCAAATGATTTTGGCAATGACTGAATGGTGTCTTACGAACAACACATTTATGTTTGACAAATTGTATTACAAACAGGTACAAGGTTCGGCCATGGGAACTTGCTTCTCCCCCAGCTATGCGAATCTCCACATGGGCTGGTGGGAGGAGCGGGTGCTGTGGGTACAGCACAGAGAAATCATGGAGAAAAATGTGGTTGTGTACAACAGATTCATTGATGACATTTTCATTTTGTGGGAGGGCGATGTGGAGAGTGCTGTGGAATTCACGGAGAAACTTAATGAGAATAGTTTAAATCTAAAGTTCACTTGCAACACCAGCACAGAAACCATACAATTTTTAGATATAGAGCTGTTTGTAGAGCAGGATAAAATCCAAACACGCACTTACCGCAAACCGACTGCAGGGAATGGAATCCTACATGCCCATAGTTTCCACCCCACCCCCCTCAAACAATCAATCCCTTATGCAGAATGCCTCAGGATGACACGCAATTGCAGCACTCCTGAGGGTCTTACCAATGCTAAAACAAATCTATTCTCACGACTCCAACAAAGAGGATACACCCCAGAAACGTGCAGGAGAGCTGAAGTGAAATGTGAAACCAAGAATAGAAAGGATCTAATATTCCCAGTGGTACATGAAACAACTACACATAGCAAGGCGAGACAACCCCCCAGACTAATAACAGGCTACAACCGATATCACTCAAACCTCCGCAAAATCTTAAAGAGGCACTGGCCATTAATCCACAACGACCCTACTATAGGGAGCGAAGTAGGAGAGAGTCCACTGATATCGTTCAGGAAAGCGAAATCAATGCGGAACGCCCTGGTGGTGAATGCACCGGTTCTTAAACAGAAGAAAAACTGGTTACAGTCACAGAAGGGGTTCAAAAAATGCATAAAATGCAAAGCCTGCATGCATGGCATCAATACCACTGAGGTCCAATTACCATTCAGAAGAAAGAAATACTCCCTGAGGGCACATTTCACATGCAAAACTGAATTTGCTGTTTACGTGCTAACATGCCAGTGCGGCAAAAGATATGTGGGATCGACTATTCATCCCGTCCATGTGAGAATTCTGCAGCACCTAAGGGCGATTGCGAACCTGGACCAAACGTACCCCGTGGCGCGCCACATCCACGAGGCCCATGGGGGCAATATGGATGGTCTAACTTATTTTGTTATAGACAGCATCCCAAAGAATCCCAGAGGTGGCAATCGGAAACTTGCGCTACGCCGCCTGGAGTCTAGATACATAATTCTAATGAACTCCAAGATCCCGGCAGGTTTAAATGCGGATGAGGCCCTTAGTGTCCACATTTAAACAAACACATTCCAGCGCCTCTCTCTGCCTTCCTTATCCCTAGTACCCGTGAACATATGCATAGTTTTTAATTCATAATCACTGTAAATACACTTTATACGCACTCATCACTACAGGGAGATGACCGACCAATAGATAGCAAACATCACACAGTGTGCCACACAGCAGGCAACCCCCGCCGCTACGCTCAGCAGCACTTGTTATATAATAATACAATGTCAGTTCCCGCTCGCCATCCTTCAAGTAGAAGGAGCAGTAATCTACAATCAATAGTTTACCTGCATTAGGCTATCAGGCGTAACAAAACGCGCGCGCGGTGTTCTCACTGTAAACACTCACCGAGTCTGAACAATCCAGATGCTGCCCACTCGCAGAAGCGCGCCTCAGGGAACTGACATTTCTGAGATTACAGCGCCGGACCAATCCACATGTTTATATGAGCAGCAATGTGCAGCCTGTGTGCATGGACACACGGGATTCGCTGAAGCGCAGATACATAATATGTTAACTAAAAAAAGGCTGAAAATGGGGGTTTGCTGTGTCACTAGTAATGCTCGCTCTCACAGTAATGTTGGTCACAATTTATCACATTGTACATATTAAGCACGTAATTGTGTGGTCATATATGCTGCAAGTACCTGTTACATGTGAATTAACAGTAACAGTAGAAAGACTACATGGATGTTCTAAATGTGCAAGTCATATGCTAAAGCAGCGTCATCACCTTGGGTGTAACCTAGGTAACTATAGCAACTGTCATTTATCATTAACTGAGACTACCCAATCAGTGTGAATGTGCTTTTGTGTATATATAAACCGCAATGTCAGTATGCATTTGTTAGTGATCAAGGCGGCAGGAGCCCGTCGAAACGCGTCTGAGCAGAAACTGAAAAGGAATAAATACGTTTGAATTGAAACTCACGGAGTCAGCGCCTTCTTTAATCAGAAGATTGGTTTGGTAAACAATATATATATATATATATATATATATCAATGCTCGAAGGTGTCCACCTTTGAGTAGCACGCGAACAGCAGCTTGGTTTATGTATAGGTGAGGACGGGGATCCACTCGTAGACGCCGCTCCGTAAGGGATCTGCCCGACGCGTTTCGAAGCTCCATTTGCCTCTCTTCAGGGGCTTTAACGGAAGCGGTGTGCGCAACCGCCGACCCACTTCCCCATTTTATATATAACACACTCACCGATGGGAGGCTCAAATGAGACTGTGCATTCTGGGAAGTGTGGTCCGGGAAGCACACAATGAAGTCCTGTATGGACTCCACAAGTGGGCCCGTCCTCGATTCCAAGTACGACTGCTGCTTCACTTTAGTGACCCCCAGGGTGCCGGGGTGGTGCATACTCCGCGGCTGGACGGCCGCGTATAAATCAATGCTCGAAGGTGTCCACCTTTGAGTAGCACGCGAACAGCAGCTTGGTTTATGTATAGGTGAGGACGGGGATCCACTCGTAGACGCCGCTCCGTAAGGGATCTGCCGGACGCGTTTCGAAGCTCCATTTGGTTCTCTTCAGGGGCTTTAACGGAAGCGGTGTGCGCAACCGCCGACCCACTTACCCATTTTATATATAACACACCCACCGATGGGAGACTCAAATGAGACTGTGCATTCTGGGAAGTGTGGTCCGGGAAGCACACAATCAAGTCCTGTATGGACTCCACAAGTGGGCCCGTCCTCGATTCCAAGTACGACTGCTGCTTCACTTTAGTGACCCCCAGGGTGCCGGGGTGGTGCATACTCCGCGGCTGGACGGCCGCGTATAAATCAATGCTCGAAAGTGTCCACCTTTGAGTAGCACGCGAACAGCAGCTTGGTTTATGTATAGGTGAGGCCGGGGATCCACTCGTAGACGCCGCTCCGTAAGGGATCTGCCCGACGCGTTTCGAAGCTCCATTTGCTTCTCTTCAGGGGCTTTAACGGAAGCAGTGTGCGCAACCGCCGACCCACTTCCCCATTTTATATATAACACACCCACCGATGGGAGGCTCAAATGAGACTGTGCATTCTGGGAAGTGTGGTCCGGGAAGCACACAATCAAGTCCTGTATGGACTCCACAAGTGGGCCCGTCCTCGATTCCAAGTACGACTGCTGCTTCACTTTAGTGACCCCCAGGGTGCCGGGGTGGTGCATACTCCGCGGCTGAACGGCCGCGTATAAATCAATGCTCGAAGGTGTCCACCTTTGAGTAGCACGCGAACAGCAGCTTGGTTTATGTATAGGTGAGGACGGGGATCCACTCGTAGACGCCGCTCCGTAAGGGATCTGCCCGACGCGTTTCGAAGCTCCATTTGCTTCTCTTCAGGGGCTTTAACGGAAGCGGTGTGCGCAACCGCCGACCCACTTCCCCATTTTATATATAACACACCCACCGATGGGAGGCTCAAATGAGACTGTGCATTCTGGGAAGTGTGGTCCTGGAAGCACACAATCAAGTCCTGTATTGGCTCCACAAGTGGGCCCGTCCTCGATTCCAAGTACGACTGCTGCTTCACTTTAGTGACCCCCAGGGTGCCAGGGTGGTGCATACTCCGCGGCTGGACGGCCGCGTATAAATCAATGCTCGAAGGTGTACACCTTTGAGTAGCACGCGAACAGCAGCTTGGTTTATGTATAGGTGAGGACGGGGATCCACTCGTAGACGCCGCTCCGTAAGGGATCTGCCCGCCGCGTTTCAAAGCTCCATTTGCTTCTCTTCAGGGGCTTTAATGGAAGCGGTGTGCGCAACCGCCGACCCACTTCCCCATTTTATATATAACACACCCACCGATGGGAGGCTCAAATGAGACTGTGCATTTTGGGAAGTGTGGTCCGGAAAGCACACAATGAAGTCCTGTATGGACTCCACAAGTGGGCCCGTCCTCGATTCCAAGTACGACTGCTGCTTCACTTTAGTGACCCCCAGGGTGCCGGGGTGGTGCATACTCCGCGGCTGGACGGACGCATATAAATCAATGCTCGAAGGTGTCCACCTTTGAGTAGCACGCGAACAGCAGCTTGGTTTATGTATAGGTGAGGACGGGGATCCACTCGTAGACGCCGCTCCGTAAGGGATCTTCCCGACGCGTTTCGAAGCTCCATTTGCTTCTCTTCAGGGGCTTTAACGGAAGCGGTGTGCGCAACCGCCGACCCACTTCCCCATTTTATATATAACACACCCACCGATGGGAGGCTCAAATGAGACTGTGCATTCTGGGAAGTGTGGTCCGGGAAGCACACAATCAAGTCCTGTATGGACTCCACAAGTGGGCCTGTCCTCGATTCCAAGTACGACTGCTGCTTCACTTTAGTGACCCCCAGGGTGCCGGGGTGGTGCATACTCCGCGGCTGGACGGCCGCGTATAAATCAATGCTCGAAGGTGTCCACCTTTGAGTAGCACGCAAACAGCAGCTTGGTTTATGTATAGGTGAGGACGGGGATCCACTCGTAGATGCCGCTCCGTAAGGGATCTGCCCGACGCGTTTCGAAGCTCCATTTGCTTCTCTTCAGGGGCTTTAACGGAAGCGGTGTGCGCAACCGCCGACCCACTTCCCCATTTTATATATAACACACCCACCGATGGGAGGCTCAAATGAGACTGTGCATTCTGGGAAGTGTGGTCCGGGAAGCACACAATCAAGTCCTGTACGGACTCCACAAGTGGGCCCGTCCTCGATTCCAAGTACGACTGCTGCTTCACTTTAGTGACCCCCAGGGTGCCGGGGTGGTGCATACTCCGCGGCTGGATGGCCGCGTATAAATCAATGCTCGAAGGTGTCCACCTTTGAGTAGCACGCGAACAGCAGCTTGGTTTATGTATAGGTGAGGACGGGGATCCACTCGTAGACGCCGCTCCGTAAGGGATCTGCCCGACGCGTTTCGAAGCTCCATTTGCTTCTCTTCAGGGGCTTTAACGGAAGCGGTGTGCGCAACCGCCGACCCACTTCCCCATTTTATATATAACACACCCACCGATGGGAGGCTCAAATGAGACTGTGCATTCTGGGAAGTGTGGCCTGGGAAGCACACAATCAAGTCCTGTATGGACTCCACAAGTGGGCCCGTCCTCGATTCCAAGTACGACTGCTGCTTCACTTTAGTGACCCCCAGGGTGCCGGGGTGGTGCATACTCCGCGGCTGAACGGCCGCGTATAAATCAATGCTCGAAGGTGTCCTCCTTTGAGTAGCACGCGAACAGCAGCTTGGTTTATGTATAGGTGAGGACGGGGATCCACTCGTAGACGCCGCTCCGTAAGGGATCTGCCCGACGCGTTTCGAAGCTCCATTTGCTTCTCTTCAGGGGCTTTAACGGAAGCGGTGTGCGCAACCGCCGACCCACTTCCCCATTTTATATATAACACACCCACCGATGGGAGGCTCAAATGAGACTGTGCATTCTGGGAAGTGTGGTCCTGGAAGCACACAATCAAGTCCTGTATGGACTCCACAAGTGGGCCCGTCCTCGATTCCAAGTACGACTGCTGCTTCACTTTAGTGACCCCCAGGGTGCCAGGGTGGTGCATACTCCGTGGCTGGACGGCCGCGTATAAATCAATGCTCAAAGGTGTCCACCTTTGAGTAGCAGGCGAACAGCAGCTTGGTTTATGTATAGGTGAGGACGGGGATCCACTCGTAGACGCCGCTCCGTAAGGGATCTGCCCGACGCGTTTCGAAGCTCCATTTGCTTCTCTTCAGGGGCTTTAACGGAAGCGGTGTGCGCAACCGCCGACCCACTTCCCCATTTTATATATAACACACCCACCGATGGGAGGCTCAAATGAGACTGTGCATTTTGGGAAGTGTGGTCCGGAAAGCACACAATGAAGTCCTGTATGGACTCCACAAGTGGGCCCGTCCTCGATTCCAAGTACGACTGCTGCTTCACTTTAGTGACCCCCAGGGTGCCGGGGTGGTGCATACTCCGCGGCTGGACGGCCGCGTATAAATCAATGCTCGAAAGTGTCCACCTTTGAGTAGCACGCGAACAGCAGCTTGGTTTATGTATAGGTGAGGCCGGGGATCCACTCGTAGACGCCGCTCCGTAAGGGATCTGCCCGACGCGTTTCGAAGCTCCATTTGCTTCTCTTCAGGGGCTTTAACGGAAGCAGTGTGCGCAACCGCCGACCCACTTCCCCATTTTATATATAACACACCCACCGATGGGAGGCTCAAATGAGACTGTGCATTCTGGGAAGTGTGGTCCGGGAAGCACACAATCAAGTCCTGTATGGACTCCACAAGTGGGCCCGTCCTCGATTCCAAGTACGACTGCTGCTTCACTTTAGTGACCCCCAGGGTGCCGGGGTGGTGCATACTCCGCGGCTGAACGGCCGCGTATAAATCAATGCTCGAAGGTGTCCACCTTTGAGTAGCACGCGAACAGCAGCTTGGTTTATGTATAGGTGAGGACGGGGATCCACTCGTAGACGCCGCTCCGTAAGGGATCTGCCCGACGCGTTTCGAAGCTCCATTTGCTTCTCTTCAGGGGCTTTAACGGAAGCGGTGTGCGCAACCGCCGACCCACTTCCCCATTTTATATATAACACACCCACCGATGGGAGGCTCAAATGAGACTGTGCATTCTGGGAAGTGTGGTCCTGGAAGCACACAATCAAGTCCTGTATTGGCTCCACAAGTGGGCCCGTCCTCGATTCCAAGTACGACTGCTGCTTCACTTTAGTGACCCCCAGGGTGCCAGGGTGGTGCATACTCCGCGGCTGGACGGCCGCGTATAAATCAATGCTCGAAGGTGTCCACCTTTGAGTAGCACGCGAACAGCAGCTTGGTTTATGTATAGGTGAGGACGGGGATCCACTCGTAGACGCCGCTCCGTAAGGGATCTGCCCGCCGCGTTTCAAAGCTCCATTTGCTTCTCTTCAGGGGCTTTAATGGAAGCGGTGTGCGCAACCGCCGACCCACTTCCCCATTTTATATATAACACACCCACCGATGGGAGGCTCAAATGAGACTGTGCATTTTGGGAAGTGTGGTCCGGAAAGCACACAATGAAGTCCTGTATGGACTCCACAAGTGGGCCCGTCCTCGATTCCAAGTACGACTGCTGCTTCACTTTAGTGACCCCCAGGGTGCCGGGGTGGTGCATACTCCGCGGCTGGACGGACGCATATAAATCAATGCTCGAAGGTGTCCACCTTTGAGTAGCACGCGAACAGCAGCTTGGTTTATGTATAGGTGAGGACGGGGATCCACTCGTAGACGCCGCTCCGTAAGGGATCTTCCCGACGCGTTTCGAAGCTCCATTTGCTTCTCTTCAGGGGCTTTAACGGAAGCGGTGTGCGCAACCGCCGACCCACTTCCCCATTTTATATATAACACACCCACCGATGGGAGGCTCAAATGAGACTGTGCATTCTGGGAAGTGTGGTCCGGGAAGCACACAATCAAGTCCTGTATGGACTCCACAAGTGGGCCTGTCCTCGATTCCAAGTACGACTGCTGCTTCACTTTAGTGACCCCCAGGGTGCCGGGGTGGTGCATACTCCGCGGCTGGACGGCCGCGTATAAATCAATGCTCGAAGGTGTCCACCTTTGAGTAGCACGCAAACAGCAGCTTGGTTTATGTATAGGTGAGGACGGGGATCCACTCGTAGATGCCGCTCCGTAAGGGATCTGCCCGACGCGTTTCGAAGCTCCATTTGCTTCTCTTCAGGGGCTTTAACGGAAGCGGTGTGCGCAACCGCCGACCCACTTCCCCATTTTATATATAACACACCCACCGATGGGAGGCTCAAATGAGACTGTGCATTCTGGGAAGTGTGGTCCGGGAAGCACACAATCAAGTCCTGTACGGACTCCACAAGTGGGCCCGTCCTCGATTCCAAGTACGACTGCTGCTTCACTTTAGTGACCCCCAGGGTGCCGGGGTGGTGCATACTCCGCGGCTGGATGGCCGCGTATAAATCAATGCTCGAAGGTGTCCACCTTTGAGTAGCACGCGAACAGCAGCTTGGTTTATGTATAGGTGAGGACGGGGATCCACTCGTAGACGCCGCTCCGTAAGGGATCTGCCCGACGCGTTTCGAAGCTCCATTTGCTTCTCTTCAGGGGCTTTAACGGAAGCGGTGTGCGCAACCGCCGACCCACTTCCCCATTTTATATATAACACACCCACCGATGGGAGGCTCAAATGAGACTGTGCATTCTGGGAAGTGTGGCCTGGGAAGCACACAATCAAGTCCGGTATGGACTCCACAAGTGGGCCCGTCCTCGATTCCAAGTACGACTGCTGCTTCACTTTAGTGACCCCCAGGGTGCCGGGGTGGTGCATACTCCGCGGCTGAACGGCCGCGTATAAATCAATGCTCGAAGGTGTCCTCCTTTGAGTAGCACGCGAACAGCAGCTTGGTTTATGTATAGGTGAGGACGGGGATCCACTCGTAGACGCCGCTCCGTAAGGGATCTGCCCGACGCGTTTCGAAGCTCCATTTGCTTCTCTTCAGGGGCTTTAACGGAAGCGGTGTGCGCAACCGCCGACCCACTTCCCCATTTTATATATAACACACCCACCGATGGGAGGCTCAAATGAGACTGTGCATTCTGGGAAGTGTGGTCCTGGAAGCACACAATCAAGTCCTGTATGGACTCCACAAGTGGGCCCGTCCTCGATTCCAAGTACGACTGCTGCTTCACTTTAGTGACCCCCAGGGTGCCAGGGTGGTGCATACTCCGTGGCTGGACGGCCGCGTATAAATCAATGCTCAAAGGTGTCCACCTTTGAGTAGCAGGCGAACAGCAGCTTGGTTTATGTATAGGTGAGGACGGGGATCCACTCGTAGACGCCGCTCCGTAAGGGATCTGCCCGACGCGTTTCGAAGCTCCATTTGCTTCTCTTCAGGGGCTTTAACGGAAGCGGTGTGCGCAACCGCCGACCCACTTCCCCATTTTATATATAACACACCCACCGATGGGAGGCTCAAATGAGACTGTGCATTTTGGGAAGTGTGGTCCGGAAAGCACACAATGAAGTCCTGTATGGACTCCACAAGTGGGCCCGTCCTCGATTCCAAGTACGACTGCTGCTTCACTTTAGTGACCCCCAGGGTGCCGGGGTGGTGCATACTCCGCGGCTGGACGGCCGCGTATAAATCAATGCTCGAAAGTGTCCACCTTTGAGTAGCACGCGAACAGCAGCTTGGTTTATGTATAGGTGAGGCCGGGGATCCACTCGTAGACGCCGCTCCGTAAGGGATCTGCCCGACGCGTTTCGAAGCTCCATTTGCTTCTCTTCAGGGGCTTTAACGGAAGCAGTGTGCGCAACCGCCGACCCACTTCCCCATTTTATATATAACACACCCACCGATGGGAGGCTCAAATGAGACTGTGCATTCTGGGAAGTGTGGTCCGGGAAGCACACAATCAAGTCCTGTATGGACTCCACAAGTGGGCCCGTCCTCGATTCCAAGTACGACTGCTGCTTCACTTTAGTGACCCCCAGGGTGCCGGGGTGGTGCATACTCCGCGGCTGAACGGCCGCGTATAAATCAATGCTCGAAGGTGTCCACCTTTGAGTAGCACGCGAACAGCAGCTTGGTTTATGTATAGGTGAGGACGGGGATCCACTCGTAGACGCCGCTCCGTAAGGGATCTGCCCGACGCGTTTCGAAGCTCCATTTGCTTCTCTTCAGGGGCTTTAACGGAAGCGGTGTGCGCAACCGCCGACCCACTTCCCCATTTTATATATAACACACCCACCGATGGGAGGCTCAAATGAGACTGTGCATTCTGGGAAGTGTGGTCCTGGAAGCACACAATCAAGTCCTGTATTGGCTCCACAAGTGGGCCCGTCCTCGATTCCAAGTACGACTGCTGCTTCACTTTAGTGACCCCCAGGGTGCCAGGGTGGTGCATACTCCGCGGCTGGACGGCCGCGTATAAATCAATGCTCGAAGGTGTCCACCTTTGAGTAGCACGCGAACAGCAGCTTGGTTTATGTATAGGTGAGGACGGGGATCCACTCGTAGACGCCGCTCCGTAAGGGATCTGCCCGCCGCGTTTCAAAGCTCCATTTGCTTCTCTTCAGGGGCTTTAATGGAAGCGGTGTGCGCAACCGCCGACCCACTTCCCCATTTTATATATAACACACCCACCGATGGGAGGCTCAAATGAGACTGTGCATTTTGGGAAGTGTGGTCCGGAAAGCACACAATGAAGTCCTGTATGGACTCCACAAGTGGGCCCGTCCTCGATTCCAAGTACGACTGCTGCTTCACTTTAGTGACCCCCAGGGTGCCGGGGTGGTGCATACTCCGCGGCTGGACGGACGCATATAAATCAATGCTCGAAGGTGTCCACCTTTGAGTAGCACGCGAACAGCAGCTTGGTTTATGTATAGGTGAGGACGGGGATCCACTCGTAGACGCCGCTCCGTAAGGGATCTTCCCGACGCGTTTCGAAGCTCCATTTGCTTCTCTTCAGGGGCTTTAACGGAAGCGGTGTGCGCAACCGCCGACCCACTTCCCCATTTTATATATAACACACCCACCGATGGGAGGCTCAAATGAGACTGTGCATTCTGGGAAGTGTGGTCCGGGAAGCACACAATCAAGTCCTGTATGGACTCCACAAGTGGGCCTGTCCTCGATTCCAAGTACGACTGCTGCTTCACTTTAGTGACCCCCAGGGTGCCGGGGTGGTGCATACTCCGCGGCTGGACGGCCGCGTATAAATCAATGCTCGAAGGTGTCCACCTTTGAGTAGCACGCAAACAGCAGCTTGGTTTATGTATAGGTGAGGACGGGGATCCACTCGTAGATGCCGCTCCGTAAGGGATCTGCCCGACGCGTTTCGAAGCTCCATTTGCTTCTCTTCAGGGGCTTTAACGGAAGCGGTGTGCGCAACCGCCGACCCACTTCCCCATTTTATATATAACACACCCACCGATGGGAGGCTCAAATGAGACTGTGCATTCTGGGAAGTGTGGTCCGGGAAGCACACAATCAAGTCCTGTACGGACTCCACAAGTGGGCCCGTCCTCGATTCCAAGTACGACTGCTGCTTCACTTTAGTGACCCCCAGGGTGCCGGGGTGGTGCATACTCCGCGGCTGGATGGCCGCGTATAAATCAATGCTCGAAGGTGTCCACCTTTGAGTAGCACGCGAACAGCAGCTTGGTTTATGTATAGGTGAGGACGGGGATCCACTCATAGACGCCGCTCCGTAAGGGATCTGCCCGACGCGTTTCGAAGCTCCATTTGCTTCTCTTCAGGGGCTTTAACGGAAGCGGTGTGCGCAACCGCCGACCCACTTCCCCATTTTATATATAACACACCCACCGATGGGAGGCTCAAATGAGACTGTGCATTCTGGGAAGTGTGGCCTGGGAAGCACACAATCAAGTCCTGTATGGACTCCACAAGTGGGCCCGTCCTCGATTCCAAGTACGACTGCTGCTTCACTTTAGTGACCCCCAGGGTGCCGGGGTGGTGCATACTCCGCGGCTGAACGGCCGCGTATAAATCAATGCTCGAAGGTGTCCTCCTTTGAGTAGCACGCGAACAGCAGCTTGGTTTATGTATAGGTGAGGACGGGGATCCACTCGTAGACGCCGCTCCGTAAGGGATCTGCCCGACGCGTTTCGAAGCTCCATTTGCTTCTCTTCAGGGGCTTTAACGGAAGCGGTGTGCGCAACCGCCGACCCACTTCCCCATTTTATATATAACACACCCACCGATGGGAGGCTCAAATGAGACTGTGCATTCTGGGAAGTGTGGTCCTGGAAGCACACAATGAAGTCCTGTATGGACTCCACAAGTGGGCCCGTCCTCGATTCCAAGTACGACTGCTGCTTCACTTTAGTGACCCCCAGGGTGCCAGGGTGGTGCATACTCCGTGGCTGGACGGCCGCGTATAAATCAATGCTCAAAGGTGTCCACCTTTGAGTAGCAGGCGAACAGCAGCTTGGTTTATGTATAGGTGAGGACGGGGATCCACTCGTAGACGCCGCTCCGTAAGGGATCTGCCCGACGCGTTTCGAAGCTCCATTTGCTTCTCTTCAGGGGCTTTAACGGAAGCGGTGTGCGCAACCGCCGACCCACTTCCCCATTTTATATATAACACACCCACCGATGGGAGGCTCAAATGAGACTGTGCATTCTGGGAAGTGTGGTCCTGGAAGCACACAATCAAGTCCTGTATGGACTCCACAAGTGGGCCCGTCCTCGATTCCAAGTACGACTGCTGCTTCACTTTAGTGACCCCCAGGGTGCCAGGGTGGTGCATACTCCGTGGCTGGACGGCCGCGTATAAATCAATGCTCAAAGGTGTCCACCTTTGAGTAGCAGGCGAACAGCAGCTTGGTTTATGTATAGGTGAGGACGGGGATCCACTCGTAGACGCCGCTCCGTAAGGGATCTGCCCGACGCGTTTCGAAGCTCCATTTGCTTCTCTTCAGGGGCTTTAACGGAAGCGGTGTGCGCAACCGCCGACCCACTTCCCCATTTTATATATAACACACCCACCGATGGGAGGCTCAAATGAGACTGTGCATTTTGGGAAGTGTGGTCCGGAAAGCACACAATGAAGTCCTGTATGGACTCCACAAGTGGGCCCGTCCTCGATTCCAAGTACGACTGCTGCTTCACTTTAGTGACCCCCAGGGTGCCGGGGTGGTGCATACTCCGCGGCTGGACGGCCGCGTATAAATCAATGCTCGAAAGTGTCCACCTTTGAGTAGCACGCGAACAGCAGCTTGGTTTATGTATAGGTGAGGCCGGGGATCCACTCGTAGACGCCGCTCCGTAAGGGATCTGCCCGACGCGTTTCGAAGCTCCATTTGCTTCTCTTCAGGGGCTTTAACGGAAGCAGTGTGCGCAACCGCCGACCCACTTCCCCATTTTATATATAACACACCCACCGATGGGAGGCTCAAATGAGACTGTGCATTCTGGGAAGTGTGGTCCGGGAAGCACACAATCAAGTCCTGTATGGACTCCACAAGTGGGCCCGTCCTCGATTCCAAGTACGACTGCTGCTTCACTTTAGTGACCCCCAGGGTGCCGGGGTGGTGCATACTCCGCGGCTGAACGGCCGCGTATAAATCAATGCTCGAAGGTGTCCACCTTTGAGTAGCACGCGAACAGCAGCTTGGTTTATGTATAGGTGAGGACGGGGATCCACTCGTAGACGCCGCTCCGTAAGGGATCTGCCCGACGCGTTTCGAAGCTCCATTTGCTTCTCTTCAGGGGCTTTAACGGAAGCGGTGTGCGCAACCGCCGACCCACTTCCCCATTTTATATATAACACACCCACCGATGGGAGGCTCAAATGAGACTGTGCATTCTGGGAAGTGTGGTCCTGGAAGCACACAATCAAGTCCTGTATTGGCTCCACAAGTGGGCCCGTCCTCGATTCCAAGTACGACTGCTGCTTCACTTTAGTGACCCCCAGGGTGCCAGGGTGGTGCATACTCCGCGGCTGGACGGCCGCGTATAAATCAATGCTCGAAGGTGTCCACCTTTGAGTAGCACGCGAACAGCAGCTTGGTTTATGTATAGGTGAGGACGGGGATCCACTCGTAGACGCCGCTCCGTAAGGGATCTGCCCGCCGCGTTTCAAAGCTCCATTTGCTTCTCTTCAGGGGCTTTAATGGAAGCGGTGTGCGCAACCGCCGACCCACTTCCCCATTTTATATATAACACACCCACCGATGGGAGGCTCAAATGAGACTGTGCATTTTGGGAAGTGTGGTCCGGAAAGCACACAATGAAGTCCTGTATGGACTCCACAAGTGGGCCCGTCCTCGATTCCAAGTACGACTGCTGCTTCACTTTAGTGACCCCCAGGGTGCCGGGGTGGTGCATACTCCGCGGCTGGACGGACGCATATAAATCAATGCTCGAAGGTGTCCACCTTTGAGTAGCACGCGAACAGCAGCTTGGTTTATGTATAGGTGAGGACGGGGATCCACTCGTAGACGCCGCTCCGTAAGGGATCTTCCCGACGCGTTTCGAAGCTCCATTTGCTTCTCTTCAGGGGCTTTAACGGAAGCGGTGTGCGCAACCGCCGACCCACTTCCCCATTTTATATATAACACACCCACCGATGGGAGGCTCAAATGAGACTGTGCATTCTGGGAAGTGTGGTCCGGGAAGCACACAATCAAGTCCTGTATGGACTCCACAAGTGGGCCTGTCCTCGATTCCAAGTACGACTGCTGCTTCACTTTAGTGACCCCCAGGGTGCCGGGGTGGTGCATACTCCGCGGCTGGACGGCCGCGTATAAATCAATGCTCGAAGGTGTCCACCTTTGAGTAGCACGCAAACAGCAGCTTGGTTTATGTATAGGTGAGGACGGGGATCCACTCGTAGATGCCGCTCCGTAAGGGATCTGCCCGACGCGTTTCGAAGCTCCATTTGCTTCTCTTCAGGGGCTTTAACGGAAGCGGTGTGCGCAACCGCCGACCCACTTCCCCATTTTATATATAACACACCCACCGATGGGAGGCTCAAATGAGACTGTGCATTCTGGGAAGTGTGGTCCGGGAAGCACACAATCAAGTCCTGTACGGACTCCACAAGTGGGCCCGTCCTCGATTCCAAGTACGACTGCTGCTTCACTTTAGTGACCCCCAGGGTGCCGGGGTGGTGCATACTCCGCGGCTGGATGGCCGCGTATAAATCAATGCTCGAAGGTGTCCACCTTTGAGTAGCACGCGAACAGCAGCTTGGTTTATGTATAGGTGAGGACGGGGATCCACTCGTAGACGCCGCTCCGTAAGGGATCTGCCCGACGCGTTTCGAAGCTCCATTTGCTTCTCTTCAGGGGCTTTAACGGAAGCGGTGTGCGCAACCGCCGACCCACTTCCCCATTTTATATATAACACACCCACCGATGGGAGGCTCAAATGAGACTGTGCATTCTGGGAAGTGTGGCCTGGGAAGCACACAATCAAGTCCTGTATGGACTCCACAAGTGGGCCCGTCCTCGATTCCAAGTACGACTGCTGCTTCACTTTAGTGACCCCCAGGGTGCCGGGGTGGTGCATACTCCGCGGCTGAACGGCCGCGTATAAATCAATGCTCGAAGGTGTCCTCCTTTGAGTAGCACGCGAACAGCAGCTTGGTTTATGTATAGGTGAGGACGGGGATCCACTCGTAGACGCCGCTCCGTAAGGGATCTGCCCGACGCGTTTCGAAGCTCCATTTGCTTCTCTTCAGGGGCTTTAACGGAAGCGGTGTGCGCAACCGCCGACCCACTTCCCCATTTTATATATAACACACCCACCGATGGGAGGCTCAAATGAGACTGTGCATTCTGGGAAGTGTGGTCCTGGAAGCACACAATCAAGTCCTGTATGGACTCCACAAGTAGGCCCGTCCTCGATTCCAAGTACGACTGCTGCTTCACTTTAGTGACCCCCAGGGTGCCAGGGTGGTGCATACTCCGTGGCTGGACGGCCGCGTATAAATCAATGCTCAAAGGTGTCCACCTTTGAGTAGCAGGCGAACAGCAGCTTGGTTTATGTATAGGTGAGGACGGGGATCCACTCGTAGACGCCGCTCCGTAAGGGATCTGCCCGACGCGTTTCGAAGCTCCATTTGCTTCTCTTCAGGGGCTTTAACGGAAGCGGTGTGCGCAACCGCCGACCCACTTCCCCATTTTATATATAACACACCCACCGATGGGAGGCTCAAATGAGACTGTGCATTTTGGGAAGTGTGGTCCGGAAAGCACACAATGAAGTCCTGTATGGACTCCACAAGTGGGCCCGTCCTCGATTCCAAGTACGACTGCTGCTTCACTTTAGTGACCCCCAGGGTGCCGGGGTGGTGCATACTCCGCGGCTGGACGGCCGCGTATAAATCAATGCTCGAAAGTGTCCACCTTTGAGTAGCACGCGAACAGCAGCTTGGTTTATGTATAGGTGAGGCCGGGGATCCACTCGTAGACGCCGCTCCGTAAGGGATCTGCCCGACGCGTTTCGAAGCTCCATTTGCTTCTCTTCAGGGGCTTTAACGGAAGCAGTGTGCGCAACCGCCGACCCACTTCCCCATTTTATATATAACACACCCACCGATGGGAGGCTCAAATGAGACTGTGCATTCTGGGAAGTGTGGTCCGGGAAGCACACAATCAAGTCCTGTATGGACTCCACAAGTGGGCCCGTCCTCGATTCCAAGTACGACTGCTGCTTCACTTTAGTGACCCCCAGGGTGCCGGGGTGGTGCATACTCCGCGGCTGAACGGCCGCGTATAAATCAATGCTCGAAGGTGTCCACCTTTGAGTAGCACGCGAACAGCAGCTTGGTTTATGTATAGGTGAGGACGGGGATCCACTCGTAGACGCCGCTCCGTAAGGGATCTGCCCGACGCGTTTCGAAGCTCCATTTGCTTCTCTTCAGGGGCTTTAACGGAAGCGGTGTGCGCAACCGCCGACCCACTTCCCCATTTTATATATAACACACCCACCGATGGGAGGCTCAAATGAGACTGTGCATTCTGGGAAGTGTGGTCCTGGAAGCACACAATCAAGTCCTGTATTGGCTCCACAAGTGGGCCCATCCTCGATTCCAAGTACGACTGCTGCTTCACTTTAGTGACCCCCAGGGTGCCAGGGTGGTGCATACTCCGCGGCTGGACGGCCGCGTATAAATCAATGCTCGAAGGTGTCCACCTTTGAGTAGCACGCGAACAGCAGCTTGGTTTATGTATAGGTGAGGACGGGGATCCACTCGTAGACGCCGCTCCGTAAGGGATCTGCCCGCCGCGTTTCAAAGCTCCATTTGCTTCTCTTCAGGGGCTTTAATGGAAGCGGTGTGCGCAACCGCCGACCCACTTCCCCATTTTATATATAACACACCCACCGATGGGAGGCTCAAATGAGACTGTGCATTTTGGGAAGTGTGGTCCGGAAAGCACACAATGAAGTCCTGTATGGACTCCACAAGTGGGCCCGTCCTCGATTCCAAGTACGACTGCTGCTTCACTTTAGTGACCCCCAGGGTGCCGGGGTGGTGCATACTCCGCGGCTGGACGGACGCATATAAATCAATGCTCGAAGGTGTCCACCTTTGAGTAGCACGCGAACAGCAGCTTGGTTTATGTATAGGTGAGGACGGGGATCCACTCGTAGACGCCGCTCCGTAAGGGATCTTCCCGACGCGTTTCGAAGCTCCATTTGCTTCTCTTCAGGGGCTTTAACGGAAGCGGTGTGCGCAACCGCCGACCCACTTCCCCATTTTATATATAACACACCCACCGATGGGAGGCTCAAATGAGACTGTGCATTCTGGGAAGTGTGGTCCGGGAAGCACACAATCAAGTCCTGTATGGACTCCACAAGTGGGCCTGTCCTCGATTCCAAGTACGACTGCTGCTTCACTTTAGTGACCCCCAGGGTGCCGGGGTGGTGCATACTCCGCGGCTGGACGGCCGCGTATAAATCAATGCTCGAAGGTGTCCACCTTTGAGTAGCACGCAAACAGCAGCTTGGTTTATGTATAGGTGAGGACGGGGATCCACTCGTAGATGCCGCTCCGTAAGGGATCTGCCCGACGCGTTTCGAAGCTCCATTTGCTTCTCTTCAGGGGCTTTAACGGAAGCGGTGTGCGCAACCGCCGACCCACTTCCCCATTTTATATATAACACACCCACCGATGGGAGGCTCAAATGAGACTGTGCATTCTGGGAAGTGTGGTCCGGGAAGCACACAATCAAGTCCTGTACGGACTCCACAAGTGGGCCCGTCCTCGATTCCAAGTACGACTGCTGCTTCACTTTAGTGACCCCCAGGGTGCCGGGGTGGTGCATACTCCGCGGCTGGATGGCCGCGTATAAATCAATGCTCGAAGGTGTCCACCTTTGAGTAGCACGCGAACAGCAGCTTGGTTTATGTATAGGTGAGGACGGGGATCCACTCGTAGACGCCGCTCCGTAAGGGATCTGCCCGACGCGTTTCGAAGCTCCATTTGCTTCTCTTCAGGGGCTTTAACGGAAGCGGTGTGCGCAACCGCCGACCCACTTCCCCATTTTATATATAACACACCCACCGATGGGAGGCTCAAATGAGACTGTGCATTCTGGGAAGTGTGGCCTGGGAAGCACACAATCAAGTCCTGTATGGACTCCACAAGTGGGCCCGTCCTCGATTCCAAGTACGACTGCTGCTTCACTTTAGTGACCCCCAGGGTGCCGGGGTGGTGCATACTCCGCGGCTGAACGGCCGCGTATAAATCAATGCTCGAAGGTGTCCTCCTTTGAGTAGCACGCGAACAGCAGCTTGGTTTATGTATAGGTGAGGACGGGGATCCACTCGTAGACGCCGCTCCGTAAGGGATCTGCCCGACGCGTTTCGAAGCTCCATTTGCTTCTCTTCAGGGGCTTTAACGGAAGCGGTGTGCGCAACCGCCGACCCACTTCCCCATTTTATATATAACACACCCACCGATGGGAGGCTCAAATGAGACTGTGCATTCTGGGAAGTGTGGTCCTGGAAGCACACAATGAAGTCCTGTATGGACTCCACAAGTGGGCCCGTCCTCGATTCCAAGTACGACTGCTGCTTCACTTTAGTGACCCCCAGGGTGCCAGGGTGGTGCATACTCCGTGGCTGGACGGCCGCGTATAAATCAATGCTCAAAGGTGTCCACCTTTGAGTAGCAGGCGAACAGCAGCTTGGTTTATGTATAGGTGAGGACGGGGATCCACTCGTAGACGCCGCTCCGTAAGGGATCTGCCCGACGCGTTTCGAAGCTCCATTTGCTTCTCTTCAGGGGCTTTAACGGAAGCGGTGTGCGCAACCGCCGACCCACTTCCCCATTTTATATATAACACACCCACCGATGGGAGGCTCAAATGAGACTGTGCATTTTGGGAAGTGTGGTCCGGAAAGCACACAATGAAGTCCTGTATGGACTCCACAAGTGGGCCCGTCCTCGATTCCAAGTACGACTGCTGCTTCACTTTAGTGACCCCCAGGGTGCCGGGGTGGTGCATACTCCGCGGCTGGACGGACGCATATAAATCAATGCTCGAAGGTGTCCACCTTTGAGTAGCACGCGAACAGCAGCTTGGTGTATGTATAGGTGAGGACGGGGATCCACTCGTAGACGCCGCTCCGTAAGGGATCTGCCCGACGCGTTTCGAAGCTCCATTTGCTTCTCTTCAGGGGCTTTAACGGAAGCGGTGTGCGCAACCGCCGACCCACTTCCCCATTTTATATATAACACACCCACCGATGGGAGGCTCAAATGAGACTGTGCATTCTGGGAACTGTGGTCCGGGAAGCACACAATCAAGTCCTGTATGGACTCCACAAGTGGGCCCGTCCTCGATTCCAAGTACGACTGCTGCTTCGCTTTAGTGACCCCCAGGGTGCCGGGGTGGTGCATACTCCGCGGCTGGACGGCCGCGTATAAATCAATGCTCGAAGGTGTCCACCTTTGAGTAGCACGCGAACAGCAGCTTGGTTTATGTATAGGTGAGGACGGGGATCCACTCGTAGACGCCGCTCCGTAAGGGATCTGCCCGACGCGTTTCGAAGCTCCATTTGCTTCTCTTCAGGGGCTTTAACGGAAGCGGTGTGCGCAACCGCTGACCCACTTCCCCATACAGTCAATAAGTGACTGTATGTATGAGTAATTGTATGGGTGAATGAGTGAATGTGTGTGTAGACGTACGAATCAGTGAGTGCGTATGTAGTAACTGGTATTGGTGTGTCATGATGTCATCAGTGATGTCATTTGAGATGTCATCAGTGATGTCATTTGAGATGTCATTAGTGATGTCATCAGTGATGTCACTGAAGTATGGTGTTCTGTGTTTAACTGTATAGATGAAGAAATGGAAGTGTGATTGATTCTTTACAGGACTGACTTGGTGTGTGAGTAACTCCATGGATGAGTGGCAGTGTGTGACTGTCTGCATAGGTGTATGAGTGCATATGATAGTGTTGTAATAATGAGTGACTGTATGTATGAGTGATTGTATGGGTGAATGAGTGAATGTGTGTGTAGACGTAGGAATCAGTGAGTGCGTATGTAGTAACTGGTATTGGTGTGTCATGATGTCATCAGTGATGTCATTTGAGATGTCATCAGTGATGTCATCAGTGATGTCATTTGAGATGTCATCAGTGATGTCATCAGTGATGTCACTGACCATGTCATGAATGATGTAATATGTGACATCATCAGCAGTGGATTGCGGGTGCGCGATATATAGTTAGTGCAACTAACTATATATGGAATTTCAATGGTTATGTGTGAATAAAATCAGGTTTTCTAAATGCTAATTCCTAACTATATATGGTCTATAACCTATGGTTTTTTCAGTGAATTTTCAAGGTTTTGTAAATGCTAATTCCTAACTATATATGGTCTATAACCTATGGTTTTTTCAGTGAATTTCATTGGTTTTTTAACAGCTAATATCTGTAGCTGTAAAATGTATTCTTCTTTAAATCCAAAAATATATTTTATATGTTTATTAATAATTTTTTTTTTTATATATTTTTTTCTTCGTTCCCGCTTCGCGAATCGGGAAGCTTCCCGTTAGCTGACCTTGATGCCGCGAAATAGACCGCGAGCCGGTAAACGTTTCTTTACCGCAACTGCCGCGTTAGAAAACAACATCGTGACGCCTCCCGCCCGCATGACGTTTCGCGTTGTCGCGTGATACGTCATATGACGTGCTACGTTAGCGAACTGGTACGCTTACCGAGTCGCAAAGCACAGGTTTCTGGAAGCAAACCGGGAGGCCCTGCAAAGCGCGTAACGTAAACACAGCAGGTCATGTGACTTGGTAATAACAGTTTTCATTGGTTCATTTCACTTTTGGTTTCCTAATGATGTAAGACTAGGTCATATAATCTAAAATGAACACTTTTCATTGGTTGAGAACTATTGTTTTTCCCAAATGATGAAAATCCCTCCTTCTTTCCTCACTCTGACTTTCATCATTGTGAGAGAAAGACCCTTTGTTACCAGTGAGCAATGGCTTCTTTAGTAGCTTCAGCTGGTGCTTCCCCACCACCTCCACCACATCCAAGGAAGAGTGGACCACCTGCTGAAGTTATAATTCAGCAAGAAGAGGAAGAAGAGGAACAGGACGACGAGCACGAAGAGAGGCACTTTTTGCCTGAGGAGCCCAGGACGTCTCACCGGAAAGAAAACTTCATTTGGCAATTTTTTAAAATTCCCAAAGGTCAGAAAAAAGTAAATGCAAGATACGTAACTTGCCTTATATGTCAAGATAGACTGTCCAGAGGGACCGACAAAAAATACAGTTTCGGAAACTACACAATGCATCGCCATATGACTAGGTGGCATCCTAACAACTACAGTGCTGCACAGTTTCGTAACGACCTAGATAATCTCCCTATTATGGCCAGAAGATCTGTTGTACCGGAAGTAACGGGACCAGAGGGCAGGGAGATGGTGCCAAATATACAAACGAGATTTCGTGAAGTAAAACAAGTCTGCGTACATTGCAGTGGATTCATTTGCTACGGAGAAAGTAGCATCACTCTGATCAACAGAGCTATTGACTATCATATGCAAGTTTGTACGAAACGCCCCAAATAATACATTCTTTTTTTTTGTTTTGTTGCTCCTGTTGAGCCCTTTACAATGAATCGTTTTCATTGCCCCCCCTGAAAAACCCCCCAAAAAAATATAAAACTGTTCAGAAAAATTCAAAAAAAGTAAAAAAATGTTCAGAAAAATAATAAAAAAAATATAAAACAACAAAAACAATAAAAAAAAAAGTTCTTTTCAGAACTACCTCCCCGTTATTAAAAAATTGGTACAATATTTGGAACTGTGCCAACCTCTATTTCTCTTAGTTCGCTTCCCAGTTCGCTCCCCGGTTAAAAAAAGAACAGTAAGTATAAGGGAAGGAAACAGACAGTTATGTTAAAAGAAAGACAGCTATAGGGGAGTAAACTAGAGATACTATTACCCGTAATCCACTGCTGATGATGTCACATATTACATCATTCATGACATGCTCAGTGACATCATCAGCAGAGGATTGCGGGTAACAGTATCCCTAGTTTATTCCCTATAGCTGTGTTTCTTTTAACATAACTGTCTGTTTCCTTCCCTTATACTTACTGTTCTTTTTAAAAAAAAAATTTTAGATCAGTCAGAAACAGTGAAAGTATTGAAATATAAAAGACTACGTAGAATATGAGCACTGTATGCAACAACTTTGACACTTACAGAAGCCTCACCTTCTCCATGCCTCCTACACAGTTCTACATGTACATCATAAATGCAAACAGAACAGAATTAATTATACATGTTAAATGGTTTATTTTTGCTGTTCTCAGAATGTATCAAATTTCACTAAAACAGTGACTTGAAGGTATTCATCATATAACAGCGGGGGAAAAAAAACACAATCAAAATGATTGTGTTTAAAAAACCCATACAACATAACAAATCAGAATTCAGAACTCCTTAAAGTTAACTTACTTTCCATGACGGCCAAGGATGTCCTATGAACAGCTTACACTCTGTTGTGCTGTTATTACTTTCAACCCGCCACTTTCTGAAAGAAAACCTCCATCGTTTTCAAAAACATGTTACATACAATAAATGACTTCTCGCTCTCTACCACACGTTTCCACAAGGCCAAATCGTGTCTGAGCCATTTATAACTCTTAGAATTCTTTTAAGCCAATCCCGTCATGTTGTATTTCCGCAACTTTCACAATTAAAATGTTGAAGATCATTTTCACAATCCTGGACTCGTAATATCTTCCCCTTCTTGCTCAATCATGTTCTACATTTCCTATCACACTGATACTGCTTACTATGAAGCAGACTTACACTACCTTTATGACTAGTACAATTATTTAATTCTCTACATCACTTTTAATGACAAAGCAATGTAAAACAGTAGACAGCATTGCAGACTTACATTCCCTCTACTCCATGTTTTGATTGGCTGCTTCAATTAGCTTATAAAAAGAAACAGTTTTTCTGAACTCATTCAAAGTGCACGTATTTCTCCATGACGTCCAGTGTTATGGTAAGAAGTTATGTCTCTGTACTACACTTATCCTCAAGGCCAAATCGTGTAGGAGCCATTAGAACTTCTTGAACTTCCTCAGAGCACATCCCGAGATTCTTTCCCTAAAATTTTGGTTTTAAAAACACCAGGTAAGAGTTTTTAAGGTCATACGGCAATTTTTTTTTGAAAATTAAAACAGAATCATTGCAGAATGACCAGCCATTTCTACACTTTAAATAAGCTGTATAATGTCCTGATGTTATTGAAGGACCATCATGATATATAATTGCTACAGTTACAAAAGTCCTTCCTGATATTGACAACTGTGAAGCCACAAAATTTTTAATTAAAGTTGTCAATTTTGTTCCATCAGGCCTACATCGTTGGAACATTAAAATGACATACTGGCCATATGTTCGTATAAATAATGTGGACATCATTTCAGATTTACATTGGCTACACTCCATGTTGTGATCAGCTGCTTTTACTAGCTTATTAAAAGAGACTGATTTACTGTCTGGCAAAGTTAAATATATAAATCTTTCTGAGTCTACACTAGTAGTACTTGATACCCTACAGTTCTCGCAGTCATGCTGCCATTGATAAGAAAGCCCAAACAGGTGATCTACATCTACACCTTCATCATGCAATACATCAAGCATATACATTAAAAACTCCTGACAATCTTGCTGACTATTTTGAGAGAATTGTGTTTGGCCTGAACATCTGTCTAACAGATTTCGAATTTCAGACACACTTTCTATGTTTGTTCTATCAGTGCTACATTTCTCTAACACAGAATTTAACAAACTGCAAAATCTTTGATCAGAATTGACCACAATCTCTTCTTTTACATTTTCTAGAGAAAACAAAACATTAACCACTACATTAGCATAGCAGTTGACACCAGAACTGTTTTCAAATTGAAAACCAACAACATCTTCAACAGAATCCTTTTTGTTTCTGCTTATAATTTCAGGTTCATCGACTTTTCGTCTTTTTGCTACAACCTCCCCAGTATTGGTCACATTTCTTCGTTTCCGGCCTACCACACGTTTCTCAAACAAAGGATACTGAGGCAAATGTGGCGCATACTCTCTTCTTAACCTATTGTATTCCTTAACACAATCTAGATCCGCACAAATGTTTGTGACATCACACTCAATCAAGTACAATCCCGATAAAGTTCTAACTCGTGACAATGCCACATATGCCATACCCTCCTTGAACACAGAACTGCCAATATTCACCAATGCACAGTCTACACTTAAACCTTGCGATTTATGGATTGTCACCGCATATGCCAAGCAAACAGGAAACTGCTTACGACGAACATATAAGTCTTTTACAAGCAAAAATCTAGCAGAACAACGAGCAATTAGCTGTACTTCCTCAATGCCATCAAATTTAATTTTTAAAAATTCAATTCCATCTCTATTTCTGTATTTCACAAAATCAACAACATTACCCATTGATCCATTTACCAGACCTCTTTCAACATGTAAATTCCTTCTTAAAATTATACGGCAGTTCAAGCACACATTCAGAGTCTTTTCAAAACCCGCAGTTTTAGATATACTCTTCTCTAATGAATCCAATTTTGTTTTCAGATTCTCAGACAAAATAATTGTTGATCCCATATGCTCTACTCTGTCAATAGCTTCCAGTTTCACAATCTCTTGCTTTTCTAAATGCAACATTTTGTTGTTGAATTTGGCACATTCTGCAAGAGTTGGCATCAAACATATTCCAGATTTTTTCTCAGTAACTTTCTGAAAAATATTCTCAGGCACAACATCTTCGTCTGGATATAAATTTGTCAGTAATCGTGCATGTAAAGCTTCTTTCCCATGCTCGGTCACTTTTCCAATTCTAACATCTTGTAGAATAGTCTTGTAAACTTCATCCTTTGCCTGACGCATATTTTCATGCAGTTCAGCATAATTGAAGTTTAACCATATATTGACGTTGTCAATGCTCCCTAAGCACTTTCTGGTATCTTCATGCGTGAGCATTTTGAACACAGGTTGCCCTTTCACTGGTGTCAGCTGCAGAAAATCTCCGAAAACAATGATGTGTTTGCCACCAAATAACACATCATACTCTGTTTTGAGAACTTCTTGCATTCTCAAATGCACAAAGGCAAGCATGACATTGGAAACCATGCTTACTTCGTCAATGATAAGAAGTTTCATTTTCCTCAAGACTCTTGAAACTTCAAAACAAGCATCTCCAGATAGCTTGTGATATTCTAATTTGTTGTCATGCTCCCCTGGCAGCATCAGTAAACGATGTAAAGTAATCCCTTTAATGTTATGTGCTGCCAGTCCAGTTGGAGCGGTGACAACACAAGACAGCGATGACTCTGTCCTTTCCTGCAAATAACATGAAATTGCTTTAATAAGGAAACTTTTTCCAGTTCCCGCTTCTCCACTCACGTACAGTCGAACAGGCTTCAACGACGTACATGAGCACTCTTTCTTGTCATGACTTAATCCATGATCAATTTGCATGGTAAGTTCGTCATATATTTTCCTCTGCTCAACGTTGAGTTGTCTTTCCAACTCTTCTAAGTTAACCGCATCCTCCTGAGCATGTGCCATGGCTCTTTCCACTTCATTCATAGCAGTGGCAGCTTCATTTTCGATAAGAGGTCCTCCTAGTGGATCCTGACTCAATGAAGCAGAACTCTGACTGTTCTGAGAACTGTCTCTGGCAATCTCGGCTGCAATCGTTGCTTCCTGCTCAATTTCCACATTCAACATTTCTACATATTTGGGAAAAGCAGGACATTCTATGGTCTCCTTGGCAGCATTGAATGAGTCTTCGTAACAAAGGAAATCTCCAAGCAGTTCCTCTTCTGCACGCCAAGGCTTAAAAAGTTGCAAAAGTGCTAAATAGAAAAACTCCTTTTTTTCAGGAGATTCGCCACTCAATTTTCGATGGTTTATCAAGTGGCATTTTCTTTGCTTGACCAGACATCCCTCACTTCCTATTACAGCATACACTCCTTTCTCAGTATCTTCTTTGATGTTCCTCTTGAATATGTAATTTTGCAGAACCTCATACAGACAAACATTCTCGAGGTGACTGCTTCGATTTGGATAATATGTATCCAACATGTTGCTCTTCAAAATGTCGGTACTGTTTGGCTCCTTTTCCGCCAAATACTCAATTTCCCGCACAGGTTTCAGAACTCGATTACGCGTTGCAGCAAGACCAACACTCGCCCAAACGATACTCCTGGACTTGGCATAGAGACTTGCTGAAGACAACCGGTCAGAACATTCGTAAGCTCCGATTTCTCGATGCGACAACATCTTCAGACTGAAACTGTACAACTTCTTGCTGAGGCTCTTTTCATGGGAAATGTCCTCCCACATATCCTTCAATTCTGTCTTCTCTTTTTTGGTGATGTAAGATGTCACATACCGAGCCACAGCCATACAGTTATCAGCCACAAACTGTATATCCATGTTAGCATTCCACATGGACAAAATCACCGGGTTGTAGTCGTTGATGTACTTAGACTCTTCGTTCCTCTTCAAATTGTATGTGTTTTTAGGTGATTTCTTCATCACATTATGTCGCAGCGAAGACATCAAACTGTTCACTCTTCCTTTAGAAATCACCGGTCGTGGAAAGCCGAAACGACATTTGGTGTAGAACTTGTCTATGTTCCGGAATTTACGACGACAGTACTTTCCACATCGATGGCTTTGGAAACGTAGAACTTTTTCTCTTAGGCTTTTTTTCTCCTTTGCCTTTGGAACAGCACACGTAGAATACTGTTCTATGAAACTCATCACTGAGTCTTCTGCATCCGTTCCAAATTTAGGTGCATCCTTGATCCACAGCAACATATGTATATGAGGAGCACCTCTTGCTTGGTACTCCTTCCTCCAGAAGAAATCCAACACCTCTCCAAGAGGTGGATTCTTCTTATTCATGATGAAAAACATCATACCTTCAAATCTATGATTGAAGTACCTACATACATTGACTGGATCCAAAGAGCACAGTTCTCCGGGTGTCTTGAATTCGATGTTTTCTACGTTAGCATTTGCCTCTCGTAGAAATTCAAGTAAGTCTTCCCAGCCATACTCAGCACAGCTCAAAGTGAGGAACCATGTGGGAGTTCCTAAGTTCCTCAGCATACATTTTAAATCACCATGACGACGGTACCAGTACTCATTAGTACCACGCTGACACGCCATGAGATTAATCAGGTGAGAATCCAAAATACTGTCTTGGACATTGACTTTATCCATAAAGTCACTTGCCGAGATGTTTTGCATGTGTATACCACTTTTCAAGATGTGGTTCACTGCATATGACAGTCCAGACAGATCGCTTTCAAACAGGAGATGAAACAAATAAGGAATGCATTGTCGAAACCTAGGATCTCCTGCATACAATCGCAAAGTCCGGTATTCAGAAGCAGGAATTTGATGAGGTCGCTCATCATATCTTCCTCCCTGACCTGTTGGAAAAAGCTGTGGGAAACACCGAGCTTCCAAACTTTCCTCCCAAACACTAATGGGACTCCCTTTCGCTTGTTTCATTTGAAACAACTCAATAGCATTCCCCATGACTTCCTTGGAATGCAAAGGATGAACACTATAATGTTCATATATTTCTTCACTAGTACAGGGTTCTACTTTCTCAATTTGACCAGCACACAAATCGCTATCCTCTTCCTCACTTACTTCCTCTTCTGCAACATATACATTTTTATAGTATTTATTATATTTTTTCAAATACAATGTTGCCCTTTTGACTTTCCTAACATCTACTAAATCTTGCCATATTTTCTTATTCTTTGTCGGAACCCCATTAACTAAGATAACAAGAGGTTCCTCTTCCACTTTTTCTACTCCAATATGTTAATGTTTTTCTTCAAATCTAGAGGCAAATAAACAACTCTTCCCTTTAATCCTCTCTGTAAATCTGATGGAGGCAATTTCCCTGTCTTTGGCTCCATTCTTACAATAGCCTGAAAGGGATGGATACTTTGAATCAAAATAGATTCATAAGTATTTAAATCCTTCAATTCAGAAGGAATCTCAACCAATTCCAGATTATTATGAACTGCTCTAGCAGGCATCTGGTTTTGATTTAATTTGTTACAACAATAAGTACACACACGTTGATCCAATCCCAAATCAAAACAATTTTCTACCATCAAGTATGTTGTAAAATCCTTCCATTCACTATTATTTTCCCTTTCACTTTTTCCATATAAATCCACTAACTTAGTCTGATTCTTATAATAAGTGCGTCGACAACACACACAAGTGAAATTTGGCCTCTCACTTGATTTCACCTCAAACGTCGCAATTTCCCTCTGGAAATTATCTGTACTGGAAACCTGTACACTATCTTCCACATTACTCTCTTCTTCTTGGTCAATTTCAACATTCTCCTCTTTACTTCCAAAGTAACAAAACTCAATTTCTTCACATATATTCTTCACATCTATTTCAGAACCATGCAAAAGAGCAGCGCATAATTGTTTAAGCATAATTGCTGGACTCTTAGCATAATACAACATTCTAACTAATTTCCTCACTTTATTATGATGCACTGCTAGCATCCTGAAATGATGAAAAACACTCTGGCATACTCTCCTGGAAAGACAAGCCAGTGAATGACCATGCAAACCTATCACTTCTCTCACTCTGCAAGGATCTAATTCTTGCAACAACTTCATTTTCTGCTTCAAACTTTTCTTATTAAATGACCGTATAAAATCACAAAGCAAATTGATGGAATCCTGTCGTACACTGCAAATACTACTACACTTCCAGGTGTACACAGGACCCTTAGGACGTCTCCCTAAAACCTCATTACCTAACACCTCTTCTATCTCTGTTGTCACAAGTTTTTCTTTTTCAACTGGACAACCATCTTTCACTTCATAAGCTCGACCACTGGTGTCAACTGCATGCACCAAATCATTATCCTGGAAATAACTCTCCTCATTAAAAAATGCCTCAGAGCTTGAACTATGCATCCATTCTCCAGAAAAAACTTCACAAAAATTACTACGATTAACTATTCTCTTCCATCTACTATTTCTTTTGAAATCATAAATTGCCTTGTTTAGCTTCCTAATTCTATTGATTGTCAAAATAAATAACTTACGTTTAATTTCAAATGCCTGATCAATAACTTTCTCAACTATTTTTTTTCTCTTATAAAAAACCACTTTCTGTTGACCTTTCTTAATATTTTTTAACAAATTGCCAATTATCCTGTTGCGGAACATTCGTTTACGAATGTCCCTAAACTGCTGTTTCCTTCTACTTTCATGCATAGAGTTATCTCTTACTCTAGCAGTAACATTTCTCATTGGCCTTTCCTTACCGTTTGAATTGCTTCTCCTTTTCTGGACTGAAACATTTTCTGTAGTAATATTTTTTTTACTAGAGATATTTCTTATGAATGTTTTTGTACTCTTACCCGGTGCTTTCTTGGTGACTTGACAAATCTTTTTGTTAGAGGACTGCTGCTTTTTTTCATTCACCTGCTGTCTTTGACGTTTTGCAGCCTTTCTCACTCTTTCTTTGCTTGGCATCCTAAAATCTTGAAATAATCTGCAGTTGAATCTGTGGTAAAATATAATAAAAAATGTTATTAACCACTATTACCCAACAGTAAATTAATAACAGTCATCAAAAACTTAACACACTACTTAACATTTTTACATAGAAGAATTTTTTGTACATGGCAAATTTAGAATACAGAAATAGCAGAAAAGAAATGGAATTTATATTCATTTTACCTGCGCTGTTTTATATATGAATCTGATCTAATTTTATGACCATATTTTAATATTTTATTGAAGACACTACACATAACCTGTTTTTGAAGGTGTCTTTATTTTTAAATTAAACGGTTTACATATTTACTTTTTATTTATTATAAATTTATAAAATAAATGTTTATAGTTCCATAGGCTCAAGCACGTCAGCTTCCCATCCTATGTCATACAATTCTGACAAATCTGCATCCTCATCACGTTCTTCTTCATCCTCAGGATTGAAATCATCCAAGGGATCAACATCCACTGATGTTTCAATTACGAGTTCAATGATGAGGTCGAAATCAACTGATTGCTGATTGTCGCTCATGTTGATGTTGTCTTTATCTTTAAAGAAAGATAACAACAATGAGATGTTGCACAGTAAGAGACAAATCTCAGAGATTATAATAGTAAAATTGTTTAACAAGAGTAACATTTTGCAGCTATTATTTAACCATGTCCAACGATGCTGAGGAGCAGAGGAGGTGAAGCCTATCTCCAATTTTTCACTGAACAGGACTCATCTCTTCTTAACCTTGGATAAACCTCACCGACTCTTTGTCCCCTGCACATAATTAAATGTAAAGGGGCAGATTTATATTAACTAGCACATCCCCAGGGATGCACCAGTTAACGTGCACCGCTGCTCTGCCACCCACGGTGTGCCGCATTTACAATCAGATAGGACAAAGCTGCATCAAAACCCTGCGCCTGCTTGAAGCAGGCATAGATCTTGACGCAGGTAGGCTGAAAGCTAAAGCAACAACTAAGTGTCGTGTGCAGAAGTTGCAAAAAAGGAAAAATGGCGTTTAAACCAGTAATGAGCCCATGCTAACTTAACACAGTGTAAAGATATCCAGGATCTACATCAGTTTGGGGTTCACGAACCTGGCAGGTACAAGGCACTGAGGCTTTGCACCGTGCATGTCTCATCCCAAATCATATGTTGTTTGTGAATGAAACAATTTCCCAGACCAAATGCTTTGGATTGGCTACTTCTAAAAAATTAAACACCCCTACTATCCCGGAGTTAGAGGAATATGATGGTTGGAGTAATTTTACTCGGTTGTCCATTAAAGATTTACAGGCCCTACTCCGTAATTCTTCCTTTAACATTTCCAGTATAAATCCAAAAGGTTGGCTGCTTTGGCAACGTGCCTTATCCACGGTTTAATAACGCTGCCTTTTGCTTTATATAAGTTTTCAAATTGTATGAAATATATACCAATAGGTCGTTATGAACCTTTAGGTAGTGGTTTTCTTCATGAGGTCTGGTCGCTTCCATACACATACAGATTTTCAAAGATGATCAAGAAGTTTATCTGAATGGAGAGGAATGCACTGAGACGCCAGATCATTCACTAATGTGTAGGCACATACAGTTACACGGTTCATGCAACAAACACCGACCAAATATGGCTTGCGTGTTGCAAGGCACGCCAGTTCCTGCTATCATCCCCACGTTCAAGTTGTTGGAAAATGGTAGTTATTTGATGCTCAATAATGAAGATTGTTCTGGGTTAATTAAAAGTATTCCTTTTATCGTAACAGTAAGTGAACGGGTTATTTGCTGCAGAAATGTTCTATTTCCTCCCACACATGAACATAGGGAGTTTTCAATCTGGCCACAAATACCAACCTTGGGAGCACATTTCAACGGCATGGCAAGAATAAGAGCTCTTTTGTCTCAGAGAGAGGTGGCCTTGAGTTCGGCCCGTGAAACTTTTGTGCTTCACATAGCGAACACCCGTACAGAGGTGCAGACCCTTTTAAATACTGATTCGCCTTTGCATTTCAGCGACATGGTTCGGACTATCTTTAACGCGTCCTCCACAAAGGGCCTGGCGCACTTTTTTAAAGTTGTTACCAGTGGTCTCGTGACTTCATTTGAGAAAATCTTTGGAGTCATCCCTGCTTTCTTTCATTCTATTTTTTCCACTGTGCTTGGTGGATTCCCATTTTTACTTGCATTACCAACGGACGCTCTTGTGCTTTTTTACATTTTTAAATATGGATGTCCCTCCTGTGCAAGCTCCCGCCCTGCAGCTGCTGACGCTGTTCCGCAATCACATGCTTGAATATTATGGCACAATGCCGTTGGCGATATTAAGCACGGCATATGGATTATCTTTTCGATTCTCCTACTTCACCTGTGTCCAGCCTGTATTTCACTGCCTGACCTGTGATTTCGATTGGGCCATTGATTTGTGTCTCTGCGGACCGGTTTCTCCTGACGTCGACTTTAATCAGCTGATGACTCCTATCATTACTCACGAGTTGGTTTGTCCTGGCGAAAGGATTATGGCTGTGGCATTGATGCATGGACTAATTGGTCCCTGGAATTTACTGGCGGCAACACAGTCTTTCTTGGAACAGAGCTTTCTTGAAAACCCACCGAGCTGTCTTCTGATGGTGATAGAGGATCCGGTGCTGGGAGAGCACGTATGTTCTTTTCCGCTTTTAAATTGGATGGCTGAACTCTTTTCGGATGAAGACGGTGACTTCCTATTAGAGGCTGTTGCAGCTTATTTTGCATACACAGTTATGTCATAGACCTTTTTCATGTTTGATATGCTGAGTACTAGCATTTCATTGACAATTCATTGACTTATTTGTCAAGTTTTTATTATTTAGCTTGCCAATTGGCTTAAGCCTCGATAAAGTAGTTGGCTGTTTTATTTTTCTTTAGCATTAAATTTTGCTAGTTTTTAATGTTTTACCTTGCGGACCGTGCACATATAAAGTTGCAATCTGCTCTCATGAGATGGCACTTCTATTATCTTATTCAGTTCGTTTCCGGATCATGGGGAGGTGTCATGTAGATCCTGGATATCTTTACACCGTGTTAAGTTAACGTGGGCTCATTACCGGTTTAAACGCCATTTTTCCTTTTTTGCAACTTCTGCACACGACACTTAGTTGTTGCTTTAGCTTTCAACCTAATAGTTCATCGTGATTTACATGAGAATAATATGTTATTGCTCTACTATCTGCTTTACTTGTTAAACTATATCTGTACAGCGAGTGCTGAAGTTTCAAGAACAACACGATACAGAATTGTTATGAGGTCTGATCTCCACGACTTCATACTCATAACATAAGTGCAGCTTCTGCCAATTCTGGGCATGAGGCGGGTTTTATATTGCTTTGCCGAACACACATACACAACACTTGATGCGGTTCACATGAAGAGAGAGCTGGTGTATGCTGATGTGATTCCTTCAAATCTAAGACACTAAAGTATGGGCACGCCCTAAACCAACACAAAGAGACCTTCTTAGCAAATAATATAATATGTGTATTAGGGAGGGTGAGATATAAGCAGCCGCGGGCCGTGGAGGGAGTTACGGTGGGGCAGGGAGGCGGGGAGGGGGAGGGGCAGGGTGGAGCCCTCTCCACCCTGCCCCTCCCCCTCCCCGCCTCCCTGCCCCACCGTAACTCCCTCCACAGCCCGCGGCTGCTTATAAGTGTTGCTAACTCTTATTCATTTACAGCATGTTAACATACTGTCACCATTCGCTTTTTATGTACTAGTAACTATGCTGGTAATTTTGCTACTGATAATATGTGTACTTGTATTATCTAAGATACTACGCCTGAGAAGACGGCATTAGTAAATAAACATTTCAAATACACATGTGTTCTTCTTAACTCCATGTTCTGGTTTCTAAGAAATATATAACGACCGACTGTTCATGAGTTCCACGTATCCTGAGGTACTATAAGTTCATATTCTGGATTGTCTAAACATTGAGAGTTTGTTATATCCAATGTGACACTGTACCTAGCTTGCTAAGGGGTTTTTGATTACTAAGGTGAGTTTTGGGGCACCCTAATTCGCCGAGGTTCCAATCCTCTGTCCACAGTTCTGTGTGAGAACAGAAACCCTGCGACAGGGGCACCCCTGAGCCTTGCTGGAGCTTCATCACACTTGCGATACAACTCCAGCAATGCGCCACCTTTACGGCACAGATACGTCACGCATCTGTGCTGTTTTTGCCCCATGATGCGCCGCATTGTAAATGCAGCACACCATAGGTGACGGAACAGCGACACAGAATGACTAACACATCCCTGGTGATGCGCCAGTCATCATAAATCTATCCCTATGCTTCTTATCTTGTTAGAGATGAACCGCCATATGTATCATCAAAGTTTTTTGCATTTCCTAAATAGCGAACTTTAAGGAATAAATAGCGATTCTTTACCATTCCTAGTTTGCGATGAGCTATTTGCTAATTACAAATTACCCATTCATTTCCATGTAGCAGGAGGCCCATAGGAATGAAGGTGCAATTTGCGATTAGCAATGACCTCATCGCAAATTACGAATTTTTCCGAGGGTGCAGGGGTGTCTCAAGAACACCCTGCTGCACCCCTGAAAAAGAAATTTGGGGGCATATGGCGCACATAAATTTTGAAAACATTCCTTTACCTCAAAAACGATTTTCAACTCATAATTTGAAAACACTGCACATGGGGAAATGACTTAAAATGTCCTTAAGACACATAAAAGCGTTTTTTGATTGCCTTTGCAGCATGTTTCAGTCACCTTTAACATGCCTATGTAACGCAAACATTCAAAATCTAAATTTGCCATGCACAGGTGGGAGCATATTTACAAGCAATTTGCTCCACAGACAAACTTCTTACATTGAAATGGGAAAAATAACATCAGAGACTCTCAATTACCTTATAAAGAAGCAGACACCATTATGTCCTTGTCATCAATATTAAAACCATTGCTTTTTCTCAAAAACGATTTACAAGTCATAATTTGAAAACACTCCACAGCTCCTATGCACATAAAAACCCTGTCAGTACTAATACTTCACATTTTCTTTAATTACAATTTCTCAAAGAAACAAAATCTATTTGTAAAACACTTGAGACAAAGCAACATTTGAAAAACACAACTTTCTTCATAATTTTCTCCTTAAAGCACACTATTTTCTATCTAAATTAAAGAAATCTTTTCTCACCTTAGCAAATACTTTGAGTTTCAAAACAGTCTCAGAAACACACCAATTTGTCTTCAGCAGAGCAAAAGGTATGCACTCCAGAGTCTGCAGCTATCAAAAGCACAGAAATGCTGTAATTCTTCACACATATCTCTCATGTCACCCAATCAAAACTCTTCCCTCACTTTTTTTCAAATCAAAACCCTTCCCCCCTCTGCCCCCTCTCTGCTTTTTCTGCATAGCAACCACCTCTTGCAAGACCTCTGGTGTTTCCAAGTTCACACAACAATGTTGCAATTGAACTCTGAACTCTCAGTGCACCTGCATATCCAGTGCAATCTTTCATTTAATGATTTTTTCTTCGCCACTCAAAATACATCTTTCAACGAACTCATCCATGCACCCTAACTTTCTGTTTTCAGCAATCAAAATCCACCAATCACTCTTACTGCTTCATTAACACAGAAACTCCTCAGTTTTTTTCATTTTACACTCTCATTTTTTCAACTGCCATTTCATTGCCACACTTCATCTGACTGCAGGAGAACCTTCTCTCGCCATGTTTTCTGTCTGGATTGTTGGACATAGTTACATCTATTGGGCTCAGAGGTACGCTGAAAACAGGAATTTACCTAACCTCAATTTACAAGATGTGGAAATTAAGTGGTTTGGCCACAGAGGATTAAAATGTCACCAATTGATACCATTGGTGAAAACCTTTATGCATTTGCCAAAACCTGACCTGTTAATTGTGCACTGTGGAGGTAATGATTTGGGCACTTTGACTGGGGTAGGTCTGGAAATGCTTTTAAAGGACACCTTTGAGCAATTGATGGCACTTTTTCCTCAGACTGCCTTGGTATATTCAAATATATGCCAAAGACAAAAATGGAGGTGGTCGAACCAATTTTGTCCACAAATTGAGAAATCGAGGAAGCATGTAAACAAATCTGTTTCAGCTTACATGAGAGACCATGGAATGGGCTCCCTGTACAACAATAACTTGCGTTACTACATGCAAGATATCTACAGAGGAGATGGAGTTCACTTCTCAGATGAGGGCAACAGAATTTTCATTCTGAATTTAAGAATGTGCATTGGTACCTACTTATAAGTACCTAAATGTACCATAAACCCAAAAGCTCTTCTCAGAGCTACCCTACATCTGATCACTCACAATTATTATTTTACTCTAACTTTTTTCACTAATTTTCAAGAAAGTACGCTCCCCAGAACGCTTCCCGGTTCGCGAACCGGGCGCACTCCACGCAAAAAAACTAAAAAAACGATATATTTTTTTTTGCCCTGCGAGACCCTTTTAAAGCCTCCACATCAAACCTAGGGGGTCAGGGAGGATCTACTATGCCCCCTTATGGTCATTTGCCCCTTCGCTTTGGCCTCCTCTTGTCTCTCGATCCTACCGAGAGACAAGATGGCGGCCGCTACGGACTGTTTGGAATGTTTACAGACGCCGAAGAACCAATCAGCTTCGCAAAGCTCCGTAACGCGAAAAGTACGCGAAGCGGAGCGCTGTTACAGATATATATCTTTTTTTGAACGTTAATTTCTCAAAATCCACTGGAGCACATATATTGAGACCTAGCAAAGGCACATCGGGCTACCAGTCCCTACAATTTTGCCAAGTTTCGTGCAAATCCATTCAGCCGTTCGATTATTATTATTATTTTTTTTTTGCCCCGCGGGGCCCTTTTAAAACCTCCACATCAAACCTAGGGGGTCAGCGAGAATCTACTATGCCCCCTTATGGTCATTTGCCCCTTCGCTTTGGCCTCCTCTTGTCTCTCGATCCTACCGAGAGACAAGATGGCGGCCGCTACGGACTGTTTGGAATGTTTACAGACGCCGGAGAACCAATCAGCTTCGCTTCACAAAGCCCCGTTGCGCGAAAAGTACGCGAACCGGAGCGCTGCCCGGTCCGCTGTTACAGATATATATCTTTTTTTAAACGTTAATTTCTCAAAATCCACTGGAGCACATATATTGAGACCTACAAAAGGCACATCGGGCTACCAGTCCCTACAATTTTGCCAAGTTTCGTACAAATCCATTCAGCCGTTCGGGCTAAAAGTGAGGCCAACCGCCCTATGGAAAACTCAATGTTAAAAACACGTTTTGGGACCCCCCTTTTTTCTCGACCCCCCCTGGACGAACCCCCCCCCCCAATTTTCAGGGGCTGCTCAGAAACAAAATGTGCCATTTTCCTGAAAATTTCAGCCAATTCCGTCCACAAACGCCAAAGTTATTAGACATAGAATTTTCAAAAATCCCATAGAGAAAAAATCCTAACTATATATACCTACTGGCGACCGCCAGTAGGTAATATATATATATATATATATATATATATATATATATATATATATATATCCATACCACTCCTATCCCAAAAGGACAGGTCCGACACATGCTCGGTGACTCAAGTTCATTTTTATTGAAAGCAGCTCTGTTGTTGACAAATAACGAAACGCTGGGGCAGACGCGTTTTAGCCTAACGGCTTTCTTCAGTGCCCGCTTCGCTCTGACTAACATAAAGCCAAGGGTTTCGTGATTTTAACAGGTCAGCATGGTGATCTCTGATTGGTCCACAGTCCTTGGCTTGCACCGCCGCCCATCCATCTGGTGATCCATGTCGGAGTTTCGATGTCTCCCACTGGGATTACAGGTACAGTGAACTGCTTCCTCCAACACCAAGTGGTGTCCCAAACGTGAAGTCTGGTGGTGGCAGGCATTTATCTTCGATGTGCATGGTGCAAAGGCAGCGATGTTTTAAAATTTTTAGCTTGAGTCACTTACACGCAGCGGCCCATTACAGACCGCCGCATGCTTTCTCCCCGCATAGTCTCGCACTCAAGTGAGTATTGCTTAACCATGCAGGGGGGCGCCGCGTTGTCTCTTCTTGAAACCATACCATTTTGTTTTACAAATTGACGCGGTGCTCCTGACCGAAAGGCGTGCCGGCAAGACGGTACTTGCAAACCGACTGACATCTCCATACCACTCCTATCCCAAAAGGACAGGTCCGACACATATATATATATATATACACGCTGAAAAAAACAAAGATTAAAGTGACGTTGTAGTTAGGAATTGTTAGAATATGTTACTTTACAAAAAAAAAACTTTGAAATTCACTAAGACCAAAGGTTAAAGGAATGTTATAGTTTGGTAAAAATGTATTTTAAGAGTCAAAAACCACAGTGAATTACAGTTACTTTAGGGGATATGTTATTGTTACTTAATATAACCATGACTTGTGAATTGCAGTGGTTGTGTTAGTTTAAAACAGTATGGTGTCCACTGACAATTTCACGTAACTAAAGCATCCCTTAAACCCTTCTTTTTCAGTGAATGGCTTTATAATATAAAGTATGATTTTATTACAATATTTATACACACAGACACCCACACATGCACATACATTGTTATATTGTTACTGCAAAAAACAAATTATCTGTGCACTATATTTCATATCAGCCAATCTTATCACATGGTTCAATTACTTTATGCAGTATGCTCCACTAAGACTGTCCGTTTTGCAGCAGTAGTTTTACCCCATTAAACCTCAAGATGGTAGCAGAGGTTAAGAATTCTTCTACAAATAAATTAGACAAATACACACAGCTGTGATTAAAGTCGTGGTTACAGTAAACAGTTGGATTACTGAAAATTGTGCCATTTGCCTTTCATCAAGAAGTTATGTGAGTTCCCAGCAATTCAGTTAATAATTCAAGAAACATGCCCATGATTTTGAACTCCAGCCATGTTTCTGACTCAAAAGTAAGACTTTATAGACATGAATAAATATTGTTTAAGAATTTTGCCCTAAGTTGCTTCGCACAATACCTACACTCATTGTTAATTGAAGCGTAAAAGGCCATTTTATTAGGACAAGGTTGCAACAGTTAACTTTATTAACAAAGACAACAATGCAAGCATATCACTTTCTCATAATCATACAACTCATTCTTCTCAGCCATCCTTAAACCATCTCACCTGTTTCATTCCTCCCCTTCTACGATCTCTTCCATATCCCCCTTCTCTGCTTCACTTCCCCTCCAACATCCTCCCTTGAATTTCCACTGTTGCTCTGCACACCACCATCAGTCACCTGTGTCTACCCGACAGGTGGATCAGCCTGTACGTAACTCACCACCCCTCCAAAGGACTGCCAACCAGGTAACCCCCATAGCGCAGTTACCTGCCCCCAACCAATCCTGTGCACCTCTCGCCCACTTTCAGTATTCCCCACACTCATACCACAACCTACTAATCGCATCTCGCATTTCCATCATGTAGTTTGCTTGCCCCGTTTGTGAAATGTGCACCCCATCATCCCTGAACAATAAAGGTTCTTCCAACTTTAGTCCCACATGAGCAATCACTTTTATGCCTCTCGCCTGGCAGAAAACCCTCATTGCCCTATTCAATTTCCTGTGGGCCTTTTCAATGGCTGGGTTCTCTCTCAAATATAGAACCAGCATGTCTGGGCAGCCTCTTTGCAGAACAATTTTTGTCAACAACTGCAATAAAGTCCCCCTTCACATACCCCCTTTTCCCCACCAGAACACTTCATGGTGGCTGCTCTTCAAACCTAGGTTACGACCATACACCTGCTGGTCTGCGTATTTGCCTGCCCAATGCACAAAAGAATGTTGCACGATCCGGGTAACCGTCTTGGTTCCTGGGCCGCTCACACAACCTGCAACATGAAGGAATAGATTAGCATTTAAAGAAGAAAAATCCCCCCTCCTGTGTGCTAGTACTTCCTGCTCCCTCCCTCCTTGGCTCTGCATCCTTCATTTTCGCACATATCTCGCACAGCACCTGGAACTCCATCTCTATGTCTGGCAAATCTTGCCCCAAGACCATTCTAAGCATGCCGCCGCTTTAGCAGCGATAAGGCAGATAGAATGTATCCCAAACCTGGCTGGCTCCCTGCCCACGTTTCGTAACCCCATGCGCAAAACTGCCAGCAGCTGAAAAGCCATCACACGACCTCCTGACGCATGGTAAAAAATACTTGTCAAAGCCTGTCCTGGTCTTGATAAATGATCCTGCCATTCTTGTAAACTGCAACCACTCTCATTCAACCAGACTGATCTACCCCTGCCAGCCTGATCCGTCTTAGAGTGACTCAGCTAAATCCTGAGTCGTCCATGATCCAGTCTCACCTCTTCATAGGACACCCCCGTCTATCGTACCATTCCCAACAACTCAGAGTCCCGGAAACCCTGAAAAACATCCAAATCATACATGAACTAAATATCAACACCTCAAATGTGTCATAACAACTCTCTGGCAAAACCCCCAATAAACCTTGCAACAATTCAAAAGTTAAGGCCTCCCTTGAAACTCTCTCCCACCCCCTGGCTCCACCCTCAACCTTTCAACATTCTGCTCAGAATCTCCCCTTTGGCGGGCTCAAAACCTAAATATAATGTGCTGTAACACGCAATTATATTAGACTGTTTTAAACTTGATCGCATGTTGAAGATACCATGGTTTAACTACATAATAAACAGCTGGAGATAGTGGAGATGATGGACTGTTTTTTAACCCAGAGTGCATTGTAAAGTTCTCAAAAGTCCAGTTGCAGGACTTGTTTTTCTTGCCTAAAGTTGTCAAGTGAGCGCCTGGAGATAGGAAAAAAGAGAGACTCTGAACATTTGCTTCTGGTATACTTTCCAAGTGTTGAGCCTTATCTCTCTTTCTATTTCTGTCATGTCAAATTGTTTTATCTTATCAGAATCAGGTTTGGCATTGTGCACCTTCTGGTCTCCTATCCTCGCAAAGCTTACTGCAATGCTAAACTGGATCTTTGCCCTTGTGACTCCAAATCTACACAGAATATGCTGCATTTCCAGTTTTTTTGCCAACTTTATACTAAGCCGAGGCAGGATTTTATTGTCCCTCCTTTATAAAATTTAAATATCATGAAATTCCAGCTTGCCCTATCTCACCTCCAACTTTTAAATGCTGAATATACATGTTTAATGGTCTACAGATATATTTCCGCAGCTGTCCGTTTATGAAATGTGGTTGGGAAATTACTTTTCTGTATCTGGATTTTAAATAATCATTTTGGGATTTTATGGTTATAGGGACAGGGGGTTACCATAAAGTCCATTATACGTCGTCTGTATGTCATGCTGCTACTTGTCTAAACATTGACTTAATTACCACTGCTACGATCCTGATTATGAATTTCTATTGCCATGAAGTTTATTATATATCGTCTGTATCATATTTTAATTGTTTTTAAATATTTCTGAATTTTGATGTGCTCTTTTAGGGCTGCGTGTCAGCCGAATAAAGATATTCGACTGACTGACTGACTGAACTTGCTGTAAAAAGATATCCCTTCCAATTTCCTGCTATTGTCGTTTGTGACAAACCCTTGTCAATACATCATAAAACAAAATGCAACACTCCCTGCTCAGTGTCCTGCCTCGCTATGCTCAATGCGGCTATGGAATGCCCCATGAAATCTCTAAATTCAGACCACGCCAGCCTGTAGGGCCATCTTGTAGATTCTGCCAAAGACCTTTAGACCAGGCCTATCACTCTCACACCCCGCAGGCCTAGATGTACTCTGGCAGCTCTGCCTTGCATTCTTCCACTCAAGGGTCCAGTCTTCGAAATCACCGCCACTGCGAATGAGACAAAGCATCCCCAATGTCATTGCTGGCCCTTTGGACGTGTTTTTCACAAAAAACTACATCCAGACTTAAACACCTCAGCATGAACCTGCACAACAGCTGCAAGCCCCTCAAGCCCCTTGCCTTCTTCCTTTTCACCAGCTCCACCACAGGCATGCTGTCCAAGTGAAAAAGCACCGTCCTATTCTGTAGTTCAACAACCCCCACCGCCAATGCCACAAACAGTGGAAACCCCCCCAAAAAAGAGATGCTCCTTCCTTGCCTCAACCACTGTGCCCTCCACTTCTCAGTGCACCAAAAACCATCCCAAAACAGTTCAAAACCCGCACCTAATGAATCTGTAAGATTTGAACCTGCCAGATTGTGTTGTCCTCCATGAAATCCAAAGACACCCCCTTGACATCTTCCCAAAATGTCTGCCAAACACTCAGATCTGCCCTGACCCCCATCAAAACCCTCACCCTGTGGTGTGGTAGCACTGCCCCTGCATGGCCATATCAAGTTGCCGACAAAACGTTCTTCATGCTCTCATCAACCAGCATGCAAAACTGAGAAAACCCAGCAGTTGTTGTCCTGCTCTCCGGTCAATCTTCTTCTCATCCACCACCCACGGCAGAAAATCCTGGATGTTCGCCACTTTGATTTGCTTGGCACCACCCACTGTACCGAGTCCAGTTCAATGCCCAAAAAAAGTCAGTCTACTTCTGTGCCCAGATGGTTTTTTCTGGGGCCAAAGGGACCTAGAATGCCCATGTCAATTCTTGAAACTGATGCAGAGCCCTCCCACAATCTCCAGAGGTTCCTTTCCCTATGACCAAAAAGTAATTTAGGTAATGAGACACTTCCTGGTGACCGCTGCTCCTCATGAAAACCCACTGTAGGAAAGTGCTAACATCTCAAAAAGTGCACAAGAATTGCACATCCCATCGGCAGGACGTTGTCTACATAGATGCCGCTCCCGAACTGCATCCCCAGTAGTGGGAAATCTGCTGGGTGTATGGGCAGCAAGTTAAACACAGATTTTACATCACACTTCACCATTTCAGCTCCCTGCCCACACAACCTTACCAGGTGAACCGCATCACCACTGAGGCATACAGCACCCTCAAGTCCTCCTCCCTGATGAAATCATTAGCTGACATCACTTCAGGCCAGGATTGTAGTGCATCATCCTGTAATCCCCTGGTTCTTTTTTAGGCATCACCCCTAGAGGTGATATAGTCAAGACCTCTACGGGCCATCCTGTGAATGGACCAGCAATCATCCCTTCTTCAACTTCCCTTTTCAGTTTTGCTGCCACTACCTCTGGCACCCACCCATCTTCTTTCCCAGGAACCTTGGTATCTCACCCGGAAACCCTTGACGATACCTCACTGTATTCGTAGCGCCACCTCTGTCTGGGCAAATCGAGGGCCACAGGACCATGGCCTCATTCCTAACTGGGGTAGGAGCCCTTAGGGCCAGACTGTCCTCGTCCCTTAGTGGCCCTCCACTGTTCAGCTAGGGTGGACAGGGTAAAGCACTCCAGGAGCGGGTGCAGTCCACCTCATTTGGAGCACTCATGCTTAGTCCTCTTCCACTTAATCAACACAACAACCACAAATACACACACCTACTTGCTACCATTCTTGCCTAAGCTTATCAATTATTCTTCTTTAATTCAAATTCAAAGTGCAGGCACTTTATTCAGCCTTCTTGGTAACTACTACCCGTGAATAGCAGTGGGTAATTTGCACACTTCTGTCCTTTCTTGCGTCTTTTCTACCACACACTGCGGCAGGTTTACAAGCCCCTTGCGCCACTTTTGCATCATTTTTCCCACGACCTTGTAAATCTGCCCAACTGTGTGTACTTTATGCACTAGCTTTCTTCCTTAGTTGTTGTACTAGTATCTCTTGCTCCCACTGCGGAATCCAACACCCTATCTGTGTAATGACCTGGAAATCCAAAGATCCACTTCACTGACAATGCAGTGGGTAGTTTGCGTCTCTCCAACCTTTCTTATTTTTCACGTTTTTCATCTTCCACTCAATCTACACATCATCCACACATACACACATCTCTAATTGCTGCATTCCTTAGCTGTGATTATCAACTATTCTTCTATTTTATATTCATATTCAAAGGTCAAGCCCTTTATCGAACCTTTTTGTTGTAACTACTGTTCCAGGAATTCTGCTCATACACAGAACAGTGCATAAAGACTTAGGACCTCAGTGAATTACGGTGTACCAACACCCACCTTACTACACAAATCCCCTACCAAACTAGCAATCAGTGACTCATTGGTTCTTCGCCCTAGAGAAAAAACACCAATGACTAGTCAACCCAGAACATGCGACTTAGATTACATGAAGTAAAGTGGATAACAAAAACACTCTTTCAATTTAGTCTTACACCAGTCCAAAACAAGATGTAAATAAAGACACGTGCAACATTGAAATGTTTATTGCTAACGCCATAATCTCATGCACAGTACCTTAGAAAATACAACCAAACATATTATCAGAAACAAGGTTGTCAGCATTGTTACTATTCTATGAAATACAAACGGAAAAACCATCCTATAATGCTAAAGGTAAACACATTTAAAATATACCTACATTTCACCCTCCCTTCCTAGCAGATTTGTTTATAACTACAGAAAGTCTCATTAGATTACATGGGCAGACCCATACCTTTGGTACTCAGCAGTAGTGGATCACATTCAGTGCTCCACAAACTGTCAAGATACAAATGTTCTCCAACTGTGTTTCAAGCAGGCCTTATTGATTCCCCTTACAAAAAAATCAGGTATTGACCCTTCAGACCTCTCCAACTATCGGCCAATATCACTTCTGCCCTATTTATCTAAGATCTTGGAGGCTCACGTCACCAATAGCCTTTCAAATTTTGTGGAAGACTCTGGTTATTTACAACCTAACCAGGCAGGCTTTCGGCCTGGTCATTCCACTGAGGCAGTAATACTGGCCGTTCAGAATACCTTAAGGTCTAATGCCGATAAAGACTTACACCAGGCCTTGGTGCTTTTGGATCTGTCTGCAGCGTTCGACACGGTTGACTATACCATTCTGGTCAACCGTGTCGAACAGGCCGGTCTTCGAGACTCTGCCTTGGCCTGGCTTAAGTCTTTTATATCAGAACGTACCCAGTCTGTCCGGCTGGGATCTTTCACAGCCCCTAAAAATAGTTCCCTCTGTGGGGTTCCTCAAGGATCTTCCTTGTCCCCTTTATTATTTAATTTATATATGCGGCCTCTTTTGTTCTCTTTAAGAGAGCATAAAGTTACTGTATATAATTATGAAGACGACCTGCAGTTGGTTTTTGTATTAAATTCCACCAATGCGGCAGAGAATTTTCAGGCAACCATGTCCCTTATTCAAAGTTGGATGTCTTTAAACCATCTTAAATTAAATCCGGGGAAAACCGAACTGATCTTGCCTGGGAAGAGCGAGATCACTTGGAGCCCACGCTTCTGGCCTTCTGATATGGGTTCTCCTCCAAAAAAATCCCAAACAGTAAAGAGCCTGGGAGCGACCATTAATGAGGACCTTACCTTAAAATCTCAAATTGGAACTGTGGTTTCCTCTGGTTTTTTTCAATTGAGGAAGATCAGAAAAATTGCACATTTCCTCACTGATTCGGCTTTAATTCAGGTAGTCAGTGCTCTAGTTCTTTCCCATATCGATTTCTCAAACAGTCTCTATCTGGGTTCACCAATTGGTCAACTTAGAAGACTGCAATACCTGCAGAATCAAGCTGCCAGACTGATCTGCAAGGTACCTAAATGGGAATCAATTAGATCAGGATTAGAGAACTTGCACTGGTTGCCTGTGGCACAGAGAGCCACATTTAAGGTTGGTTGCATTATTTTCAAGGCCTTGGAGGGCAAGGGCCCAATGTTTATTAGACAACTGATCGGGAGATATAGTCCCTCACGTAGTTTGAGATCAGCTCATAAAGATCTACTTGAGGTTCCCCGATTCAAGAAAAAACGACAGGGAGGTAGCTGTTTTCATTTTTTAGCTGCTTCCTTGTGGAATTCCCTCCCTTTGACTTTGCGACAGAGTAGGGACCCTCTTGCCTTCAGAAAGGCATTTAAGACTTTTCTTTTCACACAGGCCTATTTGAAATAGCGACTCTTTTTGGTATTCCTTTGTTATGTTTTTATTCCCCCTTCAGCGCCAAGAAGCTTTTGGGCGTATGTGCGCTTTATACATTTTAAATAACATAACATAACATAACATAACTGTGTGTAACTTTGCCTCCACAATGGATTATGAAACGCGCAAGTATCAGAGGTGGCCACAGCTCCTTATGTATTATGGCTCGAACGTGCGAGGATCATTCTGAATAACAGACACAGTATTCAAGATAACCTTGATGTTCCATGCTCTCACTATACTCACAAAACTAGCGAGGCGGTTTACAAATCTAGAATACCAAATTATTCTCATATAAAGCAAAATACTCAGCCTTCTCTAAACAATATCACAAGTACGTGTTGTGTGCAAAGCAGAGCAGGAAAATAAAAATAGCGTGTAAACTTGTAATAAACCCATGCTAACTTAACAGGGTGTTAGTGCAACGCTCAGCCCCACGGCACCCTTTCTTGATCAAAGCACGTGATATAAACGTGGGCGAATTAGGAACGCAGAGTCCAAGCCTAAAAAGCAGAGTCAAGTTCACATTTCCCCAAAAAAGTTATTCGCTCTTTGATAGAAAGCTGTAACTAAATAATAAAGAATACGTAGAAAAATCAAAGAGTCTTAATCCAACAGTGTGTAAGCACAGTATGTAGCAACAGCCTCCAACAGGAAGTCATTGTGTTGTATTTCTATCTAGGACCCTAATTCGATATTCCCAATTTATGCCCTTGTATGGCTATAATAAATAATATCCTTATAAAGGCATAAGAATCATATCCATATTTAGTCATAGCCCATGCAGTCCAAATTAGGCAAGGCTACTTCCCCAGACTCCTAGAGAGTACAACGCGTTCTTTAAACAAACCAAACCTCCAGCAACCTGGGAAATCTCCATGCTTCTGTTTTGATTTGTCCTAGAACTCCTGCGAGCACTGAAAGAACGGCCAGTTCTTAGTGACATCTTTATTGACGTCTTATGTCCAACCTTACGTCAAACCCGGCACCTTTCAGGTATAAATATACCAACGTTGCCTTAAGCAAGCACACGGTGGTTTGGAGCAGAGCGGCTATCTACTTGCCCGAGAGCCCAGCTGATGCGAGAGCCCACGGACGCCGCCCCTCCCTTTTGACGCACTGAGAAAGACACTGACTTTTTCCCCAGCCGAGAAAATCCAGCTCCGGTGTTTCCAGATACCCTTGCGGGTTGCTGGGATATCGAGTCCTGAGAGAGAGATACCAGACCTCCTGCTTTCTATTACCCAGGTACGGAGCTGACTAAACCCTTAAAGAGAATTCTTGATTCAGATTCCTTGGCAAAACCAACTTAACTTAAACTGCTACTTACTTACTCCTTCCCACGTATTAGGCTTGAGGCAGGTACACCGGGGTAGGCGTATTTAGAAGCATCAGTTCAGTACGTTAGTCAATGTTTTTATGTATGTATATATTTTATCCATTTTAAAGTATCATGGCTAAGAAACCATATCAATTCTTTTACAGTATTATTTCATAATACTACTTTTACTGTACGCACTTTACTTTATGATAAGTATTGCAATTGTGGCAATTCATTTCTCTTGCATGAGAAAGAGGACTGCTCAATAAATAACACCTTTTATTGAAAACGCCCGTCTCTCTATTCTCTGCACTCTCGTGAAACTAAGTATGCACAATTGACTGAGTGAAATAGCTGTGTATTGTTTTCACACGACTCTAGAGATACACTCTTATTCTGAGGGAGCAACGTTTTTTTTGTTGCAAAATTGTTTTTATTGCAGACATTCAATACAGCTGTTACATCACAGTATTAACACCTATTAGCTTTGATATTCTTCTGTCTCCAATCAGTACTGTACACAGCCTGGTGGCCCACAACCCGGAGGTCGGGCGGCGATATAAGGAAGAAGTCTCAAGGCCTGGTAGGGCGTGTCAGGTGTAATCTTCCCCCTTGGCAATGTATTCGCCTGCTTTTTCTCCACTCCCCTCTATGGAGTCCCCCCCATATTAACTTACTATCCCCAACACCCCATCCCTCCCCCCCTCCCAATCGTTCATCACCTACTCATGGGTCCCCGCTATTGTCTCGTCTATGGTTGTGATCAGGAGACGCTGTCCAGTGTCTTCCTATACTCGCGGTGTCCCTAGTGTGTCGCGGGGGCCTTGCTCGTCCCCGCTCATATCCACCTCATCCTCCTGTAGTGTACTGTCCCTCAGGGCTTGAACCAAATTCCTCCGAAGCCGCCGCCGTGTCCAATGCTCTATCATTCTGTGTGCGGCGAGCCATCTGGTATCGATGCGTACTATCACATGTGGCCCACCTCAAGAACTCATTGACCCATCTCTTATGTGTAGGACCTGCTCTCACCTTCCAGTTCCGTGTGATTTCCCTTTTAGCTATGATCAGGCCCATGTCTATAAATTTACTCGTGATTTTAGTTTTGGGCGTGTGTGGAAACCAATGCAATAGGCAAACCGCTACATTGTATTGCAGTGTCCTATCCGTCACCTCATTCAGAGTATCACCTATCGCTCGCCAAAATTCCCGAAGGCCAGGGCATGACCATAGCATATGTTCCAACTCCGCTCCTTCTAAAGCGCATCTCGGGCATGCCGCAGTGGCTGCACCGAAATACTTCTTGATTTTGCCCGGGGTCAAGTAGGCCCTATGGAGCACGTAAAAGTGAATTTGCTGAAAGCACGCGTTTCTCGTGCTATTTTTAGCCCGTCTCACTAACTGAGCCCACGTCATCTCAGGGATCTCCCTATCAAGATCCGCTTCCCATTTGTCTTTTAGCATTGTCAGTGGTGGTAGGTTTTCCCGGAGCATTCTGGAGTACAAGCATGTCACTGCCTTGTAGGTTCCAGCCACCATCATGGCGTATTGGCAGGCCATAGTCGTCGGTGGTTCTGCCAATCCTCCCCTCCAGTGCCTCTGGATGGCCCCAGTCACCGCAGCATGCAGTAGGTATTCCCCTCTGGGTAGTCAAACTTTCTCCTGCAGTTCCTTATACTGGACAAGCTCCCCGTTCTCATAAAGGTCGCCTACCACTTGTATTCCCGCGTCCTCCCAATTCTGCAACTGCGACCAATCGCCTCCATGGGGGAGTGCTGGGAGCATTCCTAGGGGTATCTCTGGGGCATATGGGTGGTGCACTCCCGCACGGCGCTGAGACCGGTTCCAGCAGAGCCTGAACGTCCGTTCCTCGGGCGTCAGATCTCTGAGAGCGATTCTCCGCTGCAAAGCGATGTAGGCCAGAACATGGCGCTGCGTGCACCCGCCTCTCCCGCTCTCCAGACCTCGAAATACCCTCGCTACCTCCTACGTAAAAATCTGCAGTTGGGCTGCTAAATAGTAAAGTTCAAAATCAGGAGTCGCCATACCGCCCTCATCCTTCGGACGGGTGAGCGTTGCTAGCGCCACTCTAGATCTGCCCTTCCCCCATATGTAGGAGGTCATCTGAGATTTCAGTTGGCAAAAGAAGGATCTAGGGGCCAGATGTAGGTAATCTGATTTTACCGATTCTTAAATACCGAATTTTACCGATTCGGTATTCAAAAATCGGTAAATGAGATGTAGGGAAAAAATCGGTATTTTTTACCGAATCGGTAAAAATCTGTATCGGACTTCCGGAATTTACCGAATTGGTATTTACCGAATCGGTATTTCCCATTGATCCCTATGGGCCAAAAGGCCCATAGGAATGCATTGGAAATACCGATTCGGTAAATACCGAATCGGTAAATACCGAATCAGTAAATTCCGAATCGGAAAGCAAGCAAAAGTGAAACTAATGAAAACAGCCAATCAGGTGCTACCACCCCCCCTCCCTACCAGGCAGTGGCTACCCAGGCATCTGCAACTCATTAGAAGGTTCTGGAAAGGCAGTGAGAGCTGAGCAGAGATACAGAGCAGCAGGGAGTGATTTTTGGAGTTTACAACAGGGAAAATGGCAAGCAGCAGTGAGAGTCAGAAGGCTGAGAGGAAAAGGAAAGTTAAGTTCAGCAGCATGGAGCTGCAGGTACTTGTGGAGGAGGTGGTGAGAGTCCACAAACAACTACTTGGTAGGCACTCCCTCACTGTACCTGAGTCAGCAAAACAGAAGCTGTGGATTGCTATTGGAGAAAGGGTCAATGCAGTGGGAGTCACAAGCAGGAGCCTTGATGACCTGAAGAAACGCTTCTATGACATCAGGAGCCTCACCAAAAAAAAGATGGCAGAGCTACATAAGCAGGCTGGTGTCACCGGTGGAGGCAGGAACCCAGCGCCCCCCCTGACTGACCTGGAGGAGTTGGTGGCCTCAACCGTTGAGCCAGACAGTGTTGTGGGACTTGGAGATGTGGACAGCTCAGCCAGAGCTACAGGAAAAGGTAAGACGCCTGCGCAGCATGACACCCCATACCAACCTGCTTCCCTTAACCCTTTGTGCACAGGTCAAACCCCAGTCCAGTACTGCTAGCACTATACAGGAGCAATGCATTATGGGCAATGTAATCAGCTAATGTAAGACCATGTGTAACTGCACAGACATCAGCAAGGCAGTGAAAGTAAAGCTGAAAAATGAAAGTTAACTGTGTAAAGCATTTATTGTAGTGACTGTGACACAGTAGCACTCAGTTGACATACGCTTATTTATACCTAGGGGCAACATCAGGCAGTCGAGCCACAGCAACAGAGGGGACTGCACCAGCGAGGGAGGAGCGTGACGAGGCAGGGCCAAGCCATGTACAAGCCTCGCAGGAGGGAGAAGACACAACTGCCATCTCCCAGGAAGAGGAGACAGTCCAGACCCCCGAGTTTCCCCACTCCCCACACCTTTCACAATCCCCTCCATTGCTTTTCTCTCCTGAGACATCCCCATCACTGTTACTGTCTGCAACTGCAACCTCACCAGCCAGGAGGTGAGTCGTGGCCCCACTGACATTGAGGGAGGCACCAGAGGGTGAGGCTCAAGCCACTGTATCTGTGAGTCCTGGTGCACTGCAGCCCACCACTGAGTCTTTCACCTCGCGCAGACGGCAACGCAGGCCCAGCAGTGCAGGTGGACCTGGAGATGACACTGTGTTCCGTGGGCTGGAGGGGAGCCTGGTGTGCATACAACGCATGCAGGGGAAATCCATACAGGCCTGCCACCGCCAATTTCGGATCCTAAATGACAAAATTGGAGACATAGGGAAGGGCATCAGTGACATTGTGGAAACCAATAGGGAGGTAGCAAAAACAAATGCTGACCTTGCTGCAGGAATGCAGCAAATGAGCAATTCCATCAGCCAGCTGTGCTCAAAACTGGACAGCCTGGAACACACAAGGCGCAGGGACGCCCGTGTCAACAATAGGGCCATGAATCGTCTGGCCACTGCAACATCCCAGCTATGCCGTAGAGGCATTAAGATGCATGAGAGCCTCACACAGAACACGGCCGAGGTCACCAGGGGCATGGGCAGGATCACTAGTGCCCTCGAGGCTATGATAATATCACACACTGCACTGAATCCTGCCCTAGATGTGGCAGAGGGAGACGACAGCAGTAGCCGCAGCAGCTTGGCAAGCGCTGTTGTTGAACCACGTAGGAGCAGCAGGCGCCCAGCTGAGGCTGCAGGCCATGCGGAAAGCAGTGAGCAACATCCCAGTGGCTCTGGGAAGCACGGGCGCAAGTGACTTTGCCGGTGTGGGTAAAGTAACCCAGGACATGCAGTCCCCACGTTTCTTATGTTTAATTTGTTGCACTTCAGTGCATGAACGTTGTGGCAACATTAAATTACATTCTTCTCATTCACAACCTGTCTGTGTCTCATTACTTACTCAGAAATAGTTGCTTGTTATTTCCTCACGTCTGTATCTGCCATCACTTGGTGTTGTCACTCCAGCAGGTTGTCTTTCAGGCACAGCAATGTCGTCGTCATGATCCTCGTAGTCAGACAACTCCACCTCAGTACCCTTCTTAACAGCAAGGTTGTGCAACATGGCACAGGCAGCAATTATCTTACAGCAGGTGATGGGGGTATACTGCCTTGCACCTCCACTCTTGTGCAAGCATCTGAATCTGCTTTTCCAGATTCCAAAGGTCCGTTCAACAACATTCCGTGTGCTTTTGTGGGCCCGGTTATATCTCGTTTGGCTGGGTGTTGAGGGGTTGAGGTAGGGGGTGAGTATGAATGAGTGGAGGGCATATGCAGTGTCTCCTAAAAGGAAAAGGGAATACATTACTCACATGCATACATGTACTTCTTACTGCAATAGGTATTATGGGGGTCAGACACTGTGTCTTACCTAGGAGGTATCCTTTAACAAATTCCCCTTCAGTCAGCCGTGCATAGATGCCGCTGTTTTGAAAAATTTAGGCGTTGTGGGTACTCCCAGGGAATTTTGCCACAATGTCAGTGATGGCGCACTTTGCATTGCAGATCACCTGTACATTGATGGTGTGGGTAGACCTCCTATTCCTGTAGATATATTCTGTGGCAGCAGGGGGACAAATGGGAATGTGTGTGCCATCTATGCAGCCAATTATATTTGGAAATCGAGCCATCTGGTAGAAGTCAGATTTTGTTTGCACCAGTTCAGCATGGGTAGCAGGAAAAGATATATAATGCTCCATCCTGTGTAACATGGCATCAAGGAATTTGTGGAAAAACCTTGACAGGCTGCTCTGTGTCACCCCACCTACTTCAGCAACCATGCTCTGGTAGTTCCCAGACGCAAGCAGGTGTAGGCTGCACAGCACCTGCACATGGGGTGGAATTGCATGTGCCCTTGGGGTAGTGTGCTGCAACAGTGGTTGGAGGTCCCTGATGAGCTCCAAGATGGTGTCTGGGGCCAACCTGTACCTCTGCAGTATCTCTGCCTCTGTGAGCATGAACAAGGTAATCCTCTGCCTGTAGACCTGCTCCTCTCTCTGCCATTCCCTCTCTCCTTCCTCCTGTAGCCGTAGCCATCTTGCAATGACATAAAATGCCGCCATTGTGCAAACAGAATTGCATTTTGGGTCCATTTTTATAGGTTGCACCTGGTTACCACCTGATTCCAATCCATGGTAATTACCGACTCTTAAATACCGAATTTCATGCCAATTCGGTATTTCTGAGCTTCCCTACAATATCCATTTTTACCACTTCTTATTTACCGATTCGGTATTTTACCGAATCGGTAACTTTACCGATTCGGTAAAATTAGCGATTCGGTGAATTTACCGAATCGCAAACCGTTGCGATTCGGTAAATTTACCGATTCAGTAATATTTCCGATTCGGTATTTTACCGATTCGGTAACTTTACCAAACCGGACGATTTTCAGTCTCCTACATCCCGAAAGCTCAATACCGGTCGGTAACGGCCCAAAATACCGATTTTCGTCCGTTACCGACCGGTAAAGGGCTTCCTACATCTGGCCCTAGGTATGCAGACGGGGAGGGTACGAAAGTAATACAAAAGTCGCGGCAGGGCGATCATTTTCAATAGAGAAATGCACCCAGCGACTGACAGCGGGAGCGTGGCCCAAAAGGCCATACAGCCCTTCAGTGCCCGCATGCAGCGGCCCACATTACCCTCCATCTGGTCAATCGCCATATGGTATATATAGACCCCCAAATACTTCAAGCAAGTGGGCTCCCATCTAATCTCGGGTGGGTGATCGGGCTGTTCTGTGTTTTGTCTCAGAGGGAACAAGCAGGTTTTAGACCAATTGACTGTCAGCCCCGACAATTCTCCAAAGCGCTCCAGGAGTCGTTCCGCCCCCTTCAGGGCCCCCGACCTATCTTCCAAAAATAATAGGAGGTCGTCCGCGTATAAGGAGATGAATTGTTGACCCTCCCTGCTGTCTATGCCCCGGAAATGTTTACCCGTTCGGGCCTCAGCTGCGAGCGGCTCAATCGCCAAGGCGAACAGTAGGGGGAGAGGGAACACCCCTGTCTGGTTCCCCGCTCCACCGGATATTGGTGTGAAACGAGGGAACCTATCCTCACTCTAGCCACCGCAGCCGTATAGAGGATACCTGTCCACTGAATATAGCCCTCTCCCAAGCCAAAGTGCTCCATGGCTCTGTATAGATATTCCCACTCCAGGCTATCAAACGCCTTCTCTATGTCTATCGAGAGGACCAAGGGCGTCCGGGCTTCCATGTGGGGACTGTCTAACAAGCGTGTGAATCTCCTTATATTTATCGTCGTGCTCCGCGCAGGTATAAAACCTGACTGGTCTTTGTGGACCAGGTCGGGCATGTGCTGTAGGAGCCTCGCTGCTAGTATGGCGCTCAATATTTTGTAGTCCGTGGTGAGCATGGACAACGGCCTGTAGGAGGCCGGGCTTTCGCTCTCCCTCCCCGGCTTCAGGAGTGGTACCACCAGGGCCTCGCGCATAGATTGAGGCAGATGACCAGTTATTTTGGCCTCATTATATATCGTTTGTAGTCTCGGCGCCAGCAAGTCTAAGTATTTGCTGTAGAATTCAATGTGTAACCCATCTAGGCCCGGCGTTTTATTGCGGGCCATTTGTTTAATCGCCCCTCTGATCTCCCCTAACTCAATGTTCCTACCCAAGACCTCTTCCTGTTCTCGATCCAAGCGTGGCAGTTGTAGGTCCGCGAGAAAGGCCTGGATGTCGGACTCCTGCCCCGCCATCGCGCTCCTATAAAGGTTCTCATAGTATCCCTGAAAGCAGTTAAGTATGTCCAGCTGGGAGTATTGTATACGGCCCTCGTCTCCCTCAACTGCCAGTATTGGGGAGCTTTGTTTAGCGGCGTTGGCTAACCACGCGAGTAGCGTTCCAGCTTTGTCCCCCTCAACATGGGCTCGGAGCATATATGCTTTGTAGTCATAGCTGCGGAGACGTTCTACTTCCACCGCCACTGCCTCCCTAGCGAAGCCGACCTCCTCCTGAAGCTCGGGGTGGCCCGGACGCGCTTTCTCGACCCCTCTCAACTTGGAATCTGTCTTCTCTAGATCCTCTAACAATACCTTTCGTACGCCCACATGTTTCCCTATGCACTGACCTCTAATTACCACCTTAAAGGCGTTCCATTTCATCGCTCTGGTAGCCGTGGACCCCTCGTTTTCCTCGAAATACTGGGCAATACCCTCCTCCAGCGTCGCGTGAAACAGAGGGTCATCCAGCGTCTCAGGCCGCAACCTCCAAGTCGGGACCCGCGACACCTCCGTGACCCAATCCAAACTAAGCAACAGCGGATTGTGGTCCGAGAGTGTCCTGGTTAGGTACTCGGTCCGCGCCATAGCTTGCATCACAGATTGAGAGCACAAAAATGCATCAATCCGGACATGGAGGTCATGGAGGCTCGAGAAGAACGAGTAGTCTCGCTCAGTCGGGTGTTGTGTGCGCCACACGTCCGACAAACCCCACCTTTCCTGCCAATCCAACCTCCCCTTCGTGAGGCGGGATACAGGGGAATCTCTCAGTGGTGGGTGGGATCTATCTAGTGTCGTGTCTCCTACTGAATTAAAATCTCCCCCAATTAGGATCGGGCCCACCAAGAAGTGCGCAAGCGTCCCCGATATCCCCGTTAGGAAGGTCAACTGGTCAGTGTTCGGGCCGTATATGCTACACAGTATTATGTCCCTGCCCCGTAACCTGCCCCCACAGCTACATATCTGCCCTCAGGGTCCACTATGTGTCTTGTCGCCTGGAATGGGGTACCCGCCCGAATCCATATTATAGCTCCCCTGGTGAAGGCTGATTAAGTGGTGTTAAAGACCTGACCCCTCCACCTCCTTTGCAGTGCTATCCCCTCAGACTTCGTTAGGTGTGTCTCTTGAAGCATCGCTATATGCACCCCTCTGCGGACCAGGTAGGAGTGTACCTTGTGTCTTTTGGTCATGGAGATCAGCCCCCGCACATTCCAGGTCATACATCGCAATACATTTGCACTAGCCATTGTCCCATAGGTCACATCCCATCCTCCCTCACAATCCTAATGTAACATGAGTGGTGGTGTCTCACCAACTAGCTACCGAACCAGCTGACAGTCTCAGCCCCTTACAACCCAGGACCATCCAACGCCAGAAAAATGAAACAACCCCAACAATTCCCTCAAACCCCCCCAGAACAGGCCCCAATACCAAGCTATTAGTTCCCATCCAAACTTAGTCAAGCCCCGCAATGTCCCAACTAACGCACGGTCGTAACCGTGAGTGCCTTAGGGGCAAACGGGTTGTGGTCTTGGCCGAAGGGTGGTTACGCAGCCCCCTCCTCCCCGCATCCCCCCTTTAGCCACGGTATGACATCCCGGTCAGCAACCCCCCAAGCAAGGTACCCTACAGTCCGTAAATTCCCCCCTCTGCAGGAGTAGTCACTGGCCACCTTCCTTGCATCAGTCATTGAGGATGTCGTCAGCCGTTTGTGGAGTCTCCAGCGGGCCCTTGGTACCGTGTGTCTCTGAGTGCTCCGTCTCCGATCCCGTGCCTCCATCGTCCGAGTTCGAGCCCCGTGTCGACGGGGAGGTGCGCAATCTTGACAACGATTCCACTGCCTGCAGCGCAGCCTGCCGCTCCACCTCCGTCTGGGACATCGAAGGTTTCCGCGATTCCTGTCCTCTTGTAATCCTCTTTCCTCAGGATTGGGGCAGTGCTCGATGCTTCACCCACTTCTTAACCCACAATAGAAGACAGATAGGTAGGTTGTCGTAAAAGCTTTATTAAGCAAGAAGTGGCTATCACGCGTAACCGCGCTCTAACCATCAAGGGAAACGTCAGCCCTGTGAAGGTCTATTTTCCAACCGTCCTCTGCACGAATGCCGGTCCCGACATTCACCAACAGAGGACCCCGTGCTAAGCAGTGGCCGACAATGCCACTCGAGTCTAACTGGTGATGTAAATCCACAGTTCGTCCTCCGCAAGAGTTTCGGTACCGACACTCACCAACGGAGGGCAAGCACGCTTTGGATAAGGGCTCCTTGATGTTGCGGCCACTGCGTCCTCACACTTGAAACCCTCGAGCGGGGACAGGGGTAATAGGACAGGCTGCCTCAGCGTCTCTCACGCTCGATAAACCCTTGAGCGGGGACAGCGTCAAAGTAATGGCAGCCTCAGCGTCTCTCACGCTCGATAAACCCTCGAGCGGGGACAGCGTCAAAGTAATGGCAGCCTCAGCGTCTCTCACGCTCGATAAACCCTCAAGCGAGGACAGCGTCAAAGTAATGGCAGCCTCAGCGTCTCTCACGCTCGATAAACCCTCGAGCGGGGACAGCGTCAAAGTAATGGCAGCCTCAGCGTCTCTCACGCTCGATATACCCTCGAGCGGGGACTGCTGCAGGAGTCTCTGAAGCTCTTGGCTTCCCCTTCGCTCGATAACCCTCGAGCGGGGACTGTGTCAAGGAAACAGGATTGCTCGAGCACCCTCGAGCGGGGATTGCAAAGTCTTTGGACAGATGCGGAAACCCCACGGCTTACCCGAAACTGAGGCTTACTGACAGTATCCTTGGAGTGGCGTCGGGTCTCTACCTCTAAACGTCCCTGGGATTTGTTCGGCAACTGGAACACAAAATATCCGACGCCGCGTCCCACCACCGCTGTTTGTTTTAAGGCGGCGCCTGCGTCCGTCCCGCGCGGTGCCCTCCTGGGTATTGTAGTTCTTGACGAGGGTGTTTCGGGATTTGTAGTTCCGAGATCGGACCGCTCCGGTTGCGGGACCAGTCCGCTGTGTGTCCTAACACCTCTCCAGCGCAGCCTCTGTGATTTCCGAATCAGCGCCTCTGCACGCTCCCTCTCTCTCTCCTCTCGGACCCTGGCCCCGTCCGTGCCCGCTTTGTATGTCTCCCACCAGTCCCAAGCAGCCGCCGATGTAGGGAAGAAGTGCGTCTTGTCCTCCAGTACCACTCTTAGCTTGGCCGGGAAAAGCAGGGAGTACCGAATACCCTCACCTCGTAATTCCCGTTTGATAGATAGAAAGGAGGCTCGCAGTCTCTGCGTCTCGAAGTTGTAATCAGGAAATAGGGTCACATTGCTGTTCGCTACTTGAAACAGCCCTGCATCGCGGACTCTCTGAAGCAGAATAGTGGAGCAGTTTGGCTACGACCGGTCTCGGGGGCAGGCCCGGCTTAGGAGGCCTAGCCGAAACACGGTGAGCTCGTTCCAAAGTGAAGAATGGTGATAAGCCTTCCGGTGCCACCGTTGTCCTAAGCCAGTTGTCCAGAAACTCGACCATGTCTCCCCTTCTGTTTTTTCCGGCAGGCCCACTATTCGGACATTACTGCTTCGGCTCCTATTTTTGGCATCTTCGGCCCTCTTCTCCACCGTTTGTATCCTGCCCAAAGCGTCCGTGAGCCTTTCCTCCATGTGTTTGTGGGCCGGGGCTAACTCCCTCAGAGTGTCCTCGGCCTTTTTAACTCTATCTTTAAGTTTGTCGTGGTCAGCTCTCAGGAGTCCCAGCCCGACACCACTTGCGCAATATCATGTTGCAAAGCGTCTCTCGTTGCTGCAATGGCCTCTAGTATGCGGTCCTGAAGTTGTTGCAGGACAGAGCCCCCCTCCGACGCATCCGAGGTCGCAGCACCCTCCGGCTTCCCTTTGGGTTTCCCCATGGTGGCAGTTCGTATGTCACGCCAGTGTCGGCAGTCCTCAGTACAGTAGCGGGGTAGGCTCAGCAGTCCCCGGTAGATCTCGGCACCATAGTAACTACGTGCCCCGGGCTTCTATCTTCTCAGCTGACTGCCCCCCAGGAGATTCAACTGCGGTGCCGTCTCCAAGCGGGGAATCCAAGGCCTCACCACACCGGTGACTCATCCACTCCCCGTACGTGTGGACTCTACAGCTGTAGGGTGTTCCCTCCGGCCCCCTACTCCCCCATGGAGCTGACCTGGGCACTGTCACGGTACTCACAAGTGTTTAGGGGTCACCGCCACATCCGGCAACCCCAGTGGCAGGATCTCTGGGCTCAGTTCACGCCCTCTCCACAGGTAGGGACTACACCCTCATTGGGGTCTTCTCGACAGTGAGAACCACACCTCACCCGCCGTTCGTGCTGCCTCAGGCCTTCCCAGCGGTTCACCAGTGGAGCCGAGGTCGTCCCCGGGCCCAGCCGACACAGCTGATTCACGTCCTCGCCAGCATCACCGTCCCGCCCTCGGCGTAGTATAGAGGCCTCGGATGCTCTCTCCTGGATGCACGACCCTCTCCTGTGCTCTCGGCTGCGTCCGAATGACACTCACCCCCTTCCGAAGGCCACAAAGGAGTCTCTCTCCTCCCCAGCTGCTGCGTAAGGTCCGTCCAGGGTCACACTGCTGCCCGTCCCCACTTGTAGCCCCTCCGCGTGTGACCAGGGCGCTCAGCCTCCCCCGGCCCGTCACCACAGCTCCTCTCCCCGCTCAGCGGTGGTCGCTGCGCCGCCGGGCCCCTCTGATCACCCAGGTCAGCCTCGGATGTTCCCGACTTCCTGAACTTGCTTTCCGAGGGGTCAGGACGCAGCAGGTCCCGTGTAGCAAGGGGTACCTCTCCCCCCGTCAGGGGCAAGCGCCGGTGGTTCGGTGGAGGCCGTTTCTCTTCCTTCAGCGGCGGGTAGGCCCTTCGCCTCACAAGTCCTCAGGTGGCGTCCACTAGCTGCCCTCCCGTGGTGAGGATCGTGGTCCGCATCTCGGCCCCGATCCGGGCCGGTCGTTCCGACGCACTCCGGGCCACCTGCCAAGCAGCCCCGCTTCACAGCCTCTCGCGGCTGGAGGCAGGCGCCGGAGCACTAGGGCAGTCGCCTCAGTCGAGCCGCTTTTCTTTGTGCGGGCGCCCCGCCGCCATCTTGTCCCCGAGCTCGCGGCTCGGTCCGATTCTCGGATCAGTGGGCATTCCAGGCAGGGGCCACGGCTCCTCGCCCGGCCGTTCCCTCCGCAGATCAACCGCCTCCCCCGCAGCACAATTCACGGAGATGCGCTACTCGCCGAAGCGTATTTCTCATGCCTTCCCGGCACTCGCTACAGCCGCCATTTTGCGCTCCTCTGTGGGCTGGTCCGGAATCGCCCGTCTTTCGCCGGCAGGCACTCCCACAGCTCCGTTCTCGGGAGCGGAGGTGCGGTTCAGACTCCCGCGACCTCCGGTCTGCAATGTGGGGTGTTCGCTGGTGTCGCCGTACTTTTATTCAGGATAACTGCGGGGATCGGGCACGGAGCACCAAGCTCACGCCGCCATTCCCTTCGGCTCCGAAGCCACGCCCCCCTGAGGGAGCAAAGTTGTCATGTTTTATGGTTGGCAGAAGCTAATCCCTTCTTGTCAATCCAGGGAAGTTAAACTCCTCCTTGTTTATTCGAGAAAGTTTCTAGTGACCTTTGAGCTAGCTGGCAAAACAAATTAAGTCTAATATAGTCAGTAGAGACCTAGTCGACCTCAGTCCTACGTCTACACTGCTGTTTATATTATTCCAATGCGCAGAGCCTATTGGGAATATAGGAACTACACTACAATTGTTCTCATCTGAAAACATTTCAGCCATCCAATTCAATAGTGGGAATGAACATACATGTTCCTCAACGACCGGAGACTCTATCACCATCGGAGGAAAACTCGGGTCATCTTCAATGTAACTGCGTGCCAAGAACTCAAGCGCTGCTGCAAAAACATTCCAACCTCCCATTATTCCATGTGTCGCTGCTAAGGCCATAATCCCGCCGCAGAACAGAGCACATCATGAACCAGTAAGGGGCTCATCTGCTGGTCATAATCCGCGTTGGCAGACACCGTACTGCAGAGACACAAATCCAGGGCCCAGTCGAAATCACAGCTCAGACAATGGAACACAGGTTGAACGCATGTGAAAAAGGAAAATCGAAACGATAATCCATAAGCTGCACTCAATGTAGCCAAAGGCAGCGCTCCGTAATAACTAATCATTCGGTTGCGAAGCAGCAACAGCCGGGACATTATATTGTCTGCTGCAGGATGTGCATCCATATTTATGTAAACAAATTAATAAAAGCACACCGGCAACTAATGCGAGTATTAAGCGCAATCCACCAAAGATGCTGGAAAAAATCGAATGAAAAAATCCCAAAAAGACACCAAATATACTTTCTACAGAAGTCACAAGGCCACTGCTTCTAACTTTAAAAAAGTAAGGTAACCCCGTTGTCAACGACACATTAAAGATACACTAAATTAACTCCCCTAAATTCAAGAGCACGTCTGTATTTAATAAATCATGCACTTCTGTGCGGGTGTTTGCTACATGAAGGACAAATGTTTCTGTACTAGATATAAGAGCGACCTCTTTTTGAGACAATAGCGCTCTTATACGACTCATTTGGTTGACTCTGCTTTCAAGGTCGAAATCGACAGCCAGACGGAAGCATCCAGCTTCCCATGCAGAGTTAACACTACTTTTTTTTAATCAAACCACACGCTCAGTTACCGTAATCATGTAAGCGATGCCTGCTAACATTGTACAGCAATCTCCATTATTTCAAAGTAAATTACTCAGTTTCCAGTAAACTGAACGTTGTTATGATAGCAGGTGTCGGACTACCTTTCAAAACTCAGTCCGAATTAGGCGCATCTTGTATACAAGAGGCATGCAATTGTATGTGTCTACAAATTAAGGAGTGATCTGGTACTATTGTGCAATCCTCGCCATTCACATAGACTTCTTTTCCCTCCCTCAGACACCTATATGTAAATGGTAATAACCAAGCTTCATGCAGATAACCGCTCTCTAAACATCCATATCTGCCTATAGCATAGTATTTCATGCAAACCTCAAACTTAACCAGGTTAAAAAATAACGTTATGATACTGTGGATAAGCCACACAACTGAATTGGATCTCCAATGAGTGACCACTTTTATCCATTCTCGTAGCACGCCCTGTGCTCTGATTTGACAGTGAGAGAGTGATCACACCATAGTTTGTACTGCTAATCATTCTCAGCATACGCTATGAATACCCTTTGAAGTTACACACCGCATCAAAGCTTCTGTGTGACGCCATGTACGGCGCCCCTTACAAAAAAGCATTGAATGTTTTTAATTGTTTAAAAACATATATTCATGTATTTACTGAACATACTAACAGAAAACTTAATCTAGGATAATTATGGAATAATTTTTTTTAAGTTTTAAAAATCCTATATTACTTCTATATTGTATGCGTGCAGCTGCGTGCCCCTCCGCCTGGTACCCTAGAGTCCACCACGCCCAGACCCGGTTCATAAGCACGCGTGATCATCACCACAAAACCATTAGCACACATATCACTTTTCCACACATGCTTTTACAACTAGTATGCATTTACCACACACGATAAATGCATAATCTTAATAAGTTTTTTTTGTTGACCAACACGTGTTGTATTGCCTGTGCCTTACGTCCTTCAAATTAGTTTCTAGGTATACGTGTGACCAAGTCTGATAAGATCGGAGGCCAAGGACAAACACCGTGGTATCTGTGGCACGAAAAATCATCGAGCACAGAGAAAATATGCGCAGGGTAAAATGAAAGTAACAGGTATATAAAAATAACGGAGGAAACTACTAAAAAGGTGGTATGTAATCAACGTTTGGCACCTCAACACTACATTTCAAATAAATATACATACAATATGTTTATTAATATATTACAAAAGTATAGCACCGGATGACACATATGACCTGGGAAAAGAAAGCGGCAAACTTAATACCTAAAATCAGGAGATGTTTGCTTGGCAAACTTGAAGAAAAAGAAAAAATAGTGCACTTGCAAACAAGGCTGCGCATGCTTAGTGAGTACAACTGATGCAGGGAAAAAAACGGAAAGTTTTACATACTGTCATAGAAATATAGCTCTAAAAATTGCCCCCGTAATTTTCCCCTCCCCGGGACCTAATAAACAAAACGGACTTCTAGTTTTTTTTCACCTTTTCCACTTCGTACATGTACTGCACGAGTACCCCGCTATTTCTTATTTTTTTTTCAAATAAAAATTGAGCCTAAAGTTCCATGTACCACCCCCTGACCAAGACGATAGGGTCAGAATGTTTCTACCCTGCCCCCGTTCCTTATTTCTCAACTTTGTTTTACTGTTTTCTTGTGACTCGGCTCTCGTGACAAACAAGATGGCTGCCAACATTTCCTGTTTTGGAGTATTGACAACCAATCAGCATGCAGCTCTTGCTCGTATTTGTACGTATTTCCATACGGGTACACCGCGATTTTCCTTTAAAAAAAAATAGAGCCTAAACATCCATGTACGACCCCCTGAGCAAGCCTAGAGGGTCAGAATGTTACTAGCCTACCCCCTTCCCTTATTTCTCAACTTTGCTTTACTGTTTTGTTGTGACTCAGTTCTAGCGAGGCACAAGATGGCCGCCAACACTTCCTGGTTTCGAGTGTTGACAGACAGTTCACAGCCAATCAGCATGCAGCTCGCGCTCGTAATTGAACAGATTTCCGTGCGCGTGCTGAACTTTATCTCTAGATATCGCTATGATTTTACTTGCAATTTTCTCAGAAACTACTGAACGGATTTACACCATAGAACAAAAAGCACAACCTGTGAACAGAACTCTACTTCTCTGCCAAATTTCGTGTAATTCCGTTCAGGCGTTCGGGCTGTAGCCTGGCTAAAGATCCCAATGGAAAATTGCATGGGGAAAACACGTTTTGGGATCCCCCTTTTTTCTCGGCCCCCACTTGACGAATCACCCCCAAACTTTCAGGGAAGGAGCGGAACCAAGCAGGCCATTTTCTTGGAGAAATTCACGAAGATTCGTCCACCGCACCAAAGGTATTCCAAATAGAATGCTGTGGATTTCCTATGGAAACAAGGTCCTAAAAATAACTACCTACTGGCGACGGCCAGTAGGTAAGATATATATATATATATATATATATATATATATATATATATATATATATATATGTATATACCTAGTACGGCACTGTCTCTGCATGTGGCCTATTCTGTGGCAATAATAACAAGTGCGTTGGCCTGGCTCTGGCTGGAACCTCAGCTGTACCATTCCATTCACTCTTCCCTGTATACCCGAATTTCTGTTGGCATTCTTTCTGTTATTGTTATAATAATGTTGTTGGTCATTAGTGTAGGCATGTTGTGCTGTTATGTATTGTACAGGGGGCTGCTGTTGCACATACTGCACGGCAGGCTGTTGTTGGGCCTGTACATATTGCACGGCCGGTTGGGGCTGGGTCTGCATGTATTGTATGCCCAGCTGTGTTTGCATCTGCTGGGGGGCAGACTGGGTGTTAGTTGTTAGTGCGTTAAGGGCATTCTGGCTGGGGAATGTAGTGACTGCTGTCATCTGACTGATGGGTGCAGACAACATTACTGTGTCTGGTGTGTCTTTTTTCTTATTAAGTTTCTGTTGCACCAATTTTGCAGCTGCATTCTCTATAGCTAGCTGTCTACTCTTTTCCTGTTCTTGTCTCTTTTTGCAGAAATGGATAATGTGATGTGATCCTGAATCTTAGGCCATGGTTTTGCTTCCATGGCTACTAGTCTAACGTCTAACTTTTCCTGTACATCCTCTGGTAGTCCTCTCTTGACCATGTGGTAGAAAAGCCTGCTATTCCTCTTGTTGCATTCAATTTGTCTCCTAACTCCTGATGCCACTTTTCCTCCATTCTAGAGATAAAGTAAATTGGATCCTCGTTCGCTTGCATTGTCAGTGACATGAGGGATCCAATGTCAGGGACATCGGGAAACTTTATCCGCAATTTGGCCCAGACTGCTGGTCTTATTTTATTAAATGGTTCCCCATCATACTGTGTGTCATTCATAGTTATTAAACCATTACTGACGCTTTTGAAGATGTCCTCTGCTTCTTCTCCCATGATGGAGATGAGCAAACTTTTTTTATCACCTATCCCTACAACGTTACCCGTAGTGTTCCTTTCTAGGGCTGCTATCCATTTGCCAGCACCCTCCGCGAGGGGGGGGGGACTTCTTCATGTTTTCCTTGTCTGCGTAGGACCATGACATATAAACGGGTGGGTCAGTGGCTTTTTTGCTCAAGAGTGGCATCTGGTGTGTCACTCCTGTGTCCAGTTCTTTGGGCTGCATAAGGTCATGTTGTCTGGCATATTTCTGCCAAATTTTTAAGATGGACCGCATGTAAGCATAATCCCAATCCTCATGTCCTGCACCCTGCAGGATGCACTCTAGTGCTGTTGCCATATACTGCAGCTCAAAGGACCCTTCTCTTGGCCATGGGAGCATCTGCGGGGCCAGGGACTTTGTCCAACCTGCCAGATCATCTGTAAAGGGGTTGACAGCATAATCTGAACCTTAACCTAGTATCACTATCTCGTCGGGTGTTAGACCGTTATTTTGCAGAGCACAAGGTCTGCTGAGAAAGATGCCATTATACTTCCTAAAGCGGGAGTCGCGCATGGAAGCGGTTCCAGAGACATCATAGATGATGTCATCTGGACATCTGTGTGTCCCTAATACTCTGAGGCTCTCTAATTCTGTTGTCACAGTCCTTCTTCTCCCGCCTGTATCACCTGAACATCGGAATTCCTGACGTGGTTGGTGGAACGGGTTTGTGTTTGTTGGGGCGTGTGAGAGGTTGAATGGATCTACCACAGCTGAGGTAGATTGTGGGGTAAAGGGATCTGCCACAGTTGCTGCAGGTAGCGGGACAGAAGGAATGAGAGGTGATGTCATAGTTGCATTTTTTGATAAGTGTGGCTCTTGCTGTGCGAAGTGGACTTGGGCTGTTGGGAGTGAAGATGAACCCCAGAAGGCCCCAAGTGTTGTCTAAGATATCTCGGCGCTGGTCATCAAGGTTAGTTACCGTGTTAAAAGTGTTGTTATGGACCGCGACAGGAACGTTGCGCACCAGATGGAATTGATAATACGTGGGGGGGTGTTGGACATCACGGATATAAAGGATGTAATGAGGACGTCAAGGGACTAGGAGGAATACTTGGGTACTTGTCTCCCCTTTTGGCTATCAGTTGCTGTGGCAAATGATAGAGAAAAACCTTTTGTGAGTTGAGTGGCAATGAGATTCAAGGGCAGTGGGTGTCTTTAGAAGGCTAGCTACCTACCTAGCAAGGCTGCAATAAAGAAAGGGAGAGGCTAGTCATCATACAACCCAGACAGCAAGAAAATGGAATGGCGGCAAGGAAGGTGGGGCAGGACAGATGATGCAGGACACGGGCAAAGAGGTGTCAATTGGGAAGGAGGTGCTATGTTATCAAAAACACAAGGAGGCAACTTCAAAGCACAATGTGGCACAGAGCAAGGCAACGGACAGAAGACATAGAACGAAAGCAATTTTTAAGCAAGACAATGCATTTCAAATTAAATCAAAAAAATATATAAGAAAGATGCATCCTGAAAAATGAAAACATAGTAAAAAGGACCTAGATATTAAATTTCACTTGACATGGTGGAGCACCATGAAAGAATTTTGAGAACCAAAGTGCACCACGAAAAGACCTTGAGAGGCAAAACCCGGGAGTGGGAAGTGTGGCCAGAAGAACAGGGGCACGGGGAAAAATTTGAGAAAAAGGGAAAAAGGAGAGAGAGAGAGAGAGAGAGAGAGAGAGAGAGAAGAAAGTGTTAAGTACGTACAGAGAAGGTAACGGAAAAGGTATTTGGAATGATGAATAGGAGAAAGGTGGTAGAGAAAGGGAGAAAAAAGTAATTTGTGGTAGCGCAAGGCAGCCAACAGACCTCAGGGAGGGGAGGGTGTGTGGGGGAGCTGGTCTGCAGTGTCAGTGAGAGAGAGCGGGCAGCAGCGCCAGGCGAGGCAGTGAGCGACAGTGGGTGGAAGGGGAGGGTGAGTTATGCAAATACCACAAGCCACTTTCTCTTTCTGTGCTTGCGCAGAATGAAATGATAAAGCCTGACAGTGAGAGAGAGGAAAAAGTTGAACGAAAGAAAAAAAATGACACCCAATACAAGGAAGCAAGATATGAGATGACGAAAAATCGTATTGAAGTGGCATTTTATTTTTTAAGTCTTAAGTACATCAGAAAAGGTGTTTATTAATTTAATTAGCATGAGCAAGAAAACGTTGAAAGCCTGACTTCACTCCGTCAGGAATAAAACACAGTTCACATTTATAATGTATAAGAGCCTAGAAGATGGGCTTGAGCAAGGATCTTTCAAAAGGCACAATTGAAATCAGTTAGAGAATTAATGATACAGAACACATTCTATAAAATTCTAGTGCCTAGAGGAAACCTAACTAGTGAAACTAGCAATGTAAGATCTAACAATTTAAAGAGACCTTAAATGCAAGGAATTGGGTGTGGATGAAAAGTACTGAGAATAATCAAAGATTAAAAAGGCAAAAAAGGTTATCTAGATTGTGAGGTACAACCTGAGAAAAGTAGGCTTGAAGTCCAAAGTCAGATAAACGGCCGGCCCGGAGAACCCACGCTTGTGCCAAGCACTTGCAGGAGAGTTCTGGCTTCTAATTGAGGTGTTGGATCTCTTATACCTGTAAAATGCAGACCTATGACACTGTTCTGACATACTTTATGATGCACTTTCTGGTGTAGGTGGCTTGACCGCATGTCCTAGGACACGGAAATGGTCAGGTGGGTAGAGCTGGTGGTTGGCCATGTTTGACCACAAAATATAAACAAAGAACATCTTGTCATGTACATATCTCTAAAAATATATATGAGACCGGAACTTAAAGGCAGGTGTTGCCATTGCAAGGTGCTGCTGTGGTTTCATCTGAGCAAGCTTGGAACATTTCATACTAAAAAAATTAAGCAAACAATACTTGTGAAATGTCAAGGGTGAACCAGCTGGGGTGCCGTGTACGTGCGTGTGTGGGTGTCTTGCAATTGTACTGTGGAAAGCTACTGTCCTTTTGTGGTTGCCCAAGCTACCTCGTTGTGTTCAGCCCAACAGAAATGCATGTTTGAAATCATCAGGGTCTAGTGGATGTTAATATCAAAAACTGGTAACATGTGGTGGTGGCCTTTGGCCTTTGGCTTAAGCCTATATGCAGGGGGTTCAAGGGATCTGTGGGATTTCATTTACTGACTGTGTATGGTAAAAAATTGACACTTTAGCATATTTTCAGATTTTCTCTAGCAGGCCCATGTGAGACCTTCATTCTACCAAGGTCGATCAAAATGCCATATCGGGTAAAATGTGTTCCTACATCAGTCATTAACAGAGATAGCATGTTTTCTGATACACTGGTGGTGACGAAGGTGTTCCCATCTCAGTGATGGCAGAGTCTGACACATGGGAGGATGGAGGTGTGCAGAGGTAAATATGTTGGGAGAGGGAATGTTGAAAAAGGAGAGGTATGGTGTTATGAGTGGTTGGAGGAAGATGATGTTCAGGTGGTGGGTGTATATGGGAATGGGACTGTGGAGAATAAGAGAGGCAGCGGAAGACAACGAGGCAACCCACTCAGTTGAGGAATGCAGAAGTGGAAGAGAGAGTGAGATCATGATTAAGTTTGGATGGCCTGTGGTACATCCAGCACAGCTCAAAGGCTACGTCTTAGGCCATTTTACACCTTCTACTGTTTTCTCTTTGTTTGGTTTATCATATATTTTAACTTGCTCTTTGCAGATTTGGACTCTGGTGCATATTACAAATATACCTATTTTTGGTTTAATTGTAATTGCATCTCATTGATTTAAGGGGATAAGATGTCTGGTTTTGGCGCCGTGCATCGACATTGTGTTCCTTAGTTCTGTCATTATGACAGGCTGTGGCATTTATCATTTATCAGAGTAGCTGTTGGAAGAAGAATGTTCTGCACCAGGGCTGCCCTATACTTATTATGGGAAGATAAAGGCCGACAGAAATATGGGTCACATTTTTAGTCTTCTGGATTAATGATATATGTTCTATTGAATCTTGGTTTGTAAAGAGCTTTATTGATTTGCCTGGTTCTGTGTGGGCGTTTCCTGCTTTGTCATGTTGAAAACAGATAATTTGTGGAGCAGTGTGCATTTACGAGTAAAACACGGTTTAGTGCGTGGGTAAATGTCATCATCATCATCATCAACATCTTTATTTCGGCTTGATTTGCCATAAAAGATAAAACGCAACAGTGATACAGATAAAACAATTGATTACATCCCGGAGAATTAATCCAAAAGATTTTTTTTTTTTAAACAGTAGGATGAATCCTTAATACATATCATCATACAAAAAAGCTATAATTGGTCCGTAGGATCAATAAAATTGTTAAAAAAACAGTTACATGTTGATAATGTTTAAAATCATACAATTATGGTATAACCTTCGGTAGTAAACGTATTCTCTTCTGCCAGAAGGTTTCCAGGTATTTGGCTACCTCAAACACTATCATACCAGAGAGGTCCGTTTTGAGAACCCTGTATGCCTGGAGGCAGTGAGTGAAGCCCAGATTTTTGCCGGCCGGAACTATCCACTGCCTTCTAGCCTGCGCATAAGTTGGGCAAAAGAACAATATGTGCAACTCAGTTTCCTGGTCGTAATTACACCCGGGGCAGGGACTCAGGGAGGGCTCAGTCCACTTGCTAGTGAAGGCTCGGATTGGTAGGCTTCCGTACCTCCACTGTAGGTACAATTTCCTAGTATTAGTTGGAAATATAACATCTAGGATTCCCTCCAGCTTGTAAGTATCCTTGGTCTTTAGGAAAGAGTCAGTCAGGGTGCCACAATTTTACTTTCATGGTAGAGTGAGAGTAACTGCTTCCGAGAGACCGAGGAGCAAGCGGTCGCAGGATCAAGCCACAAATTGGGTAATCCCAAACGCAGAAATTCGTTTTTAATGTGCTGGAACCAAGGGATGTTCCCTACAATCGGGTAGTTCAAAATTTCCTGGAGCTCAGACCTATAGTTAATCAGCTCTGGAGTGGTCCAAACTCTACGCCAGAAGATTAGGGGTCTAACTCCCAAGTCTTTGTCAAGTGGCCTTAATCCCAAATCAAGCCTCATCGGCAAAAGGGGGGTACTAGGGGGTAGAGATAAAAGCTGCCTGATTAATTTGTTACACGTATGGCCCCAAGGTTCACTGCCATACATGACCGCTCCCCTGGCCTGCACTCTATATATCTCTAGCGGGGGACCTATCGCCTTTAAGGTAGATTTATTTTTGTTTATAAGGGTAATAACTCCTCCCGCCAATTGAGCCAGTTTAAGTTGTAATTTAGTTTGCTGGTCTCCCCAAGACATATGCTCATTTAGAGTCACCCCTAGGTATTCAAAGGTTCGAACCCTCTCCAGCCTCTTTCCACCAATGTACGGGTTAGGGCGTGTTTTAGATGGGGTATTAAAGATCATATATTTCGTCTTGAGAGCATTGATCTCAAGGCCATGGTTTCCACAGAATGCCTCAAATCCCTTGAGGACTCGTTGGATCCCCATAGGTGATTTAGACAGAAGCAGGGTGTTGTCAGCGAACATGATCGCCGGCACCCTGCTTCCGGCAAGTCTGGGGGCATCGCCATCCTCTACCCCATTAAGATGGGCAATTACCCCGTTGACATAGAGGCAAAACAGGGTCGGTGCCAGCCCACAACCCTGTCTTACCCCCCTGTCAACGGGGAATCTATGAGATAGAGAACCATCCCGGCCACATCTAACCTGCGCATAGTTATCTGTGTGTAGGCGGACAATCATATTTAGAAGATGTTGTGGTACCCCCATGTTGGATAGAACAGACCAGAGTTTTCTACGGGGTACGAGATCAAATGCCGCCCGTAGATCTACGAAAACAGTATAGAGGCTGCCACCCTCCAATTTTACAGTTTTCCAATATAGGAGGGCCAAGCGGAAAATTTGATCTACAGTAGAGACTTCTTCCTGAACCCTGCTTGATAAGGGCTCAGGACTGAATGATCAAGCATCCACTCTAATAGGCGGTCCAGGATGAGCCCTGCGAAGACCTTTTGAGGGACGTCTATGAGGCTAATAGGCCTGTAGTTGGCTGGCAGCAGAGGAGAGCCCTTCTTGAAGATGGGTACAATCTCTGCCCCCAGCCAAGTACTAGGTACCTCCATCCCACCCAAAATTGTGTTAAAAAGGACCTGTAGGTATGGGGCTCAAACAGTTGGTTCATGCTTGAACAGATCTCCTGGGAGCCTGTCCAAGCTTGGAGCCTTCTCCGCTCTCAATTTGTCAATTATGGCACCAACCTCCGCCAAGGTAAATTCTTCCTGGGCCAATTCAAGGCTAGGGCCCATCACTGGATTACTTATGTCTTCTGCCTGGTCTGTACTGGCCTGCGAATATAAGGTACGAAAGTGAGCCTCCCAGACACTAGGAGCAATATTTGCTTCTAATGCTGGAGTAGGTTCCACAGATCCATTTCTGACAAACTGCCAGAATTTCCGGGCGTCTCAAAGTTAAGATCACCCACCATTTCAGACCAGTTTTTGTTATCCCATTCAGTCTTGGCAATCTGGATCTGATGTTTATATTCTGTCCTTTTTGCCCTGATCAACACAGTGCTATCCCTTTGCTTCATAGCCTCAAGTAGTTCGGCTTTACCCTTCCTACAGGCTGTGTTGTACCATGAGACTTTTATTGATTTGCTGACCTTTTTCGTTACTCGCGGGTTCAAGACCTCTGCTATTGCACTGGTGAGCCCTGAATGAAGATCGCCGAGTGCATTGTGTTTCTCCACAGACGGGGTTAATAAAATGAGCTGTACTCCTTGGAGGACCGGTAGCATTGTGGCATAAAGCCGGAAAATAGATGCTGGGTTCCCCATGACTTTAGCCCATCTTATTCTGCGTCTATCGATAGATAGGATCGCTCTATTGTCCTGGGAGCTATTAGGCATCTGGTTCTCAATGGTAATACCGGGCACCTGGAATTTCAGGATCAGTGCATTGTGATCACTTTCGTCACGTGGGGTTACCTGAAAACTCCTTACCATAGCCCAGTCTCGAATCTCCACGAAGATGTAGTCTATGCGTGACTCGGACCCCAGTTTATTAAAGGTTGGTTTCAGGGGGATGTCCCCACTGACCCGCCCATTACAGGCCCTTATAGAGTTATTGAGAGTCATGGCCATGATTTGAGTAGCAAGCGGAGTCCAGGACTTCACTGGAGGACCCCCAACAGGTGGTATGTCCCATTGATCATCCTCCTCCAGTGTAGTGCCCTCCAGGAAGGCTGGCAGTGACTCGAATTGGCAATTGAAGTCGCCCCCTACCAGAAATGGGGTACCTTGGGGGATGGAACAAAGAAAGAGGGATAAGTCTTCAATTGCTCCTGAGACATTAGTCACTCTCGTTGGTCTTGAATATACATTGACTAGTACTGGTTTAGCCGCATTTGGCCATTCCAACGCCACACTTTGGATATCAGCGAAGTTTGTCTCCAGTGTCCTTACAGAGCAACCCAAGTATGCTCCCACCCAAATGAGTAATCCACCAGACGGGCGTCCCTTCCCGCCCCATTTTGCCTGGATAGAAAATGAGGCAAAACCATTGTGCTGGTGGTCCTCCCTGGCCCAAGTTTCCTGGAATAGGCACACATCTTGTGAGTCAATAAATGACCCCCACTCAGGCAGGTCAAGTTTATTCGCTATTCCTGCCAGATTCCAGGAAACAATTGACAGGGAACCTTGCTCTACAATTGGTCTTATTCTGAAGTTCATAGCCCCGTTTACAGCCAAAGATGGTAGTGCCTGAGTTGTAGTTGGGCTGCTGGGTCCATTTAGGTGTTTCGTATTCTCACTATTACTGTCAGGTGGAGAGTCCGTTGGACCTATTTGGTTATCATTTTCATTAAACTCGGCATCTGCTTTGGGGAGTCAATCTACACCCTCCAGATCTGTTAAGGGGTCAAACCTATTATAAACTGGAAAGGGGTGAGCTAACCTTTGGGATGGATTTGCTCTCCGAAATCCCCTCTGGCGGAAAATGGCAAAAAAATGATGGTGTCCGTTTGTGACGTGGGGGACCCGGATGAGGGGCCCCCTGGTATGCCTATTAATGTTTCTGCCCTTTTTGTCCAGCATACAGAGGCATGGAGTACACCTGAAGATGTAAGAAGACGGTCAGATGCGGAGGATCGACAGGCTTACACCTTTAAGTGGGCGGATCCGGAATGGCGGCACGCCCTCCCCGAAGAGGTAAAACCCATCCCTGAATCAAGCCAGGTGTGCGAGACACCCGGAGGCGGAGTAGGAGACTGGTGGCGTGAGTGGAGAGACAGCGGAGCGGAGTGGACGGAGGAGGAAGACGAACGGAGGACGGAGGAAAGACTGAGAAGCGAGGAAGAGGAGGACGGAGAGAGTAGCACGGAAGCGGAGGAAGCAGAGGAACACCGGAGGACCTACGAGGGAATACCAGCGCGACCTCGGAGGAAGACGGGGAGAGAAGCAGAGGCGGAGCGGAGCTACGAAGAGACTCCAGGGGAGAAGGCGACGACCGGACCGGTGGACAACGCTGAGGGCGGCTACCGCAATAAGCCAGGAGGCTCTGTGGAACGCGCATCGCCCAGCCACACTAACACGGAAGTGTGGCTCGACCAGGACAACGAGACGGCGGGTAAAAGGCCTACAACTCCCAGGAGGCATTGGGATCGACGCTCCGGAGGGGGAAGAACCACGACGGAGGAGGCAGAACAACCCCTACCCTTTTACCGGGTGCCTGTACAGAAACGCAGACTTTATCAAATAAAAAAACCTGCACTACCCCGACAACCCGTGTGTGCGAATCTGTTTGAGACCCCCCCTGAAGCCCCACACCGTTGTTCATAACCCCTGGGTAAGAGTACTCAAGGCCCAGGGATTGGATGTCGCCCTCTCAGACAAATCTAGGTTCTCTCCGAATATGATCTACAACCCAAGTGTCCCTGAAATTCACTAGGATGCAATCCCCTTCAAGATCTTTGGGGTTATTGCCCACCCAGTGCACCCTTCTGACACCCAAGATCTCTGTATTCGAAGATGGAGGGAGGGCCCTATTCCTATCTAGCCAAAAGACCACCTTATTCTTCAATTCCCTATACGATTCTGAATTTCCTGCCCCCAGGAATCGTACCCCCACTAAGACTATTGTATAAGGTGCTGCCTCTGGGGGAAGGTTTAAACTGGGGAGTTGTTCCTTGCTAACTTCTCTAACCTGCTGTAGTTGCCTGCTTGGCCTTCTATCTGCTGGAAAACCGCTAAGTAAGGGCTGGGATGCACGTACCGGATCCATTACTTTCCCGTCATGCCTTGGTGTGCCAACTTGTTTCTTCGTGTGGGGGTTTGGCATGGGTGTGTTTGTTTTTTCTGGTTTTTTCCTAGATTCCTCGGCAGCCGCCCTCGCAGTAATAGTACTGGGACCCAGGTCCTTTGTGGTGTTCACCGGTTATCTAGTGTGGACATTACCCTTGGCCAAGTCAGCTAATAAGAGTGAATTTTCTCTGACTTGCTTTTGAATCTGATCTAACTTAGAGTTGATCATCCTGGTTCTCTCAAGGAGTGGCAGCATAAGGGATTTCACCAGAATCTCAATTTTCCCCAGGAGATCGTTCTCGGGGACAGTTAAACAAGGAGAGGGGCTAGTGACTTCTTTAGCGGGCCTAGGAGGAGTAGGGGGCTGAGCATCAACTTTCGGGGACGGGTTTAGAATTTTCTTTTGTTGCTTAGCAAGGTGGCCCGTCAGAGAGCTGCCCCTTCTTCTTTTCCAGCTATTAATTTTCGCCCTGTCTGGGGAGCTCTAAATCAGAGTGGGAACAGATGAAGTAACTGGCCCTGGGGAATTAACATTATCACTGGTGGGGGCCAAGCTCAGGAAAGATAGATTTATGCTCGAACTATCTGAACCATCCCCTACATCCACCAGCTTAATTTCGTTCCCTGCGGTGTTTGTGGGTGCCGGGGAAACCGTTGTGCCTATACGACCTAGGGAAGACCGTTTCCCTGTTATTAAGTCCAAGGAGAGGCATTTTTCTGCGTAGGCAATCTCCTTTTCCAGTATGGTAGAAGCTCTCTTAAAAAAGTGATCCAGGGTGCCTGTGACCACCCCGCCTGAAGTGGGTATTGCAACAAGACGATTTTTCCCAGACCGCAGAGACATAGTATTGTAACCACAACCAACCCACAGTTTTAGATAACAGTCACAATCGTACCTGTAGTCCTCCGGAATCTTTCATACACTTAATTTATCTACAATTAACAGTCGAAAATGCCAAGTGTCAGAGAGGGGGCCCGGCCCGGCCTTGTTTGACCTTGGATGGCCTTAGACGGCCCGCCCTTTGCCCAGGCTTAGCCCGGCGCCTGCCCGCGCGCGTCCCGCGGGCCAGAACAAGAGGTGTGAATATGTAAAGGAAGTAGTGGGCGGGAAGAGGGCGTGTACTGGTCCAGGTGCGTCTAGTTGGCTCTCGCACTGACCTGTGGTCCTCACAGTCCCTCCAACAAGCGATCAATTCCCCTGCACAACTCCGCTCCCAAATCAGCGTCCACAGGGGTCCTCTAACACAATGTCCCAGGTATGATGCAGCAATAATGATTTCTTTCTTCACCAGCGGCTGCGAGCGGCTCCCGCGAAGCGGGGGCCACGAGCCGTAAATGTACTACCAGGGAGGCAGTGGGCGGGAAGAGGGCGTGTACAGGTCCAGGTGCGTCTAGTTGGCAAACGCACTGACCTGTGGTCCTCACAGTCCCTCCAACAAGCGATCAATTCCCCTGCACAACTCCGCTCCCAAATCAGCGTCCACAGGGGTCCTCTAACACAATGTCCCAGGTATGATGCAGCAATAATGATTTCTTTCTTCACCAGCGGCTGCGAGCGGCTCCCGCGAAGCGGGGGCCACGAGCCGTAAATGTACTACCAGGGAGGCAGTGGGCGGGAAGAGGGCGTGTACAGGTCCAGGTGCGTCTAGTTGGCAAACGCACTGACCTGTGGTCCTCACAGTCCCTCCAACAAACGATCAATTCCCCTGCACAACTCCGCTTTCAAATCAGCGTCCAAAGGGGTTTTCAAACACAATGTCCCAGGTATGATGCAGCAATAATGATTTCTTCCTTCACCAGCGGCTGCGAGCGGTTCCCGCGAAGCGGGGGCCACGAGCCGTAAATGTACTACCGGGAGGCAGTGGGCGGGAAGAGGGCCTGTACAGGTCCAGGTGCGTCTAGTTGGCTCATGCACTGACCTGTGGTCCTCGCAGTCCCTCCAACAAGCGATCAATTCCCCTGCACAACTCCGGTTTCAAATCAGCGTCCAAAGGGGTTTTCAAACACAATGTCCCAGGTATGATGCAGCAATAATGATTTCTTCCTTCACCAGCGGCTGTGGGTAAATGTGAGAATGAGTCGAAGAATAGATGTTCTGATACATGAAAGCATGGATGAATAAAGAGGGGGACCTATATACGGATGCATGTTTGAGTTATTGGGTGAATAGATGGTGGATTTTACTAGTGTGTAAGTCCATGGATGGATGAATGTGTGAGATGAGGACTAAGTGCATGGCTAGCAGAAGGCGGAGTGCATAGTGAAGATAGTGGCAACGAAATATAGCAACACTCCAATACTCTTGCCATTTGGCTAGTTGTTACCCCAGCTTGCGGCTGGCGTTCACCCAGGTAAGAGCCAAAAATCCAAGTAATTAACAAAAACCTACAAGTTTGAAAAAGCATTGGCAAGGCCAAGAGGTCTCGGTTAGATATGCTAACACATGCAAACACAATCATGCAGAAATGCTTTTTTCATCAGTTTATCATATTAATGATATACCTATTGGCTTTTTAAATTACAATAGATTTGTCATGTATCACGTTCATTTGCTAGTATACCAAATGTAAAAGAATGGAGGAAAATGTAACATTTGAAAATTCCTATATCTATTTTCTTTCCAAATATCAAGGTTATGTGACGAGTTAAAACCAGGCTAGAATTGTCATGTGCCTTGGATGATAAGACTTTAAACTCATCTACTGTAAGCGAGTATAGTTACACTGCCGACAGATCAAATTGTAATTTGGCACCGGGAACTAAATACTGAGAACTAGGTAAAAGGGATAGAAATTAAAACAGTAATGCAAGAAAGCATGCCAGTTCAAGCACAGGGCTGCAATTTGAATGTTACTTGAAGGCTCGCTGTAAATAATTGGGTTAATGCAGATGCTGTACTTTTTCTTATTCAGAAACGCTTTAATTCTGAAACGAGACTACAGTGGAAACTGCAATTTAGAATACAAGAGTACGTTAATAAGTGCTTTCAGTCCAATCTTTAATTGCAGTACATTTTCATAACCAACATATTACACATCACTGTACGTCACTGTGATTTTATGTATTCTGTGTTTTTGTCAGTGTGCCTTTCTCTAATAATTGGAAAGAAGTTTTGAGATGCTGATGGCTGGATCATTTCATCTAGGTTTCGCTGCTGGTGGTTACAGCACAATGTTTCTTTGGAACGCTAAATAAATTATGCTGGCTTCCAAAGCTGTCGGTCTGGAACATTTTTCGAGTTCTCATATGCCGTGCTGCCAATCTGGCTAGAGCGCAGGAATTTCTTAAGTTGTTAAACTTAATTGCTATTCTGGAAGAATTCCTGGGGAAAGTCACCGAAATGAGCATTCCACCTGCTACATCACCAGTACATTATAATTTTGACTTTTTACTGATTTAAAATGAGCGTTAGCTGCCCTAAAATATAGTGTGGTCAAATAAATGAGGATTGCAGGTGCTCACCTAGAATGGCTTTTCCTTTTCTTAAATATAAAGTACATTGTCATTGTTTTTAACTAGCAACCATTACACAGGTATAACAGGCAAAATAAATAACTGACAAAGATGAATTCAGTGATTAAATAGAAGAGAACGTTGAGTTGGAGGATGGCAGATGGAACTAACATCTCTCATTCTCCACTTTTTACTTTATGAAGGTATGGCAAGTGAAATCAAGTAATAGACCCAACATCAGAGTACAGCCAAGCCTCACCAGGTAGACAGTTAAATAGACAAATAGAGTCTGGGGCTTTGTATATGTAAACAATGAGATCTCCAGGCAACAAGAGGGTAGGTGTTAAGCCTTCAGTGTGGCTAAATTACTTAGCAGAGCTAGCTGAGGCATTTCGAAGCACATTATATGGGCCCCATAAGGATGGAGCTGTTCTCTCCACGCGGGTAATTTGTTTGGGGGAGGTCCCTGATGCGTGCCATGAAGATGATGTTGGTGGCCTTATAGCCGCTGGGTCCCCGATAAGCAGCACATACGCAGAATTATTAATTACCTCTGCGAATAACAATGGATTGTATGACTATGTGATAGACTCCACTTCAGAAGTGTGCACGAGCTGCCAGGTTTGATAAAGAGGTGGAGAAACGCTTCATGACAGCAGAGGGGGGCACCTGCTGCCCGGGGGCAGTAGGCCCAAAATGGCAGCGCCTGTGGGGGTGCCTGCAGCAGTTGCTGCATGCTGAATGCCCACTAGGAAGGGGTAGGAGAAGAGGTCCCCCCAGGCAGCAGGAGTTTTAGGGTGGAAGAGGCCAACTCTGCTCTTACTAGCGGCTGTCACGCACCACCCCCGAAAGAATCGTCGCCACTCCCCTGATCTTGCATATGGCCGCTGTGGAGTGGCAAACGTAGGGGCGCCATGGATGGCTTAAAATCTAGCTACTCCACTGAGGGCCCCTTCTCAGTGTAGTGTCCCCTGCCCCCAAGACACAAAGGAAAAGAGCAAGGCAGGAACTTAGAATGAGTGGCCCATTCCTAAAAGACTGAAGAAGCAGAAGGAAGACGGGTCCATGCGAGTGTGAGGCCACGGCCTTCAAGAAAACGGTGAAGGAACGGGAGACAAAAAGGGTATAGATATTCCAGGTGGTATACAGACAGGAGCAGAGCAGCCATACAACGGGTCACAGCATGTGAGAATGGCACTAAATTGCAGCACCTAAAGTAGAGAGTGTGCCAGACGAAGCCCTAGGATCCTGGTGGCATATGTACAAGCCCCTTGCGGCACAATTGAGCATCAGGAGCATCACGTCTGTGACGCTCCAGAGGTGCAGTGTGCAGACCCAAATCTCCAAGGTCACAGAAAGCCACCCTGCGGGGCTTTGCATGGTTGCCTAGAAATGGAGTATAAGGTAAACCAGCGCCAGACACTGCCTTGCTTTACTCTGAGTCAAAATGGGCAATGCTTTTAGTGTTCCCATGCAACGCCCATGGGTTTTGACACATTCCCAGATTTACAACATGGCATAAATCTGGGAAAACAACAAAACCTATGCCTCCAAGACACTGGCTATGAGACAGGAATGTTCCATATCTTGTAAATATGATGCAGTCCTGTCCTTGCAAGTTGGCATAGGGCAGCGCTGCAAGGAGCCTTTAGGTGATGCCCTAAGCCAATTTCTTGTAAATATGCACCTTATTAGGTGGATTTTTTTTTTTAAAAGGAGTTTGGCCCTGAGGATTAGAGGGTAGGTAGGGCCATAAAATCGAAAAATAGAGAAATTAACCTAAGCCTCAAAATCGCTTCAAACATATTATTGATATGAAGTAAGATAAACAAAAATTAATACGTTTATCTTGGCAATGATTTTTGCGTTTTATTTCTTGTTTTTTTAATATTTATGATTTTATTCACAAAAAGAACGCATCATCTACTAAACAGGATGCCACATTAATACAAAACAGTGCAAAACAAATAAATTGTGTCTTATCATACATGTAACTACAAACACATATTCAGTACATTTACACACAAAAAATGATATGTCAAAGAAACAGTTGATATATACATGATTAATCATACATAGTTGTCATATAGTGAAAGAATTTCGACAACTAAACAATCCTACACTTAGAGAATGAATAATTCTAATTCTCTAAACAATCATGGGCCTAAATCCGTTTACTAATTACTCAAGGACTTAATGCCATTGCCACTTAATGCCTTTGCCGACGCGTTTCGAGTTCTGGTTTGTGGATTACCGGACTCTCATCAGGGCTGGATTAATCTTTTCCATAAAAGACTGCATGGTGTCAATATAGGTTGTAAGCCTTAGAAATGTATTTCAACGTCGTGGGTGCCACTCTTGTTAGCGGTGTGCTTGTTCAGACCCACTTATTCTTTCAGTAATTTTCTAGTCGGGACACTTGCAGATCTTTATTTTCGTTCAAGGGCGAGAACTGCACCTCAGGGGGGAAGTTTTTTTTCATTTTTCGTTGCCAGTCGTTCTTTGTTTAGGATTATTTGTGTACGACTTATTAGACTTCTGGAAGTATTTCAATTACGCTCTCACTCCGTGTTTGGGAAAACACACCAAAACGGATCCCCGGTTAGTTTCCCTTATATGGTGGAGGCAGGTGGTAGAAGCAAAGTTTGAGAGTCCCCGGAGTCAGGAGGGGAGAGCACAGCCCTGAATGGAAGCAACGCATTTCTGGAGAACTGGATAGCCACGCAGGAGGCACTGGAAGATAGACAGAAAGAGGAGCCAGAAGACCCAAGCTGGAAGACAAGCCAGAAGACCCAAAAAGTTGGCATAGGGCAGCACCGCTAGGCTTCTTGCTGCACTGTCCTAAGTCAATTCGTAAGGACAGGAATGCACCATATTAACAAGATATGGCGCATTTCTGTCCTTATAGCCAGAGCCGGCACACATTGCAGCCATGCGGCAAGGCAGGCACCCTTACAACATGGTGCAAGGGTGTCTGCGTTGTTGGCAGGATTGATATTGTGCGGGAACGGGCACTTTCTTGCACAAAAACAATCCTAAGAGGCCTTTTCCTCTTTCTATGTGTGATGTAGAATGCAGCACACATAGAAAGAGGGAAAAAAAAAGGAGAAATTAAAACATTTCTCCTCTTTACGCCTGTTCTGGGGAGGCATAAGGTTTTGATGCATTCCCAGATATATGCCATGTTGTGAATCCCATGCAACCACGACTGATACATATACATTTGTGGGTTTCTGTGCCCCAATTCTCTGGTGTCTCCTGTTCTTACCCTTATGCTGTCTCTATGATGACCCTGTTCTAAGTAAATGTGTAAAGGGGTTGAAACATCCACAAAAACATAGGTGGACTGAGTTTAGTTTCGGAATGAGGTTTTTGACACTAATACCATGAGTGCCACTTACAATAACCAGTGCTTAATTTGTGCCGGTGGTTTTCGGTACTTAGCACTGGCACTTATTTATTAGGGCCGTGTCTACAGCGGAGTACCACCTGCCAACGCACGTCAAAGACTGCATGACACGAAATGACTGCAGTATTCACAATCTTTCTACCGAGTCCCCGGTGAACATTTGTTACGTTTGGAGCAGCGGTGGGGGTAGGAGACCCTGGCTGACAGATGGGATTTCACCAGATGCCTAGATTTAACATACTTTTTTGTGCTGCCTTGCACATCGAATTCCATGATAAGTGGAGTTCGGAGAGAAACGCAGTATGGCATCTCGTAAGGTACATTAAACTGCAAATATTTTGATTGTGAACACTGGGGCTTAATTGTTTGCATTACAATTGTAGAATGTCCTAAAATCAAGATGCTGTAAGTTACGAAAAGGAGTTTCCTGTCATAATTGAGGTCCGTGACTGAAAGGCAGCTCACCTGCTTGGAACAGCAGTTTATGGGTGTATATTTTTAGATAAGACAGTGCCTACAATAAACACATATCAATTTGCCTTCAGTCCGTGTTGCCAGTGGGCGGTCCACTGATTGGGCTGGACTTGGTACCGTGGGGCTGCGCGCATCTGCGGCAGCGTGTGTGACCTTTGTTTTTTAATATGACGCCATGTACACACGCGCGAGTCATTACGCACCAGCCAGCACCGCCTAATTCAAACACCATGTCGTTTAATGCAAATCTGAAGAAGGAAGGTTTAAATCGGCAGTTCTCATCCAAATTCATCGTGTCTACCAGATCTGAGCTTTCGTGAGTGTTGTTGTTTCCATTTTAAACAAGTGAGTATTAATTTATTTTCTATTCACTAAATCTTGCCGAGATCGACGTGAAAAGGAGGTGTAAGGATTCACTGTTCTACATCCCAGGTTCTTGAATATTCCGATTCCCACAAATAGTTCGGCAGTGTGAGTGTCACGCTGGTTTTCCGAGAATTGTATGGTAAATATATCAGCCGTGCAACTGAGTCTTTCATCACCTGTCACAAATGTGGGGCTCTCATCTATCCAGCTCAGGCAGTCCATGGAATCAGTTTCTCTGTCCCTGGGCACAGCTTTTTTTGGGGGAAATTGGCGTTGAGCAATCCTTCTGCTGACTGAGTGCACCGTGGCCAGTACGTGCTTTCACAGGCAATATCATGAATTACTAATGATTACAATACGCTGTGCTAGAAGCCAGGGTTTGGGGTTTGACGATAGAAGTGCTGTGATGATGATGGTAGGAATAATAACACTTATGTAGCACACAGTAGCATGTGTCTGGTCTCCAGGCCCTGATAACTATATTAATACTCATCACACTTATGTAGCATACAATTCCACTTTGTATGTTTATTCGTGTCAGACTATCGTTTGGATCAAATTTCTCTGCCACCTCCTGAAGTAAGCCTTGACTGTTAACTAACCTCTTTTCTTGCTAATAACAGAGTCCTGTTTGTGCCTAGTTGCTGGTGATTTTTTCCTTCACCCGCGGTTTTTAAACCAAACATATCTTGTCCCCAGCACCAAACAACGCACCAGGGTAGAGCAGTGGTTGAAGTGGGGGAATCTGAGGGGCACCACTTACCCATACTTTTAACATTTTAGACAAACAGTTCCCCTACTTTTTCTCAAAAGACAATCGTCACAGGACGGTTAGAGAGAGAAGGCATCTCCAACCAAAATGAAATGTTTACAGCTGCAGTTCAACGTATGCTATTTACCGAACCTACTCCCACCCACCACCTCCACAGATTGTTTAGTCGTCCATGTACTCCCTCTGAATCTCAGTGTGGCGTGCCCTTCATAACTATGTACCAAGACATCACCAAGCACTTCTTTCCTGCAGGGACTAGAAGCGAAATAGTAAGTTAGCCTGGCTCATAATGTTATCCTGGCTGGAAGTGCTTTTTATTGAAATATCTAAATTGTTCATGAAAAAAATAATATGGTGATTATTACATATGCACACGTTGTTTGAGCAGGTCGAGTTAATTGTAGATATTATTGGCACTGATATTTGTACAGTAGATATTTGTGTTGCCTCAGTTAAGGCAGGGAACCCTGTTAACTGTGTTACCCTGGTGTAACGTTCGCCTGTGTCATAATGTTGAGTATTGCATTTTGATCTCCCTGACAACTTGCATTCATATTGAGAAGGAAAACTATCCTTCAAGTCTCAAAGCAAGGAGATAAATGCAAATCCCAGAAGAAAACCGCACCATGGTGAAATAAGACCACACAACATGACCCAATGCATTGTTAAAAACTCCCGTTGTCAGCACAGTTGCCCTTGAGACTGCTTCATTTTCTTTCTAAATGTACACCTCACCATCTCTCTTTCTTACAGCATTACGTTCATGGGAAGTATGTCATGTTGTAATACTGTGTTTAACAAGTACAGCATAAGTTACATGCCTGAACTGTGACCGACACTCCTTCCGTGGAAAGATAGCTCAGTGATATATGTTATAGCTGTTGAGAGGGATGTATAAAATATGCGTGTGTGTGTGTGTAATCTTCAAGCTTCCTAGTTAGTCATTCATCCTACTGAAGTAGATACAGGGAATAGTAAAACCTAGTATTTACAGTGCTTTAAAGTGACAGTGCCCACAAGCACTATAAAACAAGTTACCACATTATATGGTTCTAATATTTAAATCGGCAATAACACTATATGGAGTAAATTGTTTAGGCACAGATGTTATTCACTTTTTTTATTCAGATTCGGAAAACACCCTTGCTGAAATTCAGGTCAGGTATTACATCTGCCAGTTCCAGTTGAGGACGTGGGTGGAGCCAATAGAGTAAGTGGGAGGAGCCAATGAAGTGAGTGGGTGGAGCCGGGGGAAATCGGTGAGACCTCTGACATACTTTTAAGCACCTGGACTTCATATTTTGCAAATGAAGCACTGACAATAACATATAATCCCAATCAGTCACATATATATATATTTTTGTGTATAGCACAAGAGCACTTTTATAACACACTAGTCACTCTTACTGTGCCTTCACTTTATAGGAGTACCATTTCTTTTGATAAATGTAAATAATGTGTCATTTTGTCATGAACCTTTTCTGCATTATATAAATAAATGCACTTATGGTAAAAATAAGTAACTTGCAGAAAAGTTTATTTAAAATCCTATTGCTGTGGAAGTCTAAGGCTGCACTTACCTATAGGGACCACCTTTTTGATAATATATGTTGTAAATCTGGGAATGCCTAAAAACCCATGGGCATTGTGTGGGAACACCCAACGCAATGTCCATGGAACCTATCTTTGACTCAGAGTAAGGCAAGCGAGTTGCTTGTGCTGGTTTGCCTTCCTCCACATCTACCACGCCATGCAAAACTATGCAGGGTGGTTTCCCGTGACCTGCGCCTCCACAGTGTCACAAAAGTCACACTCCAGAGGTGCAATTGTGCTACAAGGGCTTGTAAATATGCCCCAAGACTTCAAGAAATGGGGGGAAAGTTGTATGGCACATGGTGCGGAGGCCTTGGAAGAGATTACTGGGACATCCTCGGATGATAGCAGTGGGGAGGAAAGAGTGGAAGTGGCAGACGAGAAGGGGTGCACCTATCTTTTTGGGGAACAGGACATTCTTATTAAAGGTCATGAAATTGGTGGAGGAATGGTGGAATGCGAGGGGACTAGAGTAAGGCTTATGGGTGGTGGGGTTTTTATGGGGTTCAGAAAAGAGAGCTCAGGACAAGGCAGGGAATGGGATGGCAGGTTGAAGAAAGAAAGGAAAGAGAGATTTTTTTCAGTTAAATTTAGGTGGATAATGTTATATTCCAGAATGAAGGAGTGTCACAAAGTGGAGTGGGTAATGATAAAAGGTGGGTGGCAGGTGATAGGAAGTTATTGCATAGATTAGGTTCACGAGAAGTAGAGTGTACAGCTAAGTCGAAGGATAGATTAGTTTGAACTCAGTTTGCTTCTAATGGAGTGGCCTTTTCCACAGGCACTGAGCATAATGAATGGTTCTTCCTCCCAAGATTGACCGCGTACAGGGAGTAGGGAATCGCCTTTTCTGCATAGGGAGTAGAACACTGATGCACACTGTATGGATCATGTCGGCACCTCTATGGACACCATGTTTATGATAAGTAGCACTTGAACAGAGGGGATTTTCTATTTCCTCTGTGTATAACAATGGCCCCCCACCAACCTGTTGCAGAAGCATTAGGAGGCGTACAAAGGAGCGAACATGGATGCAAGGGTGTTTATGTTTCAGTATGTTGTCGCTAAAAGCAGGTGGAAAAGAGAGCTCACAGTGAGAAGGCAGGGAAAGGGATAAGAAATAGGTTAAAGAGAGAAAAGAAAGAAAATATTCACGTCAATCTGAGGGTATGGCTGCCTGGATTAGCGTGGGGAGGTGAAAGAAGTAGGGTAAGTTGCTGCAAGAAACAAAGGCAAACAAGTTGTCAGGTTTTAAAGTCTTTATTTCGATTCATAAAAAAATCATAAAAGACAAGCATTTGACAACATTACTTAATTTAAAAAGATACATAATCTTTAAGTTCATAAAACTAGTATTAAATGACAAAGAAGACAAACCTGTAAAATAAAAACAGAAAGTTTACAATTGGGTTCCAAGCAGTTTTCGATGGCATAGACAAAAAAATGGACAACCTATTTTAAAAAAGCTCAGTACATCATGGGGGAGCATATTCATGGTCAGTACAGTAGTTATACTATGGTTTCGACCTTAGTATCCAGGCCCACCCCAGGTATTTGGCCAGGCACACTGAAATGAACTCAGAGGTGTTGGTAGTTAGTACACGAATAGCCTCTTCGGATTTTCTTACGGGCATACGTTGGAACAATGGTTTTAACCATTTGGCTCTAGGTGCTCGGTATCTAGGGCAAACAAACAAAAAATGTCCTATGGTTTCCCTATGACCCGGGCACCATCCACAATGATCCATATTACTCCTTTTCCAACTTTTAGTAAATGTATTCAAAGGTAATGCACCCACCCGGAACTGGTGGTAGAGTTTCCTGTCCAGGGTTTTAGAAATTAAATCCCAATAGAGTTCACGGGACAAGTCCAACTTAAATGACAGGAACCTACCCGTAAGATTAATAGAGCTTGAGGCATTAACTCTATTCTGACGGACAGTGGCCCAGTACATTTCCTTGAAAACTAGTTTAGATGGAAAGGTGCTGGTAGAAGGGGATATCCAGAGTTGCTCTAGCCCCATATCCGTCAGGATAGATTTTACCATTTTGAACCATTTAATTTTTCCTGAACCCCCAAGTGACCTAACTTCAGCTACCTCGTTGGCAAATAGGGTGAGTTCAGGGGTTGTCCACAAACGCCTCCAAAAAGCGGCCAATCTAAATTTAGCCATTTCATTAATCGGGGGGCATCCCATGTCCAAGCAGAGAGGGGTGGAAGGGGTCGACTGTGGCAAGCCCACGAGGTTACGCAAAAATTTGCATTGCATTTTGTACAAACCCATAAGATCCATATAACCCCACAAATCTGCACCATATAAAATTGCTGGGTTAATTTTAGCATCATAGATCTTAAGAACCGGACAAACCCGCTTAGTGATAGATCTCTTTTGTTCACTTAGTAGGCAGCCGGTAAGGCGGGCAAGCTTTAGTTGTTGTGCTTCGACTTGTGCTTTCCATCCCAGACGACTGTCTAGGGTGACCCCTAGATATACCATATTCTCCACTTGGTCCAGTTTAACACCACCCATATTAACTGTGCACCGGACAGGGCGATTCTTTGTTAGTACCATAAGCTTAGTTTTCCCGACGTTCACCTTAAGGTCGCTGATGACACAAAACTCCCCAAACCGGTCCAACGCCCGCTGTAGACCAGAGCGTGTCCGGGAAAGGAGAAGGGTGTCATCAGCGAAGATGAGCATCGGGAAACGTTGTCCTGCAAGCATCGGGGCGTCCGTTGGTGTATCCTTAAAAAATTTGACCACTTGGTCTATAAACAATAAGAAAAGAGTTGGTGCCAGAACACACCCCTGGCGGACACCTCGGGTTACTGGAAAATGTTCCGTCACTTGCCCCTGGGCACCCCATCTCACCCTCGCAAAATTGTCTTCGTGCAATTTAATTATTAAAACTAATAACTCCTCGGGCATTCCCAAGCTCCTCAAAACTCCCCACAGTTTATCCCTCGGGACTAGATCGAACGCGGACTTCAGATCAAGAAACGCTGCGTAGATTGTACCACCGCCAAGCTGAACCACCTTCCAGTAGATCAGACAAAATCTGAACACCTGGTCGATGGTGCTCGTTCCCGATCTGAAGCCCGCCTGCATTGGAGATAGTATGTCCTCTAGTTCGATCCATCCTTGGACCCTACCTAAGATCATACGTGCAATAAGTTTCTGGGTTGTATCAATGAGGCTAATTGGGCGATAATTACCCGGAGTTGACCTACTGCCCTTTTTGTAGATGGGTAATATCTCAGCCCCCTTCCAGGATTCTGGTATACTTGCACCAGCGGCTATTGAATTAGCCACTTTAGTAAGGTAAGGTATCCATAAGCCGGGGTCTGTTTTGAACAGGTCGGCTGGTATGAGATCCATGCCCGGTGCTTTCCCTTGCATTGTAAGACCTATGGCCAGTTCGACCTCTTTTTCCGTAAAGGTAATAATCTTAGTTTGCAAGGGGGGCTGGGATACCATCGCCGTAATACTGGGGGGATTAGAGTTCTCGGCACAAAACTGGGTCGAATAAAACGTGACCCATTCCACAGGGGATACATGATTTACAGGGATGCAAGCATCCGGATCCTTCCCCCACTTGACTATTTCCCAAAACTTAATGGGGTTATTTGAAGTGGTAGCCTCCAATAAATCCGACCAGTGCTTATCCTCCCACACCCGCTTAGCTTCCCACTGTGTTTTCTTATAATTAGATCTCGCTTCTTTCACTGAGATCATAACTCCAGACTTAACTGCCCTTATAAGTTTAGTATGGGCTTCCCTACATTTAGTATTATACCATTTCTTAGGACAGTTCCGTATTTTGGGATTTGCCTTAGGTCGGGGTTTTGAAAGCAGAGATTTAAGGTCCGCAAAACAACCATTATGGAGATTCATAATATTGTTGGCCATTTCTGGGTTTCCCCCCAGATAATCATATGCCAGCATCTCTCTATACGTTTTGCTGACTTTTATGTTTACCTTGTCCCTTAAAGCAACATCCTCCACAATTTTAGACCATTTTAGTCTCTTCCTATCATTGGTTAGGAAGGCATCCCCAGTTTGTGCAGTACCAGGGTTCTCAGATCTCACTAAACCTGGTAACTTTAATTTTAGGGACAGGGGGTTATGGTCACTTTCTGGGCGGGGGAGGATTGCCATGTCTATCATAAGGGGCCAATCTCCTACTTTTAATAGGATATAATCGATACGGCTTTTTCTAAGCCCGTTATCGAATGTAAAATTTGCTTCCTGGTCTGATTTGGCGCGGCCATTGACAGCCCGAAAGCCCCTGTTAAGGCAAAGAGCCGTCCAATTCACTGCTGCCTCAGTTGCAGTTACTGATTTACAGGGCATCAGTTCTGGAATACCCCATACTGCATCCTCCGCATAGCCCCAACTGTCCCCTGAGTCAAGCAATGGCTCAAAGGTACAGTTTAGGTCTCCAGCCAGGAGGGTTACAAGATCACTATCAAGATCGTCTAAGATTGGATCCAATGTTTCCAGCAGGTGAGGTGAGCGGCCTCCTGGCAAACCTCGGGCATATACGTTAAACAAAATCATGTCCCGACAGCCAGTCTTACTCAACTTAATGATAAGGAGGTCAGGGTTGTATACTGTTATTTCTGTGGAGTGGAATCCCAGGGATTGTTTCACCCAGATCAATAAACCCCCTGAGGCTCTCCCTTTGGGGCTTCTAATTGCAGGTTTAAAAAAATTGATATATCCCTGCCTAAATGTTGGCTCAGTTGCCCAAGTTTCCTGGAGTAAGATAATATCATGTTTATCTATAAACTCCAGCCAGTCATCTGAATGGGTACGACTTTTAACCACCGCAACATTCCAGGAGACAATAGAAAGTAGTTCTGGACCATGGGTCACAGAGGGTACCACTAAGTCCAGAGCCACTAATGCATTTGAGTTATTCTCAGCATCACACCCATTTGTGGTGCACCCAAGGGTGCCCCAATTTTCCCCTTGCTTCCGGGTCGTTTCTACTTCCCTTAACGGTAGTGTGGTAGTACTTGCTGTTATTGGAGCCCCCAGTCGCTGCTCCTCTACAAATACCAACTGCGAAGGCTCATTAGACGGCCTAGCTGGCGGGGAACTAGGATTTACTGTATGGGCAGTTATGCAAGTCCGGGAGTGAAGTCAATCATTGGCCTCAAGATCAGATAATGGGCCAAAGTGGTTGAAAAGAAATGGGAAAGTGGTGGGCTGGGGAGTCCTTATAGTAGGATAACTCCTGATGTTGGGTTGGCCATGTCTGAAACCCGCCAGGGTACTACTCTGCCTATGCGGGTAAAAATATGATAGGCTCAATGTTTGAACATCCCCCTGCCTGGCAAACCTCGCTTTTCTGCTAATCATTTCCACCACCCAAGGATCCTTAAACGAGATCAATACACAATCGCCCTCCAGATCTTTTGTACCATGGCCCACCCAGTCCACCCTTCTCACAAACAAAATTTCAGTTGGCAGAGAGGGGGGTAATGGTCGGTTTTTATTTAACCAAAAGGTCACCTTATTGCGCAGATCATCGAAAGTCTCCCTCTTACCCTGTTGAAGGGGGGCTACACCAGTCAAAACTATTGTGTATAGTGCAGCCTCAGTAGGGAGATCGGCCCGTGGCTTAGTGTGTGTACGATGTTTTTCAACCAGGGGTTTTGTGTTGTTACGTTTTTGATTAGCCATAGGCCCTTGGAAAAGAGGCCGGGAAGTATTAAGACTGGGTTGGGCCAGGGATGGTAGTCCGGTTGGGTGTAGTCTAGCGGGGTTTAAGCTATCAGGTTTAGCTACTGGCCGCTTCTTCTGCAATGATTGAGATGCGGCCACTAGTTGGTTGTTGGATGTAACCTTATGATCTCCTCCCCTCATTGGTCTATCAGTTACTACCCCAAGGGATTTATCACTAAGGGATGTAGAAGTATTTACTTGAGCAATATTTGCTGGATGTGTTGGGTTAGCCCCCCCTTGGCTCAAACTAGTTAGGGATACTAGTAGGGCTGAGTTAGTGTTTACTACTGCCTCCAGGGATTCAATTTTTTGGGTCATTAACCTGGTCCGCTCTAGAACAGGCAATAAGAGGTTTTTCATCAAAGCCTCAATTTTAACCAACAATGATTCATCACTATTTTGACAAGTGGGGCAAGGGTCAGAGGATCCAAGCGAGGTAAGGGAGGGGCAAGGAATATTAGGAAAGGTACTAAGACATTGTTTGTTATCGCCAGGTTTGCCCATAACTAATGATATAGGATTGTCGTGGCAATTATCGGCGGTTTCTTTTACTTTTAATTTTAGCATTTTTCGTTCTCTCCCCCCTAAATAACTCGTATCATGCTTCCTCTTCCTTGTTGCCGTATCGGCACCAATTGAGTTCATATGTATCACCCTTTTGGAAACTGTCTTAGGGGGCTCGGGAGATAATTTGGGCGTTTCTGGGGTATAGTCTGATTCAAAACTAACCTGAGATACAGTTTCACTATTTGCCTCGGAATCATTTAAATTATGTTCTACAAGGGTTGGTATATGTGTAGACAAATCAACCCCATCGCTATCTATATGTACTAGCGCCTCGACAGTTGCTGAATGGATACAATTAAAAGCTGCATGGGGTTGTGTCACAGGGCTAGGGATCGTAGCCAGCCTACCCAATGAAGAGCGTTTTTCACTAAGTAGGTCAAGTGAAAGGCGTTTTTCAACCATAGCGATTTCTTTTTCAAGTATACCTGTGGCACGAGAAATAAAAACATCCAATGGACCCGAAACCACTCCTTTAGGAGTCTGAACTTGAACAATGCGTGTTTTGCCTGAGCGTAATGGCATATTTTCTAGAGTAAAACAGATATGGGAGATAGCAACTAAAACACGCTTATTTACACAATAATCTATACTAACATCAAAGTATTGACAGGCATTAAAATGTTTCTTATGTCCAAAACGCTTAAGAATTATGGGTTTGTAGTAAAAGTCAATAGCGGATGAAAGTCCCGCCTACCTTGGTTGTTTGGGAATAACAGGACAGGGAATATGGGCCGGGGCCGTCCACTGCCGTCCTCGAACGGCCTCAAACGGCCCGCTCTTAGCCCGGTCTTGTCCCGCGCTGCGGGAGAAATAACTCCAGTTATAGGAAGGTTAGAGGGCGGTGGGCGGGCCGGCAGGGAGAGCGGACCGGAAGTTGACACGGTCTGTCAGGGACTCCTGGGAATTGGAGTCCCTGGACGCTCGCAGCCCTGCAGCCCTCCGCCGACGCTGTTGCTGACCCACCAGGCTCTCCCAAACTGCTCCTCCTCACAGAGGTCCGTCGAAGCGGCACCCGCGAAGCGGGTGCGGCGAGGTGTTGGTAGGATGCGTGCAGGCCACGGGGTGTCCCAATAAAATAAGCGCGTCCCAGCTAAGCGCTATAGCAAGGTTCAAGTGTTGTCAAATTGTTAATAAAAGTGTTTAAGTGGATAATGTTTATATTCCAGAATGGGGGAAAGACAAATTGTGGGTTAGGTAATGTTTAGGGATGGGGCAGGGGATAGGAAGTTATTATGTATATTAAGTTTATGAGATATTGAGTGCATTGCTAAGCCAAAAGGTTGAATTGATTGCATTTGCTTCCAATAAAGTGGCCTTTTCCACGAGCACTGGTTCTTTCTCCCAAAAATAGTGACATATCTAGAAATCTCTCCCCCAGCGTTGGCACACTTTTACCTGCTATGCTCTAACGCAGATCCCCTTGCTCCAAAGTTATGAGCGTTATGTCATGTACAGGTTTTAAACTGGAAGGGGACCCCTTCCAATACAAAAACGATACAATTATGCTTTAATACTTTCCCCACTTTGTATGTGTTGTACAGTGCAGCAAACATGGAAAGTTGAAAAAGTTTTCAGAAAATAAACATTTTCTCAAATCTTATGCCTGCCTTAAGGAGGCATAATTTTTCTGCACAAATCCATGGCTACCAATGTCAGTAAATAGGGATTTTTGTCAAAACCTATGGGTGTTTGCATGGAAAGGTCTATCTAACACCCACAGAATGCCCTGAGACTCAAGGTAGCACAAAGTAGCCCATAGCACTATGCTCTGAGCAATTGTCTCAATACAACATTGTGCCCTGGGTTTGTGTCACTTTTGTGATGCAAGTCCTGTACAAAGTCTTGATAAGCGTCCCCCTTATGTGTAACATGTAACATGGCCTGCCTTATTTTTCATATTGCGGTGACACGAACATGGCAAAAGTACTGGTACTGATGTTGACCTCTGATGTTGTTGGCTGTGTCCTACAGACTATGTTTCTGGTGGTGTTACTTTCCTTACCTTCCCCTTTCACCTGCATTATAAATTGTTCCCTCACCGCTGTTTTTAGCGGGTCTCTCGCCACAAACATCATCGCCATATTAGGGATAGTGAGGACGTGCTTTTGGGCGCCATCTTAGGGCAGCGTTCTAGCTGTCAGGCGGCTATTGTACGACGTCTATTTAAGACGGTCGTATCTGCAGGCAGGTCTCGTACAGAACGGAACTGAATTACTCAGGAGAAGGCCACTTAGAGAAGTATTGTAACCAGAGGGCCTCCAGAGGGCATTAGCGCTTAATACCACCGGCAGCGCGTATATTTTTTAAGGCATTTACTTTTGTAGTTACAGTTTTTATTAAAGGGGATATTAATTTCCCTACCGAATTTTTAGGTGTATGCCCACTCACCTGCATTATAAATTGTTCCCTCACCGCTGTTTTTAGCGGGTCTCTCACCACGGCCACAAACATCATCGCCATATTAGGGATAGTGAGGACGTGCTTTTGGGCGCCATCTTAGGGCAGCGTTCTAGCTGTCAGGCGGCTATTGTACGACGTCTATTTTAACCAGTCACATGCCTACGCGCAGCGTTGACGCACAGCGGCCACGCCATGGGCGCGCCGGAGGCTCGCCAGAGGCAAGCCCAGCTACGCCCATCCGTGCCCAGCCGGGACCAGGGGCCACAACCCCTGGCCTTATCACTAGGTATGATAGAATTTCTTTATTACAATGTAATAGAGTCGATCTACAACCCACCCAGGAGTGTATAGCCACATTACGACAGGAGGGGCTTTTTCAGGCCTTACCGCCGAAGGAGAGGAGACACATTCGGACGGCTGACATTACTATTAACTATGGCCTGTTGAATACTCGCTCCGTACAGAGGCACCACTTAGAACTTTTTTCCCTATTACAGGATGATGGTGTTGATATTCTAGGGGTCACAGAAACGTGGCTGGAGGAGTCCTCAACACCTGATTTGGTAGCCTCTCTCCCCCCGGATTTTGAGGCTCTTTGCCTCAATCGTCCGGGAACAAAGAGAGGAGGGGGGGTAGCGTTCTTCTATAACAATGGCTGGAAGACTGAAAAGATTTGCGCGGAAAATCTTGGTGGAGCAGAGGCCCTAGGAGTGAAATTTGAGAGGGGCTCAACTTGTTGGGTCATCTTACTGATATACCGTCCTCCCTGGGCTGAACCAACCTTTTTGGATCACTTCCGGGAGGTCGTACATGACCTCAGGTCTCGATATGAGAATCTGATGATAATGGGAGATTTTAATTTTCATTGGGAGCTTGCCCCAAAGGTAGGGCAAGCACTTCTCCTCGAGGAGGCTTTAATGGCCCTAGGTTTGAGTCAAATAGTGACCGGCCCCACTCATGCCAGAGGCCATACATTAGACCTGGTATGGACCACTGATTCCTTGCTCGACAAGGTTACTGTGGCACCATGCGTTTGGTCGGATCACTATCTCATTACAGGCCAGAGAAAGATTAATCAGGTTGGGAACAGACAGAGAACGGCGTGGAAAATGGTAAGAAGATGGAATGACATCAATAAGGAAGAGTTGGTTGGTCATCTTCTAAACTCCGTCGAATTAAATATAACTAATGAGAATGTCGAGGTAGGCAGCCAAAAATTACTCGACAAATTGAAAAACGCCATTGATGTTGTGGCTCCAGAAAAAAAGGTGAAATGGGTGGAAAGAGGGAGGGGGGCTCCCTGGTTTGATGAAACCTTAAGATCCAAGAAACAGGCGCTTCGAAAGGTGGAGAGAGCCTGGAGGAGGGATTATAACAACAACGCCCGGAATATATATGTGCAGGAACTCGCACAATATAAAAGGGCTATATTAGCTCGTAAAGCAGAGTTTTTTGAAAACAGAATAGCGTCAGCCCTGGTTCCGCAAAAAGAAATCTTTAAGGTACTCAAGGAATTGAGGAACATTAAAGAGCAGAAACCAGAGTTCTCACAGGTAAACTGTCAGAATTTCCAGGATTTCTTCATAAGTAAAATTGAAGACATCCAGAGTGAAATATCTCGGACACCAATTTTGGATTGTCCATTACTTATTGCGCCAGAACCCCCTGAGGTACATCAGCATATAAATACATTTCCCTTGATCACTAAGGAAATGTTGGCCAGTCTAGTAGAGAGAGTAAATTCTGGCTCGCAGGCAGATCCCTGCCCACCTAATGTTTTCAAACTAGCGATGTCAGGTCTGGAAGAGGATGTACTTACCCTCCTTAATAGATCTTTAGAGATGGGTCAGGTTCCCACTTCGTTCAAAGAAGCTAGATTGATACCGCTCCTTAAGAAACCGGGCGCCGACGTTAAAAATCAAAAAAACTATAGGCCCATCTCTCAATTACCTTTCCTGGCCAAAATGATGGAGCAGCACGTCTTGATACACCTTTCAAAACACCTGGAAACCAACGCTCTGTTAGAGCGGAATCAGGCAGGCTTTCGAAAACACCACAGCACGGAGCTGGTGATGATATCCATTTTGGATGAATTAAGATGTAGAGCTGACAAAAAGATCCCCGGGGCCCTGGTGCTCTTAGATCTCTCAGCCGCGTTTGACACGGTGAATCACAACCTACTGCTGAAACGCCTGAGAGATCTAGACATCGGGGGGACCGCACTGGGCTGGTTGACCTCATTTCTGCAGGGAGGATCGCAGAGGGTCCAGTTGTCAGATTTGATCTCTACATCAGCGGCAATAACCTGTGGGGTACCGCAGGGATCCGCCCTCTCGCCGCTCCTTTTTAATATATACTTGCAGCCTCTGATTGCCGCTTTAAACCAGATGGAGTGTCAGATTTACAACTATGCCGACGACACACAGATTATCATACAAATTGAGGATCCATCAGAAGCCCAAGCTAGGTTACACAACATTCTAAAGTTTACGAGTAACTGGATGTCCTCCAACTCCTTAAAGATCAACCCAGAGAAGACCGAAGTGTTGCCTATCACCATCTCGGGCAACCCGTGGAACGATCTTCTCTGGCCTCAGGAGTTGGGTACGGCCCCGATACCAGCGAAGGTGGTAAAAAGCTTGGGTATCCACATTGATGGCAATCTATCCATGAAAGATCAAGTGTCGTCGGTGGTAGGCACATGCATTGGCCTCCTTAGGCAACTCCGTAAAATCTCGCCAATGTTGTCTTTTTCCACTCTAAGGACGGTGGTGTCGGCAATGATTTTAGGGCGACTGGATTATGGGAATGCCCTTTATATTGGGCTTACCCAGCAATTACTCTCGAGACTGCAAATTGTGATGAATGATGCAGCTAGACTGATTTTCGGGAAAGCTAGAGGCACGCATGCCTCTCCTCTTCTATACCAATTACATTGGCTTCCCATCAGGCAGAGGATCCTGTTTAAAGGTCTATGCATCGCACACAAGGCGGTCTTTGGTAATGCCCCCAGTTACATCAAAGCTAGACTGGTGCAGTATATCCCTAGAAGAACTTTGCGCTCGTCTGAGGACACGCTTTTGGTAAGCCCGCATTTTCGTCTGACCACCCTTGGTGGACGCGCATTTTCAACCCCCCTGCCGGCAGCTTGGAACAAGCTACCACCAGGTCTACGGAAGGAACCAAATTTATTGCCTTTTAGACGAATGTTAAAAACGGTGCTCTTCCGAGAAGCCTGGGGTTCAATATAATTTGTCTTGTCTGTACTCCTGCGATGATTAGGTTTACAAGTACAAGCGCTTAGAGACCAATCGGTGATAATGCACGATATAAATGTAATAAATAAATAAATAAATAGTTGACAAGAAATACTGACAGTATTTTTAAAGCACCCACCAACAAACTATGGTCCAGATTTACAAACGCTTGGGCTTGTATTGTATCACAAAAGTGTAGCAGATCCGGCGCAAAGTGTTGGGGTGAGATTTGCTATCTAACGCAAACCAAGTTTTACATTTTAAAGTTCCCCAAAGTAGCCAGGAAAAATGTTTCATTTCTCCTTTTTTTCTACCTTTGCAAGTGTGCTGCATTGGAAGGCACACACAAGCAGGGATTGAGAAAAAAGGGGATGTTTCAAAATACGGGATTTTTCACTGAACGTAATTTCACAAAATTTAGCCGAAAGGTCAAAGTTGGTCTAGAAAGCGTGCTTTTTGTGTTTTGATGTAACTCTGGTCAGTAGGTTCAGAGATAGTTTACCTTAAAAAATATAGAGCCCTGAAACTTGATTGGCTGCCAACACTTCAACCAGGAAGTGTTGGCAGACATTTTGGGGGCAACACTTTGACCCCCCCACCAGATATGGTGGGGTGGTCCCCACAGGGAATCGGCATTCATTAAAAATATTTTTTTTTTATATTTTGATGTAAATTCATGGGTTGATCCAAGGATTTGTGGCAAAATTGGAAAAAAAAACAGCTGGGGCTCCCACACTTCTTTTAAAGGAAGCCTACATGGGGACAAATCTTTGGGTCATATGGAACATAAAAGAGGGGGCCACATGAGGCCCCCCTTCTAGAGTTTATTCAAACCCCAGGCACAATGCTTTTAAATTAAACTATGCAGGGAGTTCCCACACTACACCACCACATGGGCTTCATTAATTATGAAATGGGGGGCCTCTTCGATCCCTCCAGCCTGGGGACCGCCACCTCCCTGGGGCTTTAAAAGTAAAAATGCAGACTGCTGCAGAGAGCCCCCTGAAGCCCAGGGGTGAACTGCAACGTCCCTGGGCTTTAACTTTTATCAATGGGGGGGGGGGGCGCGCAGACCCCCAGCCCTGGAAACCACCTCCCCAGGGCTTTTTGTTTAAGGGGCGAAAGGACCCCCCCACTGCCTCTAGGCCACCGGGGGCTTTACATTTTATTAATGTGGGAGATCGCATGGCCCCCCACAGCCCTGGGAACCACCACCTAACTGGGACTTCTGACAAATTGAAGGCGAGGGGCTGGGTGACTACCCCAGCAGCCATGGAGATGACCACCTCCCAGGGCAAATTCAAACAAAGAAGGGGGCTATGTGGCTCCCTCCTCGAACAAAATATGTCCCTGCTATGTCCCAGGGTGCCCACCCCTGGGACATAGCTGTTTGCTATGGCTTGGTAGGAGCTTTACCGCTCCCACCAAGGAATAGCAAATGCTGCTCTACTTTCAGCAAGCAAGAGCATTAAAAATGCTCTTGCTTGCTGGAAGCAAGGCAGAATTGCTTTTGGGCAGAGGAAGCTGCATGTTTAGCAGCTCCTTCTGTCCAAAAGCAATGCCGGCTCCTGCAGGATGTGGGGATCTGGCAGGGACAGCGGGGGCCTTGATTCTCCCCTCTCAGACCCCATCAGTGACAAGTGGGTGCCCTGGTTGTGACCAGACCACCCACAAAAGAGGTCAACCCCTGGGGATCAGGTTCCCGGTGCCGAAATTGGACTGGGAGGGGAGCCGCACAGCGTCCTCTCATTATTATTATTATTATTATTTTTTATTTATTTAATTGGGCCTGAAGAAGGGGCTGCACTGCCCACCTCCCCATTGGAAAAAAGGGCTAGCCCTGGGTGATGGAGTCCCTTGGGCCCAAAATGTCCCACATGCAGGATTGCTGAGAGGTTGTCAGAGGCCATGCCCCCTTTCTCCACACCTCCGCAAATGCACTTCCTGGCGCACTGCTGATTGAGGGATGAAGTCCCCTTTGCTCAAGAGGGTCTCTGGGGGTTAACTACCCCTCCCGTTACCTCCAGTAAGTTCCACAGTGTGCAGTTGCTGTGAGTAACCCTGGGCGTAGTTCGCGTAGTAGCGCTATGCGTAACTACGCGAAGTGCACTAAGCACTACACGAGCTACGCGAACTGCATAGTGCACTATGCAAAATGCTGTTCGCACTGATTGCACAGTGCCGGATGCTTGTCCGCACTGTGCAATCAGTGCAAACTGCATCTTGCACAGTGCAAGCAGTCGTTTTCTGCAACTTCAGTAGATTTCTACTCGAGTGGCAGCTTTCTCAACGTGGACTGGTAGTTTCTGATTGCAAGCGGTCACGAGCATACGCGACCACTCGCAATGAGAAACCTGACCTCCTCGCGTTGAGAATCTCGCCGGGCCGGGAGGTTTATTTTCCAAGCTTGCGATCGGCAACTTGATGTTGCTGATCGCGAACGAGGAAAAAGTCTCTCCGGGATGTCATTTTGCCCGCTCGCGGTCGCCAACTTGACGTTCAGAACCGCAAGCAAGCAAAAAATAACCGCTACACTATGCTACGTGTATTTGCACTGTGCTACGTGCAATTCGCGTAGTGCGAAGTAGCACAAACTTCGCAAACTACGCACTCGTAGCGTAGTACTTTGCCCAGGGTTAGCTGTGAGTACTTTGGAGGGCACGCCCCCTTTCTCAACCTCTCTGCAAATGCACCTCCTTGTGCAATACTGGTTGGGGGATGATGTCCTCTTGGATGCTGAGGGACATTGGGGGTCAAGAAGCCCTCCTCATATTTCTATTAGGTTCCTTACAGTAGGATTCCTGAGAGCTGGTCAGAGGTTGTTATAGTCAGCTGCAACCTAGGAAAAGTGTTTTTGTGTTACTAATCACTTTACCCCATTAGACATCCCCATGAAACTTTCTAAAAAGGTTTTTACTTGGAAAGTTTTTGGGTGATCCGTCAATCGGGGGCCAAGTAAAAGGGGGGCCCAAAATGCTAAATACCCTTGCATTTGTCATAGACTTCTTTAAGAAGGGCTGCAACTAAAACTGCTGAACAGAATTACACAAAATTTGGCCGGAAGCTGGATCTTGGTCCACAGACTGTTCCTATGTGATTTGGTGTAAGTCCGTGCAGTCGTTTTTAGAAATGAGTGGTAAAAAATATTTGTATATCTAAATGGTTCAATCTGAGAGAGGCTTGAGAGACTCTTGCAGGAATGGCAATTTCAAAAATAGAGTGCACTGATTTTCCAAGAGAGCTTTTCCTTTGGGCCAATTCGCTCTCATGGGATCCAGATTCCTATGGGAGCAAGTGCTCTGATTGGCAGTCAGCAACATCAGAAAAATATTGTCGGCAGCCATTACACGACTCGAGACTTAGTTCCCTGTCCTGAAGTAGTAAGTACAAAAAATAAAAGGGGGCAAATTAGGGTTACCCTGCCCCTCTAGGCCTCATGGGGGAACCCAAGGGGATCCCTCGGGCCAAAAATAAAAATAATCAGCAGTTTCTGCCTTGATCCCTCAGGATAAGTAGAAAAGAAACCGAAAGGCCTTTGGGATCCCACTCACTGCACTGTTTTTTTAAGATGTGGGGGCATGTGGCCCCACTCCCTGAGCCATTATATGCCCCAGGGAGCCTACCCTGTGGCCAAAATCTACATAAAAGGGGAGGGGGTGCATATTTCCCCTCCCCAAGACTACAGAGGTCCCAGGGACCCCATCCCAGTGGCTGATTTCATTAATAAAGGAGAGGGGGCTATTCCCCAAACCTTCTATGGTCTTGGAGACCACATCTCCTGGGGCCGGTTCTCTAGCTATGTCCGGAGGAGTACACCTCACAGACACAGTGGTTTTGTCTGTTGAGAGCATTTTATAATCTCTTGCCACGCAAGATCAAACACAAAGTCACTCCCAGTGGGCAGGAATGCTGAATATGCTCCTTCCATCTGGGATCAGACTTTTGATCTGTTTGTGTAGGGAATGATTTCAAGGCAGCAGTAGATAATAGTTCCTCCCTGTGGGTGGGAGCAATGCCAGCTCCCGCAGAATGCACGGGGAGCCGGCTCGGGAGTTGAGGGACCCGGGCTTCCCCCATGACCCCCAACAAATGCATTCGTAGGTGCCCTCAGTGGGCACCAGCGCATACAACTTTAATTAATGTGAGCCCCCGAGCACGGTGCCCCCAGATCCAGAAAAGGCTCAGGGGGTTTGCAAGGCTCCCCTTCTCTTGGTAAATAAATTGGGCCCCCAGTGATTTGGTTTCCAGGCTAAAAAATGTGGCCCTCCCGGCCTCTGAAAAAACACAGCCCTTGAGAATGTGGTCCCAGGGCCTAATACGGCCCTGGGGAGGGGGTCCCCAAGGCCTAATCAGCTTAATGAGGCTCAGAGAGGGGACAACATGCCCCCTCTGCTTTAAAAAAAACATGAGGACCTGTAGGGGGTTGGCTTTACGTATGGTAGTAAAATATTAATGTACATTAAAAAAAAACTAGAAATTCACTGAAAAAAACAAAGGTTAAAGTAATGTTATAGTTAGGTGAATATGTCAGTGACAACATTAATGTTTTAAACTGAAAAAACATATGGAAATTCACCAGTTATAGTTACCAGAGCTAACTATAACTTGCACCACTGCTTATGACTTCACAATACATTACTAATGAGATGTCCTTTCCCTAATGTGGACCCATCTGGTAATTGCGTGCTACTGGAGCGGTTAGTATTCTTTCCCTATGCCTCACTTTTTAACATTATTTAAGAGGCAGATCTATTGAAAAATGTACGTTCCCTAGTGGGAACTTGTCTAGTGAACCCTCAACTGTTTCACAGTTAATCATTCTGCGTTTTTCTTAATACTAATATATAAATCAAGAAGGCTAAAAGCCATTACACATTTTTTAGGAGCACAACCACTGTGCCTGCTAAAACATACCCAGATGTTGCTTGATATGATAAAATGGTGCCTCACTAACATCTTCTTCTATAGAATTGGGGCATGACCACTGTGTCTGCTCAAACATACCCAGATGTTGCTTGATATGATAAAATGGTGCCTCACTAACATCTTCTTCTATAGAATAAGGACATTTTCAAACAGATTTCTAGGACTGCAATAGGCACCTGTTGCACCCTCAGTTAAGCTTATTTGCACATGGGCTGGTGGGAGCCCTTGCTCACTGTGCTACAGGATTCAAGCTAGCCTGGCTGAAGAAGGGTGACATACCCTGAAACCGGTCCCAGGATACTTGTTTCTGGTCAAAGGAATACCTGGCCTGGCAGTTTGGTCTGGACTGTTCCCATTGGGCACAGGCGCAAGACTGATTTGCATATGGCTGGGTCCAAACTGGAGTGGCGTAGTGGGCAAAAGAACAATGGATTGAACCCAGATTTTTTGACTGGGGGAGAATGTTTGCATTGTCAGCATTCCGTCCATCATTTGTTTACTGTAACACTAGGCTGGTGGGAGGAGCAGGTGCTCAATCAAAAATGTAACCATGATTGGATAGATAATGTTTGTTTTATCGACAATTTGTTTGTGATATGGAAAGGAACAGTGGAGAGTGCAGTCAGCTTTGTTAGAGAATTAAACAATAATTATTTGAATTTAAGGTTGACTAGTACCATAAGCAAATTGAAGGTTAACTTTTAGACCTGACTATCTATGTTAAAGACAATAACTTGCATAGTAGAATATTTTGTGAATCCACTGTGTGTAATACTGTTCTTCATGACAAAAGCTTCAATACAAATAGTTTAAAAAGAAGTATTCCATATGCAGAGAACCTGAGAATGAAGAGAAATTGTAGTGAACCAAAGAAACTCTCCAAGCACAAGATGATCTCAATAGCAGATTCAGATAGAGAGGGTATTCAGAATTAACCCTTCAGGCAGCAAATAAGTGAGCAACTTCAAGGAAAAAGGGTTAATTTTCAGCAACAGACAGGAAAGAAGGAAAATAAATGTCGAAAAAGAAAATTGATTTATAACTGAATATAGCTCTGAGTGGCAGGAAATTACAAAAATAATGATTGCGCTTTGGCACTTAGTCAGAAGTGATCCTGTTGTTGGTGATAAGATAGTGAAAGAACTACAGATCACCTATTAGAGAGGGAAATTGATGAGGGTTGCCTTAGTTAATAATAGCCCTGAACCAACAGATAAAATCCCCTGGTTAGTTATGAGGCACCAAGTGTAAGGCCTGACATTATGGCATAAATAAGACTGAATACAAATCACCTTTCCAGAAGGGAACATGCAAAATTAAAGAGACATTTAAATGCAGTACACATGTTGCAGCATATACACTAGCATGCCCAACACCATAGTATATGTAGGAAGCACAGTCCACCAGGTGCATATGCGTATTTTGCAACATATACGTGCGATTAAAAAAATCCCGACAGAATTTACCCAGTGGCATGTCATTTTAATACATGAATAAAGGAGATTAGAAGTTATTGCAATTCTATGTAGTTTATGCATTCCCCAGATCTCTTAGAAGCGGTACTAGAGAGAAAAAAATATGTCTGCTTGAATCACGGTATATACATGAGCTAGAAAGAAAAAAGCCTAATGGTCTGAACATGGAGGAGGATCTGCTTACATTCCTCTAAATACTCTTCAAGATGTAAGAAAGAAACACAGTGTAGTTAGAATGTTGCTGTGTCTTTTCACTTATTTCATGTTTTTAATTATTTGGATATAGAATATATACTTTGTTTTATATATGAGCATTGAGAAAAACGCAGAATGGTTAACTGTGATACAGTCGATGATTCACTAGTCAGGTCCCTACTTGGGAAAGTATATTTTTTCAATAGATTCACCTGTAAATAATGGTAAAAAGTGAGGTAAAGGGAAAGAGTGCTAACCACTCAAGTAGTATACATTCATTCATTCAAAATCTTTATTTGGATACAATAAATATCCATAGAAGCACAAATACAGAATTTCAGATATCACGTTTTTAGATAAAACAAAATACGGCAATTTCATCATATGTACAAGTACAGTAAGTAGAACTCGACAAGAGCTATAAATAGTATATACAAATGAATTTTACAAGAGGTGAAGATCAATAGGTACACATGGAATGACGGGCACGTACTGCCACTTTCAAAAAGGATCCTACTCTGAATGTTAGCTCCACGTCTTCCAAAGTGACGATGTGCCCATACGCTGCCTTATAATTAATCATTGGTATAGTCTTAAAAAATGGTATTAAAAACCATTTTGTGTATTTCAAATAAAAATTACAAAAGAATAAAAAGTGTATTGTTGTTTGTTTACATTGAGAATTACAAGGGCAGGGGAGTTGATCGAGGTTGTAAGTAAAACCCCAGAGGGAAGCAAAGCAGCAATTTCACAGTATCGACCTTTAGTCTAAACAGCAGACTCCTCTCCCATCTACCGATTGGTCTCGAAAGACAACGACAGGGTAGGTGGTTTCTATTCTAAATCGTCATGTATCGGGCTACTATGGGTTTTTGTGCCTCTGTTTCATGTCTAATTTTGCTCTATGTTGCGTAAAGTGCCTTCATTAGACTTTTTTTTACTTATGCCATCTGAGTCGGTTGGATTTAAACATAACCACTCAAGATTTATGCTGGCCAGACTCTTCCTGACAGCGGCGAGCCAGTGTATATCCCTTCCTTTATCGCAGCTGAGACAATCTTTAATTATTTCCCTAGTTAGCTGCGCCGCAGGGTTTTTCCAAACCGCACGCCAGAATAAAGCGGGTCAAGCTTTGATATAATCTTCTAGGTAGGGGATTTTCAATTCGCAAGTAGTATACAATTACCAGACAGTTCCTCACTAGTGAAAGCAAATTTTTCAATAGGTCCATTTCATAATTACTGTAATAAGCCGGCGAAGCCCACCAGACGTAATAGTTTTCAAATTTCAATTGTTCAAATTGTAATTCAAAACGCGTTACTGGTAATAAATTCTATGGATCAGTTAATGATCCCCTGAGTGAATGCTTACTTGGTTCAATTTTATATATATATATATATATATATATATATATATATATATATATATATATATATATATATATATATATATATTACCTACTGGCGGTCGCCAGTAGGTATATATAGTTAGGATTTTTTCTCTATGGGTTTTTTGAAAATTCTATGTCTAATAACTTTGGCGTTTGTGGACGGAATTGGCTGAAATTTTCAGGAAAATGGCACATTTTGTTTCTGAGCAGCCCTTGAAAATTTGGGGGGGGTTCGTCAAGGGGGGGCCGAGAAAAAAGGGGGGTCCCAAAACGTGTTTTTAACATTGAGTTTTCCATAGGGCGGTTGGCCTCACTTTTAGCCCGAACGGCTGAATGGATTTGCACGAAACTTGGCAAAATTGTAGGGACTGGTAGCCCGATGTGCCTTTTGTAGGTCTCAATATATGTGCTCCAGTGGATTTTGAGAAATTAACATTTAAAAAAAGATATATATCTGTAACAGCGGACCGGGCAGCGCTCTGGTTCGCGGACTTTTCGCGCAACGGAGCTTTGTGAAGCGAAGCTGATTGGTTCTCCGGCGTCTGTCAACATTCCAAACAGTCCGTAGCGGCCGCCATCTTGTCTCTCGGTAGGATCGAGAGACAAGAGGAGGTCAAAACAAAGGGGGAAATAACTATAAGGGGGCATAGTAGATCCTCGCTGACCCCCTAGGTTTGATGTGGAGGTTTTAAAAGGGCCCCGCGGGGCAAAAAAAAAACAAAATAATAATAATCGAACGGCTGAATGGATTTGCACGAAACTTGGCAAAATATTAGGGACTGGTAGCCCGATGTGCCTTTGCTAGGTCTCAATATATGTGCTCCAGTGGATTTTGAGAAATTAACGTTGAAAAAAAGATATATATCTGTAACAGCGCTCCGCTTCGCGTACTTTTCGCGTTACGGAGCTTTGCGAAGCTGATTGGTTCTCCGGCGTCTGTCAACATTCCAAACAGTCCGTAGCGGCCGCCATCTTGTCCCTCGGTAGGATTGAGAGACAAGAGGAGGCCAAAGCGAAGGGGGAAATGACCATAAGGGGGCATAGTAGATCCTTCCTGACCTCTTAGGTTTGATGTACCATTTTGCCAAGTTTGGTGTAATTCCGTTCAGCCATTCAGGCTGTAGACGTATGTAAATGTCCTATGGAAAATTGCATGGGGAAAACACATTTGAAAGTGTTGAAATTTAGAACCAATTAAAATGTTACTTTGGTTTTGTATTTGTGTGTGATGAAAGTTAATTGGTTATGTATATATGTCAAATGAGAGGAAACCACAGCCATTTTGTGATACTACTGTCTGAGGTACATTTGTGAGGAATTTTTGGTGGTGAATTTCTGGTGTTTGATTTACACAGTACTAACACTTCTGCTACTTTTAAAAAGGTGAGTTGTTAATTTGTATGGGGAACTATGTTGTACACTTGAAGATAATTTGAAAAATGTTTTCTGTTATTTATTTGCAGTCCTTCTGTTATACTAAATACTTGATAAAGTTAGTTTTATATTATGTATTACTAAAGACGATAAATGAAAGTGATTATTTTTTTCTGCAATTTACAGCAAGCAATTTCAAAATAAAATGGCTCACAATGAAGAGACCGTGGCAATTTCTTTTGAATTGTCCAACACATTGATTGAAATTGAGAGCACCAATAATGAAATATTGTCACAAGGAGGACATGACTTGTATGATTCCATTAGATTGATTGAAATGGACAGCACCAAGAATGAAATATTGTCACAAGGAGATGACTTGAATGATTCCACTACATTGATTGAAATTGAGAGCACCAATAATGAAATATTGTCACAAGGAGATGACTTGAATGATTCCACTACATTGATTGAAATTGAGAGCACCAATAATGAAATATTGTCACAAGGAGGAGATGGCTTGTATGATTCCATTAGATTGATTGAAATGGACAGCACCAATAATGAAATATTGTCACAAGGAGGAGATGACTTGAATGATTCCACTACATTGATTGAAATTGAGAGCATCAATAATGAAATATTGTCACGAGGAGATGACTTGAATGATTCCACTACATTGATTGAAATTGACAGCACCAATAATGAAATATTGTCAGAAGGAGGAGATGACTTGAATGATTTTTTTGATCAATCTCTTGATGGCGAATTTATCGAGTGTTTGGAGACCATAGAGTTACAAGAATCATCATTGGAGACTTTTAATGAGGACATTGCTGATGAGGACATGTTACTAGTTCTTTCAAATTTAGAAAATTCTGAAGAATAAATTTATATTTAGAAATCAAAAATTGTTTGAGACATTATTCATTTTTATTTTTAATTTATGAGGTTGTAGCGAAGTGATTGTAGTATAAAATTAGACTTATAGTATAGAGTGCAACATTTTTATGTTACATGGTAAGTTTACTCATATTTACTTCCCTTCTGCCACTATATTATCTCCAATGTGTATTTGACATGTCTTCTTCATCTCCGGCCTCCTTTCTCTCACTGTGTGTCTCCGATGCATCTTATCGCTGCTATTTTGTGTAATTACAGAAGAGAGTAAAATAAAATAGTTCGGAACGTGAAAAGGGGGCAAAGTAGAGTACTCCTCACCCCCTAGGCCTTTTTAGGCGGTCCCAAAAGGATCAGTTTCTGCTTTCCTGAGAGATTATGGTATGAGTTCCATATACCACAATAACTTGCATTACAACATGCAAGATATCTATCTCCTATTACCAACTTTTGGAGATATTCGCGCTAAGTGCGAATATCTCCAAAAAGTAACACCTGCCCTGAGCAGTTCTTAGCCATGTTATCCAATGGGAGGTGGATAACATGGCTAAGAGTATTAGCTCGGTAATGCATGAATATCGCTGAGTTTTTAGCGATATTCATGCATTGCGGCCGTTTATTATCGCATTTGCGATAAACCTTGATAATAGTAAGGTTTATCTTCGATAATTTCTGACGATGCTTAGTGGTAAAAAATTGGTTGGTAAGCATCGTTAGCGATAAATATCGCTTAACTTTGGTAATATGCCCCAACGTCTGTTAACGTTCGATTCGAAGGAAATGAGGAAGTGTTGAAAAACATTGTCTGCGCCATCTTGCCTTTTTTGAAATGCCACACTTTTGTCGTGCACGGCAGCCATTTTAGATGTCTTGACCAGACCCACTCTCTGCACGCTGTCGATTCGTAGCATGGCTCCTCACCCTCGTAAGCATCTCCCCCAGGCACTGGTCACCACCGCTCTCTGTCTTATGCATGGGCAATAAACCTCCCCCCATCTGCGCTGCTCTTCCCTGAGAATCACACTCTGTGCCCGCCCGACACCTCCCTTTCGCCCTATTCACTACCGCACCCTCTGACACTCCTCTTTCTCTGTGTCCGATTGTCCAGGCTATCAGCTAGCCCTGCAGATGTAGTTTATGGCCCCAGCTGTAAAGAATCACCCCTCTTCAAAGGAGTTATAGTAGATCAAGGCCCACACTCGATGAGATCCGTCACACCACACGTGTTCCTACTATCTGAAAACCATCCTGTATTGTGATTGGGGAGGGGACCGAGCCTGAAGCGGAAGATTCCAGGAATGACTCTTTGTACATCAAAGTTTTTACAATTATGTGTCACATTAAAAATATATAGCACTCCAACAAAGTAGTAGGAATATAAAACTTTAATAACATATAAATATATACAACAAAACAAAAACAGTAAAAACATTTAAACAACGAAGAGACCGTGGCAATTTCTTTTTAATTATCCAATAGATTTATTGAAATTGACAGCACCAATAATGAAATATTCTTGTCAGTAGCGGTCTGTTGTGCGAATAGTTCCAAGGCAGCAGAACGCGCTGAAATCTAGATGGCACGAAAGTGATGTCTAGTAAGTTGCCGCCCAGCAAAAAACGGCGTGGGGCGCCGCGGGGGTGAGTGAGTCCAGTAGGCACCACAGCTATTCTTACCGGCATTGCAGAATTACTGCTGGGGACAATGCCTGTGCTGTAGCAGGGTCACAGCAGAAACAAAAAGGATTCTGTTGAAGATGTTGTTGGTTTTCAATTTGAAAACAGTTCTGGTGTCAACTGCTATGCTAATGTAGTGGTTAATGTTTTGTTTTCTCTAGAAAATGTAAAAGAGGGGGAGGCAGTCCAAAGTTCCGTTAAAAGGGCAAAGGAAAGGATCGGTGGTTTGAACTATCAGTCAAAAAGGGGAGGGGGTGCAATAATTTTTCCTACCGGTCACACTGTGCTTTCACCGGAAGTGAGGTCTGCAGGATTGTAGTAATTCAAAGTGAGGCTGGCGCCAGCATGGGAGCGCCGACGTCCCGCGGATACAGTTTCGTCACTCCACGGGCGATCATGGCAGTCATTCCCCATCGGGGGTCGGAGACTCCCGCGGCTCCTCTAGAATCTTCAAGGTCGTGGAGGACTACGGTGGTGGAGTCAACCAGTGACCGGGCCATTTCTTTATGTTGGGCCCGCTCTTGCCAGGTCGACCGCCATTTTGAGAGTTCGGCAGCTACCGGCGATCGCGGGGTCACATGAGCGGACGGGCTCCACCCTGCCGGGCGAGACGTTGCAGCATGGCCACAGTGGAAGAACCGTTATCTAGGTCGTTCCGAAACTGTGCAGCACTGTAGTTGTTAGGATGCCACCGCCTGGAGCGCTGAGGGTGCAGCTGGGAAGTCTCCACCTGGGGAGGCGGGAGAGGCCTGTTCGCACCGTCTCTCCCTCCCAGTGCACCCCACGGCGTCTCGCTTGAGATTTGTTATGGCCGGACCAGGCGATGAGGACGAGGGGGGGTCGGAGGCATGTGCAAGACATCCCCCCCCAGTGTTGTCGCAGCCATTATAAAAGAAAGAAGTGTCCCGTCCGTCTTCGGGCCGGGCTTCCGGTGGATGTCGGCCGGACGCCCCTGGCTCTGGCCCCATGAACGGGTTTCTTGGTTTATCGGCTGCAGCCGGATCCCGTCGGCCTCGGCCCCCCGACCGTTGGTGGTCGGACCGGAAGAGCATGTGGCGGGACTACCTGCAACTCTCAAGGGCCACCGCGGCCGGACTGGGAGAGAGAGGGGAGGGTCGAGGAGACATTCCCCCCCCCTGCAACTGTTCAGCGTTGTAAAGGCAATCCCCTGGCCGGGTCCCGCTGGTCTCGGCCTCTCCTCCGGCTACACCCTACGTTAGGATCTCCTGGCCGAGGCGTGGCAGCAGGACCTGCCTTATATGGGCTGCTCCCGGCTGGGCGTAGCCGGAACCCTGCCCCACCTTGGAAGTTTCCAGAGTGGGGGTGGATGTTCTACTGACTTGCATTTTCCCTAGTCTATCGATTTTTTTGGCGTGGCAGGCGGTGGGACAGAGAGGGGTGATTTGGTTTCTCTTACTGTTTTTCTGGTCTCTCACCACTGGCATATTTTAACGTTTTCTTGTTTCTAGGACATTAATAGGTTTTATCATTACGTTATGTTATCGTTTCTTTGTTCGTTGTTTAATAAAAGTTCATGTTCATCAGTGGCCTACTGATTTTCGTTTTCCTATTTTTTTCTTTCCAGGTTGTTTCATGGTAAAGTTTCTGTTAACAGGATACAGTGATCACTTCGTTATTATTGCATATGTCCTTTTCACTAGGGGTGCTCTCTGGTCGGGCCAGATGACGTATCTCTAGTAAATGGTCCGGGTGAAAAAGGTGCATCAATCAGTGGGGAGTAGATAGGCATGACAGATTACAACGGGGGAGAACGGTCCGCATTACGTACCCTTTCACTACTTGCAAAGATTTTCCTACGTTTATTTGCAAACAGGGAATACCTCCAAAAAGAACTAATTCCCAAACAGTCAATGTTCGGACAATCAATCAATCAATGAGGAATGAAATAGGTACGACGTGTTAAAGGCTTGCGTTACCTACCCTTCACTATCTGCAAAGGGAGATAGAATATTCCTATTCTTCCTCGTTTGCAGGTAGAGAAGATCGTTAAGAGAATTAACTTCGAACAATTCAATGCTCGATTGAAACAATCAACAAGGGGTACTGTGAACACAAATGAACGCCGCTTATATACATACGCATTGCTATTTTCAACAGGTTGTTCCTAATGTTTCTATTTTAGCGAGGTCAAAAGAGATCCCATTAGTGGCCTACTGATTTTGCTCGATTCCTTTTGTTTTTTTACACGATTTTTCGCTATCTGCAAAGACTAAACAGAGTATTGCGACTCTGTGCTTGTTTGTAAATAGAGAATGAACCAAAGAGAACAATCAATCAAATGGAGAGAGAAGCAGGCACGACGGATTACAAAGGGGGAAAGGGCTGCGTTAACTACCCTTCACTATCTGCAAAGAGAGAGTACTCCTAATAGAAATGAGGGGTGGGGGGCAGCAATCAAAGCAGATCAGTGTGCATAAACACGAAAAAAAAAATTCTTACCACGTACTTGACATTCGACAGCTTATGATATTTGCTATTAAAAAACCATTGAAATTCACTGAAAAAACCATAGGTTATAGACCATATATAGTTAGGAATTAGCATTTACAAAACCTTGAAAATTCACTGAAAAAACCATAGGTTATAGACCATATATAGTTAGGAATTAGCATTTACAAAACCTTGAAAATTCACTGAAAAAACCATAGGTTATAGACCATATATAGTTAGGAATTAGCATTTAAAAAACCTTATTTTACTCACACAAAACCATTGAAATTCCATATATAGTTAGTTGCACTAACTATATATCGCGCACCCGCAATCCACTGCTGATGATGTCACATATTACATCATTCATGACATGGTCAGTGACATCACTGATGACATCACTGATGACATCTCAAATGACATCACTGATGACATCACTGATGACATCTCATTTGACATCAATGACCACATCACTGATGATATCATTCATGTGACAATACAATGCATCTCTTCACACTTTAATATAACCTCTGTTACACCCAGTGTTAAATACAGAGTATAATTTTTGAAACCATTGACACACCAATACTAGTTACTACATACGCACTCAGTGATTCCTATGTTTACACCCACATTCACTCATTTACCCATACAATCATTCATACATACAATCACTCATCTTTACAACACTATCATATGCACTCATACACCTATACAGACTCTCACACTCTGTCACTCATCCATGGAGTTACTCACACACCTAGTCAGTCTTGTAAAGAATCAATCACACTTCCATTTTCTAATCTATACAGTTAAACATAGAGCACCTTACATTTTGAAACATATACTAACACATAATTACTCTCTTATACAATCATTGATACAAGTACACATTGATCTGCACAGAGTCACACACCTCCCAGCCAGCCACACACACACTCAGTCTCCCATACAAATATTTGGGCAATCAATCAATAACCCATATAGTTACTCATATAGCTACTGATCAACACATGCAGCAGTTTACAGAACAACAGACATAATGATGCACAAATTAAGACAGTTTAGTCACTAACCCATGCACTCAGTGAGACACATTTAATCACTCACTCATACAGTCAGTCACGCACCTACTAAATCCTTCATCCAGACACTTCTACATCTACTCATTCTTCAATATGTAAAACATATTTAAACTTTACAGAAACACACAGTCACTGGATGATGTCATCAGTGATGTCATCAGTGATGTCATTTGAGATGTCATCAGTGATGTCATCAGTGATGTCACTGACCATGTCATGAATGATGTAATATGTGACATCATCAGCAGTGGATTGCGGGTGCGCGATATATAGTTAGTGCAACTAACTATATATGGAATTTCAATGGTTTTGTGTGAGTAAAATAAGGTTTTTTAAATGCTAATTCCTAACTATATATGGTCTATAACCTATGGTTTTTTCAGTGAATATATATATATATATATATATATTGTATATATAGTTAGGACCTAGTTTCCATAGGAAATCCACAACATTCTATTGGGAATAACTTTGGCGTCGATTGAGGAAATTGGGTGAAATATTCCAAAATTCTGGCCATCTCAGTTCTGCTCCTTCCCTGAAAGTTTTGGGGATTCATCAAGCGGGGGCTGAGAAAAAAAGGGGGTCCCAAAACGTGTTTTCCCCATGTTAATTTCCATAGGATGTTCAGACACGGCTACAGCCCGAACCGCTGAATGGAATTACACCAAACTTTGCAAAATTATAGGGACTGATAGGCAGAAGTGCCTTTTCTATATTTGGTGAAAATTGCTCCAGTGGTTTTTATGAAAATTAACTTCAAAAACACATATATATCTATTTAAACTTATTGTAAGCTTACTGTAAGCTTACTGTACTCTGTACCTTCCCGAGTACGAGCTGCATTCTGATTGGCTGCCAATGTCTGTCAACACTCCAAAACAGAAATTGTTGGCAGCCATCTTGTACCTCGGTAGACTGAGGCACAGGAAAGCAGAAAAACAAATGTGTAGAACTCAAAAAGGGGGCAGGGTAGAAGCACCCTGATCCCCTAGGACTGCTCAGGGGGTCCCACAAGGACACCACTGTGGTACTTAAAATTCTGGACTCGTGTAATAAACTTTGTCGTAGCATGACGATTATTATATCAAAAGACCGAGAATGGCTAGTACACTATGTACAAGCATTTTCGTCATATTCCAGTAACGATTTCACCTCGAAATCGTCATTTTCGTCCTGAACCCTTGGCTTCCATTTTGTGTACAGCAGCCATTTTGTGAGTTGCCCTCACATAGGCTTATAACTACAGCCAAATTTGATTCCAAAGGACACGTACACCTTAATTGACTTCTCTGTGACCTGGGCAAGCTGAAACCATTGCCCCAGGCCGAACCTGCCCAGCCAGTTCCTTTCCCAGTGGCCGAGCGAGATAGCATAAAGGCACAACATGCCATAAACCTTTCATCGCACACACACCCTGTCTTATCTTACTCACACCTGTCTCTGCTCCCTTCTTTATGGCCTGTTTACGATGGGGATGTGCCGGGTTTTTATTATGGGTTTCTGCAGCTTGTGTAAGAAGGAATGTTGGGTTTTTGCATGTTTGCAAAAGCTAGAACTGCCCCTTTCTTTTTTTGTACTCAGTCATGTAACGCTAAAAACATATAAAAGGCCTCTGTCCTCTTTGTTCCTCAGACTACCTCATCCACTTGCTACGGCTTCTGGGTGACGTGGCCTCACTATGTTAAGTTTAATAAAGATGTCTTTTCATATTTTCAGAGTCTGTGCCAAGTTCTTGTTATATTAAAAAAAATGTCATGAGAGCGAAATTTTCGAGTTCTTCAGATGGCGCCCTAACGCGGGGATCATCAGAGAAGTGACTTTCTGTGGGAGTGATCGTGCCAGGAGACTGAAATAAACTGAGGAGGACAGAACAAGATTCTACTAAGAAGGTACTCTGTGCACGGGGATTCTAAAGATTCTTTGATTCTGCGGCCCAGTATATTTCTGATCTTCCTGATTTTTGATCCTCCACATGATGTCACTCCTGACTGATAACCTTTTTGGCGTGAGTATTCTTAAAAAGACCATTAGGCCATGTAGAACTTGACAGTTAGAATCTGGATAATATTTTGATTAGTAAAAGTAAGAGTTAAGTATAAGTGGGTCGCTCCCAGTCCTTTGTTCTTTGGTTCTTTGATTTTGATTGGTTCTTAGTTTGATTTGTCCTTAGTTTTTATTTGAATATTGCAATTTTCAAAAACCGAGGGTCTTGTATATTTACGAGTGTATCGATAGAGATAGCCCCTTGAAGTTTGAAGCTAGATTAGTGAGCTATAAGATGCCTGATCTTAGCGAATTTGGAGATTTGTGTTGGCCAACTTTGTATACTTTTGGATTAGCCGGCTTCCCCTAGATTTAAAAAACATATTTCTTCCTTGGTGATTTTGTATCCCCAGGGAATTAAAATATGACGTAATACAAAACAAGGATCCTTTGTTCTGTACAGTTTTATGAATGGAGATATGCAGAATGATTTTTGGTGTTCTGCCAGCCAAAACTAGTGAATTAAGTGTATTGTGGCGGCTTCGTGCACATACAGCAGTCTGTTGGGCTATGTTTTTTGCAGTCTTTTGGAACCCTATTGCGACGTGCTTCTTGTAAATATGACTCACAGCTAGTATTTACAAATGGCTTTGTTTTCGTCCTGAGTGTCGATTTGTGGGTTCAATGTGTGTTTCAATGTCTATGTGTTTTTTCTCATTAGTGTAACTTCAGTAATAGCTTACAGCGCTGTATTGTGTGTCCTGAGTGTTTGAATAATTTCTCTCTATGTCTGCAATGAGCTCTCAATGTGCGTTTGTGGGTTTCTTGATGTTTTCAGTCTGTTAAGTAAAATGTCAGATTAAATAATATTAAGTAGAAATTAAATAACACTCCAGCAATTTACTTTGTCACATGCTAAAATCGCTATGTGTTGCTATTTAATTTACAGACAAGCAAAAACGCATTTGTGCAAACTGTTAAATGCTTAAAATAGATAAGTTAAAATTCACATTCACTAGGAATATGAAGGGCCTCAAAAATAATTGTGCCTTTGGTAGCAAAACTAATTTGTAGCGTTTTTTAAAGGCAAACACTTCAGCTAAAGTAAATTTTTTCTTGCTAGATTTAAATGCATCTTTTTGCACGCGCATTTTTAAAAAAAAACTTGAAATGTCTGTTTTAAGTAAAACTGAAAGCGTGCTCGGGTTTCAGCACTCTTTCAGGTTTCAGCCTTTCCTGCCTTAAGGCAGCAGATGTTGTTTTTCGAAGGCCATAAATAGCATTGGAATGTTTATTTAGCCCTGGACTTAGCTGTTAGTTAATCACAGTTGGCCTTTTTAATTTCAGAATAGTGTTTTAGAGGGTTACAAAAATAAGGTTCATCACTTTGTATCACTGGAAGACATTCCAAATACGGTTTTCCTCTCTTAAAACATCTTTTTCAAAGTATATTTTTGGTTCTGTTGAAAATACTGATTGCCCTTTAAAAATGGCGCGAAAAATGTCATGATTTAAGTTAGGCTTTTTGTGCGTAGGCGCGTAAATGAATGCATCTAAAAATGATAGGCAAGGGATGCAGCTTACCTTTATATGTGGAGTTATCATAAAAACAGATAATTGGTTTCATTGAACGAAAAATTATTAATTATGGAAAAATTATTTGAGAAGAAAATAAGTGCTTTTTAAAATCGTTTTTTGATATTTATAAAGCTTAATACTCATACTATGACCTCCCAGTATTAAAATTTGATTTAAGTTATGTGTTACGGTGTAATTAGGTAATTTGCATGTTGGTTTCCACTTGGCGCGGGCGTAGAGAATTCATTTTTCCAAGGATTTACATGAGATATGACTAATGTCTAATATCTGTAACGTGTAAAGAACATCCTGAGGATGATTAATATGTAAAACAATTATAGTATATTTATTTTTAAGTGCCCCAAAGATAAAAGTCGAAATTGAGTTAAATGGTTTTTTAACACAGATTCTTGTCATTTACCATAGATTGAAAGTGTCTCTGGCTTCAGTAAATGCATACATTTGTGCATAATACAAACTTGTGGGTTTTTAGGTTGTTTTTCATAGCTCGGTGAGCCAATGTGCCCGGTGCAGAGGTTTGTGTTTAATATCAGTGTTGAAGGTTCTAAATTTAGCGGGGCCCATTTCAGACGTTCATCAATGTTAGGTTGCTAAAATGAGTACCATTGTATAGGGTGGTAGCAAACATTTGTTCTAAAAACTGGTATGTGTGAACCCTTCACAGTAAATGTAGTAGGCCTTCTGTCTTTGTCATGTTGACATTGTGACCTTTTAAATTCGAGCCTTGTCTCTGTGAAATGCAGAATAACATTGCTAAACAGGCCTCTGAAAGGTGGAATTTCGGGTTTAAAGTTAAAGACTTAATTCCAAAGGGAAATATAAAAAAGGTTTCTTGAAAGGTTTCTTTAAAAGTCCCAACATCATGACATTTGTATTTTTGCTCTAAAAAATAATGTCTGCTAGTCGTTTTTATTTGACAGAAAACGAAGTGTTGCATTAAGTCTTAGACAAAAAAATAGGATGAAGCCTTTTACTAAAATTTTGAAGCCTACATGAATAAGTAAGAACGATTTGCCAATTAAGAAGTTTTTTTTTATCATGGAGATTGTGGCACAAGGCTAATTTTAGGTGTCAGGGAAAGGATTTTACCTCTAAAAGTTAAAAAGGCTTCATGTTGCAAGGTGTCTGACAAGATGGTAACAGTTAAGTAATGGACATTTATTTTTGTGTTTGTTAATGTGTATCATGTTTTGTCTTCTGCTTATGTCTCTCTTTTGTGTGCTGTGTATTTTTTTTCCTTTTCACTTCTGCTCACAGATCATTCATGGATTGTTCTGAGGGCTTTTAAGCCTAACAAGAAACGTGAGTTTGGTTGGTTGAAATGAGATGGTTTTTTGCGCAACTCCTTTAAAAAGAAATGTCCAATGCGTTTTTCATGTTTGTTTATTTTGTTCTATCATGAATTTTTCTTGCTGGTTCTGTGTGTCCGAAAGTTGTATTTGACAGCAGATACCCAGTATTGGTGATCTACTGTCAAACAGGAGGGTATCCTTACACGGTATTATGCGTCACCGCTCATTTATATATGCTATCGTTTTACAGCGAGTATATCTGATGGCTTGACATCAGTTTTGTGCGTTTTTGCATGTTTTATGTTTTAGGTTGCTGCTTAAGAAATTATTACAAATTCACCCGTGTTGTTGTGAGGGGACATGTATGACGATACGTGTCGCTGTCAACAGTTGGGTAAAATTTTCGCTGATACTAAAATTCACAGATATGATTTTTCTTTTTTCATATTGTGAACCAGACAGATAACACTTCACCAGTGTATGTCAAATTTGGCTTAAGTATTGAAGAAAAATAAACAGCAAATTGTGTCATTTGTAGTCACGATACTGCCCTTTCCTGTAAGGAACAGGCAGCCCTAAAATTATATATCCTGATTGGACGTAAGGATAAATTATAGATTTGTGACTCTTGTACATGGTGACCTAATTTCTATATCACATTAGTCGGTTTTATTCTGCTTCCTAAGTGGCCTTCCTATGGCTCTGGACCGTAAAAGAAACCAGGTTTCATTTTATCCTGAAGAAGGAACTGGAACATTAGCTGAGATTACCGTATCTGGTGTAGTGGCCAACGGTAGAGTTAAATTTGTAGACTATTGTGATTTTTGTTTGTATCACCCATACTCTTGGTATTGTGTCACATGCCTGACTATCACCCAAGCGCATCAGGCCTAGTTATTGGGGATTTTAGCTGTGTCCTATTCTCTTTTCCGTATTCCTTTCACCAGTCAGCTTTTATTATTATTAGTGTATTGTTCAGGTTCGCACTTTCAGATTGCAGTAATGTACCATGGACCCCCATTTTATGTATAATTCCCTGTTGCATAACTAGACTGGTTCCTAAGAATTTTCTTTAGGCCTATTCTGAAGTTTTTCCAGTCTGACTGTTAGGCCTGTTAGGACTGATTAACTGAGTCTTACTATAGTAAGATAAGCTTTCCACCTCAATAGGAGACAGTTTATGTTTTCTTTTGAATATGACAAATCCAATGCCTATTCTAATTTGGTTTTTAGTTCCTTTTTTACTGCTTTAATTTTTGATGGACCTGATGTATTATAAATAATGGAAATACCAGGACTCTCTAGTTCTTGTCTTTTGTTCCCACATCTTGATCATTAGCTTTTGCATTGCATAGTCCCACCTGATGCACAATTATTATGACAACATGTATGTGATCCCGCTTTTGAGATGTTCTAGATGAGGAATTTAGGAACACCTATGTGTATCATTGAGATAAAATGTGTTTGCCCCATGAGACATGCCACTATGTGTGAGGACATCCATTCAGATAGAATTCCCATGTCGCTATGGTGATGAAAGATATGCTCTCACACGGAAACCCAATTGTAGAGCCTAGAGGCACTGTTTTGCCTATTGCCTTTGTTTTTGTATTGCCTTTGAGAATGACAGTGTATTTCAACACAGAATTGTCCCATGGCGTGTGGCCACTCCTTTGAAGATCGCAGGCCACCTGTTTGCAGTCCCCTTGTTGTACAATGAACTGTTTAAAGCATCGCACTTGCTTCATTAGAAGGCGTTCAACATCAGAAAAGAAGAAGGAGCTGGTTTTGCCACAGTCCCTTGAGATTTCAGTGCAAAAGAGCGCCTGTTATGTGCTGGTTAATCTCTGACAGTGTGCAGTCCCTTGAGATTTCAGTGCAAAAGAGCGCCTGTTATGTGCTGGTTAACCTCTGATAGTGTGCAGTCCCTTGAGCCCCTTGGCCTGAGTTTTGGCCACGCACCCCTTTTTTCCCTTGCTTCAACGGAAGTGCAGTGCACCGGAGGATCCAAGAGTGGCAAAAGGCACTCCATTCTGGTGCCCATGAAAGAGCGGCCTGAGCGTCCTCTGAAACTGAATGATGAGTGTTGGAGTCTGAGAATGGTCCCGGGTCTGCACGAGAAGAGCACAATATCTGTAGTGTCTGCCGCAGAGGAGAGATACGGTGCACTGCCTTGAGACATTGAGACTTTTTGAATGAGCTATGAGTGTTTGCCAGGAGGGCACTCCAACAGATACTGAGCATCAGAGCATGGGAGGCCTGAATCCAAGGACCCATGCAACAACGGGAGCAGACTTGATTGGACAATAGAAGCCTGCCGAGAGGCTTTTTGAACAGACTCTGGGCATAGTTGGTTTCACAAGAGGTTTCCGTGTGATTGTATAGACTAAGTGTTAGGAGAATGATTTTATTATTCAACTGGCATTATTTTTAAGTAGTATTCTGTTTAGTAAAAGAAGAATAAAGTCCATTTCCTGTGGAAGAGTATCCCCTTTTCACCTCAGAGCATTAATGAGGGTCACCACTGTTTCACTTGAACATATAATAAATTACAGAAAATGCATAGGAAGACCTACAATGTTACTAGATAATTTTAGGATTTACCTTTTGCTTAGGGTTGTGAAAAATTATGATTTCATTTGTAATAGCGGTCACTACTTTGTCTATATGTTCTTAATGACGTGTTTTCTAGTGTTTTTTAAACATGGCATTGTCTTTTATGGGTGGGATTGTTTTTGCTGCCCAATTCACATCTGTACCCACCTCCCAACCTATGTCTCTTCCTACTTCTACTTCTTTGCATTCTTTCCAGATGTTACCTGAACATGGACTAGTTAGGAGGTCAGAGTTTACTGATAATTCCTTTTGTACAGTTTCTCCATCGACACCAGTTAGTAGTGAACATCACTAATTGTTGGGTGTGTGGTCTTATACCACATACTACAGATAGAGGCATTCCCTATTTGGTCCTGCCATATATGGCCTTTGTGCTACTGCGTGTGTAAGGAGACCTGTCCCGAGAGAGTCGCTAAGTAATAGGATTATGCTTCAGCAACATCTTGATGATTTGATAAATATAGACCTGGACTCAGACTAGCGTGAGTATAGGTTATTGCCTATGTAAGGGCAAAAGGAGTGTCTGTGGTACTGAAAATTCTGGACTCGTGTAATAAACTTTGTCGTAGCATGACGATTTTTATATCAAAAGACCGAGAATGGCTAGTACACTATGTACCAGTGATAGAGCGCGCGAGGCCACCCGACCAATAGTTTTCGCCGTTTCCGGCTTCAGGGCCCATATACTTTCAAATCACCATATACCTTAATCAGGTGACTTCACGAGCTCTACCAAGTTGATGTGTGTGTGTTCCCTGCTAATAATTTTCAATGCACCCGACTTACCATCCACCGATGCGGGTACCTAATGACCACAATGAATCAGGGAGCTAGCTGTAAAAGAAAGGCAGCAAAATACTAACCCAAACAATAACATTCAAATACTGTTTAAATGACCACGGACAACTGGAAGTTTTAAAATGTTTATCTAAAATTCATTATTTTCTTGCATGAGGTACAGTAAAATAAGGCAATCAATAACCAAGATAACGTAAATTATATAGGCATAAAGAAATAATGACAGGGTAATCATTCAAATGTAATATGAAATGCAGATGGAAAATACTATAAAATCTCAGAAATGTTTAAGCATGGACAGTTTATGCATGAATAACTATGGGAGGGCCTATAAAGAGTAACACGCTTCACTTAAGGTGAATGGGCCTTTGAACAATCTAGGCAATGAAGTTCTAGACCATATCAGAAAATTACAAACTGCAATGCAAAATATAATTTTTAACCAGTGAGAAGACATAGGAACAAACCTTTGAAAAATATGTAATTGATTTTCAATAGTTGCGGAAAGGCATGGAAAATATAACATATGCAATGATGAACTTTATTAAAGCAAAAGTTAGAAATTCAGAAGGTGCAAGATTTAAGAGTTTCAGAGCAATATTTACCTAGAAAGGTGTGGAAACCAAACCCTGGCCACGGGTCAGTTAAGGACAGGAAACCCTCAAGGAAGGATACCCCTCAAAGGACAGCAGGTGCAGAATGGACACCCAGGACAGAACAGGATACCCTCGGAATAGGAGTCAGGACAGGACCCTCAAAACAGGACAGCAAACCCTCAGGACAGGACCCTCTTCCGGACAGGACCGGAACCCACAGTTCGGAAGCAACGCCTGCGCTCCACCCGCTCTGCAGCTATCGATCAAGACCCCGATTGGGTCAGCGAACTCCCAGCTAAGTGCTTTGCCAGCACTTTTAAGGTTCAGTAGAACCTCAGTCTATGGTCAAATTCGGACAGAGTGCTTCGCAGCGCTCTGTATCTTCAGTCACCTATTGAGTGCGTTGGGTCAGTGACAGGTCAGCTAAACCAGACAAGTCGGACGGTTCACTAGGTGAACCCAGGGTAGATATACAGTTTGGGGACAGTGTACCACCCCCCAATGTTGCAAAGTGTCAGAATCCCTTAATTTCGATTGGTCCTAAGGTAGGATTTGGGTAACACACCAATCACGACATAGTGTTTCAAGCCTACACTTGCATAATAGGGTACCGCCTAACTAGATTGGGGTTCTCATGAGAACTGGTGCAGAAATACAATGGTAACTTTAACATTGTTGCTCTGTGAGCACATATGATTGGTTCAGCCGAGTTTTCGGGTCGTTTCTCAGGAGCATCTTGCTCATCACTGCCAACTGGCTGTGTTCCATCAGTCAAGGTCTGTCATGCCTCGGCAAGTCGCGCAGGCGCAGAGGGACCTCCAAGATGGTTCTCGGCACAGACAAAACCCCATTCCCCGCGGTACATGAAAAGTAAGCGAAAACAAATTAATACATAGTAATGTCATTATGGAAACACATCACAGGATTTATACTTTTAACTCATCATCAAGAAATAAAACTATTGCGTTTAAATGTTAGCCACATTGATACAGTCACAAGAGCAGTGGCACGAGCAGTACCACATGATAAGCACAGCTATGAATTACGCATGCGCATAACTTTCCCTCCACTTCTGCAGACGCGTCAGGACACGTGAGTGTGGCTGACGCATGCGCAGTAACTAAATACAAGCGGCGGCCATTTTAGATGACTCGAGTAAATTATTTTTAGTAAAACACATGTGCAAGCTTCACGATCCTTATCCAAACTAAACATAAATGTTAGTAGAACATACACTTGTTACCGTATTACACATAAACGAGGTTCTTGACTTCGGCAAGCCGCAAAATATGCGAAGCTTTGCTTCATCAATCCCCTCTTTGATGATATTTACTATCATCACAAATTATAATGGAACCAGATGCCAACTTTCTTTCACACTTTATAAAGTTCTATCTCTTCCAGCAACCGTTCTAACTTTTCTCTCTCAGTTTTAGTAGGGTGAGAAGTCTTCACCTTTTTGTATATCTGATCATTCACTTCCTCTAATTCAATCTCATCCACACTTCGTTTCACTCCTCTTGCATTTACCTCGTGCTTTTTGGTGCGCTTGCGGTATTTACAGCACAAGAAAATGGAAAGTATAATAAGACCTATAATACCAATTGGCATCAGAATTTTGAACAATAAGCTTTTACCTATGCTAGCAAGCCAATGACCTACATTTGAGAGACCATCTATCAGTCTCTTCCAGGCACTATCAACCTCGAGTGGTTTGAGTTCTTTTGCCAAATTAGTAATGTTTTTCACATATCTTTTGATCTGTACACTTTTATCCGGAATATAAGTGCAACAATGTTGCGCCTTCAACATCCGGCAGACTCCGCCCTCTTTCGCTAATAAGGTGTCAAGAGCAAGTCGATTCTGCAAAACCATTGATCTGATCGCAACCATTTCAGTATTGACCAGCAGAAATCCATGAGCTGTTTCAGTAGACAGCACATCTACTATAGTAGACAATTTGCAAATTCTGTGAGTGTTCAGAACCACTCCCACTCCAGGTATCAGTGCACTGAAAATACTACCCATAATTTCACCTATACTTTCTCTTTTACTACGCACTAAGCCATTAGTATCTTCATTGCTTCCAGCTTTCCCATTCACATGGTATATTTTCGGGAAAACAATACCAAAGTAGCAGCTTCCATACCAGTGATCCGGCAATTTGAAATAAGCCTTGTCCCCACAAATATAATAAATTCCAGGAAACACAGGCTCTGACCCATTTTTGAAACCCCAACCTCCAATTACCTTGTAATTATGTTCGCATTCACTGGAACCAATGAAAACATTATTATAATAGCTAGTCTTCTCGCGGTGAAGACATAGCTTGCCTTTCTTTTCAAAATCCAGCAACAGAGCAGGACCCGCTCCACCAGATGAGGTGCCTTCCATGTTCTCTGCCCACTTTGGCTTTTTCTGACTTTCGTCATTAGCCTTCTTTTGAATTTTAATTCTTCTTTTCTCTGCCATGTTCAGGAACATCTTTTCCTGCTCACGCAAAAAACAAGTCAAGTTATCTCTGTGTGCGTCTGCTATGTCAATGTTACCTATAGTCAGAAAGTAGTCTCCCATATATCTTATGGTGTCACTTTTGGTATGTACAGGATTCAAGTTCCCACGTATAGGAAGTTCAGAAAAGATCACGTCATTGTTAGAGTAATAGTACTGTAACGGTCCTCTTTTGTAAAATAAACTAGCTAAAATGCTACAGGAGATTCCATATGTCAATGGCAGGTGATGGTATGTCACGCCTTCAGCCACAGAAGTAGGTAGCTTCATGCAGACATAGCAATCTTCAATTTCCATAGTCTCTACATAGTGTATTAACAAGTTTGCGAAAACATTTAAGTGTGTCTTGTTCTTAACTCCATGATAATGTAGTCCTCCCTCATCTGATGCTTCTAAGTTTTGTTTTGTTTGTCTCAGGGCTCTTTCATGTCTTGCTACACTCTGTGTTGTTAGCTCCTCACTGTCAGTATTTACAACTTCAGTAGGGACAATGTTAGTATCTTTACTTACAGCAAAGGGAATGAAAATTGTTAGTCCTATCCAGATAACTATCAGTACTACTACACTACATATACACACCTTGCAACACGTCTTAAAACGGCTGCAACTAGGTCTACCATTCACTGTTGAATCAGACATTTTGGCTCAGAAGGAGTTTCTCGACCCCTCTTTTTGGCTTTACACAACTAGCTTACTTTGTGCAAATTCACGGTGGTTCGTCTTCTTCTTCAGATGAGTACTCAGGGACGGGCTCTCCGTCGCTCACGTCAGTTATATCAAGATCTTCAAGTTCTTCCAAAACCAGTGTCCATTCAGGAGACTTGTACTTTTTGTTTTGTCTTTTTATTCGTTCACTCCTTCTTTTGGAAGAGACTTCTTCTTGCTCTGCTATCCGAGCACTTCTTCTTGCTTCTGCACGTTTTTCTTCCACTGTCTTTATCCTTAGTCTCAATCTTTTTACAAACCTAGGCTCAAGGTTGTTTCTTTTCTTTAGTCTCTTAGTCGGTACTTGGACTTCACTTTCTTCTCTTATTCTCTTGTTCTCTTTATCTTGTGGTAATTCTTCTCCACTTTCTTCTTCTACTTCCCCTATCTGGCTAGTTCCAGGGCTAGCATCAAATTCTTCTGCCTGGTTGCTAATCTGGCCTTGTTCAGGAATATTTTGTTTTTGGCTTTCGATTGTCTTTGTTTCTGTTTCTGTTTCCTGAACCCGTTCTTCTAACCCTCTCTGATCCTGTTCAAGCACTTCGATCTCTTGATTTTCTTCTGCTCGAACTATCACGCTATTTCTAGTCTCTCCTTTATCTGCATCAGGTGTTAGCGCTGGTGTATCGAACACCTGCTCTGTCCCTGTCTGACCTTCTCCTTCCTCAGTTTTGATGTGAATCTCAAGCGGCTGAGGTTCTTCGCCTGTGCCTTGCTTTTCCTGACTAGTCCACTCTCTACCTTCACTAAGTCGCTCTCTTGTTCTGATAGGATCTTCGGTCAGATCAATCATCGGGATCCATTCTTCTGGCCATATGCTTGGCAGCTCGTCTTCAGCTACTCCTGGCTCAGTTTCCTGGACCTCTTCAGCAGGCTGGATTCTTGGCAGTTCGTAGTCAACTACTCCTGGGCCAACGTCTGCTGTTCCTGCAACCTGACTGGTGCTGGGCTGCTCGTTGTCAGCTGCTTCTGGACTGGCTCCTGCAGGGTCCTCTGCTGGTTGCCCTTCTTCTGCAAATTCTTTGTCTGGTAATACCTTCTGGGTGTGTCCAGCGTGGATCCACTGGGGAACACCTGCGACCTTCACTGCAGTGGTTGTTACCAGGATTACTTGGCGTTTCTTTCCCCACCTTGGTGCCAGACAATTAGATCGAGTGTGCTTCTTTATTTTGACCCAGTCTCCTGGAACCAAGTTGTGGAGAGGAGTCGTTGGATTGAGGATGCCGTCGTCTCCAATCTGGCGAGAGATAGAACGCACTTGGTCACCCAATCTTCTGCAGTATTCAAGCACCAAATCATCAGTAATACTCAACAGTTTGCTTCCTGGCACCCATGCTTGTCTCATCACTCTTCCCATAATGATTTCATGAGGACTTAGGCCTGTCTTGCGGTCAGGAACACTTTTCAGTCCCATTAGGACCAGAGGCAGGGCCTTCACCCAGGTCATGCCAGTAGCATCTGTCAGCTTTGCTAGTCTGTTTTTGATAGTTCCATTTACTTGTTCCACTATTCCAGAAGCCTCTGGGTGGTATGCACAATGGAGTTTCTGCCTTATTCCAAAGGCCTTACAGAGTTCAGCCAGTATTTCATTCTGGAAATGTCCACCCTTATCTGATTCAATAATGTATGGTATTCCGAATCTAGGTATCAGTTCTTTTAGTAAACACTTCGCTACTGTCAGTGCGTCACTTTGGGGAGTAGGGTAAGCTTCTACCCATTTTGAAAATACGCAAACAATGACAAGGACATATCGTTTCCCTTCACAACGGGGCATGGTGATGAAATCAATCTGTATCCTTACAAAGGGACCCCCTGATCTCCCAATCTTGCTCAGTTCAACCATTGTCCTCTTGCCTGGGTTCATCTGTTGACATGACAGGCACCTCTGGCAGAGGGACTCTGCTACCTTCCTGAACTTCTTACTGTACCAAGTCTGTTGAAATACCAGAATCATGGCATCCCTACCAATGTGTGATCCTTCATGTATTAATCTTGCCATTGTGCCAAGCAAGTGTCGGGGTAACACAGGCATACCAGTTGGGCCCAAAATCACACCATCCACACGTCTCGGTCTACACCCATCCTCCTTCCATTTCTCTCTTTCTTGCCAAGGAGCCGATTCCTGCCACTCTCTCACTTCATCCCATGTAGGCACTTCTTCAAACACCTGAAGCTGGCAGCTGGTTCCTGGCCCCCCTCGTTTTGGATTTACAATATACCGATCTTTGGCACACCATTGGGCCACTCGATCAGCATAATCGTTTCCCAGTGATACTTTGTCCATGCTCTTTTTATGAGCAGCACATTTTACCACTGCCAGTTCTTTGGGCAACTGGATGGCCTCTAAAAGGTCATGAACAACCTTTGCATTCCGAATGGGAGTACCTGAGGAAGTCATGAATTCCCTCTGTAGCCACAATTGGCCAAAGTCATGCACAACTCCATAACAGTACTGACTGTCAGTATACACTGTTATGCGTAAGTCCTTCCCAATTTTGCAAGCTTTTATCATAGCAATCAATTCGGCTACTTGTGCAGACTTGATGTTATATAGGTAACCTGCTTCTTCAATTTTTGTAAAAGAGACTACTGCATAAGCAGCACTCAGGCCTCCTAGTTCATGTCTTAGACAGGAACCATCCACAAATAGTTCTTTATCATGTTCAGGCAACGGCGTTTCTTTTATGTCTGGGCGTGGTTTAGTACTGAACTCTGTCAGGTCAATGCAGTCATGTTCATCATCATCCCCACCTTCCATTTCCAAGGGGTCGGGGAGCAAAGTGGCAGGGTTCAGAATACCGCACCTAACAATGCTTACATTTGCTGCACCCACAAGAATCCTCTCGTATTTAGTCAGCCGACTAGGGGTGAGATACTGCGTTTTAGTTCTGGTCAATAGAATTACTACTCCATGCGAAACATACACAGTCACAGGATGTCCCATGACAATGGACTCACTTTGTTCTAAACTTGCACAGGTAGCAGCTACTGCTTTCAGACAGCCTGGTAACCCAGCAGCTACTGGGTCCAAAGTGGCAGAGAAATAGGCCACAGGCCTTCTGGTCGTGCCATGTTCTTGAGTCAGGACTGACAATGCGCAATTTTCGCGAGTGTCACAGAATAAGGCAAATTCTTTGGAATAATCTGGCATTCCCAACGCAGGGGCTGTACACAGACAGTTTTTCAGTCTTGTGAAAGCCATTAGGCTTTCATCGTCCCACTCTACAATATCTGGCATTCCTCTCGTGGTCATTTTTATCAAGGGCCTGGCTAAGGCTGCAAATCCCAGAATCCACTGCCTGCAGTACCCTAATACACCCAGGAACATTCTGACATCTTTTTGAGTACGGTGCAACTGCATCTTTTGAATTATTCTCACTCTTTCTGATGTGACTTTTCTGACACCCTTTTCTATCTGGTGTCCTAGATATTTCACTGATTTCGTACAGAACTGTAGTTTGTCAGGGGCCACTTTATGCCCTTTCTCACACAGATGATTTAGGAGGGCAATGGTGTCAACTACACAGTCCCTATGACTTTTAGACGCCAGTAGAAGGTCGTCTATGTACTGCACTAACACAGAGTTCCCAGGTAAGATCAAAGTCTCTAGACATTTTTTCAAGATCTGATTAAAGATAGAGGGGCTCTCTGTATACCCTTGAGGGACCCGGTTCCAACAGTACACGTGACCCTCGAAGGCAAAAGAGAAAAGAAATTTGCTGTCGGGGTGCAGGGGTATCGAAAAGAATGCATGACATAAATCAATCACAGTGAACCATTCAGCATCCCAAGGAATCTGGTACAATATCACTGCAGGGTTCGGGACAATAGGGCAGCAAGGAACTACAATTTTGTTAACCTTTCTCAGGTCTTGCACTACCCTATACTTGCCACTAGGCTTTTTGATGCCCATAATCGGTGAGTTGCATGGGCTGCTCATCACTTCCTGTATGATGTCTCCTTCTAATAATTTTTGTATTTCCAGAGTGACACCTGCTTTCACTTCAGCATTCATTCGGTAGGGCCTAGTGTTAGGATATACTGCATTGTCCTTGATGGCTATCTGTATGGGGTCCACATCTTTCATCAACCCCACATCTTTTCCAGTGAAATCCCACACCTCTGGCTTTACTGCTTCCTGGAGTTCTTGGGGCAAGTCCTGCAGGGTCAATCTTTTAATTTCTGAGTCAGGTCTAAGTAACAATAATTTATAAATGCCATCTTCATCTGGGGTCTGTATTTCAACACCTTTTGGTGTGCAAAAGATGGTACAGTTCATTTTGCACAGCAAATCACGACCCAGTAGATTCACTGGACTGGTGTCACAGACGACAAATCTATGCATCTGTTTAAAATTTCCAATTGAAATCTCCATTGGTTCGGTAACAGGAGTACTAATCAATTGATTAGATACACCCACTACTTGGATATTTTCTCCCGAGAGGGGTAGGTTTGGAATGTCCACTGTTCTTACAGTAGAACGGGTAGCGCCAGTGTCCAACAGAAAGGTGACATCATTTCCGTCAACCTTTCCTTCAATATATGGTCCAGACTGGTCTACCGGCAAGGAAGCGCCAAGTACGCACTCCTCGTCCTCCCCTCTCAGGCCCCGTCAGTCCTGATCATTACAAAGGAAGGTATCATTTAGCAGATACTGCGAAGTTGCTGTATTTCTGTTCTCCCCGCTTTCCCAAACTTCTATCTCCTCACCCTCTGCCTGTCTTCCCCTGTATACCTGTTTGGGTGCTCGAGGCACCTGAACTGTTTTTCCCTGGGGTTGAGTCTTTCTTGGTCTTTCTTTCTGCGTCTGTGGAGTTAAATCAGGAGTTTTTGCATTATCATCTAATAATTGGGGACACTCGTTACGCCAGTGTCCAATTTCGCCGCACTGATGGCAGGGAAATTTCTTCATAGCCTCTTCCCTGCTAAATTTGGGCCGGGGCTTTCCTCCACCCCCTCCCCCAGGACTTTTGTTCTCAGCATTCTTAACCATGTTACTCAATTGTTTTTCCTGCTGTTCTGCGAGCTTCACCTGAGCCCACATCACCTTTTCCTTAAGGGCCTTTTTCTTTTCTGCCATCTCGTCCTCGCAGTACTTAGCGTACCGCAGGACCTCATCCATTTTCTTAGTATGCCAACAGATTTTATTATCTTTTATCCACTGACAAATTTCAGGTCTTAAACCATTTACAAACCTGTAAATAAAGTGCGTCATGTCCTTCAAATCGATGTTATCAATACCACTGTATGTTTTAAATACCTGCAATAACCTCTCATAGAAGGAGTGCACTGTCTCATCCCTTTCCTGTGTTGTTCTATCTATTTTTGTCCAATCAGTTTCTTTTGCGGGCACCTTTTCTTTCAAATGCTGAATTACCTGCTCATATTTTCGCATGACATCCTTTGATGGCTCCCCTGTTTCCTTATTTCTTGGGTACTCCTCACTGGGCCAGTCTATGGCTATTTTACACTGGGTCCACAAATCTACCGGAACCACAATATCGAAAAACCCATCCAGGTCTTTCCACAGACATTTCTGTACCTTCACGAACCTCTCCACCTGCCTGTACCAGTCAACTGGTTTCTCTCGTAATTTTGGAAAATCGTTCGTGAAGGACACAATATCCTGCCTAGACCAGGGGACATGCACATATTTCCCTCCTGGAACTTCGCGCATGGGGCATAACTGCTCAGGTTTTTCTACCTCCCTTAAAGCAAATTCAGGAGTCACTTGTCGGGAGCGAACCTCTTCCCTCTTTTTCGCCCACCTGCTTCTCCATCTTTCCACATCTCCCCATTTCTGCAGTACCCCCATTAATTCTTTAATCTGCAGCTTTTTCCCCGCCACATTCAGGTGCTCTATATCTTTGTCTGAGAAGTCTGCTCTGTACGGTTTCTGTAAGGGCTTGGATTTTGAGATATCTACCCCCATACTAACTGCTGTTTCGGTCAGTTTTTCGTGGAGCACTCTGGTGTTCCTTGTAAAGCTTTTACATATGAACGACAATTCTTCTTCAGAGTAAGTGTTCAATCGATCCAACCCCACATTCCCTGCCATTAATTCTTCTATTTCTACCCTCAGCTTGTAGAGGTCCAAAGGTTTCGTTTGTGGAGTTTGTTTTTCTAATTCACGACTCCAACTCTCAATTTCATCCGGAGTTACCAGAGAGACATTCCTAGTACCTGTTGCTGTCTCTAATTTAATTTCTTTTGTATTAAAAGGGTTATATCTCTGCTGCAATCCCTTTCCGGTCGGTTTGTTTGGCAAGTCCAAGAACGCAACTTCAGACTCGCACTCACTGGACTGATCATCTATGATTATCGGTTCCTGTCTCGGGGGTGCCATGACTGGGGTTATAACTGGAGTAATCGGATTTCCCTGACCATTTCCGTATAACGGGACCACCGGTCCAATAGTTACTGGAATAGTCAATGCCTCAGGACTGGTATTTAACTGGGAGATTTTCTGAATTATTTCTGTCCTTTGTCTAGTTAGAGCCTCTTGCTCTTTTTCCACTAGTATCCTTCTTAAAGTTGTGTCATGTAATATCTGTGAGGTCAATGGAGGAGTAAAACTCGGGGCAGTAGGATGCGTTTCACTTGGTCCTCCACCATAATTTGGTTTCGGGAATAAAGTCCCAGTATTAAAGGACCTGCGCTCTTCCCCGTATGGAGGTTGAACAAAAGGCAGTCCTGAATTCGATGGTTTCTCTTCGCTTTCATACAGGGGTCTGGGAAGGAACATTTTTGTACGTGAGTAATTTTCTTCCTGACCTACGGGCACTTTGGGATATATATCCCTTGTTTCCGTCGGTTCGGGTTTCTCAAAATAGGGTAACCCTTGACCACCCCCTCCCAGTCCTAGGGACCTGTCTTCTTCCTTGAGGAAGTGGCGTCGGGGAGCATCTCCTACACTGGAAGGACGGGTTCCCTCATTATAAGGTGGCGGACTTCTGGTACAAATGTCATCTATCAATTCATCATCTGATTCCCCCGGGGCCCCCCAATGCTTACACTTTTCAGTACTTTTCTCACCCGCTGCAGGGTTACGACATGCTGGCATCATGGGGAACAGACCCTCAACAATCATGCTCTGCCTCCACTGTTTCATCCTTTTATCCCTGGACTCCTGTTTCTGCCTGGGGTACCACTTGGTCAAACCCTTGTCCATTCGGGGTCTTTCTCTTTCAAAAGCCTCAATCTCCCATTCCTCTAATGCCTCATACTGCGTTAGTCTCGGTCTGGGATGCAATTCGTTCATCCGAGTCCTTAAATTAAATAGGATCCTACCATTGAAAGTACCATCTAACGGAAAAGCCAATACTCCGTCATCTTTTGTGTACTTCACCCAATTCTCCAACCACACACAGGTATTGTACCCTCGGTCAAACATCATGAATGAGGCAGGAGTATTAGGTGGTGGGACAAGAACACCTTCTCTAGATTTAATCGGTTTGTCCGTTTTAAAATAATTTTTCACCTTACTTATAAGGGACATTTTTCTCTTTGTTCCGTACATAATATCGTATCTATTAGTCTTCCACTGATCCCTTTCAAACCCTAGGTGCCTTGGATCAGGTCGAGTTCCTGTAGTCTGCGAGTGCCACATACGACTTCTCCGCTAAAATTTGTTTACAAACTACCTCCAATCAGAACGCACTTCAGAAATTCGTGCAACCAATGGGTGCGCGACTCTAAATAATCTCGGCCAATGGGTGCGCGGCCCCTTCGTGAGATAGTTCCCACGCTCCGGCGCTCACCCCTCCTTTACAAACTCAGCTCCGCTACCCGCCCGCTGCTTCCACCAATCCCAGCGCGGCACAGAGTGACGTCAGAGACGCTTCGCGGCTGACCCCCTCCCTTCACAAGGTAACGGAAACTTTCTTTCTTTTAAAGTGCTCAGTGCTTGGTTATTTTACAACAAATACACATTCGCCACAGTGCTCAAGTGTCTAGACAGAGAAAGAATTGTTTTACTGCAAGTAAACTACTTCCATTTACTTTTCACTCGCTGTGGGCAGATCTCTTCCGCCTACCCTTCACTCTAGCATCGGTGAACCTGTTATTCCCCTAAACTCATCCACTTCTTTCCGGGATATAATCCGAGTTTAAGGTTTCTCAGCGGACCCCTCTGCTTTCACGCTAGCTCCGAGGAACCTGCTACTCTTCCGATGTGACCCTTACTAGGTTACGCCACTATGGGAATTTTGCCAATGAACCCCGTTACTGTCATTTATTCACACATGTATTCAGAAAAACCCTAGTTAGTGCTTCCCGGTTATCCTAACCTGCACCTAACTTTCCTCGAGCCTGTGACCTCAAGACAATGGATTCTATTCACCACTTGCCCTTTCAATTCCCCGGGGAGTTCGGACAACATGAAACGATACGGTTTACAAATGCATGGATTAGTACATATAACAATATAAGAACAAGAATAATAACAATGCAAAAATTCATGAGTTTCAGCAGCGTATTCACAAGAGAATGATCAGGTCTCTTAGAACAGCCGCTCTTCTAGCAGCATCAATATACTAGCAGCTTCCGACTCAATTAGTCCAACTAATCCCTGCCTTACTCTCAACTAGTCCCTAACCATCCTCTAGCTACCAGAAAACTGATAGAGCGCGCGAGGCCACCCGACCAATAGTTTTCGCCGTTTCCGGCTTCAGGGCCCATATACTTTCAAATCACCATATACCTTAATCAGGTGACTTCACGAGCTCTACCAAGTTGATGTGTGTGTGTTCCCTGCTAATAATTTTCAATGCACCCGACTTACCATCCACCGATGCGGGTACCTAATGACCACAATGAATCAGGGAGCTAGCTGTAAAAGAAAGGCAGCAAAATACTAACCCAAACAATAACATTCAAATACTGTTTAAATGACCACGGACAACTGGAAGTTTTAAAATGTTTATCTAAAATTCATTATTTTCTTGCATGAGGTACAGTAAAATAAGGCAATCAATAACCAAGATAACGTAAATTATATAGGCATAAAGAAATAATGACAGGGTAATCATTCAAATGTAATATGAAATGCAGATGGAAAATACTATAAAATCTCAGAAATGTTTAAGCATGGACAGTTTATGCATGAATAACTATGGGAGGGCCTATAAAGAGTAACACGCTTCACTTAAGGTGAATGGGCCTTTGAACAATCTAGGCAATGAAGTTCTAGACCATATCAGAAAATTACAAACTGCAATGCAAAATATAATTTTTAACCAGTGAGAAGACATAGGAACAAACCTTTGAAAAATATGTAATTGATTTTCAATAGTTGCGGAAAGGCATGGAAAATATAACATATGCAATGATGAACTTTATTAAAGCAAAAGTTAGAAATTCAGAAGGTGCAAGATTTAAGAGTTTCAGAGCAATATTTACCTAGAAAGGTGTGGAAACCAAACCCTGGCCACGGGTCAGTTAAGGACAGGAAACCCTCAAGGAAGGATACCCCTCAAAGGACAGCAGGTGCAGAATGGACACCCAGGACAGAACAGGATACCCTCGGAATAGGAGTCAGGACAGGACCCTCAAGACAGGACAGCAAACCCTCAGGACAGGACCCTCTTCAGGACAGGACCGGAACCCACAGTTCGGAAGCAACGCCTGCGCTCCACCCGCTCTGCAGCTATCGATCAAGACCCCGATTGGGTCAGCGAACTCCCAGCTAAGTGCTTTGCCAGCACTTTTAAGGTTCAGTAGAACCTCAGTCTATGGTCAAATTCGGACAGAGTGCTTCGCAGCGCTCTGTATCTTCAGTCACCTATTGAGTGCGTTGGGTCAGTGACAGGTCAGCTAAACCAGACAAGTCGGACGGTTCACTAGGTGAACCCAGGGTAGATATACAGTTTGGGGACAGTGTACCACCCCCCAATGTTGCAAAGTGTCAGAATCCCTTAATTTCGATTGGTCCTAAGGTAGGATTTGGGTAACACACCAATCACGACATAGTGTTTCAAGCCTACATTTGCATAATAGGGTACCGCCTAACTAGATTGGGGTTCTCATGAGAACTGGTGCAGAAATACAATGGTAACTTTAACATTGTTGCTCTGTGAGCACATATGATTGGTTCAGCCGAGTTTTCGGGTCGTTTCTCAGGAGCATCTTGCTCATCACTGCCAACTGGCTGTGTTCCATCAGTCAAGGTCTGTCATGCCTCGGCAAGTCGCGCAGGCGCAGAGGGACCTCCAAGATGGTTCTCGGCACAGACAAAACCCCATTCCCCGCGGTACATGAAAAGTAAGCGAAAACAAATTAATACATAGTAATGTCATTATGGAAACACATCACAGGATTTATACTTTTAACTCATCATCAAGAAATAAAACTATTGCGTTTAAATGTTAGCCACATTGATACAGTCACAAGAGCAGTGGCACGAGCAGTACCACATGATAAGCACAGCTATGAATTACGCATGCGCATAACTTTCCCTCCACTTCTGCAGACGCGTCAGGACACGTGAGTGTGGCTGACGCATGGGCAGTAACTAAATACAAGCGGCGGCCATTTTAGATGACTCGAGTAAATTATTTTTAGTAAAACACATGTGCAAGCTTCACGATCCTTATCCAAACTAAACATAAATGTTAGTAGAACATACACTTGTTACCGTATTACACATAAACGAGGTTCTTGACTTCGGCAAGCCGCAAAATATGCGAAGCTTTGCTTCATCACCAGCATTTTCGTCATATTCCAGTAACGATTTCACCTCGAAATCGTCATTTTCGTCCTGAACCCTTGGCTTCCATTTTGTGTACAGCAGCCATTTTGTGAGTTGCCCTCACATAGGCTCATAACTACAGCCAAATTCGATTCCAAAGGACAGGTACACCTTAATTGACTTCTCTGTGACCTGGGCAAGCTGAAACCATTGCCCCAGGCCGAACCTGCCCAGCCAGTTCCTTTCCCAGTGGCCGAGCGAGATAGCATCAAGGCACAACATGCCATAAACCTTTTCATCGCACACAAACCCTGTCTTATCTTACTCACACCTGTCTCTGCTCCCTTCTTTATGGCCTGTTTACGATGGGGATGTGCCGGGTTTTTATTATGGGTTTCTGCAGCTTGTGCAAGAAGGAATGTTGGGTTTTTGCATGTTTGCAAAAGCTAGAACTGCCCCTTTCTTTTTTTGTACTGAGTCATGTATTGCTAAAAACATATAAAAGGCCTCTGGCCTCTTTGTTCCTCAGACTACCTCATCCACTTGCTACGGCTTCTGGGTGACGTGGCCTCACTATGTTAAGTTTAATAAAGATGTCTTTTCATATTTTCAGAGTCTGTGCCAAGTTCTTGTTATATTAAAAAAAAGTCATGAGAGCGAAATTTTCGAGTTCTTCACCCCAGCCCCCCCCCCCCCCAATTATTTGTTTTTCAAATCGCGGGGTACGCGTGAGATCTGATTGGCTGTCAGCACCTCATCCAAGAAGTGTTGGCATCCATCTTGGGTCCAATATGCATGATAGCACCTCATTAAAAAGCATTGTAGTTAATAGAGGGTTTTAGGACTTTAGTTACATTATAAATCATTTGTTGATGGTACCATACTCATTTGAGGAATTGTGGTGTGTTCTAAGGTGATTTTACCATGTGAAAAAGCCTTCTGCTGGGATATCATGAATCATGTTTGAAAGAAAACTATTATCTCGTGCTTTTCCCACAGTGGTTTGGAAGGGGATCTATAAGCTAAACTGAAAGCATATTTTCTGTAAATTCACATTATCTTTCTCAGTCATGTGAGAATGAAGTCAGACATTCTCAGTAAAACATGTACATCCAACAAGGACAGAGACTGTCAGTTGATTCCTTTGTGTTCTACTGCAGCTTCCTAGAGTGTTCTAAAGAACAACTAGAGCGCTAACAGTCCTACTTATTACAAAGGTATGGCACACCTGAAGCCATCTTGATTGGAATAAAGTGATAACTCTTAAAACATTTAATTTAAAAAGGAACAAAATGAGGGGGTATATTTTGTCATAGAAAGTATGATTAGTGCTGCAGAAAGAAAAATTAGGGCACATTTTGAGTGACTTCTCAAATCCTCTTCTATTTCATTAAAAAATTCTGACATGCAGTCTCTCAAGATGGCCACCAGAGACAAAAGAGCCCAAATGTAGCCCAAATATCACCCAGATGTAGCCCAAGTATGGGCCTATGACAGAATGTCCCAGAGTGTTCTAAAGAACAACTAGAGCGCTAACAGTCTTACTTATGACAAAAGTATGGCACACCAGAAGCCATCTTGTTTGGAATTAAGTGGTAAGTCTGAAAACATTTAATTTAAAAAGGAACAAAATGAGGGGATTTATATTGCCATACAAAGTATGATTAGTGCTTCAGAAAGAAAAATTAGGGCACATTTTGAGTGACCTCAAATCCTCTTCTATTTCATTAATAAAATTCTGACATGCAGACTGAAACATGCACTTTGAATACCAGCAGCAGACTTCCCTGGTGAGCAGTAGCTTTACTACAGTGATCTAATGAGCAACTAGAGTGCTAACATTCAGAATTTATGGCAAATGTGTGACATATCTGAATGCCTTCTTGATGGAACCAAAGTAAACAAGCATTGAAAATGCAATAGATCTCGCCCTCGTTTAAGTTAAAGCCATTCTGTTTGTAATGAGGTGGCTTTTTAGCTTTGCTTGTATTAGTGTTTTTAAAACTTTCATGTAAATAACATGCATATGTATGCATATATGTATATGTATGCATGCATTTATATTTGTATTTATATAGATATGCAGATTATATATGTTTATATATGTATGTATATATATATATATACACATACATATATATAAATGCATATGCATATATATGCATATATATATGTGTATATGTGTGTGTGTAGAGAGAGGTAGAGAGGTAGAGGTGTAGAGATAGAGAGGTAGAGGTAGAGAGGTAGAGACTAGGAGAGAGAGAAGTAGAGAGAGGCAGAGAGGTAGAGAGTAGAGAGTGAGTAATAGAGAGTAGAGAGTGAGTAGTAGAGAGTAGTAGAGAGCAGTAGAGAGAGTAGCAGAGAGTGAGTAGTAGAGAGTAGTAGAGTGAACAGTAGAGTGAGTAGTAGAGAGTGAGTACTAAAGAGTGAGTAGTAGAGAGTAGTAGAGAGTAAGTAGTAGAGTGAATAGTAAAGAGCAGTAGAGAGTGAGTAGTATAGAGTAGTAAAGAGTGAGTAGTAGAGAGTAGTAGAGAGTGAGTAGTAGAGAGTGAGTAGCAGAGAGTAGTAGAGAGTGAGTAGCAGAGAGAGAGAATAGTAGAGAGTAGTAGAGAGTGAGTAGTAGAGAGTAGTAGAGAAAGAGTAGTAGAGAGTGAGTAGTAGAGAGTAGTAGAGAGTGAGTAGTAGAGTGAGTTGTAGAGAGTAAGTAGTAGAGAGTAGTAGAGAGAGTAGCAGAGAGTGACTAGTAGAGAGTAGTAGAGAGTGAGAAGTAGAGAGTGAGTAGTAGAGAGAAGTAGAGAGTGAGCAGTAAAGAGTGAGTAGTAGAGAGAGTAGTAGAGATTGAGTAGTAGAGAGTAGAGAGTAGTAGAGAGTGAGTAGTATAGAGTAGTAGATAGTGAGTAGTAAGGAGTGAGTAGTAGAGAGAGAGTAGTAGAGAGTAGTATAGTAGTAGAGAATGAGTAGTAGAAAGTGAGTATTAGAGAGTAGTGGAATAGTAGAGAGTAAGTAGTAGAGAGTAGTGGAGAATATTCCAAAGTTTGGCACAGCACCACTTGCACAATAAGTCCAATCAAATCATATCACTTAGAGTCCTTATTGAAGCGCTGAATCTTGGTGTATATTCAAATGCTTTTATTTTCCTTAAGTTTATGTACCACAGCCAGCCGACGCGTTTCGTTCTGTACAACAGAACTTCTTCAGGGCGTTCTTATTTCCTTCAAGTTATGTCGGTGTCCTGTTGTCATATAACTAGATATTTCTTCCAAATGTTAGACGAGACATAAGTACATTCTTATTCAAAGTGACTAGGTATCAATTTTACCCATACAATTTGGGCAGACTTGAGTAATTTATAGCATCCTCAAAGTCAGTCTTTCAAAAATTCCAAAGTATAGGACATGATAATCCAAATCCAAATGTTTCTCAAGAAAAGTCATTTTCAATCGTTCGGAATATCGGCGTTTGGGCAGATATGACCCAGGGACCCCCAGTATGCAAGGGGAATTAGTCCCCCCTCTGCAAACGCGCCAGTGGCCTGCGTTGCAGAGAGGTGTAAAAAGGGGCATAGCCTCATTACACCTCTGTGCAATGCAGCCCCCTGGCACATACTGGAGGTTCCAGGTGGGCTAGTTGGCCCCCAGGGACCCCCAGTATGCAAGGGGAATTAGTTCCCCCTCTTCAAACATGCACAGGGGCTGCGTTGCAGAGAGGTGTAAAAAGGGTGTGGTCTCATTACACCTCTCTGCAATGCAGCCCCCTGGCGCATACTGGAGGCTTCTGGTGGGCTAGTTGGCCCCCAGGGACCCCCAGTATGCAAGGGGAATTAGTTCCCCCTCTGCAAATGCGACAGGGGACTGGATTGCAGAGAGGTGTAACAAGGGGCATAGCCTCATTACACCTCTGCAATGCAGCCCCCTGGCGCATACTGGAGGTTCCAGGTGGGCTAGTTGGCCCCCAGGGGCCCCCAGTATGCAAGGGGAACTAGTTCCCCCTCTTCAAACATGCACGGGGGCTGCGTTGCAGAGAGGTGTAAAAAGGGGCGTGGCTTCATTACACCTCTCTGCAATGCAGTCCCCTTGCGCATACTGGAGATTCCTGGTGGGCTTTCAGGTCTTTTATAGTTAGGAATTAGCATTAAAAAAAACTTTGAAATTCACTGAAAAAAACATAGGTTTCAGGCCTTATATAGTTAGGAATTAGCATTTAAAAAACCTTGCAAATTCACTGAAAAAAACATAGGTTTCAGGCCTTATATAGTTAGAAATTAGCATTTAAAAAACCTTTGAAATTCACTGAAAAAAACCATAGATTTAGGGCCTTATATAATTAGGAATTAGCATTTAAAAAACCTTTACAATTCACTCAAAAAACTATAAGTTTTAGGGGTGTTATAGTTAGCTGGACATTTCACTCATACAAAACCATTGAAATTGCTCCTATATAGTTAGTTGTACTAACTACATTTCACGCACCCGCAATCCACTGCTGATGATGTTACATATTACATCATTCATGACATGGTCAGTGACATCACTGATGACATCTCAAATGACGGTCACCAGGTGCTGTCCCATACAGAAGGGGTAGTACCGAGGATAAGGACTTCTGTCTTCTTGGCGTTGAGCTTCAGGCAGCTGTTTGTCATCCAGACTGTGACGTCTTGTATTCCTTTTGGGCAGTTGAGTTTGGCAGTGGTGGGGTCTTTGGTGAGAGAGAGAATGAGCTGGGTGTTCTCACATAGGATACGATGTTGAGGCCGTGTTGTTGAATGATGGCTGCAAGGGGGCCATGTAGATGTTAAAGAGGGTGGGGCTCAGTGATGAATCCTGTGGGACTCAATAGGTGATGTTCATGGGGTCAGAGAGGAAAGGTGGGAGCTAGATCCTTTGGCCTCTTCCGGTGAGGAATGATCGGATTCAGTCCAGGGCTGTTCCTTGTATGCCTGCGTTGTGTAGTCTGGCGACTAGTGTGCGGTGGGAGACTGTGTTGATGGCCACTGATAGGTCAATTAGGATAAGGGCTGCGGAGGTGCCTTGGTCCAGGAGGGTGCCGATGTCATCTGTGGCGGCGAGAAGGGTGGTCTCTGTGCTGTGTTTGCTTTGGAATCCGGAATGGGACGGGTCGAGGATGGCGTTCACTTCAATGAATCGTGTCAGTTTCCTGTTGACTGTTTTCTCTGCAACTTTGGCTGCGAAGGGGAGGAGCGAGATTGGCCGATAGTTCTTGAGGTCAGTGGGGTCAGTTGTGGGCTTCCTGAGCAGGGGTATGACTTCTGCGCACTTCCAGTCATCTGGGAAGGTGCCTGTTTTGAAGGTGGTGTTGATGGTGCATTGTAGTTTTGGTGCGATGGTGGCCGCGGCTCTATGGTAAATGTGAGGGGGCAGGGGTCAGTAGGGCTCCTGAGTAGATGGTTTCCATGGTCGAGGTGGTGTCTTTGCCCGTGATCGGTGTCCAGTTGGAGATGGTGGGCTGGCTGGTATTTCTGGGGGGCAGGGCTGTCTGTGGCACCTGGTGGATGTTCGATGAAGTTGTCGTAGAGGTTTTTGATCTTAAGGTGAAAATAGGTGCCAAGCTTGTTGCAGAGGTCTTTGGATGTCTGTGTCTATTACTTTGCTGCGTGGGTTGGTGAATTCTTGAATGACACTGAAAAGTTCCTTGGAGTTGGCCAGGATTTTGTTGTGGATGAAGTTCCTCTTGGTAGCTCTGATCTGGTTGTGGTAGTCCAGCATGGTGTCCTTGTAGGTGATGTGGTTTTCAGTGCTCTTGGTGTTTCTCCAGTTCTTCTCCAGGCATCTGCAGGTGCGTCTGGCTTCTTGCAGGGTGGTGGTGAACCAGGTGACTTTCCTGGGGCATTGTCTGTTGTGGTTGCGTAGCGGGGCAAGCTCGTCTGTTCAGTTGGAGATACAGGTGTGGAATTCTCTGGCTGCGTCATTTACGTCCGGTGCCCAGGTGTCTCGGTGAGGGTGGAGTTAAGTTGCTCTTCGGTAACCTTGCTCCAGTTCCTTTGTGGTGGGTGTGGGGCTGGTTTGGATGCCTTGGGTTTGTTCATGGCGAAGTGTATGCAGTGGTGGTCGGTCCATGGTGGCTGCGTTGTGTCACCAAAAAATACATCATCTGGCCTGTGCCTTTTGTTATGGTATATAATAACACATGTCACTTAGAAGGAAGCCACCCTGCTTGAAGTCCCAGTACCCTACATGGAGGCAGTGTCCGGTAAAATGCGCATTTCTCATAACAGTTACTGTAGTGTATTCTAGAGCGACGACCATAAGTTATTAGGTATGGAAAATTCGGTTGGTTTTGCATTCCTTTAAAGTTCCTCAAAACAATTTGAATAAACAGCCATAGCTGTGAAATCAAGTCTCCTTTTGAAGATTAGATCCACCAATTATGCGTGGCATAACAAAAATGAAGTATCTTCAAAATGTGTTGAAGGGTCCTTGGATATTCCCACCAATAATGCCACTCCCCAAACAGTAGAAAAGACAGTGTTGTTGCTGTGAAATTCAAGGTAACAGACGCTAGTCCACCCACTACCTGGTTCCTGTTCTGGGACATTAACTTCATTTGCTCTTGCTGAAAAGAATGAGCATTGAGCACAGCACTTCTCGTCCCAAAAGCAGTTGCTGCAGGCATTTCAGGTGTTTTTGCGGAACCAGAGCAACAATCTTAAGTGGGCCTCCACAGTATAAGGACCTATTTCAAACTCCCCCAGGGAAACAGAAAACACTGCAGATCCAGGCTCTGACATCATCCAGTGGTGTTAAGTGTGTTAGTTGCCTTGTCATTAATAAATAGCGCATGCTTCACTTTCAATCAATGCATAAATGTTGCAGCACAAGCAGAAATGTGCAAGGCCTTGATTTGAATGCTGGATATTTCTTCCAGAACTGCAGTACGGTGATCTTAAACCCACGGTGCAAGGACTCAGTTCTGTGCACACTCTTCTGACCTCAAAGGTCTCAACCAATGAGGTCGAAGGAAACTCATTCTTCTTTACAATTTCCACTAGTTTAATCAGATTATCAAAATGCATTTCATCTGTCTAGATTCAAGGCCAGGGGACACTTTTGCTTCTCCTTCAAGAAGGGGGATACGGAGTTATTCCACAGCATTTAACTACCTCTGGTACAGTTGGTTTATAATTTTGAGCTTGAGTCATCTCACGGCAAGTTTTGTTTGCAAACATAGAAAATGTAGCATTATTGTACATGGTGGAACGGGAATGTATGAAACAGGTGCTACGTAATGGAAGCAATTTATCCCTGGCCATGCCCAATGGCCCCCGTTTACACATACTCACCAAGCTATTCGCGCACTCAACGTTTTCAGGTGACTTATCAGCAGTCCTGTTGAATTAGTTCAGGGACACAGTGGTAACCAAAGCAATCTGTTCCTCTTGCAGACAACACACTTAATCAATTCACTAAGAAATCGGAACTTGTAGTTTTAAAAGTATATTTTGGAAGTTATGATTTTTGTGCAAATATAATGAACAGTCACAATACAGTATGCAAATAGGGTTGCAGTTAAAATTGTACAATGAGTACAACAGAAACATTTCGAGCATGTTTGCAAGTTAGATAGTATCCTAGACCCTAACGCCATTTCTAAACCCTTTACAAATTTAATAGGCATAAACATTAGTTATTATCTTTCCCTGTCAAATTTTTTTTACAATGGATTACATAGCATACCTCCTGAAACAGCAAATCTGTCTGTTTTTTTTTTATCAGAGTTCTGCCACGGAAAAACAGACTTGTGCTTCAGCCAAGGACATGAGTCCCAGAAAGACTGCTCCCGCCTTATTAAGCTAGTTCTCCTATTTGTATTTCTCCGATCGAGAGCGGAATCTGGAACATGAATCAGCACATCGACATGACCTCTGGTGATTACCTCTCAGGAGAAGACCTCTCTTAATCAAGGGTCAAAACCCAAGGCTTTTAAAGCGATTTAGCCAGTGATTCAATCTAATGTGTTCATAACAATTCAGAGATTGAGACATGTTTATCTATCACTAGTGTCTGCAAACGCAGCCCAATATACGTAAGCTTAACTACAAATATGTACATTAAAAGACAGAGCCATGTTAGCCTTGAACACCCAAAGGGAGCTGCCATGATGGCAGGTGCGCCGACATGTGAAAAATTGAGTACGATGCCAGTCTACAATGAAGAGTTAAATTGTAAAGATAAAAATAGAAGCAAGAAATGTCTGCCGGCACTCCAGGCGGGCACATTTATCAGCAGTTTGCACAGAGATGGAATCTCACACTTCCTAATAGAAATATGAATAGGCCAGAAAGCAAAGCAAACTTAGAAAATAAACACTTATAGATGGGAACTACCTTAGTGTTCATAATAGAATGGGGAATATTGACCCATTTGCCTCTTCTGTAGATAGGCCTTGCTGTTGCATTAACTTTCTCTGGACACTGATCAGAGAACTGCCACCAGGAGTTACAGTGTTCGTGCGGATCTCAAGCAGATAAAAGGTAAAAAATATTGTGCAAATGAGAGTAATGTCACATCATGTGTATAGCACTATATGAGAATAGGCCACTGAATATGTTGTGTACCGTGCTGTGATGTGAACAAGAGGTGAGTGAAGAGCAATCTGACCACGTAGACTGTGGGAGAACATGAACAGCCCTGCATTTTGACCACACAGTCTATGTCATGACAGGCCCCTCATGCAAAGTGGCACAGTGGCATGCAGGGGTTACTGGGCCCTACCATGGTGTTTGAGGCCTTTTACTCCTGATGTCCTGGGGCCCGACCTACTATGGATCATGAGCAACTGGGCCAAGTACCCCTTCTGCACACAACTCTCAGTAATAGCTGTGGACGAGCAGTCCCCTCAGGAGTGATATGTAAATACAGGTTAGTAAACACGACGTATAACTCAAAGTGCAGAAGTAATGTCATTAAATCAATTTCTAGTCAAATACTTTCTTTTATAAGAAAATAAGAATTATATTTCTAGGTCTACTCATTCAAATAAATAACATTCATAAGCAACAAAACAATCCCCTTGACAGTAGGGCTCTAGTGTTCGTTAGGCAAATCCCTGTCCCCCCTCTTGCTTGTGATGTGGTTGTGGTTTCTTTCCAATTAACTGTTGGCTGCATACAGATAATTCTCCTTACTGGGCCATACTCAACAGTCCCCCTTTGACTCTTTAAGAATTAGTCAAAAGTATCTATGGTGCCACAGCACCATCAGCAGGGGGTTCCAGTGGGCCCAACAGGCCCAATTCAAGTCTTACCTGCTCCTGCAGCAAGGAGGCATTCAGAGTTGCAGTGACTACCCTAATCACACACACTCACAAGTCCTTATCCTGTTAAGAGATGTTGGGTTGCTCTCAGTACACTCAACAGCACCTGGCAGACACAAGCTCTACCTCCTGAGCAGGACAGCCAAACTTTCCCAGTGATCGAACATGCTCCTAACCTGCAAAGACATGGTAAGTCAATCTTCCTCACACGAGGGGCAGGGTGGATCCGGTCCGTCACCTCCAAACTAGTGCCCAGTGAAAATGGGGCATCTTCCACAGTGTCCTTCACAGTCCTCGGGGTCAGTCAGGAGCAGATCTCAACGTGGAATCACTGATAGAATATCGACTCACAGAATATCGACCTACAGAAACATCGACGCTGGAATATTGAAGGCAAGTATATCGACATCCTATCTACAACAAGGTAAGTACAAAAATATTGAAAATAAAATATCGATGTTAAAAATATCGTAATTACAATTATTGTTTTTTTCTGTTAAAAATAAATGTGTAAAATAAAGTAAATAATACAAATAAATAAAATAAACATAGTTAAAAAAGGTTACTAATGTTTAAAATTAATAAATAATACACATATAATAATAAAACATTAATTAAACATATACATAAAATATATAATATATACTTACCTAATAATAACTTTTAATAATTATTTTAATTATACATTATTTATGAATGCTATAAATTACAAATACATCTACACACATAAAATAATAACATAAATAAAAAGTAAATAGTTATTTTAATAAAATCAAAAAATAAAATATACTTTCAAAATATTTAAAATTAATTAAATACTACACATCTAAAATAATACAAAAAAAATAGATAAATAAAACTACTATTTAAAGTCCAAACAAAACAACAGTAATTCGATTCTTTAAGCTTTATTCGATTTAGGTTTCAAATCATAAAAGCATAACAGTCATAAAAATCATACATTACAATAACACAGAATATCTACAAGTTAAAATATGAACCCAACCTTTGGGTGCAATTTCCTTTCTGATTACGTTCATTTTACAGGGTCAGCTTTAGAAACAATACCATTACAACTAATTGCCCCTTAATTAAGGCATTTAATAACAGACAGAATGAATCTATTGAAGAACTTTCCATGTGTAAGTCAAAGATAACTGTTATACAGTGTTTCAGATCGATTAAAAGTGGACATATTGGGATTATTCAGCAACCTCGCAGCTTTATCAAGAAGGGGCTGCTGCTTTGCCTGACTCTCAACCTAACTCCTCTGCATAAGCAACAACGATGGATATGCTGTTTTTAACATTAAAACAAATGCAGAGGGAGGCTAGAGTTGAGTCCCGGAGGGCAAAGCAAGCTAATCAAAAGATACAAGCATCTCTACGAAAAGTTAATAAACTATATTCAGATATGGCATCAAGGGTCGCTGAAGTAGAAACAAGAACTGAGAAATTGGAGGAAGAAGTTGGGAATTGGAGCGAGTTTCGGAAGGAGCAGGAAAAGATGGCAAGCGATGTCCACTGGAAACTCGAGGTCTATGAGAACCGCCAACGCCGTAACAATATAAGATTATTGGGGGTGGCAGAAGGAAGGGAAGGGCAGGATGTGCGGGCATTTGTCATTGAGTTGCTTAAAGGGGCCTTTCCTGAGTTAACGGGCTGGGCATGGGAAAGGGAGATTCAAAGAGCACACAGGTTCCCTATGCTTCAAAAAAGGGTTTCATCTATTGATAAACCCAGGGCTATTTTGATATTCGTAGGGAATTTCCTTTTAAGACAGGAGATTATGGACAAAGCCAAGCCTGAAGCTAGACGGACTTATAATGGTACGACTTTCTTTGCCCGTCCCGATTTCTGTCATGTCACGGTGGAGAGGAGGTGGCGGATGAGGAAAATGATAACCCCTTTTCAAAGCATGGGTTGAGAAGCATATCTATTGTTCCCATCTCGTCTTAAGGTAATAGATAAGGGACAGACCAAGATCTTTTTTCTGAGATTAAAGCGCAGGAGTACCTTGAGGAGATCAAGCAAAGAAAAGGGGGCACAGGAAAAAATATGGTGGTTGCACTAATCCAGGCAAAACAAAACGTTTAACAATAAGCTGCCTTACTTGAAAGGAAAAACTTAAAATATGTGTCTGAAATAAAAGAGCAATGGTATAATGGCATAAAGAAATGGATGGTAACTAGAGCAGAGGAGGGAGGGAGGGAGGAGCGGGTGGCACCTGGGGCTACAGCTGTCACGCATAGGTCAGGACTGACCTATTGCCTGTAAGGGGGGTGGGGGGGCGTGAGGAGAGGGGGGGAGGGGTACAGGGCAAAAAAAAAAAGTGGACATATTATGTCCGCTCAAAGCGCAGACACTTCTGCCCATCGGATGGGTACGCTTTGCATTTTGATCTTAATGGGCTGAGGTATAACATGCTGGGGTAAAAGTCATGTAGATCCCAGGTGGATATAGGGCCATCTCCTTTTTGGGGCTGCCAAGTTTGGAGATATGGGACAACGTGTTTATTCCTGAATTTTACTAGCACCAGGTCGCCGACAATGTCTTTTGGGAGGGATCCTAGCCAGCCCACCCTTCTAACACTCATTATTCTTCCGTCCAAGTTAGGGGACAGGGGTCTATTGTTTGTTAACCAGTATGTAACCTTGTTTTTTAGGTCCCGAAGTTGTTCGACTTCCGCTTGTAAGTGCTGGCATTCCCGAGAGAACGCACACAAACGGAGCAGCCTCCGGTGGTAGGTTTATGTGATTAAATATTCTTGGCATGTTGCCATAGTTAACAGCTGTCCCTTTATGGAATATAGGTTCTTCGCTCAACCCTACCCTGGCAGCAGTGCGCTGTACTAATGTAGAGTTAGTGGTTACTCTAGGAATGTTTGGAGCTGACGTGGGTGAGGCTACTAGTTGAATTAGGACATTATTCCTTTGTATAGTTGATTTAGGCACTTCAGTGGCAGCGAGAGACTGGGGTTGGTTAGATCTTGCAATGTTTTTTGAGAGTGTCAAGTTGGCCTTGATCATTTCCTCTATTCCCGTAAGCCTATCCCCTAGACTGTTCATTTTTTCTAACACCGGGGATGATATAGATTTGACCAGATGGTCAATCTGGGCCAATGAGGTTGCCTGGGTAGAAGGTGCAGAAGAGTTTGATTTCCCAGCAACCTCTGGGGCTGGGGAGGTGGTGGTGACGGCCAATGTGGGGCTTAAGCACAATTTTAGTTGTTTTGGTTGACTTCCCTGGTGTTTAACCCCATTTTTCTTTCTTTTAACAGAGGGGACCTGAGGGAGCACTATGTTTTGGGTGATAACTCTTGTAGATAGTAAGTGGGGGGTACCTAACAGACTATCATTTAGGTGGATTGATGTGCTAATCTGGGGACTTGTGCTTGCTATAGGACAGTTCAGGGCGCTAATTTGCTTAATTCTCGGTTCCAGTGGAGCATACTTGGTTTTACATAGACTATTTAATTTCTCCAGTAGTGATAGATTTTGTACTATGTCGGCTGCCTGTGAGGGAGATTGCTTGTTAGATGGACTATCTATGGACGGGTATCACTCAGGTCTCTCAGTTTCACGAGGAATGGGGGGTGTTGTCCTATCTAAGTAGTGGTCGAGTGTCCCGTTAAACAAACCCCTCTGGGGAGGGCATTATTGGTAACCCCCTTACGAATCATAGTGAGACTGGGTTCAAAGTAGTGGACGCCGGAACAGCAGCAAGATCTAGTAATGTCAAGATTCACAAGATAATATCCAGTAGGGAGGACCGTAACCAGGGTTCTTTACCTCCTCTTGTTATGAAGCCAAGGGGGCTGGCCCGTCCCATCCACCTAGGTCCTCTAGCCCGCGTCCCGCGACGCAAAAGGGACTCTACCCTTTTCAGCGCCTTCCGGGTGCATCAGTGGGCGGGAAGGGGCGGAGCAAACAGACAAAGGATTGTGGGGGCTGTAGTCCCCCCGCTCGGCGGCCGCGTGGTGTTCCGGTCGCGGCGGCAGGGGGGACCAATAGCCGGTGGAGAAGCAAGCGCCGACTGCGCTATGACCAGCGAAATCCCAGAGTCCCGGGTGAGTTCTGTATCAGGATGGTCACCCGCTCCCCAGATGGGTCTCTGACCTTTTCAGCTCCTTCCGGGCGCGTCAGTGGGCGGGAAGGGGCAGAGCAAACAGGCAAAAGATTGTGGGGGCGGTAGTCCCCCCGCTCGGCGGCCGCGTGGTGTTCTGGTCGCAGCGGCGGGGGGGACCAACAGCCGGTGGAGAAGCAAGCGTCAACTGCGCTATGACCAGCGAAATCCCAGAGTCCCCGGTGAGTTCTGTATCAGGATGGTCGCCCGTAAATATATCAAAGGATAAAGTAAACTGTGCAGAAATGTATCTGTCCAGGGGTTTTTTAAAGGCTCAAAAAAGAGTTTACTGCAGTTTAGAGTCCCCAACCAGCTTCAAACCGACGATAAAATCAGCAACTGCAGCCTCTTCGCTCCCTTGTCTCCCTCCACTCTCACCTGCTCAACTCTTCCAGCTACCAGGAGAACCAGGCATGCAGGGGAAAAACTCGAGGTCGAGCACGGGTGTGTAGAACTGCCGCCTCAGAAAATCGAGACTCCATCAGGAAACTGCCTCCCTGCTGCGGCTGCCATCGCTGTAGTCACGCTGCATATCGCGGGTAAAACGCGACTGAAAACGGCCAAAAATGACGCCTCCAAAAGCCACCAAAGTGCCTCAAATCAGCACTCGAACGCCAGCCAGCATGCACGCCGTCCAGAACGCCGGCAGCAGCGTCACCAGCAGCCGGCCATCAGAGGGGGGTGGAGCAAGGAGCTCAGGTGATCACACCGGAGTGTCTTCTAGGTGTGGTCATCATTCCCCTTGGGCCCGCCTCCTCCCGCTCGACAGTAATTAAAACATTGGATAGGGTAGAACGTAAAATTACTATTCCCACTCCAGAAAATGCAACAGTAGGGAAAGCGTGGGATAGCGGAGGGGTAAAAATTAATATTCCAACTCCAGGGAGTGAAACAGTAGGGAAAGAGTTGGATAGCGGAGGGGTAAAAATTACTATTCCCACTCCAGAAAGTGCAACAGTAGGGAAAGCGTTGGATAGCAGAGGGGTAAGCATTGCTTTTCCCACTCCAGAGAGTGCAACAGTAGGGAAAGCATTGGATAGCAGAAGGGTAAAAATTACTGTTCCAAATCCAGAAAGTGAAACAGTAGGGAAAGCGTTGGATACCGTAGGGGTAAAAATTACTATTCTCACTACAGTGAGTGCAACAGTAGGGAAAGCGTTGGATAGCGGAGGGGTAAAAATTACTATTCCCACTCCAGAGAGTGCAACAGTAGGGAAAGCGTTGGATAGCGTGTGGGTAAAAATTACTATTCCCACTCCAGAGAGTGCAACAGTAGGGAAAGCGTTGGATAGCGGGAAGGTAAAAATTATTATTCCCACTCCAGAGAGTGCAACAGTAGGGAAAGCGTTGGATAGCGGGCAGGTAAAAATTACTATTCCCACTCCAGGGAGTGCAACAGTAGGGAAAGAGTTGGATACCGTAGGGGTTAACATTTCTATTACCACTCCAGAGAGTGCAACAGTAGGGAAAGCGTTGGATAGCGTAGCAGTTAACATTTCTATTCCCACTCCAGAGAGTGCAACAGTAGGGAAAGTGTTGGATAGCAGAGGGGTAAGCATTGCTTTTCCCACTCCAGAGAGTGCAACAGTAGGGAAAGCGTTGGATAGCGGAAGGGTAAAAATTACTGTTCCGACTCCAGAAAGTGAAACAGTAGGGAAAGCGTTGGATACCGTAGGGGTAAAAATTACTATTCTCACTACAGTGAGTGCAACAGTAGGGAAAGCGTTGGATAGCGGAGGGGTAAAAATTACCATTCCCACTCCAGAGAGTGCAACAGTAGGGAAAGCGTTGGATAGCGTGTGGGTAAAAATTACTATTCCCACTCCAGAGAGTGCAACAGTAGGGAAAGCGTTGGATAGCGGGAAGGTAAAAATTATTATTCCTACTCCAGAGAGTGCAACAGTAGGGAAAGCGTTGGATAGCGGGCAGGTAAAAATTACTATTCCCACTCCAGGGAGTGCAACAGTAGGGAAAGAGTTGGATAGCGTAGGGGTTAACATTTCTATTACCACTCCAGAGAGTGCAACAGTAGGGAAAGCGTTGGATAGCGTAGCAGTTAACATTTCTATTCCCACTCCAGAGAGTGCAACAGTAGGGAAAGTGTTGGATAGCGTAGGGGTTAACATTTTTATTCCCACTCCAAAGAGTGCGACTGTAGGGAAAGCGTTGGATAGCGTAGGGGTTAACATTTCTATTCCCACTCCAAAGAGTGCAACAGTAGGGAAATCGTTGGAAAGTGGGAGGGTATACATTTCTATTCCCACTCCAGAGAGTGCAACAGTAGGGAAAGCGTTGGATAGCGTAGGGGTAAAAATTACTATTCCAACTCCAGAGAGTTAAACAGTAGGGAAAACTTTGGATAGCGTAGAGGTAAAAATTACTATTCCCACTCCAGAGAGTGCAACAGTAGGGAAAACGTTGGATAGCATAGAGGTAAAAATTACTATTCCCACTCCAGAGAGTGCAGCAGTAGGGAAAGCGCTGGATAGCATAAAAATTAAATATAAGACACTTATAAATAATGTTTGTATTTAAAAATAATTAATTATTTAAATTTGAAATATCTCAACATCATTTACAAATACCCATTAATAATTATTAAAAACATCATTACAATTGAATAATTTATTAACAATAAATATTAGTTAACCAATATTAGTTACCAAGTAATACATATTGAACAATTAAATATGTTTTAAAACAAAAACGTATTTATTATTAAAAATTGATTAGCAATTAAAAAACTTTAAACAATGCAATTCTTTTTATACCAAAAAACTCTTTTTATAAATCATTAATTACCAATTATTGAAAAATTATTTCCAATTAAAAGAAATGACTTACCAATTAAAAAATTATTTTCCAATTAAAAATACCAATTAAAAAAATCAATTACCATTACAAACATTATTTACCAATTACCAATTACAAAAATTATCAATTTTAAAAATTAATTACTAATTCAAAAATGAATTACCAATTATAAACATTAATTATCAATTACAAACAATAATTACCAATTAAAAATATTATTTACCAATTACAAACATTAATTACCAATTAAAAAAAAACAATTACAATAATTAATTGCCAATTAATAATTAATTAATCATGAATTAATTATCAATACGAATAAATTAAAATAAATCATTACTTAATTAATATTACAATAATACCCACCCATTCCCCTATAAACCCACTACCCCCTACTAAACTTAAATGCAAAAACTCATTAAAATTAATTTGTAATTCCTAAAAAATAATAAATATTTTCACATATTTAAATTACTTCCCACCCTATTCCCCTATAAACCCACAACCCACTCCAGTAGTAAAACATAAAATTGACTTAAAAATATCATTATTAATATATAAAAATAGTACACATATTATTTAAAACAAGTAAAATACTTAACAAAAAACATATAACACATACATATTAAATACATAATAAAATACATAACAGTAATACAAATATTGATTTTAGTAACATCGAAATTAGTAACATCGATATATTTGATATCGATATTACTGACTTCGATATTACTTACATCGATATAAAAAAATTGATATTACTTACCTTAGGTTCGATATTCTGTCCAACGATATTCTTGACCTTGATATTCTTTACCTTCGATATTTCAGACTCTATATTTCTGTGGGTCAATATTACAAACTCGATATTTAGACTGTGCACCCCCCACGTGTTGGCTAAATCTGCTGGCAGTAATCTCCTGGGCAACAGCCAGAACTTCCTGGCAATGTTGGCACCACCAGCCCCTCTTGGCATAAGGGATTGCGAAAGTCCTTTAAAGCTCAAGTGCAGACTCTTCCAGTGCAATTGCCCACACCATGGAAGCCTCTCCTGGCATACGGGGTCAGCATTAATGTGGTCACTAACCCCAGCGCACTTGTAACAATCACTTCACCACATTGAGACGATATGGGTTTGGCGCTTCCCGTGTAGTGCTCTATGCACTGCACAATCCACGGGATCTCTCTCCCGGCATACAGGGATCACCAAGTCAATCCTGCACACTGTCATTGACCTGATCGGTGCACAGCTGTATCCTCACACTGGGAGTCCTCTCTGTAGGGTTCCCTACTGGACCTCGTTCCCTCCAATGCTTTCCTCCTCCTCACAGGGAACACTGCTCTTGGCAGGCAGGTACTAATGCTCCAGGCTCCAGGGCAGGTGGTCTTGGTTTAACTAGGTGTTGTCCGCATACCCATCAGGGAGACTAGCTGGCCCTCAGCCCTGGCCAAAGGCAGAAGTCTTGGAAAGCTTCCCCATCTCACTCAGCCCTCTTGACTGCGTGGCAAATGACACATTTTGGGGTCTCAACCTATCCTTCTTATAGTTCATTTTCAGACATCAAACATGATTTAGGTTCTGAGTCTTTGAAGTTTTATACTTAGGGACTGCTTCTTTTAAGTATTCACTTTTCTTTTTCTTCTTTCCCTTTAAAATGCTGTCTGTCACAGCACAGGCCATGGGAGTGACTAGAGTTCTCACCTGGATGTCAGTCACAGTGATGTATACATAAAAAAGTTAATACTAAGCTCCCAGCCCTACTCTCTATGACTCCCTTACCAGCTCAATCTCCTTCCTGAGTTGTATTCAGCCCCCATATTTGTGATTGCTCACTGATTCAAAGAGCTAACTTTTGAAATGAAAAGGTGGACCTCTCTCCCCTTCCTCCAGTCCATCATCTCTTTGTGTTTGCTTTGTTCACCCTAAGTTGACAGGGTATGCCCAGACGTGGGTCCTTTTCTCACTTAGCCACTGTCTTCAAGCTAGCCTGGCTGATGAAGGGTGTGTTGTACAGTGCTTAGCTCTCTTATTAAGCTGGCACTCTAGATCGTTGTGGGGTACCTGGTTCTGGAGTTCTCATGTGCCTTGTTGGCAGTTGGAGCTCTGGTCAGATGGGGGATGGTCCTACTTGCTCTGTGCTGCATTAAAGCCGATTTCTACAAGTACTTATCTGTTGGATCATATTTGTACTTACTACATTTGGCGACTTCAACTGGCGATATAGCATCTGGCCACGGCTTTGTTATTTGGTTCTGCAGCTGAAGAAAGTTTACAGAGGAGTAGCGTATCCATTGCCTTACGAACCCTGTGCAGCGAGCAGTGTGGAGCTAATCCTCTTACTGAGAGGATAATTGCAGTACCAGAAGAATTTTATGAAGATTTCATTCCCCGGCATCGTCGTTGTTGAGGAGAGTGACGTCAGCTTAAAGATCAGCAACCACTTTAACGACTTCGCAGTAGAAGTGACGTCAACATCGTCTCTCGGGTAACGTATGAGCCAGGGAGTTCTTTTGGTAACCTAGCAACTGCTGAAACTCACTGCTGAAGCGCATTCTATGCACGTCTGACTACGCTACAGTTCTGAAGTCAGACGTGTGACCGAGCTGACGTAAGACGCAGACGGCCATTTTGAGTGACTTGTGCATCAGCTGTCGGAGGTCGCCTAGGATACGCGACTCACCGGAAACTTCACAGTTTCGGTTAGGAGCTGTGTGGAGCTTCGAGGGAAAATGGATATCACATGTGGAGGTGACTGATATTTAATAAGTAAGCGTATGTGTTTAAGCTACTTTTGAAAAGAAAAGAAAATTTTTACTCCAATTTTAACTTCATACGTCAAACTTAAGAACTACTACATTGTGTGTGACTAAAACCAAAGTGCTTATTGTTTATTAAACTCACCTGACTTTCGTGACTGTGTTACACTAGTGTGATGGCGCAACCAGTCAATGTTGCTCTTCCGCCACAATTTTTGAGTGAACTAGGGAATCCGTCTACGGCATGGGAAGATTGGATAGTTATGTTCAATAACTACATTGAGGCTCTGGATGGGGAAGATTTTTCACCTAAAAGAAAAAAAGCTCTTTTGATGACTACATTAGGAAAGGAAGGTCAGCGTCTGTTTAAATTTTTGCCGCAAGCATTACCTTCTGGGTCACAGGCTCAAGTAGATGAGTTTAAAGAAGCAGTAACAAGACTGGAAACTAGATTTGGAAAAGAAGAAAATCTTGTCTTGCAAAGATATAAGTTTTACAAGAACAAGAAATTGGAGGACGAGAGCATTGACGATTTTGTCGCACGCTTACGCGAACTATCTGTGAAGTGCAACTTTGGTCAGATGGCTGATGAACTAATTAGAGATCAAATAATTGTTCAAGCAAACAATAGGAAAGTCCAAGAACGGTCGTGGGCAGCAAAGAACCCGACTTTAAAAGTAGCTATAGAATTAGCTAAAGTTGTGGAAGAAAGTGAAAAATGCATGAAAGAGTTACACAAGAGTGGGTTAGAACCAAGGGTTGCAGAAGTTTCTAATAAAGTGGTGAATAGTGACAATAGTGATGGAGAGGCGGCGGCCGTTGCTATTGTCAGGAAAAAGAGTTATGTCATCCAAAAGAAGAACATGCAACAACAACCTAATAATAAGAGTGGTTCAAAAATGTGTTTGAAGTGTGGGAGTTATTCGCATACGTCAGATGCTAAGTTCTGTTTTGCAAATAATAAGGAGTGTTTACGATGTGGAAAGATGGGGCACTTTGCCAAGATGTGCAAAAATAAAAATAACTCGAGGGTGACAGTGGTCAGCGAGTATGGTGAACTGAAACGTGATGTGAATAAGATTTTGGTTCTGTGTGATACAGTATGCTCTTGTGAGGAACGAAGAGGGAGAATCCTAAGGGCAGATTTTACGATCGATGGGAAGTCTGTCAATTTGATGGTTGACACAGGCTCAAGGTGGACCATTATCCCAGTATCCTTGATGAGGAGTGTGTGGGGTGAAAGGATCTTAAAAGAGTGTGACATTTTTCCGTCTGGCTATCAAGGTGAGAAAATTGATCTCTTAGGCTACTTTGAGAGTAAGATTACATTTAGGAATAAGTCAGCATCTGGTAAAGTGTACATCTCAATCTCTGGGCCAGCCATTTTGGGACGCCATCATCAATATGATTTGCATATAGTAGTTAATCCTAGGGCTGATGATCCAGTTTCAATTGTTGACAGTTCTTCCTTGAATGAGATTCTAGAGAGATTCAAAAATGTTTTTAGGGATCAGTTAGGAGAACTTGTAGGTTACTCTCACCATATAATACTCAAGGAAGGTAGTTGTCCTGTCCAGCATAAGGTGAGAAGAGTCCCTTTTGCTTTGCGGAAAGAGGTTAAAGCTACTTTGGAAGAAATGCTTCAAGGGGGCATCATCGAACCTATTGAAGCGTCCCCGTGGGTTTCACCAGTTGTAATTTCGCAGAAACCAGACAATAAAATTAGATTTTGTGTGGACTTGCGTTCGCTGAATAAATGTGTGATAGCTGATGTGTTTCCGCTACCAAATATTGGTGAGCTAGTGTCGACACTTAAGGGAGCCAAATTTTTCAGTAAATTAGACCTAAAGCATGCCTACCATCAAATCTGTTTAGATGATGTTTCAAAGCACTTGACTGCTTTCATCACTAGTGAAGGGACTTTCCAGTTCACGAGATTACCGTTTGGGCTTGTCTCTGCGGCCAGTGTGTTCCAGAGATTGGTTTCAGAGGTCTTTAAGGGTTTAGATAAGGTGTTATATTTTCAAGACGACATCTTGATCTATGGAGATTCTCTAGAAGAACACAATGGGATTCTGCAGAGTGTGTTACGAAGAGTGGATGATGCTGGTCTTACTTTGAGGAAGGAGAAGTGTGCGTTCCTTTTGAAGGAGATAGAATATTTAGGCTTTTGTCTGTCTGAGGAGGGTATTAAGCCTAAGAAGAACCTATTAGAGGCCATTGAATTGGCTCCCTCCCCTGTTGACAAAGATCAACTTCGGTCCTTCATGGGTTTAGTTGAATTTTACTCTAAATTTGTAAGAGATTTCTCATCCAAGACTGCTCCCTTGAGATATTTATTGAAAAAGGGTGTTAAATTTAATTGGACTGTTGAGCATGAATCTTGCTTCGGTATGATTAAAGGAGAACTTAAGTCTGCTAACGTTCTTACCCCTTTTGATACTGGTCGTTCCTCTGTCTTGATGGTTGATGCGAGTGGAGTAGGACTGGGTGCAGTGCTTTTGCAAAAGCATAGAGAGGAGGAGAAGACTATCGCTTTCGCATCCAGGCCCTTGTCTGTCTCAGAATCAAATTACTCAGTCATAGAGCGTGAGGCTCTTGCAGCTGCTTGGGGCACGAGTTACTTTAGAACTTACTTGTGGGGGTACAAGTTTGTTCTTCGTACTGATCATAAACCACTTCTCAATGTTTTAGCTCCAGGTGGTACTGGAAAGGGGTCTCCCAGATTGGCGAGATTGGCTTCTCGTCTACAAGACTACCAATATGAGATTGAGTTTGTTCACGGCTGGAAGAACATTCAGGCAGATTGCTTGTCTCGCCTTCCTGTACGATCTAATGAGTGTAGTGATTCTTCTAGTGCTGTCTTGGATGACTTTGCGGTTGCAGTAACAGTAGATGATGTTTTGTTTTTAGGAAGTGGTTCCTTTTCTCGTGATGAGTGGTCGAAGAGCATGGAGGAGGATCAAATTTTAAAGGCAGTTATTAATCTGGTTTCAAAGGGGGCAAGAAGAGAAAGCACTGTTGAGCCTCAAGTCAGACCCTTTTTGAGGGTCTTGGATGAACTTTCCTTGGAAGGGAAGGATGTGCTGATGCGAGGTGATCGTTTTATTCCTCCAAGTTCATTGAGATGTAGAGTTCTCAGTTTGGCTCATGAGGGCCATTTGGGTCAGAGTCTCACCCAGCGTCGTGTTAAAGAGAACTTTTGGTGGCCTACTGTTGATAACGATGCTGTGGATTGCGTAGTGAAGTGTAGTTTCTGCAAAGAAGGAGAGAAGCGTTTAAAAGTAGTGGGGTCTCACTCACCACAGAAAATTGGGTTTGAGAATTTACCTTGGCACAGTGTCTGTTTAGATTTCATAGGCCCTATGAGTGAGTTACCTTTGAATCAACGTTTTGCCATTGTTGTTATTGATTGTTACTCAAAGTGGCTTTGTGTGCAGTTTGTGAAGGAGATTAACACCGATACCACTATCAATTTTCTGAAGAGTGTCTTTTTGAATGAGGGATATCCGTCTGTCCTTATCTCTGATAATGGCACTCAGTTGACGTCGGCGAAGATGGCTTCGTTTGTACGTGAGTGTGGCATCAAACATCAGAAGACAAGTCTTTACAATCCGCAAGGGAATGGTCTCTGTGAGAGGGTGAATCGTCTAGTGAAGGGGGTGATTCAAATGTTTGTGGAAGGTGGTTGTTTTTCGCATGAGCGTGTGCAAGAGCTTGTGTGGGCTTACCGGTCAACACCTCATAAGAATGGAGAAAAATCTCCTTTTGAATTGATGCGTGGGCGTGCACCGGTATCAAGATTGACTCCTGCATGGTTGAGGTGTTTGGGTGAGGAGTCTTTACCTTCTAGTGATGATTCGTTACCTATCTCTGTGGGTGATCTAGTTAAAGTAAAGCCGGGTAGGTGTGCTAAGGGTCTTAACAAATTTAGGGGTCCATTTAGAGTCAAGAAAGCTTTTCCACATTTTGTCGTTTTGGAAAATGGGGAAAGTTGGAACTATAGGAGGGTGGCTCTATATCAAAGAAAGAAGGATGTTTCATCTGATGAGTTGGTGAGTGGTGGTTCTGGGGGGTGTAATGGGTACTTGTTAACTTCATGTGGTGGTTCTTCTCCCTCCTCTCAGTCTGCTGTACGGGGGGAAGTGGGTAGTGGTGATGCTTCCACTTCCTTGTGTGTGCATGGTGGTTCTTCGATTGAGTCTATCCTGGTTGATTCTGTCCCCACTTCTTCTACTTCCTCCTCGGTTAAGGCAAGGTTGAGGAGTCATCGTTCTCGGCGTCCACCCACTTATCTGGATGACTATGTACATTGATCTTATCGTTTCCTTTTTATAATGTTGTTCTCTTTTCCTTGTTAAGGGGGGAAGATATGTTGTACAGTGCTTAGCTCTCTTCTTAAGCTGGCACTCTAGATCGTTGTGGGGTACCTGGTTCTGGAGTTCTCATGTGCCTTGTTGGCAGTTGGAGCTCTGGTCAGATGGGGGATGGTCCTACTTGCTCTGTGCTGCATTAAAGCCGATTTCTACAAGTACTTATCTGTTGGATCATATTTGTACTTACTACAGGGTGTTACACAGAAACCGGTCCCAGGATGCTTGTTTCCAGTTCAGGAAAGATCTGGCTTGGCAGTTCAGGGTGGACTGTTCCCATGAGACACAGTGTCAAGACTGATTTGCATGTAGCTGGGTCTGAAGTGAGGTGGCGAAGTGAGCTAAAGAATGATGATTGATTCAACCCAGGTCTGTGACTGGGGATGAATGTCCAAAACGTTTCAGCACTCTGTCCATCATCTCATTGTGTTTGCTTTGTTCACTCTAAGTTGGCATGGTATGCCCAGCCGTGGGTCCCTTGCTCACTTTGCCACTAGATTCAAGCTAGCCTGGCTGATGAAGGGTGTTACCCAGAAACCGATCCCAGATGCTTGTTTCCCATTCAGGGAAGACCTGGCTTGGCAGTTCGGCTGGACTGTTCCCATGAGGCACAGGGTCAAGATTGATTTGCATATAGTCAGGTCTGAACTGAGGTGCCAAAGTAAGCTAAAGAACAATGAGGGATTCAACCCAGATCTGTGACTGGGGGTGAGTTTCTAAAAAGTTTCAGCGCTCCGTCCATCATCTGCTTGTGTTTGCTTAGTGGTCAAATTCACTGACATAGCATTCCTGACTAGCACAAGTTCTGCTTACCTGATGCTTGTCTGCTCGCAACTGGCTTCAAACTTTATGGGGACAATGAGCCACACAGAAGTGTGAGAAATCTTTTTCTCTTTGAAGACAGGCACACCAGTGGCCAGGCGTCTTTCTGGGCTGAAGTCTCTCCTCCCTGAAGTCACAAAAGTAATGGGACAGCCAGGAAAGGATCAAAGCACAGGGGTACTTGGGGCAGTGAGTGCCAAAGGAATTTCACTAGTCTCTCCCCCCTTGTTCAGATGTCTTTATGGGATGAGATTTTACTAGGCAAAAGAAGCAGGCAATTCCAAGCAGTACTAGGGTTTCCAGTGAAGCCTAGACACCCAGGGGTAAATTTGTTAAACATTCACGCAACGCACAGTAGCAAGCAAAGCTGCTGTGCTAAATTTAGTGATAGAGAGAGGGCAGAAATGCTCTATACTGAACAAGATATGGAGCACTTCCGCTCTCTCCTGGCACTGGTGCACTGTGTGCAGCCTAGTGCCAATGCAGGCACCCTTGAACCATAGTGCAAGGGTGCCTGTGTTACAGGCAGGGTTGTTTTTGTGCAGGAAGGGGCACCTTTCTGCACAAAAACAATCCCTAGAGGCATTTTACTCTTTCTATGTTTGCTGCAGAATGTCAAAAGAAGGAGAAATAAAAATATTTCTCCTCATTAAGCCTCACTTTGGAAGGCTTAGCATTTTGAAGTTTTCACAAGTTTAAATGTCTTTGTATTTTTGAGAACGCACTTCAGTTATTAGGTTTCCACATGGGAGGGCCATGCTCCACCCAAGGAATGTCTCCCAAATTGAAATGTTATGTAATGCAGTCCAAGCAACTGCCTTGTGTACATTTCTTCACAAGGCCACGCAAAGCCACGAAAATCAGACCTTATGTGACTTTGTAATATTACACAAACCTTTGCGTTGACAATGCATGGGTTCCCTCCGGGTGTAAAGGAGGCCCACAACTTCACTCACATTAAGGGGCAGGCCTGGTCCTTAGTGCGGATAATAGATTAGCATGAGGCTGATGCCAAAAATCCGAAACCCAGGATACCAGATTCAAGTGATATTCCAGACCCAATACTAGCCTACTCCTCATTCTGTATTAACGTTTGCTTCTAACCCATATCTTAACCCTTATCTTGTCCAAGTTTTGTTCCAACCCATGAACTAACCTTGTGTCTAACTATAACCATGACTGTAATGGTTACACTAACCCTAGCCTAACTCTACTTCCAGGCTAACGATGATGCCTATTCCTACCCTAGTAATAATCTGCCCCAATCCAAAAGCTAACATTGGAAGGCCTCATAAACCCAACCCTAACTTGCCCATAAGCCTTAAACTGACCCTAACCTAATCATAATCTTGACTTCTACCTACGTTCTTTACACTTTACTTTACCATAAATATATTCCTGCATCTAATTCTCTGCTTAACACTAACTTGTCCCTACACTACACCTTATTCTCCAAACTTTTATGAAATATAATTATCTGATTTAGTTTTACAATTCTTTTTAAATGGAATGTTTAAATCACAAGGGGTCTACTCTGAAATGTCCAGTGATGAATATATCCATAATTAATCACACTGTTGTTTAACTCAATGTGGAAGCTAGGTTGGCCAATTGTTATTAAAACCTGCACAACAATTCACAGCCTAAGCAGATGGGCAAAGCAATGGAAAGCAAGTCCCAATCATCATGGAATTATAGACTTGGAAGTTTGCATCCTGATTAATTTTGTGACGTTTTGCTCATCATCATTTCTTAATAACACTCCAAGATTCATATGTTGGTATTGAGATAAAGGAATAGAGAGCATGGCATGCAGAGCTCTGCGGGCTTTACTTAGCATTTGGAAGGACAGGCAGACTATCATAAGTTGATGTTGCTTCCGCTCCCTACACTCAAGACTCTCCCTCTTCATGTTGGTTTTCTGTTGAGGGATCCACAGCTCACTGTGCTGTCAGAAACCCATACCCTAGGCAGTCTATTCCTACTGGAGTGCTGCATCACAGTGGCATATGCTTGCTCCTAGATTAAGGGGCGATTGGCATGTGCTCACCCCTAAATTGAGGGTCAATTACTAATTTGTTTCTGTCCAGAGCTACCTTGCGATCCGTGAAAGACGAGGACAGGAACATGTGAAAGTGCCCCAGATGCAGAGGGAGAAAATACACTTCACATGAGGGAAATGTGTATTCTTTTTTTCAGGAGCAGTTCCACTCTTTGAGGTTTGTTCCTGAAAAGCCAAAGAGAATCTGAAGCGGGTGAATAAAGCTTGGTGACTTACTCTGCATTCAAGTGTGAAGAAAGTACATCTACGGCGTAAGTGGCCTCACTTTCATCACATAAATCCTTACAAGATAGGCTGGTACCTCTAAATGTGGCAAGAGGTCCTTGCATAGTGTGGTGGTGAGCCTCAGCAAGGCCTACCAGTGCAAAGGGTTCGCCCTTCTCAGCACAAGTCCTCAGACCAATAGGATAGAAGTTGGCACAGAAACTGGAATAGAAAATACAAAGTTTATTAACCGCATGAGGTGGAACTACATTCACACAACACCCTTCGGCAATGTATGAGGTAGCACCCTGAATGGAATGAGCTTGGTCCTTTTATACCCACACAGGGGCTCAAAAGAAGGCGGTACAAGTACAAGAGTTGGTTTTAGGTACATATAAGGTCATACAGAAAATGCACAGTCAACAAGTGGGAGGAGCTAACAGTTAATTATTCTGTTGAACACATCCTGACATTTACAGACTAGGGACAGCTGTAAAGACAGCTGCAAGCTCAACTGAGCATGTGCGAAGCAGAAGAGGCTAAATATAACCTGTCTCTAGGCAGATTTCAAGAGCAGCCAACAGCAAGGTAGGACAGACCACTTGGCACGCATGTGGTAGCACATGGCAAACAAAATGGCTGCCAGAAATACAAAATGGATTCCACAAAACAGACAAGATAGCCTCTAAATACAGGATGGCTTCTTGTAATGCTAACCCAAGCGCTGCCAAATTATAACAGACAACCCTTTTAGCATTAGCTGAAGACATTCGTTCGTCTGGGCTAATCTAAATATGCATCCTGTACATCGATGCTCATCAGTTCAGTGACGTCTTTATTTAGCATTTGTTGGGCTTTTATTTCTGCAACATTTCTCTTAGTAGGTGTACAAGTAGTGATGCACATGGAGCAAAGCATAGGACCACATTGTATACATGCACAGCATGTAAATAGTATCACCAATAGTATACATAAGATAGTCAGTATCTTCCAGCCCCAAGTAATAAAGAGTGTCCACAACCAGTTCGAAAAAGTCCATGTATCAGTCTCTGGGTGAATCTCCGCAGCAACCTTATCTAGTTTAGAGATTGCATCATATACTGAGGGCGAGTGATCCGGAATGAAAACACAGCAGCTGCTGCCAATGATACGAAATGCACCACCTCGATCAGCTAGTATCACGTCTAGCACCATGCGGTTCTGGAGTGCTACAATCCTCGCAACTTGTAGCTCTTCTGTAATGTTCCCAAGTGCCATTGCTTTCTGATTGGTAACAGCGTCCACAACACGAGTCAATCGCCTTATCTTTCTGCTGTTCAATGCAGCACCCACAAAAAAGAATAAACCCAAGTTGTAGTCGACATAATGTTGTAAAGCAGTGTTAGTTTGGTCAACTTCATCCATACTTATTGTCCTCTTATTTCTGTTCTTGGAAATGTCAGTGTAAAGTTTAAAGTTACGGTGATATGATGCAGGTGCCAGAAACACAGGGGGCAACAGGAAGGACACGTAGCAGACCCCGGACCACCCCACAGGTAGTTGGTAATATCCCTTGTTGCCTCATACAAAGTAGGTGTTATGTGAGGCCGTAAACTGCCATTACTGGCACCTTCAATAGTCAGTACCACTAAACACTCACTCCTTCCTACTGGGATTCTCCCAACACTGCCTATACATAAATCTGCTTTAGCTCTGGTCACAGAAATTACAAAAGGTCCATTGTTCCTAATAGTTCTCATATTCGTATATGGTGTCAAAATATTGTCAGGTTGATACTCTTCCCAATCCCATTTAGTCCCTTTAGCTTGAGGATAACCATCTTTATCTTGATAGATTACTTTATTGAGGTGAAAGGTAATCCCACCTACTGAAGGCTTTCCAGAAGCAAACAAAAGCGCAAACCAAGCTTGACAAGAACCATTGTGCGAGAATGGAAGTGTAATGAAAGGTGTTACTCCTTTCTTTTGGCGCGCAGGTATCATCCCACACACCCAACAGTTGCTAGTATTTGTGGCATTATGAGTGTGATGAAGGATCTGAATGAACGTATTATTTAAGTAGGATTGTATGTTTCTGCTCATGGTAGGGAAGCGTAAAATAGTGGTGTTCCACTGGTCCTGGAGTAGTGGTGATCAAAAGCTGTCGAGCAGGAGCCACTTTCTCAACAAAGCAAATTATGATTGCCATAACCACCATAGCAACAAAAAAATCCTACAGCACAAATAATCTTCTTAGCACTAGGTTTAACAACAGCAACAGCCGATCTTTCTGCAGACATGATCAGCTCGTCGTTGAAACAATCGTTGGAGCGCTTAGCCCTGGGCAGGCGTTGGTTTCTTCACCGAGGGTCAAGACGGGTGTCACTTCGCAGGACGGATCCCCCCCTTGACACATCGGCACTCCGTTTCACCAACACAGGGCGGTAGCTCAACCAGTCCTTTTTGACAATGCAGGCTCTTTCCTTGGTATCAGTTGCTATCACGATGTTCCAGAAATCTCTCGATGATCAGTCAGCACAGCAGGTTCCACCAAGGCAGGCGACACTCGCTTACAGTGAGTGCTATGGACCCAGTTCTTCCTGTTCGTCACTCAAACTGCTGTCCTCGTCGCAAGGAGCACCTGCTCTGGTCCTCGCCACCTCGGTTCCAAGCTGTTCGACCTTTTGAAGACCTTGACGTTCGTGGGCCTCACCTGCAGATATGTCTGGAAGAGCTTCTCGAACCTGTTGATGAATAGAGATCAAACTGTTGGTTAACTGTGCCGAATAATCATTCATCAGAACACAAGGTACATTATGTACAGGGTGTGGTTTAGGAACTCCCCAAATGTTCATCGGTCTCCCAAACACCACCTCATACGGTGTAAGGCCAGATCGGGAATGTGGCACAGATATTATGGACAACAATGCCAGAGGTTGTGCATCCGGCCATTTCAGAGACGTGGAAGCCAGTATTTTCGCTAACTTCAGTTTCAGAGTAGCGTTGTACCTCTCCACTAATCCTGCTGATTGTGGGTAGAAGACTGCATGGAATTTCTGCTTGATCCCTAATCCTTTCAGGACATGCTCAACAACTTGCCCAATAAAATGAGGTCCGTTGTCACTCCAAAAAAGTTTGCAAACACCATATCTAGGTAAAAACTCCTTTCGAAGCACCTTCACTGTAGTGAGAGCTGTATTATCCTTTGTAGGGTATGCCTCTATCCATTTACTGAAGGCACATACCACCACTAGGACATACTTCAAGTTACTGCAGCGTTCAAGTTGGATGTAATCAATCTGCAAAATTTCAAAAGGTGCAGACGGTGTAGCTAACCCTCCTGTAGGAGTTCGTGTCCCTTTACTAGGATTATCCTGTCAACAGATCAAACAGGACTGTACCATTATTTTAGCTGTACCGGCAATCTCTGGATGCTCCTAGACTTGTGTAAGCAATTTCGTTATTGCTAGAGCTCCAACATGTGCCGGCCCATGTGCCATTTGAACCATAGGCTGTAAATAAGCAGCAGGCAATTTCCACTTATTCATTTCTTTGTTACGCCAACAACCCTCACCGTCCAATATTCCTTCTTTGGCCCATTGCTCAAGTTCTGCTACCGAAGCAGATCTCTGTACATCTAGCACTTCCTGTCTAGCATCATGCCATCGCTCAGCTTGTGACTTCATGACATACATGGAAGTAGTGCATCGTTGAATTGCAGTCTCACGAGCTACGCGATCTGCAAAGGTGTTGCCTTGTCCTATCTTATCAATGACTTTCTTGTCTGCGCTACACATAATAATAGCAATTTTCTTTGGATATGTAAGTGCAGACAAAAGATTATGCACTAGTTCTCCATGCATTAACTGCATCTCGTGGGATGTAAGAAAGCCTCTTTCCTTCCAGAGTAGGCCAAAATCATGGGCCACTCCAAAAGCATAGCGGCTGTCCGTATAGATGTTCACACGCAAGTCAGTGCTAAGTTTACGCGCTTGTGTTAAAGCTATTAGTTCAGCTGCTTGAGCCGACTTCTGTGGTATGCGAGCTGTCTCCACTACTGTCTTAAGTGTTGTGATTGCATATGCAGCTGTGGTCGTGCCATCTGGTAACTTCAAACAGAACCCATCAACCCACAGTTTCCCATCTACATCTGAAAGGGTCGTATCTTGCAAATCGACGCAACCCTTTGTCTGTTTCTCAGTAAGAAATATACAATCATGAGGCTCTTTTGATTGAGGCTGAGTCACAGGATATGGCAACAAAGTAGCTGGGTTTAGTGTTGCACACCTCTTTAGGGTAATGTGAGGGGCCAATAGAGTTAATTTGTATCCTGTCAGGTGAGGACTAGTTAAGTGCTGTGTTTTAGTCCGATTCAAAAGGGCATCTACTGCATTGGGTACTAGCACCAACAGTTTATGTGACAAAACTATCCCTTCACTCTGACGTATGGACACAGCTGTTGCTGCAACTGAACGGAAGCACCCAGACAATGCACGAGCAACGGGGTCAAGAACCGCTGAAAAATACACACAGGGACACCGCTTGTCACCGTGTGTCTGTACTAAAACTGACAATGCACACCCATCTTTATCGTGTACATAAAGTGTAAAGGTCTTCGTGTAATCTGGAGTGCCTTACACTGGTGCTGAACAAAGAGCTTGTCATAACTGACGAAAGGCATTCTGGCATTCATCTGTCCATGGAAGGGGCATTGGAGTGTGTTTAGTCAAAAGCACTAACAGGGGTTTAACAATGTGTGAAAATCCTAATATCCATTGCCTGCAAAATGAAGTCAAACCAATAAATGCACGGACATCTTTCTGAGTGGAAGGCACTGGTGTGTCTAAAATTGCTTGAATGCGATCTGGTGTCAATGCACGGCCCTCCTTAGAGAGAAGGTGACCTAAATAGGTTACCTACGGTCTACAACATTGCAATTTCTTCTGTGACACTTTATGATGGTGTGTAGCAAGAAAAGAAAGTAAAGACAAAGTACATTCTACACACTGTTCTGGCGTATCAGCTGCCAACAAGATGTCATCGACATATTGTATGAGATCTGCTCCTTCAGGCAAAACAAAAGAATCAAGTTGTCTCTTCAATGCTTGACTGTAAATGCTAGGACTCTCAGTGTACCCTTGAGGAATTCTACAAAATCTGATGATCGATTATTCAAAGTGAAGCCAAACAAATATTGGCTATCAGGATGAATAGGAATCGAGAAGAAAGCATTCTTCAAGTCAATGACAGAATATGTAGCTGCTGTTGGAGGGACCAAAGTAAGAAGTGTCGTTATGTCAGAAACCACAGGGTATTGTGGCACTACAATCTTGTTAACTTCTCGCAAATCAATAATGAATCTGTAAATCATAGTGTCAGTGTCTTTTTTCAAAATGGAAAGAATAGGACTATTGCAAACATTATACAGAACTTCTTCCAAAACCCACACTTCAAACAAATCATGGACAATGCATATAAGTGCTTCTTCTACTTCTTGAGAAATTTTGTATTGCGACAATCATGGCAATGAAGCACCCTCCTTGACACTAATATGCACTGGTGGAGTAACCATTTGCCCTACATCTGTGTCTGAAGTAGCCCACAAAGTACTAGGAAGTTAAGCTAATGCAATATCCTCCTTAACAAGACAAGATCTCTCAATCACGAGGTAGTTGTCATTTAAAATAACACGTACACCTTCAGGAGAACATGGTATCATAGCCCTGAAATATTTGAGCATATCAAGTCCCACAATATTGTCGTGTTTTTGGAGAGAGCACGGACATGGAGCAGTAGATTTATCAACATGGAATGCAAGTGGCCATGATAGTGGGCTAAGGGAAGGTGTTCCATAAAAACTTATCGATGTAATGGTTAATCCAGACAGGGGAGCCCTTGGAACCAATTGTTTAGATAAGGCGCTACGAGTAGCTTTTGTATCAACCAGAAACTGATCAGTAGAACCCAAAAAATGTGCTGTTACACAGGGACCCTTCTGAACTACTGGAACTTCAACTGATTCCTTACCCCATCCTAGGCAATCCTATGCATAAGCAGAATCTTTAAAATCAGACGGCACATAGTCGGACATTTGATATTGGTTCCATCTATCAAAAGTGTTAAACCCATCCTGTCCACGTGTATTAGAATCAAACCTAGCACGATCGTCTGTGCTTCCTCTAGACCCTGAATATCCTGAACGAGTTCTCATTTGGCTTCGACCACGTGGATGCTGCTGAGCACGCAATGTTGGACAATCAGAAGCCCAATGTCTAAATTTCCTGCAGTACACACACTGATCAATGGACAAAATCTAACGAGTATAAGAAGAAAAATACGAGCCATGAGATCCACGTCTACCTCTATCATTACTTCTATCATTTCCTCTAGAGGGCGGACTATAGGCCTAGGCTAACATAACCTTCATCTTCAATTCCTTTATCCTCATTACCCTTTGCTTCTAATTCCTACCGTTCATAATACTGAGCCATAGTTAAAAGAGAAACCGGAGAAGAGGTAGTCTATGAGCTTTCACTGGCCTTAAGGCGACTAGCTATTCCTGGCAACAGGGTTTGCGACATATTTATCGACAAACAGATGCCTGCCTGTGTCATCTGTCAATGACTGGCCACTAAAATCGTGGAATGCCTCCTCGAAGCATGTAAAGAAGTCGGAAACCGATTCATCTGCCTTTTGCTTACAAGACGCTAATATAGTCTAAATTATCTTTTTTAGGGGGAATAATCGTTTTTAACTTAACTAATGTGGCTGCGGGGAGATCTAAACTTAACTGACATGGTTTCTGTGCAGGTTCCCTCTCTACATCCAGTTGTTCTAAATCATTCCATAATGCCCCAAAAGTCGCACGATCATCAACTTTACACACAGTTCTCCACATATCAGGGGTAATATCAATCCGAAAAACAGGTCAATATCAGGCAGAGTCATAGTACAAGAACTAATAGCACCCTCAACTTCCTCATAAAAAGCTGCTGGATTTTTCCACGGATTGGGCAATGCAGTTTTAAGAGCCATAACATCCACTCTATTTCAAGTAGTGTAAACTTAATTATAAATTAAATAACCCTTTGCATCAGCGGAAGCCTTATCATCACTCGTACCCGCTCCTTTAGGAGGAACATACAAAGGTGCGGCTTCCCGCATAGGTCTCACATGAACTACAATATTCTTATCTGTTTCAGGAGCAGAAGCTTGTGCCATGGTAATCCAGGATGTTTGTGCAGCTGCTTCTGCTGCCTTTTTCTCCTCTCGCAAATGGACTGTCTCAACACATAATTTAGCCAAATGCCTGATTGAGTCAGCCACCTGAGAAAAGACAAAAAGATCATCAGCCATTTGCTTACAATCATTTGCTATATCAACAGGCTCCAATTTCTCAGAATATTTCCTAAACCATTCAACAACTTCAGCGGCAAACGGTATGTAACCTTTACAACGAAACTTTTACAACGACCTACCATTACAACGCAACTTTTACAACACAAACTATTACAACGCATTGCTCTGGGGGGCGCTCTAGGATAGGGAATAGGTTAATTTACTATCCAATAACCTTCCCTACTATTCACGGGGACTGGAGTTGGAATAGTAAATTAAACTATTCACTATCCATCACCCCAAAGCGCTATGCGTTGTAATGGTATGCGTGGTAAAAACCGCATTGTAAAGGTAGGCGTTGTAAAAGTATGCGTTGTAACGTCATACATCCGCGGCAAACACTTGTGTAAAATATACTTGCTCCCTTTCCTGACAATCCTTTATGTCATCCAAAAGTTCAGAAGCAGAAGCAGTACTACGGGCGGATTTGCGAGCAGCTCGTGCTTTATCCTGATCTGTAGGAGAATCCTCATCTGACTCATAAGGAGCAGAAGAAAAAATATCCGAAGGGGAGAACAATTTAATAACAAAAAATCATCTTGAGGTTTATTCAGAATAGGATAGAGTGGTCGACAAACAGCGTATTGGCCAGTTACCTGTAAATGGCACTCCCTATCTTCTCTCTCTTTTAGTTCTTTTATTTCTTTATTTTTCATTTCTAATGCTTTCGCATGGATGTTCTTTTGCTGTTGTTTCTCAATCAAGGCTTGTTCATGGTTCATTTGTTCACGCACTTCTTGGTCCCACATTCGCACACAATCAAACATATCTTGCCTAGTTTTTCCCTCAAACATACATTGTTCCACATACTGAATCTTTCGTAAATCAAATGACCCATGCATAGGCCAACGCAACTCAGGATCCTTACGAGTATATTTATTCCATAACATGCTGTACATTATAGAAGGAATATATATATAATATTTATTATACATATCCCTATTAGGCGTCCCCTTGGGGGGGGCAGGTTGTGCTTCATCAAGTCTCAAACTGGTACCACTACAAAAGCAACACATCCCACGAAGTGTGCTAGAAAACAGTTATGCCAAAAATAGTGCAGAATATGCAGTATTATAACCATAGTAGCACTTAAGGAATGTCAGGGTTGTTAGCAGCACCAGGTAATAACCACGCCACTAACTTTTCATAACAGCTAGCAGGAACGATGTTGTGAAGTGTAGCCTCCTTCTTACCCTGAACACTACCCCCACCACAATGCAAGGACCACACTGCGGGGAAAAGAGCACCCAGGGGAAAAGGGAAGGGGATTTTCCTCCATTGTTGCGTGCCTTTTGTGACGCAGCGGCAGAACAAAAGACTCGCCATGGTGTTGGTGCGGCGTATATATTAAAAAAAACACATATGGGCATATGGGCGATGCATCACGTTGTAAAGCCCTGCGCCATCAGGGGGCGTTCCGGCGCAAGGGAGGGCGTACCTGCGCAGGAACGAATCCTAAAAGTGGCTGAGGGAAATCTACAAGATGTCAATCAGTCACTTTTAGGACAATGATGCATGACTCAAACCCTGCGTGCTTGAAGCCGACGTACGGCTTGATGCAGCATTGGGGAGATAGGGTACCCCAGAGCATTGCTGGAGCTGCGCCATCGTTGGCACGCAACTCCAGCAATGCGCTGCCTTTACGGCACAGATGCGTAAGGCTTCTGTGACGTTTTGGGCCAATGGGTGGTGGTGGCATGGCACACAATTACTGCCGCATCCCTGCTACTTTGCAGGGATGCGCCGGTAATTGAAAATATGACCCTTAGTGTCTAGCATTACGCAGTTCTTATCTTTACACTACACTCATACATAATTTCTCAGGCCAATGAAATGCTTCTGAACACAACATACAAAACAAAGAAGCATAGTAGCAAGCAAGGCTACTGAGAAGGAGAGCAGTGCACCTGAAATGCATAGAAGATTTTGAAATATAATTTACCTCAATGTAATCGGCAGCATTATTGCTCTTGGTAAAGAACAAAGATTTGCAAATAACAGAGCCGGATAAAACAGAGTAGTAAATGAATAGCTACTACTACTCACCAAGCCCGGGGACCTCTACGCCGAGCGCGTCCAGCAAGTCCCGTTCCCGGTCCATGACATCGGTCCAGCGGTGGGTGGCCTGGTTATATGTGCGCCGGACCCCAGAGAGCTTATACATGGCCCGGCACACCTTCTCCCACCGCTTGCGGCGCTCCCGGATGCCATAGCCAGTCGCGATCTTGCCGCCTCCCAGGATCGTCTTGGGGAGGCGGCGCTGGACGTGGAAGATGAGTGCCGCCACTTCCTCCGCGCTGAAGATCTCCCGCGGGACCACTTGCTCCCCCCTCAAACGCCCGCACGGGAGCCGGGCACGGGGTGCGGGACCCTTCCCCTTCTCAGGGTGCTTCCCGGCTCCCTTTACCATGGTCTGGGCAGAAATACAGTTAAATGATAAACAAGAAATAGAATAGTGAAGAAGAAAAGAAAAGAGTTTAAAAAAGTAGTTTAAAAGTAACTAAAAGCAGCAGAAAACACAAAAATATAGAGCTAGAAAAATAGAGGGATAGATAATAAGTAAAATTAGATCAAATAAACTTCAAACAAGCAAAGGATGGCAGAGATTGAGAGAGGATAGAGAAAGCATGCCCAGAACCATAGCAATGAATGAGAAACAAGATGGCCGCGCCCGTTCACGACCGCGTGGGTAAGTTCGCGCGAGATTTTCCTTGCGAGCACGCGCGAAATTGTACTAGCGAGCAGCACACTTTGCGAGATTACACATAGCGGCCGGAAACGGAATTACGTCACGCAAACAAGATGGCCGCGCCCGTGTACGACCGATAGGGTAACTTGGCAAACGTATAGCTAGAAGCGCCTCGCGAACACGCGCAAGATCACGCGAACATACACGTCGCACAAAAAACAATTTTGTATTTGCACGTATTCGCGGCTTCCGAAATCGATCTCGCACGGATTCGAGCCCCAAAAAACGCGCGAAATTGCAGAAAAAACGATTTTAGCTAAACTGAAAGCAATGAGCAGGTGCAAAAGTTCAAACTTAACATTAGTAACATTCAAGGTAGTGCTTCCTGAGGGGCCCCTCCAGAGTTTGCAACTATTCTATGACCCTGCTATGACCCAAACAGCAGGCTCATAGAATAGCTACAAGTAGACCATAAAGGTCCTGTGAAAAAAAATTTCACTCCAACAAAAAGCAAATTACAGATAAGGAAGGAAGCAGGTGCCAGCCAGACTGGAAGTTTCAAAATTACTGACACATTAATGACCCACAAATTAATTGATGGCAGTTGAAGAAGGGCAGGTGTGCTTGCTTTTTTCAACCACCATAATCTACAGTGATAAATAAACCTAATGGGTGGCAGTGAGGATGTACCAGAGGGTGGCATGGGTGTCCCAGAGGGTGGCAGTGGTGAAACAGAGGGTGCTGTGAACCTGTGATGATAAACCAGACGTAGAAACAACATAGTCGCGGCCGTTGCGAGCCGAAAAGTAAGTTCGCAATTGCGAACTTGTCCCAAAATCAGCGCGAACACGCGCCAACACAAAAAACGGGAAAATCCGCAAATCCGCTAGAGTTCGCGTATCTTCGCGGATTGCGAATCCGTAAATCCGCAATTTCGCGTACGCGAGATCCGCTAGATCCGCCCATGCTTACAGCAGACCACCTTGGCAAATAAAACCACAATGTGGGACAGGATAGTGACCAGAGTGAATGCTTCAGGGACTGTGCCACGCACCAAACACGATATCCAGAGGCGGTGGCACGACCTCAAGGCAAGGGTGAAAGGCATCAGGGCCAAGAACTACCTGCGGGCTCCCGACACTGGTGGTGGCACTCCCAAGAATCCAATACCATACACCGAATGGGAGGAGAAGGTGCTAGGCACACTGCACCCTGAGAGCCTGGAAGGAGCAGATGAGGGAGTAGAGGCTGGTAAGTACAAACCAATAACAACCATCACACTGTTATGTCCTGCCTAGCACAACTGCTAAGACACATCTTCCAGGCTCCAATCCATGCATGTGGACCACACAGTCACCCAAATGTGAAGCCCAGGGCTCAAATGCACCCACCATGATCAACCACAAATGTAGCCTCCTACGTTCCCGGGCTTGCATGTGGTCAAGCAGCTAACACCACAACTCCCAACAGGCCTCCATGTCTACAGGGAGGGTGGGGTTGGTTGAGAAGCCAGCACTACAACTCCCAACAGGCCCCCATGTCTACAGTGAGGGTGGGGGTTGTTGAGAGGCCAGCACTACAACTTCCAACAGGCCCCCAGCTCTACAGGGAGGGTGGGTGTGGGAGAGTGGCCAGCACTACAACTCCCAACAGGCCCCCAGGTCTACAGGGAGGGTGGGTGTGGGTGAGAGGCCAGCACTACAACTCCCAACAGGCCCCCAGGTCTACAGGTAGGGTGGGGGTGGTTGAGAGGCCAGCACTACAACTCCCAACAGGCCCCCATGTCTACAGGGAGGGTGGGGTTGGTTGGGAAGCCAGCACTACAACTCCCAACAGGCCCCCATGTCTACAGGGAGGGTGGGGGTTGTTGAGAGGCCAGCACTACAACTCCCAACAGGCCCCCAGGTCTACAGGTAGGGTGTGTGTGGGAGAGTGGCCAGCACTACAACTCCCAACCGGCCCCCAGGTCTACAGGGAGGGTGGGTGTGGGTGAGAGGCCAGCACTGCAACCCCCAACAGGCCCCCAGGTCTACAGGGAGGCTGGGGGTGGTTGAGAGGTCAGCACTACAACTCCCAAAGGGCCCCCAGGTCTACAGGGAGGGTGGGGGTGGTTGAGAGGCCAGCACTACAACTCCCAACAGGCCCCCATGTCTACAGGGAGGGTGTGTGTGGGAGAGTGGCCAGCACTACAACTCCCAACCGGCCCCCAGGTCTACAGGGAGGGAGGGTGTGGGTGAGAGGCCAGCACTACAACTCCCAACAGGCCCCCAGGTCTACAGGGAGGCTGGGGGTGGTTGAGAGGTCAGCACTACAACTCCCAAAGGGCCCCCAGGTCTACAGGGTGGGTGGGTGTGGGTGAGAGGCCAGCACTACAACTCCCAACAGGCCCCCATGTCTACAGGGAGGGTGGGTGTGGGTGAGAGGCCAGCACTACAACTCCCAACAGGCCCCCATGTCTACAGGGAGGGTGGGTGTGGGTGAGAGGTCAGCACTACAACTCCCAATATGCCCCCTTGTCCCATCCCAGAGCAAGATGGAGTCCCCCACCATGTGCTGACCAGTGCATCCCCCTCTTCAAACTTACAGGTAGGTAGCCATCTTCACAGGGGGGGGTGGGTGTGAGGGGGAAGTCTGTACTCCAAATTCCAATGAGCACCCTCCACCCTCATGATTGCAGTGAGGAGCAACACAACACATGGCTTCGTAGTAACCCCATGGTTAAAATGTGAAATTAAACATGGGACAGGTGAGTACGCAGTGCCTGCATACTGCATTCGCCGAACAACAAACAAGTACCATATGTCCACAGAAGGACCCACAAATAACAGACCCTTGGACACATGTAAGAGAAGCGTCACATCTGCACACATCAAAGAACCAGCAAGGGGAAACTTGGACATGGCGGCAGTCCAGACAATCCATGTAGTTGGCAGTCTGTGCATGATGTGAGACTTGACATACCTACAAAAGCAAGTACAATGTGTTTCCTGACACAAGGCACATGGATGCAATGTCCAAACCCTGTCCCTAACGCAAGGTAGACCATCAACATGAAAGACCAACATATGCCTCTTTTGACAATGACTAGACCAAGTACAGTAGCAAAGTAGGTTGTCCACAACCCTGGTGAACATGCCCTAGTCCACATTGCTGAGCCGCAGCAATAATGTCAAAATTACTACACAACTAAACAGAGTCCAGGGGTACCATCCAATAGGAGAACAGCACAACACATATCCAAGTATTGTCTCCCCACCTCCACACCACCATAATGCCCAGTACTGTGTACCACACCAATGTGATGACATCAACAACCATGTCCTGAATCCCTAGACAATTGAAATGTAACAACAAAAAACATGTCATGTCCACAGCATTGATTCTTAAATTCTTGTCCCTCAGGTGACAGAGAACTGGCAGGAGAAACCAGCTACCGCCAGCACCAGTCGCCCCCCTCACAGCATGGACTCTCGGTGATGATTCCCTGGACACCTCTGGTGCGGAGGGCTATGCCGGTCCGCTTATACTCCCAGCGCCATCAGGCTCCCAGGACATCCCTCCCTCTACCACCTTGGCCAGTGGAACCACAGCAACTTCTGCCATTGTGACCTGTGCAGTTACCACCACCACCACAACCACCACCACCACCACCAGTCCTGCCTGTGCCACCCTCCCATACCCATTGGACGATGGCAGACCATCAACATCACAGGCTAGCAGGGAGAGCTGACGGGTGAGGACACAGGTGAGGCCACAGCTTCTGGATAGGAGGGCAGGTGCAAGGCGAGGTGGGGGACAAGACCCACCCAATCCTGTGACCGAGACCCTGGATGTCATTTCAAGAGTGCATGCGTCGTATGAGCGGTCGCAGGCACAGGCGGATCGGGCACGCCAAGACTCACTTGAGACCCGCCAGCTGTTGAGGTCCATGGACAACCGAATGGGACAAATGGTGGACCTCATGGGGCAGCAAACATCTGTTTGGAGGGAGTGGTTATCCTGCAACACACCACCTCCCCCTCTCCCAAGTGGCCAGTGAGACAGGACACCACCACCACCACCATCACCTGAGGCCACTGACAGGGAGGTGTCCCCCGAACAAGCTGCCCCCACAGCTGGGTCCACTCCGGCTCGAAGACGGAAGGGCCGTCCGAGGCTGGATCCAGGACACAGCAGTGGCAATGCACCAGCCACCCGCCAGAAGAGGGGCCGGCACTGACTTCACCCTTCCTTGAGCCTGGCATTCACTCTGTGAACTATCTTGCCCCACCTTGCCAAGCATTGGCACACATCTGTTGGACTAGGTTTACACCACACAATGTGGTATCTACACGGTGGGATCATCTGACATGACCTTCAACTCACTCTTCCCCTCCACCACCATTTTGTAATTATGTACTAACACAAATCCACGCCCTGTAAATAAACACCAAGGAAACACTCAAGGCTGTGTGACCTCCATGTTTAAACACAGGTTTGTCTTAGTTGTCGTCATTACCAGGTGCAGGGATCAATGTTGTTTGGAATCAAGGCTCTGTGTAAGTGACCTAGGGATAATGAGAGAACAACAAGCACAGGTCAGGAAACTGAATCACACCCATCACACCACACCGTACTGCAACATCCCACAAACCACACTCATCACAAATTAAGCGGATCACAGGACACACAGAAGGAAGCATTGCATGTACACCATGTCCCACACCCATGTGCAAACAGAACATACCAGAGCAGGCAGCATTCACCCACCACATCCACCCATCAACAGCAAACATACATCACGCATTGAACAGCAGCACAAGACGTAGTTACTCACATTCAAGGAAAGTAGCGGTCAATGAGCTGACGCCTCTGGTCCACACCTTCTTCCTCCCCACTATCCTCATCACTGGACATGGGTGGGATGGGAGGCGGAGCAACCTGTTGGTCTGCAGGGTCCATGATCAGTTCAATATTCTTGTGCAAGGCCAGGTTGTGGAGCATGCAGCAGGCAATCACGATTTTGCATACTTTGCCGGGTGAGTATGGCAGGGCCCCTCCGGTTTTATCCAGGCAGGGAAACCTAGACTTCAGCAGTCCAAATGTATGTTCCACCACCCGACATGTCTTCCCATGGGCCTCATTATAACGCATTTCAGCTGGGGTAGTTGGATTCCGTAGGGGGCTCAGCAGCCACGGGCGGTTTGCGTATGTAGAGTCACCTAGGTGGGGGGATGACAGATACATACATCAGTACCAGTACTGGTGGGAACAGCATGGCATCCATACAACACAGTAGTCATCACAGCACACTCACCTACAAGCCACGCACGATCTTGACGCAGATTAGCCATCAGTTGGGGGACAATGCTGCTCCGCAGGATGTGGGAGTTATGTGTGGATCCCGGAAATCTGGCACACACATGGGAGATGATGTTGTCAGCCAGGCACACCACTTGCACATTAATTGAATGGTAGTGCTTCCGATTGTGATAGATGGGTTCACGTGCCTGGGGTGGAACTAGACCAATATGTGTGCCATCAATGGCACCCACTACGTGTGGAATCTGGGCCAGGGCATAGAAGTCCCATTTCACTGCTGCCAACTCTGCCGGACGTGGGAAATGGATGTAATCATCCTTGTAACGCATCATGGCTTCCAGCACATCCCGCAGTACCATGCTAAACATGGATTGGGACATTCCCCCGGCATGACCAACTGTTTACTGGAATGTGCCCGTAGCGAAGCAGTGTAGTGCCGCCATCACCTTTGCTGTGGGTGTAATTGCTCCAGGATATGGCCTGCTTGGCTGCAGGTGCGGTGCCAATTGTGCTACAAGGTCCTGCAATGTCGGTCGGTCAAGCCGGAATTTGCGGATCACCTCCTCTCCAACCATGTCCTCCAGCACAGTGTATGGTCGATGCACATTTGGAGCCCTCCTGTGTGGGAGTAGATGGGAGCAGATGACAATTGGACAACACGGCACAGCTGAACCACACTATCACATCTTGACCAACACAACACAAATAATCCATGTTGCAGACACTGATTGTATGTGTGACGTGACAGAAATAAAAGGCACTGCAGCCAACAACACACACAATGTTCACCCACAAACAACATCCTGTGTGCAAATATGTACAATGGTACGTGCACACATGTTGCAAGAACAGCCAACATCACATGACGGAAGGCCCATGTGTGGACAAGCATCCCCACAGACACACATGGATGTGAACTCACACGACGAACCTGGAACACACCCTCCTTGTCTTCATGCACCCATGACACCACCAACAATGTTGTGCATGCTCACATGACAGGCATTGACATACAACATACGACACAGAGACGCATACACAGAATGCATGTATCCCCCATCATTGCTTCTTGCACACACAAAACACACACTCACGACTGGATCAAACTGTGGGTACACAGCCTTAATGGCCTGTGTAGATATGTACACTTTGAAACGTGTGACCTCAAAACAAATATGTCAACACATTGCCATTCACATCTTAAGCAACTTGAGCTCACATCACTGTCCTTTGACAACCACTGGCAATGTGAATAGTATGCTCACACATGCAACAAATGGACATTGTTGACACATGGACACGGGCCATTGACAGAACATGATGTGTTTTGAGACATTCCGGACATGCCCTGACACACATGTACACCTGTTATCATTAGATGTGTGCGGAGACATGTAGTGTCTCTACACACCGTGTCAGGGCACGCCGTCCACCATCACAGGAAATGATCCTTGCTACTGCAATTGTGAGTACCATTGGCTGCATGGGCTAGGTCCACCACGGTCACACACCGCCAACCGCATGTGCACGCTACCGCGATGGTGCATCATTTGAAAATCATCACTCGCTGGCCTCGCAATGGTGGAGCACGCATTCCGCGGGAGCGGGGCAGGCTAACAGATATATTTGAATGTGCAAGTGGAAATGGCAGTTGGTATCCCTGGGTGGTGCCGCCATGTGTATTGATGTTACTGTGGCATGGATGGCCATGGGCGCTTACCCACCACCCGGACCCACGGTGGTTAAGCGCCCATGGCCATCCATGCCACGGTAACATCAATACACATAGCGGCATCCACCGCCCAGACCCGGCGGTGGGTGCCGCTATATGACTGAATGGGGGGATACCAACTGCCATTTCCACTTGCACATTCAAATGTATCTGTTAGCCTGCCCCCCCCCGCAGAATGCGTGCTCTGCCATTGCGAGGCCAGCGAGTGATGATTTTCAAATGATGCACCATCGCGGTAGCGTGCTCCTGCGGTTGGTGGGTGTGACCGTGATGGTCTTTGCACATGCAGCTAATGGAAACAGGTCCCGCGGGACGCGTAAGCGATTTCCCAAAAAGCGAAAGCCGTGCACCGCCACAGCGGGGCCAGTCATTGGCTCATTTTGAATGAAGTAGCCTGGGAACACCAATTGCTGCAGACGTGTGCCACTGATATCAGCTCAGGGCCCTATAAATGTGTGAATTTGAGCACCACACATCCACTGCTTTTAGCCACTGCTGCCTGCACCCATCACCTCTACCTGCTGCTGCTGACCACTTCACCAACTGCTGCTGCTGTGTGAGTGTCCTGGACCTTGCCATGGTGAAAGTTGGAGAGATCCGGTCCCGTCCCTTCAGTGCAGAGAAGCTGGAGGTCCTTGTGGACGGTGTGCTCCGACACTATGAACGGCTCTACAGTGTCCCACGACAGGTGGTAAGTGCAGTGGGGGACATGTTGATGTGCATGAGGTGGTCCCTGACTCCTGGCCTATGCAATCTGGGTGGTGTTCTGTGGGAGGCAGTGTGGGTATGCCCCAGCAGGCCAGGCACGCTGTGATGTGTTCCTGGTTCTGTCACTGACTGATTGACCTCTATGCTGCGAAGTGTTATCTTTGAGGGGTCACAAACATCCAATTTCCAATTTAAAACATTTATAAAGCGCATCGTTCACCGTACGGTTTCTTGGCGCTAGTGAAAGGTCCGGCAGCTGATGCAGAATAGCAGTACAATGACAGGAGTGGGCGAGTTACACGGAAAAGGCCTGTTTAAACAAGAACGTTTTGAGGTCTTTCCGAAAAGAGACATAATGAGTGGCAGAGCGTAGGTGGTCGGGAAGAGAGTTCCAAAGAGTGGGAGCCAAGGTAGAGAAGTTGGCTCCACCCCACTTTTTGCGCTTAAAACGTGGGATTTGAAGGAGAGACTTGGAAGAGGAACGAAGCTCTCTGGAGGGAACGTATTCGCTTATCAGCGAGGAGATGAAGGCAGGGGCAGTGCCTTGGCAAGCCTGGAAGGTCATGCAGGCGGTTTTAAAAAGGGAGCGTTCCCTGACAGGCAGCCAGTGGAGCTCCCTAAGGAGGGGTGAGGAATGATGGTAACGTGGGAGACCATAGATTAGCCGGGCCGCCTGGTTCTGCACCATCTGGAGCCTCCGCAGGCTGTATGCTGGAATGCCATTGTACAGGGCATTGGCATAGTCCAGCCGCGAGATTATTAATGCAGCCATGATCAATTTAAGTGCCCGGGGTGAAAAGAAACGGGAGACAGTGCGGATTGTTCGGAGGGTGAGGAAGCAAGAGGAGACTACGGAACCAATTTGTGATTGAAGGGTAAGATGGCTGTTCATTTTGACTCCCAGTGTTTTAACCGTGGCAGATGGAGTGGGGGCGGGACCAAGAGTGGGGGGCCAAAAGAGGGGGTTCCAGGGACTGGACGAACCACCAGTGAGAACCAACTCGGTCTTATCCGGGTTCAATTTGAGATGGTTGTGGTTCATCCAGTCCCTGATAAAAATCATAATGGACTGGAAGTTAGAGACAGAAAGAGAAGAGGAGGATAGATCAAAGATGAGCTGGAGGTCATCTGCATAATTGAATACGGTGACCTCCAGCTGCTGAAGAGCAAAGATAAGAAGAGAGATGTAAAGGTTGAATAGTAGGGGAGAAAGGGAAGAGCCCTGGGGGACACCACAGGTGACGGGGAGTGAGGTGGTCGTGAAGTCTCCTAGCCGAACCGCTTGGGTGCGGTCCCTCAGGAAGGAGGAAAGCCAGACCAGGGCTGTTCCCTGAATTCCAGCCGCCCTGACACGGGACAATAGGATGGTGTGGTCCACCGTGTCAAAGGCGGCAGAGAGGTCAAGGAGCACCAGCGCCTGGTGTTGGTTGTGATCCATTCCCTTCCTGAGGTTATCTAGGACCGATACCACAACTGATTCGGTCGAGTGCCTGGGGCGAAAGCCAGCCTGGCGGGAAGCCAATCCCCCATTTGCTTCTACATGGGCGCTGAGTACCGCGGTGACATAGCGCTCCAGCACCTTGCCCAAATGGGCAGCAGGGAAATGGGGCGGTAGTTGGCTGAGATGGATGGGTCAGCGCCAGGCTTCTTCAGGATGGGCACTATGGTAGCTGATTTGAGTGCAGGCGTCACGACTCCCTGGGTCAAAGAGCTATTAAGGAAAGTGATGGGGGGTTTGGGACAAGAGGAGTAGATTTGTTGCAAAATACGTGCCGGACAGACATCTGCCGGGGAACCCGATTTTACTTTAGGGAGGATCTCCAAAAATGCTTCCTCGGTGAGGGGGGGAATGGAGGTAAGATAGCATTGGACAGTGGGAGGGGAAGGGTCGATAAAGGCAGACGAAGGGGGAGGGATGTTAGCCTTGATGGTTACAATCTTATCTAAGAAATAAGTGTTTAATTGGGCGCATAGAGACTGGGATAGGGGGATTTGAGGTGAGGCCATGTCGGAGAAGGCTAGGTCGTTCACTATACCGAAAATCTCCCTGGGTTTATTTTCAGCCGACGTTATTTTAGTAGAGAAATAGGTGGTTTTGGCAGCGAGAATTGCCGTTTTATATTCGGCAAGTGATGTGAGGTAAAGAATTTTTAGTGAAGGACAATAGTCTTTCCTCCAATGCCTCTCTGCCTGTCGGACAATCAGTTTAAGCTTTTTTAAGTTGTCGTTAAACCACCTATTTGAATCCTTGGGTCGACGGATGGAGATACGACGCAAGGGAGCTTCTGAGTCACAGCCTCCAGCTAGCCAGGCATTAATTGCCTTGGCTTGAGAGTCGGATGAGAGGCCAGAAAGGGTCGGAGTGGAATTTCGGAGCAGAGAGGTCAAAGAGGGGAGATCAACTCTATTCCAATTTCGCGCCCAGGTGTTTTTGACGTGTGGGACTTTAGACACCGGTTTAATAGAAATGGAGAAGGAAATAAGGGCGTGATCAGACCAGAGACAGGGAGAAACAGTCACCGGGGAAACTGGAAGATTAAGGGACCACACCTGGTCGAGTATGTGACCGTGAGAATGGGTGGGAACAGAAATGTGCGGAACAAAATTCAGAGAAACAAGAGATTCTGTGAATTCTTTTGAGACAGTACACTCAAGAGAGTCAGAAGGCCAGTAATTGAAGTCACCGAGCACCAGGACCGAAGCGTAGTTGACCACCAGGTTGGCCAGTAGGTCTTGAAATGCTGGTAAGAACAGAGACGAAGACTGGGGTGGACGATACATCAGAAGGCATGTGATGGGTGGAGAAAAGGAGAGGGAACGGGCGACAAGGAATTCCGTGGGGGGGATAGGGGAAGCGGGAAGGATTTGAAAGTTCAAATCAGATCGAGCGATTAATGCCACACCACCGCCTGTCCTGCCCGCATGTGTAGTCTTGTGGCTGTGTTGGGTCATGACCAATCACATCTATCTTTTGGGTGCGTACCTGACCTGCTTTTCATGATGGACTAATGCCATATTGACCTGTAAGTCACATATGTTGTACTGTGCATGGCTGCTGACAGATACCTGTACCTTCTATCTGTGTGAACGGCCAACTGTTCACTGACTTGCCTTCTCGTCTCCCATTATAGTAGGTCAAGCTGCACCATCGCAAGGCCGTGTGGAGGGCCATAGCACGTGATGTACGAGCAGTGGGGGTGTGCAACAGGCAACACACACACTGCCACAAGCGGTGGAACGACATTACCAGGCTCAGCTTGAAAGTGGCAGAGATGACACTGGGGCTGATTCCCAGATCAGGCCGGCTTGCACGACGTACCATGACTCCTCTAATGCTACGTATCATAGCTGTGACACATCCTGACCTGTCTGCACGGTTGAGAGGGGAACAGCAGCAAACTAGCGGTAAGCACACTGAATGGGTTTGTGACTTGGGAGTGCATGCATGTATTGCTGGTCAGACACAGTAGTGACATCAGCGGTGTATATGTTGTGCTGCTATTGCATTTTGGTGGAATTAGCGGAGTGAGAGTTAGCATCCATGTCAGCCAGCTGGACATACCAGTTGCATCACTGATTCTTTGACATGAGGATGTCTGGTAGGGGTGGTTCATGTGCAGGATGGGTGTGACATGTTGTTCAGCAGTCAAGGAAGTTTAGATTTTGTAATTTGCAAGACTTGAGTGTGGCACTTAGGTATACCTCTTATCTCTCACTTTCAGTTTTGGACGAGGGCACTAACAGACAAACGACGGAGCTAAGTGGTGGCAATGCATCCAGATCAGAGATCACACAAACGCAGACTGAGACTGAAGAGGACAGCCCCGGAGAGGGGAACAGAACTATCCCTGAGGACTCACATGTGGAACCATCGTCCTCATCTTCAGACAGCGGTGTTGAGTCATCACTGTTGGTAGACTCAGGGAGTGAACAATCTACACCTTCAATCGGTACACATCACACTGGGCCCACACTGCCACCAACTGCAACAAGTACTGCTCGTGCTCACCAGAGTAGGGGGAGCTGAGTGGCCTTTGGTGCAGGCACCGCTGCCCCTGCCCCTGTGACACAAACTGCCATTGGTGCTGAGGCGGTTGAGCTGCTGCGACAGCTGTGTGTAGGGCAGACAAACATGATAAATGCATTCCTGGACCACAATAGGAAGTTGGGGCAGGTGGTAGCATTCATGAAGGGGATGCATGGTGCTGTTGCTGGTCTCCACAGAACAGTACAGTCCTTATCCAACACAGTGTCTGCAGCCATTCAACAGTCACATGTACCAGGTTCTACTTCAGTTCCCCCATCCACACCACTTACTGTCTCAGGGGAGAGTGACATTTCTGAACCTGTCTCATTTTCAGGGTATTGCACTAGAAGCAGGCACAGGCAGCAAGGCAGGCAACGGAGGCCACATACACCATCCCCTAGGAAAGGGAAATCTTTCACAGAACACGACATCACCTGCCCTGGAGATGACACACAAGACCCTCAAGGGGTGATGGGGGACACAGATTCACAGGGCACACAGGCATCCCACTCAAAAGGTACTCCCAAGGGCAAGGCACATCTCATGGACAAGGCACAGACCAAGGACAGGGCATCCGCAAAGGACAGGACACCACCCATGGACACGGCTCCTCCCAAGGAGCAGGCACCTCCCAAGGACCGGGCCCCTACAAAGGACAGGGCACCTCCCAAGGACAGGGACACTCCCAAGGATCGGGCTCCTACAAAGGACAGGGCACCTCCCAAGGACAGGGCACTTCCCAAGGACAGGGACACTCCCAAGGACCGGGCCCCTACAAAGTACAGGGCACTTCCCAAGGACAGGGCACCTCCCAAGGACAGGGCACCTCCCAAGGACAGGGACACTCCCAAGGACCGGGCCCCTACAAAGGACAGGGCACCTCCCAAGGACAGGACACCTCCCAAGGACAGGAACACTCCCAAGGACCAGGCCCCTACAAGGGACAGGGCACCTTCAATGGACAGGGCACCTCCCAGGGACAAAGCACCGCCCACGGATAAGGCACATTCCAAAGACAGGACACCTCCTAAGGCCAAGGCGTCTCCCACGGCCAAGGCACATCCCAGGGAGCAGGCATCTCCCAGGGCCAAGGCGTTTTCCATGGACAGGACATCCACCAAGGACAGACATCCATCCCCCATGCGTCCCCTGAAGCTGGTGTTGGTGAAGGAACATAAACCACATTTGTTAGAGGTGGAGTCCCCCATACCTCTACTCCCATCCACACCCAAGTGAAGCAGAGGAAGGAGTACACTGTTGTTGCATCCCCCATTACACATGATGCAGAGGGCAGAAGGCAGGGCAAGAGCAAGTGTCAAGCAGGGTCCAGCACATCCCCAGAGAGCAGACCCCCACCAGCACATGATCCGCCTTTGATGGGTGATGTTTCAGATGAGCCCGCACCACTTACCAGTCCAGTCATGTCCAGGGTGCCCTTGCAAATCCCAAAAGAAACGGAAACACACACCGGTGACACCTGACCACCCCAATGCCGCTCAAGTACAGCTGTCCCCAGCTCCCAGAGCCATCCTGCCTCCAGGCCCATACAGCCCTGTGGCTCATCATTTCAGTGGTCCTAGTGGATCAGCTGCTGTTCACTCTCATGTGTCAGATAGTGGCACTGTGTCTGTTGTCCGCTGTCATGCCTCATGTAGTAGCACTCTGTCAGTTGTGCCCTCTCCTGTTTCATGTACTGCCACTGTGTGTGTCCTCCACTCTCATGTCTCAGATGCTGGCACGGCATTTGTTGGTCACTGTCCAGGGACAGGTCCTGCCAGTGTGTCTGGGTCTATCGCTCATGTGTCAGTCACTAGAGCTGTGGCTGTTTCTCACACTCCTGTATCAGGTCCTGCCAGTGTGTCTGGGTCTATCGCTCATGTGTCAGTCACTAGAGCTGTGGCTGTTTCTCACACTCCTGTATCAGGTCTTGCAAGTGTGTCTGGGTCTATTGCTCATGTGTCAGTCACTAGAGCTGTGGCTGTTTATCACACTCCTGTATCAGGTCCTGCCACTGTGTCAGAAGCTACGGGGTCCCACAGTCCACCTGATTGTGTGATGTGAGGAGCAGTTCCCATCACTCAAATCTCATTGTACTTGATGTCTGGACTGTCCATTGTAACGAACCTTGCAATATTATTCTCCATGGGAATGTCCATATGACACACGTCCTTGTGCTGCCTCAGATTTACCTGCTCTGTATCATGGACTGTTGATGCTCTTTGCCCCTCTAATGTGCTGCCTCAGATGTACCTGCTCTGTACCATGGACTGTTGAGGCTCTTTGCCCCTCTCATGTGCTGCCTTAGATGTACCTGCTCTGTAGTGAACATTGCCCTGTTGCTGTTATGATACTGCATTGTGCCCTCTCATGTGCTGCCTCAGATGTACCTGCTCTGTACCATGGACTGTTGATGCTCTTTGCCCCTCTCATGTGCTGCCTCAGATGTACCTGCTCTGTACCATGGACTGTTGATGCTCTTTGCCCCTCTCGTGTGCTGCCTCAGATGGACCTGCTCTGTTCTATCCAGTGTGCATGCTCCTGGCTACTCACAAAGTAAACCTCTGTGATGTGCAATAAAGCAAGTTAGTCCTGTGTTGTGGTTTATCTGTGTCATTCCTGGTTGTCTCCTTTATTTATTTATTTATTTGCTTGTACAGCGCAGGACTCGACCCCCGAAGGAGTATCTCCGCGCTTGGTTCACCAATAATGTCAGAATCCGAGCCTTACAGAGGTGCCAACTGGACTATGCTTCTAAAAACAAGTGTGTCTTCAGTATTATTCTGAAGGAAAGAAGATTGGGATTTTGCCTCATACTGATAGGGAGTTTATTCCAGTGGGTGGGCCCTATGTATGAAAGGGCTCAGCCACCCTGCCTAGCCTTCCTAATAGGGGGAACTTTTAGTAGAAGTTGGCTGCTGGAAAGCAGAGGGCGTTCTGGTTTATGAAACTGAAATTTTTGGGCCAGGTATTTCGGGCCTGTGCCAGAGAGGCTTTTGTGTATGATGCAACATATCTTAAACTTAACGCGCAGGCGTATGGGCAGCCAGTGAAGCTCTTCCAAAAGGAGCCTAAATGGAGTTCTCGATGGAACATTAAGGACTAGCCTGGCTGCTGTGTTTTGGGCACGTTTTCATTGGCGGAGATGAGAAGACCATTACAATAATCTAACCGACTTATCACAAGGGCCTGGACAAGGGTCTTTCTTTAGACGTCTGATAGAAAAGAATTGCATTGTAGATATATTGCTGCTGTTGTACATACTGGGTCTGCCACTTTCACATTACCATTGCCCAGCACTGTTTCTTTCGTTTGGCAGGGGTAACAGTAATTTCAATGTTGCTGTGCACTGTGTAAGGGTGGGGAAGGCAGTCTGAGGCTTATTTTGGGACAACAGTGGCTTCCCATGCACTGCAGGTTATGTGGATGTTTTTCATATGGTGCATGTGTCACACTCATGATTTATAGCTAACCAGTAGGTTGTTCAGTCTTGACTTTGTCAGTCAACATGTCAGGGCTCATCGTGTGTGTGTTGGTTGTTGATGTGTGTGCAGCAGGGTTGTTTTTTGTGGTGTGTGGTATATGGGTCCCTGTCTGTTAGTGGGGTAGGTGTGGGATTGGCCTGAGGGTGGACCAGCATGTCTCCTTATGTGTGGAATGCCTTGTGTGTTGGTGTGTGTAAGTGGGCCTGTGAGCTGTGTGGCCTAGCCATTCCTGCCTGCCTGCCTGCCTAGTTGATTGTGGGCATGGTTTCCGTTGTCTACTCCGCTACATTGCGTTACGTTGTCCGTGGTGTGGCTGTTTGTTCGCAGTGCGTGTGTGTTCTGGGTGAGTGGGGTCAGTTGTGCCCAGGTGGTTTTGCTGGTGGTGCATGTATGTGTGTTCCTGTCCAGACCAGGGGTTCTGTTGTGGGCAGGGGCTTCGACACATGCGTGGTGTGTGTGTTGTGTGTTTGCGTACCTGCGTCGTTGTCGGCGACGGTCCTTGACTTGCTGGTGGTGGAGCGCGAAGAGTAGCGGGAATGCATGTAGAGCTGGGTCCATGACGGTGGTCTGACTGTGGTGAGTCTCTCTGAAATGTTTTGCCTCTCAGCTGTAGTGGTTACGCTGTGTTCGGGCTGGTGGTTTTTCCGCAGCGATTTGCTGTGTGGTTTACGCCATCGTGATTTTGAGGACGGTTGAGACATCATTCCGTACGGCGGTGTCTGTGGATTGGTTACATCCGCCGCGGGGTCGGGTGTATTTACGTGGCGGATCACGTTCTTCCGCGGCGTATGAAAATTTGACAGTGCTTCCCATCCTAATATGGCGGACGGACTATCTGCGCCTTGTGGACTGTAAAAGGCATTTTCCGCATACTCCAGGCCGGCGGTCGTCCTTCCGTCCACCATCGTAATCGACCCCTTGCTTGGTACTTTCCACTTCTGTGAAATGTTCAATTAATCATGCAAGCCTGCAAGGCGTGTGCAGTTCGTTCTTCAATGGCAATGGCATGCACTAATTTACAGCCCTATAAATGAAGCACTGGATGCGTAAGGGAAAGGTAACACCACATTCAAACACTGGAAACAAACAATACAGTAGAATATCTCTCAGGTCCAGACCCAGGTTGGAAGTTTTCTGGAGTTAAGACCGTCATGCCCAGGTGCGGGTGCCCCCCCTGGCTGTGCAGGGAGTTCACTACACCATGCCCTAAGGCCAATGTGTGAAGCAGATTACCAACCGGTCTAGTCAATAACCTGCCATGAGTAGAAGCAGATGTAGTTACCCCGGCTAAGGTGACCTGCTATGAACCCATGAAAAATGGCGCTCTCGAGGAATTCAAGGTTCCTCCACTGGAGGAGCTGATAAAAATAATCTCGGATATCCATTCTGGATCTCCAATGGATGTTGCCCCTGTTAAGTTCCTCAGAAGTCATCTACCTCTTCTGAGTTGCCACATAGGCAATTTGGCCACTTTGTCATTTCAAGAAAGTCGGGTGCTTGAGGAATGGAAGCTGGCCCAGGTTGTTCCCATAAAAAAAAGGCCAACCTGAGTATGACTCAGTTAGATAATCTTCGTCCTATTTCCCTCCTGCCTTTTTGCGCTAAGGTAGTGGAGAAATTGGTTAACACTCAACTGGTTGGTTTTGTGGAGGACAACCATCTTCTTCATTCCTCCCAATCGGGTTTCAGGGCAAAGCACTCTACTGAGACTGCCCTCCTTTTCTCCACAGAATTGCTTCGCCGCAAAGTTGATGATGGTCACACTGCCGCTCTGATATTACTGGACTTGAATGCGGCTTTTGATACCGTATCGCACTTGGGGCTCCTTGCACGCTTGAGTGAGATGGGGATAGCCGGCCAAGCCTATGAATGGATGGGCTCTTTTTTAGCTGACAGGAAATTCCAAGTTCACTGCCCCCCCGTATAAATCCAAACCCAGGTCTCTTAGACAAGGGGTTCCGCAGGACTCTATACTGAGCCCTACGTTGTTTAATCTCTATATGGAGCCCCTTGCAAGGATGGTGGAATCTTATGGGGTGGATATTGTCTAGTATGCGGATGATACCCAACTGGTGATTACACTATCTCATAACCCAGTTGTGGCAGCAGAGAACTTCTCCTCCTGTCTTGTGGCACTGGCTGGCTGGATGAAGAATAACTGTCTTCGCCTCAATGGTAATAAGATGGAACTTTTGGTAATTGGTCCGTCTCCCTCCGTCTGGACCTCAGCCTGGTGGCCAGCTGATTTGGGTACTATGCCCATTCCATCAGATACAGTGAAAAATCTGGGTGTACTTCTAGATTCTAACCTCTCTTACTCTCAACACGTGGGGATTGTAGCTGGGAAATGCTATGGCACACTAAAGGTCCTTCGTAAGATCTTAGATCATCTACCCATCAAAGCGAGGAAAACCCTAGTGCATGCCTTAGTCACTCCTCATCTCGATTATGGGAACTTATTGCTCTGTGGCCTTAGTAAAAAGGGCCTGAACTAAGCATGGGCGGATCTAGCGGATCTCGCGTACGCGAAATTGCGGATTTACGGATTCGCAATCCGCGAAGATACGCGAACTCTAGCGGATTTGCGGATTTTCCCGTTTTTTGTGTTGGCGCGCGTTCGCGCTGATTTTGGGACAAGTTCGCAATTGCGAACTTACTTTTCGGCTCGCAACGGCCGCGACTATGTTGTTTCTACGTCTGGTTTATCATCACAGGTTCACAGCACCCTCTGTTTCACCACTGCCACCCTCTGGGACACCCATGCCACCCTCTGGTACATCCTCACTGCCACCCATTAGGTTTATTTATCACTGTAGATTATGGTGGTTGAAAAAAGCAAGCACACCTGCCCTTCTTCAACTGCCATCAGTTAATTTGTGGGTCATGAATGTGTCAGTAATTTTGAAACTTCCAGTCTGGCTGGCACCTGCTTCCTTCCTTATCTGTAATTTGCTTTTTGTTGGAGTGAAATTTTTTTTCACAGGACCTTTATGGTCTACTTGTAGCTATTCTATGAGCCTGCTGTTTGGGTCATAGCAGGGTCATAGAATAGTTGCAAACTCTGGAGGGGCCCCTCAGGAAGCACTACCTTGAATGTTACTAATGTTAAGTTTGAACTTTTGCACCTGCTCATTGCTTTCAGTTTAGCTAAAATCGTTTTTTCTGCAATTTCGCGCGTTTTTTGGGGCTCGAATCCGTGCGAGATCGATTTCGGAAGCCGCGAATACGTGCGAATACAAAATTGTTTTTTGTGCGACGTGTATGTTCGCGTGATCTTGCGCGTGTTCGCGAGGCGCTTCTAGCTATACGTTTGCCAAGTTACCCTATCGGTCGTACACGGGCGCGGCCATCTTGTTTGCGTGACGTAATTCCGTTTCCGGCCGCTATGTGTAATCTCGCAAAGTGTGCTGCTCGCTAGTACAATTTCGCGCGTGCTCGCAAGGAAAATCTCGCGCGAACTTACCCACGCGGTCGTGAACGGGCGCGGCCATCTTGTTTCTCATTCATTGCTATGGTTCTGGGCATGCTTTCTCTATCCTCTCTCAATCTCTGCCATCCTTTGCTTGTTTGAAGTTTATTTGATCTAATTTTACTTATTATCTATCCCTCTATTTTTCTAGCTCTATATTTTTGTGTTTTCTGCTGCTTTTAGTTACTTTTAAACTACTTTTTTAAACTCTTTTCTTTTCTTCTTCACTATTCTATTTCTTGTTTATCATTTAACTGTATTTCTGCCCAGACCATGGTAAAGGGAGCCGGGAAGCACCCTGAGAAGGGGAAGGGTCCCGCACCCCGTGCCCGGCTCCCGTGCGGGTGTTTGAGGGGGGAGCAAGTGGTCCCGCGGGAGATCTTCAGCGCGGAGGAAGTGGCGGCACTCATCTTCCACGTCCAGCGCCGCCTCCCCAAGACGATCCTGGGAGGCGGCAAGATCGCGACTGGCTATGGCATCCGGGAGCGCCGCAAGCGGTGGGAGAAGGTGTGCCGGGCCATGTATAAGATCTCTGGGGTCCGGCGCACATATAACCAGGCCACCCACCGCTGGACCGATGTCATGGACCGGGAGCGGGACTTGCTGGACGCGCTCGGCGTAGAGGTCCCCGGGCTTGGTGAGTAGTAGTAGTAGTACATTTACTACTCTGTTTTATCCTGCTCTGTTATTTGCAAATCTTTGTTCTTTACCAAGAGCAATAATGCTGCCGATTACATTGAGGTAAATTATATTTCAAAATCTTCTATGCATTTCAGGTGCACTGCTCTCCTTCTCAGTAGCCTTGCTTGCTACTATGCTTCTTTGTTTTGTATGTTGTGTTCAGAAGCATTTCATTGGCCTGAGAAATTATGTATGAGTGTAGTGTAAAGATAAGAACTGCGTAATGCTAGACACTAAGGGTCATATTTTCAATTACCGGCGCATCCCTGCAAAGTAGCAGGGATGCGGCAGTAATTGTGTGCCATGCCACCACCACCCATTGGCCCAAAACGTCACAGAAGCCTTACGCATCTGTGCCGTAAAGGCAGCGCATTGCTGGAGTTGCGTGCCAACGATGGCGCAGCTCCAGCAATGCTCTGGGGTACCCTATCTCCCCAATGCTGCATCAAGCCGTACGTCGGCTTCAAGCGCGCAGGGTTTGAGTCATGCATCATTGTCCTAAAAGTGACTGATTGACATCTTGTAGATTTCCCTCAGCCACTTTTAGGATTCGTTCCTGCGCAGGTACGCCCTCCCTTGCGCCGGAACGCCCCCTGATGGCGCAGGGCTTTACAACGTGATGCATCGCCCATATGCCCATATGTGTTTTTTTTTAATATATACGCCGCACCAACACCATGGCGAGTCTTTTGTTCTGCCGCTGCGTCACAAAAGGCACGCAACAATGGAGGAAAATGAGCCGCAAGGGACTTCTAAATCAGCCCCAACAGACTGAAGTCCAGTCCTTCCTTTAGACACATGGCTATAAGAAGAAATAGTGGCGGTGGTGGGTGGATTGATAGTTTGAGTATTCACTGATCTGCAAGCAGGATGGACTTTGTCTGTCACTTCGCGTGCTGCGGACTGCTGCCTGCAGTGCCAGGCCTAGGCAAACCTCTTTAGTAGTCTGTTTATTGAGTTACATAGGAACTTTCTAAGTCAACGTTCCGCAAATCAGGCAATACGAATAACGTAGTATACCACATGAGATAGATCTCGTGGAATAGTTGTCTATCTATTTGCTATTTCTCCAAAATATTTTGTTATTGTTCTTTTGAAAGGTTTGATTTGGTTGAAAAATCTCATCCATGTTTTCTGGTTTTTCTTTCTTTCATGTTGTACATCAGCTCCCCCCAAGGGCAAGAGGACACAGGAGGAGGGTGCTGAGGATGCAGGCCAGGATCGGGCAGGCGAGGGCTCCTTTGCCTGCCCCAGTAAGTTTACATTTTAATAAAGAGTACCTATTTTTTCCTAGCGTTCCTCATTCGATTTTTTCTAAATCGTCTTTGATCTTCTTGTAGACTGGATATAAATTCTTATCCTGCCTCGAATATGACTCCCTGTGGTATTACTAGACTATTCTTATTAGTCTGTCTGTGTAGCTAACTAAGATTGGACATTTGGCAATTCCATTGGACTCCCATTCTATTCAGCAATAGCTCTATGCACTGTCTCCTTACTGACTAGATAGTGTGGCAGAGTCATTCAGCTCCCGAAGTCACCGATTATTGATCCCCAATGATCTCTAGATTATCGTACGCAGGACAAGAGAGTACGGAGTCACAGCACAGTCAAGAAGTGTCAGAGGCACTCATGCTTGCAAAAATTCCAAAACCTTTAGCTCATCCACTCTAGTCTGGAGGAACAAAAACCACAGAGTCTATTTAAGTTTAAAAGCTTTATTAAAAGTAAACACATTTATTAAAATCTACTTTGTCATAAAACTATTTAACTGAAAACGGAAAAGTGGTTAGTGCTGACGATTAATTGGACACATTTCTTGTGGTCGAGCCGAGCTCTCACCTGGTTTGAACTTGATCCTGGTCGTGTTCTTAGGAGTCAAGCTTCTGTCTGTTAGGAGAAAAAGTGGTGCGTGTTAAAAATCAAAAGCAAGCATTCATCAGTTGTGCATAAAAGTGCAGCAAGACAACAGCCTTCCCTGGAAAATGGGACATTTTTACTTTGGAGTAGACAGTCACAAATTATTACATTGTATTCAGTTTTTTTAACATTTCTCCTAGACCAAATATTATATAGTAGTGAGTGGTGTATTCTAACATTCTTAAATGTACTTTGTAGGTGTAACATCTGGTGACGGGGCCAGCGCGGAGGTGGCTGTGTTGGGCGAGGACTCGGCGGACTCTGGGGAGGAGGCGGTGCAAGAGCCGGCGGACGGTCCTGTGGGGGTTCAAACGGTGGTGGCGGAAACAGGTAAGCTATATATTCCTTACTTATTGAGATTGAAGACTGCATAGTGTGCTTTCTGCACGGGTGTATTACAAATCAACCAGGTAGTAGCCTCCTCGAAATGTACTTCGACTTAGCTGTGAAGTTTTTGGTGAGAAGAATCCCAATAAGTTCTTAGACGAACGTGATGGATGGGATGAACGAAAAGCGAAAGAAGGGTGTAAGTAAGTGGGACGCGAACTTGTATGATGGCTGGCAAAGAAGAACGATATGTGTTTGCTTGGCCCCCGAGGTGGCTGGGAAGGAAAGAATATGGTATGGTGCATGGCTGGGTCAATGATGAAGCAAGGATGGGTGGAAGGACAGCAGCCTGGGTGGGTGAAACAGAAACTGTATATGTGCGTATACTTTGACTGAATGGATGCCTGGAGCATTGTATTCTCTGACTCTTAGATAGCACATGTGTATCTAGAGAGAGTAGATGGTCGCCAGATGAAGTAAGTGTTACCTTGAAGAGCATGTACCACCGCACCCGCACGTCCGTTCCAGTGCAGGGAAGGCAAGGAAAAGAAATTGTAAATGTGTCCAATACTACCATGAATAGTAGCAGTACTTTGTATTGCGTCTGCAATCACAGCATATATCTGGTTATTACGGTGGACACTCCGTACCTCTCTTAATAACTTTAGTTTACTTGTAGTACGTCATTCATGTGTGGGTGTATCACTGTTCACTCAATATTAAGCAAAGCACCTAAAGTCATCCCATATGTCATCAAATACGTCCCATGTGAAGTGATAGATAATCAAATTAGTTAGCTTCTTCATTTTCCTTTTCTAGTACTCATTTGCACTGTAGGGTGAAAGGTAAATTAATTAAGCAGTAGCCCTTGTAACAGAGTATTCTCAGTGCCACCCGTAATAGAAAAGTAATAGCTTCACCACCTGCATGTACTGGACCGGTACAGTAACGCAAGTCTGTCTCACTCATCATGGTGTGCAACTTTTTTTCTCGGGTGCAAGTTCACTGTGCTGTCCATGTCATTCTGCCGGCTTGCATAAGATAACGTACCAATTTCCCTAAACAAGAGAGAAGAAGAAGAATAAGACTGGTGTACTGTCATAGTCGACTGTAATGGAAGTCCATAGTGGTCGTAGAATTTGTTCATTAAACTACCACTAATGTTAGAGCAAGGATGCAGAAGTGGGAGGTTACATAGATACTGTCCTCAATAGTTATGTACTGTGCTTTCAATTTGCTACTTGTACTGTGACCCAACTTTCGGCTCAATCACTTTGTGTTATTAATGCTAAGGAGCATTGGTTACAGACTATGTCTTTCTTTCTTCATATAGTTGTTCCTTCCAAATCAACAACACGGAGGGAGCAGGCTAGAATGGCCCGGCAACGGAGGCTGGAGGCCACTGTCGCCGAATATCGGCGGCTGGTGGCCCTGGAGGAGGAGGAGGACACGCAGTCGAGCGGGGCAACAACAACATCCTCGACTGTGACCACTGCATCCTCCTCCGTGACTAAGCCAGCGGGACCGAGCCGGGCTAACAAAGACAACCGCCACCGCCAAGCAACAGAAATACCAGCTGCCCCCCACAGGAGCTGCAAGGAACGCCAACGCCGCCTACGAGTCCGAATGTCCAACCTGGAGCAGGAGGTCCTGAAGTATAAGAACTTGGTTAAGGGCCTCCGCTCCGAGCTTGCCACCCTCCGCAAGGAGTATGATGCCCATGCCGCAAAATGCACCAGCACCAGCACCCTCCAGTAGTGGAGTGTCCCTTGCCCTTTTTTTATAGACTTTTGGGGGGTGGGATTTGGGAGTTGGGATCGTTTTGGGACGTTTCAAAGACAATCGTTGGGGTTAGGGTGGGTGAGGGAGATTATTTTGTTAGGGCTACATAAATATATTTTTAAACTTTATCTGACCATACCTGTTTTTTACTGCTTTTCAGTCTGGTGGGTGGGGGGCGGGGGTGTAACAGTAACTTTGTTTTCCTGAACAGTCGTAGGACTTTAGTAGTACAACCGTCAATCTCTTGTCTACTCCGAAATAATACTCCATTATACTACCTCCCACCAAACGCTTATCTTACCTGTAATTTGTGTTAGACATTAGGACTAGGCCCAGGGCTGGCTCCACGTGAAATGGGGATTAACGTTGTCAATCCTGGGCGGGTGACATTTCCTCATTGCGGTGGTACTAGTGGTGTGACACAGTGGCAGTTGCATGCCTATGGAAAAAAAGAAAACGAAACCTTGTTTGTCCTTACTGTAGCATTACAACGGTTACGGTACGATCGAGAATATAGCAGGTGACAGACAGAACAGTGCCATAATGTAGCCTAACAAATGGTAAAGTATTTGCTTGCAAGTATAACTAGTACTTGCGTTGAATTTATTTGACATTGGCTACTACTACTAGAAGATATAGTACTGAAGCTGAGTAAGTCTAGAAGATATCCTCGTATTCCTTCACCAGCCTGTTGCTATGACCTTATCCTCCCCAGCAAGTGTGTGGAATTATTGATGTCATTTTAGTCAGACATCAAGCAAAACAACACAGCCCGGGGGAAGAGGGTTAGGGTTTGTAAAATGGATGGGAATGGGGGTTTCTTTTTGGGTAGGTTTTGTTGAGAGAAGAAAAAAAAAGCAGAGCATGGACAAACAATAATTGAAGATAAAGACAATCTTTGGTTACAAACTAAAGCTAAGCACATGCAGTCACACTCATAGAATAATACAATCGATACTGTATCTGTATTGCGTATGTTGTTGGAGTTGTCCTTGAATTTGGTAAGTAAGTTGCATGCAGCAAACAATTCCTCTTATTGGCGGCACTCCTCCATTCCAGCTGACGCTTCGTCCATCAATGTTGGTGACCACTGACAGAAGACACCCTAGTGTCCACTGCCTGCCTGGCGGATGTTGACTGAAACCCGGCCTGTAATTATTGAACGGAAAACAGGAAGTGCTATTACAATACCACTGATAAATAAATAAAAGGTATGTACGCTGTGTGGTTCAAAATGTGACACTTTGATTTCCCTAATAGACAGTACAATATTTTTGAAATTGCGTGCTCTGTCTGAGTCACCTTTTTAAGGATAACTAAGTATGGCCAAAATATTATAGCGGATCATTCTTTCCCCTCAAGGTAGGTGTACTGTAAACTGTGTTTTAGAACAAAATTTGACCTTCCCAGCAATGCTCCCACCAAGACCCTTACTAAAGCCAGTCGCAAAAATGTAGAAGAACCCCAATCAGATCTCCAAAAACGATGCCTAGCAGAAAAATGGTTACAAAACGTACTTTGAAAGTAACAGTAGGCCCAAATACAGACCGTGGATTGTATTCAAACCACTTGCAAGCAAGCAAAAGTATCCATAGCCAGCATCGCTCCAACAGTGCTCTACAACACCAGAACTGCGTTGCAATAGAACCCCCCGAAACACATGCAATCCTGCTGGTAGGGCTAACCCTAACGAACCCTAACTTACAAAAAGTGCCAAAACTGGTGTTTCCTTCAGGATTTTGTCCAAAACACTTCTATCCGGTATTAGACCTTCCCAGGAATGCCCCAGGCAAGACCCGCCAACCCACCCGGAAAAAACCACCCGACAACACCCCCAAACAGCGAAAAAGCTAAATCTCATACTTACAATATCTCTCGGCCTTCGGTCCAAACGCGGCGCTGTGCAGCTAGGTCATCATCATCATCAATCATCATAACTCCTGTTTTCCACCACGGATTTCCTGAAAAGCAAATGCAATCAAGATTAGACTGTCGCAGCAGTGCTCCCAGACACCAAAAATTACCCACAAACACCCGGAACCCCGTCAAAGAGCACCTCAAAGGCAAGCAAGTCAGCAAAAACGGCAAGAAATTTCCACCTCATATTTGGTCCAAAACACTTTTGTCCATTATTAGAGCTTCACAGCAATGGGCCCAAATCCGTCAACTCACCCTCAAAGAAGTACAACACCCCCACAAGTGCTGAGTTTTTCTTCATTGGGCGTAATCCAGCACTCTGCTTTGAGGGAAATCGCAGTCTGGAGGAGGAGGATAGAGGAGCATGTTCTTCAGAACTTGTGAACCTGAGGAATGTAGACTGCGGCACCTTCAAATCAATAAGCAAACAAGTGAAGACAGTTCTGATGATGGTCTTGTTTTTGGGATTAGGTGATTAAAGTTTGAATTAAATTAACTGTGCAAAACAAAGAAAGAGAGACACAAAGCACACAGGAATAAAAGTGAATAAGGACGAAAAAGAAAGTTCTTGATTGATTGTCTCATTTTCAGGGCTCGGTGTCAGGGAATAAGAACAAGATTTCGTCATCATACTCTGCAAATTCAGGCTGGATGAGGTCAGTGCCACCGAACAGAGAACAAATCCCCTCATCTACGTTGCCGTCCTCCTCGTCTTCATGCGGCATGCTTTCTCGTACTTTGTAATCTGGTGGTATGAGGTGCTGATTCATCTTGATCATTGTCAGCCGCTCCACATTTTTGGGCGAGAGGCGGCTCCGTTTGGGAGTTACAATGCCACCAGCAGCACTGAAAACACGTTCAGAAGACACACTTGCGAGTGGGCAAGACAAATAGTTTATAGCCAGGTTGTAGAGCTGTGGCCACAAATGTTTTTTGCCATGCCAATACTGCAATGGCTCATCATTAAGAAAGACCTCTGTTGAGTCATTCATATAGACCTGCACCATCGACTCAAGGTCATCAACGGTTCCTCCACTTTGCTTACTTTTTACTGTGCCTTTGACATTTTTTCGAGAACCATACCCAAGCAAACTTAGCCAATCCTCCTCAGCAGCCACTGTTAGTGTTGTGTGTGGTGCAGATGATCCAGTTGCCGGTGTCTTTAACGGCTGAGAGGTCACTTGTGCCCCAGCCACAGGTGCAGAAGTGGATTCTTGTGACTGGGGATGGCCTGCTGATGCTGATGCTGATGTACTGTCTTCTCCTTCAATAACCTGCCGTTCTTTTTCAAACCTCTTGGCTGACCAGGCTAACCAATGTTTGTACTTTTGAACATCTGCATCAGCAAAAGGAAAGAATGCTTCGCCTGCCAGCGCCTTTTTGTAGCGTGGATCCAGAATAGTAGCACAAATGTAATGCTGATCTGACTTGATCTTTTGAAGACGTTCATCACCACGTAGGCGCTCTAATAATTTCTCAGACAAAATAAAATGGTCTTTTTTTTGTACATCTTTTTCAAACTCAGAAGACACCGCCATCAGTTGGTGCTCCAGCATGCACAACAATGGGATAGCTTTTCCCAAATTACAGTCCTCCTGGCTGACTGCACGCGTGAAGAACTCAAAAGGACGAAGCATGTCTGTCAGGCTTTTAACTATGTCCCATTGCGCCGCACTCATCCGCAGGTCCTCCTTCTGAGATGTACCCTCTGTGAAGAAATAGTGATCGAGTACCGTATACTGCTCATACAGACGCTCAAGCATGTAGAAGGTTGAGTTCCAACGTGTTGCCACCTCCTGGATGAGTGCTTTCACTGGCATTCCACGTTGAAGTAGCAGTCTCCGCAGATGCTTCCGGGCCTTAAAAGAATGGCTGAAATGGTTGCACATTTTGCGGCAGGTGGCCATTACCTCGAACGCTGGACTCTGTTTATCACTCAAGAATTTTTGAACTACCAGGTTGATACAGTGCGCCAAACACGGCACTCTAACATGGTCACCCTTCAACATGGCCTTAACTACATTGGCGCCATTATCCGTGGAAACATAACCAATCTTGCGTTTTAGGGGGGATAGCATTTTCAAGACCTTTTTGTTAAACTCTTCCAAAAGGTTTTCTGCTGTGTGACTTTTCTCCAAGCCAAACATGGCTAGTGTTGCATGTTTGCGAGCAGCTTTGAAAACTTTGTCCGGGTCAACACCTGCGTTTAGCTTTGCTTTAACACCTGAAAAAGAGACCCAGTGTGCAGTGATGCACATGTAATCAGCGCCTGCGCCACTGGTCCACATGTCTGTTGTCAGATGTATTGTGTGAACAGCACTCTTCTGCAAAGCTGCCCCAATCGCCTCCAGCACATCTTCATGTAGTGCTGGAACCGCATCTCTGGCAAAATAGAACCGGCTCGGAACCTTCCATTTAGGGCAGAGCGTTGCCACTAATTCAAGAACACCTACCGCTTCTACAAAGGAAAAAGGTAGAAGGTCCACAGCTAGCATTTTAGCCAGCTTAGTGTTATACAGACGCGTCAGTGGGTGGTTGCGTTCATATGGCACGTCTGAAGTAAGCATTGTTCTAATGTTGCCCTGGACCAAGCATTTACGGGCTGATAATGACTTCGTTGACCCAATTTTGCTCGCTGGTGAACTTTTGTGCGTTGGTGTCTCACTCGCTCCAACACTCTTAGTGTGCCTCACATTGGGTGTGCTGCTGACAGGGGTACTGGGTGTAAGGGAAGTGTTTGACACATCTTCTTCCTGCTCGTCATCATCAGATGAAACATCAACGTTTCCTTGAATTTGGCCTTTCTTGATCGCATCTAGGTGCGCAAACCATTTGACAGTGTGCTTTCTCTCAAGATGACCTCTCTGGCCGCCGGTACCATAGTTGGTACCTGACTTACCACGACTAACTGCAAGCTTACAAAGGGTACAAATGGCAAACTTTGGATTTTTGGGACAAACAGTAAAGAAGTCCCAAACTGGGGACTTGAAGTGTCTGTGGGACCTGGAGGAGGCGGCGATACTGGTGGTGGTGGTCATGAAGCTAATGCCAGATGAAGTGGAGGATCTGGATTGCCCAACTTTTGTACGTTTTGCACTTTCACCGCCACTAATTAAGGTCGAGGTTGACGGAGGTCTCTTCTTGCCAGAAAGAAATATGGAAGCAGGACAAGTTGGTGTACTACTTAACTCCAATGATTGTGGTGTTTCCACTGCCTCCTCATCGACAACATCATCATCATCACGCTCAGCAGCTCTTCGGGCTAGGGTCAAAATGTCTGTTTGCTGCATGCCCGCTGGGGCTGCAGTGACCTTTATGATGACTGGGTCGTCGTTGGCAGAGTCTTCATCAGCAGCAGTATCCGCCACTTCTTGTTGAGCCTCATCACACTCCATAACTCTGAGACTTTGGACGAGCTTCCTTTTACGCTTAACTACCTTTGTTGGATCATGGTGTGCCTCACTCTCAGACGGCTGTGGTGCTGGTTCCCAAGTTTGATCCGTATCATCAGAAGGAGGTGTGCTTGAAGAGGATGTAGACACCACCCTTGATCTCTTCCTTGCTAGGGGTGTGGAAGACAATGAAGGATCATCAGGAGGAGTGGCTTCCTCAAATGATACCTCGCCTTGATTGTCGATTTCCTGATGTGCCCCTACTTCGGGAGGAACAACTATTGTGGGCACTTGTGACCCTCCATGCACCTCTGCTTGCGCATCTCCTTGCGCTGCCTCTCCTTCCACATGTACTTGGGCTTGTACTTGCACATGTGATTGTTGTTGCGGCTGTGGTTGTTCAACACTCGTCAGATGAGCTACAACAACCTGTGTTGATTGAGGGACATTGCTGCTGCTTTCTTGCGATGAGCCAACATCACTGGTCGATGGTGATTGAAGAACTATACTGGCTGCCTCTCCAGCACTCAAGGGCTTGGACTTAAGTTGGCGTGGTGGTGGTGGTGGCACTGAGCCCAATGGAGCGGGGGTGCTGCTGCCAGCTTGGTCCCCAGCAGATCCCGCTGCTGCTGCAGGCATACTTTTTTTTTACTCCCAAAAAAAGGGGCGGGCGGCACACCAGTGTCCTTGGTAACTTGCTTCTTCTGCTCCTTACTGGCACCTTTCTTGCTAGAGGAGCTACGGGTTACTTTTTTTGGGGCCATCTTCTTCAGAGCAGGTCAGCAGGCAGCAGTTGCACGAGTTGCAGAGGGTTCTGTGTCCAGACGTGACGTCGCGTGACGTTATGCTGCACACACACACCGCTGCAGGACTTCTTCCTGGCACTGGTGGCTCTCTTGAGTCTTCTTGTGCACCTAACAGCAATGGAAGACAGAGGAACATCAGTTCAGTTATACACCCCAAAAAATCGACAAAACACAGAAAAATGAGCACAATCCCATGCCATCCATGATGTTTACATTGAAGACACCCCACAGAAAGACTAGGGACATGCAAGTATGCAACACTCACTACCCCTGGGCATAATGGATGAAAAGTAGGCAAAATAAGTGCATGCCTCAGACACTGCCTCTCTTCAAAATGGCCCCTTACACCCCAAGCACATGTTGCCTGTACCAGCCAGCACTCAAGATGGCCACCACCACCACCCACATGGCCAGTCCACATCAACAGTACACCCCCAAAAAACAGAAAAACAGCCAGAAATCACCACAATCCAATGCCATCCATGATGTTTACATTAAAGAGAGTGAGACCACACCACAGGCACACTCAGTCCATGCACCACCACCCCTGGGCAAAAGGCCACACCAGCAGCCCCCCAAAAACGACAAAAAACAATAAAATAAGCACAATCCCAGCCCATCCATGGCCTCAATTATGTTTACATTCAAGAAGACACCCCAGAGAAAGACTAGGCCCATGCAAAACTCACCACCCCTGGGCAAAGGGCCCCACCAGCAGGCCCAAAAAAACGACAAAAAACAATAAAATCAGCACAATCCCAGCCCATCCATGGCCTCAATGGTGTTTAAATTCAAGAAGACACCCCTCAGAAACACTAGACCCATGCAACACTCACTACCCCTGGGCATAATGGATGAAAAGTAGGCAAAATAAGTGCAGGCCTCAGACACTGCCTCTCCTCAAAATGGCCCCTTACACCCCAAGCACATGTTGCCTGTACCAGCCAGCACTCAAGATGGCCACCACCACTACCCACATGGCCAGTCCACATCAACAGTACACCCCCAAAAAACAGAAAAACAGCCAGAAATCACCACAATCCAATGCCATCAATGATGTTTACATTAAAGAGAGTGAGACCACACCACAGGCACACTCAGTCCATGCGCCACCACCCCTGGGCAAAAGGCCACACCAGCAGCCCCCCAAAAACGACAAAAAACAATAAAATAAGCACAATCCCAGCCCATCCATGGCCTCAATTATGTTTACATTCAAGAAGACACCCCACAGAAAGACTAGGCCCATGCAACACTCACCACCCCTGGGCAAAGGGCCCCACCAGCAGGCCCAAAAAAACGACAAAAACCAATAAAATCAGCACAATCCCAGCCCATCCATGGCCTCAATGGTGTTTAAATTCAAGAAGACACCCCTCAGAAACACTAGGCCCATGCAACACTCACTACCCCTGGGCATAATGGATGAAAAGTAGGCAAAATAAGTGCAGGCCTCAGACACTGCCTCTCCTCAAAATGGCCCCTTACACCCCAAGCACATGTTGCCTGTACCAGCCAGCACTCAAGATGGCCACCACCACCACCCACATGGCCAGTCCACATCAACAGTACACCCCCAAAAAACAGAAAAACAGCCAGAAATCACCACAATCCAATGCCATCCATGATGTTTACATTAAAGAGAGTGAGACCACACCACAGGCACACTCAGTCCATGCACCACCACCCCTGGGCAAAAGGCCACACCAGCAGCCCCCCAAAAACGACAAAAAACAATAAAATAAGCACAATCCCAGCCCATCCATGGCCTCAATTATGTTTACATTCAAGAAGACACCCCACAGAAAGACTAGGCCCATGCAACACTCACCACCCCTGGGCAAAGGGCCCCACCAGCAGGCCCAAAAAAACGACAAAAAACAATAAAATCAGCACAATCCCAGCCCATCCATGGCCTCAATGGTGTTTAAACTCAAGAAGACACCCCTCAGAAACACTAGGCCCATGCAACACTCACTACCCCTGGGCATAATGGATGAAAAGTAGGCAAAATAAGTGCAGGCCTCAGACACTGCCTCTCCTCAAAATGGCCCCTTACACCCCAAGCACATGTTGCCTGTACCAGCCAGCACTCAAGATGGCCACCACCACCACCCACATGGCCAGTCCACATCAACAGTACACCCCCAAAAAACAGAAAAACAGCCAGAAATCACCACAATCCAATGCCATCCATGATGTTTACATTAAAGAGAGTGAGACCACACCACAGGCACACTCAGTCCATGCACCACCACCCCTGGGCAAAAGGCCACTCCAGCAGCCCCCCAAAAACGACAAAAAACAATAAAATAAGCACAATCCCAGCCCATCCATGGCCTCAATTATGTTTAAATTCAAGAAGACACCCCACAGAAAGACTAGGCCCATGCAACACTCACCACCCCTGGGCAAAGGGCCCCACCAGCAGGCCCAAAAAAAGGACAAAAATCAGCACAATCCCAGCCCATCCATGGCCTCAATGGTGTTTAAATTCAACAAAACAGTTGTATCATGCACCCCTAACCAATCCTGGTCCTACTGGATACTGGGGCTACCCACAATATAATTTATTTAATGTTCTGAAAAAGTTCCAAAATTTTACTTGCAGCAACTGTAATGCCCCAAACAAACTTACTTGTGAAAGTTGATTTCTAATCCAAAAGTGATCCAAAGACAGTCAAAAAGGCCTCAAATCCAAATATCCAGCAGCACCCACAAAAAGTAATCCTTCCAGCTCCAGATCCAAATGAAAGTGACCAGGAGATGGACAAAGCACTGGGAGGAGCCTGCTGGACAGGAACAGGAAGTTGGAGACTGTGGGGCACTTCCTTCCTCCCCCCCCCAAAATGGACTCCTTGCAAAAAAAAAGGCCATGCAAATGTCAACCTGAGGAGTGATTCTGATAAAAATCATAACTTTCTGAAGGTTTATCCTGTTTGCTGGTGATTTTCTTGTGCGAAATTGCAAAATCTCTATTTCGCAAGTGCGAGATTGTTCCTTTCCGCCGCAACTACGTGTTCGCAATTGCGAACTCTCGCGAGGTGTGCTGTGCAAGGTGGCAAGCCGCGATTACATATTCGCGGGCGCCAAACTCCCGCGGGAACACGCAGCAAGATCTAAAATGGCGCGTCACTCGCAAAGAAAAACAACTCGGCAAACGCTAAATGACGGAAAGTGAACGCCGTGCACCACGCCGCGCGCCGCAACCAAGCAAAAAATCCGCCGCGAGCGGATTCACGGATTTTCGACAAATTCGCGAGCGTTCGCGGATTGCGAATTTGCCGAAAATACGAAAAATCCGCGAGCGGAGCGGATTTTACGCCCATGCTTAGCCTGAACCAACTCCAATGTGTCCAGAATGCGGCGGCTAGGTTGGTTTTGAAACTACCTAGGCAGTCATCTGGGAAGCGTGCTCTTCAAATCTTGCACTGGCTTCCCACGCAGGAACGCATTCGGTTTAAAACCTTGTGCATTACCCACCGCATCGTACATGGCCGTGGCCCTACCTACCTCCAGAGTATGATGACCATATATCGTCCCAAACGGTTGTTGAGATCCACGGGCAGCATGCAGATGGTGGTCCCTCGTATCCGAAGAGCACAGATGGGAGGACGGTCCTTTAGGTTCCTAGCAAGCAAATACTGAAATGAACTTCCAACTGAACTTCGGATGGAACCTTCGGAATCGCGCTTTAGGCTGAAATTAAAGACACATCTGTTCCCCAAGATCTAGCTGTATTAGGTGCCTCTTGTTCTCTCCTTCCTGTTTTGGAGGGCCTTCTCTGGAGTACTGACGGAATGCATTCACAGCGCGGGGACGCACTGTTTTTCTGCATAACCATGCGCTTAATAAATGTTTTTATTATTATTATTATGGAAAACAGGAGAGCCAGCCCGAACCTCCTCCTCCGCACAGGAAATACCGGCCTCACTGACTACTCGTGCTCCAATTGTTCCAAGAGATTACACCAACTTTAAAGATATGTTAACTGTCACTAGCAAAGACCTGAGGTCACAGATATTTTATTGGTTTCACTAAGACTGCTAAAGTGAGGTATAGATTGTTGCCCCACTGAGACTATAATCTCAATGGCAGAATATCATCCTAGTTAAAAAAGCGTTTGGTCTTAAAGTAATTCTACTAATTACACTAAGCAGAGCACATAATATTACTTGTTTAAATCAGGACTACATTTCCCGCAATGCCAAGCAAAAACATGGAGTGCTTTAGTTACTTAGAAAGGAAAATTTGAGAATTCCCAGCATTGCTCTCATGGGCCACTACTGATCTCCTAGACGACACAATGACCTCACTGGGAGACTATGGAACTAATTTCCCTAACAGCATAATACAACTCTTGGTGTAAGGCTATTTGCGTCACTGGTAACATAGGGCCAGATGTAGGTAAATTCAATTTTGCGAGTCCTTAATAGCGATTTTTACCCAATCGCTATTAAGGACTCGCAAAATTTAATGTAGGTAAGAATCGCAGAAATATTTGCGATTCCTTACTATCCTTTATTGCGATTCGCAAATTGAGATTCGCAATCAAGGAATACCATCTCATTCATTCCTATGGGCCAAGATGTCCGTAGGAATGAATAGGATTTGCGCCTGCAATTTGTGAGTCACCAAGAGGCACTCGCAAATTGCGCGCGCAATTTTTAAGGGTACAAGGGTTCCAGAAGGACACCCTGCTGCACCCATGAATTGTGCATGTGTGTACATGTGGTGCACATACATGCCCTAATGGCATGTATGTGTGCCACATGGCTCTTTGTAAAAAGCCAAAAAGTGCTTCTTAAAATGAAATGGCAAAATACCACCAACTTCAAGTTGGTGGTATTTTGCGATTCCTTAAGGAAAAATTGCAATTTGCGATGCCTACCAGCATAGCATTTATGGAATTTCAAATTGCGATTCTCCAAATGCTTGCGCAAAATAAGGAATCGCAATTTTGTGATTCCTTATTTTGCGAGTAGGTTTAAACTTACCTACATTGCTCGCAGCCAAATTGGGATCGCTCGCTATTTCGCTTCCTACATCTGGTCCATAGCGGTGTAAAAAAAAAATCACCCTTTTTTGCGCTTCCCACAGGTCTCACCTTGAGGTTGGTCTGCACTCCATCGAGCTCTTGCGCTTGGTACAGTACAGTCACTAGCCAGCCCCAGTGAGATTAATCCATCAAGCACCGGTAGCCTTTTGGTGGGGCTAGGTTGAAGGAAATGGTGGTGCGAAACAGAAGAAGCCCAGACAGCAACAAACTCGCCACTTGAGCCATGGTAATGTGGGCTCAAGCTTACAGGGAGTTCTCTGTCACCTGGCCACTCTCCACTGCCACCTGTAAACTAGACTTCCGTAGCATTCCCGATCTTGCGTTCAAGCCTCATTTTGTGACGCATGCTTTAACTGATCCCATTGAATGGCACAGAAAAATGTACGAATGAGGCATGAACGCTGGTGTTTCTCTGCATTCATTGCTACACGTCGTGAGGATTACTCGGAGGTTGAATATTGGATCATTTGCCTCTTAAGCTATTGAAAAGTTTTTCGGTTCTGGATTAATGACTCAAAGGGCCAAGATGGGACTCGTGGTTACTTTTGAGAAATAAAAAGTTCTTTCGGCTATGGACTAGGAATCAATTTGGTTGGCAACCTTGATGCAATCCTGGCTTTGACTTACGCTTACACATGGACTCCACCCAGGCAAGGAGGAGTGCTTGTCATTAGCTCTTATGTCTTGGCTATCTACATGGCTTAGATTTATCCTGAGGAAGACCCAACGTGATATCAATTCATTAACACATACACCTAAGGTCGAAATGTCAACGATTGATCAAGACCACGGCCTGAGTCACTTCACCTTTTAATCAATACTGTCTAAAAACTGTGGTTGTAGAACTCCATACACTTAAAGAGAACGTACTTCAATTAACATGTATTATCTATGTCTTGATGAATTTTGTGTTTGTAAATTTGTACAGAACATTGTTGCACTTTATGTCAAATTAGTCACTTAATTTTTGTTGTTTGTTCTGTGATTTATTTTTGTAACAGCCATATAAATTAGGAGATATTTAAATGAAATATATGTGTATTACATACTGAGTATGTCTTTTGTGTTGTGGGCTTTGACTTACATTTTAGTTTTCAACAAAAGATTGACTAAGCATGGTTGTGCTGAACAGTCACTGATTGTGATTAATTGTCATTTGCACTAAGCATTTGTATGACCCAAAGGAACACATTGTATACTTTACTGCTTGTCAAGACCAGTGTTCTGTGTGAGGAAGAGAGGAGTATTGGAGGAAGCTAGGTCCAGCGGGGAAGCCTGAGGGGACTACCGGTGCACAGTGCGAGAAGAGAGCTGTGCAATGAATGGGTCATTGCCTGAGTGAAGGATTGAATCAGCAACCCCCATATGCCAGGGAAGGGACCAGCCGCGGCGGGTAGTGGGAGTACCGGCCGGGCGGTGATGTGGGGAGGGGGTGGGGAAGGGTGGGGGGTAGTAATGTATGGATTACGGACTTTTAAAGGTAAGTAAACATAAAAATCAATATAACGAATTTCCTTGCACACACTGCATCGGATTTGGTGATTAAGTGTGTGCAACGAAATTCGTTTTATTTATTTTTAAGTTTAATTACCTTTTAAAGTCCGTAATCCATACATTACTACCCCCCACCCTGCGCCTCCCCCTCCGCACGTCACTGCCCTGCACTCCCACTACCGGCCGCGGCTGGAAGAGACAACATGGACTGAACTGTGAATCAAGTGCCATGCGTGAAGCACCAAGCCTGTACTGCCTCTTGGCGGAATGCTGCCAACACCATTGCACTCATGTTGCTTAACTCCTAACGAACACAGAAGCCTTTCACCACTTTGGTGGTCAGCAAAAAGTAGTAAAGTTACTTGTAGGAGTAGTAGAACAATTACACATGAGTAAATCTACTTGTGTACATTTTCCTTCGTCAATAGCTCCTTCAATCTTTACTGATAACATGCTTACAGATTGTTCTTCACATACTCTGATAGAGTGTGGTCAGGAGATATAACTCAGAAAATAATTGTCAGAAATATCGTCTGACATAAATATTGTTTAGAAAAATATCACCACATTGGATTTTGATTTTCAATTATTAAATCCAATAGGGAAATGTTTTTGTAAACAATATTTAGGGCTTGATATTTATGTCAGACAATGTTCTTACAATGATATTTTGTATTCAATACCATGTTTCTCTGCCTTGAACTATTCGCCTACATTTTCTCAGGACTCCTGATTCCTCTAACAGCACCAGACCTACTAAGAAGAGAAAGAAAAAAAGCTTGAAAACAGCTGTAGATAGGAGTTTCATTATTCAGAAGACTATTTGTGAAAGCCTGGCCTCACTATGCCACCAATTTGTGCTGCCCCTTGGATACATGGGTATTTTTGTTATTTTTCAGTCATTATACCGGCCTAGGACCTCATTTATGAGTTTTTGGAACAGGGCAATGCAGCAAGCCACTTTGCTGCGCTGCCCTGTGTCAAAAGGAAAGGGCAGGAATGTGCTGTATTTAATGTGCAACATTCCGTCCATCATCTTGTGTGTTTTGCTCTTCACCCTATGTGGGAAGGGTATGCCCAGACATGGGTCCCGTGCTCACTACGCCACTGGAGTCAAGCTATCCTGACTGAAGACGGCTGATAGCCAGAATTGTCCTAGGATGCTTGATTCTGGTCCAGGGAAGACATGGCTTGGCAGTTCCGTATGGACTGTTCCCATGAGGCACAGGGTCAAGACTGATTTACAGATGGCCATGTCTGAACTGGGTTGGCTTAGTGAGCAAAATAACGATGGATTAAACCCATATCTCACAGGGGGTGAGTGTTTTGCCATTGTGCAACATTCCGTCCATCATCTTGTGTGTTTTGCTGTTCACCCTATGTGGGAAGGGTATGCCCAGACGTCGGTCTCGTACTCACTACGCCACTGGAGTCAAGCTATCCTGACTGAAGACGGCTGATAGCCAGACACCGGTCCTAGAATGCTTGATTCCGGTCCAGAGTAGACATGGCTTGGCAGTTCGGTCTGGACTGTTCCCATGAGGCACAGGGTCAAGACTGATTTACATATGGCCATGTCTGAACTGGGGTGGCTTGGTGAGCAAAATAACGATGGATTAAACCCAGAACTGTGACAGGGGGTGAATGTTTTGCCATTGTGCAACATTCCGTCCATCATCTTGTGTGTTTTGCTGTTCACCCTATGTGGAAAGGATATGCCCAGACGTGTTTCCGTTGCTCACTACACCACTGGAGTCAAGCTATCCTGGCTTAAGACGGCTGAGAGCCAGACACCGGTCCTAGGATGCTTGATTCCGGTCCAGCCATTAAATATCCTAAGAGATTCACCGGTCTAGAAAAGTTTCCATGCACTAGCCACGGTTCTCGTTGGTATCTGCCACTTGAATATTTGCTTCTCCTGAAGCGCGAAATTGAACCCGTATGATTGAGCCAAAATTACTATATTTGTTCTATAGGCTCCCCTCGTGCTTCCCTATCTGGACTTGACGAATTGGAGCTCCGGCCGGAGCTACCCTATACCTGACGCATCATAGTTAAACGGATTTTCCTGGTACATGAAAGAACAACATAACAACAGGTGTAAATCAAAGAAAAGGTTTCTTTGCTCCCATTGACATGACTATAAAAGCCTGTAGAAGCTCTTGTCTTAGATCTTGCTGTTTATAGGGCTTGATTGTATGGATTTTCTTTCTAGCAAAGAAACCCCAATATCAAGCCTTCGAGTGGACCCCCCATTGTTGATCTACTTTTCGCATTAATTTGTCTCTGGTGAGTCCTTTACTAAAAATAATTTTTTCTGAGCCCATATAGTCTACACCTTTGAAACATAATGAATATGGGGGTACCCACCAATAGGAGCCTCACCCCAAACTAGTTGTCGCCATTTTTAGTAAATGTATGAATGTGTTATGTAGGATGGATTTTAAATGAAATTTGTAAACACTGAGCTGTCAACCCTTTCTGTTTGGTCTATCATGATTGACCATTGGTGCTATTCCATTGAGTATAGACCGCTATCCTCTTGAGTGACTTGTTTGCTATCAGAGACTTGACACTTAAATCAAGTAAAATGTGAGATATGCAATATGGCAAAATCAAATATATGTTTTTTGTAATTTTTTGCTCATTCTAATATTTATCTCAAACATATTTATTTGCAGTCTGTGAGTCCCTAACCCCATGGTACATCTTCGCACTGAAGAAGGTGTGGTCTGAATAGGCCGTTCACCGAAACACGCGTTGGCGTGGTGGCTGTGGCTGGCAGAAGCCTAGTATTTGTCAACCATTTCTTTCTACGCATCTTGCCTCCACAGTCTCATTTTTTGCTCATGCAGTATAATTTCATCTTCACTGCAGGCTTGTCTGTACCAGTATGAATGCAATGTATAAATGTTTATGTGTTTGATTGGTTTTATCAGTTTGAAAGTGAGTGTGACACTAGTATGGTTGCCTGGGAGTGGATGGGACATGTGTACATATATTGTTAATTTGTCTTATGAGAGGTGTTTCCTTCTCCTTTTTATCCAATATAACATGGTGATTAGACTGTGACCCTTGTCTTCTGTAAACATGCAAAACAGATCAATCAATAAATAAAATATGTAAAATGTGTGATATGTACTTGGCTCTGATGTTTAACTCTGTCACCCTTATTTAAAAGTTAGGATCCCTTGTGGGACCACTATATTCATTCTGGCAGGGTTGTTGTTGTTTTTTCTATTTTGTTGTTAAGACGGCTGATAGCCAGACACCGGTCCTAGGATGCTTGATTCCGGTCTAGGGTAGACAGGGCTTGGCAGTTTGGTCTGGACTGTTCCCATGAGGCACAGGTTCAACACTGATTTGCATGTGGCCATGTCTGAACTGGGGTGGCTTGGGGAGCAAAGTAACAATGGATTAAACCCAGATTTGTGACAGGGGGTGAATGTTTTGCCATTGTGAAACATTCCGTCCATCATCTTGTGTGTTTTGCTGCTCACCCTATGTGGGAAGGGTATGCCCAAACGTGGGTCCCGTGCTCACTACGCCACTGGAGTCAAGCTATCCTGGCTGAAGACGGCTAATAGCCAGAAACTGGTCCTCGGATGTTTGATTTCGGTCCAGGGTAGACATGGCTTGGCAGTTCGGTCTGGAATGTTCCCATGAGGCACAGGGTCAAGACTGATTTGCATATGGCCATGTCTGAACTGGGGTGGCTTGGAGAGAAAAATAACGATGGATTAAACCCAGATCTGTGACAGGGGGTGAATGTTTTGCCATTGTGCAACATTCTGTACATCATCTTGTGTGTTTTGCTGTTCACCCTATGTGGGCAGGGTATGCCCAGACGTGGGTCCCGTGCTCACTACACCACTGGAGTCAAGCTATCCTGGCTGAAGACAGCTGATAGTCAGAAACCGGTCCTAGGATGCTTGATTCCGGTCCAGGGTAGACATGGCTAGGCAGTGCGGTCTGGACTGTTCCCATGAGGCACAGGGTCAAGACTGATTTGCATATGGCCATGTCTGAACTGTGGTAACTAGGTGAGCAAAATAACGATGGATTAAACACAGATTTGTGACAGGGAGTGAATGTTTTGCCTTTGTGCAACATTCCGTCCTTCATCTTGTGTGCTTTGCTGTTCACCCTATGTGGGAAGGGTATGCCCAGACGTGGGTCCCATGCTCACTACGCCACTGGAGTCAAGCTATCCTGGCTGAAGACGGCTGATAGACAGAGACTGGTCCTAGGATGCTTGATTCGGGTCCAGGGTAGACATGGCTTGGCAGTTTGGTCTGGACTGTTCCCATGAGGCACATGGTCAAGACTGATTTGCATATGGCCATGTCTGAACTGGGGTGGCTAGGTGAGCAAAATAACGATGGATTAAACCCAGATCTGTGACGGGGGTGAAAGTTTTGCCATTTTGCAACATTCCGTCCATCATCTTGTGTGTTTTGCTGTTCGCCCTATGTGGGAAAGGTATGCCCAGACGTTGATCCCGTGCTCACTACGCCACTGGAGTCAAGCTATCCTGGCTGAAGACGGCTGATAGCCAGAAACCGTTCCTAGGATGCTTGATTCCGGTCCAGGGTAGACAGGGCTTGGCAGTGCGGTCTGGACTGTTCCCATGAGGCACAGGGTCAAGACTGATTTGCATATGGCCATGTCTGAACTGGGGTGGCTTGGTGAGCAAAATAACGATGGATTAAACCCAGATCTGTGACAGGGGGTGAATGTTTTTCCATTGTGCAACATTCGGTCCTTCATCTTGTGTGTTTTGCTGTTCACCCTATGTGGGAAAGGTATGCCCAGACGTGGGTCCCATGCTCACTACGCCACTGGAGTCAAGCTATCCTGGCTGAAGACGGCTGATAGACAGAGACCGGTCCTAGGATGCTTGATTCGGGTCCAGGGTAGACATGGCTTGGCAGTTCGGTCTGGACTGTTCCCATGAGGCACAGGGTCAAGACTGATTTGCATATGGCCATGTCTGAACTGGGGTGGCTTGGTGAGCAAAATAACGATGGATTGAACCCAGATCTGTGACAGGGGGTGAATGTTTTGCCATTGTGCAACATTCCGTCCATCATCTTGTGAGTTTTGCTGTTCACCCTATGTGGTAAGGGTATGCCCAGACGTGGGTCCCGTGCTCACTACGCCACTGGAGTCAAGCTATCCAGGATGAAGACGGCTGATAGCCAGAAACCGGTCCTTGGATGCTTGATTCCGGTCCAGGGTAAACATGGCTTGGCAGTTCGGTCTGGATTGTTCCCATGAGGCAGAGGATCAAGACTGATTTGAAAATGGCCATGTCTGAACTAGGGTGGCTTGGTGAGCAAAATAACAATGGATTAAACCCAGATCTGTGACAGGGGGTGAACCTTTTACCATTGTGCAACATTCGGTCCATCATCTTGTGTGTTTTGCTGTTTACCCTATGTGGGAAGGTTACGCCCAGTCGTGGGTCTCGTGCTCACTACGCCACTGGAGTGAAGCTATCCTGGCTGAAGACGGCTGATAGCCAGAAACCGGTCCTAGGATGCTTGATTCCGGTCCAGGGTAGAAATGGCTTGGCAGTTCGGTCTGGACTGTTCCCATGAGGCACAGGGTCAAGACTGATTTGCATATGGCCATGTCTGATCTGGGGTGGCTTGGTGAGCAAAATAATGATGGATTTAACCCAGATCTGTGACAGGGGGTGAATGTTTTGCCATTGTGCAACATTCCATTCATCATCTTGTGTGTTTTGCTGTTCACCCTATGTGGGAAGGGTATGCCCAGACGTGGATCCCGTGCTCACTATGACACTGGAGTCAAGCTATCCTGGCTGAAGACGGCTGATAGCCAGAAACCGGTCCTAGGAAGCATGATTCCGGTCCAGGGTAGACATGGCTTGGCAGTTCGTTCTGGACTGTTCCCATGAGGCACCGGGTCAAGACTAATTTGCATATGGCCATGTCTGAACTGGGGTGGCTTGATGAGCAAACTAACGATGGATTAAACTCAGATCTGTGACAGGGGGTGAAAGTTTTGCCATTGTGCAACATTCCGTCCATCATCTTGTGTGTTTTGCTGTTCACCCTATGTGGGAAGGGTATGCCCAGACGTGGGTCCCGTGCTCACTACACCACTGGAGTCAAACTATCCTGCTGAAGACGGTTGATGGCCAGAATCAGGTTCTAGGATGGTTGATTCCGGTCCAGGGTAGACATGGCTTGGCAGTTCGGTCTGGACTTTTCCCATGAGGCACAGGGTCAAGACTGATTTGCATATGGCCATGTCTGAACTGTGGTAAGTAGGTGAGCAAAATAACGATGGATTAAACACAGATTTGTGACAGGGAGTGAATGTTTTGCCTTTGTGCAACATTCCGTCCTTCATCTTGTGTGTTTTGCTGTTCACCCTATGTGGGAAGGGTATGCCCAGACGTGGGTCCCATGCTCACTACGCCACTGGAGTCAAGCTATCCTGGCTGAAGACGGCTGATAGACAGAGACTGGTCCTAGGATGCTTGATTCGGGTCCAGGGTAGACATGGCTTGGCAGTTTGGTCTGGACTGTTCCCATGAGGCACATGGTCAAGACTGATTTGCATATGGCCATGTCTGAACTGGGGTGGCTAGGTGAGCAAAATAACGATGGATTAAACCCAGATCTGTGACGGGGGTGAAAGTTTTGCCATTGTGCAACATTCCGTCCATCATCTTGTGTGTTTTGCTGTTCGCCCTATGTGGGAAAGGTATGCCCAGACGTGGATCCCGTGCTCACTACGCCACTGGAGTCAAGCTATCCTGGCTGAAGACGGCTGATAGCCAGAAACCGTTCCTAGGATGCTTGATTCCGGTCCAGGGTAGACAGGGCTTGGCAGTTCGGTCTGGACTGTTCCCATGAGGCACAGGGTCAAGACTGATTTGCATATGGCCATGTCTGAACTGGGGTGGCTTGGTGAGCAAAATAACGATGGATTAAACCCAGATCTGTGACAGGGGGTGAATGTTTTGCCATTGTGCAACATTCCGTCCTTCATCTTGTGTGTTTTGCTGTTCACCCTATGTGGGAAAGGTATGCCCAGACGTGGGTCCCATGCTCACTACGCCACTGGAGTCAAGCTATCCTGGCTGAAGACGGCTGATAGACAGAGACCGGTCCTAGGATGCTTGATTCGGGTCCAGGGTAGACATGGCTTGGCAGTTCGGTCTGGACTGTTCCCATGAGGCACAGGGTCAAGACTGATTTGCATATGGCCATGTCTGAACTGGGGTGGCTTGGTGAGCAAAATAACGATGGATTGAACCCAGATCTGTGACAGGGGGTGAATGTTTTGCCATTGTGCAACATTCCGTCCATCATCTTGTGAGTTTTGCTGTTCACCCTATGTGGTAAGGGTATGCCCAGACGTGGGTCCCGTGCTCACTACGCCACTGGAGTCAAGCTATCCAGGATGAAGACGGCTGATAGCCAGAAACCGGTCCTTGGATGCTTGATTCTGGTCCAGGGTAAACATGGCTTGGCAGTTCGGTCTGGATTGTTCCCATGAGGCAGAGGATCAAGACTGATTTGCAAATGGCCATGTCTGAACTAGGGTGGCTTGGTGAGCAAAATAACAATGGATTAAACCCAGATCTGTGACAGGGGGTGAACCTTTTACCATTGTGCAACATTCGGTCCATCATCTTGTGTGTTTTGCTGTTTACCCTATGTGGGAAGGGTACGCCCAGTCGTGGGTCTCGTGCTCACTACGCCACTGGAGTGAAGCTATCCTGGCTGAAGACGGCTGATAGCCAGAAACCGGTCCTAGGATGCTTGATTCCGGTGCAGGGTAGAAATGGCTTGGCAGTTCGGTCTGGACTGTTCCCATGAGGCACAGGGTCAAGACTGATTTGCATATGGCCATGTCTGAACTGGGGTGGCTTGGTGAGCAAACTAACGATGGATTAAACTCAGATCTGTGACAGGGGGTGAATGTTTTGCCATTGTGCAACATTCCGTCCATCCTCTTGTGTGTTTTGCTGTTCACTCTATGTGTGAAGGGTATACCCAGACTTGGGTCCCGTGCTCACTACGCCACTGGAGTCAAGCTATCCTGGCTGAAGACGGCTGATAGCTAGAAACCGGTCCTAGGATGCTTGATTCCAGTCCAGGGAAGACATAGCCTGGCAGTTCGGTCTGGACTGTTCAAATGAGGCACAGGTCAAGACTGATTTGCATATGAACATGTCTGAACTGGGGTGGCTTGGTCAGCAAAATAACGATGGATTAAACCCAGATCTGTGACAGGGGATGAATGTTTTGCCATTGTGCAACTTTCCGTCCATCATCTTGTGTGTTTTGCTGTTCACCCTATGTGGGAAGGGTATGCCCAGATGTGGGTCCCGTGCTCACTACGACACTGGAGTCAAGCTATCCTGGCTGAAGATGGCTGATAGCCAGAAATCAGTCCTCGGAAGCTTGATTCCGGTCCAGGGTAGACATGGCTTGGCAGTTCGGTCTGGACTGTTCCCATGAGGCACAGGGTCAAGACTGATTTGCATATGCCATGTCTGAACTGGGGTGGCTTGGTGAGCAAAATAACAATGGATTAAACCCAGATCAGTGACAGGGAGTGAATGTTTTGCCTTTGTGCAACATTCCGTCCTTCATCTTGTGTGCTTTGCTGTTCACCCTATGTGGGAAGGGTATGCCCAGACGTGGGTCCCATGCTCACTACGCCACTGGAGTCAAGCTATCCTGGCTGAAGACGGCTGATAGACAGAGACTGGTCCTAGGATGCTTGATTCGGGTCCAGGGTAGACATGGCTTGGCAGTTTGGTCTGGACTGTTCCCATGAGGCACATGGTCAAGACTGATTTGCATATGGCCATGTCTGAACTGGGGTGGCTAGGTGAGCAAAATAACGATGGATTAAACCCAGATCTGTGACGGGGGTGAAAGTTTTGCCATTTTGCAACATTCCGTCCATCATCTTGTGTGTTTTGCTGTTCGCCCTATGTGGGAAAGGTATGCCCAGACGTTGATCCCGTGCTCACTACGCCACTGGAGTCAAGCTATCCTGGCTGAAGACGGCTGATAGCCAGAAACCGTTCCTAGGATGCTTGATTCCGGTCCAGGGTAGACAGGGCTTGGCAGTGCGGTCTGGACTGTTCCCATGAGGCACAGGGTCAAGACTGATTTGCATATGGCCATGTCTGAACTGGGGTGGCTTGGTGAGCAAAATAACGATGGATTAAACCCAGATCTGTGACAGGGGGTGAATGTTTTTCCATTGTGCAACATTCGGTCCTTCATCTTGTGTGTTTTGCTGTTCACCCTATGTGGGAAAGGTATGCCCAGACGTGGGTCCCATGCTCACTACGCCACTGGAGTCAAGCTATCCTGGCTGAAGACGGCTGATAGACAGAGACCGGTCCTAGGATGCTTGATTCGGGTCCAGGGTAGACATGGCTTGGCAGTTCGGTCTGGACTGTTCCCATGAGGCACAGGGTCAAGACTGATTTGCATATGGCCATGTCTGAACTGGGGTGGCTTGGTGAGCAAAATAACGATGGATTGAACCCAGATCTGTGACAGGGGGTGAATGTTTTGCCATTGTGCAACATTCCGTCCATCATCTTGTGAGTTTTGCTGTTCACCCTATGTGGTAAGGGTATGCCCAGACGTGGGTCCCGTGCTCACTACGCCACTGGAGTCAAGCTATCCAGGATGAAGACGGCTGATAGCCAGAAACCGGTCCTTGGATGCTTGATTCCGGTCCAGGGTAAACATGGCTTGGCAGTTCGGTCTGGATTGTTCCCATGAGGCAGAGGATCAAGACTGATTTGAAAATGGCCATGTCTGAACTAGGGTGGCTTGGTGAGCAAAATAACAATGGATTATACCCAGATCTGTGACAGGGGGTGAACCTTTTACCATTGTGCAACATTCGGTCCATCATCTTGTGTGTTTTGCTGTTTACCCTATGTGGGAAGGTTACGCCCAGTCGTGGGTCTCGTGCTCACTACGCCACTGGAGTGAAGCTATCCTGGCTGAAGACGGCTGATAGCCAGAAACCGGTCCTAGGATGCTTGATTCCGGTCCAGGGTAGAAATGGCTTGGCAGTTCGGTCTGGACTGTTCCCATGAGGCACAGGGTCAAGACTGATTTGCATATGGCCATGTCTGATCTGGGGTGGCTTGGTGAGCAAAATAATGATGGATTTAACCCAGATCTGTGACAGGGGGTGAATGTTTTGCCATTGTGCAACATTCCATTCATCATCTTGTGTGTTTTGCTGTTCACCCTATGTGGGAAGGGTATGCCCAGACGTGGATCCCGTGCTCACTACGACACTGGAGTCAAGCTATCCTGGCTGAAGACGGCTGATAGCCAGAAACCGGTCCTAGGAAGCATGATTCCGGTCCAGGGTAGACATGGCTTGGCAGTTCGTTCTGGACTGTTCCCATGAGGCACCGGGTCAAGACTAATTTGCATATGGCCATGTCTGAACTGGGGTGGCTTGATGAGCAAACTAACGATGGATTAAACTCAGATCTGTGACAGGGGGTGAAAGTTTTGCCATTGTGCAACATTCCGTCCATCATCTTGTGTGTTTTGCTGTTCACCCTATGTGGGAAGGGTATGCCCAGACGTGGGTCCCGTGCTCACTACACCACTGGAGTCAAACTATCCTGCTGAAGACGGTTGATGGCCAGAATCAGGTTCTAGGATGGTTGATTCCGGTCCAGGGTAGACATGGCTTGGCAGTTCGGTCTGGACTTTTCCCATGAGGCACAGGGTCAAGACTGATTTGCATATGGCCATGTCTGAACTGTGGTAAGTAGGTGAGCAAAATAACGATGGATTAAACACAGATTTGTGACAGGGAGTGAATGTTTTGCCTTTGTGCAACATTCCGTCCTTCATCTTGTGTGTTTTGCTGTTCACCCTATGTGGGAAGGGTATGCCCAGACGTGGGTCCCATGCTCACTACGCCACTGGAGTCAAGCTATCCTGGCTGAAGACGGCTGATAGACAGAGACTGGTCCTAGGATGCTTGATTCGGGTCCAGGGTAGACATGGCTTGGCAGTTTGGTCTGGACTGTTCCCATGAGGCACATGGTCAAGACTGATTTGCATATGGCCATGTCTGAACTGGGGTGGCTAGGTGAGCAAAATAACGATGGATTAAACCCAGATCTGTGACGGGGGTGAAAGTTTTGCCATTGTGCAACATTCCGTCCATCATCTTGTGTGTTTTGCTGTTCGCCCTATGTGGGAAAGGTATGCCCAGACGTGGATCCCGTGCTCACTACGCCACTGGAGTCAAGCTATCCTGGCTGAAGACGGCTGATAGCCAGAAACCGTTCCTAGGATGCTTGATTCCGGTCCAGGGTAGACAGGGCTTGGCAGTTCGGTCTGGACTGTTCCCATGAGGCACAGGGTCAAGACTGATTTGCATATGGCCATGTCTGAACTGGGGTGGCTTGGTGAGCAAAATAACGATGGATTAAACCCAGATCTGTGACAGGGGGTGAATGTTTTGCCATTGTGCAACATTCCGTCCTTCATCTTGTGTGTTTTGCTGTTCACCCTATGTGGGAAAGGTATGCCCAGACGTGGGTCCCATGCTCACTACGCCACTGGAGTCAAGCTATCCTGGCTGAAGACGGCTGATAGACAGAGACCGGTCCTAGGATGCTTGATTCGGGTCCAGGGTAGACATGGCTTGGCAGTTCGGTCTGGACTGTTCCCATGAGGCACAGGGTCAAGACTGATTTGCATATGGCCATGTCTGAACTGGGGTGGCTTGGTGAGCAAAATAACGATGGATTGAACCCAGATCTGTGACAGGGGGTGAATGTTTTGCCATTGTGCAACATTCCGTCCATCATCTTGTGAGTTTTGCTGTTCACCCTATGTGGTAAGGGTATGCCCAGACGTGGGTCCCGTGCTCACTACGCCACTGGAGTCAAGCTATCCAGGATGAAGACGGCTGATAGCCAGAAACCGGTCCTTGGATGCTTGATTCTGGTCCAGGGTAAACATGGCTTGGCAGTTCGGTCTGGATTGTTCCCATGAGGCAGAGGATCAAGACTGATTTGCAAATGGCCATGTCTGAACTAGGGTGGCTTGGTGAGCAAAATAACAATGGATTAAACCCAGATCTGTGACAGGGGGTGAACCTTTTACCATTGTGCAACATTCGGTCCATCATCTTGTGTGTTTTGCTGTTTACCCTATGTGGGAAGGGTACGCCCAGTCGTGGGTCTCGTGCTCACTACGCCACTGGAGTGAAGCTATCCTGGCTAAAGACGGCTGATAGCCAGAAACCGGTCCTAGGATGCTTGATTCCGGTGCAGGGTAGAAATGGCTTGGCAGTTCGGTCTGGACTGTTCCCATGAGGCACAGGGTCAAGACTGATTTGCATATGGCCATGTCTGAACTGGGGTGGCTTGGTGAGCAAACTAACGATGGATTAAACTCAGATCTGTGACAGGGGGTGAATGTTTTGCCATTGTGCAACATTCCGTCCATCCTCTTGTGTGTTTTGCTGTTCACTCTATGTGTGAAGGGTATACCCAGACTTGGGTCCCGTGCTCACTACGCCACTGGAGTCAAGCTATCCTGGCTGAAGACGGCTGATAGCTAGAAACCGGTCCTAGGATGCTTGATTCCAGTCCAGGGAAGACATAGCCTGGCAGTTCGGTCTGGACTGTTCAAATGAGGCACAGGTCAAGACTGATTTGCATATGAACATGTCTGAACTGGGGTGGCTTGGTCAGCAAAATAACGATGGATTAAACCCAGATCTGTGACAGGGGATGAATGTTTTGCCATTGTGCAACTTTCCGTCCATCATCTTGTGTGTTTTGCTGTTCACCCTATGTGGGAAGGGTATGCCCAGATGTGGGTCCCGTGCTCACTACGACACTGGAGTCAAGCTATCCTGGCTGAAGATGGCTGATAGCCAGAAATCAGTCCTCGGAAGCTTGATTCCGGTCCAGGGTAGACATGGCTTGGCAGTTCGGTCTGGACTGTTCCCATGAGGCACAGGGTCAAGACTGATTTGCATATGCCATGTCTGAACTGGGGTGGCTTGGTGAGCAAAATAACAATGGATTAAACCCAGATCAGTGACAGGGGGTGAATGTTTTGCCATTGTGCAACATTCCGTCCATCATCTTGTGTGTTTTGCTGTTCACTGTATTTATGATATACAGTGCATTCTTGTCATTTCAACCAGCTCCGGCGCCCATTTTGGTGCCTCACGCCATCACAGCCACCCTTGCATCCTGCCTGATAAAAAAAATCAATGGGTGTTCCTTTCTCATTCTTTATGTCCTGTAGAATGCAGCAATAATGGAAAGAGAAAAAATGTAAAATAAAAAAAAAGTTAGCAACTACGCCAGCCCTGTCCCGCTTTGTCTCTGCTCCTCTCCCGGTCTCTTGCCTCCGGCACGGACAGGAGGCAGGCAGCCTCCCTCCCCTCCCCATAGCCAATGACAATGCAGCATTGTGATTGGTTGGCACGCTGACCAGCCATTCACCTATGGGGAGACCATTTTCTCCATGTAGGCTGCATGCAGCCTAAATGGAGAAAAGGAAGAGTGTGCATGACTGGTTTAGTCGACAACAGAGGGCCAACCAAACAGTCAGCGCCCTCAGCAGTGGGCAAGTCACTCCTCCCCTGCTCTAGAACAGCCCTACCCAACCACCCACCCCCAACCAAACATGTTTCTGCTTCTCGCACTGCGAGAAAGTAGTAGGGCAACGCTCTTCCGCCCTAGTGGAGGAGCTGCCCCTGCTCTGTAGGCTGAACTCTTACTTATGATTGCTGTGTTTGAAAATATGGCAACTGTATGTAATAAAAAAAAGAATGTGACATGATCGCAGACATTTTCCCCATAAGAAAGAAGAGCTGTTAGGGAAGGGATCAGAGAGTTATTGGGGCAACATAGTTCTTCTTTTAAACTATTATCTTGTAAGCTTCTATATTTTGAGTTAATTTTCCATTTGGTATTATGTGGAAGTTTCTATTATAAATACGTACATGTTACCGTAACATTTTAATTAAGAAAGGTTGCTTTACAAAGTAAAAGAAAACTATTACTTAACAAACAATGCGACCACGAGGGAGTGAATTAACGTTGGCCTATTTTGTTATGGTCTAAAAGGATGTATCTGGTTTATAACACTGAACCCACTTACCCTCAAGGGGCGTGAAAGCATATGTTTTGCTTTAAACCAAGTCACAATCAAAACCCCTAATAACCGTTATTTTATTTTTCTGTTTTGAGTATGTGGTTGCCTTTAAGGTTAGCTAATTTTCTAAGAGAGTAAAATCTGTTCTTGGTTTCCATTATTCAACTATTCCCATAATCCAGTGACATCTTCAGAATGTTTGAGGCCCTGGACAAAACACATCCCATGACCCTATTAAAATCACCTACTCCTGCGCGGCTGGTAAGAGGAACGATTTTTGTTTTCAGTCTGGTCCTGGCACCCTTTTCATTATTTCTCACCTACAGTGCCCAACTGCAAGGATACTGCCACCTACGCTGACTCTCCAATGGCCCCTTATCACAGGTTTGCTTAATGACTAAAGCCATGTCCTACTCCCCTCACTTTAGTTTTGTATCGCTTTATCAGAAAAAAAACGAATTAAAGGTTATTAGAATTAATGCCCTCTGAGAGTTTGATTGCAAGGCAGCTGTGTTTTTTTATACAGGGAAACTGTGTGGCTGTCAATAATGTTTCCAGCCACTATCCCCACACTTGAATCCACATCTATCACAAATATTTTTCCCTGGAATGGGGACTAACGTGGAACCGGATTTAGTGGGTCCAGATTCACATGTGGTGTCCCCATTCAAGGAATACACGTGCTTCCATTTCTCACCTGCTCTACGTAGGTGATAAATTGAAGCAAAGGAGCTGGTGTGGGTTATTTTGAATGGTCTACAGGCTTAAACCTCAGCAGTCAGGCTTCACGGCTAGGGCCGAAGCCATGTTTTCCTCTGGCACACTAGTGGATGGCCCTATTAGGAATAGGACACGCTACAACGCAAGCATTACAACGTATGTCATTACAATGAATTTTTTACACTGCGAAGTCCATTACAATGTATGTCATTACAACGCACATCGTTACAACGCATATACCATTACAATGCAATTACCATTCTAACTCTGCTGGGGCGTTACTTTGGGGAGTCCGTTGTAATGGATTATGCGATGTAATGACATGGGTTGTAATGGATTTTGTGTTGTAAAAAATGTGTTGTAATGACACACGTTGTAAAGCGTGCATTGTAAATTATGTTTCCCCCCTGTTAGAGTTGCAGTCCACGAGGGAGATTTAACTTTCCATGCCATGGGTATAGTTTCTAGTCCATATACTATGGCCTTTGAGGAGAATTGTTAGACGTTGGCGCGGTATTTCTCCCAAGTTTTTGACTTCACGCCTTGCCTAGTACCGCGATTTATTTTAATCTTCCCTGCTTGCCTAGCATTGACTATCACCTGGGCTGATGCCCCTTCATAAATATTCTGTAACATACAAATAATTGGGGCAGGGAATCCAAAATAACCCAAGGAAGAAAATAACGCTGACCAGTTAACTAAATCAAATGCTTTTTCTGCATCAATCATTAAGATGCATGCAGAGATTGAATTAATATTAAAATAGTCTAACGCCTGTATCAAATATTCTGTGTTAGCTGCCATATATCGACCGGCTATAAAACCCGTCTGGTCTTGATGGATTACCTCCTGGGCTGCAAATACAAATCTTTGAGCCCAGATTTTCATAAGAACCTTATAGTCCGAATTCAATAGACTAATTGGTCTGTAGGAAGTCACATCCTCCGGATTTTTATCTTTCTTGACGAAGCTAATAATTGTGGACTCTTTAAACTCGGAAGGAACCTTACCGCCGACTCTAATATAATTAAATAGGTTTTTCAAGGGATCTTCTAGTTCCTTCAAAAAAAACTTATAAAATTCGATCGGGAGTCCATCCATACCTGAAGCTTTTGCTCCCGCTGTTGCTTTTATGCTGTTTTGAATTTCGAGGGAACTTATTTCGCAGCCTATTTGAAAGCACCTAGAATCGGAGATTTTGGGAATATCCAAATTATCAAAATATTCCTTGATCAATATTCCCTCCACTTGAATATCTGTGGAATAAATTCTCTCGTAATGATCAAGGAATATTTTCGCAATTCCCTCGCTCCGGGTATCTATTCCACCTAGAGCATCTTGAATTTTCAAAATGATGGAAGACTCTTGTTTTTTTCTAATTGAATTAGCCAGAAGCTTTCCCATCAGTTGACTATCTTCATAAAGCCTTTGCTGAAAGGCCTTCGAGCTGTTTATCTCTTCCAGAGTGAAAAAGTCCCTAAGCAGTACTTTAGCTTGTTCCCATTGATTAGGCAATTGATTAAGTTTTAATGCATACTCCTTCTCAGCAGCGCACTGAAGGGCAGATATTTTCCCCTTTCGAACATTTGCCTTATTACAGGAAAATGCTATAATCTGCCCCCGGGCTGCTGCTTTAAATGCACCCCATACCGCAAAAGGCTCCGCTGAATCCTTATTTACTTAAAAAAATTCTTTTATCCAATCTTTGAAGCTCTCTACCCATACCATATTCTGTAAAAGGGTGCGATCCATCTGCCACCTAGGACGCTCCCCTTCTAAACCTTCTAGCATCAGTTCCACTTCAAACCTCCCGTGATCTGAAAAGGGATTACAACCTATCAATGCGTTGGGATTTGAAGTGATCTAGAGGATAAAAAAAATCTATTCTAGAGGCTGTATGAAACCTATTAGAATAACATGTGTAGGACTCTATATTGGGATTCAGGGAGCGCTAGGAGTCCCGCAATTGGTATTCTGTCATAAAAGCTTCCAGTACCCCTTTCGTCTTTGGTTTTAGTTGCTTCTTGTTCTTGTTTGAAGTATCGCTCTTTAGATCCTGGATATAATTGAAATCACCTCCTATTATAATTTGCCCCGGAGTACCCCTCAAGATTTCACTAATTTCCGTCAGGGCCGAGGTGTCATCAAAAATTGGGCCATAGTAATTCACAAAGTTGAATACCTTTCCCAACAATTTTACTACAACCCAAAGCCATCTACCTTTAGAGTCTCTTCACATCTGCACCATTTCCCAGGGTAAATTCCTTGCGAAATAAATAGCGACTGCCCTCTGGGCAACCCCAGTTGAGGAAAAAAGCCTGTGAGAGAAATATCTTGGCAGAAACAACTTTGGAGAATTTGTCTTCAGGTGTGTCTCCTGAAGGAAGACCACCTGGGGCTTAAGGGCTTAAGGGCAATTGCCCATTTCAAAAGGGCTCCATACTTCTGCTTGTTGAGCAACCCATTCACATTAATGGACAGGATATTACATGAATCAAATCTCATCTACAAATCTGTAAAATCTTAAACATATTCCGTACCAGCCAGTATTAAGGATCAGGATAGCAAACCTACTGCACTTGTATTTTTTTTACTGCATTTACCCCCCCCCCCCACCCTGAACCCCCCCTGGAATGTGGGAACCCCCTCCCCGTCTACGCGGCCCACATCCCTCCCTCTACTTTCTTCTTCGGGTGTCTTCTTGTTACACCCTGATGTGACCCATTGACCCAGGAGCACCCGCTCTCTAAAATATTCCTTTTTGCTAGTGAAGGGAGAAAAAAGATCATACCGAACACATCACTTTCAAACTATAAATCCAGATTCCTTTCATTTTGTCTCTTTTAAGCCTAGGCCCTTGTGGATATCTCATTGAGAAGAGTTTGAGCCTCCTCTAAATCAGTGAACAGAAAAAAATCTTCTTTGATCATTGACAGGGGAAGGGACAAACTTTCCAGAAAGATATGTTGTAGTAGTATAGAGAATCCTCCACTTTAAAGGCTGGCACCAATTATAAATATTGCACCTCCAGAGTCACTTTTCAGTACATTCTTTGACCTGTGGATATTACAGAAGAAGGACTGCCTTGCCCCTACAGGACTGCCCTGCTGCTTGAAGACTGCCTTGGTCTCTGAGAAAGAAGATTGGACCTGCTTCCTTCTTTCAAGGCTAACCTGAGCGAGTGACTCCCAGGGTCAGTTGGTTGACCTCCTGTCTGAGGTACAGGGACACAACAACCTCCAGAGGCATCCCTGTGACTGACCAGCTACCCTACTGCATCAGACCTGTACTGGACCTGCACCTGAACCTGCCTGAGCCTTGCATTTCCTTCACTGGAGGACATTCCTGATCCCCAAGAAGTGCCTCCCAGGTCATGGACCCGTGGCTGGCATCAATTGAGCTCCTCCTGTGAAGAGAGAGGAACTCCCGAAGTTTTTGGTTATTCCTGACAGCGAACAGCCTTGTATGCGCTGAGACTGATGCCTGTGACAACCACCAACGTGTAGTTCCGGTGAACCCCACTCTGCACTACAGCGACCACCAGTGACAGACCAGCAACATGGGATCTGCACTTTGTGCTAAAGCAACAAAAGCCCGCGGTTACGCTAATCTGAAACTCCTGCAACAACCATCCCAGATTTTCTCTCTGCTCCTCGCTGCCGCCTCATTTGAAAATAATAGCTGGACTTTGTGAAGATAACAATATCTGACCTGCTCTCCATCACTGTATGACTGAACTTGTTACTTTCCCACGGTCTAGCACAACCAGATGACCGCAAGTGGTGCTGTAGAAAAGTCAGCCCATATCGCACCCGATGCCCAGGCTGCTGGTGCAGGGCGACTCTTCATTCTCATCATGAATAATTACCAAATAAAGAGACGGGCACTGGAAGTAGGAAAACAAGAACAGGGTTTATTACTCATGAGGAGAGCCTGTCCTTTGGGACACTCGCATAGTGTCTTCGGGAGGTGCTCTAACAAGTTTCTCTGAGGCTTCGTCTTTTATACACAGGTTGGTGGCACACAGGCATCCTTTATTACAATCAACACTTTGTATAGTATGGAGGTATTCCAACACGTGGCTACAGTAGGGCCCTTATCCTCCATGCAATAGGAGGGGGCTGTCATGCGGCTGAGTGTTCTGCTGATTCCATTGGAATGTGTGTGCCTGATAGAATCTCAGGGGGTGGGGCGGTCGTGATCAATAGTGGCTTCTTTCGAGAGAGACGAGTGCATACAGTGATGGGCAATAAACTGTATCCTCGGGCTAAGGGATGACCAGCGGTCTGTGCAGACATTCAGGCTCAGAGGAAGAGGTCATCAAAGGAGGGGTATTCATGGGGGGACAGGAGGTGTTGGTCAGGCGCGGGGTGCGATTCTTAGGGACAGAGTCATGCGGGAGGGGAGGGTTCATGACTCACGCATGAGAGAGCGGGGGCAGTCAGGGTGCATGGGGGGCGCTTGCCAGGTCAGGGAAGTGTGCTGACGGGGCGATCGTGAGCAGGGAGACCATGGTACCTAAAATGGCTGTCGTGTACGTGTGTGCATGGGTCTATGCTAGTGGGACAACACAGTCAGAGTTTTAGCGATATCCATTCTGTTTACACCAAGGGGTACTGTGAACACAAATGAACGCCGCTTATGTACATACATATTTCTATTTTTAACAGTTGACGCTTTTTACATAAGCACGTTCAATTTCTACACAGTCGATGTGATAGGCAGAATACAATACATGTTAATTTACACCTGTTGGGCTCTTCATTTTCTCTCTAGTGACATCATATACAGGAAGAACGCTCTGATACCTTCCGGCTTGTCAGTACTATAGGGGATTTTTTGGAGAACTAACCACATGAGTGACCGATGAAACATTTCTTAAAAGGAAATACAAAATGGTTGAGGGAGGTGTTCAATTCGATACAAGTAATTTAGACAAGGGGCGAATAGAAAGTTCTGGAAAGAGGGAGGGTCTTTGTCGCAATGTCTTTTAACAGAGTCCGTCTTCTTTTGTTGGCGCTGCTGAGCACCGGCGGTGGAGCTATAGGTCCAGCTCGGATTCGTCCTTACACGTTGCAGGGTGCGATCAGTCCTCTGCTGTTAGATCACAGTCCTGTTTCCTAACTCCTTTTCTTAGGGGTGCCTTATGCTGGGCACCTGCGTGTCTTTCTTTTTCCGTGACAAAATCCCAGTCCATAGTCAAAGTTTATATGAAAGAGTTTGTTGAATAATCGAGGGAGGAGAGGGCGGAGTGGGGCCAGATCTTCGAACACACCAAGGGACCAAGGGAGCAAAGGATAATGAGCAGGCAGGCCGATCAGTCGGACTAAAAAAAGGGACGGGGACTTCAGGCACGAGTAGGTCAGCAAGTCGAGGGCTTCAAGGCAGCCCCTTATTTCTTCATCAGCTGAACTTGAAAGTTGTGCCTCGTCCCGCGTCTCGTTGCTCTGCGGCTCCACTTTTGGTCGTCACACGTGCTCCATGATCTGTGGCCAGGCGGTGCGTCACGTCCAGCTCCTCTCCTTTGGTGATTGTATCTTTGAATGGGTGAAAAACAAGTTTTAGAAAAACTGGTCGAGAGAATAGATATACATCTCAATCCATCCCCATGCCTGAGTAGGTGGGGGATAGGTTCATCGGTCACAGTCAAAGGTCGTCACTTATGGAGTCTGGAGAAGGGTATTGCATATTGAATTCATAGACTTGTTTTGGCGTACATTCGCGACATATGATAAGAGAAATTGGATTTTTGTACACAATGTATTACATCACATTAAACATCGAGTCCTTATGTAGAGACTCGTTCTTTCCCTTTAACCCAAGTATCGACGATCTTACATCTCCCTTCGGGGTCGGCTAATTTTTGCAAGCAGGGGCGTTATCGTAGGGTTGATCGGGGGCGCGTGGGTGCTTTTGAACAGGGAGCTGGGGTCGATCGGGGGAAGTGGGGTGGCTCTGGACATCCGCACTTAGGTGCAAGGGGGCGGGGCAATCGGGGGTCGCATTTTCTAACGAACTGAGAAACAGAAGACCATTGACGTTATAGTTCCCTTATAAAAGGCCAGATTAGGGGACATCCGTCGTCTTACCTGTCCTTTCCTACATTACCAACTCGGGTTCTATCGTTTGCAGAAAGGAGAGGTAGTAATATGGCAAGTCACAATTCGCTTTGGTTTTGGTCAATTTTGCTGAACACCTTTGTGTTCGAGAAAACCCAATAATGTTTTGTGCCGGAGGGGCACAACGTCTTTATACTTGAAAAGAGGAAACGGGGTTTTTGGAAAGAGGAAAAGAGAGAGAGAGAGAGAGAGAGAGAGAGAGGAGAGAGAGAGAGAGAGAAGAGAGAGAGAGAGAGAGAGAGAGAGAGAGAGAAAGAGAGAGAGAGAGAGAGACCGCACCCTAAATGGTCCATTCGGTACACGTATGACATGGGGAGAGAAAGAGAGGCGTGTACAATAATGGACCGTTCAGTGCGCGCGCAACACAGAACAACAGGGGTTAAGTAACACGGAAACACAGACAGAGGGATGACGTAGATTCATGCATCACGTACACACAAACTCAGACGGGGAAAACAGTACATGTATTATACACAAAAAATCCAAGACAAAACATAAAACAGTTATTGGCCACAATTATCCTTTTCTGTATGCTGAGCATCTTTATCATCCTACGCTCTTTTTACCTTTTTCTTATCCTTTTATTCGTTGGCTACCTCTTACTGGTGGCTTTTTGATTGTACACACTTACGTCTTTGGCAACTGGTCATGAACTAACCTGGTCGGGCTAATGCTCACAGCGGTTTATTCGAGTCATTTTAGCAAGTGCGTTTCCAGGTTGAGACAACAGTTGGTGACAATTGGAGAGCAATGGGGCAGCTTTTAGTTATGTGCCTATGAGGATGCGGAAAGGGAGGTAGTAGGTTTTCAAATATCGGCAATATCCCTAGTCCTCTCGGCGGAGGATACTTGTGTAACCCCTACCTCGAAATACCCTAAACTTTTCCCTACTTAGTTAAACGTAAGAATGCTTAATCATGTGTGTACATTATTCTTTTTACTTTATTCGGGGTTTGTCGCGGTTAGGTACTATAATCAGACCCCTTTTCCCGTCTCCTCGTCTGTTGGATCACTATTTTCGTCGGCATTCCGAGGTGACCTGCAGAGAGAGGGAAAAAAGGAGGGAAGGGAGGGCAGGCTACATTGATACGCACTCGCGCGCATAAACCCAAAAAGGTTTGTACTTACTGCGTACTCGGCCTATTTCCACAGGATGCAGTCACTGCCAACTGGGGCGTTTAAGCCTAGGTGGACCGTTAGTGTGATTTTTCTTATACAGGTAGCATATAAAGTATGGGCTAAATACCTGGATCTTCAGCGGTTGCTTTTGGTTGTATAAAAAGGAAAAATACACAACTAAAATTTGACCCTTCATATATGCAATATTTCTACGTGCTATACCATTTCAACCCTTTCTCTAATCGAGCTTAGTCATTCCACCTATATTTCAGTTATATCGAAAAATAGGGATTATTCATTCAAGACTTTATCAATTTACACGGACAACTATAGTTGCTTTCTCAAAAAATCTTTAATAAGAATGTCGGTGCATAAATACGGGCCTACAACCCCGTGGACCGGCCACGGAGCAGGCTGGAGCTGCAGGTGTGGGGGTACTTTTATTAGTGAAAACTTGATGGAGTCGGTGGTTGTTTATTTCATAAATAAAGTGCGAAAAAGCGCAATAAAATCATGTCGAGACTTCGGTGTGAGTGAGTGTCATAAGTGTTGGGCTTCCAACTTTCAATAATCACGATGTGCAAAAACTCACACAACAATTCATTGTCCGAATGTTCAATTTAATACCCATCTGATGTCAATTTACCGTCTGAACACATAATCAGTACCCATCCAATATCAATTCATTGTCCGAACCTATAACCAGTACCCATCCCATATCAATTAATTTCCTGAATTTATAGTTTACATCCTATATCAATCCATTGTCCGAACTCATAACCAGTACACATTCTATATCAATCTATATGTCTAAAAAAACTTCATACATATCCTATGACATCAAGGCTGAGCAATCGGGGTACAATAAAGAGTTGAGGGTTTCATTTGCATCGGCGCCATTTTGAGTGCAGTCAGGCAGAACCAGGCATAGTCTAAATGTCTATTAACTCGTGGTTGGCTCAGAGCTTCTCTTGGCAGTCAAAAAGTTCCGTTAAAGGGCAAAAGAAGGTGTGCAACAATGTTCCTACCGGGTCATACTGTGCTTTCACCGGAACTGATCCGACTGTGGTCTGCAGGATTCTAGTCATTCAAACTGAGGCTGGCGCCAGCATGGGGGTGCTGACGTCCTGCGGCTACATTTCCATCGTTCCGTGGGCAATCATGGCAGTCACTCCCCATCGGGGGTATTTGCGGGAGTCGGGGACTCCCGCGGCTCCTCTAGAATCTTCAAGGTTGTGGAGAACTATGGTGGTGGAGTCAACAACAGACCAGACCATTCCTTCATGCTGGGCCCGCTCTTGCCAGGTCGATCGCCATTTTGAAAGTTCGACAGCTACCGGCGATCGCGGGGTCAAATGAGCGGACGGGCTCCACCCTGCCGGGCGAGGCGTTGCAGCATCGCCACAGTGGAAGAACCCTTTTCCGGGCGCCTGGAGCGCTGAGGGTGCAACTGGGAAGCCTCCACCTGGGGAGGCGGGAGAGGCCTGTTCGCACCGTCTCTCCCTCCCAGTGCACCCCACGGCGTTTCGCTTGACATTTGTTATGGCCGGACCAGGCGATGAGGACGGGCGGGGGGTCGTGGCATGTGTAAGACATCCCCCCAGTGTTGTCGCAGCCATTATAAAAGAAAAAGTGGTGCCTGGCGTGTTGCTGCTGCCATTACGGAGGAGAAAAGAAAAATGTCTCGTCCGTCTCTGGGCCGGGCTTCCGGTGGATGTCGGCCGGACGCCCCTTGCTTTGGCCCCATGAACGGGTTCCTTGGCTCATCGGCTGCAGCCGGATCCCGTCGGCCCCAACCCTTGGCCGTTGGTGGCCGGACCGGGAGAGCATGTGGCGGGACTATCTGCAACTCTCAAGGGCCACCGCGGCCGGACCAGGAGAGAGAGGGGAGGGTCGAGGACATAGACATTCCCCCCCCTGCAATTCTCCAGTGTTGTCAAGGCAATCCCCTGGCCGGGTCCCGATGGCCTCGGCCTCTCCTCCGGCTACACCCTACGTTTACGATCTCCTGGCCGACTGTTGGCAGCAGGACCCGCCTTATATGGGTTGCTTCCGGCTGGGCGTAGCCGCACCCTGCTCCACTTTGGAATTTTCCAGAGTGGGGGCGGATGTTCTGCTGACTTTCATTTTCTACAGTTTACCGTTCTTGTTTCTAACGTTTCCTATTTCTAGGGCATTAATAGGTTTTATTATTACGTATTGTTATTGTTTCTTTGTTCGTTATTTAAATAAAAGTTCATGTTCATCAGTGGCCTACTGATTTCGTTTTCCTATTCCTCTCTTTCCAGATCGTTTCATGCTAAAGTTTCTGTTAACAGGTTACAGTGATCACTTTATTATCTCATATGTCCTTTTTACTAGGGGTCTTTCTGGTCGGGTCAGATGATCTTCCTCTAGTAAATGGTCCGGGCGAAACTGGCGTATCAACCAGTGGGGAGTAGATAGGCATGACAGATTACAACGGGGGACAAAGGTCCACATTACCTACCCTTCACTACTTGCAAAGACTAGAGTATGGCGACTTCTGTGCTTGTTTGCAAAATAGAGAATACCTCCAAAAAGAACCAATTCCCAAACAGTCAACGTTTGGATAAACAATCAATCAATAGGGAATGGAATAGGTACGACGTGCTAAAGGTTTGCGTTACCCACCCTTCACTATCGGCAAAGGGAGAGAGAATATTCCTATTCTTCCCCGTTTGTAGGCAGAGAAGATCCTTTAAGAGAACCAACTTCGAACAATTCAATGCTCGATTCAATCAATCAATCAATGGGGAGAAAAAGATAGGCACGACGTGTTAAAGTTTTGCGTTGCCTACCCTTCACTATCTGCAAAGACTAAACAGAGTATGGCGATTCTGTGTTTGTTTGCAAATAGAGAATCTCCCAGAAGCAATCAATAGGTAATACTAGTATTATCAAACAATCAATCAATCAATCAATTTCGCAATTTGTCGTGTGTCACGACCTTACCCGGACCGGACCATGTGGGCAGTTCTTCGCCTTCCTTTTTCCAGCGCCCGATCGTTCTCTTTCTCCATGTTTTTACCGCAGCATTCCTGTGGGATTCCAGTCAGGACAATAGGTCACTTGAGAGAGGTCCGTTCGGAATCGGTGAAGTTCATTCAATCGGCAGCCGGACGAGGGCCCTCTCAAGGCAGGTATACTCCAATCATTTAGATGTTCACCCCATCGTCTGGACCTCTCTTACCGGACCCTATGTCGCTGATGGACCCCGCGTTGGGACGCCAATTGTAGAAAAGTCAGCCCATATCGCACCCGATGCCCAGGCTGCTGGTGCAGGGCGACTCTTCATTCTCATCTTGAATAATTACCAAATAAAGAGACGGGCACTGGAAGTAGGAAAACAAGAACAGGGTTTATTACTCATGAGGAGAGCCTGTCCTTTGGGACACTCGCATAGTGTCTTCGGGAGGTGCTCTAACAAGTTTCTCTGAGGCTTCGTCTTTTATACACAGATTGGTGGCACACAGGCATCCTTTATTACAATCAACACTTTGTATAGTATGGAGGTATTCCAACACGTGGCTACAGTAGGGCCCTTATCCTCCATGCAATAGGAGGCGGCTGAGTGTTCTGCTGATTCCATTGGAATGTGTGTGCCTGATCGAATCTCAGGGGGTGGGGCGGTCGTGATCAATAGTGGCTTCTTTCGAGAGAGACGAGTGCATACAGTGATGGGCAATAAACTGTATCCTCGGGCTAAGGGATGACCAGCGGTCTGTGCAGACATTCAGGCTCAGAGGAAGAGGTCATCAAAGGAGGGGTATTCATGGGGGGACAGGAGGTGTTGGTCAGGCGCGGGGTGCGATTCTTAGGGACAGAGTCATGCGGGAGGGGAGGGCTCATGACTCGCGCATGAGAGAGCGGGGGCAGTCAGGGTGCATGGGGGGCGCTTGCCAGGTCAGGGAAGTGTGCTGACGGGGCGATCGTGAGCAGGGAGACCATGGTACCTAAAATGGCTGTCGTGTACGTGTGTGCATGGGTCTATGCTAGTGGGACAACACAGTCAGAGTTTTAGCGATATCCATTCTGTTTACACCAAGGGGTACTGTGAACACAAATGAACGCCGCTTATGTACATACATATTGCTATTTTTAACAGTGCTTTGTGCTTTTAGGTGCTATATCTACTTACAAACTTTTAAATTGTATATTTCTGGATCTACTGATTGGAGTTTTGTTGTTATGATCTCATTTTATTTATTACATTTAACTCTCTATGTCTAAAATGGTTTCCATCCCCTTCAACCAACAACCCAATTTCTTGCATGAGTTAATTATGCCCATGACAAACTAACCACGTTTAGCATAGTTTAGGGGTCAGAGCACATACAGTGAGCAATATAAGGCACTGTCCCATAGTGCAGAGCTAAATAACCAACAACAAAATTCAGTCAAAAAAGGGGACTGGCCATGCAAAAAGTGCCATTTTCTCATAGGGAGAAATACTCCAGACAGCCCATTCCTCTTTTAATAAAGACCCATTTTATAGTGTTTGTTCCTTAGCACTTCCTGGGTCCTTGTAGGGGATCTTAAACCTTTTTGTCAACCCTTGTAACAATAAATCTGTTTTTCTTTCAGATTAAATCCATTTTTGATCCTAAGCCAATCCCACGTAGGTATTTGAATTAGGTAGACCTGCCTGCTGATTTCCACAACCTTCACCACTACTCAGGTAATTTTTGGTCTTCTAGAATTGGGGGCTTATTTGCAAGCCCTGTACATCGTCAGATCATCACTTTTTGAGACGTTCTTGTGGCGCACAGGGCTTAGCTATTTCTACACAGCCACATGAAGCACACCCTGCGTGACTTTTCATGGCCTTGTAGATATGGAGTGAGGCAAGTCCCTACATTGCCTCACGTTGCAATGGGGAGGCATGCCATGGATGTTGCAGTGGGTGTTACCACACAACGCCCATAGGTTTGGACACATTCCCAGATTTACAACATGGCATGAATCTGGGACTGCATTAAAATCATGCACCTCTCCAGGGGTTCGTAACGAGGAGAAATGTTTTCATTTCTCTTTCTTTTTTCCTCTTTCCATGTATGCTGCATTCAGATGCCCACATAGAAGAAGAAAAACACCTCCAATTACTGTTTTTGTGCACAAAGGTGTCCATTCCTGCACAAAAACAATCATGCCAACAACACAGATTCTATGACACCATGGTGCAAGGGTGCTTGCTTTGGTGCACAGCTGCTAATTGTGCGCCGGTGCTGGCTGAAAGGACAGGTATGCACTGTATCTTGTAAATTCCTGCCTTTTTGAATTAGTGTAGGGCAGCGCAGCAAAATGACTTGCAGCACTGCCCTATGCCAATTCTTTGTAAATATGCCCCTTGGTAGCACTGGTGAGATACCAGTAGCTCGTACACCTTCAGAGCATCCCCCAGCCTTGAGTCCATTTCTAAATAGGCAAAGGGTCACATTTTTCTTTTAAAGTTAAAGGAATGCTGTGTTTATTTTACAATATTAACACCAGGGCCAATAAGGAGCAGTGCTCAGTCAGATTTATGACCCAGGCTGGGGCACAGATGTGAAGAATTGACACAGTGAGGTATTTAACTCTTAAATGAAAGTCCTTTTCAACTCAATATTGAATCATGTGAACAAAATGATGTTTCTGAATGCTTTTAAATGGGAGAAAATGAAAATGAAAAGTTACCTTAATGATTAAGTTAAGTATTCATTTTAATTTACTCCCATTTGAAAGTGTTGCATTTACAAACAGCAGTCCTCTTGCTGCACCTGGCCAGTAGACACTGTGCCATATTTATAACAGAAAAAAATGCTGTCTTTTTTTGTGTAAATGAGAGAAATTTAAAGTGATGAAAAATATTTCTCTCAAACATTTAGGGGCAGATTACGATGTCATTTGGAAACTGTCCCAAACAATTTTTTTTCAGACTAGTTTCCAACGGAATCGGGTCCTGTGAGTCCGGATGACTGATTACGATGCATACCAACATCATTCGGACAGATTCACATTCACTTCATGGGAGCCTGTGTCCCAAACACGAACACAGGCTCACATTGAGAAAAAGGGTGGTTGAGGAAAACCTTGCACCCTATGACAGGCACCCTATAGAAGAGGGGTCCCTTGCGTACCCCCACTGTCCATATCCGGATGCCCCCTGTTGAAGGGGGCCCACAATGAGCCCCCAAAGACTGATACTGAAAGCCATTTCATCTAGGGCAAACCAAATCGGAACAGCTGTTCGAATTGGTCATCGTAATCGCTCTTCCGGAAACCATGTCCATAGAGCTGTACGAATCAGCTCTGGAAGACTCAGGCTGTCCGTATGGATTTCAGAACAGATTCGGACTGCTCAAATAGTTTCCGGCCATCGTAATCAGTCATTGGGAAGACTACGATTCGGTAGGAAACAAGGGTTCCGAATCAGATTTGTTGATACCGTTCCTTACGACATCGTAATCGGTCACTAAGGCTTAATGTTTTCTCCACTTTCAGCTATGCCAATTACATTTTAAGGTTTTTTAAGCATTTTTCTTCACTTTGAATTCCTCCCATTGAACAAATGGCTATATTTTTTCTGTTGTAAATTTGGCACCATGTGTACAGGCTACTGAGAGCAAGATGCCTGCTGTTTGCACTTGGAAATGGGAGAAAATGTAAATGATGAGAAAAATATTCCATATTGCTGACATTTTGAATAAATTAATGAATGAATGAAATCATTTCTATGGTGCCCAGCTACTCAAGAGTGTCCCTGCACGGAACACAGCATTTGAGGTAAGAAGAAGCTTTAATTGATTAATAAGTGAGTCTTTAACAGTTTACGGAAGGCAGTCTCATTCGTAGTGTTTCTTAATTGGAATAGGTAGCTGATTTTAGATTGAGGCTACTAGAAAGGAGAAAGAAGAGCCCCATTGTCTCTTTTTCTTGAAGTGCGGAAAAAACAGAAGTTAGGCATTCATGGAGTGCAGAGATCACAGTGGACAGTACTCCAGGATCCTATTCTTCAAGTACTTAGGACCAGTACATTGTAGAGCACGATGAGTGATAGTTAAAGCTTTAAAGATAATTCTTTTGTTAACAGAAAGCCAGTGCCAGTGCAGCTGCTTGCAAAAGGCTGTCACTGTAGACCATTTTTAGAGTTTGAACAGTAGTCGAATTGCGGTATTCTGAACCAATTGAAAGCAGCCTATTAAGCTTTTGGGAAGGCGGAGATAAAGAGCGTTGGAATAGTTAAAATTGGCCAAGATCAAAGACTGCGCTACAACGTTCTGTGCATCGCAAGGTAAAAAAAACAGGAATGTTTTCAGTGTTCCTAAAATCCAGAAATATGATTTGACCACAGAGACAACCTGCCTTTTCATAGTCAGACTGACTTAAAATATCACCACCAAGTTACTGGCTGCATTCATTGAGTGGGTGGGGCAGTCTGAAGGCCAACACTCACCCATCCATCCCGACTGAGGGTCAGGACCAAACAGCAGATTTTCAGTTTAGTCCAGATTACATTGTAGCTTGTTAGTCCTGAGCCAGCCAATGACTGCTTTCATACAAGGTGTGAAAGGTATCTTGGCTTCCATTGAAATACTTTCATACAAGAATAACAATTGTGTGTCGTCTGCATAAGATATTATTTTGATACCAAAATACTCGACCAAGACAGAAAGTGACAACATATAAATATTAAAAAGACCAGGACTGAGTTCGGAGCCCCGAGGGACCCCATAATGTCGTTTTTTCCAACTCTGAGTGGAACAGTCTCATCTAGACAGCTAGCTCTCTAGACTCGAGAAACAAGGGGCGCCACCGAAGGCTGAGCCATTCACAACAATTGCTGAGATGATGTAATAGAATATTGGGTGAGACTGTATCAAACACTGCCGATAGATCCAGTAGAACCAGAGCAACGTAACAGTAGAGGTCCAAGTTCAACTTTATTAGCTGAGAGATCTCCAGCAGAGCTTTTTCAATGCTGTGGGGTGCTCTGAAGCACGATTGTGAGGAATGTAGCACATTAGAGGTTTCAATAAATTCAGAGAGCTGAATAATGACCAATTTCCCCAACATATTTGAGGGTGCAGGAAGCAGGGAAATAGGACGAACATTGGACAATAGTGCTGTATCTGCTTTGGGTTTTATCAGAGAGAAACAACATTAGCTTTATTTGCAGGACATTTTTCTACCCATTATATTTCTCCCTTTTGAAAAGATAAGGTTGTATGGTTGTGGTATACATGTAAGAGAACTATATATGACGAAATGTATGTCCTGTGCCACAAGTACATGTGACACAGGTTCTCATTCACCCATACAAATATATTCCATTCATACGCACATATGTTCCTACAACCCCAAAGATCTTAATCTCACTGACACACATGGCAGCCCTGTCAGAGTGCCCGTAGCCAAAGAATTTTGTTCAAACCATAGAATCTGGCTCCATGGACATTAGGCTTAGTCACAAAAGTGGGTTTCAGAGTGTCTGATAACAATGCACAAGTTGCTTAGCCTTCAGTAGCTCACACTGATTTTCACTGATCAGAAGTAGCTCTCACCAGCCGTGGCCCATGCAGGTAAGAGTGTGTGGGGGGGGGGTTGGGGGGGGGGGGAGGAAGAGGCAAAATTATTTATTTATTTATTTTTACTTACCTGTACGGGCCGCACCTGGCTCTCACTACAAAAAAGTTAAAGATCCCTGTTCTAGACTTTTTCCACTTTTGCATCTCCCCTCTCTTTACCATCTTCATTATTTCTCCCAAAAGAAATGTGCTGTATGTCCTTGTTACAACCCGTTCCTTGTTCCCTCCCACATGCTTCCTACATTGGTAGGAGCCACAGTGGTGTTGTCCCTACTTGAATTGCCTATAATCAAAGATAAGGGTTTGCCCACGTAACGCCACAAGGCCTTGTATTTGATAAAACCATAAACTATACTGGCCTGAGCATGGGAATAAATAAAAATGGAAAGTAGCCCAATAGATTTCCACTTTTCCATTGGGACAGAACTTGTAAGTCACCAACTCAATTCTAATACTTTAAACATCCTCCGATCTCAGATTGAAGAAACGCTTGTACATTTTTTAATCAAAACAAAGTGTGTCACACAATAATTAATTCCTAATTCATTGCTTCCTTAAATCAGCTTTTTACATGCAATGATATAATATACATATACATACATATATAGAGTTAAAATAGTTGAGCTCTTGAACAAAGACACGTGATTAATCACCTGGTGGGCAGAGTGGGTGATAAGAGCTAGCACAGGTTTGCAAACAGCTTAAGCAGCGTTAGTCAAGAAGGATGAACGTGCAGGCAGCACCACATGAAAACGGAAAGATGTTTGAAAGGGATTAAAAACGAAGTGAACATAAGGAAAATGCTGCTATAAATCTTAAAGAGGAACTTGTCTCACGGTAAGCTAGTGGTTACTGTTGTAGGATTAGCTGTTGAATAATTGTTTCCTGGCCAAAATAGCGATAGCAAGCACTCATGGAGAGAGGATGGGTTGTTTTAATTTAACTGGGGCAGGTTTGAAAAGAAGGGGTGTTACACATGGGGATTGTTTCAGTGAGGGTTTACATAAATAATATGACACAATTTAGTGGTGTCTTTTTTTGAAAAAATAGTGGTAGGTTAATGTGCTGGAACTTGATAGTTGTAATAAAAGCATTAAATGTTTGTTTGTTGATCTGTTCATATTTTAGATGCCCCTGACGAAGGGTCCACCCTGAAATGCCTTGGAGCGAGTTTTAATAAATATTGTGGCATAAGGAAACATTTAATGCTCCTGTGTGCTTTTTGAACAACAAAGAAAAATGAGTAAAATAAATTGAAATGGAAAAAATTGGATGAAATACATGGCAAAAATAAGTGGAATAACTGAAGAAAAAAACTGAAAACTTGATTTATTGGATTCATTTATTGCCAGACTTGGCTGTGCATCTTGTAGGGGACCAGATGCGGTCCCCTTGTGTTTTGCTATTTTCCTTGCGCAAATGGGTGGAGTGCGATACAAGTTTGCACGCCTACAGTGGTTTGAATATTTAATGGACAGAATAATTGTGGCGCAGACATTTGGAGAAAAAAGGTGTGCATTCCGCCACCTTTGTGATATATTTAACAGATTTCTGCCCGAAATTGCCGTGAGTGCACCCATGATTATGATGAAGAATATAGTGATTAACTTTGGACAAACTGGTAACAGACGAGCACATGAATGAATGCAGGAGTCGTGTTTCCTGAGTAAATGTGACTATTTTCAGCACTAAACACCATTTGGATTAGCTGTTTTGTAGAAAATATAAACTGTGACGTTATTATTGTTGTATTTGTGTTGACATAGGTTTTTTTTTTGAATGTTTGTTCACAAACAGGGTATTTGCGAGGGGGGTGTTTGTAAATACATTTGAAAGGCATTTTGGGAAATGTAGTGATTGAGATTTCCAGCGCAATGGTATAACCGGTGAAGTAAGAGTTAAAATAGTTGAGCTCTTGAACAAAGACACATAATTAATCACCTGGTGGGCAGAGTGGGTGATAAGAGCTAGCACAGGTTTGCAAACAGCTTAAGCAGTGTTAGTCAAGAAGGATGAACGTGCAGGCAGCACCACATGAAAACTGAAAGATGTTTGAAAGGGATTAAAAACGAAGTGAACATAAGGAAAATGCTGCTATAAATCTTAAAGACGAACTTCTGTTACGGTAAGCTAGTGGTTACTGTTGTAGGATTAGCTGTTGAATAATTGTTTCCTGGCCAAAATAGCGATAGCAAGCACTCATGGAGAGAGGATGGATTGTTTTAATTTAACTGGGGCAGGTTTGAAAAGAAGGGGTGTAACGCACAGGGATTGTTTCAGTGAGGGTTTACATAAATAATATGACACAATTTAGTGGTGTCTTTTTTTGAAAAAAATAGTGGTAGGTTAATGTGCTGGAACTTGTTTGTTGTAATAAAAGCATTAAATGTTTGTTTGTCGATCTGTTCACATTTTAGATGCCCCTGACGAAGGGTCCACCCCGAAATGCATTGGGCGAGTTTTAATAAATATTTTGGCATAAGGAAACATTTAATGCTCCTGTGTGCTTTTTGAACAACAAAGAAAAATGAGTAAAATAAATTGAAACGGAAAAAATTTGATGAAATACATGGCAAAAATAAGTGGAATAACTGAAGAAAAAAACTAAAAACTTGATTTATTAGATTCATTTATGGCAGACTTGGCTGTGCATCTTGTAGGGGACCAGATGCGGTACCCTTGGGTTTTGCCTCTCTCCTTTCATACATAAAAGTTACACTACAGTTTTACGAGTGCAGTGTACCTGGTACATTTTACTTGTTATAGTGCCGAGTTCAAGTGGTGTCTATATGGAAGTGCCTACTGCGTTACTGACGCCCGTTATGGTGACTTACTTCTAATGCATTGCTATGAAGGCTTTGTAGATCTAGGCTGCTGTGCTTACCTTGTATAAAGAGTGAGGCCACCAGAGTTCACCACTCGACTTGAACTCTGCTTCTATATGCCAAAGTATATTCAAAAAGTTGCAGAGAATCTCATTGCTGTTGCTCGATAGGCCGTGGTTGCTTCTGAACGATGTTTGGTGAAGGAAACAAAAGGACATTTTGATTAGTCTATTTATTTATTTATTTTATTTATTTTTGGAGTTTTCTATAGCGCTGGCCAGACCCAGGGGTATCGGAGCGCTTTACAGTCGGTCTGGGTGAAATAAGTGTGGAGCAGTACAGCAAACAATAAACAAGCTACATCCAAGTTCGGTTCTTAACAAAGTTGTTTGCCGCCTAAGGGGCGGTTTTGAGGTAGTGTTTTTGAGGTAGTCAAAGTTCCATGGTGGGCTATTGAGGTAGAGTTCGGGAATGCACGGTTGAGGTAGAGGGTTTTTAGACGGCTCTTGAATTCGGGAAAGGAAGGGGTAGTTCTGATGTCCACTGGGATGCAGTTCCAAATTTTTGGTGCGTTGCCGGCGAAAGAGCGGCTGGCGTTTTTTTGTTTCCGGGTTTTCAGGGGGATGAGTAATAGGGAGTTTGAGCTTCTGAGATTTCTGGATTGGCCCGCCTTCTTGAGTTTGGAGGCTAGATATTCCGGTTTCCCTGTGTGCAGGGCTTTGTGTGTGAGACAGGCCGTTTTGAAGTTTGCTCGCATTTCCACTGGGAGCCATTTTAGATCTTCGAGTGCGGGGGATATGTGGTCGAATTTCCTTGCGCCTGAGACCATTCTGGCTGCTGCATTGAGGGTTGTTTTTAGTGGTGCCAGGTGTGAGAGGGCTGTGCCGGTTAGGGTTGCGATTCCATAGTCCAGTCTGGACAGGACCAGTGCTTGGGTGGCTTGTTGGAGATCCCTCTGCGGGATGTGTGGCTTGATTTTGTTGAGGATCTTCAGATTGAGGAAGGCGCTTTTTGCGGAGTTCTTGATGTGGTTTGTCATTGTAAGTTTGCGATCAAGTGTGATTCCAAGTGATTTTACTGAGTTGGTCAGGGTGAGATTTCCTTTGAGAGCGTCAATGGTTTTCACCCATTCAGTGATTTGCGGGTTGTCGTCTTTGTTGGAGATGAGGAGGATCTCTGTTTTTCCTTGGTTTAGTTTGAGATGATTCACCTCTAGCCAGTTTTGGATTTCTTTTAGGGTGTTATTGAGTCTTAGAATGTCGTTGGGGGAGGTGGTTTCTATGTAGATCTGTGTGTCGTCCGCGTATAGATGGAAGGGGATGTTGGCTTTCTTCAGTATGATGGTGAGGGGTATCATATATATGTTAAACAGTTGAGGGGAAAGAACGGATCCTTGGGGGACCCCTCTGGTCACAGGTAGAGGATCGGATGCGAAGGATTTTATTTTGACTCTTTGGAAGCGGTTCTGGAAGAAGCAGTTGAACCATTTCAGGACCACGTCGTCCGCACCTACTCTTTCTTTGAGGGCTTTGATGAGGAGCTTGTGGTCAACCGTGTCAAAAGCCGCTGACAGGTCTAGGAGGATGAGTAGGCAGCACTGGTCTGAGTCAAGGGAGTTGCGGATGTCGTCTACTATGTTCAGGATTGCGGTTTCGGTGCTGTAGCCTTTTCTGAAGCCTGATTGGTTATGGTCAAGAAGATTGATGCTGTCGAGCTGGTTGTTGAGTTGGCGTAATACGCATTTTTCTAGGATTTTGGCTAGGAAGGGAAGACTTGAGACTGGTCTGAAATTGTTTAGGTCATTTGAGTCTAGACCTGGTTTCTTCAGGAGGGGAGTAACCTGGCCAACTTTAAGGCAGTCCGGGATGATGCCAGTTTTTAGAGAGCTGTTGATGATTTTACACCACAGTGGTGCAAGGGTGAGTTTGAGGTCTTTGGCCATTTGGGCTGGGATGGGATCAAGGTTGTGAGAGGAGGGTTTGGAGGATGAGGTTATATTGAGGATCTCGGTTTCATGGACGAGGTCGAAAGAGGACCATACGATAGAGGTTGGATCTCCAAAAGTGGTGACTGTTGAGGTTAGGATGCTGTTGTCGGTCGTAGTAGGGTTGATGTCTAGGGATAGTTCGATCTTGGCTATTTTTTCATTGAAGAAGGAGACGAAGTTGTCACATAGGGTTTTGGAGGGTTGGGCGTGGACAGTGGATGGCTTGGAGGTTTGTTTTTTGATGATGTCAAAGAGTTCTCTTGGTCTGTTTTTTGCCTTGTCCAGTGCATTGCAGAAGAAGTTTGTTTTTTCATTGTTGATGTGATACTTGTACCTTCTTCTCATTTCTCTGAGTTCCTCGCGGCGGCTGAAGGAAGGGTTTTTTCTCCAATGTCGTTCTGTGGCTCTGAGGAGTCTTCTTTCCTCGTTGATGTCCTTGTTAAACCAGATTCTCAATGGGATTTTCTTTGGTTTTTTTTGTTTTAGGGGCGCCAGTTGGTCCAGTATGGCGTACGTGGTGGTGTTGTAGTGTGGGATAAGTTCAGTGGTTGAGAGGCCTTCTGTGGAGCTTGGCATTGAGGAGGCTATTCTTTCTTCTAGTTCCTTTGAGTTGACTTGTGCTAGATTCCTGGACCACGTGGGGGGGCTGCGATGGGGGGTGAGACTTGACCTGTTGAGTTAGGTGGAATAGGATTAGGTGATGGTCTGACCAATCTACCGGGAGGAGGTGTTCAATAGAGATTGTATCGTCTCTGGCGATGATGGCGTCCAGGGTTGCGCCTTTGTTGTGGGTCTCTTTTAAGCAGTGTTGGGAAAGATTGTTCGAGTGAAGAAGTTCGTTTAGGGATTTTATTGTGGCATTGTTTTCCTTGTTCCAGTGCAGATTAAGACCCCCTAAAATGAGGGTGTTGGTCTGTTTGAGGGAGCAGTTGGCGATCAGGTTTGATAGTTGTTCTGTGAACATGGTGTTGTTGCCTGGGGGATGGTATATTAGGTGGCATTGTAGTAGATTGTTGTCAGTGGTTTTGATGTTGGATGTAAGGCATTCGAAGGAGTTGTAGTTGAATGAGTCGAATTCTGCCACTGAGAGGTTGTTGTTGTGGATAATTGCCACACCTCCTCCTTTTTTTTGGTCCTTTCTATCTTTGTTGATGATGGAATAGCATGGGGGAGAAGCGTATCTAGGATAGGTGGGGAGGAGTCGTCTAGCCAGGTCTCAGTTATGAATGCTATATCAATATTATGGTTGAGAATGGTCTCTGCTAGCTCAGTGGAGTGTTTGGTGGCAGACCTGCAATTTATGAGCATACATTTGGTCTGGGGGGACTCCTTTATTCTAGGTTCGGTGGGGATGGTGATAAGGGTGATCGGGGGTCGGGGGGGTTTGCGTAGGGGATGCTCGTTTCTGAGGCTGGTGATTACGTGTATAGATGACTGGGAGGGGAGGGTGGCAGGGGTAGAGTAGGAGGCGGCCAGTTTGAGCGCCTCTTCCCAGGATATGGCTTTCGCCGCTCTTTTGGGTCTCCAGACCTGGGACGGTGGGTGGGGGTGTGGTTTGGTGGGGGGTGGTGGGTTAGTTGGTCTGGGGGGGCGGTGAGGGATGGTGGGTTAGTTGGTCTGGGGGGGCGGGAGTGTACGTTTGGGGGTGTGGTTTGGTGAGGGGTGGTGGGTTAGTTGGTCGGGGGGGCGGTGAGGGGTGGTGGGTTAGTTGGACTGGGGGGGCGGGAGTGTGCGGGAGGGAGAGTTGGGATTCAGGGTGTGGGTTGTGGGGAGTCGAGAGGTTGGTGAGGATGAGATTCAGGCCTTGTATTATAGTGTTGATTTGGTTTTCGATGCGGGTGAGGCGGTCGAGGGGGACCTCCTGCGGCTGGGGGGGTTGTTTCACGGAGATGTTGTGCTTGTGTTGGGGATTGTGGTTAGTTAGGACGTCACAGAGGGATGAGGTGTCTGCTTGGGACGGGGGCTGGGGCGGGGGGGTATGGTGATTAGGTTGCGCAGGGCGGTTATTCTTGAGGGAGGGTGTGGGTCCGGTATGGAGAGACTTCGGTCTGGCTTTGTAGTTCGCTGGGGCTATGGGGGGGATGTACTTCGTCGGGGGTGTTTCTAGAGAGTGGGCTGAGGTGGTGGACAGGGTTGTGTCTTTGTTTTCATGGGGTTTTGGGATGAGCACAGGAAGCAAAGGGGGGACTGTGTGTCTGGGGGGTGGTGTGGGGTGGATGCGTAACGTGAGGGGCTGGTGTGCTAGGCAGGGGTTTGTGACAGGGTTTGCACGTAGAGAGGGGAATAGGAGGTCAAAAACCTCCAGATTGGTGTTATTGGGTTGGATCAGGACTGTGCCATTTGAGTAAATGGTCACTGAGGTAGTCCAGTGGTTGGGTCTGTGATTCTGGGTGAGGAAGGATAGCTTGCAGCTATGGATCGTCTCCCTAGTCTTAGTGATTAGGCGTTTTTCTCTTAGGTTGGAGATCCAGTAGCCTGGTCTGACAGTGTGGAAGATGAGGTCCATTTTTATTTGACCTTTTGAGGGGCAATGGTAGACATCTGCGAAGAGGGATTCAGGGAATTGCCTGATTAGTTTGTGTTTCAGTGATTTTTTAGCATTGGGTGAGATGTTGGGTGGGGGGGTGATATAGAAGGAGTTAGGTCCGTGACGTTTTATGAGGGGAGAGGATAGGGGGTTTGAGTCGCTAGTCATAGTGGAGGGTGGTGGGGCTGTGGGGTACAGGTGGAGCGTAGCTAAGGGGGTCGTTGGATTACTGGTTGTTTGGTGTAAGGGTAGGGGTAGGGATGAATCTGGGTAGGGAGCTATGATGGTTTCCTGTGTGGCGGGGTGCGGGTATAGGGAGTTAGGTGGCTCAATTTCCAGCTGTGACGCTTCTAGTGATCTTGTGCGTCCGTTGCGGAGCCCTAGAGTTGGGGTGTGGGAGCTACGGGATGTGATGCGCAGTGGGGGCTTTACGGTTGGTGTCCCAATGTGGGTGCCAGGTTGGGGTCCGGCAGGATGGGGGTCAGTCTCAGATTCAGGGTCCCGCGCTTGGTCGGAGTGGGCTTCCTCTGAGTGACCGTGGGGGAATATCCTACTGGCAAGCTGGGCCGAGAGGTTGTGGCTATGTACCTTAATTCGTGTAGGGTGTAGTTCGTGTAGTTCAGGGGAGAAGTCCCATTTTGGGCGCCATCTTGAGGTCAGGCGGGGGGGGGCGGTCTCGGTCTTAAACTCTGCGAACGCAGCTTAATTTGGAGGTTGTGAGAGTGACCGATCCGTGGGTAAAGGAGAAACTGGTGAGGCTTAAGACACAGTGGTGACGGGCGTGTTCCCGAGGGTTTTCCCGATTTTTTGCGCCATCTTGGGGTCAGGCAGGGGGGGGAAGTCGGTCAGAGTCGAAGACTTCTGCAATGGAATGACTAGTTGGGGGATGGCATTAGGGTGCTCTTTGTCATTGAAACTGAGTTGCGTAACTACTATCAAAAGTGAATTTTAATGTGGGTTCTTAATATTTTGTAGTTAAGACTGTTGCAGCTCCAGCAAACAAAGGAAGATCAATAAGTTAATAAAGGCCTGGGACGGCCTCGTGACGCAGAAAAAAAACATACTATCATGGACGCACAATTAATAATAATAGAGTCCTAAGCACGTGGCGTAGTACAGACATACGACACAGAAATGTATGCACGCACAATTTTTAAGATTAGAGGTGTATAGGACTTCGTGACTTATATAGAAATATTTCAATTATGTAAGTACTATTTAAAACCATTGAGGGGTAGGAAAGCCATATGAAGGATAAAAAAATAGTATTATGCATATACAATTTACAGTGGAGGCTGATGTTGTGACGTCTTCTCTTACCTTTGTTTCTGTCGTCTTTTGTCGTGTCTTGAAAGGCTGTGGTTTCGCTGAGTCTGGGGTGTTTTCGACAGTCTGTCTGTCATCGCAGCAGAGGCAGGCAAAAGAGAGCATGCTCACGTCAGTGCCCGCATTATATGGGAACCACGGGGGCTGACCAAACCAAGCCCAGGGCCGTCATTGGTAGCGTTTTCGTGGTCTATAAGAATGATGGCCCTGGGGTACATGCCATTGGGTAATGTATTGGTTTCCAGGCTAAATGATAGCAAGCATGCTTGGTGGTGGCATGTGGGTAGTGTGGGCGGGCGTGCACCGTGCATGTGCAAGTATGAGTGTGTGCACCAACAGTTAACAACAGAGAGAGATGGGGGCGGTGTTATAATGTACTCAGAGGCAGGCCCTGAATCGGATCTGCAATGAGTCAGCACTTCTATTCATTCTCCTTAGCGCGCCCTGAGCTCTGATTTGTCACTGAAAGGTGATCGCACCATAGTTTGTAGTGCTTATCATACTCAGCGTATACCCGCGCATACGGTACGAATATGCTTTGACGTTACGCGTCGCATTAAAGCTTCGGTGTGACGTCATGTACGGCGTTCTGTACGCGAATGGGGGCAATGTTTCTATTTGGTTTGAAACATGTGTGTATTTAATGTACATACTAAGGGTAGACATTTGGGAAAACTATGAATTTTTTTAATACTTGTAATAATCATATATTACTTTTTAAAAGATTTACACAAATCGCGGTAGAACATGATGCGTACTCGTATTGAAAGAGCTGCGCAAGCGCATCATAAGCGTACGCAAAGCCATGTGACTTAAAAAGTACAGATTTGATTGGTTCATAACTTTTCCTATTGCGACTGTTGAAAGTTCCGTCCCATTATAATTATTCGACTTTGACTTTCTAAGAAGAAGCATTTGTTCTGAGAATCTTCTCAAATAGAAGGAAGATCACAATAATAAGAGCAATGGAGTCATCTTGCAGCAGTTCTTCAGAGGGAGATTTCATTCCTGAAGAACGTCCAAAGAAGAGGAAAGAAGCTCTAATTTGGAAGTTTTTCACTTTTCCAGAAGGTCAAAAAAAGGTTAATGCTACAAAAGTAACCTGTAAAATTTGCAAAACAACTCTTTCAAGGGTTGATCCAAGTAAAAAATACTCCGTTGGCACAGCAAATATGGTGCAACACATGAAGAATTTGCACCCCAAGAACTTTGCTCGAGCTGCAAGACGGAGGTTGCACGAGAATCCACCTGCTGCTACACCAAGCACATCAACTGCGGCAGCAGGATTTTCAGCAAGCAGTCCACACCCACATATTGAATCTGACTTTGCTAAAGTTAAAATTCTATGCATTTATTGCGATAAACTTTTGTGTTATGGGGAACAGTCTATAGACTAGATGAAACGCAGGATGCAGGATCATTGCTGTCCTCGACATTAGTTGTTCTTTTTTTCATTCTTTTGTTCCGCTTGGAATTTGTTGAGAAAACACATAAAAAATTCAAAACAAAAAAACACAGTTCTTTTTAGAACTACCTTCACTGGTCAAAGAAATAACTATATTTCTATGTTAGTGTGTAAAAGTTTGTCAGAATGAATGTGTAGTTCATAAATGAATGAATGAATACGTTACTAGTGTATGGAGAATGTGGAAGTGCAGAACTATAAGGAACTGCTACAGCATAAATAGGTGTTTATCTATAGTATACTGTAGTATGTCCGAAGCACTTGAATGTAACATATGTACATAAATATGTTACAAATCTATGCTTCAATTTGCGCTGCTGGTGAAACTGCCTGGGTGAATTTGTATGTGTTAGGTCCGGATTTACAATCCCCTTGTGCCTCTTTTACACAGCCGTTGCGTCACCTTTGTGACACAGCGGTGGTACAAAAGATATACCATGGTGTGTGCTACTAACAATGTGACGCATCTGGAGGGTGTATTACATTGTAAAGCGCTGCGCCAGAAGAGGCTTTCTTGTGCAGAAGGGGGTGCAGCAACACCTCCTAAAAGTGACTGAGTGAAATGTATAACATTTCATTCAGTCACTTTTGAGCTTATACTGCGTCAGAACCTTGCACATGCTTGAAGCAGGTGTAAGGATTGATACAGCATTGTGAGCATAGGGCCCCAAGAGCATTGGTGGAGCTGTGTTATACTTGCAACCGATGTCAAGCAATTATTAATCCAAAAATTCCTTTGCAATTTAGTTTTGTTATTATTTTATAATAAGAATATGAAATATAATCTAAAAAATAAAATAAATATAAATATGAATATTAAAAATATAAGACATTAGTATAAAAGAAAGACATAATAATTAATACATTTATAAATTATCATTTACAAAACCTTTGAAATTTACTGAAAAAACCATAGGTTTCACACACATTATAGTTAGGAATTAGCATTTAAAAAACCTTGCAAATTTATTGAAAAAACCATAGGTTTCACACACGTTATAGTTAGGAATTAGCATTTAAAAACCTTAGAAATTCATTGAAAAAACCATAGGTTTCACACGTTATAGTTAGCTGAACATTTCTCTCATACAAAACCTTTGAAATTCCTCCGTTATAGTTAGCTCAGCTAACTATAACTTGCGCGCCCGCAATGCACTGCTGACTATAACGTGTGTGAAACCTATGGTTTTCTCAATGAATATATATATATATGTATATATATATATACACACACACACACATACATACATATGAACTGCCATCATTAGTTCAATGTAAGGTTTTTACCTTGTCTGAAGATAGTATGGCCTTCATCCATAGGGAGGATCGTTTGGGAAAAGAAGCTTCACTTGACATCCCAGGGGCATACGTTCTTCAGTTGGGGTCTCTCCTAGACTCAGTGGTGACCTTGTCTCCTGGAATCAGCATCTTTACACAGCCGTCACTGGTTGTACTGATACAGCTGGGAAGTTAAGGAGAGGGGTCTTCTCTGAGCCCTGGAGAAGTCAGTACTTGAGTTGCCAGCAATGTCCCTTTTTCTTATGAAATTTCCTCCCACATATCTCCCTGGCCATACTATAGACCCCAGATATTAAACAGTTTTGTGGAGCATAATGCAGAGTAGAGAAGCATTGGGTCAGAGGCACAACTAGAGCCAAATTTCGGAGGAGGGGGTATACAAATGTTGTGGGGGCTCATTCTTCCAGCTTTAGGCAGAGTGGAGATGCAAGGGCTCTATAAAGGGGTGAACACAAACAAAGCCTAGTTAACAACTAAATGGTCTTTTAAATACCTGTGAAGTACTTGGGTAGAGCTGCTGTAAGACGGACGCCAGACCAGTGCTTAATTTGAGCCGGTGCTTTCTGCTGCTCAGCACTGGAACTTAATTGGTTTCTGGTGCTTGGCACCGGCACCTTATTGTCAACACCATACTTAGAAGAACAGTCTTCCACATGGTGGTGCTGCTCATCTAATTTAGAGTTGAGCAAAACTACGGCTGTTTAGGAAGACAATATACATTAAAATTGCTAATACCTGCCTACCCAGCCATTCCTTCAGCCTTGGGGACCTGGAATATTCTGAACTGTTGCATTTACATGTGAGAGAGATGGTTAGTAGTTGTTTTGGCAGCGATGACAAGGGCACTGGGTGGTACAAGTTGCAATGGCCCCATGGTCAGAGCCCTGGCGCTTTAAAATTATACAAAATAAGCACTGCAGCCAGCCTACATCAGCTTAAAAACTGTCTGTGTGTGTGCCCAGGGAGCTCTCTCAGCCCAGTCTGACACACACGACGGGGGGGCGGGTGGCTGAACCCCTTTGAGCCCAATGGGCATTGCAGCCTGCACTGGGTTCCCTTATCAGATGTCTACAACATTAACGTGTTTCTGATGAGGCAAGAAGTCACTGCAAGTTCAGTTAACAGTGTAAGTGGAAAGCAGGGACGGACTGGGAACTGAAACTGGCCCTGGCAAACTGCTTGGCCTGCCCCCCTGTGGGGTGCACGGCAGTGTGGCCGAGCTATTTGCTAGGGTCGGTTTCAGATGATTTTGTTACAAGGGGCTAATATTGCTGGCCCCTGGTAACAAAAACAGCCCCCTAGGGGTCTAAAACCAGCCCCCACCCTGGTGGCCCACCAGGGAAACGCACCAGTGCACGCTATGGCCAGTCCGGCCCTGGTGGAAAGTATCCTCGTAGCTACTGAACTGAGATAATACACAATGTACACTGAACACTGAATTGAACACAATAGAGGAAAAACAGCAGGCTTTCTTCCCAACCAACCTAATACTCATGTTGTAGGCAGAGGGCACTTGCCGTCTTCTCTTGCCTGTGCGTCTCCCTGACTAAGCTGATGTACATTATCTCTAAGGTACAGTGGGGCATATTTATAATAAGTGGTGCATCCCTGCAAATCAGCAGGGATGCGCCAGCTATTGTGCGCAACAGCTCCGCCATCATGGATGCGCCGCATTTACATTGCGGCGCACCATGGTGCAAAAACGGCACAGATGCGTGACGCATCTGTGCCGTAAGAGTGACGCATTGCTGGAGTTGCATCGCAAGCGCGATGCAGTCCAGCAATGCTCTGGGGTCCCTATCTAGTTAATGCTCCGTCAATCCTTACGCCTGCTTTAGGCAGGCGCAGAGTTTTGATGCAGCATGGGCCTAAAAGTGACTGAGTGAAATCTTGTAGATTTCACTCAGCCACTTTTAGGAGGCGTTCCTGCGCCGGGAACCACCCCCCCCTGCACAGAAACGCCTACATGTGGCGCGGGCATTACAACGTGACGCATCTCCCAGATGCGTCACGTTGTAAGTACCCCTGCACCATGGAGCAGGATTTGCGCTGCCGCTGCGTCACAAAAGTGACGCAACAGTGGCGTAAATGAGGTGCAAGGGGCTTGTAAATCTGCACCCAGTATACTTTCTCTTCTAGTCCTATATTTCCTGCATTACAGATGTGCCATGATTAATAATCCAATTTGTTATGTCATTAGCTATGTAAATAGCAAGGTTATCAGTGTTTTGTGGGTGCCATTTGTGAATTAAAAAAAAGCCTTTCTCTCTGGGGACGTTTACGTTTAAAGGTCCCTTACCACCCACATTATATGACTGCTTTTGATTAATTTGAATTCTCAATGTCACTTCAATGAAAGTTTTTTTTAAGTATGACATCAGTTTTTTATTCATTTATGAGCACAGAACATGAAGCACAATAACTCAAGTGTTTTCATTTAATGGCTTTACTTAAATGTTTATGCAGCGTGCTTAGTCTCAACATTTATTTTTTAAATCTGTCAAATTCAAATGTTTGAATACCAACCGAGCAGAAAAAAGATACTCCCAAGGAAACTCTGGTTCACAAAGCAGAACAAGGCTCTTGTAGAGCAATGGACTCCATTTGTGCTCTCCCACGAGCTACATAGGCAACGGTATGAACCAGAAAGCGTAATGTTACAAGAACAGAAGATTGTTAATGGCTTACATGTGACTGGCCGAATATCAGTTAGAAACAAACCAGCCAAACCACTGAACGCACATTGAAACAAATCAATTAACATGCAGCCCATTGCATATATCAGCAGCTGAACTACCCAAACGAAGAAGGCATTGCTTCTCCTCTTCAGACTGTCTCCTTACTAAACAATCCATACATTTTCTCTCTGCAGTATTGCTTTGAATATTGGAGTGGTTGATAAGAATTATAGGCCAGACGTGTAAAGATACTGGTAGCAAAAACTGGACCCAATTTGCCACCTGACTTTTGTGGCCAGGATCTCATTTTGCAAATCAACTTTTGTACTAACATGTTGCTTCCCAAAATGCTAATTCGAAAGGTAGTCACAGAACATCCTGTTTAAGTAATATTCCTAAGGTGGGTTGCATATTAGGACTCCTGTGGTAAATAAATAAATAATACCCTATTTTTGACTAGGCATATAGCATAACAGATAGCTCAATAAATAAGAGTCAAGATTCGAGGTAGTAGGAGTTTCTGCAGGTTTATTACAGCATAAGGACAGGATCAGGACAACCTGCATAGGAACAGAGTGACAGGGCCCGGCAGCTGCCGGGGCTAGGTCTGGGATGAGCGCGCTAACTTTTAATAACAATACATCAACTTATATACATAGCGCAAACACATAGCATTACATTGCAGTAGGCGTAGCAGTGGGTGGAGCAGAAGGCGTGACGCGTAGCAGTCGCGAGAGATAACAGTGAAAGTAGGTGTAACTGGGCGTATACATAGACATGTGGTGCAAACGTAACAGAATATGTCATGAATGGGGCGGAAACATTGGAGGGGGCTACCTAAGGAGCCGGGACCTCTAACCTGGTGGTGCGCGAAAACTGGCAATGACGTGTTACTAGGAGAAGCTGGGGGCTATGAACTCTGTGCTAGGAGCAGAGACTAGAGTCTGGAGGGTCGGAGCGACATGTACCTAAACCCTATCTGGTATCTAATGTTTAGAGAATATGTTGATATAAACTAGGAGTCATGAGGGGAAAAGCTAACTTGATTCTAAAACTGGACCATACATTATTCTACATGAAATGCGTGATGAGGAATATTAAATGACCAGTAAATGCAGTATTTCTCTAACATGGAGCCGAGAAGGCTAGACAATGACGGAAACTATTGATGCAGTTCAGTAGCTTAGGAATGCAGAGAAGGAGGACTGAACTGATAGCTGGAACTATAACATACTTTTGGCAGACTCAGAGGCAGAGCCAGGCTGCACCGGGCACTGCGAGGCAGGAAGTAAGTGAAGGGTCGAGGATACAGGTGGGGGCTGTATCGCTCCTCAGCGAGGACTTCAGGAGACAGGAGCTGAATCTAATGTCCGGGCCCTTTTGAGGCCTAGAAACGGGGACTTTATAATGGAATAACGTGCATACTGAGAAACGTGGCAACATAACTTTACATAGGCCTGATATTCGTAGTATTCACGAGGACTGGAAACTGGCATACTAGAGGTGGACACAACTATAATTGCGTCATTAATCGGACATGGGGAATAACATATGCATATTGGTCATGCACACATAACATATGATGGATGAGGCGTAGGGACACAGAACATGGCAAAATTTGCTTTTCCACATTCCCTCCTTGTCACTACGTTTCCATCAGGAAACATCAATTTTCATGATACCGTCTATCATTTCATACAGTATCATTTGCTCGTCTCGAATTATCCTGGAACGGGACTTAGAACGGGGCTTGGGACTAGGAATACAAGAGGTAGCACAAATGCCGCAAATCGCAGGGCCACATTGTATACAGAGGCAGCAGCTAAATATGATCGCTACTGCAATACCTAGAAAGGACAGGACTTTCCATCCCCATGCGGAAATTATATTCCAGAACCAACCGGACCATGTCCAGGTGCCTGGATCTTGGTGTAACAGATGGGCAATTTTATGGAGTCTGGTTATAGCTGAATAAACAGACGGCGCGTTATTTGGAATGAAAATGCAGCAACTAGATCCGATGACTCTACAGGCCCCGCCCCTATCGGCCAGTATGACGTCAAGGACGAGACGATTTTGCAAAACGACAAATCTCATAGCAGATTGTTCTTCGGTTAAGTTACCTAGAGCAGAGGCAGTCTCATTTACTACAGCTTCAAGGGTTCTTGTTAACCTACGGATTAGTTTACTATTCTGGACAGGTCCTACGAAGAAGAAGAAACCTTTATTGAAATCTGTATACTGTTCTAGAGTAGTTTCAGTATAATCGACAATTGGGGACTCCCTTCTATGTCTAATGTGTACTAGATGTGTGTTTCTGTGATAATCAGATGGGGCTAGGAAAACAGGTGGCAGTAGGAAGGCAATGTAACAGGTTCCCTCCCAATCGAGGGGCAGACGAACATATGCAGTTTGACCACAAATAAAATAAGAATGGCGTGAAGCTTTAAAAATAGATTTCCTACTGTCACTATACTTGACAATAGTAGTACAATCACTATGTCCTACATGTACAGAACCATAATTACGGACACATAATTCACCTTTGACTGGTAGTACTGAAATAGCAGGTAAGTCTGGAGTAGTATCAGACTGAACATTCAGGACCATGAAATTCGACGAATAATTACCTAAATTATAAACTTCATTTTCTAGATCTAAACCTGTTCTGTGGGGGAGACCTTGCTTGTCTGGGAAACATGTACTGTTAAGAAAAGACATATCCGTTAAGGATGACGTTAACGTGGACCATGCTCCACACGAACCATTATGTGAGAATGGATAAGGAAAAAGTGGCAGAACTCCCTTCGGTGTCTGGAAAGGGGGGAGTCGACCACACACCCAACAATTAGTGGCATTGCTGGTCTGGTGTGAGTAATGTAACATACGGATAAATGAGTTGTTGCGCATAGCGAGGCGGTATGAATATTCGTGAGGAGGCAGATCACTAAACGTGTGCTCTACTGTAGCATTAGCAGACATATTTACATGAGGAACTGGAAAATACAGATAGAATGCATAGCTGGTGCAGGAAATCATAATGCTGATGAATAATATGAAACTCAGAAAAACAATACATCGGTTTGCGTTTAAACTGACTCTCTCACTATGGGGGTCTATTTTATACATGTCAGAAACAGTCTAACCGTTTCACCTAGGGGAGGACTTATACAATCAAACTGACTGACTTATTTTACTAGACCGTAGTTTTAGCTTATACTCCTGCTGCGGAGTTTTCTCTACCAAGGGAGGGGTTGTAACAATGTCTTTTGCGGGACAGTCCTTAAGAGAAATATTTTGGCAGTCTTTAAAATCCTGGGAAATGTTTTTAGAAACGGGTTTCAATCCTTTAAAAAGTTTAACATGAGAAAGGTGTAGCCATCCTTTTCTGCCTTCCAACTTCACGGCGGTACGGGTGGTGAGGAGGACCTGACGGGGCTCCTTCCATCGGGGCTCCAGCGGACTTGATCTGTCAAAATTCCGGATCATCACAAGGGAACCTGGAACGATTTCATGCGGTGCCACCTCGGTATTGTCTGGAAATGCGGCAGCAACCTGTGAACGACATGAGTTGAGGGCAGACATCAAGGAAGCTAGGTAATCTGTCAGCATATTACATGAAACATCGGTAATACTTCGGGGTCTAGGAGTACCCCACATGTTAGGGGGGCGGCCGAACACGACCTCATACGGGGACAGACCTGATCTAGAATGTGCAACCATGCGCATATAAAATAAAGCGACTGGCAGAGCTACTAGCCAGTCCACACCTTTGTCTTTACAAACTTTTGCGATACGGATTTTCAGAGTCTGATTATGTCTCTCGACCAGACCGGCTGCTTCAGGATGGCGTACACAATGAAACTTCCACTGGTACCCTAACAACAGGGAAACGTGCTTCATGAGTTCAGATGAGAATGGCTGACCGTTATCAGAATATACGACTCTAGGGAGTCCATATCTAGGGAAAAATTCACGAACCAACTGTTTGGCAGTGGTCGCGGCTGTGTAATCTGGGACTGGATATGCTTCTGTCCACCTGGACAAAGCGCATACAACTACAAGGACATACTTGAAACCTCGACATCGCTCCATCTGAATATAATCCATCTGGAGGACCTCAAAAGGGTGGTCAGGGGGCTGGAAACCACCTTGTTCCACCGGGACACTTTTACCTGGATTAAACTGACAACATATCATACAGGTACGGACTTTCTGCTTGGCTGCAGCTCGTAAATGCTTGTTGAACCAAATGTTCTGGATACTGTCTAACATAGCTTTTTCTCCTAAATGTGCGGGACTATGTGCGGTATTGATAATGACTTGAACCATAGAGTCGGGGAGAAACCATGTGGCTCTACCCTTCGTTAACCATCCTTGATCTGTCTGGACCCCTCCTTGTTCAGACCATTTCTTGATTTCATCGGGAGTAGCATGTAACTGGATATCTATGACATCTTGTGTAGGGTCCTTAACTGTCATGCATGTAGTCAGGTCTGGGGTGTGTGTCTGATTGACTGGAATGTCTAGAGTCTGTGCTGTAAGCTTGGCTGTGCGATCGGCTAGATCATTACCCTGGGAAATAATGTCAGTAACTTTCGTATGTGCTTTACATTTCATGATAGCAATAGATGTCGGTAAATGTATGGCATCCAACAGAGCTTGAATAAGGAGACCATGCTGAATCTTGGTTCCATGAGAAGTCATGAAACCTCTCTCCTGCCAGAGCACTCCGAAGTCGTGTACAACTCCAAATGCGTAACGTGAATCTGTGTAAACATTAACTTTCAGGTTCTTGGCGTGTATACAGGCTTGTGTCAGAGCGACTAGCTCTGCTGCTTGAGCGGACAGGGTATCAATACGGTGTGTTTCAATAACTTCGGTGTCGGTAGTTACTGCATACGCGGCGACTAGTTCTCCTGTACTAGTTCTCATACATGAACCATCCACATAAAGTGTCAGGTCAGGATCTGGTAACGGAATGTCTGTCAGGTCTTGTCTTGGCTTTGTCGTAATGTTAACTACTTCCACGCAGTCATGGGGGTCAGGATTTGAACTAACTGATGGTAACAGTGTAGCAGGATTCAGGACGTTGCAGCGTCTGATTTCTATGTGTGGCTGGAACAGTGTCAATTCATAACCTGTTAAACGTGCAATTGTCAAGTGCTGAGTTTGTGTTCGGTTTAAAAGAACTTCCACGGAATGTGGAACTTGTACTGTCAGGGAGTGCCCTAAAACTATGGAATCACTTTGTCTGATAGCTAGTGCTGTGGCTGCAACTGACTTGAGGCACGCAGGCAACGCCTGGGCGACTGGATCTAATGTGCTCGAAAAATAAGCACAGGGCTTGTATTGTCCTGCTTGATCTTGTGTGAGAACAGATAATGCTGTACCTTCGCGTTCAGTAACGAAAAGTGTAAAAGGCTTACTGTAGTTCGGTGTAGCTAGAACTGGAGCTTGACATAAAGCTTTCTTTAACTCGTTGAAACTAAGTGTATGTTCAGATGTCCAAGGGAGGACAGTCGATACGGCTGCCTCCTGTGTCGTTAACTGTATCAGTGGCTTGGCTAGAAATGCATACTGGGGAATCCATTGTCTACAATAAGAAGTAAGGCCGATAAAGGCACGTACCTCCTTCTGGGTTCTGGGCTGGGGAAGACTCGCTATTAACTGGATACGGTCTGGTGTCAACTGCCTACCCCTCTTGGACAGCAAGTGTCCTAAGTATACCACTTGCTGAACACAGAATTGAAGCTTCGAAGGTGACACCTTGTGCCCCATCTCGGCTAGAAAATACAGGACTGTAAGTGATGCTCGCTCGCAAGCACGTTCAGAACGGGCTGTGATCAGGAGATCATCGACATACTGGAGCAGGGCAGTGTCAGTTGGCATGTGAATATTGTCTAGTTGTCTCTTAAGTGCGTGACTGTAAATACTAGGACTTTCTGTGAAACCTTGAGGAGCGCGTGTGAACATATAGCTCCTTCCATTTAAACAAAATCCGAAAAGAAACTGGCTGTCTGGATGAATTGGAACACTAAAAAATGCATTCTTGAGGTCTATGACAGTGAAGAACATGGCTTCGGAATCAATGGCTGTTAACAGGGAAGAGATATCTGGGACAACTGGGTACTGAGGAATAATACATTTATTAAGCTCTCGTAAATCAATCACTAATCGATATACTGGGGGTGCATTCGGATCAGTACGTTTCATGACTGGAATGATCGGAGAATTGCATACATTGGAGTCAGTTTCTACAACTACTCCTTGAGCAATGAGCTCGTCAATAATTTTGGATAAGGCTGCTACAGCCTCGGGTGGCAATCTGTACTGTCTGATTCGGGGTAACACTACACCTGGTTTGAGAGTCACACGATGGGGTGTGATTTGCATGTAACCTACATCAGTTGGACCTTGCGCCCATAAGTGCTGTGGAACATTAGACAATCTTGAATCAAAATCTCGTAATACATAGTGACCCTTAAAGTCACGTAGGAACAGACGTATTCCCTCTGGGGAACAGCAAATAACTGCACCTAATTCTTTCAGTGTCTTAATGCCTAACAGATTTTCTGGACATGACTTAGTAAGTAACAGATCAGTAGTGCGGGACAATGGACCTACTTCTAGAGTGACTGGCTTTGATTTCTCATTAACTATTGGCTTTCCTGAAAATCCAAGGGAAACATTTCTTGAGCCTGAGAGCGGAGCCCCTGGAACTTCGGCATGACTAATTGTGGTCCTACTTGCCCCTGTGTCGATCAAAAACTTTCTGTCTTTCCCTAATACTTGACTGTGAACATAGGGACCTTCTTGATCTACAGGTATCTCGATGAGAGGCAAGCCTACCTCCCTCTCTAGGCTGTTTCATGAATACTGCTGGTACTCCGGATACTCAGACTGTGCATACTGGTACATCTGCGATGTAACGTGCTGTGTTGCAGCAATAGGCTGCGGTACTGTAACTGTCTGCTGTGCATTCTGTGACTGAGGAGTCTGTGAAACTTGTTCTTGTCTCGGCGGACGTGGTCTTTCTTTAGTCTTACCAGTAGCTATGTTGTGTTTCAGAACTGCACACTCGTTTATAAAATGACCTGGCTGTTTACAATAATTGCAGTTCCCTTTAACGGGAGCTGCAGGATGACTGGCTTGATTCGGACCCCTCTTCTGACTGTCTTGAGGAACAGATTGTGCAACTAGCACTTTCATTTTCGTGTCTTTCATACGTTTTCTTTCGTGCTCTTGCTCTTCCCTGATTCTATTCTGGTGATACTGGAGCATCTGGAGCATCTGGGACGGAGTATTTGCTTGCCAGGTGCTTTCGACTTTCAAAACTCGATTTTTAATTTGTGGACTTGAATTCTCGACTAATTTGGTAACAAAAAGATGAGGGTATGACTCACTACTTGTCTTGAGACCACTGTTGATACTGAAACATTTTTCAAATCTAGAATAAAAATCACTAATATCTTCATCTTGCTTCTGTTTACAGGCTGAGATTGCATCCCAGTCTTCTTTTCTCGTTGTCAATAATCTGGGTAAAACTTGAATCAATAATTCTGGTAATTCTTTACATTTATCTCCAAGACCGGTACCTGGTACTCGTGCCTTGTCTTCAGCTTCTAGAACTGCCCAATCGATCTTTTTCTCTCCCACCTCCCATTCCTTTTCCTTTAACTTTTCATACACCCCTGCGGGTAACAGGACCTTTAACATTTTAATGATATCTGGGTAAGTGTATTCTCCCATACGGAGCATGTCTTTTAATTCTCTATGGAACCCCGCTGGATCTTTGTCATGACAGGGAATTAATTTCTTCATTTCAAGAAGTTCCATCTTTGAAATCGGAGTGTATACAAACACTCGTTGCATTTCGCCACCCGCCCCTTGGACTGGGTGAACCTCTCGTAACGGATTCTGTCTGTCTATGTAGAATGATTTACTTTCTGGGGGTGAGACATGAACAAAATGCGGGTTCAGGAACGTTCTATATTTGTGGCGCTGTTCTAAAATGACACTAATTAAATCGGTACCTAGACCTCTCCATCTATACTGGAGTAACTCGTTCAGGACATCGTGTAACGGGCCTGGATCAGAATGTTGACCCTCATACAGAGTAATGAGGTGCTGGATCATATACATACCCACCAGTCGCTGCTCGGCTGGGGGCAATTTCAGAAACATTTGTGCCACTATTTCGTCTGGAAAAGTGGTAGAATCAGTAATCCATCGGACTGCTGATCGGGCTAGTTCTTGTTCATGCATAGTACTTAATTCGCTATAACCGATTCGTGATTTCAGAATGTGATCGGTAGCTTGAAATAGTTGTTCTAGGGTACCTTGTTCTGGTGCTTGATGATGAAAAATAGACTTGGGTTCTAGACGTAAATGGCGGTCTGGAAATCTAGATTTTCCTACATACGCTATTCTGGCGGGATTCTCGTCGTCTTCCTCTTCAGGTTCAGAGGTACTTTCTTTCTCGCTTACTTGTGCTGCTTTACGCTGTTCGTGTATCTTTATTATCTCTTTACGGATTTTCTTGTACATACTTTCCATGGCACTGACGGTCTTGTGCTTACCCTCGGCTATATTATCACTCCACCTTGTCAGGATTCTCATTTCGGCCGGATCTTTAGACGGGTAATCTTGTTCTCTTATTAGGCAATTGATCAGGAACTTTAATATCATGAGCTGGATCTCGGCTTTTCTTTGAGACATAGTCTCACTAATACTTTCTGGATCATCCCCTGTACGGATGAAACGATATATTCTGTCTAGATATTCTTTCATATTCGGTAAGGTGACTAGATACTCGGTCACTCTCCTTACACGTAAGGAATATAAAACCATATTATATTCGCCTGGAACTGGATCATAGACACATTCGGTAAGGGTTTGCCTGATCTCTGTAACAGACTGATGTTTGGGCGTACGCTGTAATGCTTGAGCATGTAATTCGAGTAATGTTAAACGCTTGTGTGGCGGCGGGGTTTGAGGAAGACCTCCTCCCGCGGCCCCTAAACCAGTATCATCAACTGATGCTTTCCGACCTGGCAGGGTCGGTAATTGTAACGTGGGCTGGACTTGTATGGCGGGCTGACCCGGGGGAGCTGTTAAGGGCACCCCGGTGTCTGGAGGCGCAGGAACTACCTGATTTACAGGGACGGACGGAGCGCGAACAGGATTTGCATATTCAGGGACTATGTCGTCCAAATAGGACGAAATAAAAATATCAGCTGCGGTCGGTTTGTGACGTAGCTTGGTCGGAACTAATGGTGGCGGGAAATTACTGGATGCCTCTGGGGTCGCTTTTGGCAAGCCTTCGGCAAGCAGAGGATACATACCTTTAATAAGGGCATGCCTCTGTCTGTCTGACTGTTCGGCTTTGACTCGTTCACCTATCTCGATTAATTCTCTTTCTTGGACTCGTTCTTGGGATTCTCTACTTAACTCTGACTTTCTGACTTCCTTTTCCGTTCTTTTATGAGCTTCCTTACGCCATAACTCGATGGCATCTTTCTGTGACTGTCTGGCTTTCTTTTTCCATAATGCTTCTTCTACTCGCATGATACATTCGGCATCCCATGTACCCGATACGGGCCATCTATACTTTTCTTCTAACTGTTTGGTATACTCTACCCATAAATCTAGATACAATATGGCGCTTATGCCATGTTTCTGATACATAAAATGACCTGGACTGTCCCTTGGCGGAACAGGAACTGCTTCTTCTAATAAACCCTTTCTAGTTTTTAACTGACGTAACTTGGAAAATATAGGCATGACTGAACTGTAATCTGGACACAATACAATATACAATGAAAACACGAAATCACGTCACACTCATACCACAACATTAAAATACATGAAGAACATTATAAATAACAGTTCGAACAGAATATTACCTGAAATACTGAGAACAGAAATACAAGAATTTTCTCGAGAACGGAACAGACTAGAGTTACTGGATGCACTGCTATAACAGTACGGAACATACCGGTCCCATAAAGGGACGCATCAAGACCCGTATCCACCTAGGTGAACCCTTCGTTTGTGAGTCTGGGCACCACCAACCCACGGACCAGGAGTCAATTTAGATTGGTCCTGTCTAGATACTACCCCAGCAATGGTACTCACCGGGCAGCACGGAACGGAAGGCCTCGGACGGGACTGGACTGCTACGACGACGAACTTCGGACTTCGGACTTCTGTTACGGGTGGGCCTCCGGATACCTCGGACCTTGGACTCTCGGCTTGGGCTCTGGTCGGGACTCGCCGCGTTCCTCCACCGTCTCGTTTGGATGCTGGACCGCCTCCTCCGTCTCCTCCGTGGGCCTGAGGGATACTTGAAGCAGAAATATCTGCACGTGGCCGGTATGGTTCCGTCACGGCTGCAGAGGGTCAGGGGGTCGGCGTGGCTTCACCGACGCGTGGGGAAAGGGCAAGTCCCTGTTTGGGCGCCATTATGTGGTAAATAAATAAATAATACCCTATTTTTGACTAGGCATATAGCATAACAGATAGCTCAATAAATAAGAGTCAAGATTCGAGGTAGTAGGAGTTTCTGCAGGTTTATTACAGCATAAGGACAGGATCAGGACAACCTGCATAGGAACAGAGTGACAGGGCCCGGCAGCTGCCGGGGCTAGGTCTGGGATGAGCGCGCTAACTTTTAATAACAATACATCAACTTATATACATAGCGCAAACACATAGCATTACATTGCAGTAGGCGTAGCAGTGGGTGGAGCAGAAGGCGTGACGCGTAGCAGTCGCGAGAGATTACAGTGAAAGTAGGTGTAACTGGGCGTATACATAGACATGTGGTGCAAACGTAACAGAATATGTCATGAATGGGGCGGAAACATTGGAGGGGGCTACCTAAGGAGCCGGGACCTCTAACCTGGTGGTGCGCGAAAACTGGCAATGACGTGTTACTAGGAGAAGCTGGGGGCAATGAACTCTGTGCTAGGAGCAGAGACTAGAGTCTGGAGGGTCGGAGCGACATGTACCTAAACCCTATCTGGTATCTAATGTTTAGAGAATATGTTGATATAAACTAGGAGTCATGAGGGGAAAAGCTAACTTGATTCTAAAACTGGACCATACATTATTCTACATGAAATGCGTGATGAGGAATATTAAATGACCAGTAAATGCAGTATTTCTCTAACATGGAGCCGAGAAGGCTAGACAATGACGGAAACTATTGATGCAGTTCAGTAGCTTAGAAATGCAGAGAAGGAGGACTGAACTGATAGCTGGAACTATAACATACTTTTGGCAGACTCAGAGGCAGAGCCAGGCTGCACCGGGCACTGCGAGGCAGGAAGTAAGTGAAGGGTCGAGGATACAGGTGGGGGCTGTATCGCTCCTCAGCGAGGACTTCAGGAGACAGGAGCTGAATCTAATGTCCGGGCCCTTTTGAGGCCTAGAAACGGGGACTTTATAATGGAATAACGTGCATACTGAGAAACGTGGCAACATAACTTTACATAGGCCTGATATTCGTAGTATTCACGAGGACTGGAAACTGGCATACTAGAGGTGGACACAACTATAATTGCGTCATTAATCGGACATGGGGAATAACATATGCATATTGGTCATGCACACATAACATATGATGGATGAGGCGTAGGGACACAGAACATGGCAAAATTTGCTTTTCCACACTCCCTCCGATTGGTTAATCCAATTCCGAAAGGGGAAGGGGTCCAATGTGGGCCATTTCCCCATTACCAAGTCAGTTTCCACTCCAACTTCAGAGTCATCAACTTATGATTGACTTGTAATTGGAATTATGGTGGCAAACCATTGATACATAGGATTCAGAATGGGTACTTGCAGGGATTCCCAAAACACGCCCCTTCCAAATAGAGATTAGTAAACATTTCTTAACCCACTTACTGACCTGAGAAAAACTTTTCAGAACTGCTAAATGGATTTATAATACATTAGATAAAGCGTTTTACCCACTGCAAACCCTCTGATTTAGTGAATCAAAATGTATTTGTTTAGTAGCATATTCGCCTCCTCTGAACCAACCAAAACTTCTGCCTCTCAGGTTAATGTGCTGAGCTTTGTACTACTTCTACCGGCCACCATCACTCACATTTCATAGCCCTACTGTGAAGGATAGTAGGATTACTTACTTAAACCTCTGACCAGTGAGACGGAGAGCTGTGTGTGAATCTCTCAAAGATGCTAATGCTGCAATTGGCCTCCTTGCCTTAGCCAGCGTGGCAATAAAGATAAGTTAACTACCCTCTTTCATTACGTGTCCTGGCCTACGGGCTTATTCCATAAGTATGGAGACGGTAAGTAACAGTTGTAATTGTTTACACGTGCGGCTATAAAATTAAAGTATGAAATATTCGTATTGCGGAAGGTGACCTTGTAGGTTTAAAAATCAAATTCTAGATACTAGTGCCATGAATTGAAACTGACATTTGTAACATAACTAAGGGGTCTGGATTTCGGTTTGAACCAATATATGCCGAATTACTCCCATCGGTGGCTTTTTCGTTGGAAATACTTACAAAGACTAGACTTATACTGCTTTAGTGCCATCTAGTGGTGGAATGGTATATATTCAGTGCTGGAACGAAAATAGGTTTGGTATGTATCCATTTTTAATCTTTAAATAGTTGCTTCCGAGATAATGAGTTCTAAATGCAACATTTAATACCAGTTTTAACATACCCTCTTCGGGGCGTTATGGAGGGAGATGGTGCCGCGCTCAGCAGCGATGTGCTGCTACGGCTCCAATAAGTAGCAAATGAAATTACTTTTTGTTTAAATCATAAAAAGAGTGGGATAACCGCTAATACGCGGCGCAGTGAAAGCTATACAAACTTTTTTCCTGACCGGACCCCTCTTTAAATCCAATTACCAATCTATATTTGTGCAGTTCGGGATGGACTGTTGCGATGAGGAACAGGGTCAAGACTGATTTGCATATGGCTGGGTCGAAACTGGGGTGGCATGGTGAGAAAAAGTACAATGGATTTAACCGAGATCTGTTGACTGGAGTTGAATGTTTGGTTTGCTCTGCATTCCGTCCATCATTTGTGTGTCTTTCTCCTTTTCCTACTATTTGGTACACAAGGAAGTTACATTAGAGAATTTCACTTCATTCAAACAAATGTTTATATTTTCAATCAATCAGTTCCTTTATTCTGTACATTTAAAACGACAATAAACGAGCACATTTACATTTTCTTTTTAACAAGGCCCGAATCTCGAGAATTAATTTAATCTGCCGTTCGAACCACAGTGTTCCTTTTTACCTCAAAAGAGGATATTAACTCATGAATACAACCTTCTCTTCCTCTCGGAGATGCTCCTAATGCTTTTCTTTTCCAAGTGCTTCCCGTTCCTTCAAGTTCTCATTGTTCCATTCAGCGCCTTACAAGCTTCTTCACTGTCTTGGCTATATTTTCAAACTTCACCACTCCATCGTTCAATATTGAAAGGCGGGCTCAGCATAGAGCCAGCCGCCATTATGGTGGTCGCGCCGGTCCAGGTAGTAAAGAGGGGGCAGAAGTGATGCGGCACCCCCGCCTTCACAAGGGGTCAGGCTTAGCCCCGGGCGCCCCCTGAACCGGAAGCGCTTGGTTGTGCTTCCGGGTCGGGTGGTGTCGCTGGGACGGAGGGGCAGGCCAGTTGGAACTGGTTCTGCGCCCCTCCTCACTCCAGTATCTATTCCAGTCCCAGGCCAGGAGGCATTCTCTTTGTGCCTGCCCCCTGCCTGTGAAGTGCCACTGTGTGGATCAGGGCAGGAGGAGGAGGCCCAGTTCCCTTTTAATTTGTTTGCTTGTTTTTTAGTGAACGCAGGAGCGGTGGCGCATCGGGTGCATTGATTCAGCGCCTAAATTAACGGGGTCAGAGCTACGGCGTAAAGAGAAGTGAGGCGGTGTCTCCAATTATACAACGAGGAGCTCTCGCCCCACACTGTTTTAGTCACTCGCAAAGCCCGGCTGCACACTGCGATGTCAATGGTTGTACCAAAGATCCGCGCACAAAAGTCTCCCGCGCTGCATTCACGGTTGATGCAATGTTGGTATGTGGGTTGAGAGGTGGAATTTAGCCCTTCTCTGCATTTTGCAAAGTCTGCGCCCCCCCGAGCGTGAAGCACCCCCCCTTAATTTTCTTTTTTACCCCTACCTTATTGTGCTGCAGGAAGCAACTATAAGATTGTGCAGAAGCTTTCTGGTGGGAAGGACTCCTGCTGCCACTTCAGGTAACAGTTTTTGGGGTCCTAGCTAGGATAATTGCTCGAGCGGAAGATTTCGGTGACATGCGAAGCCGCGGACAATTGCGCTTGGGGCAGGTTTTTTGGGTGACTCTTGAGGCCTGGTACGGGGGAGGAGCAATGGCCCCTAAGGCTTAGCGGGGTGAGCGGCCCTCCCGCATGGAGGCGTTGATGGATAAGATGTTGCGGGAAATGGCGGAAATGATGCAGGGCTTGGCAGAATTGCAAGAGAAGACACAGGGGCTGGATGGGACGGCAGGGAGCAGGCCTAGGCGGCTGATACTACTCCCCAAACCTTACTCGCCGCCATTACCAAAGAGGAATAGAGCAAAGAAGGGGAGGGGTTCAGAGGAGGGCCCATCTTTATCGGGGGAGGAGGTCCCATCTGTACTGGCTCCACTTGTTCCTCAGTCCCAGGTCCTATCTGTACCGGCTACAATGGTGCCTCAGCCCCAAAATGTGCACAACGAGCCGGCCGGGCAGGTTCAGGGGATCCCACAGTTGCAGGTGTCGCTGGGAGTGGCCTTCGAGGGGGCTATGCCAGCGCAACCACAGGTGGGCAATTTAGCAGCACTCCTCCCTTGGTTGGAGAAGGTAGGGAACTGGTCGCCCGTTGGGGCATCTGGGGGCATAGGAGATGCCACGGAGAGGGCCAGAAAGATAATTGAGGAACTTAGCATGGCTAAGCCGAAAGACGGGCCCCCAGTGAATGCAGGAACGGAGAAGACCGCCACTGTTCCCGTACCGACACCGTCATCGACAAGCACAGGAGCATCCAAATCAATATAGGTCACAACGGCAGGTAAGGACAAACCCCTGCCACCCCTGGGTATGGGGGAGGTTAGATCCTCCAGGGATCGGTGGGGAGGCATTTGTCCCAGGAGACGAAAGAGAAGATTTGGAAAGGGGAGTACGTTAACATATTCTCCCTGTTGACAGACGATGCAGAGCAGGAGGAGGCCAAGAAAAACAAGGAATGGCTAATGCCCCTAAAACCTAAACTTGCAATCCACATCTGGACTGAGAGGCTGCCTAGGCTGCCACACAGCAGACATGTTGCTAGACCCCTGGGTGTAGAGCCCCCCACTCTACTGGGCCTGCAACAATGCACATCCTGGGCGAGGTGCTAGGTCTCCTCCCCCAGGATGGGCAGGGGGAAGCTTCAAAGGCCTGCCGCCTCTGTGAGCTTCTCCAGACCATTTGCTGTACCCAGCAACTAGCCCCCACCCAGTCCTGACCCCCACTCTGGCAGCAAGACTGGTGGGAAAACCTACTTCAGGAAGGGGTGTGTGCCAGCCTGTGCGTGGGGGAGACAAGGTGAAGCACGACCCCGGGCTCCGGCCATCTTGAAGATGGGGAGCCCTGCCCAATCACAGCTCCCACCAGAGAGGAGCAGGCTAGGAGGTGTACCCACCCCAGGGCAGGGACCTATTGGTCCCTGCCCTTGCCCTACCTGTAACACCCCTAAATTAAGTATTTAGGGGCTCCATGAACCTTCCTTCATCAGATCCCGATAAGAAAAGAAGATAGAAGGTCAAGGAGAAGAGGACCCGCCGTGCAGCTGCTAACAACAGGGCAACACCAACTGACTTGGCCCCAGCCCTACCGGCCTGTCGATCCTGAAACCTGCCCCTGCCTAATCCCGGCGACTCCTGCGGACAGCAACCTTGGGACACCCTGAGGACCTGCCTGCCTTGACCCTCTTAAAGACTGGGACTCCCTTAAGCAGATGCTCTGCTCAACAATCATACCCCTGGTGCCAGCCAGGAAGCTCCTGACCAACCCACTCTGCACCCACCAAGCCCGGCCCGTGCCCGAGTGATCCAAGACCCGAGGTCCAGTGCCCAAAGACCCTCCTCGATGACCCGACGACGCCTGCAGCCTCAGGACAAAGGAGCCCTCCGACTGTGACCAGCAGGGAATAAGATTTCCGAACCTCGAAAGACACCCCTGCACCTGGCACCTCACAGCCCCCTGTGCCCAACTCCTGGTTGCCTACCTATCCTCCAAGATCCCAACTTACCCCTCGAAGTGTTGGTAGCTCCAGAAGGTCCTCCGTCCCCGAGCCTGCAGCCTTTATTCCCTTTTCAAGATCGTCATTGAATATCATTGAGCGCCCGACGGCTCAAAAGCACCCTGCACCCAGTCGCCCGAGTGCCCCTGGCAGTACAACCTGTACCCTATCCTACTTCCCCATTTGCCCTGAACAAGTGACCAGGAGCCCAGCTCCCACAGCTGCGTGGCCTGCTGACCAGCCGCCACCAACCGAAGGCCCCCTGCCTCTCATTGGATGACATTGGGACTACCTACCTCTGCACCCGGCCGCCCCTGTGCCGCTGCGGGTGTACCAACTGTCCCTACCTGACCCTGGGGGTCCCCTGAGTCTATGCCTGAACCTTAACTTCACCAGTCGAGTACTCACCTGAAAACCGATAACTCACATTCCTGCCATAGCATAACATTGACTGGTTTGACTCGAAAAATCTTCTACGTTTGAAGTTTGGAAACTCTAAAATATTCCTATAAAATAAGCCGAGTAACGAATTTTTAAATACTCACCTGGAATCAGGAGAGGAGCCAGTACTGTACCTTTCAGCCCAGTACTGACCTGCAAAAGTAATTTTAACCGGACTTACCCATAACTGAATTTTCTACTATAGGAAACCATTGACTGTTTTGCTCTGAAAATTCTTTTGTGTCTACTTTTGAAAGTTACAAATATTCCTTAAAAATCGTACCAACTACTGAAACGTAATTGCTTACCTGTCTTAAATAGAGTTCCCAGTGCTGGACCTAGGGGCCCAGTACTGGATTACAAAAGTAACGAGAACATACTTTACCTATGACTTGAATTTCCTGCCATAGGATAACATTGCCAGTTTTTCACTGAAAAGTTTTTAAGTGTTAACTTTGAAAATACCTTTTTATTCCTTAAAAATCATTGCAATAACCAAAACATTTTTACTAAACTATTTTCAGTTTAGAGCCCAAGACTGAATCTAGGATTCAGTCCTGGGAATACACAAGTAATCTATAAAGTAATCAACTGCATTTATGTAGAAAACCCCATTGAGCTCAATGTTAAATTGCGTTTAGAATTGTGTTGCCTACTGCAACCCCTATACCTAGTGTGTTTACAAAGTTCATTGCCTTTCTGCAAAGTATTCATCCGAGATCACTCATATTGAGAAAAGTATATTTTGAGACCTGTTGGCTCTAAAAATAATACAACTATATCTTTTGATATAAAAACAATTGGCCTGGAGTTCAGTCCTTGAGTGTGTGAAACCTTTTGTTGACTGAGTGTGTACAACAAATGCTTTACACTGTCCTCTGGTACTGCCTTACTGCTCGACCAAGCTACCACTTTAGAGAGTAAGGTCATACCTGGCTTCAACCTCTGTTATACCCCTGGGGCTTGTGGACTCTATACACCCTGTAACTTACTTTGGTCCAGTATGTATAGAGCCACTTTCTCACATTGGTGGATCAGCGGTGGGATAAAAACTTGCATTTGTTGGACTACTTGGTTACCATCTGATCACACAACAGAACTCATAAATTGTCTTTAGAATTCTGAAATAGTTTTTTCCAAAATACTAAAAGTCTGGTAGGGCCTTTCTTAAGTCCCATTAGAATTTTAGAAAAATAAAAGTCACTATAGTTAGGGTAGAGGGTTAGAACTGTCAGGTTAGAATGTCTCAACAGAACTCAGCTATTAGTGGAGATAACATGGACCTGGTTGAGGAGCTCGACCTCACACCTTACTTGCACTTGAATTTCAAGGAATTGAGGTCCCTATGCAAACTTAAATATATAGTCATGGGCCTGCATCCAACCAAACAAGGGCTCCAGGAGCTCCTGGCTGAGTATGCAAAAGACCACCCCTCTGAACAGGGTGACATCCAATCAGAGGAAGAAGAGGAGGAGGAGGATAATACCAACCCCCCCCCCCATCTCTAGGGAAGTAAGGGTCTCTACACCCTTAAATCCAAGAGTCAGCTTCTGGGAGCCTGGGTACCACACAGGTGGACTGGGCCCCAGAGAACACATTGGGGGGAGCCCCAATGAAGAGGACAACTTCTTAGCAAAGTTGGCAAAGAGATTATTTCTAGAGTCCAGACTTCTGGCTCTAGAAAAAGAAAGGAAAGAGATGGGTTTAGCTCCCATCTCTGGTGGCAGCAATACCAATAATAAGATAGAGATAAAGAGCAATCGCATGATCCTAAGATCCCCAAAGGGATTGTCCCTAAATTTGAGGAAGGTGATGATATCACTAAGTGGTTCACAGCCTTTGAGAGGGCTTGTGATATCAGTAGATTAATGAAACCTCTCTGGGGGCACTCCTGTGGGAACTGTTCTCTGGTAACTGCAGAGACAGGCTTCTGGCCCTCTCTGGGCCAGATGCAGGGTCCTATGACCTCATGAAGAACATTCTGATAGAGGGATTTGGGCTCACTACTGGGGAGTAAAGAATCAGGTTCAAGGGGCTCACAAAAGTCAGACCCAATCTTGGAAACATTTTGTAGACTACTCAGTAAAGACCCTGGATGGTTGGTTGACTGGACACGATGTGCATGATTTTACTGGACTTTATAATTTGTTTATGAAGGAACACATTTTGAGTAATTGCACAAATGAAAAGTTGCATCAGCATTTGGTGGACCTAGGTCTAATTTCTCCCCAAGAATTGGGATAGAAGGCAGACCATTGGGTCAAAATTAGGGTGACAAGGACAGCCACTGGAGATGACCAAAAGAAGGTGGTTATAAAACCTCCCCGGGGGAAAGGTGATGAGAATCCCCAAGATAAAAAGTCGGAGTCTTCCAAAGGGCCCCAAAAACCTGTACAGGTGGGTGGGTCCCAAACTACTCCCTATGTGCCTCAGCCCTATAGGGGGAAGAACTTTGATCCTAACAAGGCATATTGTAACAACTGTAAAGAGTTGGGACATTTTAACTGTCGACAAAAACTGCCCCTATAATAAAGCCCCTTAGGCACCCAGTACAGCTACTCCAGGGAGAGTGAATCTATAGATGGGATCAGAGGAGTACCCAGAGCCAATCTGGGAATACACTCAAGCTAGTCTAGTCTCCTTGGGGGAAATGGAGTTTGCCACTGTAGCTGGTTGGCCACCCAACTGTAAAAAGTATTTGCAATACCCCTCCATTAATGGAACTAGAGTAGAAGCCCTGAGGGATACAGGTTCCAGCATCACTATGGTGAAGGAAGTGCTGGTTTCCCCAGACCAATACTTGATTGGGAAAACTTGCCCAGTCACCAATGCTGACAGCATCAACACCCAATGCCCTATGGCTATGGTGACATTAGGTTGGGGGGAGGTCACTGGCCTGAAACTGGTAGTGGTCTCTCCACAATTGCCAGCTGACTGTCTGCTTGGAAATGACATGGAAACCTCAGCCTGGGCTGAGGTGGAGCAAATAACCCATGCAGCAATGCTGGGTATCCCTAGACTGGTGTGTGTGCAAACCAGAGCACAGAGCAAAAAGAAGGGTAAACAAGTAGGTTTGGAGCCTGGAAGTATGGCCCAACTAACCAAGAGAAAAGGCAAGAAGACTAGGGGACCACCTTCTACACAGCAAGCCTCTCAGGACACCTCTCCGCAGGGAGAGGACTTGGAAACTCTAGAGGGAACGGAGCCCATGGAGCTTGAGCCATACCAGGTTGGACTCCTGGGCCCAGGGGGACCCACTAGGGAAGAGCTGTGCCAGGGTCAGCGAGACTGCCCCACTCTTGAAAGCCTGAGGCAGCAAGCTGTTTCAGAAGCCCAGGGAGGTGTCAGTGGTACCCACAGAGCTTATTGGGAAGAGGGGTTACCGTATGCTGAGGCAAGAAACCCCACTCCTGTAGCTACCAGGAGGGTGGTAGTGCCACAGAAGTACAAGGAGTTCCCCCTAACGTTAGCTCATGACATCCCCCTAGCTGGACATCTGAGGCAGAACAAAACTTGGGAAAGGCTAGTTAGCCTCTTCTACTGGCCCCAGATGCACGAAAAGGTAAAGGAGTTTGTGAGCTCCTGTGTGACCTGTCAGGCCAGTGGCAAGACAGGTGGCCACCAAAAGGCCCCCCTGATACCACTGCCAGTGGTAGGGGTACCCTTTGAAAGGGTAGGTGTGGACATTGTGCGTCCACTTGAATATCCCACAGCCTCAGGAAACAAATTCATTCTAGTAGTGGTGGATCATGCTACTAGGTACCCTGAAGCAATTCCCCCTAGGGTTGCTACAGCTCCTGCAGTAGCCAAGGCCCTCCTGGGTGTCTTCACAAGGGTAGGTTTTCCTAAGGAGGTGGTTTCAGACAGAGGTTCCAACTTCATGTCTGCTTACCTGAAGCACATATGGAAGGAGTGTGGTGTGCAGTACAAGTTTACTACCCCATACCACCCACAAACCAATGGCCTTGTTGAGAGATTCAACAAGACATTGAAAGGTATGATCATGGGACTCCCTGAAAACTCAAAAGGAAATGGGATGTCCTGTTGTCATGCCTGCTTTTAGCTTATAGGGAAGTGCCACAGAAGGGAGTAGGATTTTTACCCTTTGAACTTTTGTTTGGCCATCCTGTAAGGGGACCACTTTATCTTGTGAAAGAGGGCTGGGAGAGGCCTTCCCAAGAACCCAAGCAAGACATTGTGGACTATGTGCTTGGCCTCAGGTCCAGGATGGCTGAGTATATGGAAAAGGCATCCAATAATCTTGATGCCAGCCAGGAGCTTCAGAAGCACTGGTATGATCAAAAAGCTGCTATGGTTGAATTTCAACCTGGGCAACAGGTGTGGGTTTTGGAGCCAGTGGCACCAAGGGCTCTCCAAAACAGATGGAGTGGCCCTTACCCAATCCTGGAGAAAGAGAGTGAGGTCACTTACATAGTGGACCTGGGCACAAGCAGGACACCCAAAAGGGTTATCCATGTGAACCGCCTTAAACTCTACAATGACAGGGCTGACCTTACCATGCTGATGCTGACTGATGAGGAACAGGAAGCAGAGAGTGAACCTTTCCCTGACCTCCTCTCTTCCAGCCGAAAAGATGGGTCAGTAGATGGAGTGGTCTTTTCAGTCACTCTCTCTCCCCAACAGCAGGTTGACTGCAAGCAAGTCTTGCAGCAGTTTGCTAGTCTCTTTTTTTAACCCCTGGTCTGACCAGCTGGTGTACCCATGATGTGGACACTGGTGACAGTAACCCTGTCAAAAACAAACTCTATCAACAATCAGACCAAGTTAAGGAAAGCATCAAAGCTGAAGTTAGCAAGATGCTAGAGCTAGGGGTGATTGAACCCTCTGAGAGCCCCTGGGCCAGCCCAGTGGTTCTGGTCCCCAAGTCTCATCAACAAGGTGGAAAGAGAGAGATGAGGTTCTGTGTGGACTATAGAGGGCTCAACTTTGTCACCAAGACAGATGCTCATCCTATTCCAAGAGCAGATGAGTTGATAGAGAAATTCGGAGCATCCAAATTTCTCAGTACTTTGGACTTAAGTGCAGGGTACTAGCAAATTGGCATGGCCCCAGAAGCCAAAGAGAAAACAGCATTCTCCACACCTAATGGGCACTATCAGTTTACTGTAATGACTTTTGGGTTAAAGAATGCCCCTGCTACCTTCCAGAGGTTGGTGAACCAAGTCCTGACTGGATTGGAGTCCTTTAGTGCAGCTTATCTTGATGATATTGCTGTCTTCAGCTCCACCTGGCAGGATCACCTGATCCACCTTGGGAAGGATCTACAAGCCTTGCAATCTGCAGGACTGACTATCAAGGCATCCAAGTGCCAGATAGGGCAGGGCACTGTGGTATACTTGGGCCACCTTATTGGTGGAGGCCAGGTCCAACCCTCACAGCCCAAGATCCGGAGTATCATGGACTGGGCAGCTCTAACAACCGAGACCCAAGTCAGGGCATTTCTTGGCTTGACTGGATACTACAGAAAGTTTGTGAAGGGATATGGGTCCATTGTGACTCCCCTCACAGAACTCCCCTCCAAGAAAATGCCCAAGAAAGTAAACTAGACTGTTAGCTGCCAAAAGGCTTTTGACACCCTGAAAGAAGCAATGTGCTCAGCACCAATTCTTAAAGCACCAGACTACTCCAAGCAGTTAATCGTGCAGACTGATGCCTCAGAGCTGGGGATAGGAACGGTCCTGTCCCAGATCAATGAGGAAGGCCAAGACCAATCTGTTGCTTTTATAAGCAGGAGGCTATTCCCCAGAGAGCAGCATTGGAGTGCCATTGAGAGGGAAGCCTTTGCTGTGGTTTGGTCCCTGAAGAAGTTGAGGCACTACTTGTTTGGAACTCACTTCCTGGTTCAAACTGACCACAGACCTCTCAGATGGCTAATGCAGATGAAAGGGGAAAATCCAAAACTACTGAGATGGTCCATCTCCCTACAAGCAATAGACTTTGAAGTGGAATACTGACCACGGACTGCCCATGCCAATGCAGATGGTCTTTCCAGGTTCTTCCACTTAGACAATGAAGACTCCCTAGGGCAAGGCTAGTCTCATCACCTTTCTTTTGGGGGGGATTGTGTGAGAAAGTGCCATCTTTCTTGCATTGATATGCCCCCTACTTTTTTCTGAACTGCTGATGTGCTTTGACTGAGTGTGCCCTGGGCTCCTGCCAACCAAGTACCCAGGGCCTGTGTCCCTTCCCTAAAACTGTATTGAAACTAAAACCCAATTGATATCTCTGGCCACCTATCAGCCCCTAGTAAATGGTGCCCTAGGTGCCCAGGGCATGGTGACCAGAGAAGACCCCTAAGTGCTGCAGCACTTATTGTGCCACCCTTAGGGGCCTTGTACCCTGACACCCAAACACTGCCTTTGCAGGCTGAGTGTCTAGGTGCAGAACTAAACAGAGAGTCGACATGGCCCACATCTCTGTGTGCCATGCCCACAAACCCACTGCCCTGGCATACCTAAGTCAACCCTCTAGCTTGGTGTCCTATGCCATGCATGAGCCCTGTGCCCCTACATTACCCAGGGCCATTCCTGGGCACTGTAAGTGCAGTGCTGCCATTAAGAGTATATGGTGCTGGGAGGTCGTCATTACAAACTCCACAGCACCATAATGGCTGCACTGAAAACTGAGAAGTTTGGTATCAAACTTCTCAGCACATTAAACCCGCACTGATGCCAGTGCAAGATTTAATGTAAAATACACCAGAGGGCATCTTAGAGATGACCCCTAAAACCTGAACCTGCAATCCACGTCTGGACTGAGAGGCTGCCTAGGCTGCCACACAGCAGGCAAAAACAGGTGGTTAGGACCAGGGGAAATTTATTAGACCAAGCTCCGATAGGTTCCCTACAAGCATTCAACAACAAATATATCAGAGGGTCTAGTGACAGAACTGAAGTGTACGCACAATGTGACCTAACAAGGCAACCAAGATAACCTAAACATGTGTGTATCTATCTAGGGTCATCCCCACAGTGGTCTGGAAAGGATGCCCATCAGTCACCACACGGAACCGCCCTTCATCATTTGGGATTCCATCAAGACCACCACTGGGAGAGCCACTCAACTTTCACGGTCGAGGGTCCAGATGTAAAGAAAGGACTCCTCCGCCGATCAGATACAGATACAGAGATCACCTGACATCATGTTGTCACCCCCCTATCCAATTTTATAATCACTTATTTTATTATTATTTTCACACCTTTTGTGCACTGCAGCGTCAGTCGCCCTCTTGTTATGTGTGCTAAGATCCTCATAATTGAGTAGCAAGACCACAGTAAGACCTATCTGATCGGCGGAGGAGTCCTTTCTTTACATCTGGACCCTCGACCGTGAAAGTTGAGTGGCTCTCCCGAGTGGGCTGGGTATGCTCAGACGTGAGTCCCAGGCTCTCCACGCCACTGGAGTCAAGCTATCCAGGCTGAATGAAGGCTGATAGCCAGAAACCGGTCCTTGGATGCTTGATTCCGGTCTGGGAAAGACATGGCTTGGTAGTTCGGACTGGACTGTTCCCATGAGGCACAGGGTCAGGGCTGATTTGCATATAGCCAGTGTTTAACCCAGGGTGGTGTGGAGTGCAAAAAAATTATGGATTTAGGCCCAGATCCTTGTACTGGGGTGAATGTATGACATTGTTCTACATTCTGTCCATCAACTGTGTTTTTTGCAATTTTCACCCCGAGTGGGCTGGGTATGCTCAGACGTGAGTCCCAGGCTCTCCACACCACTGGAGTCAAGCTATCCAGGCTGAATGAAGGCTGGTAGCCAGAAACCGGTCCTTGGATGCTTGATTCCGGTCTGGGAAAGACATGGCTTGGTAGTTCGGACTGGACTGTTCCCATGAGGCAGAGGGTCAGAGCTGATTTGCATATAGCCAGTGTTTAACCCAGGGTGGTGTGGAGTGCAAAAAAACGATGGATTTAGGCCCAGATCCTTGTACTGGGGTGAATGTATGACATTGTTCTACATTCTGTCCATCAACTGTGTTTTTTGCAATTTTCACCCCGAGTGGGCTGGGTATGCTCAGACGTGAGTCCCAGGCTCTCCACACCACTGGAGTCAAGCTATTCAGGCTGAATGAAGGCTGATAGCCAGAAACCGATCCTTGGATGCTTGATTCCGGTCTGGGAAAGACATGGCTTGGTAGTTCGGACTGGACTGTTCCCATGAGGCACAGGGTCAGAGCTGATTTGCATATAGCCAGTGTTTAACCCAGGGTGGTGTGGAGTGCAAAAAAACGATGGATTTAGGCCCAGATCCTTGTACTGGGGTGAATGTATGACATTGTTCTACATTCTGTCCATCAACTGTGTTTTTTGCAATTTTCACCCCGAGTTGGCTGGGTATGCTCAGACGTGAGTCCCAGGCTCTCCACACCACTGGAGTCAAGCTATCCAGGCTGAATGAAGGCTGATAGCCAGAAACCGGTCCTTAGATGCTTGATTCCGGTCTGGGAAAGACATGGCTTGGTAGTTCGGACTGGACTGTTCCCATGAGGCACAGGGTCAGAGCTGATTTGCATATAGCCAGTGTTTAACCCAGGGTGGTGTGGAGTGCAAAAAAACGATGGATTTAGGCCCAGATCCTTGTACTGGGGTGAATGTATGACATTGTTCTACATTCTGTCCATCAACTGTGTTTTTTGCAATTTTCACCCCGAGTGGGCTGGGTATGCTCAGACGTGAGTCCCAGGCTCTCCACACCACTGGAGTCAAGCTATCCAGGCTGAATGAAGGCTGATAGCCAGAAACCGGTCCTTGGATGCTTGATTCCGTGGTAGTTCGGACTAGACTGTTCCCCTGAGGCAGAGGGTCAGAGCAGATTTGCATATAGCCAGTGTTTAACCCAGGGTGGTGTGGAGTGCAAAAAAACGATGGATTTAGGCCCAGATCCTTGTACTGGGGTGAATGTATGACATTGTTCTACATTCTGTCCATCAACTGTGTTTTTTGCAATTTTCACCCCGAGTTGGCTGGGTATGCTCAGACGTGAGTCCCAGGCTCTCCACACCACTGGAGTCAAGCTATCCAGGCTGAATGAAGGCTGATAGCCAGAAACCGGTCCTTAGATGCTTGATTCCGGTCTGGGAAAGACATGGCTTGGTAGTTCGGACTGGACTGTTCCCATGAGGCACAGGGTCAGAGCTGATTTGCATATAGCCAGTGTTTAACCCACGGTGGTGTGGAGTGCAAAAAAACAATGGATTTAGGCCCAGATCCTTGTACTGGGGTGAATGTATGACATTGTTCTACATTCTGTCCATCAACTGTGTTTTTTGCAATTTTCACCCCGAGTGGGCTGGGTATGCTCAGACGTGAGTCCTAGGCTCTCCACACCACTGGAGTCGAGCTATCCAGGCTGAATGAAGGCTGATAGCCAGAAACCGGTCCTTGGATGCTTGATTCCGGTCTGGGAAAGACATGGCTTGGAAGTTCGGACTAGACTGTTCCCATGAGGCAGAGGGTCAGAGCGGATTTGCATATAGCCAGTGTTTAACCCAGGGTGGTGTGGAGTGCAAAAAAACGATGGATTTAGGCCCAGATCCTTGTACTGGGGTGAATGTATGACATTGTTCTACATTCTGTCCATCAACTGTGTTTCTTGCAACCCCCAGTGACTGAGACCCGAGGTCCAGTGCCCAAAGACCTTTCTAGATGACCCGACGACGCCTGCAGCCTGAGGAGAAAGGGCCCCTCCGACCGTGACTAGCGGGGGGTACGATTTCCCGACCTCAAAAGACACCCCTGCACCCTGCGCCCCACGGCCCCCTGTGTCCAACTCCTGGGTGCCTACCTGTCCTCCAAGATCCCAACTTACCCCTCAAAGTGTTGGTAGCTCCAGAAGGTCCTCTGTCCCAGAGCTTGCAGCCTTTGTTCCATTTTCAAGATCGTCTTTGAATAACATGATCGCCCGACGGCTCAAAAGCATTGTGCACCCAGCCGCCCAAGTGCCCCTGGCAGTGCAATCTGTACCCTATCCTACTTCCCCATTTGCCCTGAGCAAGTGACCAGGAGCCCAGCTCCCACAGCTGCGTGGCCTGTTAGCCAGCCGCCACCAACCGAAGGCCCCCTGCCTCTCGTTGGATAACATTGGGCCTAACTACCTCTGCACCCGGCTGCCCCCTCTGCCGCTGCAGATGTACCATCTGTACCTACCTGACCCTGGGGGACACCTGAGTCTATGGCCAGAACCTTAACTTCACCAGTCGAGTACTCACCTGAAAACCGATAACTCACTTTCCTGCCATAGGATAACATTGACTGGTTTGACTCGAAAAATCTTCTAAGGGTGATATTTTGAAACACTAAAATATTCCTATAAAATCAGCCGAGTAACGAATTTTGAAATACTCACCTGGAATCAGGCGAGAAGCTAGTACTGTACCTTTCAGACCAGTACTAACCTGCAAAAGTAATTTTAACCGACTTACCCATAACTGAATTTTCTTCCATATGAAACCATTGACTGTTTTGCTCTGAAAATTCTTCTAGTGTGGACTTTTGAAAGTTACAAATTTTCCTTAAAAATCGTACCAACTACGGAAACGCAATTGCTTACCTGTCTTAGATAGAGTTCCTAGTGCTGGATCTAGGAGCCCAGTACTGGATTACAAAAGTAACGAGAACGTACTTTACCTAAGACTTGAATTTCCTGCAGTAGGATAACATTGCCAGTTTTTCACTGAAAAGTTTATAAATGTCAACTTTGAAAATACCTTTTTATTCCTTAAAAATTATTGCAATAACCAAAACGTTTTTACTAAACTGTTTTCAGCTTAGACCCCCGAGACTGAATCTAGGATCCAGTCCTGGGATTACAAAAGTAATCTATAAAGTAATCAACTGCATTTATTTAGAAAAACCCATTGAGCTCAAAGTTAAATTGTGTTTAGAATTGTGTTGCCTACTGCAACCCCTATACCTAGTGTGTTTACAAAGTTTATTGCCTTTCTGCAAAGTATTCATCCAAGATCACTCATATTGAGAAAAGTATATTTTGATACCTGTTGGTTCTTAAAATAAAACAACTATATCTTTTGATATAAAAACAATTGCCCTGGAGTTCAGTCCTTGAGTGTGTGAAATCTTTTGCTGACTGAGTGTGTACAACAAATGCTTTACACTGTCCTCTGGTACTTCCTTGCTGCTGTACCAAGCTACCACTTTAGAGAGTACGGTCACAACTGGCTTTAACCTCTGTTATACCTCTGGGGATTGTGGACTCTATACACCCTGTACCTTACTTTGGTCCAGTATATATAGAGCCACTTTCTCACAAGTGTCAAGTACTCCTCTTTTGACCAGGCACTGGACATGCTCAGGGAATTGGGTCGGGGCGCTCTCCTTGCTAAAACAGAAATTGAATTCGCTCTCCGGTTGTTGCCAGTTCACCCACATGACTTTCATTTACTAGGCTTCCAGTTCAGGGGGTTGTACTATATAGATAAGTGTATGCCAATGGGTTGCTCAGTGTCTTGCGCATATTTCGAGAAATTTAGTACCTTTCTCGAGTGGGTATTCAGGGAGGCAACGGGGCACAATTTGGTGCTGCATTACTTGGACAACTTCCTTTTCTAGGGGCTACCCACGTCAAACAACTGCAGGCTAGCATTGCTCAACTTCTGCGTGATCATGCAAGAGTTAGGCGTACCACTAGCAAGGGACAAAACTGTGGGCCCTGCAACAACAATGGAATTTCTGGGTATTGAAATGGACTCAATGGTGGGGGTGTCGCGCTTGCCAGTGGGGAAGGTGGACGCATTTGTTCAGGCACTGCAGGCTTGCTTAGTCAAGGAGAAGGTTACTCTGCACCAGTTGCAACAGGTGGTGGGTCAGCTGAATTGTCCCCTTAGGATATTTCCCATGGCACAACCATTCTCATGCTCAATCACGCAGGCTATGTCAGGTCCTAAGGAGAAACACCATCACACCAGGTTATCTGGCGAAGTCAAGCAGGACATGCAGATATGGCAGGCGTTCCTGCGCGAGTTCAATAGCAGGGTGGTGTGGACGGGTCCCCTAGGTCAAGCCCAGAGATCGGTCTAATGACAGACGCAGCAGCGAGTGAGGGTTTTGGTGCCATCCTTGGAGCAGAATGGGTAGCGCAGCATTGGTCCCTCTGGTGGGAGCAGTCTGGGATCACAAACAACATACGTTTTCTGGAACTGTTCCCCATCCTGGTGGCATTGTCAGTTTGGCCTGAGCAACTGAGAAACCAAAGTGTCGTCTTCTGCTCGTACAACATGGCAGTGGTACAGTGCATTAATTCCCAGACGGCACATTGTAATATGATACTGCGGTTGCTTAAAGAAATTATACTGAATTGCATGAAACTCAATGTGTTGTTTAGAGCAAAGCATGTGCCAGGGGTGCATAACAATGCCGCTGAGGCTTTGCCTCGCTTTAAACTGCAGGTATTCAGGGCTCACCATCGGGAGGCAGCAGCACGGCCAACGCCTTTCCCAGAACAACTTTGGCAGCTTGGTGCCTCCGGTTATGGACCTCATGGCTGCTAGCCTAGCTCCCAGGACCAGAAACGCATATGAAGGGGAGTTTTGGGCGTATTGCCATTACTTGGGGGATCACTGGGAACAGAGGTGGCAAAGGGACATATCCTTAGTCTCCTATTTAGCGTCCATGCTGGAAGAGGGGCGCTCTGCGGCTGCGGCCAGGCAGCACATCGCAGCAATTTCCTTCTTTGCAAAAGTGAAAAGGGGGGGTGAACCCACAGGTACCTTCATGGTGCAGAAAGCTCTCAAAGGGTGGCAGCGGTTACAAGGTGTCCTGCCCAATGAGAGGAGACCAATAGGGGTACCCATGTTAGCCACCCTGATGGAGACCCTGCATCACACCTGTAGCTCCCCGGGGGGGGCAATCTTGTTCCAAGCAGCATTTTGCCTAGCCCTTTACGGTGCTTTTAGGGTAGGGGAACTGGTGGCAAGGAATAAATGTGACTGGCATGGGGGCTTCCAGGTGGATCATGTCAGGGTGGGGGAGGAGTCTGTTATGATATCACTCCCTAGGTCAAAAACTGATCAGGAGGGCAGAGGCGAAGGGAGTGTGCTACACAGAGCTTGGGGAAGTGTGTGCTGCCCAGTCACTAGGTTAGAGACATTCATATCACAGCGGTCAAGGGCAGCAGGGGGCCCACTCTTAACCCCTTGGGTGCTGATGACGGCTCCCAGCCGTCATGCATCACGGTGGGTGTGTGCTGATGACGGCTGGGAGCCGTCATGACCACGCCCACGATCTGAATGTCCCGCACAGGTGCGGAATTCCGGCCACGGCCAGGGGGTTAATACACGCAAATGGGACCCCCCTCACTATATTCCAGTTCAAGAGGGTTATAGCTTTAGCCATAAGGAAGGCCAACTTGGACCCAACAGTTTTTGGTACTCATTCCTTTAGAATTGGGGCTGCTACAGAGGCAGTGGCCAGAGGATTGAGGGGAAAGAAAGTGCAAAAGATTGGTAGATGGTCGTCAAAGTGTTATAAACGCTATGTGCGCCTGCATATTCTTGGACCAAGTGGGGGGAGACCAAGGGATGGTTGTTTTCTCTTTATTTTATGTTGCAGTTTCTTCGTCCTGCGACACATGGAAGAAGCATGCAGCGGTGCCATCCGCCTGCCATGCAGAAGGGGGTCACCCAACAATGGTACAGGAACGGACAGCACGCGTCATGGCGCAAATCCGCAGGCGGCAGGAAGAAAGGGATGTGTGGGTCATCGGTCATTCATACATTCACCATCAAACTGTTTTCTTTGCAGGTGATTTCCAGGCTAGAGTTGGGCAGTCAAAGGTAAATATACTGTTCTGTGGTCGGGGTGGCCTGTTTAATGGAGGATGCCTTACAGAATAGCTTAAGACCCCCAGTTGCATGTATTTTGCATTTTGGGGGCAACGATTTGGTGCACATGAGCCGAAGGGCGCTGGTGGAGGACTTGCTTACTGAAGTGGGATGGCTAGCAAAGAAGTGTCCGGAAACAATAATTGTTTGGTCTCACATGATCCCAAGAGTCCAATGGATGGGAGGGAGGTCAGTAAAGGCGTTGAATAACTTGGTAAAGAGGATCAACAACAAGATGGAGAGGCTGTTCAGGACACCCGAGCTTGCATCCGTAGCGCATGGCTATATCCGTGGTGACCATTTCTTTGTAAAAGATGGGGTACACCTCTCAGCCAAAGGGAATCAGGCTTTCATGGAAGACATGCTAGCTTGGCTTAGGGAATGCGCAAGGCATGACCCATAGGGGAGCTGAGGGGGAGGCCAGGTAGTCGGTGAACTACGCTGCCCTGTGGCAGTAAGGTCATGGTTGGTGAGCATAGTTTGCGGTCCTTTGAGGGCATCACCTTGATAAAAGGGGAAGCCCGAGGGGGAGACAGAGGGTCTCTCATAGAACTCCAAGGGGCAGTTTCAGTCAGTAGGTGGAAGGGGTGCGGGGGGCTCTGGGAGCAACGCGTCTAGTAGGTCATGGGTCACTCCCGCACGTGCATGCGCTCAAGGGCGCACTGCCGGTACGTTGCAGGGTTGCGGGGGCACTGCACTGGGAGCCACGCTTCCAGTAGGCCATGGGCCACCCCGCACGCTCATGCGCTCAAGGGCGCTAGAGCGCATACTGTTTAAGGGCCCCGTTTTTATGGAGACAAGAGGATAGGGATCTGGGATGCCAGTCAATGACCTTGCCGTAAGCTCTAAAGGGTTGCGCAGAAAGGAAATCATATTCATTTACAATACAATAGGAATCCAGATGTATTAGAGAAATGTTAAGGTTAGCCTTTGAACAACTGTGCCTATCTGTATTTGGACTTTCTGCACATTGTATATAATGTATACTCAATATTCTCAATGTTTAAGTTTGTAATAAAATACGGCCGGGAGTCTACGACCCCTAATCCAAACATGTTGTGTTGTCAGACTTGTCTGCCTTGGGGGGAAGGGGGGTGGGGGAGAGGGACTTACCCCCCTTTTTTGGGATCATCTGCTTTTATGGGAGGGGCCTAGGTGGTACCAGTCCATATTAATTTCTTCTCCTTTTGCAAACTGCATCCCAGCCTCAGCAATACACAAGTATCAGCTGTGGCAGCAGCAGTGTCATCAGCAGGGCCAGAAATGGGTCCTGAACGTGAGAGGCCAGCAGTTTTGCAAGGTGCTAAAGGTGATAAAGTGAGATTTGAAAATGTTTTTCTTTTTTCATCATTTGTATTATTTGTATAGCACACACTACACACTGATATTTTTCCTGCTCTGCCGCCTCATCACATCTTAGATGCTTTGTCTTGGTCTGTGAGTTTTCAAGCATCCGGGAGAAAAAAATTAAATCCTCTGTACATCACCTGAGGTTAGAGATAGCCCTGTTACAATAAATATGTCATCGGTTAAATTGTTTTGTAAATACTAGAGAAGTCCCATCTTCAACACATTTATGCAGTGACAAAATGTATAAACACTGATAACCACTGATTTTCAAAAGTTAAGAAAACCCTGGAAAATACCGGCTGCAATTCTCCCCAAAACATAAACAGTGAAAACAGGATACCCTAAACATTTCTAGAGTAAAACATTCTTTATATTTGACGTTTAGAGACATTTCCTTCTAATCATTATTTGCAAAGAGTTGGGTTACATGCATATCAATTTGTTTTCAGGCTTTATGGAAGTTTACAATGCATTTTCAAATCATATGATGCTCAATATGATATTTTTAAATCTATGAGGTGTTACCTTATTGTCTCATAGATGTATTCTTTCTAAATTAAAATTGCAATATTTCAGTATTGCAAAGTATTGGTGAAATCAAAGACGAGACACAATGATGGTGTGACTATAGAAAAGAAGAGAGGAAGGAAAGTCCAAATGCCTGCACCTTCACATGTGCATCACCATTGACAGTATTCCCAATGAATGTCTTCAATTATTTGCATTAAACATTCAAAAGATGATAAAAGGAATGCAATCAATAAATACAATCACTAGTAATCCCTCGTGTTAGTGTAGTATTTCATCCCATCATTCTTTTGCCCCCTATGCGACCTCAGTTTGGACCCAGCCATATGCTAATCAGTCTTGACCTTGCTCCAAAAGGAACAGTCCAGCCGGAACTGCCGGGCCAGTTCATCTCTGAACCGGAATACAAGAAACCCATGACCAGGTTTACTCTTATAGGTGCTCTTCAGTCAGGTGTAACTTGGTTTTAGTGGCACAGTGATCATGGGACCCATGTCTGAGCATACTCTTGCCACTTAAAGCAGTGCATCAAACACACAAGAGGTGATGGAGAGGAAATCTAACAATAAGTCTAACTACTGGCAATCACTTGGGGTAGCAATCCAACCCATTGTTTATCTGCCCACCATGCTACCTCAGTCTTAATCCAAGCACATGCTAATCAGCCTTAACCCTGCTCCAATAACAACAGTCCAACCTGAAATGCCAGGCAGGCCTTCCCTGAACCAGAACACAAGCAACCCAAGACCTGTTTCACCCTGATTACGGCTCTTCAGTTGAGTGTAGCTTGGTTCTAGTGGGCACAGTCAGCAGGCAACCTACTTTTGGGCATACCTTTGCCACTTAGGGCAGTACATAATTTAGAGCTATGAAACTGATTAAAAAGTAGCATGAACCCAAAGGATGGACTTTTTAAAGGATTTTTTTTAAATGACTTTACCTGTTTCTACATTCTCTTAGAATGGCACATCATTAGAGCAATACTTGACTGCCTGTTGCCTATTTTGGAGAGCACTACAACAATTGTTTGACAATTGTGAGCCAGTTACCCTAGCAGAGATACGCTCATATTTGTTTTATATACATTGCTTGGTTACCACGATATCAACAATATAGGACAATAAAATATGCTTGTTACTATACTATTAGACCTGGCACCATTGGCGTGGGTCTCCCTTCCATTTTTGCTGTTGCCTCATGTGTTTTTTCTGGTGTGAGATGCTTTGGGCACTGTGCCACTGCTATCCAGTGCCACAGTGCAAGTGCTCCCTATTATAAATTGATGTATGAATCAGTGGTTCCATGTTTGGCTATTTGGTTTACTTGTGTTGGACACGGCCTCGTGGCGTGGTCCGACCCCGTCCGCATGGAGGGCCCAGGACGACATCGGCCCTCCATTTACCCACTATCGACCCCCCTGACACGCACATTCACGAACCATCGGCGCGAGCAGCCTCCCCGGCCACCTACAGCTCTCCCCCTCCCGGGTACCCCGGCAGAACCTGCTCGCCAACGCTGCCAGCCTGGCACCCTGACCAGGCCACCCCTTTCCGGCCCGACTCCATCTTGGGACCCTCACGCCCCGAACACGTGGAAGCAGCCATCCCGGCCCCGGCCCCAGCGAAGCCCAGACATTGAGGCACCAGGATCCTCCTAGGTGGTAAAGTGGCCACTCGACCAGATCCCGGAGGAGGAGAGTCTCGATGGGCCTTCCACCGCCCCCGGACGCCTGGTATCGATCGCTCTCCCGGCTCCCTGGGCGCTGGCTCCGCCCCCCTGCTGGGTGTCTGGACACCCTCATCCCGGCCCCTCTGACCCCCAGGCGCGAGGGTCCGGACATCAAAGCCCTCCAGTCCTATATCTGGGCCAGCCCCGGATCAAGACGGCAGTTGTATCTGGAGTCGAAGCCCTGCTGACCTCGTCGCGGCTGATCCTGATCCGAACTCTTGCACCCGGAACTATCTTCGAGGCCCTGCTGACGCTGTCGCGGCCTGACCAAGCTGAATCACCTTCGAGGCCCTGCTGACGCTGTCGCGGCCTGACCAAACTGAACCACCTTCGAGGCCCTGCTGACGCTGTCGCGGCCTGACCAAGCTGAATCACCTTCGAGGCCCTGCTGACGCTGTCGCGGCTTGACCAAGCTGAACCACCTTCGAGGCCCTGCTGACGCTGTCGCGGCCTGACCGAGCTGAACCACCTTCGAGGCCCTGCTGACGCTGTCGCGGCCTGACCGAGCTGAACCACCTTCGAGGCCCTGCTGACGCTGTCGCGGCCTGTCCAAGCTGAACTATCTCCGAGGCCCTGCTGACGCTGTCGCGGCCTGAACCCTTGAACTATCCACGCACCAGTGGGTGCCAAGACTGTCCCGCTACCCCCTTCCCCCGAGACCACGACATTACGGATCCCTCGATCCTTGCTGTTACCCTGCCAAGACCTTGCTTTGATTACTTATATAAAGATTCGTGTGAATATCCTTCCTGTGTGGTGTCTATCTGTAAGTAGTGTGATTGCTCTGCTGGTACGATTGTAGGAGCGGAGCCTCGCCCAGGAGGCCTCCCTACGGCGCTCGGCCTATTCCCCAGAGAGAGGTGAGACTCGGGGCGGACAGTCAGACACCTTCTGTCTCCCCTGGGGTCACCTTTCCAACATTGGTGGCAAGCGACGGGATCCGAGCCCGCGCAAATCGTACAGCGAGTAACACGTCACTACTGACAGAGACCCACAGCCACGATGACTACTAAGGAAGCCGGAACGACTGCAGAATTCCAGAAAGACCTGTTGGAGGAGTATACCCATAAAGAACTTAAACAATTTTGCAAAGACTTGGGTATCGCTACCACCGGACTAAGCACAAAGGACGATTTCAAAGAAGCGCTGCAAACCTGGGTGGAGACCAGAGAGACCCCACCCCAAACGAACGATGACACTGTCCGAGAAGTACCCGTGAGTACCGTCATAGCCCACATAGAGGAAAGAACCGCCAATAGGGACCCGGGCCTCTCCCCCGAAGACGCCCGGGAGCGAGAGAGGAGTCGGCTCCATGAACTAGAGCTCGCCCGACTCCGGCTGGACGGGGAACTCCAATTAGCAGAAAAGAAAATGGCCCTCGAACAACTGCGATTAGAGGGAGATCTGGAAGAGAGGCGGCGACAAAGAGAATTAGAAGAAAAAAAACTCGCATACGAACACAAGCGTGGCCTCAAAGAGCTCGAAATCAAAGCCAAACTCGAAGAGGCTGGCGCCACGGTAGCCCGGAACCCCCCACCTCCTGCCGACCCAAAGGTCCACATCCCGAAGGACATCGTCAAGGAGTACTACAAGAATGACGATATCCAGCAATGGTTCAAGGCGTACGAAGTTGCCATGACCGCGCACCGCATTCCGCGAAAGGACTGGGGTGCCGGCTTATGCGGGAGATTCGTCAGCGAAGGAAGGGACACCCTGCTGGAGCTGGCCGACGACGTAATGTCCTCCTATGACCACATGAAGGACGCCCTGCTTGTCCGGTATGGCCTCACCCCCGAGATGTACCGGCAGAGATTCAGAGATTGCAAGAAAATCCCCGGTACACTGTGGGTCTGTGGTAAATAAATAAATAATACCCTATTTTTGACTAGACATATATCATAACAGATAGCTCAATAAATAAGAGTCAAGATTCGAGGTAGTAGGAGTTTCGCAGGTTTAATACAGCATAAGGACAGGAACAGGACAACCTGCATAGGAATAGGATGACAGGGCCCAGCAGCTGCTGGGGCTCGGGTCTGGGATGAGCGCGCTGACTTTTAATAACAATACATGAGCATATATACATAACGCAAACACATAGCATTACATTGCAGTAGGCGTAGCAGTGGGTGGAGCAGAAGGCGTGACGCGTAGCAGTCGCGAAAGATAAGGGGGAAAAGAGGTGTAACTGGGCGTATACATAGACATGTGATGCAAACGTAACAGAATATGTCATGAATGGGGCGGAAACCATGGAGGGGGCTACCTGAGGAGCCGGGACCTCTAACCTAATGGTGCGCGCAAACTGGCAATGACGTATCACTAGGAGAAGCTGGGGGCTATGAACTCTGTGCTAGGAGCAGAGACTGAAGTCTGGAGGGTCGGAGCGACATGTACCTAAACAGTATCTAGTATCTGATGTTTAGAGAACATGTTGATATAAACCATAAGTCAAGAGAGGAAAGGCTAACTTGATTCTAAGACTGGACCATGCATTATTCTACATGTAGTGCGTGATGAAGAATATTAAATGACCATTGAATACAGTATTTCTCTAACGTGGAGACGTGAAGGCTAGACAATGACGGAAACTATTGATGCAGTTCAGTAGCTTAGGAATGCAGAGAAGGAGGACTGAACTGATAACTGGAATCATAACGTATTCTTGGCAGACTCAGAGACTGAGCCAGGCTGGGCCGGGCACTGCGAGGCAGGAAGTAAGTGAAGGGTCGAGGATACAGGTGGGGGCTGTATCCCTCCTCAGCGAGGCTTCAGGAGACAGGAGCTGAATCTGGTGTCCAGGCCCTTTTGAGGCCTAGAAACGGGGACTTTATAATAGAATAACGTGCACACTGAGAAACGTGGCAACGTAGCTTTACATAGGCTTGATATTCGTAGTATTCACGAGGACTGGAAATTGGCATACTAGAGGTGGACACAACTGTAATTGCGTCATTAATCAGACATGGGGAGTACATATGCATATTTAATCATGCACACATAACATATGATGGATGACACGTAGGGACACAGAACATGGCAAAATTTACTTTTCCACATTCCCTCCTTGTCACTACGTTTCCATCAGGAAACATCAATATTCATGATGCCATCTATCATTTCATACAGTACCATTTGTTCATCTCGAATTGTCTTGGAACGAGATTTAGAACGGGGCTTGGGACTAGGAATACAAGAGGTAGCACACATGCCGCAAATCGCAGGGCCACATTGTATACAGAGGCAGCAGCTGAATATGATCGCTACTGCAATACCTAGGAAGGACAATATTTTCCATCCCCATGCGGAAATTATATTCCAGAACCAACCGGACCATGTCCAGGTGCCTGGATCTTGGTGTATCAGATGGGCAATTTTATGGAGTCTGGTTATAGCTGAATAAACAGATGGCGCGTTATTTGGAATGAAAATGCAGCAACTAGATCCGATGAGTCTACAGGCCCCGCCCCTATCGGCCAGTATGACGTCAAGGACGAGACGATTCTGTAAAACGACAAATCTCATAGCAGATTGCTCTTCGGTTAAGTTACCTAGAGCAGAGGCAGTCTCATTTATTACAGCTTCAAGGGTTCTGGTTAACCTACGGATTAGTTTACTATTCTGGACAGGTCCTATAAAGAAAAAGAAACCTCTATTGAAATCTGTATACTGTTCTAGAGCAGTTTCAGTATAATCGACAATTGGGGACTCCCTTCTATGTCTAATGTGTACTAGATGTGTATTTCTATGATAATCAGGTGGGGCTAGGAAAACGGGTGGCAGTAGGAAGGCAATGTAACAGGTTCCCTCCCAATCGAGGGGCAGACGAACATATGCGGTTTGACCACAAATAAAATATGAATGACGTGAAGCTTTGAAAATAGATTTCCCACTGTCACTATACTTGACAACAGTAGTACAATCACTATGTCCTACATGTACGGAACCATTATTTCGGACACATAATTCGCCTTTGACTGGTAGTACTGAAATAGCAGGTAAGTCTGGAGTAGTATCAGACTGAACATTCAGGACCATAAAATTCGACGAATAATTACCTAAATTATACACTTCATTTTCTAGATCTAAACCTGTTCGGTGAGGGAAACCTTGCTTGTCTGGGAAACATGTACTGTTAAGAAAAGACATATCTGTTGAGGATGACGTTAACGTGGACCATGCTCCACACGAACCATTATGTGAAAATGGATAAGGAAAAAGTGGCAGAACTCCCTTCGGCATCTGGAAAGGGGGGAGTCGACCACATACCCAACAATTAGTGGCATTGCTGGTCTGGTGCGAGTAATGTAACATGCGGACAAAGGAATTATTACGCATAGCGAGGCGGTAGGACAGTTCATGAGGGGGCAGATCACTAAACGTGTGCTCTACTGTAGCATTAGCAGACTTATTTACATGTGAAACTGAGAAACATAGGTAAAATGCATAACTGGTGCAGGAAATCATAAGGCTGGAAAACAATATGAAACATAGAAAAACGATACATCGGATTGAGTTTTGACTAACTCTCTCACTATGGGGGTCTATTTTATACATGTCAGAAACAGTCTAACCGTTTCACCTAGGGGAGGACTTAGACAATCAAACTGGCTGACTTATTTTACTAGACCGTAGCTTTTGCTTATACTCCTGCTGCGGAGTTTTCTCTAACAGGGGAGGGGTTGTGCCAAAGTCATTTGCGGGACAGTCCTTAGGAACAATGTTTTGACAAGTTTTTAAATCCTGGGAAATGTTCTTGGAGACCGGCTTTAATCCGTAGAATTTCTTGACGTGCGAAAGGTGTACCCAGCCGCGGCGTCCTTCCAATTTCACGGCTGTACGGGTGGTGAGGAGGACCTGTCGGGGCTCTTTCCAACGAGGCTCCAGCGGACTTGATCTGTCAAAGTTGCGGACCATCACCATGGATCCTGGAACGATTTCATGCGGTGCCACCTCGGTATTGTCTGGAAATGCGGCGGCAACCTGTGAACGACATGAGTTGAGGGCAGACATCAAGGAAGCTAGGTAATCTGTCAGCATATTACTTGAAACATCGGTAATACTTCGGGGTCTAGGAGTACCCCACATGTTAGGGGGGCGGCCGAAAACGACCTCATACGGGGACAGACCTGATCTGGAATGTGCGACCATGCGCATGTAAAATAAAGCGACTGGCAGGGCTACTAGCCAGTCCACACCTTTTTCTTGACAGACTTTGGCGATGCGGATTTTCAGGGTTTGATTATGTCTCTCAACGAGACCGGCTGCTTCAGGATGGCGTACACAATGGAACTTCCACTGGTACCCTAACAAAAGGGAAACGTGCTTCATTAACTCTGAGGAGAATGGCTGGCCGTTATCAGAATATACGACTCTGGGGAGTCCATAACGAGGGAAGAATTCACGAACCAACTGCTTGGCAGTGGTCGCGGCTGTGTAATCTGGGACTGGATATGCTTCTGTCCACCTGGACAAAGCGCATACAACTACAAGGACATACTTGAAACCTCGACATCGCTCCATCTGAATATAATCCATCTGGAGGACTTCAAAAGGGTGGTCAGGGGGCTGGAAACCACCTTGTTCCACCGGGACACTTTTACCTGGATTAAACTGACAACATATCATACAGGTACGGACTTTCTGCTTGGCTGCAGCTCGTAAATGCTTGTTGAACCAGATGTTCTGGATACTGTCTAACATAGCTTTTTCTCCTAAATGTGCTGGACTATGTGCGGTATTAATGATAACTTGAACCATAGAGTCGGGGAGAAACCATGTGGCTCTACCCTTTGTTAACCATCCTTGATCTGTCTGGACCCCTCCTTGTTCGGACCATTTCTTGATTTCTTCGGGAGTAGCATGTAACTGGATATCTATGACATCTTGAGTAGGGTCCTTAACTGTCATACATGTAGTCGGATCTGGAGTGTGTGTCATGTTAACTGGAATGTCTGGAGTCTGTGCTGTAAGCTTGGCTGTGCGATCTGCTAGATCATTACCTTGGGAAATAATATCAGTGACTTTCGTATGTGCTTTGCATTTCATGATAGCAATGGATGTCGGTAAATGTATTGCATCTAACAGAGCTTGGATAAGGCAACCATGCTGAATCTTGGTTCCATGAGAAGTCATGAAACCTCTCTCCTGCCAGAGCACTCCGAAGTCGTGTACGACTCCGAATGCGTAGCGTGAATCTGTATAAACATTAACTTTCAGGTTCTTGGCGTGTATGCAGGCTTGTGTCAGAGCAACTAGCTCTGCTGCTTGAGCGGACAGAGTGTCAATACGGTGTGTTTCAATAACTTCAGTGTCAGTAGTCACTGCATACGCGGCGACTAGTTCTCCTGTACTTGTTCTCATACATGAACCATCCACATAAAGTGTCAGGTCGGGGTCTGGTAACGGAATATCTGTCAGATCTTGTCTTGGCTTTGTCGTAATGTTAACTACTTCCACACAGTCATGTGGGTCAGGATTCGAAGTAACTGATGGTAACAGTGTAGCAGGGTTCAGGACGTTGCAGCGTCTGATTTCTATGTGTGGCTGGAACAGTGTCAATTCATAACCTGTTAAACGTGCAATTGTCAAGTGCTGAGTTTGTGTTCTATTTAAAAGAACTTCCACGGAGTGTGGAACTTGTACTGTCAAGGAATGTCCTAAGACTATGGAATCACTTTGTCTGATAGCTAGGGCTGTGGCTGCAACTGACTTAAGGCACGCAGGCAGAGCCTGGGCGACTGGATCTAATGTGCTAGAAAAATAAGCACAGGGCTTGTATTGTCCTGCTTGATCTTGTGTGAGAACAGATAATGCTGTACCTTCACGTTCAGTAACGAAAAGTGTAAAAGGCTTACTGTAGTTCGGTGTCGCTAGAACTGGAGCTTGGCATAGGGCTTTCTTTAACTCATTGAAACTAAGTGTATGTTCAGATGTCCAAGGGAGGACAGTCGATACGGCTGCCTCCTGTGTCGTTAACTGTATCAGTGGTTTGGCTAGAAATGCATACTGAGGAATCCATTGTCTGCAGTAAGAAGTGAGGCCAATAAAAGCACGTACCTCCTTCTGTGTCTTGGGCTGTGGAAGACTCGCTATTAACTGAATACGGTCTGGTGTCAACTGCCTACCCCTCTTGGACAGTAAGTGGCCTAAGTAGATCACTTGCTGGACACAGAATTGAAGCTTCGAAGGGGACACCTTGTGCCCCATCTCGGCTAGGAAATACAAGACTGTAAGGGATGCTAGCTCGCAATCACGTTCGGAACGGGCTGTGATCAGTAGATCATCGACATACTGGAGCAGGGCAGTGTCAGTTGGCATGTGAATGTTGTCTAGTTGTCTCTTAAGTGCTTGACTGTAAATACTAGGACTTTCTGTGAAACCTTGAGGAGCGCGTGTGAACATATAGCTCCTTCCATTTAAACAAAATCCGAAAAGGAACTGGCTGTCTGGATGAATAGGGACACTGAAAAATGCGTTCTTGAGGTCTATTACTGTAAAGAACATGGCTTCGGAATCAATGGCTGTCAATAGGGAAGAGATGTCTGGGACAACTGGATACTGCGGAATAATACATTTATTAAGCTCTCGTAGGTCGATCACTAATCGATATACTGGGGGTGCATTTGGATCAGTACGTTTCATGACTGGAATGATCGGAGAATTACATACATTGGAGTCAGTTTCTACAACCACTCCTTGAGCGATGAGCTCGTCAATAATTTTGGATAAGGCTGCTACAGCCTCAGGTGGCAATCTGTACTGTCTGATTCGTGGTAACACTACACCTGGCTTGAGAGTCACACGATAGGGTGTGATTTGCATGTAACCTACATCAGTTGGACCTTGCGCCCATAGATGCTGTGGAACATTAGACAGTCTTGGATCAAAATCTCGTAACACATAGTGACCCTTGAAGTCACGTAGGAACAGACGTATTCCCTCTGGGGAACAGCATATAACTGCACCTAACTCTTTCAGGGTTTTAATGCCTAATAGGTTTTCTGGACATGACTTAGTAAGTAACAGATCAGTAGTGCGGGACAATGGACCTACTTCTAGAGTAACTGGCTTTGAAATCTCATTTACGATAGGTTTTCCTGAAAATCCAAGGGAAACATTTCTTGAGCCTGAGAGCGGAGCCCCTGGAACTTCGGCATGACTAATTGTGGTCCTACTTGCCCCTGTATCAATCAAAAACTTTCTGTCTTTCCCTAATACTTGACTGTGAACATAGGGACCTTCTTGATCTACAGGTATCTCGATGAGAGGCAAGCCTACCTCCCTCTCTAGGCTGTTTCATGAATACTGCTGGTACTCTGGATACTCAGACTGTGCATACTGGTACATCTGCTGTGTGACGTGCTGTGTTGCAGCGATAGGCTGCGGTGCTGTAACTGTCTGTTGTGCATTCTGTGGCTGAGGAGTCTGTGAAACTTGCTCTTGTCTAGGCGGACGTGGTCTTTCTTTAGTCTTACCAGTAGCTATGTTGTGTTTCAGAACTGCACACTCATTTATAAAATGACCTGGCTGTTTACAATAATTGCAGTTCCCTTTAACGGGAGCTGCAGGATGACTGGCTTGATTCGGACCCCTCTTCTGACTGTCTTGAGGAACAGATTGTGCAACTAGTACTTTCATTTTCGTGTCTTTCATACGTTTTCTCTCGTGTTCTTGCTCTTCCCTGATTCTATTCTGGTGGTACTGGAGCATCTGGAGCATCTGGGACGGAGTATTAGCTTGCCAGGTGCTTTCAACTTTCAAAACTCGATTTTTAACTTGTGGGCTTGAATTCTCGACTAATTTAGTAACAAAAAGGTGAGGGTATGACTCGCTACTTGTCTTGAGGCCACTGTTGATACTAAAACATTTTTCAAATCTAGAATAAAAATCACTAAAATCCTCGTCTTGCTTCTGTTTACAGGCTGAGATTGCATCCCAGTCTTCTTTTCTAGTTGTCAATAATCTGGGTAAAACTTGAATCAATAATTCTGGTAATTCTTTACATTTCTCTCCTAGACCGGTACCTGGTACTCGTGCCTTGTCTTCAGCTTCTAGAACTGTCCAATCGATCTTTTTCTCTCCCACCTCCCATTCTTTTTCCTTTAGCTTTTCATACACCCCTGCGGGCAACAGGACCTTTAACATTTTAATGATATCTGGGAAAGTGTATTCTCCCATACGGAGCATGTCTTTTAATTCTCTATGGAACCCTGCTGGATCTTTGTCATGACAGGGAATTAATTTCTTCATCTCGAGGAGTTCCATCTTTGTTATTGGGGTGTATACAAACACTCGTTGCATTTCACCGTCCTCTGTCTTAACTGGATGCACTTCTCGTAACGGGTTCTGTCTTTCTATGTAAAACGGTTTACTTTCTGGGGGTGAGACATGAACAAAATGCGGGTTCAGAAACGTTCTATATTTGTGGCGCTGTTCTAGAATGACACTAATTAAATCGGTACCTAGACCTTTCCATCTATACTGGAGTAACTCGTTCAGGACATCATGTAACGGACCTGGATCAGAGTGCTGACCCTCATACAGAGTAATGAGGTGCTGGATCATATACATACCCACCAGTCGCTGCTCGGCTGGGGGCAGTTTCAGAAACATTTGTGCCACTATTTCGTCTGGAAAAGTGGTAGAATCAGTAATCCATCGGACTGCTGATCGGGCTAGTTCTTGTTCATGCATGGTACTTAACTCACTGTAACCGATTCGTGATTTCAGAATGTGATCGGTAGCTTGGAATACTTGTTCTAGGGAACCCTGTTCTGGTGCTGAATGATGGAAAATTGACTTGTGTTCTAGGCGTAAATGGCGATCTGGAAATCTAGATTTTCCTACATACGCTATTCTGGCGGTATTCTCGTCGTCTTCCTCTTCAGGATCAGAGTGACTTTCTTTCTCGCTTACTTGTGCTGCTTTACGTTGTTCGTGTATCTTTATTATTTCTCTACGGATTTTCTTGTACATACTCTCCATGGCACTAATGGTGTTGTGCTTACCCTCGGCTATATTATCACTCCACTTTGTCAGGGTTTTCATTTCGGCCGGATCTTTAGACGGGTAATCTTGTTCTCTTATTAGACAGTTAATTAAAAACTTTAATATCATACGCTGGATCTCAGCTTTCCTTTGAGACATGGCATCACTAATACTTTCTGGATCATCCCCTGTACGGATGAAACGATATATTCTGTCTAGATCTTCTTTCATATTGGGTAGGGTGACTAGATACTCGGTCACCCTCCTTACGCGTACTGAATATAAAACCATATTATTCTCGCCTGGGACTGGGTCATAGGCACATTCGCCAAGGGCTTGCCTGATTTCTGCAACGGACTTATTACTCTTGGGAGTACGCTGTGATGCTTGAGCATGTAATTCGAGTGCTGATAAACGCTTGCGTGGCGGTGGGGTTTGAGGAGGACCTCCTCCTGCGGCCCCTAGACTAGAATCGTCGACTGATATTCTTCGTGGCGGAGCGGGAAATTGAAATGCTGGCTGGACCGGGGGTACCGTAGCAGGTACTGCATGGGGTGCCCCGGTGTCTGGAGAAGCAGGATGTGCCTGATTTACAGGGACTGGCGGAGCGCGAACAGGATTTGCATATTCAGGGACTGTGTCGTCCAGATAGGACGAAATAAAAATATCAGCTGCGGTCGGTTTGTGACGTAGCTTGGTCGGAACTAGTGGTGGCGGGAAATTACTGGATGCCTCTGGGGTCGCTTTTGGCAAGCCCTCAGCAAGAAGAGGATACATACCCTTAATAAGGGCATGCCTCTGTCTGTCTGACTGTTCGGCTTTGACTTGTTCACCTATCTCGATTAATTCTTTTTCTTGGGCTCGCTCTAAGGATTCTCTACTTAATTCTGACTTTCTGATTTCTTTTTCAGTTCTTTTATGAGCTTCTTTGCGCCATAGCTCGATGGCATCTTTCTGTGACTGTCTGGCTTTCTTTTTCCATAATGCTTCTTCTACTCGCATGATGCACTCGGCATCCCATGTACCCGATACGGGCCATCTATACTTTTCTTCTAACTGTTTGGTATACTCTACCCATAAATCTAGATACAATATGGCGCTTATGCCATGTTTCTGATACATAAAGTGACCTGGACTGTCCCTGGGCGGGACGGGAACTGCTGCTTCCAGCAGACCCTTTCTAGTTTTTAACTGACGTAACTTGGAAAATATGGGCATGACTGAACTGTAATCTAGACACAATATAATACACAATGAACACGATACTTATACCCCATTCATACCACGACATTAAAATACATGAAAAAAAAACATTTAAAATAACAGTTCGAACAGAATACTACCTGGAAATACTGAGAACAGACACATAAATTTTCTCGAGAACAGAAACTGACTAGAACAGAAACTAGATGCACTGCTGAAACAGTACGAAACTTACCGGTCTCCTAAAGAGACACGTCAGGACCCGTATCCACCGAAGTGGACACTTCGTTTGTGGGACTGTGTACCACCAACCCACAGACCAGAGTCAATTAAATTGACCCTGTCTAGATACCACCCCAGTAACGGTACTCACCGGGCAGCAAGAACGGAAGGCCTCAGACTGGACTGGACTGCTACGACGACGGACGACGAACTTCGGACTTCGGACTTTAGTTACGGGTGGACCTCCGGATACCTCGGACCTTGGACTCTTGGCTTGGGCTCTGGTCGGGACTCGCCGCGTTCCTCCACCGTCTCGTCTGGATGCTGGACCGCCTCCTCCGTCTCCTCCGTGGGCCTGAGGGATACTTGAGCAGAAATATCTGCCACTGCGCAGAAGAGTTCCGTCACGACTGCAGAGGGTCAGGGGGTCGGCGTGGCTTCACCGACGCGTGGGGAAAGGGCAAGTCCCTATTCGGGCGCCATTATGTGGTAAATAAATAAATAATACCCTATTTTTGACTAGACATATATCATAACAGATAGCTCAATAAATAAGAGTCAAGATTCGAGGTAGTAGGAGTTTCGCAGGTTTAATACAGCATAAGGACAGGAACAGGACAACCTGCATAGGAATAGGATGACAGGGCCCAGCAGCTGCTGGGGCTCGGGTCTGGGATGAGCGCGCTGACTTTTAATAACAATACATGAGCATATATACATAACGCAAACACATAGCATTACATTGCAGTAGGCGTAGCAGTGGGTGGAGCAGAAGGCGTGACGCGTAGCAGTCGCGAAAGATAAAGGGGAAAAGAGGTGTAACTGGGCGTATACATAGACATGTGATGCAAACGTAACAGAATATGTCATGAATGGGGCGGAAACCATGGAGGGGGCTACCTGAGGAGCCGGGACCTCTAACCTAATGGTGCGCGCAAACTGGCAATGACGTATCACTAGGAGAAGCTGGGGGCTATGAACTCTGTGCTAGGAGCAGAGACTGAAGTCTGGAGGGTCGGAGCGACATGTACCTAAACAGTATCTAGTATCTGATGTTTAGAGAACATGTTGATATAAACCATAAGTCAAGAGAGGAAAGGCTAACTTGATTCTAAGACTGGACCATGCATTATTCTACATGTAGTGCGTGATGAAGAATATTAAATGACCATTGAATACAGTATTTCTCTAACGTGGAGACGTGAAGGCTAGACAATGACGGAAACTATTGATGCAGTTCAGTAGCTTAGGAATGCAGAGAAGGAGGACTGAACTGATAACTGGAATCATAACGTATTCTTGGCAGACTCAGAGACTGAGCCAGGCTGGGCCGGGCACTGCGAGGCAGGAAGTAAGTGAAGGGTCGAGGATACAGGTGGGGGCTGTATCCCTCCTCAGCGAGGCTTCAGGAGACAGGAGCTGAATCTGGTGTCCAGGCCCTTTTGAGGCCTAGAAACGGGGACTTTATAATAGAATAACGTGCACACTGAGAAACGTGGCAACGTAGCTTTACATAGGCTTGATATTCGTAGTATTCACGAGGACTGGAAATTGGCATACTAGAGGTGGACACAACTGTAATTGCGTCATTAATCAGACATGGGGAGTACATATGCATATTTAATCATGCACACATAACATATGATGGATGACACGTAGGGACACAGAACATGGCAAAATTTACTTTTCCACAGGTCGAGTACGTGAACTTTTATAGCAGGGCCCTAGAAGGATGGATAAAGGGCACCAAAGTGTCCACCTAAGAGCAGCTGTTCGACCTCATCGTTTGGGAGCACCTCTCCAACAACTGCTTTGTCAAGCTCAGACAGCATCTACTCGACAGCAAGATAACCGAGCCCCGGAAACTCGCCGTCGAGGCGGATCGATGGGTGAACACCCGGGTCCCCCGAACACCGATAGGAGAAACCGGTCAGGGCGGCCGGGGGCATCCCCGCCAGCGGGGAGGCGGAGGAGGACAGAACCAGAGCCGAAGCTTCCCGCCGGCCTCGGGCCGGGGCCCCCCTCCAAGGTCCCCCCCGAGTAACACTTCGCCGTCCCTGAAGAGGGACCCCCCAGCACGGCCGGGGCCCCACCCGAACATTACTTGCCACAGATGCCAGCGGACCGGTCACTATGCCAGTGACCCCCTCTGCCCCATGAACCAGCGTCCCGGCACCACTGGGCCTTCGACCCGCCAGTTCGCTGCTGCAGCTCTGGGAGGAGAGGGAGAAGAAGACGTAGAGGTCTACGAGGAAGATCAAACCGAGTATGAACCGGCCGCCATGGCCCTAGCCTGCCTGGGCAGTAGAGACCTGGTCCCCCAAGCCCAGCTACCGAGCAACACTCGTAAATACCGTCAGTGGGTCCACATCAATGGACGACGGACCGAAGCCCTCCGAGACACGGGAGCCAGTGTGACGGCTGTCCGCTGCCACTTGGTGACCCCCGAACAGATCATCCCGAACGTACGCTGCCCCGTGAGGGCCGCCGACAACTCCAAAACTCTATGCCAGATGGCCCGAATTCCCTTCGAATGGGGGGGAGTGTCGGGCACCCTCAAGGTGACCGTCCGGGACGACGCCCCCGTGGACTGCCTCCTTGGGAACGACCTCGAGAGCTCTCCCTGGGCCCAAGTCGAGCGGAGAGAGCACCTGGGCATGATGGGATTACCAGAGTGGGTCTGTGCGACGACCCGATCTATGGCGGCCCGAACCGGCAGCGACCGAGGCCGCCCCAACTGAAGAGCCGGAGTGGCCCGAGCCACCACCCTCTGCCATCCATGAAGAATGCGACTCCGAGACCAGGCCCTCGGAGCCCGGAAACCACCACGAGCTCAGCGACATCCCCGAACTCGCCCAATGGCGCCAAGAGGGTGGTCCCACCCGAGAACAGTTCCGGCAGGAACAGAAGACCTGCCCTTCCCTCGAGGGGACCCGCCAGCAAGCCGCTGCCCAAGCTACCGGGGACACCTCAGGGTCCCACTGGGTCTACTGGGACCACGACCTCCTATATAGTTAACAAAAAATTGCCGAGCTGGGGGCCAGCCGAGTGCTCGTGGTTCCCCTGCGATTCAGAGACTTCCTTTTGAACCTGGCGCATGATGTGCCCCTCGCAGGGCACCTGGGGCAGGACAAAACTTACAGCCGCCTGGTGACCCATTTCTACTGGCCCAAAATGCGCACTGATGTACATAACCACTGCCGCACCTGCCCGACATGCCAAGCCAGCGGAAAGAGCGGGGGGAAGGTGAAGGCCCCGCTCCAACCTTTTCCAGTAGTGACCACCCCCTTCGAGCGAGTGGGAATAGACATTGTGGGGCCCCTGGACCCTCAAACCTCGCAAGGGCATCGCTTCATACTTGTCCTGGTGGACCACGCCACCCGCTATCCTGAGGCCATCCCCCTCAGAACCATCACCGCTCCCATGGTGGGGCGAGCCTTGATGGGGATCTTCTCCCGAGTAGGATTCCCCCGGGAGGTCGTGAGCGATCGGGGCACGAACTTTATATCTAAGTATATGCGGTCCCTGTGGCAACAGTGCGGGGTCACATACAAGTTCACCACCCCGTATCATCCCCAAGGGAATGGACTTGTGGAGCGGTTCAACCGGACACTCAAGGGAATGATCCAGGGCCTAGAAGAGCCACTACGACGCAAATGGGATGTCCTGCTGCCCTGCCTCCTGTTTGCCTATCGGGAGGTACCACAGAAATCCCTGGGGTTCAGCCCCTTTGAACTCTTGTACGGACACCCTGTCCGAGGTCCGCTCAGCCTAGTCAAAGAAGGCTGGGAAACTACCGTCCAAGACGCACCACCGGATGTCTACCGGTACCTCCTGACCCTCCGAAACCAGACTCGGAAGTTCCGGGCCCTTGCAGAGGCCAACCTGGAGGCCAGTCAGGAGGACATGAAACGCTGGTACGACCAGCACTCCTCCTCCATCGAGTTCGAGCCGGGCCTGCGGGTCTGGGTCATGTCCCCGGTCGAACTATGTGCCCTCCAGGACAAATGGTCGGGGCCCTTCACGGTGATCGAGCGCAAGAGCCCCGTCACTTACCTCGTGGATATGGAGTCTCCCCGGAACCCCCTCCGGGTTCTGCACGCCAACCGGCTCAAACCTCATTTTGCCCGCACCGAACTGAGCCTGCTACTCGCTACCGACGATGGGACCGAAGACGACTCTGAGCCCTTGCCCGACCTCCTAAAGTGCACTGCGAAGGACGGCTCCGTCGAAGGGATCTCTCTCTCCCCCGACCTGACCCCCGCACAGCGCCGAGACTGTCAAGAACTGTTGGGACAATTCACAGATCTGTTCTCCCTCACCCCCGGGGTTACCCAATGGTGTGTCCACGATGTCGACACCGGGGACAGTCAACCAGTACGACACCGGGCCTACCGGGTCCCCGACCGAGTTCGGGCCTGCATCCAGACGGAAGTCACCAAGATGCTGGCCCTGGGGGTAGTCGAACCCTCCGACAGTCCCTGGGCCAGCCCAGTGGTCCTGGTCCCCAAGGCCGCCGCGCCTGGCACCCCGCCAGAACTCCGGTTTTGCGTCGACTACCGGGGGCTGAATGCTGTTACGAGGACCGACGCACATCCCATCCCCCGGGCCGATGAACTGATCGACCGCCTGGGGGCCGCCAAGTACCTCAGTACCTTCGACCTCACCGCCGGGTATTGGCAGATCGGCCTCACCCCTGGCGCCCAGGAGCGCTCAGCCTTCTCCACGCCTGATGGCCACTTCCAGTTCAAGGTGATGCCCTTCGGCATGAAAAACGCCCCGGCCACCTTCCAGAGACTAGTAAACAAAGTACTGGCGGGGCTAGAAGAGTTCAGTGCCGCCTACCTAGACGACATTGCGGTCTACAGCCTCCACTGGGCTGAGCACCTGAAACACCTCTGGGAAGTCCTGTCAGCCCTCCGCCGGGCCGGGCTAACTGTGAAGGCCAGCAAATGTCAGATAGGCCAAGGGTCCGTGACCTATCTGGGACACCAAGTGGGGAGCGGCCAAGTGGCTCCCCTCCAACCCAAGATCGACGCCATCCTAGCCTGGGAACCTCCGGTCAACCAGACCGCCGTCCGAGCCTTCCTGGGGCTCACGGGGTACTATCGGCGTTTTATCAAGAACTATGGGAGCATTGTGGGGCCCCTCACGGAACTGACCTCGAAGAACCGGCCACAGAAAGTGCAGTGGACGCCCTCGTGTCAGGTGGCCTTCGAGACCTTGAAAGCAGCCATGTGTACCGCCCCTGTGCTCCAGGCCCCCGACTACAGCCGAGAGTTTGTGGTCCAGACCGACGCCTCGGAACACGGCATCGGGGCGGTCCTATCGCAATTGGACTCCGCAGGAACTGACCATCCTGTGGCCTTCATCAGCCGGCGGCTGCTGGCCCGAGAACAGCGATGGAGCACCATCGAGAGAGAAGCCTTCGCTGTCGTGTGGGCCCTCAAGAAACTCCGGCCCTACCTCTTCGGCACCCACTTCCGGGTGCAGACTGACCACCGGCCCCTAAGGTGGCTGATGCACATGCGTGGCGAAAATCCCAAACTGCTGCGATGGTCCATATCCCTCCAAGGCATGGATTTCACTGTGGAGCATCGCCCTGGCAGTGACCACGCCAACGCGGACGGCCTGTCCCGGTTTTTCCGCCTCGACGAAGAGAGCCCCCAGGAAGATGGGTGACACTCCCCGCCTTCAGCTGGAGGGGACGTGTGTTGGACACGGCCTCGTGGCGTGGTCCGACCCCGTCCGCATGGAGGGCCCAGGACGACATCGGCCCTCCATTTACCCACTATCGACCCCCCTGACATGCACATTCACGAACCATCGGCGCGAGCAGCCTCCCCGGCCACCTACAGCTCTCCCCCTCCCGGGTACCCCGGCAGAACCTGCTCGCCAACGCTGCCAGCCTGGCACCCTGACCAGGCCACCCCTTTCCGGCCCGACTCCATCTTGGGACCCTCACGCCCCGAACACGTGGCCGCAGCCATCCCGGCCCCGGCCCCAGCGAAGCCCAGACATTGAGGCACCAGGATCCTCCTAGGTGGTAAAGTGGCCACTCGACCAGATCCCGGAGGAGGAGAGTCTCGATGGGCCTTCCACCGCCCCCGGACGCCTGGTATCGATCGCTCTCCCGGCTCCCTGGGCGCTGGCTCCGCCCCCCTGCTGGGTGTCTGGACACCCTCATCCCGGCCCCTCTGACCCCCAGGCGCGAGGGTCCGGACATCAAAGCCCTCCAGTCCTATATCTGGGCCAGCCCCGGATCAAGACGGCAGTTGTATCTGGAGTCGAAGCCCTGCTGACCTCGTCGCGGCTGATCCTGATCCGAACTCTTGCACCCGGAACTATCTTCGAGGCCCTGCTGACGCTGTCGCGGCCTGACCAAGCTGAATCACCTTCGAGGCCCTGCTGACGCTGTCGCGGCCTGACCAAACTGAACCACCTTCGAGGCCCTGCTGACGCTGTCGCGGCCTGACCAAGCTGAATCACCTTCGAGGCCCTGCTGACGCTGTCGCGGCCTGACCAAGCTGAACCACCTTCGAGGCCCTGCTGACGCTGTCGCGGCCTGACCGAGCTGAACCACCTTCGAGGCCCTGCTGACGCTGTCGCGGCCTGACCGAGCTGAACCACCTTCGAGGCCCTGCTGACGCTGTCGCGGCCTGTCCAAGCTGAACTATCTCCGAGGCCCTGCTGACGCTGTCGCGGCCTGAACCCTTGAACTATCCATGCACCAGTGGGTGCCAAGACTGTCCCGCTACCCCCTTCCCCCGAGACCACGACATTACGGATCCCTCGATCCTTGCTGTTACCCTGCCAAGACCTTGCTTTGATTACTTATATAAAGATTCGTGTGAATATCCTTCCTGTGTGGTGTCTATCTGTAAGTAGTGTGATTGCTCTGCTGGTACGATTGTAGGAGCGGAGCCTCGCCCAGGAGGCCTCCCTACGGCGCTCGGCCTATTCCCCAGAGAGAGGTGGGACTCGGGGCGGACAGTCAGACACCTTCTGTCTCCCCTGGGGTCACCTTTCCAACAACTTGTCAGACCCTAGTCTAGTGCACTGAGTGTGCCCGGGCGTGTAATCCAAATGCTGCTCGTGGGCCTGCAGCACTGGTTGTGCCACCCACAGAAGCAGCCTTGTAAAATGTGTCTAAGGTCTGCCATTGCAGAGCCTGCATGCAGTTTGGTACTGTCATGCTGACTGGGCAAGTGCACCCTCTTCCCAGTCCCTAAACCTTCCATTTTCTTCATATCAATCACCCCTATGGTAGGCCCAAGGGCAGGGTGCATTGTAAGTATAAGGTAGGACAAGCCCTGATGTGTGTGGCATGTCCTAATAGTGAATTACAGCCATTTTCGTTTTTCACTATTGCAAGGCTACCTGTTCTCCATAGGCCAGAACGGGCTGTTAAGAGTTATTACATTTTATAATCCTAACTGTCTCAGAGAACATGGTAGAAATTCGAGCTTAGAATGCCTGAACTCAGAATCATAAAATACATCTTATAGTAAAGTTTAATTTAATATTCTGTGTTTGCAAATACCATTTTTAGAAAGTAGGTATTTGCTTGTCTAACCATTCAAACATGCCTCTGCTAGGTTGTATATTCCTATGTCTGGTTTTGAGAGTAATCAAAAAAACAGTGAGCAACCCAAAATATACCCTTGAGGGCTTGGGTGATTAAATGTAAAGGGTAAAAGTGCCGTCAAGGGAATTTGTTTAAATGACAAATAGGAATTTAGACTCACTTAGTAGGATGAATAAATAATCCTTTTGTGAATTTAATTCATTAACAATCGGATAACTGATATATAGTCATAAATAAAATATAGAAAACACAAAACATAAATACCAAACAACAAGGTGTATCGAAAAAAGAAATTTATCAGAAAATTGAAGGGTCAAAAATGTGGTATACAGAAAAAATTAATTCAGAAACATTTAGGACTGCAGGTCAAACACAGAATACATTGACAGTTGACACAGCAGAACCTAAATACACCTATCCAAAATCAATATTAGTCTAAATGAGACAAAAGATGGATGAGGTGAAGGTCACAAGAGTGACAGGGCTGGGGAATTCCAGGAGACAGGCAGAGTCACCCAGTGGTGAATAGAGAGATCTGCATCTAGATGGGAGGGAGGATTGCACCTGAACTTTGAATAGGGCTGTGCCTGCCTTCCAAAATGCTGGTTCCACCCCCTGGGGAGCAGCTGATATCTCTGCCCTGCACACTGAAAGAAGAAAAGGAGTCCTGTAAACAAAGTGCTCCAGGACTGTACAATTAGGGGTGGGGTCGCACACTACTCACACACCAGCGGTATCGCCCCATTTACCATAGTCCTTAGGGGCGATACCGCTGGTGTGTGAGTAGTGTGCGACCCCATCCCCAATTGTAATGTTAAAGCTCCCTCAAGCAGTTGGCTGACGAGCCTGGGACCCCGCACCTACGTGCCTGAGTGGTACTAAACCTGGCAGATATTTGGCAGCCACCGGCAACCCCAGAACCCGGCCTATCCCTGCTGACGAGGGGTGATACCCCGAAACACGTGTCCAGGGATGGCGAAGACAGCGAAGATAGCAGAGAATCAAAAGAAGATGCATCGCGGAACACGTAACTACATTTACCATAGTCCTTAGGGGCGATACTGCTGGTGTGTGAGTAGTGTGCGACCCCACCCCCAATTGAAATGTTAAAGCTTCCTCGAGCAGTTGGCTGACGAGCCTGGGACCCCGCACCTACGCGCCTGAGTGGTACTAAACCTGGCAGATATTTGGCAGCCACCGGCAACCCCAGAACACGGCCTATCCCTGCTGACGAGGGGTGATACCCTGAAACACGTGTCCAGGGATGGCGAAGACAGCGAAGATAGCAGAGAATCGAAAGAAGATGCATCGCGGAACACGTAACTACATTTACCATAGTCCTTAGGGGCGATACTGCTGATGTGTGAGTAGTGTGCGACCCCACCCCCAATTGTAATGCTCCAGGACTGTACTTGCCTTCCACAATGCTGGCTCCACATCCTGTGGGGCGTCTGATGTGCATGCCCTGCACTGTGAAAGGAAAGGAGAAGTATGGTAAACAGAGTGCTTCAGAACTGGTTTGGACTGGGCAAAGGCCCCTCTCCCCTCATAGAACAAAGGATTACTGGGTATAAATATTGGGACCCTGATCCCATGAAATTAGATCACTTTGGACTACAAGAAGAAACCTTCACTGAGGAGAGGAACCTGAAGAAACTGAGGAGAGATTATTCACAAGCTGAAGTGCTGCTTGGGGGATTGGCCTGCAGTGGTTGCCTTTCTGCCAAAGGAAGGAGAAAGGAACTTTGTGTACTTTGCTTTCAACTTGTGAAGGATCTCCAAGGGCTTGGAAAAGAGCTTGCCTCCTGCTGAAGTCTCAGGGACAACAGACTTCACCCCCAGCTCCCCAGAGTTCTTGTGGAAGTGCCTGCTGCAGTTTTGGGCCTTCTGAGGAACTGCATGTCGCAAGGAGCTGGAAGCGTGACTCAACGAGAAGAAGCATGTCGCAGTCGGTGTGCCTGCCGTCGCAACTCCGGAGAAAGGAGGGTGTCGCAGTTGGAACTGTCGCACTGCACCGCATCGGAGAGAAGCTACCGCAATGAAGAGGAAGCGTGTCTCCGTCGCTGCTGCTGCCGTCGCAACTCCGAAGAAGGAGGGTGTCGCCGCTGTAGTTGTCGCACTGCACCGCATCAGGAGAAAAATCTCACAACGAGGTCAGAGCGTGTCGCCGTCGCTGTGCCTGCCGTCGCAACTCCGAAGCAGGAGGGTGTCGCCGCTGGAACTGTCGCATTGCACCGCATCGACCAAGAGCACCTCGCATCCCCAAGAAGCGCGCCGCCGTCGGAGCTGCTGCCATCGCATCTTGTATGTCGCCGCTGTAGTTATCGCATCGAGCGGAAGCTTCACGCATTATGGAGAAGAGCGTCGCCGCTGGAGCTGTTGCCGTCGCATCATAAGGGTGTCGCCGCTGCAGTCCACGCATCGAACCGAGTACTTCTCGCATCCCCGAGAAGCGTGCCCCATCTGGAAGATCTTCAGGTCTTCATTTCCTTGTATCTGAACTTTGCCTGCCGTCGCAACTCCGAAGCAGGAGGGTGTCGCCGCTGGATCTGGCGCATTGCACCGCATCGACCAAGAGCACCTCGCATCCCCGAGAAGTGCGCCGCCGTTGGAGCTGCTGCCGTCACATCTTGTATGTCGCCTCTGTAGTTGTCGCATCGAGCGGAAGCTTCACGCATCGTGGAGAAGAGCGTTGCCGCTGGAGCTGTTGCCGTCGCATCGTAAGGGTGTCGCCGCTGCAGTCCACGCATCGAACTGAGAACTTCTCGCATCCCAAGAAGCGTGCCGCATCTAGAAGATCTTCACGTCTTTATTTCTTTGTATCTGAACTTTGCCGCATTTCCCATCGCTGTGACATTGCTTGTCGTGGAAGCGCAACGCAACTTAAGGTACATTGACGCAGAGTGTCGCATCTAAGAACTGAACTGAACTAAGCTTAAATCTACCATCTTAAAGTAATCATAGTGTGTATTTTTGTCGTTTATGGTCTTATGGTAATCCTATATAAAGTCTACTTATTTTTGATATAAAACCTGTGTGGTGTCCATTTGTAGTGTTGTCACTGGGTTGCTGTATGTGGTCACAACTGCTCAACTTACAACGCCTCTGAAATAAGCCTTGACTGCTCGCGCCACGCAACCTAGAGGGTGAGCAGGGGTTATTTTAGCTGTGTAATCCCCTTGCCCTGACTAGAGGAGAGGGTCCCTACTTGTCACAAGTACCTACCTGTGCCAGCTAGAGACCCCAAATCTAACAAATACATTTTCAAATGTGACCTGCACTATACAGTTACTCAGTACCAATGTGATCCTATTGAGCTGCGGGGCTAGAATTAGGGTCTGATTCAGAGTTGGGTGGTAGCAGAAGTTTCTCCAAATTAAGCAGGCGTTAGTAAATCTCTCATCGTATTTTCTGTGATTGAGGATGCACTGGTGGAATTATCTTTGCCACGTTTTCCCTATGAAAGAATGAATGAATGAATGAATTGTGATGATTGTATAGGTGCAACTTAACCCGAAGGCATCAAGGCGCATCAGATGGAAAAGCAACTGAGTGGTCGGAGGCAAAGGAAAGAAGCAGATTTTACAGGTAGGATTCTGTAAATAGCCAGGTTTTTAGATTTTTCCGGAAAAGGGCAAGAGATGGCAGGCCCTTAAGGTCAGCGGGAAGCGTGTTCCATAGTTTGGGGGCGAGGGAAGAAAAAGCCCTCCCTCCCCACCTGGCCTTGAGGATCCGGGGGGTTGCCAGAAGGTTTTTGTGAGCCGACCTCAGGGCCCTACCTGGGGTGTAGAAGGACACGAGAGATCCAATGTCCTCAGCACCCAGGCCGTGTAAAGCACGGTAGGTCAGAACCAGAACTTTAAAGTTAATTCTGGCCTGTACAGGTAACCATTGAAGACTTTTCCTGATTTCTTTGACAGAAACACGCCTAGGGGCATTCACCACAAACCTGGCTGCAGCGTTCTGGATGATCTGGAGGCGCTGAATGAGCTTTTTGCAGATGCCAAGGTAGAGGGCATTGCAATAGTCCAGGCGAGGTGAGATGAGGGCTACTACAACCTGTTTCCGAGTCTCAGGGGAGAGGAAGTGTACTCATTTCCTGAGTATCCTCAAGACCCCACAGCAGGTCGAAACAGTTTTGTTCACTTGTTTGTCAAACGCTAGAGTGGTGTCAAAAGTGACACCCAAATTTCTGGCAGCCAGGGACGGCTTGGGACAAGTTCCAAGGGAGGGTGGCCACCAGTCATCCTACCATAGATCATGTTTGCCACCAAAAGTTCAGTTTGAGAAAGTTTGAGGACATCCAACATCCAACCTGCCACGGCTTCCATGCAAAGAGGATATTCAGTCAGAGCAATCATCTGACAGAATATAGTCCAATAATGGTCTTTGAACCGACCAAATGTAATATACTACCTCAGTAACAATGAGGTTTTTCTCTCCTACCATTTGGAACTTTCCTTCTAGAAATGCCATTAAGAGGCAGCGTATCTGCCAGTGTTACAGCTGTACTGGGCAGTACATTCGTATCATTAAAGAATGCAGGCCTAACCCAATTGGTGTAATGCTCTGAACATCTTTCTCAGGCAGAGGAGCACACCACATTGCTCATCCCAGGAGGAGGGTGGACTCTTTCTAGCATTGTGATCCTTGTGAATGTGGTTGCCCCATCTGATGTTGGCACTGGACATCTTTGTACCCTTACTGTGCAAGAGTAGGGAGGTTAACGACTGCCCAGATTTAGTCTGGCCTTATCACTCTCAAGATTATAAGTCTATTTGATTTGGTTCCTTTGAATCCCCTCCTACACCCTGGTAGAAGGGTCCCTAAATGAGGTACCAATCACTTTTCCCAATGCCAGACTGTCATATGAATCAGATGGGCAGTAAAATAGGCTGCATGGTCATTTGGCAGATGTTCTCATGCAGAAATGTATACCTCTTATGTTATGCCATGTGTAAACAGATATGTATGTGAGAACAATTGTAGAGTCCTATGAGTATTTTTTAGTTAGAAATTTGCTCTAAATTTAAAAGCAAACCTAAGGGGTGAAATGTTCAACTTTTTTGGGGACGTTTTTTGTATCTGAATCAAGAATTTCAATAATATGTCAGGAATAAAAAAATGAAATTGTGGCATCCATTTGAAGATCTTCTGTAGTATTCGCTGGATTTGAAAGCATGATGAGGATACAGTATTGATCTATTTATTCTTGGTGAGGTTGGTGTCTAGGAGGATCCCAGTGTTCTCTGCATGATCAGTAGGGATGGGTGGGCAGCTCACTTCGGAGGGCCACCATGAGGCATCCAACAGGGAGTCGTTGTTTCTGAAAATAAGGACTCCGTTTTTTCTGAGTTGAGCTGGAGGCAGTGTTTACTAGTCATTGCTCAGGCAGTTGGCAAAGTTGGTTTCAAGGCATTGGATATGTCGTTAGGGAGAGAATGAGCTGAGTGCCTTTGAGGTATGAGACAATGCTGATATCACGAGATATAACGATGTCTGCATGCGGTGCCATGTATACATTGAAGAGTGCTGGGCTGAGGGATGAGCCTTGAGAGACCCCGCAGATGAGATGTCAGGGTTCTGAGGTGTAGGGTGGCAGTATCATGCATTGGGTTCTTCCCATGAGGAAGGAGGTTATCCACTGAATGGGCTGGCCCACAGTTACTCAGGGGGTGAAGTCTTCTGATGAGCGTATTCTGTGAGATGGTGTTGAAGACTGTGGAGAGGTCGAGAAGGATGAGGGCGGTTCTTTCTCTTCAGTCAAGGATACTTCTGATGTCATTGATGGCCATGATGAGGGCTGTTTCAGTGTTGTGGCTGGCGTGGAAACTTGATTGAGCTCTGTTTGATGAGTTGGTGGTGCTCTAGTTGGTCAGAGTTGAGTGGTGATTGTTTTTTCCATTGCTTTGGCTGGGAAAGGTGGGGCCGAGATGCGTCTGTAGTTGCTGAGGGTGTTGGGGTCTGCTGATAGCTTCTTTAACAGGGTGGGGTGACTTCTGCATTTTCCAGTGTGCCGGGAAGGTGGCAATGGTTAGGGAGGAGTTGATGATTGTGTGAGAGCAGCAGAGTTGATGTTGCTTCCTAGGTTGTAGATGAGGTGGGGCAGTGGGCAAAGGGGGCTCCTGAGTGGATGGCTTTCATCAGGGAGGTTGTGTCTATTCAAGAGGGGTTTCCAGTTGTTGTTGGGAGCGTGGCTGGCTGGCCAATATGGCGGACGCAAGACTGTAAAGCTCCGTCTCGTTATCCCCCAGTTATCCGCCTAAATCCTTTTGAAATGTGCCCGGTGCACACTCAACAGCGGCGCCTTACCTGTTGATGGTGTGCGGATCCAGCGGCCCAAGAATTGCCGTCTCTGGTGCTGCTGTGCCCAGGGAGCGAAAGACCAGGCCGAGCGGGAGCCGCGGGTTGCACTTGGCGGCGGATACAGGTCGGAGCAGCCTTGCCCTGTCTGCGCCCTCCTCCCGTGAGTCGCAAACCGTGAGTTCAGGGGCTGGCGGAGTAGCAGCGCCAACACACGGGGGCCGTGGACAACTTTGGAGCCTGAATACAGGAGCCGCGAGGACTCGCAGCTCACGCGCTCGATGTTCAAAACTGCTCCCGCTTGAGCTCGTGGCAGTTCTTAGCCCAGAGGCCCTCTGCACAAGCAGCCTCAAGGTAAGAGGGAGCGGCATGGTCACCCCGGGTACGGGAGAAGAGCTTGGTACCCCCGGGGGGAGCCCCGGCCCTCCCCCTTCCCCCCTGCATTGATATTGGCAGTTTTATAAGGCTGCAGTGGGGCAGTCATCCTTTCTTCCCCCCCTCCCCCCACCTCTGTGGAGTGGCGAAGGCAGTCGGGACGCACCCTTGGCCCTGTGTATCCCTGGAGCAGGGGGGACAGTTAGCCACCATCCCTGTGCGCCATTGGATAAGGGCAGCAGCTTCCATGAAGACAACCCTGGCAGCAAGGCTGCTACATGAAGTGGTAGTGGACACCACCGGAGAGTAATCTGCCGGCAGCAGGGCTCGTGGCCGTTGTCCCTGAGGCACCCAGGCTTGCTTGACCGTGACCAGTAGGAGGTTGGTGCGGAGGGGCGAGTGGGGATCATCTGTCTACAGAGGTGCAGGTTTCACAGCCAGGGACCGAGGTCGCAGCACAATACCGACTGGAGCGCCTGCCTGGCGGAGGGAAATATTGCTGGGACACTGAGGAACAGCGAGCCACGGGGCAGTGCGGCGTGGGACCTTACAAGGCCGCGGGGTCCTGGGAGGCAGTAGGGAGTCCCGGACATGCAATCGCTCTTGAGGAGAGTCGAGAAGACTGGAGGGGCAAGCGGGAGCCGCTGTGGTTGAACAGCTGGAGGGGGTGCCACCTTTCAACCCTTAAAGGGAGTAGCCGGACTAGCTACCGGGCAGGGCAGAGCTGCTGTGGTGCATTCCTCTGATGCAGTTGCTGCTATTGGAGACCTTTCTCCTTCTTTCCAGAAACACAATTTTCTTCATCCCCCCCGGCCCAGGGATCCGCAGGACACATCGGCGATTCGGAGGGGTGGGCCGGCGACTTCGCATGCGATGCGTTTGGAGCGCACACACGGCATGGTGTGAGCTGGAGTCAGTAACGTCATGGAGGGGATGAGTGGACTGGGAGGAACCCGCTAGCTCTTTGATGGTGGATAGTCGAGTGACCCAGTGAATACGACTGCCTCACCTACAGGACGACTCGGGACTTGTGGTGAACCAACAAAGTACATCCCCACTGCCCAGGACCCCTGCAGTGACCGGGGAGGCGACCGCGGTGGCCATCATGCTGGGGGAGACCATCAGGGTGGAATCATAGCCAAGTGTAACAAATGCTCACAGCGCAACAGCTCGCAATGGGCCACCTACGGGACAAACAGCAGCAAAAGCAAGCGCGGGCGAACAGTCAGGACCCTGTGCAAAGGAGCAATGGTAAAGGATTGGACTCTAGATCCACCGCACTTGAGACTAAAATGGACCTGATGCTTGCGACAGTAGAGAAGATGAATGCCACCCTAGACCAAACTAGAACCTCACTGGAGAGCCGGATTGATAAAGTAGTGTCAGATTTCACGCTCCTGCACGCGGATCACAGAAAATTGGCAGACAAGGTAGCCAGGCAGGGTCAGGCGATCCAAGAACTCCAACCGATCACGAATAGTCATGCTGCGGTGCTACAGGATATGATCGACCGTATACACGCACTTGAAGATAGGGCGGAGGATGCAGAGGGATGCTCTCGGCACAGTAATATTCGAGTGGTGGGCCTGCCGGAGGGGAAAGAAGGGAAGAATCCAGAGCACCACACGGAGGCTTGGCTCCGGAGCCTCCTGCCTCAGAGTACTCTATCAGAGCAATTCGTAGTAGAAAGAGCGCATCGTGTACCAGCGCAGAGGCCCAAGCCAGGAGCACGTCCACGGACCTTCCTGTTCAAGCTTCTCAATTACAGGGATAGGGACGTGATCTTACGTGAAACAAGGAAGCTGGGAGCGATACAGGTTGATGGTGCGCAAGTAATTTTCTTCCCGGATTATACGGCTCTCACACAGAAGCGCAAAAGTAACTACATGGCTGTGAAGCGCCAACTCAGGGAGCTGGAAATTCCGTATTCCTTGCTCTACCCCGCCAGGATGAGGGTGGTCATGAAGGATGGGGCTCGTTTTTTCGAGACACCAACGGAAGCGTGGGACTGGCTAGAGGAAACTGGAAAGTGGTCCGGCGCCAGACCATCGGAAACAGAGGGGGAGGAGCCGGGTACCGGCAAAGCAGACGACGTAGAAGGCATGGACAACAACGGAAAACGAAGTCCACTACAGCGGCTCCGAGTCCAGATAACATGAGAGAGGAGCGGCAGAATGCGGTGGCCGCAAGTCTTAACCCTGAGCACTCTACCTACAATGGGGGTGTCAACCTCTCCTGAACAGGACACGATGATGGTCAGTGGGCCATCCTCGCCGTCAATTGACATGTCGGAGGACACTTACCTGCCGGTGGTCACCCCTCAGACAGCGGATGAGATCATAGGATGAAGCAGGCCAACATTTCTCGGTGTCCAGACAACGGGGCTACGCGCGCCGTAGTAACATGCACATGTTTTGGGCATAGCCCTTGGCAAGGCTGAGAACTGGGGGGGGAGCCAGCCTGAAGCGTAATGCAGGTTCCTCACACATTGGATGTGACTCCGTGACACCTCTCTCCCAGACATAATTCCACACGCCCACACATTGAGCTATCTGGGGGTGATGCCTGTATACATGAACGCTTGCTTCCGCCAGATCGCACCACACAGGGTCTGCTAAGGGCACGCCTCATACGATGCTATGGGGGGGATAGTTGCAGTCAATTGCCATCCAGGCACACACCTCGTAGGCGACACATTGCCCTAATCTACCTAGATGTTTTCTTATAAAAGTTTGGACGGACCCTCACCTGGGTTCGCCCATACGGTTATGTTGTTCACAGTTCAGTTTTGGTTCCTTTTGCATCAGACCGGCATGACACAGAGAAACAATGTGATTTATATGCACTGCCAGGACCTCCTGCTAACACGTTCCCTAGCCCCTAAACCAGGTAATGGCGCGCATTAACATACAGCCGTGGAACATCCGGGGCATGCATACACCTGCAAGCCGCTATTCTGTCTTCGCATACCTGCAGCGGCATCACATTGGGATAGCGCTCCTGCAGGAGACCCACATGACACGGACGGAATTAGACAAGCTGCGCCGTTGTTGGAGAGGCCAAGTCTACGGCACTACATATTCGGCACACGCGAGGGGCACGCTCATTTGGGTGCGGGCTGGCGTACTGTTTCGATGCACAAGGGGGGATGTAGACCCCAGTGGAAGATACACACTAGTGCAGGGAACACTAAATGGTCAGGCTGTACTACTTGGCTCGTACTATGCCCCGAATGTGGACCAAGCTTCTTTTCTGACACGACTCTCACTCATATTGACTCCACATGCAGGGCTCCCTTGGTTACTAGGCGGGGATTATAACGCGGTGTTAGATGTGCACATAGACAGATCCTTCCCTCCACTTACCCGGACTGCGGCAGTGTCCAATGCCCTAGCATTAACAGACTGGCTCACACAATGGGCGCTGATAGACATATGGCGCACAAAACACCCCACAGATCGTGTTTATTCATACTATTAGGTGGTGCACGATCTCCACGTGCGGCTTGACAGGGTGGTCGGCTCCCAGTCGCTGCTCCCCCTCATACAAGGGTCAGAATACCTAGGATGGACACACTCCGACCATAACCCTCTGCAAATTCAGTTTAGTTGGGACGCAGGTCGCCCCCCGGTCTCTACGTGGCGCTTACAGCCTGCGGCGTTGGAAGACCCAGAATTCCGCTCGTCTTTAGGATCAGCCATTCTGGCATAGTTTGACCAAAACGAGGACACAGCAAGCAACCCATTGATAGAATGGGATGCGCTGAAGGTCGTGATCCGGGGCCATTGCCTGGGGGCCACCTGGAATATACGAAAGCAATTATCCACCTCATTAGCCAAGATAGAGTCCCAATTCATAGCATATGAACGCGAGGGAGAGAAGAAAGGCATACACGCTGATAGATTGGGGAGACTTAGGGTGTAACATGCGGACCTCCTTGAGCGGCTTTGGTGCCTTAACTACACAGCGCACACGGCTCGCACACACGCTGTGGCAGATAGACCGGGCCGTATATTGGCGTGGCTGCTGCAGCCGGAGAATGCTCATTCTCCCATTGGGGCTATACGCACCTCAGATGACATCTTAGTGCACACTCAACACGAAATACACCAAGCCCTCACCGCTCACTACACTCAGTTGTACTGATCCGTGTCCCGATGCACTGAACAGGATGTTGAGGGCTTCCTAGAACAGGTCCAGCTGCCCACGGCCGTTGGAGAATATGCAGAGTCCTTGGGGGACCCCCTCACCCTAGAGGAAATTGGGGAGGCGATCGGGTCATTGGCGTCTGGCAAAACGCCTGGGCCTGACGGCCTGCCAGCGGAATACTATAAGGCAAATAGAGAGAATCTGCTGCAACACTTGCATAAGCTATATGTGACAGCAGTGGAGGAAGGCAGACTGCCCCCCTCAATGGGCGAGGCGTACCTGGTGTCCTTGCAGAAGCCGGGCAGAGATCCCACCGCTGTGGGGTCCTACAGGCCCTTGGCGCTCCTTAATGTAGATTATAAGATCCTAGCCAAGGTTTTGGCGGAGCGCCTGGCGTTAGTAGTTCTCGACCTGGTGCACACTGACCAAAACGGATTTGTGCCCAAACGGAGCACATCCCTAAACCTACGGAGATTTTTTCGGGTGGCGTCAGTCAGTGCGCAGATCTGGCCTAGGTCGGGATGCCTTATACTGGATCTAGAAAAGGAATTCGGCTGCCTCGAATGGAACTACCTAGCGGCAGTGTTGAGGAGATACAGTCTGGACAGTGGTTTCCTGGAGATGGTTAACCTCCTGTACCGGGGACCAACAGTTCGGGTGCGGTTGGGGCCCTACGTTTCGGATGCGGTACCGATATGTAGGGGTACAAGGCAGGGCTGCCCGTCATCGCCCCTACTATTTGCGCTTGCCATTAAGCCTCTTGCGGTAGCCCTGTGGGCATCCCTTAGTAGTGGCATAACACTGGGGGATGCAACAAAGACCTTCTGGTTTTCGTGCAAGACATTGCGCATATACCGGATCAACTGGGTTGTGTCCTTAGGGTCTTTGCTGCCGTCTCGGGACTCTGCGTGAATGCAGGCAAGTCCTGCTTGTATGCGTTCGGGGAAGGGAACCAGGACCCAGAATACACCCTCAATGGTACCAGGGTGCAGTGGCAGGAGCACACCTTTCGTTATCTAGGTGTTCAAATATATCGCCAGCCGTCAGATCTGATCGATGGGAATCTGGGAAGAGCGCTAACGGCGATCAGATCACAGGTGAAATTTTTGTCCACGTTGCCCTTGACAGTCACGGGCAGGGTGGCGCTGTCTAAGATGGTGATCCTCCCTAGACTCCTGTATTACTTCACCAACTTACCCCTATATATCCCAGCAGCATTTTTTACCCCACTCGCCAGACTGCTTAGGGACTTCATCTGGGCGAACTCGCGGCATAGGCTGTCCCTGCCGAAATTACACTTGCCCACAGATCAAGGGGGACTCGCGGTACCCTGCCTGGAGCACTACTATTTGGCAGGGCAGTTGCAGTGGGTAGCCCGATGGCTTGCAGACAGGGGACGGGATGATACGGCGTCTGTGCAGCCCCCATACACCCTAGAACGCATCACTAGTCTATTCCATCCCGCCAATAAAGCAGCGACGCCTACACCTCTCCTCCTGGTGGTGGCGTACAAATGCTACCGTAGGAGTTTGTACCTCACCAGGAAGCTGATACCCTATGCACCAGCGCAGTCGCTTGTGGGCTCTCCTAGTGGGACAGGAACACTTACGCATCGAGACTTGCGGACTGGATTGACGCAGGCATACAGACCATGGGGGACCTTTACTGAGATGGGGCACTACTGCTGTATGGTACCCTAATTAGGGAGGAGGGCTTGCAACCGGGGCAATTCCTCACACACAGATCACTGGTTGCGACGCTCACGGTCAAGTGTGGGTACTTGACGACTGAACCTAAACAACACCTTGTTATACAATATTTGCATGTTATGGGCAGAGGTTGTCACCTTGTCCGTTGGTTCACGGCAGCACTACGGGCACACATGGCAGTTAGTTTGACATCCCTTAAACGGAAGTGGGAGGTAGATACGGGGCGCCAATTGCGGGACAAAGAATGGGACCGCATATTGCAGACTCCCACATGCATTCCGAGGAATATGAGGTTTCGACAAATACAATTATTCATCATCCACAGGGCAAACCTCACGCCCGACCTCCTTAATAGATATATTTCCACCGGGAGGACGCATGTTGCCCCAGATGTGCCATGTAGGGGGTGGGGTTAGTACACATGCTTTGGGACTGCTGTAGACTCCACGCCTACTGGGGGGGCATCAGTGTGCAGCTGCGTAGGTGTACTGGCCGGGACATACCTTTTGATTAGCCCACGTACATTCTACACCAATACCACAGAACCCCAGCCACGAAGGTGACGTCTAGGTTTCTGGACCTGAGTATAGTGGTGGCCAAGCGACTCATTACTAAGCACTGGAAGGCCCGGGACCCTCCTAACCCGCAGGCGTGGAGGCGTTCGCTGTCTGCATGGGCCAAAGCAGAAGGCATCGCCATCCAGCGGGAGGAAAAACTAGGCCTGCGGAAAGAGCCCATAGCAGCCCATTGGGAGGAATTACTCCATATTCTCCAACAATCAGAGTGTAGTGTCCTGATTGGACAGCGTGCAAGTGAGATAAGAACATCCGACGAAACTAGCACGGACCAGAGTGGGGTGCCCCGGGATGTTCCATTTACATAAATCATTGGTTACTGACATGAATGTTGGGCACGGTCACAGGGTGCGTATGCTTGAAGGGGGTTTACACAGGTGGGATGGATGTTTTGTTAAGGGGGGAGGAACGGCGTGCCCGTTATGCAGGAACTGATATGTCATCCCCGGTCAAATATTACTGTTGTGGGGGGGGGGGTTTCACCCCTTTTTGGTTCGGTTGAATTTAAAGTTTAGCATCTGTGTAACTGTGCAGACCGCAGTCCAGACATGGATTCTGCCCGCGAGACTGGGAAACAGGATACCGGCTGAACTGGAGTCATGTTATATTGCGAATGGGACATTCATACCGGAGATACATACTGTAAATGGGTGTATACTGTCCAATTGTCTTGTGTAACTTGGCCTCAGAGAATGTTGGAAAAATGAAAATGAATAAACAGATTTAAACAAAAAAAAGAGGGGTTTCCAGTTGTTGATCTTCTCATTGGTGGTGGTGGCAGAGTCCAATTGGTCAAGGAGGTTTGGGTCAGTGGGGTGAGGGTCGAATTTGTTGTAGGTCATAGCAATCTTCTTGTGAGGCCATCACAGAGTGTTAGAGAAGGGGCGATGTCACTGGGAACTGCTGCAGAATTGGAGAGCTCATTGACAATGGTTTTAAGTTTGAATTTAAGGGCTCTTTTCTTTGCATCTAGTAGTTATGTGTTGTAGAGGTTGAGGTGAGCTTTGTACGTGAGTCTTGTTGTGGTGTTTTTGTTAGGTCCCCATTTTCTTTCGAGTTGTTTGTAGCAGAGTTTGGAATCTCTGAGGTCGTTCGCGTACCAGTTGAGCCGTTTGTTGTGGTTCTTGTTGCCGTTGATACAGGGGTGGGGGTGTGTGAAGTGGTTGGGGTAAACGGTGATCCAGTTGTTAAATATTTTTGTGTCACTGTCAGGGTTTCTGGTGTGGCTGGAGGGGAAAGGTGTTCCTGCAGACTCTTGGTCCATTCTGCTTTAGATACACTACCCCAGTGTCTTGATGGTGCACTGGGTTTTATTGAAAGGGTGACTACTATTAGTTTCCATTATAATTATTGACTATTATTATTAGTTTATCAGTATTTTAGTTGGAAAAACCAAACAATCGAACACATTGTAGAACGGCCGCATTCCAGGACAAATTTATTTTTAAATAGGAGACACTCATGAAATGGAGGTATCAAATTTATATTTCTTGCAGACTGCATGCAAAAGAGTGAATTTCCTTAAAAGAAACCTAACAGGAAAGGAATGAGTCTGATTCTCTTACTAGAAAGATTAGAACAGTGGGTGGAAGACAATAGAATACTTTCTAACACCCAATCTAGGGATAGAAAAGATCTAGGGATTATTGAGCAGTTGCTCAACCTGAACCTTCGGATGGGGAAGTGCATTCTCTACAAGCAAGGGTGACTGCATATCTGCTTTATCAACCTCAGTAGTGCTTTTATTTTGATCAATCATAGCAGATTGTGGGAGTGTATGGACAAAATGGGATCACCTAAGGAGATCATTTCACTCTTAGCTCACATGTATCGCAACTTGACAGCAAAGGTCCGCTATGGAACAAGGGGGAATTAACTCCTTCCTTCTGGATAGTGAGGGGGGGGTAGGCAAGGGTGTGCATTGGCCCCATTCTGCTTCTCCCTGTATATCAAGGAGGTGGAAGAAGCGCTTCAGGCGGTTGGTGGGGACACCCCAAAAATTGGGCGGCAACAGGTACTAACACTGTTGTATTCTGATGATGCAGCTGTATTGGCCTTTACCTCAAAAAGCTTATACGCCTTAATCAACTATTTCTCTGACTTTATGGAAGGTAGGGGCATGGAAAGGAATATAGCTAAAACATACACTATGAGGTGTGTACGTGTAAGGGAGAAACCCAATGCATTCTATATAAAGAGGAGTAAACTACAGAGCATAACATTTTTTAGCTACCTAGGGAACCAGATGTCCGATAAATTGGATTGGAAGCAACATAGGGAGATCTTTGAATCTAATATGATTAGAAATAACGAGGGTCAGGCCAGGTTTGCTACAATGCTAGTCACTAAATCAGTTGCAGAATTGATAATCTCTTACAATGTTTAGATGATCTTTTCCGTGATATGTGGCGCTGGGATCTGGGGTATGAGGATTAACAGTATTTTACAAATGGAAGAAAATAGGTATTTTGAGAGACTGTTTGCTGTACCCTACTCAACCCCAGATTCTAATATCCACTGGGAGTTGATTATTCATCAGACATCTTAGAAAGCAAATCGCTTCTATTATGGCGATCAATTTGTTTAAAAGCAGAGGCCCACCTCACCAAATTAATTATCATTCAGGATTGTATGGGCCTAGACCAGGTTAACAAAACCCCCACGCTATGGCGCATAAAACAGAAGTTATTATGCTTGGGACAGAGAGAGAGGGATCTCTGGGCTGAGCTTACCCTGACAGTATAATTAGCTATACCAAAAGGGGCCCTAAAGTAGACTGTCATGAAGGCTTGTCGTGAGAAAAAGGCCCCGACAGACCTCCATAAAGTATCCATAGGTCGTTATATTGCTCTGAATGATTAGTAGGGTTGCAAAATGTACATTACGTTTATTCATAATATGCAAAATAGATATTTACTAATACACTTTCGTCTCCTTATATTCCATGGCAAGGTTTAATTCCCAAGAAAACAGGATGGGGAACTGGTACTCAGAATTGCCCCTGTGATAATCGGTCGAAGCAACCAACCTAGCGTATTGCACATTTTTGCAGGTTTTATTTAACTCCGAGGAAACTATATCGTAAACTCTTTTTTTTTACAGGACAAAATTATCCATAAGGCTCCGTTATGATTTAAGCAACCCAGGATTTTGTTATAGGGTTGCTAAATTCCTTTCCAGGTGTCCAGATTAGAGACTCACTGCCAGACTTGGGGGACCTATTGCATTAGTTTAAGAGCCTGACATTCTAACCCTGTGACTCAGAGCCACTCCCTAACAAAGCATAAAGAGAAGTGTTTTAGTATTAATTTTAACGTTTTTATATTACACTGAATTTCATTCTCTGAAGTTGTTTTATGTAATGGATGTTTTATTGAATTTGTATCTTGTGTTGTTGTGATACTTTTATGGTTTGCTTTTTATGAACGGAATAAAGTTAATCGAGTACGATTCTCAAAACTTTTCCACAACTAAATTAATTTTGACGCACAATACAAAGGAAAACTCCAACCGAGATTCACCAAATCAGATTGCTATAAATTAACCGTTACAAATAGTATTGCCAAGGCAATCCGGCTAGCATTGTGAAATTCCTGTAATTGCACATTAAGGTCTAGTAGCAGGTTACAGGAATTCCTTTCTGGTTCTACTTGGAAAGCAGATGAACATTCACAAGCTCATAACTATGTGAATATTCATATACCTCTTGCAAGTGGTACCCCACAGTGGAAACAGTCACAATTGCAATTCTGCCAAGAATGGGAGGACGTCCATTTCCAGGGTGGGAGTGGAAGGCACACTGCCATATTAAATGTTGGCTATGGGGAAACGCTTTTTACACAGGAAAAAATATTTTCCCAGTAAAGAAAAAAAACGTGTTAGTGCACATCTGCTTCACTTTTTAAGGTGCAATTATATTTATTAGGCAAAACTGCATTAGTAAACGTTCTGCATCTGAGTACTTCTGTGAATATAAGACTAGCACAGATTTCCAAGAGGACTTCGGAAATTGTTCAAGAATGCATTAAATATAGACAATTTTCTATAAACAGAGTGGTAATGATAAGAACACATTTTCACCTTTCTCCGTTGGCCTTGTCAAGGCAGCCATGCGTTTCTTTTCATTAGCAATGTTTCTGCCAAAGCTTACTACGTGCATTTTCATGGCCTCAGATACAGTACACTGTGATCGCAGCTTACTTTTAACACATGCTATAAACATGATGTGAATTGCTCACTGTCCTTCGCAGTAATTGCTGAAAAAGAATCCCACATGTTTTCCTGCAGATGTCTTGGATAACAATACAGCTCTCTTGATCAAAGCCGAACTCAAAGTTAAGCTGCTGAAGCAGCAGTACTGTTACAAAAAATGGAATGAGTTTAAAAGCTGTGCTAGAATGTCAAATGTATGTTTATGATTATTGACAAAACTTTAATTTTTATATATTCTGTAATTTGGCCAGGTTAATTAAACATGATGGAGGATCTACAGATAATTATTATGTCTTACACATTCACTCCACTACGAAATTAAAGTTAGTCACCACCACTTATCCCATTGCAGCAGTCAGTAATGTTACACCCAATAAAGGTTTTTAAAGTCCCTCTTTCCTGAGATGAAGGACTTAAACGAGGGAGATGTTCTTGTTGGAGCATGGGGTTTCACTATCACTTACTCATCAATCATGAACCCCTCAGAACAAGTCGATGGGTCTTTGTTGTCGATAGAGATGTACGGTGCTGCAGTCAATATAGGTGTTATCAATTAGCATTTCTTTTTGTTCATTCAATATAGAGAGTTAAAGTGAGTTAAAGGTTTTATTTTAAAATCTTTAGCTATTCATTCTCTTATTAAGGTCTTAATTTCCAAGTCTCATGATTAAAAGTTAATGTAATCAATCAATCGCTATTTGATAATAAAGTAAATCCATATATTAACCAATAAGGTATTGATACAATAAAAATGCAACCAGCCTGTTCAATAAAGAAACTTCCCTATTTTAAATAAAACAATAGAAAATGTGAGAAGGAAAAAAAGGTGTCATTTCAGATACTCATGAAGGGTCCTGATGAGAGAATGAAGCAAAATCTTGAAGCTTTAGCATAGCAAACTGGAAAGTATTGTCAAGTCAAATAATAGCAGACAAGGAAATAGGCTAAAGCTTCTCATAAAGAGATGTCTAAGAAAACTCAGAAAGTCTCCTTTAAGAGAATCTGAAACATAAAGAACTCACACCTACTGCTCTCAGTCCACATAAAAATGATAAATAAAGAAGCTCAATTATTCTTCCTGAATAGTCTAAGAACACACACAAATATAAACACATGTTTTATATGCTGCAACTTTACCATTCTTTTTTCTTCATGTTGGCCAATAAGATTTCAGCACTCTCCTGGGAAATGGTTTTCTCCCTATCTCCTCACCAGAGTACAGTCGTCTTTTAATCACATGTCCTTTAATGTTGTGGAACATCGTTTCTTGGTTTCCAAACATTTTTCCCATGAATCATCCGGCCTGCCATCTGCATCCTTTGAGGTGTGAGAAACTCAATATCACTTGTTTAACACAAACAAGTGTCTCTTCACTAGCTACTAAACAGTAGCTTCCAAAATTACAATGTCTGCAGCAAATAGAAGAAAAACATCGTGCACACTGGTCTTTTAATTTGAAAAACAAGTCTTTCAGTATCAATATGTCTTCTTATTCATTCATGGCAGCCTCGTTTATGTCAAGTTAATAATTCATGCTTCATTTCTATGTTACAGCCTTTAGTTTTTAAGTAGGATTGCCTACTACAAATTTTGCATTTAGCACATTTCATTTTAAAAGTGTGCTCTGCACATTATACTTCTAATAAAGTACCCGTGGAGCATGTAACACCCTAATTGATAAAAACAGCCCATGGGAGACACAAAGGTTTTATGACCCATTGCTCCACTAAAGTGTTGGTTCCTTTTGTAATTCTTCCTGTGTGTGCAGGTGAGTGCCTGACAGATGCCTTTGCACACAGCAAGAGCTGTAGAAAAGCAGAGCCTCTTACATTGGGCTCCTCCAAACTGTTTTGATTTATTTAATGGAGCAGTGGGAAACAGGAGTTCAGCAGAGTTCCCTCCTCCATCCTTGTTTGTTCCCAGGGACACTGACTGTAACGAGGGAAGGGGATGATGGGGTAGGTTTAGTATGTACCTTTGTCACCATCTTCTGGTTTTCTCATTTGCATGCACAATCTATATAGCCTGTGGAGTGGCAGGAAAGGGCGAGAGTTGAACAGTGTGGAATAGGACTTTGGAAAGCTGACAGCAGCAGGTCTTACCAGTGTCTGCAGACCACTGATGCTCCATTGTCTCAACTGAGCCCTGAGCATCCCAATGTTCTAATTTAAAATGTGAGAATTCTCAGCAGATGACATCTGAACGTTGCATGTTGATAAACTGTTTCGCCATTTTACAAGATTTCTCTACAGAGTAAGTACTCCCTTTAGGTCTCTGCTAAATATAGCACCCAAGATATGAGACCCTATGCATATCCCCCAACCCCCCACCCCGCGCTGGAATATCTTTTTTAGAATGTGGGCAGTTGAGGAATTATAGTCTGCTAGTCACATGCGATTTGATGTATGGCACCTCCAATGGCCTCCTAGTCATTTTTCCTGTATGACATGATATGAGTAGACTTTGGGAAGGGACAGGGCACTTTATGCGACTTAGCCAGCAGTGAAGCAGATGGCACATAAAAGCATTTGCTGCAGACAATGGAACACAATGTTATTATTATTTCATTGAATGAATATGGGCCCTGTGAGGTACTAACTAAAAAAGGAAGAGGAAGGGCATTACAGCAGCAGAGTAGTAGGTCATGTATGCCTTGCCCAGGTGGGTGGGGTATTTTTGTGCACACCCTTCCTCTGTTCATCAATCACTAAGATTGGATCACTCTCAAAAGAATCAGGATCATTTTGTATTACCACAACCAGCCACCTCACTATTGTAAGAGGCATCTATAAACCCTGTCAACTTTCAACTAAGTGTGGTATGGTGCCAGGCACTTTTCAATAGACTTGAAATGTTTCTTTTCCAGCATTACTTTGTACACTATGGATAATTTCTTTAATACGAATACAAAGTGAAAATTTTGACAAGTTTTTAATACTATTGAGTCAATGTTCAACAATGCAATCATTCAACCAGACTTCCAGGTAATTGAGCACCTACGCTGGGACTAGGACAGGAGCCATTTCTGGATGGTTATGTACTGCTGCATAACACCCCACAATACCTTTTGGGTGTAGTCTGGAACACCATGTGCACAATGGTGACCAACTGGCATGGGTGCAAATTCAGGAAGGTGAGTGTAAAAATTCAGGACAAAGGGTCAAAATTCAGGACAAAAATTCAGGACAAAACTTCTAGACAAAAGATAAGGTTTAGAGACACATCAGAGGAGGTTGCGCAATAGTATATAAGTAAGGAAATAGACAACCATTTAAGCACTAGTCAAAATAAGTTTAAATTAGGTTGAAATAATCATGTACTTCACGGTTTTTCAGTATGCACGCAGCTTTGATCAACTGTGCAGGTCTTTTTGTGGTATTTCATATGATAATAATCTATATATATATATGATTACAGGACTGGGTTTTCCAGTCTGATATTTTGTTTACAATTCATGGTCCTGAGCAGGCATGTTTGGTGAGAAAAATGGTCGGGAAGATCTGCTTGGATAGACATTGTGAGATGTAAAGTGGCACGCGTAAGATGCAGCTAATCCAGATCCAAACATATTCAACCATTTTCAAACCTTTCCTTCATGTATCCTTCCATCCATCTTTTCACTCAACCATCCCTCCATCCACCCTTTTACTTATCCATTCATTATCCAGCCATCCACCCTTTCACCCTATCTATACGCACACTCATCCATCTACTCTTCCACCCATCCATCCATTCACTCATCCATTCAGCCAGTTACCCTTTCACCCATCCAGCCTCCCTTTCACTTACTCATCCATCCACCCAGTCACTCATCCTTCCACACATTCACCCTTTCAGTCATCCACATATCCATCCTCCCTTTCTCTCTCCATCGACCCTTTCACTTAGCCATCCATCCTTCCTTCCATTCACCCAACCATCCATCTACGCATCCACTCATAAATCCATCTATTGACCCTATCACTCATCCATCCTTTCAATCATCCCCCATCCATCCATCTTTTCTCTCATCCATCCACCCATTCACTCCTTCACTCATCTATCCAACCTTTTGCCCATATACCCTCCCTTTCACTCACTCACTCATCCATCCTTATATCCACCCTTTCACACATCTGTCCATCCATTCACCCTTTCACTTATCTATTCATCAATCCACCCATCCATCATTTCACTCATCCATCCACCCATTCTTTCTCTCATCATCCATCCATTCACCCTTTCATTCATCCATTCACCCTTTCACTTATCCATCCATCCATCCATCCATCCTTTCACTTACTCCCTAACCTACCTTTTCACATTAATTGTGAGCTGAGCCTTCGTCTGCAGAGTTGTAGACAGAAGAGACCCGTCAGGAACTCACCCCTCGCTGTAGTTCCTAAAGCAAAGGTAGGAGTTCAAGATGCCCCTGCATATAGTCAATCTGAAACCTTGAAAGTCATGAGTCATGCATGATGCACAGTGCCAGGACATAAGGTGACTATGGCCTCATGTTGTTTCCAGGGCTTAAAGTGGGATGACCAAGCTTGGGGGTCTCTCCAAAGGGGGTGTTCGATGTAATTAAGGGTGTAGCTTAAAAAAACCTAGGCTAAAAATCTGTGCTTAGCATAGTGTGCCACCTGACTGGTATTTTGCTGCTTCTGTTATTGAATTCAGATCTATATAATACATAAAGTAATGTTACACCTACAACAAGCCAGAACTATAGGCTCTGTCAATGGTTGTTAGTTGCATAAAAAAAGGAGCAGCCATGGCTTCACTGAATATAATATTGAAAATGCATCAGTTCTAAAATGATGAGACTGTGAAAGAATTATAACACTTGTTTTTACTTCTTTCGCCGCCTTATTTTGATGAACGGGATTCTCTCATAGCAGCATGGGCATTTTTGTACATTTCTTCCTTCTGACAGGATGCCCGAGGCCGGAGGAGGCCCACCACATGCTTTACCAGCCAGACTGGCCCATTGTCATTCTGTATGTGACAATCAGCCTGCACACAGAATGACAATGGGTGGAGAGTGGCTGCTCTTGCGCTCAGAGTAGTGTGGGGTGGTCCCATTAGGGCGTTGAGGATTCTCAGAGGGGGAACAGTGCTGTTCTCCAAAGGCCACCATTACGGACAAAAGGCATCCGTAAAAGGGATCATCATGGACAACGGATGTGAGGTCTCAATTACGGACGGTCCGTGAAATTTATGAACGGTTGGTCACCCTAATGTGCACACCTGCTCACTTACCACTATAGTTGCTCATGGGATGTTCAGCTCCTGAAACAATCCAAAGTGGCAAAAGGAGTAGAAAATTGGCCTAGGTTACAATGGCTTAATGCAAAATGATGGAGCCTCAGTAAGCCTTGAGTCACCATCGATCATGGACTGAGTGTTTAGTGGAGAGCCTGTGGCAGGAACAAGAAAAATGAATTTGAGGAACAACCAGTGCTGGGATAGTTGGAATGAAAATACTTTCCAATACAATACAGTAGCGCTCCATTGTTATCTAGCAGCAGTATATTGCTCTCTAGCTAGGCACACAGTCCACAAATACCAATACAAAAATGAAAAGTGAAAAGTCATTTTCTTCAGGTTATAAAACTAGGAATAAAAACGTGTTAATAATACCAGGAAAATACAATATTAGAAACAAAAATTGGAAAGGGTCAGGAGGTAATAAAGGGTGTAGGATAAGAGCTATGTGAGAGTGAAAATAACAAAAGGTAATGGTCTTCCATATTAAATAAATATTTATATAAAAAAATTAAGTAAACAACTACATATGTAAACTCATGATAATAATAGTAGTAATACTATTAAAGTATGAAAAAGTTCAAATGAGGGGATATGATGGTCTCTCACAAAAATAATATAAAATAAAATATGTAAAATCTCACATTTATATTGGTTTGAAAAATGAATACTCTGAAAATATTTTAAATAGTTTAATGAGATTAATCCCTCTAGTTTAATCATCCATAAGAATCCTAACACATTGAGCCAAGTTTCAGTCCTGTTGCAAGGTGTGGGTGCTGGGAAACAACCTTTACAATGTGGACGTTACCCGGCAATACCTTTACCATGCATCCATTTCCACACAAATGCCTTTACAGTGCACATTTTTACTATGTATATGCCTATATCACGCATGCCTTTACAAAAAAATGTAATTCTTTCACAGGTAAGTGTGTATATATATTTCATTGAAAAAAGCCAAAGGCTAAAGGAATGGTATAGTTAGGATCAGATTGTACAAACATAAAACCATGGAAATTCAGCAGTTATAGTCACCTGAGCTAACTGTAACGTATGCCCCCACAATGCACTGCTTCTGAGCTCACATATACATCACTCATAACATGTTCTGTGACATCACTTCTAACAGCACTGATGACATCTCAAATTATATCACTGATGACATCATCCATTGAGTGTAAGTGTTTTCATAAAAGTTTCTGAGACTTAAAGATATTTGCTAAGCTACTGCATAAGTTAAATTACTATTCTTTCTGTACTCATAATGAATGAATATATTTCTAAAATATGTCATCTGATCTGTAATCCCATTTTTAAAAGGGGTGTACAATTTATCAGTAAACTAGCCTCCACACTGACACATGTCCACTGCTGATGTATGTGTATGTTTGTGCTTTGCAACAGTCTAAGCTGTTCATTGAGTCTTCACTCCACGGAGATAGCTGAGTATAGTTCTGTTGTATGACATACTGGCCAGTGTCCTCAGATCTCTCCTTTGTGATGAATAGCTGTAATAGTAGAGTACAATACATGAATCTGTTCACTCAGATCTTTCTCTAGGGAGATGGCTCAGTGTAGTATACATGTATAACAAACTCACCTCTCTGCTCACTTCTTTCTTCAGGATAAAGAATAATTTCACTAGTGGTTTAACACACAGTAGCCTGTCCATTAACACCTCCCTACTGGTTATGGTTTGTGTAAATCTGACATTTGCACTAAAACCTCTTTGCAGGTGCTCAAATGATGTTGTTGTGGTTTGCAATAGACTAGCATATACAGATACATCATTTACTTTCGTCATTGGTGTTTACAGTAGTGGTTTAGAAAACAAAAGACTACCCGCTGAGAACTGTCTCCTACATGATACATTAGTGCAGTAGTTGATATGGTTACTGTGCACTCTGTGCTGTACATCTCTCATCTGTGTCTTCTTACTTTTAAAAACATTTTAACTGGTATTTTATGAAGGATATTGAAGTTTACTTTGCTGGATGATGTCATCAGCTATGTCACTGACCATGTCATTCCTGATGTAGAATGCAAGGTCATAAGGAGTGCATTGTGGGGGTGTAAATTATAGGAAGCTCAGGTAATTAAACTGCTGAATTTCTATAGTTTTTTGTGTTTAAAATCTGAGTCTTACTATAACGTCCCTGTAACTTCCATTTTTTCAGTGAATTTCTAAGTTTGCAAACATTTTATCTCCTAATGATAACATCCTTGCCACCTATGGTACTTTCAGTTAATTTCTAATTTTTTTAATGTTATTTCCTAAATATAATGTCCCTGTAACCTTTGGCTTGTTGGTGAATTTTGGCATTTTTTAAAATATAAATTGCACTACAATTTCACCTATAAGTTCAATTTTGTAATACACATTTTTACACATATATGAATACATTTAATGCGCACATTTATTATTTTACATTTTAAAACTAACAATTAACAAAAGAACATAATAGAATGTATTAAACAAATGTAAAACACAAAGTATTCCTCAGTTTTTTAGTCATTTTAGGGTTCCGTAGATCTGCCACTGTGCTACCACAAATCTGTCCATCAATTCACATTGAAAACATTAACCAAAATCTGTTATTTTGGTTTCACTTCTCTCGGGAGACAGTGTAGGGAGCATAGCTCCATCGTATATTTACCTTTCCTTCCAAAGAAGAGAGTTTCAAAGTTACGATGTCTTCTACTGAAGATAGAAGAGAACAGAAACAGCAGGACGAAGTAGAAGAAGACTTACCTCCTCCAAAGAAGTCCTCCGACGTTTGGAAATGCTTATGTATCCCTTCAGGAGAAAAGAAAGTTCTTGCAACATTTTTCCATAAATCCTCTGTTTCAAAACACCTGAAAACCACACAGACAAGAATATATCAGAGGATGATAAGAGAAAGGGAAGGTGATGCATCATAAGCAGCAGCTGGACCATCTTTGGGACCTTTACCACCTGACCAGATACCTACCATCCCTGCTGTTTCACCAAAACTGCAAGACTTGGGGCCAGATGTAGGTAGCCCAATACCGGTCCGTAACGGCCGAAAATACCGAATTTCGGCCGTTACCGACCGGTATTGGGCAATTGAGATGTAGAACAGCAAAAAAGACCGAATCGGTAATTTACCGATTCGGTATTTAACGATTCAGAATTTACCGAATCGGAATTTACCGATTCGGTAAATAAGAAATGGCAAAAAAATGACAATCCAGATGTAGGTAACTTCTAAAATACCGAATTTCATGAAATTTAGTATTTAAGAGTCGGTATTTACCATGGATTGAAAGCAGGTGGTAACCAGGTGCAGGCTATAAAAAAGGCCCCAACATGCAACAGTGTGACCAGAATGGCGGCATTCTACGTGATAGCAAGGCGGCTACGGCTACAGGCAGCAGGAGAGAGGGTCTGGAGACAGGAGGAGCAAGTCTACCGACAGCGGATGACGCTCTTCCAACTCACTGAGGCAGAAATCTTGCAAAGGTACAGGCTACACCCCCAAACCATCCTGGACTTGATTAGGGACCTGCACCCACTCCTGGAGCACCCAACACCAAGGGCACACGCCATCCCACCCCATGTACAGGTGCTCTGTAGCCTACACCTGCTTGCATCTGGGAGTTACCAGGGGGTGATTGCTGCGGTAGGTGGGGTGTCCCAGAGCTGCCTATCCCATTTCTTCCGGAAGTTCCTAGAGGCCATGATGCAGAGAATGCATCATTGCATCAGCTTCCCTGACACACATGCAGAACTGCTAAACACCAAGACTGACTTCTATCAACTGGCACAGTTCCCACACGTCATCGGCTGTATTGATGGCACCCACATCCCAATCTGCCCACCTGCTGCTACAGAGTACATTTACAGAAACAGGAAGTCAACACACTCTATCAATGTGCAGGTAATCTCTGATGCCAACAACATCATCACAGACATTGTGGCCAAATTCCCGGGAAGCACCACGACTCCTACATCTTTCAGAACAGTGGGATCTACACACGCCTGACAGCGGGGGAATTTGGAGAAGGATACCTGCTAGGTAAAACACTGTGGCACACCCTGATAGATATTGCAGATGTATGTGTTGTTGCACATGTGATCAATGGCTCTATCATTTCCAAACAGGTGACAGTGCATATGATGTTCATCCTGACACCCTAACTGAACCCATCAACGTCAAGCCAGAGACGATACAACGTGGCACACAAATCCACTAGCAACGTTGTGGAGCACACCTTTGGGCTGTTAAAAAGCGGGTTCCGCTGCCTCCACAAAAAAGGAGGCCCACAGCAGTACTCACCACTCATCTGCTGTAAGATCATTGCAACATGTGCAATGTTGCACAACCTTGCTACAAAGAAGGGCACAGAGGTGGAATTGTGCGATTATCAGGACCATGATGATGAACATGCACTGCCTGACCCCAACACAGAAGGAGTAGCGCCAGCAACAGATGGCAGACAGAGACGCGCAGAGATCACGCACAACTATTTTTGAGTAAGTAAAGAGACAAAGACAGGTGGAGTATGTACCCAACGTAGTTTTTTTATTGGCACTACGCAGGTACTCGAAGGCACAAATGTGCAACACAAATGGTATCCATTAATAGTGGGAGTCCTGGCTCACTTCCCCATTAAAGGTCATGGAGTGTGGGCAGCATTAGTCATTTTCGGCCATGCCTACCGGTGCCAGATAAAATTGTCTGGCTGTCCTCACTAGGTGTGTGGGCAGAGGTAGCACCATGGAGCCTGCTGATCCTCTGTGTCTCAGCAACAGGGGGCTTGTCATGCTGCTCCTACTGGTGCTTTCTTCGCTCTCAGGTACCTCCAGAGCAGCAGTATGTGCTAACTGAGCATTAAGCAGCACTTCTACAGCACCCCTCACCCTTGCAAGGCCCCTGGACACCTCATTGCTGCTGTGTGCTAGTCCTTCTTGCATGTTGATGCATCGCCTGCAAAGAAGGGTAGTTGCTGTGGCCAGGCGGTTAACAGCCTTTGTGTGTCGCTGTGCTTCCTGCCTGTCCTTCCTCCTTGTTGTTCTGTCCTGATACAGTTTTGTGCACAAGAGAAGCACGGATTGAGACATGTCCCGCATCCCTGCATCCATCTCCCTCATACCTGATACCATCTCTTTGTTCTCATCCACCAATGCACTGATGCCCTTCCCTATGTTTTCCATGTTTGCATTCAGGTGCCTCATCTGGCGTTGCACTGACTGGATGGCCTTCCCCTGCATACGTTGTATCTTCACCATGCTACCCTCCAGCCCACGGAAGACACTGGGACTCTCCACATGTTGTGCAGCACTGCTGTCTCGGAGCCTGCAGCGTCTGGTACCTGTGCGGGAACCCTCTGCGCTGGACTGCTGTATGGCAGTCCTTCTTTCCCCAGCCAAGGTTGGTGTCTCACCCCCCTCCATGTCACCTGCTGATGTCTCCACTTGGACTAGTGAGGCAACTACATGCCTCTTGCTCTTTTGAGCTGCAGGTGTTGTTTCAGGCAGTGATGCAGGCAGTTCAGGTGAGGACAGTAGCAGAGGCGACCCAGAACGCTCTGGGGAGGCCTGCAGCTGTGGACACATTTCAAGGTCTTGGGAGGCTGGCTGTGTTGTTGGTGCACCAGTGTCCTCTGTGTCATTCCCTGCACTTGTGCCTGCCTCCTGGGTGTCGTCCCTCTGTGGTGCACTGCCTTCCTTCTCCCTGGTATGCCTGCGAGATGTCTCGCCTTTGGACATAAAGCGTACATTAGCTCTGTGCTCCTGTAGCACTGCTAATACAATTACATTCTTATAACTGAAACACTGTAGCTGTTGCCTCAGCTTGCCTATCACTGATGTGTGTTGCATAACTTGTTGCTTGGTGTGCTGTATGACATGGTAGGTGTTTCAATGACTACATCTCCCATAATTTATTGCTGGTGTATGTTGCTACCTCTACTGGAGTGTGGTTAACACTGCCACATAGGGGAAAGGGAAGGTGATGGGGGGGGGGGTGATTGCTGCATGCTTCTTACCTTTTCTGGTGGCAGCTCTGGCTGAGCTGTCTGCATCGCCCAGCCCACAGACGCTCTCTGGTTCTTTGGTGGACTCCACCAGCTATTCCAGCTCAGTCAGGGCAGGTGCACGGTTCTTCCCTCCTCCAGTACGGTTTGCCTCTTTGTGGAGCTCTGCAATTTTTTTATTAGTTAAGGTCCTGAGGTCGTACCACCTCTTTTTTAGATCATCTATCTCCCGTGGAGTCACTCCTACAGTATTCACCTTAGACTAGATTTCCAGCCAAATCTTTATTTTGGCAGATTCTGCCACCGTCAGGGACTGCTTCACAAACAATTGTTGGTGTTCTTTCACCACCTCCTCCACGAGGACCTGCAGCTCCATGGTGCTGAATTTTATTTTTTTCTTCCTCTCTGGAACTTCCTTTTCACTGGTGTTTGCCATTTTTCTCTTTCAAATGCAAAAAAGTTTTTTGTGGCTCATAGGAATACTTTCTTGTGGCCCATAGGAATGAATGTGAATTACTGATTCGGTAAATACCAAATCGGTAAATACCGAATGACTTATTCCGAATTTTACCGATTCAGTAAAAATTAACACATTTTTACCTACAGCCCATTTTCCGATTCTAAAATACCGAATCGGTAAAATTCGGTATTTCAGAATCGGTAAATCTGGATTACCTACATCTGGCCCTAGGTCACTCATTGTGGCAAATGTCATACACCAGTTGCACTAAATATGTCAACTGTTGGCCAGTTTATGGATGCTCTAAAGAAGCTTAGTGCTTAATATTATTTTCACTTCATCTTTTCATCTTCCATTTCGCTTTAAACACAATAGATATCTGAAAAGCAAATATAGAGTACTTTTAACGTGAGATTACACGGGGAGAGCCAAGGAGCACCGCTTCTCTCCCGCGGTAACTGCTGCTGCCGTCTGCAGCCCCTCTGCCGCCTCACTGCACCCCTGACGTCTATCATACCAGCCACCGCACGGAGTAACGGGGACTACATCCCCCAGCGGCCCCTTCGCGTCTGGAAGTCGCGCACGCCCTGTCCCGCCCCCGGAGGTGCTCTTAGTCCAGCGAGAGCCCCGGGGGAGCGGGGGACTTGCTGACACTGACCTGGGTGTTGCGGGGAGAGCCAAGGAGCACCGCTTCTCTCCCGCGGTAACTGCCGCTGCCGTCTGCAGCTTCTCTGCTGCCTCACTGCACCCCTGACGTCTATCATACCAGCCACCGCACGGAGGAAACGGGCACTACATCCCCCAGCGGCCCCTTCGCGACCGGAAGTCGCGCACGCCCTGTCCCGCCCCCGGAGGTGCTCTTAGTCCAGCGAGAGCCCCGGGGGAGCGGGGGACTTGCTGACACTGACCTGGGTGTTGCGGGGAGAGCCAAGGAGCACCGCTTCTCTCCCGCGGTAACTGCCGCTGCCGTCTGCAGCCTCTCTGCCGCCTCACTGCACCCCTTACGTCTATCATACCAGCCACCGCACGGAGGAACGGGGACTACATCCCCCAGCGGCCCCTTCGCGACCGGAAGTCGCGCACGCCCTGTCCTGCCCCCGGAGGTGCTCTTAGTCCAGCGAGAGCCCCGGGGGAGCGGGGGACTTGCTGACACTGACCTGGGTGTTGCGGGGAGAGCCAAGGAGCACCGCTTCTCTCCCGCGGTAACTGCCGCTGCCATCTGCAGCCTCTCTGCCACCTCACTGCACCCCTGACGTCTATCATACCAGCCACCGCACGGAGGAATGGGGACTACATCCCCCAGCGGCCCCTTCACGACTGGAAGTCGCACACACCCTGTCCCACCCCCGGAGGTGCTCTTAGTCCAGCGAGAGCCCCCGCGTCGTGGGACGCGCACGGGCGGCGCCGGGCTAAGTCCGGGCAAAGGGCGGGCCGTCTGTGGCCGTCCGGGGACTACAGGGGACGGGACGGGCTACCTCCCTTACCAGCGACGTCCTAACTTACAAGGAATTGGCGTCTATTATAAAGGTACTGCTACCCGGACATTTCTCCCCCTAGCCATTATTAATTGACTCATCTGGTTTGCACAGGACTGAGGGTGCCATATTTGATTTGTGCGGGACTTGTTATTCATTTAATTTCTTTCTGGTACTTAGCTGTTAAATATCCTGTAGCAAAAATGAGCAATCAGGGCAGGAAATTAAAACTACCAGCATCTCAACTCCAGGCAACATTGCCACAGCCCTTGCAAACATTGACGGCTATTGACAAAATGTTACAACAAACTATAGGGGTTGTGGCTAATGCAATTGAAAACACAGAAAGAAGATTATCCTTCCCACCCACAGCATGCTTCCAAGACCGTGGCGGGGACTGTTCAGTTATTGCGATTGACCCTACGGTCTTGGACTCTTACTTAACATCTACTTACGCTGAGTTGCCCTGTGCACAGATGCCAGCTGAGACCCCAGTAGATGTTGAAATAGTGCAGGTTCCAGTAGTGTCCCCTATAAACGACGAGGACCAATTTTCTATTCTGACTTCTCCTCCCCCAGTGGCAATTTCAAAACCTGGTAAGCCAAGCTCCAGGATGAAAAAGATAGCTTCCCAAAAAATATGGGTAAAAGGAAGCAGGCCAACCATAATTTGGTGACCCCGTCTGATAATACCCTGTATCCATCTTCAGGGATACCATGTTGGGTCACCAATATGGTGGCTGACCATCAGGCAAGTTTGGAGCAAACTATTGCCTCCCACATCAAACCTCTGGTGTCAAAACTGGATAGAATAACCTCCATCTTAAACAATAGGATGGTAGGGACAACGAAGTCAACAAATCCCCACGGTAATCTGGCACCCCCTACATCTGGTGGTGCGTCCACAAAGGCCCCTTGTCCTGAAGTAGTTAAGCCTACTGACCCAGTACTGTTGAATAAAAACTTAGGGATAGTAACAACTACCCCCAAGCCTGTAAACCCCGTACCACCCCCCACATCAACCACCAATACAATAGGTCATACCTCTCTGCCTGCAGGAGACCCTACTGGAAAATCTAGACCACATCCTAAGGAGGGTAAAAATCTGGGAACAACTAGTATACTATCACTAGTGGGGTCTGCTTTGCCCAAGGCAGTCTCTTGTCAATTGCCGTCAATAAATTTGCCCCCGGAAGCACAACCATATGTGGTTGCCCTAGTGGGTGTCCCGGCCCTTAGTGAGGGGAAAAGAGAACATGAGATTGACTTATATATTAAGTGTATCCAGTGGTTGAGTTTAAATAGACCTTTACCTCCCAATATCTCAGGTGAAATACTGGCGGTGAGAAGAATAGATTGGATTGGAAGGGGCCCTAAAACAGTGGCAGGAGATGTTGTTACAATTAACTTTAGGGACTCTTCGGCTGTGGACCATATCTGCAAAGCCCCTCCTTATAGAGACTCCCAAATATTCCCTCTGCACCTGTCCTACTTCTATCCTACTTAAAAAAGGAGAGAGTTTTCCCTCTTAAACCCAGAAAGGACCGGGACATATAGCAACTAAAAAGGAGATTCCTTTCTGTTTATTTGAATTTTAGATAAACAATACCATTTGTTCTAGTCAATTATACCAACAGCCCACCACACATAATATTTAAGTCAAAAACATAACATTTGGTGTATCTAATTTATTATTTCTTTCTATTTAAAACCAATTTTTCATATACACAGTATACACAATTTATTAAAACATATAGGGTTTTTACAAAAAATCATATTACATTAGTCCAACATAGTATATCCTGACAAAACATATAAAAACACAAAATAGTACAATTAAAAGACTCTTTTTGTCAAAAGTTTGTCGACGCGTTTCGGTGCTTTGTTGTTTGGAACACCTTCCTCAGGACTATTAAAACATCTTCTTTCTAAAAGTAGATACAACATTTGTTAGTAATGCACTCTAGAGTGGTGGTTATAGCTGTGTGGTTATAAAGGCAAGGAAATTCAATTGTATCTTACGTGTAAAGCACTTTTTATTATGCAGTACCAGATTCAATCCAGGAGTGGTTATAACATTAGTGGCTCCTCCTCCCTGTTATGTCATCAGAGACTCTGTATGTAAATTAACAGACGTTTTAAGTTTCAATCCACCAAAGCTAAAATTAATTTTTTAACAAGTGGGGTGTTTTTAAGGTAAAACGCTTACTTTTCGTTTGCGCTGAAGCAGTCCAAGACAATTGCTGCACACGTATAAACTTGTTTTTCCGTTTCTTCCGTGTATCAGTCTGGCCACACGTGATCCTAAATACTGCATGGGTTCAAGAACGGATCCCTCCTCTTATTCAATTAAGGCAGGTCGGCAGTGTCTAGATAAATGTATTTCGTTTATAGTGTTAGAAATACGTGCATTAATTTTTTGTAAATTACATCGATTTTGCATATTGCGTTACTGTTTATAACTTTCAAAACGAAGGGGCATTACCTTCCCTATTATAAAACTGAAGTAGCGGCTGTATATAACTTTCAAAAGGAAGTGCATTACCTTCCCTATTGTTAAACTGAAGTAACGGCTGGTTTTTGATTACACCTCGAGATTTACCAGGTATATAAAGCGAAATAAACTTATCTAGCATTTTCGGTAGGGAAAGGGTCCATCGGTTAGCCCCCCTAGGTCTAGACGTTCGCAGTTCACATACCTTTCCCCGTAGCGTTAGATAAATTGCTACTTCAAGTAGATGGTCGCGGGCTCCTGACATATTTTGAAATGTATGTTTTTCTGGCTTAAAACTGAGGGATGTCTTTTATCTTGAACTGACATCCACTAATATAGGTTACCGAAAATGCTAGATAAAAATGTTTATTTCGCTTTAGATACCTGGTAAATCTCGAGGTGTAATGAAAAAACCAGCCGTTACTTCAGTTTAACAATAGGGAAGGTAATGCACTTCCTTTTGAAAGTTATATACAGCCGCTACTTCAGTTTTATAATAGGGAAGGTAATGCCCCTTCGTTTTGAAAGTTATAAACAGTAACGCGATATGCAAAATCAATGTAATTTACAAAAAATTAATGCACGTATTTCTAACACTATAAACGAAAAACATTTATCTAGACAATGCCGACCTGCCTTAATTGAATAAGAGGAGGGATCCGTTCTTGAACCCGTGCAGTATTTAGGATCACGTGTGACCAGACTGATACACGGAAGAAACAGAAAAACAAGTTTATACGAGTGAAGCAATTGTCTTGGACTGCTTCAGCGCAAACGAAAAGTAAGCGTTTTACCTTAAAAACACCCCACTTGTTAAAAAATTAATTTTAGCTTTGGTGGATTGAAACTTAAAACGTCTGTTAATTTACATACAGAGTCTCTGATGACATAACAGGGAGGAGGAGCCACTAATGTTATAACCACTCCTGGATTGAATCTGGTACTGCATAATAAAAAGTGCTTTACACGTAAGATACAATTGAATTTTCTTGCCTTTATAACCACACAGCTATAACCACCACTCTAGAGTGCATTACTAACAAATGTTGTATCTACTTTTAGAAAGAAGATGTTTTAACAGTCCTGAGGAAGGTGTTCCAAACAACAAAGCACCGAAACGCGTCGACAAACTTTTGACAAAAAGAGTCTTTTAATTGTACTATTTTGTGTTTTTATATGTTTTGTCAGGATATACTATGTTGGACTAATGTAATATGATTTTTTGTAAAAAAAACTATATGTTTTAATAAATTGTGTATACTGTGTATATGAAAAATTGGTTTTAAATAGAAAGAAATAATAAATTAGATACACCAAATGTTATGTTTTTGACTTAAATATTATGTGTGGTGGGCTGTTGGTATAATTGACTAGAACAAATGGTATTGTTTATCTAAAATTCAAATACACAGAAAGGAATCTCCTTTTTAGTTGCTACTTCTATCCTACCCCTACTCGTAAATTGACCTACCATAGGAGGCCCCAACATAACAGAAATCGCCACTCTCCTCCTAATAGGATTCACCACTTGCAGCCATTTGGGGAGGGTATCTTTCCACCTATTCCTACTTACCCGTTGCAAGCTCACTGGAACAGGTTTAGTGTTCTGGAGGAGGGTGATTGACTCACCCCGAAAGGCACCCCCCCATTAGAACTTAACAACGGCAACCTAGCGGAGGGTTCTGCAACAAAGGAAAAGATTTTACCCTTGACTATTGGCGAGGACCTTTATCCTAATGATGTCATGAGGGTGGGGATTAGTGTAGAGCAGAGCTTGGACCAGGGATTCTTAAAAGAACAAGGAAGGGGATGCGCAAGGTTTAGAAAAGGTAATGGAAGGAAGTATAAAAATCCTTTCATGGAACGTAGCCGGGATAAAGAGTAAGTCACTTGTACCGGAGTGGTCTTCTTTCATGGCCACACATGACATTTGTTTGATGCAAGAAACTTGGTCCCTGGAAGAGAGTGCCAGCCCCGGCTTCATGACCTACGATATTCCTGCAGTTTCTGGGGGGAAGGGCCGCCCTTTGGGTGGTCTTTCCATATGGGTAGATATACACCTAGGTGTACAGGCTACCCATATGGAAACAAATTCCCCAGATATCCAATGTGTCTTACTAATGCCCATTGATAAATCTCGAGTGGCTATTATAAACATCTACTCTAGGCCCACCATGAATGGAAAGGAATCGAGTACTATTAAAGCGCTTGACCTTTTCATCCAGACACTTGACCCCACAACTTCGATAATTCTTGGCGGCGATTTTAATTGCCAGTTCGAACCCCTGGGTGGATCCGAGTTGTGCGATGAGGATGAGGTCGATTCGCTTTGGCACATCCCGGCCCCAATGATTGCCTCGGTAAGGGCCTGGACTTCGTTAGTATTACAAATTAAATCCTTTACCCTTGCAATGTCTTTGCGGGCATGCAACGGAAGGGCCAATAACGATAGTTCTGGCCTACCTACATATAACAGGATCAATCGCACTTCCATCATTGACTATCTCATGTTGGAAGCTAAACATTGGGACCGTTTCAAAGACTTTAGGGTTGTTCCAAGGCACGACAGTGACCACAACGCGTTGGTCCTGACACTTAAGCCTTGTGCATTTGGTTTAACTAACCCTGACTCTAGCCCTAAAATGGCAGTGCCACCCTATATTATATCTAATAATAGGAGAAGGGTCAAATGGCCTTCTTGTGTGGACTCTCCCACCGACTTGCAGATATTTACCAGATCGCTACCCTGCTCATAAGTGACATGGGGGGTTCTACCTCTCATGGGCAGGTTATAGAGATCCACAGAAAAGGTATCGTGAGTCTAGGGGATGTATTCTATCCAGTTAGCGGGACCAAGTTGCCTAGGATTAAAACACATCCCTGGCATGACCATGCCTGTAAAAAAGCAAAGAGAGATCTTCTTGTAGCAATCAAATCTAAAGACACCCTAAAAATTCGAGCATCTAGACTGCATCTAGACTGCTGTACATTCTAGATGGGATGAGCTGAGACAGGCACTCCTCTTAAAGGATGCTAAGACCATCTGGGCCATCGCCACTTCCACTGCGGGAGGTGAGAGAGAGGCTGGGGTCTCAAATATCGCTCCCTCAGTGTGGGAGGCGCATTTTAAGTCACTCTACACAAGTCCTGAGTTGGGGGCATATGTGTGCCAAGGTCGGGTCAAGTTGCATAAAGTGGCTTCGGTCCTTCGGACCTGTATGGCCCAGGACCTCCCGCACGAGCATCGACTGCCGGGGGTCCTGGGGCCCGGGGCTCTTCCCCGTCAAAACCAGGATACCATGCCAGTCTCTGGGATTTCCACGGCCCCAGACCCCCCGCACGAGCATAGACTGCCGGGGGCCTTGGGCCCTGGATATCAGATAGACCAGCTGGATGCCCACGAGAGAATTGCCACTAATAACCTAGACTCCATCTCCCTTAAGGAAGTTGAATCCGCAATTGAGAGACTGCTGCCGAATAAAGCTCCAGGCCTTGACAAGCTCCCAGGGGACCTTTTTCGTTCCCAACCAAAAATCTGGGCTCCATACCTGGCGGTCTTGTTTAATGCGGTCCTACAGGGTTTCGCATTACCAGAGACCTGGCTAGGAGCCGAGATTGTTCCAATTTTTAAGAAGGGCTGCCCGCTTGTCCCATCTAACTACAGACCAATCAGTCTACTGGACACTACCCAGAAACTGATGGGCCGAATTCTACTCGACAGATTACTGGGCAGGATGGAGGAGAACAAAACATTGACTACCCTCCAAGCCGGATTTAGATCAGGTGTCTCGACCATGGACCAGATCTTCCGGCTCCAGGTCCTATACTGGAAAACTGCAAGGGTAGAGGGTGGCAGCCTCTACCTTGTTTTTGTGGACCTGCGGGCCGCGTTCGATCTGGTACCTAGGGAGAGGCTCTGGATGGTGTTGGAGGAATTAGGTCTCTCGCCCTATTTATTGGATGCCCTAATTAGATTTCATACAGGGAAATATGCACAGGTGAGGTGTGTGAGGAACGGGGAATTATCAGCTTGTTTCCCTGTAACCCGGGGCGTACGTCAGGGCTGCGTACTGGCCCCCACTCTTTTCAGCCTGTATGTTAATGGTCTGATAGATGAACTCAACGGTGTTAGGGATAATGATGCTCGGCGCCTGGCTACTGGTAGGGTGCCCGCTCTGATGTTCGCGGACGACACTTTGTTGTTGTCGCGGACATCATCGGGCATCCAGCGGGTCCTGGACGGGTTTGTTAACTTTTGTGCCTTGCGGGGATTGGAGGTTAACTTGGAGAAAACCAAGTTTATGATTTTCAATCCCCCGAGGCATACCCGTCCAAATCCCGCACTGAATGAAACTCCCTTAGAACGAGTTAAGACTTTTATCTACCTGGGGGTCAGGTTGACCGAGCAGTTTGTATGGGACCATCAAGTTTCCAAATCTTCCCTGCTACTGGCGCAGATTATGGGAGGCATAGGCAGATTTCATAGAGCCTCAATTTTCAAACCAGTTACCCCTGTCCTTGAGATTTATAAAACACAGGTCAGGTCTGCAGCCTTGTATGCTGCAGAACTTTGGGGACACACGAACATATATAATTTACTGAAGGTAGAACAGGCCTTCATGCGCCATCTGGTTGGCCTTCCCCAAAGCACGCCTCTCATACCACTACGGTTGGATTTGGACTTGGAACCCATTAACGAACTGGCAGCTGCACGACCTCTGCTCTACTGGAGAAGGCTCTGGTCTGTGCCAGAGCTTGCATCCTTTAGAGCGGAGTTCATTGCAATTTGGGGGCAGCTAAAGAACAAGAACATATCCTGGTTGGTTCATGTAAAGGCTCTCCTCTATCAAACTGGTTTGCCCCAACTGTGGGACACACCAGAGGACAGCTGCGTTAGGACGCAAAGGTCTGTATTAGTGGCGGCCGTAAGGTCTTATAACCTCAAAATACTGTATTGCTCGACTTCCCTGGGTAGGCTGTCTACTGAGTTCCTATTGATGAAAGTTGAACCCAAGACGGAGGTATTCTTGGATTTAGTGCAGCCCCCACTTGCAAGAAAACTTTATACCCAACTGAGGCACGGCTCTATACCGATTGGGGCATTGACATCCAAATGGGCAAAGTCGATGGAGGCCAACTGTCCTGCTTGTAATTATTGTAGGGAAGACATTGTACATATTTTCTTTTTCTGCCCAGCATATAGTGAAATTCGGAAATGCTGGATTATCCCATTGTGTAAAAATTTGGGTCTTAGACAATGTGCACAAGCTTGCAGAATTTTAACATACGATACTGCCCCTCCCATTGTCTTTGCTGTCTCCCGATTTTTACATGGCATGTGGCGGAGAAGAACTGTTTTTATTAACAAAAAATAACGGTCCCTTGCTTTTTCTTTTATCTCATCTATGATAACTCTATGTTTAATAACTTTTTAAACTGTCAGTATTTATGGTTTAATTTCTGTGCTTGTACATATTTTATTGCACTTTTATGGTCATTGGCCGAAATAAAGTTATCAAATGTACAAATAACATACTATACTCAAGTGAGTAGCTAAAAAAGTGGTTATGTCGGTGTGTAAGAGGCTGTGTAAGTGTCTGAGTGTGGGTATATAAATGGGCATTTGAGTGGCTGTACAGATGGGTGACTGGGAGTGTGAGTGGATGAGTGGATATGAGTGTGATTGTATCTGTGCCTCTGTGGGTGTGTCACTGCATATGTAAGTAGCTGTGTTGATATGTGACCGTGTGTGTTAGAGGCTGTATCAGTGTCTAAATGGGTATGTAAGTAGCTCTATTAGTGGTGCATACATAAGTACTGTGTGGGTGGGTGAATATATGTGTAAGTGCCTCTGTCACTGTCTGACTGGATGTGTGTGTGTGTGGCTGTATGGTTTTGTAAATAGGTATGTGAATGGCTGTATGGTGGGTGACTGGGTGTAAAACTGGGTGTATGGGTGTGTAAGTGGATGTTTAAGTGGCTGAGTAGCTAGTACATGAATGGTATAAACGGGTGTGAGTCGGTGTGACAGTGCCTGTATGGGTGTGTGAATGAATATGTAAGTGGATGTATAGGTGAGTAAATGGGTGTGTGAATAGTTTGAGGGGTGTGTGACTGTGTGTCAGTCACTGTCTGGTTATGTGAGTGGTAGGCACATAAGTGTTTTTGTGGGAGTGTAACTGTGTGTGTAAGTGCCTGCCAGATGTTCGATTGAGTGCACATTTCTACTATTAAATTACATACTATGAGCAAGAACCCACATCTAATTTCTAATACATTCATCCATAGTGGTTTAATGAAATTACTATCTTTTCAGCGTAGCAATTTGTCTTCTTCCTTTACTGCTCACTTTGGGTCCGATTCATAGAACTAATCTGAGACAAAATCCTAAACGTACTACTTTTGGTATTCACAAAAGGGGTTTAGTAGTAGTAAAGTTAGGATTCCTAACTTGACTACTCCTAAATGCCTTTTTTGGATATCAAAAGTCATAAAGTTAGGATTTTGTCACAGTTTAGTAGTAGGAAAGTTAGGAATCCTAACTTTACTACTACTAAATGCCTTCTGTGAATACCAAAAGTAGTAAGTTTGGGATTTTGTCTCAGATTACTTTTGTGAATAGGGCCCTATGTTTTTAGTTAACGTTGTCATATAAGCTCCCTTTTACTTTGCCTTTTATTACAGCACATATATGCTACACATTTTCTTCCAGCTTATGTGCACTCAAGGTTGATTTTTAAATGTACTTTTTTATAGTGAAACCTAATTAACCTACCTGTAAAATGTATTTGCTGTTGTCCAACTTTTATTGTAATATCTGTTAACATCTGTTCTCCACTGCAAATCTAATCAGAACTATGACAATCATCCTCCACTCTCAGTAGAAAAGTACCAAAAATGGCTACCCCTCAAAATGTGCTCTTATTCAAACTCCAGTACTTAGCAAATTAAGGACCTCCTTTCATTTTTTATTTTTGTTATACCACTTCTAAATGGTCACTATTTTTTTAACCCTTTCCATGTTTCCTGTAAAGAAGCCTGTTAGAAATGGGGTCTCTTGTTGGCAGTGGTTTTCACCCTGTCCAAGTAGAGACCCTCACTCTATACAGATGATGTTGTTGTGGTTTGCAATAGACTAGCATATACAGATACATCATTTACTTTCGTCATTGGTGTTTACAGTAGTGGTTTAGAAAACAAAAGACTACCCACTGAGAACTGTCTCCTACATGATATGGTTACTGTGCACTCTGTGCTGTACATCTCTCATCTGTGTCTTCTTACTTTTAAAAACATTTTAACTGGTATTTTATGAAGGATATTGAAGTTTACTTTGCTGGATGATGTCATCAGCTATGTCACTGACCATGTCATTCCTGATGTAGAATGCAAGGTCATAAGGAGTGCATTGTGGGGGTGTAAATTATAGGAAGCTCAGGTAATTAAACTGCTGAATTTCTATAGTTTTTTGTGTTTAAAATCTGAGTCTTACTATAACGTCCCTGTAACTTCCGTTTTTTCAGTGAATTTCTAAGTTTGCAAACATTTTATCTCCTAATGATAACCTCCTTGTCACCTATGGTACTTTCAGTTAATTTCTAATTTTTTTAATGTTATTTCCTAAATATAATGTCCCTGTAACCTTTGGCTTGTTGGTGAATTTTGGCATTTTTTAAAATATAAATTGCACTACAATTTCACCTATAAGTTCAATTTTGTAATACACATTTTTACACATATATGAATACATTTAATGCGCACATTTAATATTTTACATTTTAAAACTAACAATTAACAAAAGAACATAATAGAATGCATTAAACAAATGTAAAACAAAGTATTCCTCAGTTTTTTATTCATTTTAGGGTTCCGTAGATCTGCCACTGTGCTACCACAAATCTGTCCATCAATTCACATTGAAAACATTAACCAAAATCTGTTATTTTGGTTTCACTTCTCTCGGGAGACAGTGTAGGGAGCATAGCTCCATCGTATATTTACCTTTCCTTCCAAAGAAGAGAGTTTCAAAGTTACGATGTCTTCTACTGAAGATAGAAGAGAACAGAAACAGCAGGACGAAGTAGAAGAAGACTTACCTCCTCCAAAGAAGTCCTCCGACGTTTGGAAATGCTTATGTATCCCTTCAGGAGAAAAGAAAGTTCTTGCAACATTTTTCCATAAATCCTCTGTTTCAAAACACCTGAAAACCACACAGACAAGAATATATCAGAGGATGATAAGAGAAAGGGAAGGCGATGCATCATAAGCAGCAGCTGGACCATCTTTGGGACCTTTACCACCTGACCAGATACCTACCATCCCTGCTGTTTCACCAAAACTGCAAGACTTGGGGCCAGATGTAGGTAGCCCAATACCGGTCCGTAACGGCCGAAAATACCGAATTTCGGCCGTTACCGACCGGTATTGGGCAATTGAGATGTAGAACAGCAAAAAAGACCGAATCGGTAATTTACCGATTCGGTATTTAACGATTCAGAATTTACCGAATCGGAATTTACCGATTCGGTAAATAAGAAATGGCAAAAAAATGACAATCCAGATGTAGGTAACTTCTAAAATACCGAATTTCATGAAATTGAGTATTTAAGAGTCGGTATTTACCATGGATTGAAAGCAGGTGGTAACCAGGTGCAGGCTATAAAAAAGGCCCCAACATGCAACAGTGTGACCAGAATGGCGGCATTCTACGTGATAGCAAGGCGGCTACGGCTACAGGCAGCAGGAGAGAGGGTCTGGAGACAGGAGGAGCAAGTCTACCGACAGCGGATAACGCTCTTCCAACTCACTGAGGCAGAAATCTTGCAAAGGTACAGGCTACACCCCCAAACCATCCTGGACTTGATTAGGGACCTGCACCCACTCCTGGAGCACCCAACACCAAGGGCACACACCATCCCACCCCATGTACAGGTGCTCTGTAGCCTACACCTGCTTGCATCTGGGAGTTACCAGGGGGTGATTGCTGCGGTAGGTGGGGTGTCCCAGAGCTGCCTATCCCATTTCTTCCGGAAGTTCCTAGAGGCCATGATGCAGAGAATGCATCATTGCATCAGCTTCCCTGACACACATGCAGAACTGCTAAACACCAAGACTGACTTCTATCAACTGGGACAGTTCCCACACGTCATCGGCTGTATTGATGGCACCCACATCCCAATCTGCCCACCTGCTGCCACAGAGTACATTTACAGAAACAGGAAGTCAACACACTCTATCAATGTGCAGGTAATCTCTGATGCCAACAACATCATCACAGACATTGTGGCCAAATTCCCGGGAAGCACCACGACTCCTACATCTTTCAGAACAGTGGGATCTACACACGCCTGACAGCGGGGGAATTTAGAGAAGGATACCTGCTAGGTAAAACACTGTGGCACACCCTGATAGATATTGCAGATGTATGTGTTGTTGCACATGTGATCAATGGCTCTATCATTTCTAAACAGGTGACAGTGCATATGCCGTTCATCCTGACACCCTAACTGAACCCATCAACGTCAAGCCAGAGACGATACAACGTGGCACACAAATCCACTAGCAACGTTGTGGAGCACACCTTTGGGCTTTTAAAAAGCGGGTTCCGCTGCCTCCACAAAAAAGGAGGCCCACAGCAGTACTCACCACTCATCTGCTGTAAGATCATTGCAACATGTGCAATGTTGCACAACCTTGCTACAAAGAAGGGCACAGAGGTGGAATTGTGCGATTATCAGGACCATGATGATGAACATGCACTGCCTGACCCCAACACAGAAGGAGTAGCGCCAGCAACAGATGGCAGACAGAGACGCGCAGAGATCACGCACAACTCTTTTTGAGTAAGTAAAGAGACAAAGACAGGTGGAGTATGTACCCAACGTAGTTTATTTATTGGCACTACGCAGGTACTCGAAGGCACAAATGTGCAACACAAATGGTATCCATTAATAGTGGGAGTCCTGGCTCACTTCCCCATTAAAGGTCATGGAGTGTGGGCAGCATTAGTCATTTTCGGCCACGCCTACCGGTGCCAGATAAAATTGTCTGGCTGTCCTCACTAGGTGTGTGGGCAGAGGTAGCACCATGGAGCCTGCTGATCCTCTGTGTCTCAGCAACAGGGGGCTTGTCATGCTGCTCCTACTGGTGCTTTCTTCACTCTCAGGTACATCCAGAGCAGCAGTATGTGCTAACTGAGCATTAAGCAGCACCTCTACAGCACTCTCACCCTTGCAAGGCCCCTGGACACCTCATTGCTGCTGTGTGCTAGTCCTTCTTGCATGTTGATGCATCGCCTGCAAAGAAGGGAAGTTGCTGTGGCCAGGCGGTTAACAGCCTTTGTGTGTCGCTGTGCTTCCTGCCTGTCCTTCCTCCTTGTTGTTCTGTCCTGATACAGTTTTGTGCACAAGAGAAGGACGGATTGAGACATGTCCCGCATCCCTGCATCCATCTCCCTCATACCTGATGCCATCTCTTTGTTCTCATCCACCAATGCACTGATGCCCTTCCCTATGTTTTCCATGTTTGCATTCAGGTGCCTCATCTGGCGTTGCACCGACTGGATGGCCTTCCCCTGCATACGTTGTATCTTCACCATGCTACCCTCCAGCCCACGGAAGACACTGGGACTCTCCACATGTTGTGCAGCACTGCTGTCTCGGAGCCTGCAGCGTCTGGTACCTGTGCGGGAACCCTCTGCGCTGGACTGCTGTATGGTAGTCCTTCTTTCCCCAGCCAAGGTTGGTGTCTCACCCCCCTCCATGTCACCTGCTGATGTCTCCACTTGGACTAGTGAGGCAACTACATGCCTCTTGCTCTTTTGAGCTGCAGGTGTTGTTTCAGGCAGTGATGCAGGCAGTTCAGGTGAGGACAGTAGCAGAGGCGATCCAGAACGCTCTGGGGAGGCCTGCAGCTGTGGACACATTTCAAGGTCTTGGGAGGCTGGCTGTGTTGTTGGTGCACCAGTGTCCTCTGTGTCATTCCCTGCACTTGTGCCTGCCTCCTGGGTGTCGTCCCTCTGTGGTGCACTGCCTTCCTTCTCCCTGGTATGCCTGCGAGATGTCTCGCCTTTGGACATAAAGCGTACATTAGCTCTGTGCTCCTGTAGCACTGCTAATACAATTACATTCTTATAACTGAAACACTGTAGCTATTGCCTCAGCTTGCCTATCACTGATGTGTGTTGCATAACTTGTTGCTTGGTGTGCTGTATGACATGGTAGGTGTTTCAATGACTACATCTCCCATAATACATTGCTGGTGTATGTTGCTACCTCTACTGGAGTGTGGTTAACACTGCCACATAGGGGAAAGGGAAGGTGATGGGGTGCGGGTGATTGCTGCATGCTTCTTACCTTTTCTGGTGGCAGCTCTGGCTGAGCTGTCTGCATCGCCCAGCCCACAGACGCTCTCTGGTTCTTTGGTGGACTCCACCAGCTCTTCCAGCTCAGTCAGGGCAGGTGCACGGTTCTTCCCTCCTCCAGTACGGTTTGCCTCTTTGTGGAGCTCTGCAATTTTTTTATTAGTTAAGGTCCTGAGGTCGTACCACCTCTTTTTTAGATCATCTATCTCCCGTGGAGTCACTCCTACAGTATTCACCTTAGACTGTATTTCCAGCCAAATCTTTATTTTGGCAGATTCTGCCACCGTCAGGGACTGCTTCACAAACAATTGTTGGTGTTCTTTCACCACCTCCTCCACGAGGACCTGCAGCTCCATGGTGCTGAATTTTATTTTTCTCTTCCTCTCTGGAACTTCCTTTTCACTGGTGTTTGCCATTTTTCTCTTTCAAATGCAAAAAAGTTTTCTTGTGGCTCATAGGAATACTTTCTTGTGGCCCATAGGAATGAATGTGAATTACCGATTCGGTAAATACCAAATCGGTAAATACCGAATGACTTATACCGAATTTTACTGATTCAGTAAAAATTAACACATTTTTACCTACAGCCCATTTTCCGATTCTAAAATACCGAATCGGTAAAATTCGGTATTTCAGAATCGGTAAATCTGGATTACCTACATCTGGCCCTAGGTCACTCATTGTGGCAAATGTCATACACCAGTTGCACTGAATATGTCAACTGTTGCCCAGTTTATGGATGCTCTAAAGAAGCTTAGTGCTTAATATTATTTTCACTTCATCTTTTCATCTTCCATTTCGCTTTAAACACAATAGATATCTGAAAAGCAAATATAGAGTACTTTTAACGTGAGATTACACGGGGAGTGTGGTAAATAAATAATTAATTACCGGTACTATTTTTGAATATATTAACAATAACAGATAGCTCAATAAATAAGAGGCAGGATCCGATGTATCCGAGTTGAACAGGCTTTATTCAGGCAAAGGGGAAGGGACTGGAACGGGACAGGCTGAAATAAAATAAGAAGGAAGGCAGCTGCACCCGTTTCATCACAATTCAACATATATATAGTAAGACATTTCTATTACATTACATACAGTAGGCGTAACTTATGACAAGCGTAAGATAAGAAGACATGGGCGTGAAGAGAAGGCGTGCACAGGGCGTGTACGTAGACATGTGATGTGAACGTCACAGAAATGTCATAAAGTGGGCGGAAACATGGAGGGGGCTACCTGAGTAGCTGGGGCCTTTAACCTAGTGGTGCGCGCAAACGGGCAATGACGTGTTACCGGGGAGAACTGGGGGCTATGACTTCTGCACTAGAAGAGGAGACTAAAGTCTGCGGTGTCAGGACGACATGTACCTATAACATATCTGGTATCTGGTGTTTGGAGTACATGTTGATAGAATCTAAAAGTTATCAGGGCAAAGGCTACTGGACACAAAGGCTGGTGCATGCATATATTCTACATGTATTGCGTGTGCTATGAATCTTCTATGAATATTAATACAGTAATTCTCTTGCATGGAGACAGAAAGACTAGACTATAGCTGAAGCTGTTTATGCGGTTCGTTAGCTTAGGAATGTGAAGACGGAGAGCTGAACTGATAACTGGAGGCATAACATATTCTTGGCAGACAGGCAGGCAGAGCCAGGCCGGGCACCGCGCTGCGCGGCAGGAAGTAAGTGAAGGGTCAGGGATGCAGGTGGGGGCTGCATCGCTCCTCGGAGTGGGTTCAGGAGACTGGAGCTTGAATCTGGTGTCCGGGCCCTTTTGAGGCCTAGAAACGGGGACAATGCGGTGAATTAACGTGCATAATGTAAAACGTGGCAACATAGGCCTAATACTCGTTGCTTTCACGAGAACTGGATACTGGCATACTAGAGTTGGACACAACTATAATTGCGTCTTAAATCGATCATAGGGGGATATATGCATATCGATCATGCACATATAACATAGGATGGGGAACACGTAGGCACATATAACAAGGCAAAATTCAATTTTCCTCATTCCCTCCTTGTGCCCTACGTTTCCATCAGGAAACATCAATTTTCATGATTCCATCTATCTGTTCATAGAGCATCATTTGCTCGTCTCGAATTGTCTTGGAACGGGACTTAGGACTAGGAATACAAGAGGTAGCACACAAGCCGCAAATCGCAGGGCCACATTGTAAACAGAGGCAGCAACTGAATATGATCATTACTGCTATACCCAGGAATGACAATACTTTCCATCCCCAGGCAGATATTATACTCCAGAGCCAACCGGACCATGTCCAGGTGCCTGGATTCTGGTGTAACTGATGGGCAATTTTATGAAGTCTGGTTATAGCTGAATAAACAGACGGCGCGTTATTAGGAATGAAAATGCAGCAACTAGATCCGATGACTCTACAAGCTCCTCCCCTATTGGCCAGTATGACGTCAAGGACGAGACAATTCTGGAGCACGACAAATCTCATAGCAGATTGTTCTTCAGTTAAGTTACCTAGAGCGGAAGTAGTCTCATTCACTACTGCTTCAAGGGTTCTGGTTAGCCTACGTATTAATTTACTATTCTGGACAGGACCTATGAAGAAAAAGAAACCTTTATTGAAGTCTTGATATTGTTCTAAGGCAGTTTCAGTTTGATCGACAATTGGGGACTCGATCTCCCTTCTATGTCTAACGTGTACTAGATGTGTGTTTCTGTGATAATCGGATGGGGCTAGGAAAACTGGTGGCAGTAGGAAGGCAATATAACATGTTCCATCCCAATCTAGGGGCAGACGTACATATGCGGTCTGACCACACACAAAATAAGAATGACGTGAGGCTTTGAAAATAGATTTCCCACTGTCACTATACTCGACCATAGTGGTACAATCACTATGTCCTACATGTGTAGAACCATTTTTTCTGACACATAATTCGCCTTTAACTGGTAGAACTGAAATAGCAGGCAAATCTGGAGTAGTCTCGGACTGAACATTCAGAACCATGAAATTCGAGGAATAATTACCTAAATCATATACTTCATTTTCTAGATCTAACCCTGTTCTATGGGAAAGACTTTGCTTGTCTGGGAAACATGTTCGATTCAGAAGGGACATATCATTTGAGGATGACGTTAACGTGGACCATGCTCCACACGAACCATTGTGTGAAAATGGATAGGGAAAGAGTGGCAGAACTCCCTTCGATGTCTGGAAAGGGGGGAGTCGACCACACACCCAACAATTAGTGGCATTGCTGGTCTGGTGTGAATAGTGCAGCATTCGGATAAAAGTATTATTACGCATAGCAAGACGATATGATAACTCGTGAGGAGGCAGGTCACTAAATGTGTGCTCTACTGTAACATTAGAAAACATATGTACATGTGAAATAGGAAAACATAAATGTAAAGCATAACTTATGCAAGTAACCATAAGACTCAGAAATAATAGAAAAAACAGAGTAATGATACATCTCTTAGAGTTTAGACTAACTCTCTCGCTGTGTGGGTCTATCTCATACATGTCAGGAACCTGTCTAACCGTTTCACCCGAGAGGGACTTAGACAATTAAACTGGCTGACTTACTAGACCTCAACTTTGTTTTATACTCCTGCTGCGGAGTTTTCTCTAACAAGGGAAGTTTAAATTCAGTGTCTGGGCAGTCCTTGAGAAAAGTTTTTGCTTTAAGTCCATGGAATTTCTTGACGTGGCTCACGTGTAGCCACCCTTTTCTGTTTTCGACTTTCACTGCTGTCCGGGTGGTGAGAAGAACAAGGCGGGCTCCTTCCAACGGGGCTCCAGCGGATTTGAACGATCAAAATTTCTCACAAGGACGAAGTCACCTGGAACGACCTCGTGCGGTTTCACTTCGGTGTTGTCTGGAAATGCAGCGGCGACCTGTGAACGACAAGATTGTAGTGCAGACATCAAGGCGGCCAAATAATCTGTCAGCATATTACTGTCAACATCGGTAATTGTACGTGGTCTAGGTGTACCCCACATATTTGGGGGACGACCAAACACTATCTCATATGGAGATAGACCTGAACGGGAATGAGCGACCATTCTCATATAAAAAAGGGCGACTGGCAGGGCGACCATCCAATCTACGCCTTTCTCTGCGCATACTTTGGCGATGCGGATTTTCAGAGTCTGGTTATGTCTCTCTACGAGACTGGCCGCTTCAGGATGGCGTACACAATGGAACTTCCACTGGTACCCTAACAGAAGGGAAACTTGTTTCATGAGCTCGGATGAGAATGGCTGGCCGTTATCTGAATACACGACCCTAGGCAATCCATAGCGGGGGAAATACTCACGAACCAACTGCCTGGCAGTGGCTGTGTAATCTGGAACTGGATATGCTTCTGTCCACCTGGACAAAGCGCATACAACTACGAGAACATACTTGAAACCTCGACATCGCTCCATCTGAATATAATCCATCTGGAGGACTTCAAAAGGGTGGTCAGGAGGATGGAATCCACCTTGTTCCACCGGAATACCTTTACCTGGATTGAACTGACAACAGATCATGCAGGTACGCACTTTCTGTTTGGCTGCTGCTCGTAAATGCTTGTTGAACCAGAGGTTCTGAATACTGTCTAACATGGCTTTTTCTCCTAGGTGTGCTGGACTATGTGCGGTGTTAATAATGACTTGAACCATAGAGTCGGGGAGAAACCATGTGGCTTTTCCCTTTGTCAACCATCCTTGATCTGTCTGGACCCCTCCTTGTTCAGACCAATTCTTGATTTCATCTGGAGTGGCATGTAACTGTATATCTATCACATCTTGTGTAGGGTCCTTAACGGTCATACAAGTAGTCTGATCTGGAATGTGTGTCGGTGTCGTGTTAACTGGAATGTCTGGAGTCTGGGCTGTAAGCTTGGCTGTTCGATCTGCTAGATCGTTACCCTGGGAAATGATGTCAGTGACTTTCGTATGTGCCTTGCACTTCATGATGGCGATAGCTGTCGGTAAATGTATTGCATCTAACAGAGCTTGAATGAGGGGGCCATGCTGAATCTTGGTTCCATGAGAAGTCATAAAGCCTCTTTCTTGCCAGAGCACTCCAAAGTCGTGTACGACTCCGAATGCATAACGTGAATCTGTGTATATATTAACTTTCAGGTTCTTGGCTCGTATGCAGGCTTGGGTCAGAGCGACAAGCTCTGCTGCTTGAGCAGACAGGGTGTCAATACGATGTGTTTCTATAACTTCAGTTTCAGTAGTCACTGCATACGCGGTGACTAGTTCTCCTGTACTTGTTCTCATACATGAACCATCCACATAAAGTGTCAGGTCGGGATTAGGTAATGCAATGTCTGTCAAGTCTTGTCTTGGCTTTGTCGTAGTGTTAACAACTTCCACACAGTCATGTGTGGCAGGATTTGAAGTAACTGACGGTAACAATGTAGCTGGATTTAAAATGTTGCAGCGTCTTATTTCTATGTGTGGCTGAAACATTGTCAGTTCATAACCTGTTAAACGTGTAATTGTCAAGTGCTGGGTCTGTGTTCGGTTTAAAAGAACTTCCACGGAGTGTGGAACTTGTACTGTCAGGGAATGTCCTAACACTATGGAATCACTTTGTCTGATAGCTAGTGCTGTGGCTGCAACTGACTTGAGGCACGCAGGCAGAGCCTGGGCTACTGGGTCTAATGTGCTAGAAAAATAAGCACAGGGCTTGTATTGTCCTGCTTGATCTTGTGTGAGAACAGATAATGCAGTACCATCACGTTCAGTAACAAAAAGTGTAAAAGGCTTATTGTAGTTCGGTGTTGCTAGAACGGGTGCATTACATAAAGCTTTCTTTAACTCATTGAAAACAAGTGTATGTTCCTGGGTCCAAGGGAGGACAGTCGATACGGCTGCCTCCTGTGTCGTTAACTGTATCAGTGGCTTGGCTAAAAATGCATACTGAGGAATCCATTGTCTGCAGTAAGAAGTGAGGCCGATAAAAGCTCGTACCTCCTTCTGTGTCTTGGGCTGTGGAAGACGTGCTATTAACTGGATACGGTCAGGTGTCAACTGCCTACCCCTCTTGGACAGTAAGTGTCCTAAGTAGACCACTTGCTGGACACAGAATTGCAATTTGGAAGGGGACACCTTGTGCCCCATCTCGGCCAAGAAATACAAGACTGTAAGTGACGCACGTTCGCAGTCACGTTCAGAACGGGCTGTGATCAGTAGATCATCGACATACTGGAGCAGGGCAGTGTCAGTTGGCATGTGAATATTGTCTAGTTGTCTTTTAAGTGCTTGACTATAAATACTAGGACTTTCTGTGAAACCTTGAGGAGCTCGTGTAAATTTATAGCTTTTTCCATTTAAACAGAATCCGAAAAGGAACTGGCTGTCTGGATGAATGGGGACACTAAAGAATGCGTTCTTGAGATCGATAACTGTAAAGAACGTAGCTTCAGAATCAATTGCTGTCAATAGGGAAGAAATATCTGGAACCACTGGGTACTGGGGTATGATACATTTATTAAGTTCTCGAAGGTCAATCACTAATCGATAAACTGGAGGTGCATTTGGATCAGTACGTTTCAGAATCGGAATGATAGGAGAATTACATATATTGGAGTCAGTCTCTACAACCACTCCTTGAACAATAAGCTCGTCAATAATTTTAGATAAGGCTGCTACAGCCTCAGGTGGCAATTTGTACTGTCGGATTCGTGGTAATACAACACCTGGCTTCAGGGTAACACGATGGGGTGTGATATGCATACAACCTACATCAGTTGGACCTTGCGCCCATAAATGCTGCGGTACATTCAATAATCTTGGATCAAAATCACGTAATACATAATGACCTTTAAAATCTCTCAGGAACAATCGCACCCCTTCTGGGGAGCAGCATATTACTGCTCCTATTTCTTTCAGGGTCCTAATGCCTAGTAAATTTTCTGGACATGATTTCGTGAGTAACAAGTCTGTAGTTCGGGACAATGGACCGACTTCTAGAGTAACTGGTTTCGATATTTCATTAACAATAGGCTTTCCTGAAAATCCAAGGGAAACATTTCTAGAGCCTGAGAGCGGAGCCCCTGGAACCTCGTCATGACTGATGGTAGTCCTACTTGCCCCTGTATCAATCAGAAACTTTCTGTCTTTCCCTAATACTTGACTGTGTACATAGGGACCCTCTTGATCTACAGGAATCTCGATGAGAGGCAAGCCTACCTCCCTCTCTAGGCTGTTTCATGAATACGGCTGATAATCTGGATACTCTGACTGTGCATACTGGTACATCTGCTGTGTAACGTGTTGTGTTGCAGCGATAGGCTGCGGTACTGTAACTGTCTGTTGTGCATTCTGCGGTGGCTGGGAAGTCTGTGAAACTTGTTCTTGTCTATGCGGACGTGGTCTCTCTTTTGTCTTACCAGTAGCTATGTTGTGTTTCAGAACTGCACATTCGTTTATATAATGACCTGGCTGTTTACAGTAATTGCATGTCCCTTTAACGGGAGCTGTCGGATGACTGGCTTGATTCGGACCCCTCTTCTGACTGTCTTGTGGAACAGATTGTGCAACTAATACTTTCATTTTCGTGTCTTTCATACGTCTCTTTTCGTGTTCCTGCTCTTCCCTGATTCTGTTCTGGTGATACTGGAGCATCTGGAGCATTTGTGACGGAGTATTAGCTTGCCAGGTACTTTCGACTTTCAGTACTCTATTTTTAACTTGTGGATTTGAATTTTCGACTAGTTTGGTAACAAAAAGATGGGGATACGATTCACTACTTGTTTTCAGACCACTATTAATAATGAAACATTTCTCAAATCTAGAATAAAAATCACTAGTATCTTCATCTTGTTTCTGTTTACAGGCTGAGATGGCATCCCAATCTTCCTTTTTCGTGGCTAGTAATCTTGGCAAGACTTGTATTAACAATTCGGGCAAAGCTTTAGCTTTATCCCCAAGACCGGTACCTGGTACTCGTGTATTATCTTCAGTTTCTAATGCGGTCCAATCTATCTTTTTCTCTCCCACCTCCCATTCTTTTTCTTTGAGTTTTTCATATATGCCCGCGGGCAACAGGACCTTTAACATTTTAATGATATCAGGATACGTGTATTCTCCCATACGGAGCATGTCCTTTAATTCACGGTGAAACCCTACTGGATCTTTATCATGACAGGGAATTAACTTTTTCATTTCCAAGAGTTCTATTTTCGTGATAGGGGTGTAAACAAATACTCGTTCTAGACTACCATCTTCTTTCTTGACTGGATGTACTTCTCGTAACGGATTCTGTCTGTCTATGTAGAATGATTTATTTTCTGGGGGTGAGACATGAACAAAATGTGGATTCAGAAACGTTCGGTACTTGTGGCGCTGTTCTAGTATGACACTAATTAAATCGGTACCTAGACCTTTCCATTTGTTTTGGAGTAACTCTTTCAGTACATCATGTAAAGGACCTGGATCAGAATGTTGTTCCTCATACAGTGTAATGAGGTGCTGAATCATATATGTGCCCACCAGACGTTGCTCGGCTGGGGGCAGTTTCAGAAACATTTGGGCCACTATTTCATCTGGAAACGTGGTAGAATCACTAGTCCATCGGACTGCTGATCGGGCTAGTTCTTGTTCATGCATTGTACTAAGCTCGCTATACCCTATTCGTAATTTCAGAATGTGATCGGTGGCTTGGAATACTTGCTCAAGAGAACACTGTTCTGGTACTGGAGGAGGAAAAACTTTCTTGTAATCTAGGCGTGAATATCGGTCGGAAAGTCTAGTTCTACCTACATACGCTATTCTGGAGGGATTCTCGCTGTCTACCTCTTCACTGGAAGAGTCATTCTCTTTCTCGGTTGCTCGTTTTGCTTCCTCTTTCTGGTGTATACGTATTATTTCCTTACGAATTTTCTTGTACATACTCTCTACACTACCTTGTGTCTTGTGTTTTCCCTCGGCTATATTGTCACTCCACCTGGTCCGGACTTTCATCTCGTCTTGGTCTTTATCTGGATAATCTTGTTCTCTTATTAAACAGTTAATCAAGAACTTTAAAATCATAAGTTGAACCTCGGCTTTCCTTTGTGACATAGCTTCGTGAATACGTCCTGGATTCTCTCCTGTACGGATAAAACGATATATTCTGTTTAGATGTTCCTTCATATCAGGCAGGGTGATCAAAAAGCTGGCCACCCGTCTTAAACGTACTGAATATAAGATCATGTGATCTTCGCCTGGAACTGGATCATATATACAGTCAGTAAGAAGTCGCTTGAGATCTGTGTATGTCGCCACTTTTGGCGTACGCTGTAACGCTACGTCATGCAGCGTCAGTCGTCTAACTTGAGGCGGGGTGATAGGAGCACCTCCTTCAGCCCCTCCTGAGCTGGAATCGTCAGTTAATACTGTACGGGCTGGCAGAGTGACTGGTAAAATGGGTACATTTACTGTGGGCTGGTCCGGGGGTGCTGGAATATGAACTTGACCCCCGGGAACAGTAGTTGGCGGGACAGGAATTACATTATTAACGGGAGCAGGCGGAACAGGATTTGCATAGGCTGGGACGGTGTCGTCCAAATAGGACGAAAGAAATATGTCAGCTGCGGTCGGTTTATGACGTAGCTTAATCGGGACCAATGGTGGCGGTAAATTACAGGGTGCTTCCGGGGTTGCCTTCGGCAAGCCCTCGGCAAGAAGAGGATACATACCTTTAATAAGGGCATTTCTCTGTCTGTCTGACTGTTCTGCTCTAACTCATTCACCTTCTTCTATTAATTCCCTTTCTTGGGCTCTTTCTGAGGATTCCCTACTTAATTCTGTTTTTCTGAATTCTTTTTCGGTTCTTTTATGAGATTCTTTGCGCCATAACTCGATGGCATCTTTCTGGGACTGTCTGGCTTTCTTTTTCCATAATGCTTCTTCTACTCTCATGATGCACTCGGCATCCCATGTACCTGATACGGGCCATCTATATTTCTCTTCTAGTTCCTTGGTATAGTCCGCCCATAAGTCTAGATATATTATGGCATCTAAGCCATGCTTGTGATACATAAAATGTCCTGGACTGTCCCTAGGAGGGACAGGAACTGCTTCTTCGAGTAACCCTTTTCTGGTCTTTAACTGACGTAATTTCGAGAACAGAGGCATTTCGGTAATACACTTGGAACACAATAATCACAGTAATAATATGGCAAACAAATCACTCATACCACGACATAGAAATACATTAAAAACAGTTCGAACAGAAATACTACCTGGTACACTGAAAACAGAACACATGAATTTCTCGAGAACGAAACTTACTAGAATTACTGGATGCACTGCTAAAACAGTACAGAACATACCGGTCCCATAAAGAGACACGTCATACCGTACCCACCTAGGTGAATACTTCGGACTGGATCTGTGTACCCAAACCCAACGGACCAGGAACAAACTAATGATCCTGTCTAGATACTTCCCCCGCGACGGTACTCACCGGGAAGCAGAAACTGGAAGGCCTCGGACTGGACTGGACTGCTACGACGTCGGACTACGAACTTCGGACTTCAGAAACAGGTGGGCCTCCGGATACTTCGGACCTTGACTCTCGGCTTGGGCTCTGGTCGGGACGAACCGCATTCCACACCGCTTCGTCTGGATGCCGGACCGCAGTCTCCGTCTCCTCCGTGGGCCTGAGGGAGACTTGAAGCAGAAATATCTGCCGGTGCGCAGTAGAGTTCCGTCACGGCTGCAGAGGGTCAGGGGACCTGCGTACATCGCCAGCGCGTGAGGAAGGGGCTGGTCCCTATTCGGGCGCCATTTATGTGGTAAATAAATAATTAATTACCGGTACTATTTTTTAATATATTAACAATAACAGATAGCTCAATAAATAAGAGGCAGGATCCGATGTATCCGAGTTGAACAGGCTTTATTCAGGCAAAGGGGAAGGGACTGGAACGGGACAGCCTGAAATAAAATAAGAAGGAAGGCAGCTGCACCCGTTTCATCACAATTCAACATATATATAGTAAGACATTTCTATTACATTACATACAGTAGGCGTAACTTATGACAAGCGTAAGATAAGAAGACATGGGCGTGAAGAGAAGGCGTGCACAGAGCGTGTACGTAGACATGTGATGTGAACGTCACAGAAATGTCATAAAGTGGGCGGAAACATGGAGGGGGCTACCTGAGTAGCTGGGGCCTTTAACCTAGTGGTGCGCGCAAACGGGCAATGACGTGTTACCGGGGAGAACTGGGGGCTATGACTTCTGCACTAGAAGAGGAGACTAAAGTCTGCGGTGTCAGGACGACATGTACCTATAACATATCTGGTATCTGGTGTTTGGAGTACATGTTGATAGAATCTAAAAGTTATCAGGGCAAAGGCTACTGGACACAAAGGCTGGTGCATGCATATATTCTACATGTATTGCGTGTGCTATGAATCTTCTATGAATATTAATACAGTAATTCTCTTGCATGGAGACAGAAAGACTAGACTATAGCTGAAGCTGTTTATGCGGTTCGTTAGCTTAGGAATGTGAAGAAGGAGAGCTGAACTGATAACTGGAGGCATAACATATTCTTGGCAGACAGGCAGGCAGAGCCAGGCCGGGCACCGCGCTGCGCGGCAGGAAGTAAGTGAAGGGTCAGGGATGCAGGTGGGGGCTGCATCGCTCCTCGGAGTGGGTTCAGGAGACTGGAGCTTGAATCTGGTGTCCGGGCCCTTTTGAGGCCTAGAAACGGGGACAATGCGGTGAATTAACGTGCATAATGTAAAACGTAGCAACATAGGCCTAATACTCGTTGCTTTCACGAGAACTGGATACTGGCATACTAGAGTTGGACACAACTATAATTGCGTCTTAAATCGATCATAGGGGGATATATGCATATCGATCATGCACATATAACATAGGATGGGGAACACGTAGGCACATATAACAAGGCAAAATTCAATTTTCCTCAGGAGAGCCAAGGAGCACCGCTTCTCTCCCGCGGTAACTGCTGCTGCCGTCTGCAGCCCCTCTGCCGCCTCACTGCACCCCTGACGTCTATCATACCAGCCACCGCACGGAGTAACGGGGACTAAATCCCCCAGCGGCCCCTTCGCGACTGGAAGTCGCGCACGCCCTGTCCCGCCCCCGGAGGTGCTCTTAGTCCAGCGAGAGCCCCGGGGGAGCGGGGGACTTGCTGACACTGACCTGGGTGTTGCGGGGAGAGCCAAGGAGCACCGCTTCTCTCCCGCGGTAACTGCCGCTGCCGTCTGCAGCTTCTCTGCTGCCTCACTGCACCCCTGACGTCTATCATACCAGCCACCGCACGGAGGAACGGGCACTACATCCCCCAGCGGCCCCTTCGCGACCGGAAGTCGCGCACGCCCTGTCCCGCCCCCGGAGGTGCTCTTAGTCCAGCGAGAGCCCCGGGGGAGCGGGGGACTTGCTGACACTGACCTGGGTGTTGCGGGGAGAGCCAAGGAGCACCGCTTCTCTCCCGCGGTAACTGCCGCTGCCGTCTGCAGCCTCTCTGCCACCTCACTGCACCCCTTACGTCTATCATACCAGCCACCGCACGGAGGAACGGGGACTACATCCCCCAGCGGCCCCTTCGCGACCGGAAGTCGCGCACGCCCTGTCCTGCCCCCGGAGGTGCTCTTAGTCCAGCGAGAGCCCCGGGGGAGCGGGGGACTTGCTGACACTGACCTGGGTGTTGCGGGGAGAGCCAAGGAGCACCGCTTCTCTCCCGCGGTAACTGCCGCTGCCATATGCAGCCTCTCTGCCGCCTCACTGCACCCCTGATGTCTATCATACCAGCCACCGCACGGAGGAATGGGGACAACATCCCCCAGCGGCCCCTTCACGACCGGAAGTCGCACACACCCTGTCCCACCCCCGGAGGTGCTCTTAGTCCAGCGAGAGCCCCCGCGTCGTGGGACGCGCACGAGCGGCGCCGGGCTAAGTCCGGGCAAAGGGCGGGCCGTCTGTGGCCGTCCGGGGACTACAGGGGACGGGACGGGCTACCTCCCTTACCAGCGACGTCCTAACTTACAAGGAATTGCCTTCTATTATAAAGGTACTGCTACCCGGACATTTCTCCCCCTAGCCATTATTAATTGACTCATCTGGTTTGCACAGGACTGAGGGTGCCATATTTGATTTGTGCGGGACTTGTTATTCATTTAATTTCTTTCTGGTACTTAGCTGTTAAATATCCTGTAGCAAAAATGAGCAATCAGGGCAGGAAATTAAAACTACCAGCATCTCAACTCCAGGCAACATTGCCACAGCCCTTGCAAACATTGACGGCTATTGACAAAATGTTACAACAAACTATAGGGGTTGTGGCTAATGCAATTGAAAACACAGAAAGAAGATTATCCTTCCCACCCACAGCATGCTTCCAAGACCGTGGCGGGGACTGTTCAGTTATTGCGATTGACCCTACGGTCTTGGACTCTTACTTAACATCTACTTACGCTGAGTTGCCCTGTGCACAGATGCCAGCTGAGACCCCAGTAGATGTTGAAATAGTGCAGGTTCCAGTAGTGTCCCCTATAAACGACGAGGACCCATTCTCTATTCTGACTTCTCCTCCCCCAGTGGCAATTTCAAAACCTGGTAAGCCAGGTCCAGACTCTTGAGAAACCGTTCAGGAAACTTCTTAAAACATGGATTTTCAATCTCCCCGACGAATGGGCCAAAGCTTCCATTTAGCCTCCCCCTTACCCTCTGCGACTTGGACTCAAGGATCACTCAGCGCCATGATGCTCCCTTCGGAGCGAACGCAGCGCTTTATAAATACCCCCTCCAAAAGCTCCAGGATGAAAAAAGATAGCTTCCCAAAAAATATGGATAAAAGGAAGCAGGCCAACCATAATTTGGTGACCCCGTCTGATAATACCCTGTATCCATCTTCAGGGATACCATGTTGGGTCACCAATATGGTGGCTGACCTTCAGGCAAGTTTGGAGCAAACTATTGCCTCCCACATTAAACCTCTGGTGTCAAAACTGGATAGAATAACCTCCATCTTAAACAATAGGATGGTAGGGACAACGAAGTCAACAAATCCCCACGGTAATCTGGCACCCCCTACATCTGGTGGTGCGTCCACAAAGGCCCCTTGTCCTGAAGTAGTTAAGCCTACTGACCCAGTACTGTTGAATAAAAACTTAGGGATAGTAACAACTACCCCCAAGCCTGTAAACCCCGTACCACCCCCCACATCAACCACCAATACAATAGGTCATACCTCTCTGCCTGCAGGAGACCCTACTGGAAAATCTAGACCACATCCTAAGGAGGGTAAAAATCTGGGAACAACTAGTATACTATCACTAGTGAGGTCTGCTTTGCCCAAGGCAGTCTCTTGTCAATTGCCGTCAATAAATTTGCCCCCGGAAGCACAACCATATGTGGTTGCCCTAGTGGGTGTCCCGGCCCTTAGTGAGGGGAAAAGAGAACATGAGATTGACTTATATATTAAGTGTATCCAGTGGTTGAGTTTAAATAGACCTTTACCTCCCAATATCTCAGGTGAAATACTGGCGGTGAGAAGAATAGATTGGATTGGAAGGGGCCCTAAAACAGTGGCAGGAGATGTTGTTACAATTAACTTTAGGGACTCTTCCGCTGTGGACCATATCTGCAAAGCCCCTCCTTATAGAGACTCCCAAATATTCCCTCTGCACCTGTCCTACTTCTATCCTACTTAAAAAAGGAGAGAGTTTTCCCTCTTAAACCCAGAAAGGACCGGGACATATAGCAACTAAAAAGGAGATTCCTTTCTGTTTATTTGAATTTTAGATAAACAATACCATTTGTTCTAGTCAATTATACCAACAGCCCACCACACATAATATTTAAGTCAAAAACATAACATTTGGTGTATCTAATTTATTATTTCTTTCTATTTAAAACCAATTTTTCATATACACAGTATACACAATTTATTAAAACATATAGGGTTTTTACAAAAAATAATATTACATTAGTCCAACAAAGTATATCCTGACAAAACATATAAAAACACAAAATAGTACAATTAAAAGACTCTTTTTGTCAAAAGTTTGTCGACGCGTTTCGGTGCTTTGTTGTTTGGAACACCTTCCTCAGGACTATTAAAACATCTTCTTTCTAAAAGTAGATACAACATTTGTTAGTAATGCACTCTAGAGTGGTGGTTATAGCTGTGTGGTTATAAAGGCAAGGAAATTCAATTGTATCTTACGTGTAAAGCACTTTTTTATTATGCAGTACCAGATTCAATCCAGGAGTGGTTATAACATTAGTGGCTCCTCCTCCCTGTTATGTCATCAGAGACTCTGTATGTAAATAAACAGACGTTTTAAGTTTCAATCCACCAAAGCTAAAATTAATTTTTTAACAAGTGGGGTGTTTTTAAGGTAAAACGCTTACTTTTCGTTTGCGCTGAAGCAGTCCAAGACAATTGCTGCACACATATAAACTTGTTTTTCCATTTCTTCCGTGTATCAGTCTGGTCACACGTGATCCTAAATACTGCATGGGTTCAAGAACGGATCCCTCCTCTTATTCAATTAAGGCAGGTCGGCAGTGTCTAGATAAATGTATTTCGTTTATAGTGTTAGAAATACGTGCATTAATTTTGTGTAAATTACATCGATTTTGCATATCGCGTTACTGTTTATAACTTTCAAAACGAAGGGGCATTACCTTCCCTATTATAAAACTGAAGTAGCGGCTGTATATAACTTTCAAAAGGAAGTGCATTACCTTCCCTATTGTTAAACTGAAGTAACGGCTGGTTTTTGATTACACCTCGAGATTTACCAGGTATATAAAGCGAAATAAACATTTTTATCTAGCATTTTCGGTAGGGAAAGGGTCCATCGGTTAGCCCCCCTAGGTCTAGACGTTCGCAGTTCACATACCTTTCCCTGTAGCGTTAGATAAATTGCTACTTCAAGTAGATGGTCGCGGGCTCCTGACATATTTTGAAATGTATGTTTTTCTGGCTTAAAACTGAGGGATGTCTTTTATCTTGAACTGACATCCACTAATATAGGTTACCGAAAATGCTAGATAAAAATATTTATTTCGCTTTAGATACCTGGTAAATCTCGAGGTGTAATGAAAAAACCAGCCGTTACTTCAGTTTAACAATAGGGAAGGTAATGCACTTCCTTTTGAAAGTTATATACAGCCGCTACTTCAGTTTTATAATAGGGAAGGTAATGCCCCTTCGTTTTGAAAGTTATAAACAGTAACGCGATATGCAAAATCGATGTAATTTACAAAAAATTAATGCACGTATTTCTAACACTATAAACGAAAAACATTTATCTAGACAATGCCGACCTGCCTTAATTGAATAAGAGGAGGGATCCGTTCTTGAACCCGTGCAGTATTTAGGATCACGTGTGACCAGACTGATACATGGAAGAAACAGAAAAACAAGTTTATACGAGTGCAGCAATTGTCTTGGACTGCTTCAGCGCAAACGAAAAGTAAGCGTTTTACCTTAAAAACACCCCACTTGTTAAAAAATTAATTTTAGCTTTGGTGGATTGAAACTTAAAACGTCTGTTAATTTACATACAGAGTCTCTGATGACATAACAGGGAGGAGGAGCCACTAATGTCATAACCACTCCTGGATTGAATCTGGTACTGCATAATAAAAAGTGCTTTACATGTAAGATACAATTGAATTTCCTTGCCTTTATAACCACACAGCTATAACCACCACTCTAGAGTGCATTACTAACAAATGTTGTATCTACTTTTAGAAAGAAGATGTTTTAACAGTCCTGAGGAAGGTGTTCCAAACAACAAAGCACCGAAACGCGTCGACAAACTTTTGACAAAAAGAGTCTTTTAATTGTACTATTTTGTGTTTTATATGTTTTGTCAGGATATACTATGTTGGACTAATGTAATATGATTTTTTGTAAAAAAAACTATATGTTTTAATAAATTGTGTATACTGTGTATATGAAAAATTGGTTTTAAATAGAAAGAAATAATAAATTAGATACACCAAATGTTATGTTTTTGACTTAAATATTATGTGTGGTGGGCTGTTGGTATAATTGACTAGAACAAATGGTATTGTTTATCTAAAATTCAAATACACAGAAAGGAATCTCATTTTTAGTTGCTACTTCTATCCTACCCCTACTCGTAAATTGACCTACCATAGGAGGCCCTCACATAACAGAAATCGCCACTCTCCTCCTAATAGGATTCACCACTGGCAGCCATTTGGGGAGGGTATCTTTCCACCTATTCCTTCTTACCCGTTGCAAGCTCACTGGAACAGGTTTAGTGTTCTGGAGGAGGTTGATTGACTCACCCCGAAAGGCACCCCCCCATTAGAACTTAACAACGGCAACCTAGCGGAGGGTTCTGCAACAAAGGAAAAGATTTTACCCTTGACTATTGGCGAGGACCTTTATCCTAATGATGTCATGAGGGTGGGGATTAGTGTAGAGCAGAGCTTGGACCAGGGATTCTTAAAAGAACAAGGAAGGGGATGCGCAAGGTTTAGAAAAGGTAATGGAAGGAAGTATAAAAATCCTTTCATGGAACGTAGCCGGGATAAAGAGTAAGTCACTTGTACCGGAGTGGTCTTCTTTCATGGCCACACATGACATTTGTTTGATGCAAGAAACTTGGTCCCTGGAGGAGAGTGCCAGCCCCGGCTTCGTGACCTACGATATTCCTGCAGTTTCTGGGGGGAAGGGCCGCCCTTTGGGTGGTCTTTCCATATGGGTAGATATACACCTAGGTGTACAGGCTACCCATATGGAAACAAATTCCCCAGATATCCAATGTGTCTTACTAATGCCCATTGATAAATCTCGAGTGGCTATTATAAACATCTACTCTAGGCCCACCATGAATGGAAAGGAATCGAGTACTATTAAAGCGCTTGACCTTTTCATCCAGACACTTGACCCCACAACTTCGATAATTCTTGGCGGCGATTTTAATTGCCAGTTCGAACCCCTGGGTGGATCCGAGTTGTGCGATGAGGATGAGGTCGATTCGCTTTGGCACATCCCGGCCCCAATGATTGCCCCGGTAAGGGCCTGGACTTCGTTAGTATTACAAATTAAATCCTTTACCCTTGCAATGTCTTTGCGGGCATGCAACGGAAGGGCCAATAACGATAGTTCCGGCCTACCTACATATAAAAGGATCAATCGCACTTCCATCATTGACTATCTCATGTTGGAAGCTAAACATTGGGACCGTTTCAAAGACTTTAGGGTTGTTCCAAGGCACGACAGTGACCACAACGCGTTGGTCCTGACACTTAAGCCTGGTGCATTTGGTTTAACTAACCCTGACTCTAGCCCTAAAATGGCAGTGCCACCCTATATTATATCTAATAACAGGAGAAGGGTCAAATGGCCTTCTTGTGTGGACTCTCCCACCGACTTGCAGAAATTTACCAGATCGCTACCCTGCTCATAAGTGACATGGGGGGTTCTACCTCTCATGGGCAGGTTATAGAGATCCACAGAAAAGGTATCGTGAGTCTAGGGGATGTATTCTATCCAGTTAGCGGGACCAAGTTGCCTAGGATTAAAACACATCCCTGGCATGACCATGCCTGTAAAAAAGCAAAGAGAGATCTTCTTGTAGCAATCAAATCTAAAGACACCCTAAAAATTCGAGCATCTAGACTGCATCTAGACTGCTGTACATTCTAGATGGGATGAGCTGAGACAGGCACTCCTCTTAAAGGATGCTAAGACCATCTGGGCCATCGCCACTTCCACTGCGGGAGGTGAGAGAGAGGCTGGGGTCTCAAATATCGCTCCCTCAGTGTGGGAGGCGCATTTTAAGTCACTCTACACAAGTCCTGAGTTGGGGGCATATGTGTGCCAAGGTCGGGTCAAGTTGCATAAAGTGGCTTCGGTCCTTCGGACCTGTATGGCCCAGGACCTCCCGCACGAGCATCGACTGCCGGGGGTCCTGGGGCCCGGGGCTCTTCCCCGTCAAAACCAGGATACCATGCCAGTCTCTGGGATTTCCACAGCCCCAGACCCCCCGCACGAGCATAGACTGCCGGGGGCCTTGGGCCCTGGATATCAGATAGACCAGCTGGATGCCCACGAGAGAATTGCCACTAATAACCTAGACTCCATCTCCCTTAAGGAAGTTGAATCCGCAATTGAGAGACTGCTGCCGAATAAAGCTCCAGGCCTTGACAAGCTCCCAGGGGACCTTTTTCGTTCCCAACCAAAAATCTGGGCTCCATACCTGGCGGTCTTGTTTAATGCGGTCCTACAGGGTTTCGCATTACCAGAGACCTGGCTAGGAGCCGGGATTGTTCCAATTTTTAAGAAGGGCTGCCCGCTTGTCCCATCTAACTACAGACCAATCAGTCTACTGGACACTACCCAGAAACTGATGGGCCGAATTCTACTCGACAGATTACTGGGCAGGATGGAGGAGAACAAAACATTGACTACTCTCCAAGCCGGATTTAGATCAGGTGTCTCGACCATGGACCAGATCTTCCGGCTCCAGGTCCTATACAGGAAAACTGCAAGGGTAGAGGGTGGCAGCCTCTACCTTGTTTTTGTGGACCTGCGGGCCGCGTTCGATCTGGTACCTAGGGAGAGGCTCTGGATGGTGTTGGAGGAATTAGGTCTCTCGCCCTATTTATTGGATGCCCTAATTAGATTTCATACAGGGAATTACGCACAGGTGAGGTGTGGGAGGAACGGGGAATTATCAGCTCGTTTCCCTGTAACCCGGGGCGTACGTCAGGGCTGCGTACTGGCCCCCACTCTTTTCAGCCTGTATGTTAATGGTCTGATAGATGAACTCAACGGTGTTAGGGATAATGATGCTCGGCGCCTGGCTACTGGTAGGGTGCCCGCTCTGATGTTCGCGGACGACACTTTGTTGTTGTCGCGGACATCATCGGGCATCCAGCGGGTCCTGGACGGGTTTGTGACCTTTTGTGCCTTGCGGGGATTGGAGGTTAACTTGGAGAAAACCAAGTTTATGATTTTCAATCCCCCGAGGCATACCCGTCCAAATCCCGCACTAAATGGAACTCCCTTAGAACGAGTTAAGACTTTTATCTACCTGGGGGTCAGGTTGACCGAGCAGTTTGTATGGAACCATCAAGTTTCCAAATCTTCCCTGCTACTGGCGCAGATTATGGGAGGCATAGGCAGATTTCATAGAGCCTCAATTTTCAAACCAGTTACCCCTGTCCTTGAGATTTATAAAACACAGGTCAGGTCTGCAGCCTTGTATGCTGCAGAACTTTGGGGACACACAAACATATATAATTTACTGAAGGTAGAACAGGCCTTCATGCGCCATCTGGTTAGCCTTCCCCAAAGCACGCCTCTCATACCACTACGGTTGGATTTGGGCTTGGAACCCATTAACGAACTGGCAGCTGCACGACCTCTGCTCTACTGGAGAAGGCTCTGGTCTGTGCCAGAGCTTGCATCCTTTAGAGCGGAGTTCATTGCAATTTGGGGGCAGCTAAAGAACAAGAACATATCCTGGTTGGTTCATGTAAAGGCTCTCCTCTATCAAATTGGTTTGCCCCAACTGTGGGACACACCAGAGGACAGCTGCGTTAGGACGCAAAGGTCTGTATTAGTGGCGGCCGTAAGGTCTTATAACCTCAAAATACTGTATTGCTCGACTTCCCTGGGTAGGCTGTCTACTGAGTTCCTATTGATGAAAGTTGAACCCAAGACGGAGGTATTCTTGGATTTAGTGCAGCCCCCACTTGCAAGAAAACGTTATACCCAACTGAGGCACGGCTGTATACCGATTGGGGCATTGACATCCAAATGGGCAAAGTCGATGGAGGCCAACTGTCCTGCTTGTAATTATTGTAGGGAAGACATTGTACATATTTTCTTTTTCTGCCCAGCATATAGTGAAATTCGGAAATGCTGGATTATCCCATTGTGTAAAAATGTGGGTCTTAGACAATGTGCACAAGCTTGCAGAGTTTTAACATACAATACTGCCCCTCCCATTGTCTTTGCTGTCTCCCGATTTTTACATGGCATGTGGCGGAGAAGAACTGTTTTTATTAACAAAAAATAACGGTCCCTTGCTTTTTCTTTTATCTCATCTATGATAACTCTATGTTTAATAACTTTTTAAACTGTCAGTATTTATGGTTTTATTTCTGTGCTTGTACATATTTTATTGCACTTTTATGGTCATTGACCGAAATAAAGTTATCAAATGTACAAATAACATACTATACTCAAGTGAGTAGCTAAATAAGTGGTTATGTCGGTGTGTAAGAGGCTGTGTAAGTGTCTGAGTGTGGGTATATAAATGGGCATTTGAGTGGCTGTACAGATGGGTGACTGGGAGTGTGAGTGGATGAGTGGATATGAGTGTGATTGTATCTGTGCCTCTGTGGGTGTGTCACTGTATATGTAGGTAGCTGTGTTGATATGTGACCATGTGTGTTAGAGGCTGTATCAGTGTCTAAATGGGTATGTAAGTAGCTCTATTAGTGGTGCATACATAAGTACTGTGTGGGTGGGGGAATATATGTGTAAGTGCCTCTGTCACTGTCTGACTGGATGTGTGTGTGTGTGGCTGTATGGATTTGTAAATAGGTATGTGAATGGCTGTATGGTGGGTGACTGGGTGTAAAACTGGGTGTATGGGTGTGTAAGTGGATGTTTAAGTGGCTGAGTAGCTAGTACATGAATGGTATAAACGGGTGTGAGTCGGTGTGACAGTGCCTGTATGGGTGTGTGAATGAATATGTAAGTGGATGTATAGGTGAGTAAATGGGGGTGTGAATAGTTTGAGGGGTGTGTGACTGTGTGTCAGTCACTGTCTGGTTATGTGAGTGGTAGGCACATAAGTGTTTTTGTGGGAGTGTAACTGTGTGTGTAAGTGCCTGCCAGATGTTCGATTGAGTGCACATTTCTACTATTAAATTACATACTATGAGCAAGAACCCACATCTAATTTCTAATACATTCATCCATAGTGGTTTAATGAAATTACTATCAATTTGTCTTCTTCCTTTACTGCTCACTATGGGTCCGATTCATAGAACTAATCTGAGACAAAATCCTAAACGTACTACTTTTGGTATTCACAAAAGGGGTTTAGTAGTAGTAAAGTTAGGATTCCTAACTTGACTACTCCTAAATGCCTTTTTTGGATATCAAAAGTCATAAAGTTAGGATTTTGTCACAGTTTAGTAGTAGGAAAGTTAGGAATCCTAACTTTACTACTACTAAATGCCTTCTGTGAATACCAAAAGTAGTAAGTTTGGGATTTTGTCTCAGATTACTTTTGTGAATAGGGCCCTATGTTTTTAGTTAACGTTGTCATATAAGCTCCCTTTTACTTTGCCTTTTATTACAGCACATATATGCTACACATTTTCTTCCAGCTTATGTGCACTCAAGGTTGATTTTTAAATGTACTTTTTTATAGTGAAACCTAATTAACCTACCTGTAAAATGTATTTGCTGTTGTCCAACTTTTATTGTAATATCTGTTAACATCTGTTCTCCACTGCAAATCTCATCAGAACTATGACAATCATCCTCCACTCTCAGTAGAAAAGTACCAAAAATGGCTACCCCTCAAAATATGCTCTTATTCAAACTCCAGTACTTAGCAAATTAAGGACCTCCTTTCATTTTTTATTTTTGTTATACCACTTCTAAATGGTCACTATTTTTTTAACCCTTTCCATGTTTCCTGTAAAGAAGCCTGTTAGAAATGGGGTCTCTTGTTGGCAGTGGTTTTCACCCTGTCCAAGTAGAGACCCTCACTCTATACAGAGTAAGGAAGTCACACCGCTAAGAAAACCCCTACTCACCCCCTTGGTAGCTTTGCACTAGGAGTGGGCGGTAAACTCTGCTCCGCCAGCGAAGTTCCCTGTATTTTTGCCACTCCGCCCTCGGTTTCGGAGAGCAGAATTTTACAAAAACTCTGCCACCTACCAGCCGAGCGGAGTTTACTGGCATGTTCACCCCTAAATTTAATATACAAATACAAATTAATTATACAGCAAGTATTTTCCACTAAGCCACTAAACCCTCATTGCCTCCTACTGCCTACCTCTTTTGTATTGGTAAGCTTGCCTTTACTGTACCTCTTTTTGTACTTGGTAATGAGGTGCAGGAGGGAGTATTTTGTGTTTTTGTTCATTTGTACTAATGCCTGTGCGTACCTAGTGCGGTGGGGTCCCCAAAGCTTCTGGCATCTCTTCCCATCTGAGACAAGTACAGCAGTGAAGGGGCTGATGAACTGGTACAGGTGTAATGCTGAGAGAGCTGATATACTGCTACAGGTGCAGTGCTAAGAGTGGTAGAGCCTGGAGCAAGCACAAGGCATGAGAAATAATTGTTTTAAAAGTGAGTGTTAACTGCCTGTTAAGTAGAGAGTTGGGCAATCTGATGATAACACAAAACCCACAGGTTTGACTAGTCTATTGTTGGAGAGGCTTCTTGGAGCAGTGTTTGGCAAACGCCTTGATTATAAACACACATTACCCCCAACTCCACTCTTCACACAGCGGGCCATAGTCTGCACACTCTTCTCTCACCATGTATGGAACTCCATGGAATTTGGCTGAGTCTTTTGGTAACCCCACGGATGTGGAGTGAAACTACACTAGTTCCGCCCAGGCCTACTTGGCATGAGCAGTCGGGCTTATCTCAGAGGCAGTGTGTAAAGCATTTGTACATACACACAGAGTAACACAGTGAAAACACTAGAAAGGGTGTCCACACCAGTTTAGAAAAATATCCAATATTTATTTGAATAAAACAATACCAAAATGACAAAAATACTACACAGACAAGTAGAGATATCACTTTTCAAATGTAGTCCATAGAAATCAATTAATATGTCACTTTTAGCACAAAGTAAAGGATGCTTAAAAATTTGAAAATGAAAACAGGTGCAGAGGAGGTGAGGCGCATGAAAAACAAAGCGCAGACTGCATCTGAGTAAGAGCAGGTGCCATGGACATTGGGATACAAAAGGGGATGATGGACAGAGCGCTTGAGCAAATCAAACACTCACCCCCAGTCAACTGATCTGGGTTTAATCCATCACCGTTCTTTAGCCCACTCAGCCACCCCATTTCAGACATGGCTATATGCAAATCAGTCTGACCCTGTGCCTCATGGGAACAGTCCAGCTCGAACTGCCAAGCCATGTCTTCCATGGACCGGAAACAAGCATCCTGGGACCGGTTTCGGATTCATAATCCTCATCAGCCAGGCTATCTTGAATCCAGTGGCCAAGTGAGCAAGGGACTCACATCTGAGCATACCCTGCCACACTTAGGGCAAACAAAGCGATACAAAAGGGGATGATGGACAGAGCGCTTGAGCAAATCAAACACTCACCCCCAGTCAACTGATCTGGGTTTAATCCATCACCATTCTTTAGCCCACTCAGCCACCCCATTTCAGACATGGCTATATAATAATAATAATAATAATAAAGAAATTTATAAAGCGCCTGGCGGCGCCATCACGGCGTGTCCCCGCGCTATGGAGACAAGGTAAGTTCAGTGTTATGGTTGGCTACTCCCCCCCTCAGAGTGCTAGAGGTTGTATAGATACGTTTTCAAGTGTTTCCTAAAATTGGTTTCTGATTCTTCCAGCCTAAGGTCGGCCGGGAGCCGATTCCAGTTGTTAGCTGCTAACACTCTAAACGAGCGGCCTCCCAGTTTTGCTTTTTTTACACGGGGGATCCTCAGAAGGCCTGTTCCTGCTGAGCGTAGTGCTCTGTTAGGCTCATAGGTCTGAATAAGGTCGTGGAGATAGGATGGAGCTTTATGCCATATAATCCTATGGCATATTAGGAGTGCTTTGTACACGATTCTCTTCCTGACCAGCAGCCAATGCAGAGCCGCAAGAGCGGGTTTAGAAGCAGCTCTTCTAGGGAGTTTTAACACCAAGCGTGCTGCTGTGTTTTGGAGAACTTGCAGGCGCCCCATGTTTTTTTCTGTGGTGCCTAGGAGTAGTACATTACCGTAATCCATACGGGAGGTTACCAATGCTTGGGTCATGGTGCGTCTGGCCTCCTGCGGAAGTAGATCTAGGGTGTGGTTGAGGGTTTTTAACACCCCAAAGCACTTTCCCACTAGTCGGTGAATGTGGCTCTCATAAGATAGTTTGTTATCAACCCACATTCCCAAGTTTTTAGCCTCTTTACAGGGAGTGGGCGTAGGGCCCAGACAGGACGGCCACCAGTCAGCCGTCCAGCAGGAATTGTTCCCTCCAATCACCATTACCTCCGTCTTGGAGCCGTTGAGCTTCAAGCAGTGAGAGTTCATCCATCCAGCTAGGGCCTGCATACAGGACTTAAAATTAGCTGCTGCTATTGGCGGTGCTTGGGAATAGGGAGATCAGCAGTTGGGTATCGACGGCGTATGAGACTAGCTCTACACCGTACTCTTGTACCACATCTGCTAGGGGGGCCATATATAAGTTGAACAAAGTAGAGCTCAGGGCCGAGCCCTGCGGCACCCCTTGTTCTAAGGCTATCGCAGATGATACAAAGGAGCCTCGCTGGACCTGAAAGCTGCGATCTGTAAGAAACACTTTCAACCATCCCAGCGCAGACTCAGTGACACCTGCTTTGTTTAGACACTGTAGCAAGATGGAATGCGCTACAGTGTCAAACGCCGCACTAAGGTCCAGCATAATCAGTGCCATGGTGTGTCCGGCATCTGCCCCTTGTCGCAAGGTCTCAGTCGCTCTCAGAAGGGCCGTCTCCGTAGAGAAGCCCGGCCTGAACCCAGATTGAGAGGGGTGCAGGAGGTTGTTCTTCTCCAGATGTGTCATGAACTGAGTATTGGCCACTTTCCTCGCCACCTTGGCTAAGTACGGTAGCAGGGAGATCGGTCTCAGATTTTCAAGTATTTCATGGCTTACATTAGGTTTCTTTTTAATGGGAAGCACAATTGCTTTTTTCCAATCTTCCGGGAGTATTGCGGATGCGAATGAGATCTGAAGCACATGCCTAATATGCGGTTCCAGCACCGTGAGGCTCTCTCCCAACACCCAAGGTGGTGCTGGATCCCGAGGGGAACCCGATTTAATACTCTGACATATAATGCTTAGTGTCTCTGGAGGGGGTACCAAAAAGACCTTTAGGCAATCCCCCACTTTACTTGCCCCTACCTGCTCTTCAAAATCGCGTCCACATATCGTGTTGCCAGGAAAAGTCGCATAAATATCTCTAACTTTTCCTGCAAAGTAGTTTGCGACTCTATTACATTCTTCAACTGAGTCATTTTGTGATGAATTAGCGTTAACTACCACTGAGATCTCTTTTAAAATTTTAAAAAGCTCTCTCGAGGAGTTTTCTGCCTCCCCAATGCGAACTTTGTAATACGTAGCTTTAGCTCTACGCAGTTTGGTTTGATATTTTCTTTGTGCTTCCTTATAACTCAACTTAATTTGAGGACAAAAGTCTAACCGCCATCTCCGCTTTAATTTTTTGCAGTCAGATTTGGCAGTTTGTAACTCAGATGTAAACCAAAGGGCAGATTTTTTCCTTCTGCTCCCGACCTTAGATAAACATATCGGGCCGTTGCATCTAGGGCATTTAGAATGCGCATATCTAGCTCGCTATTTGCGCTCTCGCAGTCCGCATCCTCTGGCTGACCACCTAACTCTAATAGTTTGTTAAAGGTGTCTTGTGAAAAGTTCTTCCATTTGCGACGTGGGTACCCATTGTTGTTCTCCCTGCGTGTATTCGACTCTGGAATATGAATATCGAAGGGAAATAGGAAGTGATCCGACCATGGTATGGGTAAGGGCGAAACCACCCTCACTCCATTCCAACTACAAAAAACTGGATCCAGTAGGTGGCCGTGTTTATGGGTAGGGGCACTATTTTTTAATTCTAATTGTAAGGCCTGGAGTTCTTGCCTGATGTTACTAGCCTCTTTAGCTTGTTCATCCTCAAGATGAATATTAAAGTCTCCTAATACCAGGATCCTGCTCTTCCTTATGGCTAAATGAGCCACAGCTTCCACTAGGCTAGATTTAAAATCGTTGAGCCTTCCTGGGGGTCGGTAAACAAGGATTCCTGATACAGAGTGTTGAGGTCCAAGTTTAAGAGTAAAAAGGCCAGCCTCACAGTTTTCAATTTGCAAGGGCAATAAAGAGCATTCCAACGGAGCCTTACTGGCAACGGCAATCCCTCCACCCCTCCCTCCACTCCTATCTATTCTGGAGAATGAGTAACCTGGAGGAATAGCCTCTATAATATCAGGGTCAGAGTGTTCCCCTAGCCACGTCTCCGTTAAGAAGAGTACATCCAATTCCTCATCTAGGAGGAGGTCCCATATCTGATTACTGTGCTTGCTAAGTGATCTGCAATTTAACAGACCTCCATGTACCCTCCCCTTGTCTAAATCACTAACCGGTTCTCCATGGTTCTTGAATGGGCACAATGAGCAGTTTCGGAGTGTTAAATCCTCCATTGAGTGCAAGCAAGGACCCGCGTTTGATGGACATAGATCTTGCAAATCTTGTCTTCCATACTGTACGTGGGTAGGCCCGGACTGCACAGGGATCGGGGTCCCGAGTCCCGGTCGGCCGCGGACGGGCGCAGACGGGCTTGACTTTGGCACGACTTCGGCGCGCCTCCGTCGCGCCCGCTGCACGCGTCCGCTGCGCGGTCGCGGGCCCACACACATTTATAGGGAGGGAATGGCAGCTACGCTGACCTGGCAGCAATGAGCCCAGAAGTGCTGGGCTCCTCCTCACCCTCCGCATCAAACGCCCAGAATGGTCGCGGCGGACCGGGGCGGGAGTAGAGTAAGTGAGTGACCCCCGAGCTATCAATCAGCCCAGAAGTAAAGTGCAAGCAGTTTTAAAAGCACATAACAAGGTACACTGTGATTTTTAAAATTATCAGAACAATCGCTAAAATATTAAAAACGCTCTAACTCAGCGCTGGCAGTGTAATGCTTGTCTCACACAGTGCATAAGCGGATAGAGTCAGCCACTGCCACCGGCTTAACTCGTCTCCACCCCATATGCAAATCAGTCTGACCCTGTGCCTCATGGGAACAGTCCAGCCCGAACTGCCAAGCCATGTCTTCCATGGACCGGAAACAAGCATCCTGGGACCGGTTTCGGATTCATAATGGACAATACCAATGGACATTGGTAGCACAGTGCATGGGACTCGGACTGCAGTGATTTTTTCAGCTGCACTGCAGGCCCAGCATCAATTCTTTGGCCGCACTGCTGTGATGCATCGATTCTTTAGTCTCACAGCGCTAAGATTCAGTGCATGGATTGTCTTTATCAGATCACCAGATTCTGCTTCCAAGAGCCTAGAAACTGGATTTGGCACCACTTGGCATGTCATGGCTCTCACGGCGGGCAGCCTGCCGAGGATTATTTAGACGCACAGGACGTTAAGGGATGAGTGCCTCACAAAGTGGAATGTACGGCATTAAGCACACGAGCCCAAAGTTCAAAAGGAGGGGTTATAACACAGGATTCGTAGAGCCACGGGTTGAGAGGGGATGTGGTGAATGTATATGCAAATTGATAACATCAGACCAGAAATAAATCTATTAATGCATGTGAATTAAGATAGGAACAGTACACATTTCCAGTTATAGCAACGTGTGTTATTGACATGTTTGATCACTGTTTTAAATGAGCAAATAATTGATGATCATGTGAATTTCATATGTACAATGGCGCAGTGTATTTCAATACCTGTTTAATTGATTTTCCAGTTACCCCTGACGAAGGGCCCATGAGGGCCCGAAATGCATTGGGTTTGCAATAAACTGCTTTTTGATGAAATCTGCTTCTGCACGTATTCTTGACAGAAGAGGTTCGGAGGGCCCATCAGGAATATGAGAAACTTAGGAAATTGCAATTTACTTGCATGTGGACTGAAAACGGTTTAGAAAGATAATGGATGGAAAATGTGAAAATATGGAGTGAAAAGGTTTAAAATGACGATCTATGAAGAATAATATCTACACAAGCAGCAGCTATTGTGCCATGGTTTGGGGCACCATCCAGTGTCCCAGTGTTTCAAAGTATTGCATCACGTGCCACTGGGGCTGGGCACGTAACCACTGAGCACGCTTTGAGTAATTTATGATGAAAATGAGTAACAAGAAGTAATTAAGGTGTGCAACCCACTCTCAAATGATATTTCTCAGCAGAAGAGCCCATGCCCTGGTAAGTAAAGTCATTGATGGCCCTAAGCCACCTTATTTGGAGGTAAGCACACACAAGCCCTTGGAGAACATGGGAAGCAGGATTCAGAAAGCAAAACCAAGTCTTTTCACTCCCACGACAGAAGCAGCAAGCATTAGGCCAGCACAGAAAGCAACAGGCAGAGTGTCAGGGTGCACAGACATAATATCGACTCCAAAATATCGTTTGGACAGAATATCGAGTCAAAAATATCGTTTGGACAAAATATCGACAGGACAGAATATAGACAGCCAAAATATCGTTTTTAAGGTAAGTGAAGTAATATCGACTATAAATAATGTAGAAAGTGAAAATATGTAAGTATATAATATAGATAGTTAAAAAATTCGTTTTTATTTTTAGGGTTCAGGGTCAGTTTTGGGTTTTTGGGTAAAGGGGTATTTTTAGGGTTCAGGGTCAGTTTTGGGTTTTTGGGTAAAGGGGTATTTTTAGGGTTCAGGGTCAGTTTTCAGTTTTTGGGTAAAGGGGTATTTTTAGGGTTCAGGGTCAGTTTTCAGTTTTTGGGTAAAGGGGTATTTTTAGGGTTCAGGGTCAGTTTTCAGTTTTTGGGTAAAGGGGTATTTTTAGGGTTCATGGTCAGTTTTCAGTTTTTGGGTAAAGGGGTATTTTTAGGGTTTAGGGTCAGTTTTCAGTTTTTGGGTAAAGGGGTATTTTTAGGGTTCAGGGTCAGTTTTGGGTTTTTGGGTAAAGGGGTATTTTTAGGGTTCAGGGTCAGTTTTCAGTTTTTGGGTATTATTTTATTATATTTTGTTACTATATATATATGTTTTAATAAATATGAAATAAAAAAATATTTATTTAACTTTCATTAATTATGTAATTATTATAAGTTAATTTAAGTAATTTTAAGTATATTTTAGTAATTAATTATTAATATTAATTTAATTTAACACTGTTTTTAGTAAATACGATATTTTTTACAACTATATTTTTGTAAACGATATTTTTAACTCGATATTTTTGTACTTACCTGTTTGTAGATAGAAACTCGATATTTTGACTGTCGATATTTTGTCAACGATATTTTTGATGGTCGATATTCTGTCCCTCGATATTATTTCAGTGATCCGAGTGTCAGTTCCTCCCTCAGTGTCCAGCTCTTCTTCCTGGCACAATAATCTTTAGTCCAGATGTGTTCTGTAGTTATAGTGTCACAGCTTCAGTACTTATACCAGTTTCTGTGTCAAAAACAGGTTTGGGTGTTCAACCGAACAGAAATATTAACATTGGGGGGGCGTGGCTTGCACGCCGGACGGAGAGGACGCGCTTCTCGTGAGCTCCGCGACGGACTTTCCACAATAATGCCATGAGAGCGTTGTTTCCTGATATTTTCTCGTCGGAAGCGGCTCCATCGACAGCAGAAGGCGACGCGACCTGAATACTGCCAGCGGAGGCGAGTTTCATGCAGGGAGGACTTCGTATGCACAGCGGTAAATTTTCCTTCAGACGCGACGCGGGCGGCCGCCATTTTATGCGCTGAGCCCGTGTCGCTGTTTTCGCTGCCTGCTTCTTCTCCCTTCATTATACTGGGCATTATTATTCAGCTTTGCCCATACTCTGCCTTATCATGACGTCTTTTTTGCTGTTCCTGGCCTTTTTGGTTGCCTCATTTTTATACCTTTGAATTACTCTGTGCTTTCAGTCAGGAAAGGATGCCACCATTTTTCATATGCAATATTTAACGTGACTCTCTTTCACCTTTTTGCTATGGCATGTATACTGGCTTTTTGACCATCTTGAATTACTCTTCTCATGGTCTGCGCATTTTTAACGCTACTTATGAGGCTGGATATCTGTGTTTTTGAACTTTAGTGCTGTACTTGGCGCTCATATTTCCGCTTACCTCAGTGCCACCATTTTTTCAGCGTCCTGCGATTTTCATTTATATGTCTTCGTGTCTTTGCTCCTCTTCATCGGCAATATCTACAGTGCAGTGTATCCCTCGCTATTCATTTTTGACTGCATCTTTTGTCTCCTGCGCACATTTTCACCATGGCCAATGACTCTAAGATGTCTCAGTCTGGTACCAAACCGAAAAGGCTTAAAAATGATCCGCCCTCTCCTATTAAGTCTTCCTCTAATCCTGTCCTGGACTCAATTCTCAAAGAGATTCGAGGCCTACAACCTTTTATGAGTGCTACTAATGACAGGCTCAAGCAGATTGAAGACCGTTGGGTGCTTATGGAGGGCAAAGTATTAAATTTGGAGCAAAGGGTTAGTGATATTCAAGATGCTTCCACTAAAATCCCTCTCCTAGAGCAAGAAATTCATAAACTTAAGCTGCACATGGAGTATTTGGAAAATCGCAATCGTAGAAATAACCTACGCGTTTATGGTGTTCCGGAAAATTTGGAAGGCTCTGATATGGTATCTTTTTTACAAAAATTTCTACAAGAACTTCTAGATCTCCAACCTGCATCTCTCCCTCTGAACATTCAAAGAGCGCACCGTCTGGGTCGTCTGAACTCTGCTTCAAACAAACCTCGTGGTATCATTATGCTTTTTCTAGAATTCACGGAGCTGATGACTATTTTAAAAGCTGCCAGGCTGAAACGTCGTCTACAGTGGTCCGGCCATAATATTTTCATTTCCCAAGACCTCTCGACTGCGACTAATGCCAGACGTAAAGAGTTCTTAAATCTCCGGCCTCTGATGCGACAACTTAACATTCAATATGGCATTCTTCACCCATGGCCGAACCCATTCCTTCGATGATCCTCAAAAGCTTCATGCCTATCTCCAAAGTGCTTCTTCTTCTACGATGGACACTGTGCCTTAATCATCTGTGCTTCTTTTCTTTTCTAGGTGCTCTGACAAGTTGCTTCCTGTTTCTCTATTTCTATTTATGTGTACTTCTCTTCAATGTTTCTGCCTATATCTTTGTTCTTTTCTATTATCCTACCATTCGCTCTTACAATTTTCTTTTCACCATTTTCTTGTGTCCTTTTTCTCGGTTGCTCATGGGGTTGTCTCCTCTGCCGGTGTACCCTCACCCCTGATGCTTTTGTTATTTGCTTTCTCTCCGATCAGGCATACGTGCCTTGATCTGTTTACTTTCTTCTATCTTTTCTCTGTTCTCTTTTCTACCTTTCCTCTTATCTCTTTTTTCTCTTCTCTACTTTCTTCCTTCCTTTTCCTCTGCTACACTGATACATGTCTTTCATTACCCTTGCAATCTCTTTTCCGTTTTTTTTACTTTGTGATGTATTTTGTTCTTCCGACCGGATTTTATGTTTGTGTTCTCTGTTTGCTGAGAGCTTCCCTTATTTGTTCTTTATGTTTATGTCACTGTTATTTCCTTTTTTGTAGTGCATCCCTTACCATGTGTTATCTTCACGTGTCGCCCATCACCTCCCTCCTCAATGGTGTGTAACTTTGTCTCATGGAATGTGCGAGGTCTTGGTTACCCTGTCAAGCGTCAAAAGGTATTGTCTCATTTATCCAAAATTGGCTCTCAAGTTGTTTTTCTTCAAGAAACGCATTGTTCTGATGTCGAATCTATCAAATTGAAGAGACAGTGGGTGGGTCAGGTTGTATTCTCTCCAGCGTGTCTCAAAAAAGGAGGGGTTGCTATTTTATTTCATAAGGCCTTGAATGTACAGATTTTATCTTCTCAACATGATGATGAAGGACGTTGGGCAATGGCTAAGGTTGTTATCCATAATAAGACAATGGTTTTGCTCAATAGTTGTATTCTCTCCAGCGTGTCTCAAAAAAGGAGGGGTTGCTATTTTATTTCATAAGGCCTTGAATGTACAGATTTTATCTTCTCAACATGATGATGAAGGACGTTGGGCAATGGCTAAGGTTGTTATCCATAATAAGACAATGGTTTTGCTCAATATTTATGGCCCGGTTCGTCCTGACCCTAGGTTTTGGAATGCTATTAAATCCCTGATTTCTTCTATAGACTGCCCTGATTTTATTATTGCAGGTGATTTGAACCAATGGCTGGACCCGTTCTCTGACAGACTATCCTCCAGTAAATTTCAGCCCAACAAAACCCATAAAAGTTTCCAATCTGCCATTGCTGCACGTCCTTTATATGATTCATGGAAGTTATGTAACCCAGATGTTTTGGAATATACTTTTTTCTCCCCTGTGCATCACACCCGCTCTAGAATTGATTACATTTTGGTTAGTAAATCCTTATTACCCTCTATTCAAAAGTCCACCATAGGCTCCATTTTTATCTCTGACCATGCCCCTGTATCTACCTCTCTTGATTTGTCCCTTATATCCTCTAAATTTAGTCGCTGGAAATGTAATGCCTTTCTTCTATCTGATGCTGTTTTTATGAAGGAAAGTGTTGAATTTTTCACTGAATTTTTTACCTTTAACGATCCATCTGATACCTCCGTCCCTAATAACTGGGATGCTTTTAAAGCTGCGTTCCGAGCATTTACCATATCCTATGTTGCTAAAAAAAAGAAATTGAATAGGGAAAAGTATGATGCCCAACTTCGTAAGATTGAACAATTGGCGCATTTATATTTCTCCTCTAAGTCCCCCTCCTCCCTTCATGATTTGATTCTAGCTAAAACAGACATTAATAAGATTGTTACCAATGAGGCTTGTAACACCCTTCTCAAAATAAAATCCAAATTTCATGGTGGTCAAAATAAAGCGGGGAAAATGCTGGCAAACTATTTGAAAATTAAATCGGAACGTAAGAATATTGGCCCCATCTTCAATGATTCTCTCAATAAATTGGTTTCAGCTGATGAGGATATCGCTGATGTATTCCACTCCTATTATCACTCCTTATATACTGATGACACCCATCCCTCTGATGTAAATGTTTCTTCCTTTTTTGAGAGCTTGCCCCCTCCCCCATCCCTCCCCGAGGATTTTGCACTCCTGGAGAAGGAAATTTCACTACAGGAGGTAACCAGAGCCATTCACTCCCTCAAACGTTCAAAAGCTCCTGGTCCTGATGGCCTGCCTGTAAAATTTTATTCTTCCTTTCATACCTTTTTTGCCCCTAAACTTCTCCAACTCTTCAACTCCTTTATTAGTAGTGCAAAGGCTTCGGGTCGTTTTTGGATGCCCTCATTATCATCATTCCCAAACCTGATAAAGATCACACCCAATGCAAAAACTATCGCCCTATTTCCCTAATAAATTATGATTGCAAACTTTTTGCTAAAATACTTGCTTCTCGCCTTGATTCCCTTATCCCCCGCATTATAAAGACGGATCAGGTGGGTTTTGTGAAGGGGAGGCTTGCTGCGGACAATGCTCGTTTGTTTTCTAATGTCATTGCACACAGCAAACATCTCAAGGTTCCTTTAGCAGCACTGTCCTTAGATGCCGAAAAGGCTTTTGACCGAATCAATTGGCAATATCTCATACGCACCCTACATTGGTTTGGTTTTGGTCCTTTTTTTATTTCCATGGTTAAACTCCTTTATTCCTCTCCTCGTGCCAGTATTTTTGTCAATAACCAATTTTCCAAATCATTCTCCTTGTTTAGAGGTTCTCGTCAGGGTTGTCCCCTTTCTTCCTTGTTATTTATTCTTTGTCTTGAGCCCTTCTTAGAGAGAATTCGCTCTAATCCTAACATCACTGGTTGTAAATTGGCTTCTACTGAAACTAAATTGTCCGCTTATGCAGATGATGTGCTGGTATACATGCCTAATCCTGAAACCTCCCTTCCGCCTTTTCTGGACGAGGTCCGTTTATATTCCGCTGTTTTGGGATATAAATTGAATCTATCCAAAACTGAAGTTCTCCCACTTAATTCACTTTGCTACCAATACATGTTTAATAATACTGACTTTGCTTGGTGTCCCTCTAAACTTAAATACCTTGGCATTTGGTTCGCTCCTTCCTTGAAGGATACCCTCAAATTTACGTTTGATTCCCTTTCAAAGAAAATCTCCTCCCTTCTTCAACTCTGGTCCCCATTATGTCTTTCCTGGTGGGGTAGACTTGATACAATTAAAATGATGATTACTCCTCATGTTCTATATACGGTGTCAATGCTTCCATTTAAAATTCCTATGTCCTATTGTTCCCGTATAAACTCCATTTGTATTAAATTTTTGTGGAATGATAAGGATCCCCGAATAGCGCTACAGAAACTGATTCGCCCTAAATCTGAAGGTGGAGTTCGATTTCCTAACTTTAAAATGTACCACTCTGCTTTCCTGATTAAACAATCCTTTTCTTTAGCCTATGATTTTGATGACACTCCTGTACCTACCTGGGTCCTTCTAGAACGCTCTCTGTTGAAGGACCTTTCATTTCAACATGTTGTATTTATGTCGAACTGTTCTTTTTTGACTAAATACCCTATCTTAAAATTTTCCTAAACAGTATTACACAGTATCTTCTTCTCTACTATTTCTCCGTTTCAGAGTTTTCTATTATCTGCTGTATGGTATAACAAATTTCTTCGTTATAAAGGGAAATCATTTTATTTTAAGCATTGGAAAGAGAAGAATGTTATGTTTGTTCATCAGTTTTTTGATAATAATTCTCTCATTCCTTTTTCGAAACTACAAAGTCTGTTTGATTTACCCTCATCATATCTCTCTGATTATACCAGTATTACGTCTGCTATTCAGTCGCACTTAGCCTCTCTTCAAATTCCTGATGTCTTCACATCTTTAGTTCCTCCCTCTGCCCTTTATCCCTTGTTTTCCTCCCAACAACCTAAGGCTGCCCTCGTTTATACTCTATTACTGTCACCTAGTTCAGAACGTTCTAAATCAGCTGTTGAGATTGCATGGGAAACGGACCTTAATATGTCCCTCTCTATTTTGATGTGGGATCGTGTATGGTCCAAATTGTTTAAATGTCTCCTGCTGCTCGCATTACCCAATCGTTGTTGTTTATTTATCATAGAGTCCTTATTACTCCTGTAACTGTTCATAAATTCTCCCCTACTTCCTCTTTACTGTGTTGGTCCTGTGCTAAAGAAACTGGGTCGCTTAAACATTTACTGTTTGAATGTTCTCATGTTCTGTCATTTTGGCAGAAAATTTGGAAGACATGTATGCTAGTATTTAAGTGTCATACCCAGTTATCTTTACAGACTATTTTCCTAGGATCATTGTCATCTGATATAGAAATTATCTCCTCGTCTGCGAGATTGTTGGACCTGTTTATTTCTCTTGCATTTAAAGTTATCTTGTCATGTTGGAAAGATAATTCCAAACTTTCTACTCACACCTGGTGGAACTTTGTTTGTGATGAACATAGGATTGCTATTGCTTCGTCCTTTTCTGTCCCCTTGAAAATTAAATCTGATCTCCTTTGGCTCCCCTTTACCACTTATCTTTCCTCCAAATCCCTTCTTGACTGATTCTTAGTTCTCCCACTTCCCTTTCCCTTCTCCTCCTTCTCTCTTCCCTTCCCTTCTCTTGCCCTTTTCTTTCCTTTTGTTCTTTCCTTTAGCCTCTTTTTCTTTCTTCTTGTTTCTCCCTTTTCTTCTTTCTGTCTTCTTTCTCGGATCATTTCCTTCTTTATTTTTATTATTCATTGCATATGTTTTAGTTCTTCTTTTTGTTATTCTCTTATTTCAAATTTCTTATGACATATGTATTGTATCTATTTTTAAAATGCTAATAAAAATTTCTTAAACAAAAAAAAAAAAAGAAAAGAAATATTAACATTGACACTAATTGCACTTTTCGTTTCTCTTCTTCCAGGACCGTTAAATTACCTTCTAAGTTTCATGATTACATTTTGCAATAACTTTATGATTTTTATACAATGTTTCATGGTTACATTTTGCAATACCTTTATGATTTGTATACAATGTGATCGTCAAGTTATCTTCCAGTTTTTATGATCATGTTTTGTAATAACTTTTCTGATTTTTCCTTAATGTTAATTTTATCCTTACTTTGTATCCTTTATTGCTATTTGTTTTAATTACATTTTTATTGTTTAGGGGAAATATGTATTGGGTTTCTTGTCCATTCTCTGGACGTCCGGAATTCCTACACGTCAAGAGAATGGTAAGTACATTGTGGAGCGGGGGTTCTGGGTCAGTTGGAAGGTGCTGAATTGAGCGTCAGATCGTTCATCGTATGTCCTGTTGACTACTTAATCAATTCAACTTTAACTTACTTCACCGGTTCCTGACTTCCTTACAGACCTCCCTTATGTACGACATGGGAATGAAAACGTGCCAGTCAAAATGTTTTGACATCCAGATCCATAATTTATGTTAGCACGTTCCGCGCTCACCTTGTGTGACACCTTTCTAGGTGGTTTAAATTGCTGATTTTGTGCAAAACTGCTAAATTATGTAACCTAATGCTGCTCTCATGAGTTCAGACTAGTTTAACGTTTTCCGATTTTCAGAGATGGTCAACTACTAATATTCCTTGAACGATCACCTTTTATTGTCCCTTTTCCTTTTAGTTGGCCCTGTGCTACAGATTTATGTGAAATAAACTTGCATGTTTAAATTCATCCGTGTTTAGGTATTAATGAATATACTTTTCAACCAATATACCTCAAATTAATTGGTTTGTGAAGTTGTCTTTGTGTGTGCATATCTGCTTGCAATGTTGTCATTTTTACTTTATGTGTATTCTGGTTGTGTGCTCTAGTTTTGTCACTCTATGCCCCAAAACCGCTACATAAAACTTTATAAATAAATAAATAAACCACACCTATTGGTTTTGCCAGTGCTTCTTTCATAAAGCAGCTCTGAAGTATGTTACACTTCCCAGCTTTCATAGGCATGAACTCGGTGTCTAGCAACTAGAATATCACCTGTTGTAATACCTGTTATTACCAGCGTTATAGACAGTAACCTTGGATTAGTTGTTAGTTGTTAGTTGTGCTATTGCCTTCAAAGCTTCTCTTTTCATCATGAAGTGTTGAAAGCCATCAAATGTCTTTCGTCCACAGCACAGTTGTCCTGGAGTGCTCCGCCCAGACGGTATTTCTGCATCTAACTCTGTGCCTGGCATGGCGCGTGCAATGCATTCCAGAAATGTCTACAGCCAAAGCATGGCCAGGCCAACACTGAGCCGAGGCTGATGGAGCAACTGTCTAACACTGAGCTTAAGCAAGTGTTGGCTGGACATTTATTCCCCTGAGGAAGGACAATATTTTATACTTAGTTCATGCGCAGTGTAAAGTATCTGCTATGTGCATGAGTCATTGCAAATACATCCTTGTAACTCTTTTTCAGGACTGTCTCAAAAATGCCGACGTTAAACAATTGTGACTGGGGAGGTGAGTAGTTCAAAAGTATATACATTTTCATTCATGTGTATTTATTAATTTATTTTATGTATCACAATATACCAAGAGTGTGCCTAAGTCAGTAGAAGCTGGAGAATTCTAACAAGTGCGAAATTAATGGCCATTCTTTGAATTTTCAGACAGGATTCTTCCTAAAGACATATTCTAAAAAATAGGCCAAAAGATAGCATTTTACTGAACATTTTAACAGAAATGGTCTAAAAAGCCACAGCTTTCGCAGGAAATTTTAAAGGGGTACTCATTACATATTTCAATAATCCAAGTCGGCAGCAGTCATGAACATTATTTCTGAGCTGCTGCAATTCTTGCTTTTGTCTGCAATAAAACTGGATGGTCCCTGTAACACTTGGTGAACAACAGAACAGACGCATATTTGTGCCAGGGAAAGAGTGGACCGAGCTGACTGTAGGCCCATCCGTATTCCTGTCCCGACGAATATCCCATGAGAATTGAAAAATAAAATACAATTACAATCGCTGATAGCTGATAGCTTATGAAGGTGCACTGCCACTATAAACTATGTTAATTCCAATACATATATAACAATCGCTCAAATCTGCATTGGTGCTGCCAGCATTATCATATTGTTGGTCAAATATTTCTAATCATCTGGTGCTCAGTGTGAAAGCCTGACAGGTGCTGCTCAAACACACTAGATTGCTTTGAGAATATGCTAGGTTTCTGGTTACTGTAACAACATGATAGCTTCTATATTGGTTTTAAAACTTCCACTTTGATTTGGTGGTTTTTCCATTGCCCCAGTTAAGAACTAATCGACTTGGCAGGTCCTGTACTGTTCCCTGGAAACTTGCATGCCAGTTTCACAGCGTAACAATTAAGCATAAACTGTCTTGCCTCTATCCGCATTCAGCTAGAGATTTCCATGCCGGTTTCCAAATTTCCATACAAGTTTCTGCAATAACATTCTAGGTTCACATGCCCAGTTGAGGAAATATAGTTTTAGTTTTTCATTGTCCAGTAAAGAATGTGATGCAAGTTTCTCGAGCACCTTTAGAAAACTGCCATATGTATTGATTTATTGCAGAGTTTTATATAGCGCGAACTTGACAGGAATCGGTTGTACATTATGCTAGATAATGAAACATGTCAGTCCATTTTCTACATTTTCCTCAGAAACACGCCGGTACATTTTCTACATGTTCCTCCGACTATTGCTAGGTTCAGGAAGAAGCTTTTTATGAATTTCACAGCATTTCTTGAACTTGTTACAAAATTGCGCTTAATACCTAAAATTACCCTCTAATTGAGAGTCGGAGCTGTCACAATGCTTTTTCTACACCAGAACCCAACCTTTATCCACTATTCGCTTATCTTGCATACTTCTTAATCATTAGCTTCTTTGGGCTTTCCTTCCTATTAATATGTTTGTTACTCCTCTGGTGCCTGCCATTGCACTGCTAATTTTTCAGGTGATACTTTTTATCTTATTCACCTAGAGTTCACGTCATACAGCTTTCTATTTAGTGTGATTTTCTTCTCCCCTCTGACTCTCTCTGTGTCTCTCTTTCTCTCTCTCTCGACTGGGTCCTTCTTCCCCTCTTGTTGCTTAGTTGCCCGTTTACTTTACCCTCCCTGCTCTCCACGTTTCTCTCTCTCTCTCTCTCTGCTAGTTTACTTCCATCAGTGTTTCCTTCACCCACGCCCCTGCTGTGTTGCTGATGCCTGCCCTTTGCGTTGCTTCCCACCGCCCCCTTGTTTCTTTCCACACCACATCATCTGTTTTTAGCCCCTTCCTCCTTATTGCTTTTGCACCCCAACCACTCTGCACATTGCTATTTTTCACCCGTGTGTTTCCCTTTGTGCATGAATCTCAGAGTAGCTGAGAATATTTGGATCTGCTTGCCAGGTAGCAAATGACCGGCCTGACTTTTAGATCAACTTTGCTGGAGAGCAAATGCTGTAGCTCCACTTCTAAGGGAGCAAGGAGGCAAAAAGAGCACTAGGATCCATTATGGTGTCACACTGTAGGAGGTCAGGCCCTCAGCTTTCTTTCACTGAAGTGCACAAATCCCCTCTCTGGCATGTACCTCTAGCTGTGCTAATTATCACCCAAGACTCTGCAAGTAAGTAAGCGACGCATAGGAGCGAGGAAGTCACTCCATCTTTCTGCACCTCAAGTTTTATATTTGACTCCAGAGATTTCACAGTTTTACAACACAGCAATTTTTAGTTCTTGCCTACGAAACAGCTTTTAACTCTCTAGGCAAAAGTGTTTTGTGGACCACAGTGCTTTAAGTAGGATGAAAAATGTGTCCGGGTCTCTAAAATGGGCCAGGCCTAAGTAATTAAGGGAGTTGCTTAAAACTTGTGAACTGTAATTCTGTTTTCTACACAGAATATTTTCTGATCAGTATTTAACTGCTTCTTTGTGTGTTTTTTGCTATTGCATCCAGATACATAACACAACAACACACATATGCCTAAAACAAGCCAGATCTATTGGCTTTGTGACTGCTTGTTAGCAATTTGATATTAATGAGTACAATGATTTTGTTGTAAATAAGCAGACTTGATAGTTACAAGGGGGACATGTCTGACCATCACTGTGTGTGCACTGGAGAGAGGCCACGGATTGAATTAGCCTGTAACGTGAACACAGTTATGGCCCATTGGCTCACACTGCCTTCAGCCTCAGCTCTAGGTCTCTCGGTTAACTCCCATTATTAACACTCTCTTACTATAAGAGCTCATCTGGCCACCTAAATGTGACTCAGATCACATACCCCATACAAACATTGGAAGACCCAATAGCTCAGCCTTTTAGAGTTGAGACATCTTGGCTTTGTTGCCGCTTAGTATAGTCAACTACAATTTCAATACAAAATTGCACTAAAGCAAAGACAGTTTACAAATGTCAACAAATTCAAGGTCTTCAGGTATCTAAAATACGCAGTCTTATATACAGTAACATTGCTGAAACCAATGGAGAAGCCAATAGGTTCCAAAGGTGTGATATTGGCTTTGCCAGTACTTGTTGGAATGTAGATGTGGCATCCACTATCAAGAATTCCACGACCATTCTCCACCATCCACAATCTGCTTCTTTTACAACCTCTTTTTTTTTTAGGTCTGGCGTTAGTTAATACCTTTTGTTTTTCCCGCAATTGTTTTTTTAAAAATACATATACACAGTGGGGATGTTGTCTGGATGGTGGTCATCCTTCTGTGAGTTCCTGGCTCTCTGGCAGGGACTCCATCACCATTCTTGCTGCTGGCACCTTTTTCTCGCTCCCTGGAGCAAGGGTGCAGCTCTAATGCGCCTGCTGAGTCTCGGAGGTGCCCCAGGCATCGCGGGGAGGACACAGATCTGGCACTTCTGGTCCCTGCCAGCAATGGAGGACCATGCACATCCTGGGCCCCCATAGCCTCGAAAACCCTAATCACCAGTCACGCCTCCCGGGTGATATTGGAAACTAAAATTGGATAAATCTGGTGGATGTCGCTCTTCTGCAAAAAGCCCAGCACAATTTAGTTGAAGAAGTGGCGGGAACAGAACAGCACATTTCAGCCCTTGAGGACTCTGCCACCACCCTCAAGTCAGATGAGGCCCACTTTGACTGTGGCATCCCACACCCTGAAGAACGACAAGGAAGTTGCAGAACACCGAGCCCAGCGGTAATATTTGAGCTTTGTGGGCTTCCCAGAGGGTGCTGAGGGGGCGTTGCGGGATAAATTGCAGGAGTAATGGATCTTATCATGGATCCCTGAGGGACATCTATCACCTTGCTTTATCGTTGAGATGGCCCACTTACTCAGGCCTTTGATAAGTTTGCCCCACTTAAACAGATGTACTTCATTTCATCTAGAGACCATTCCTGGTGGGACACAGATGAATTGCACTTAGAAAATTACCAGTGCAAACATCAGGTTACTTACTAAATCCCCCTCTGACAAAGAAGCCTATAGGATTTTGCTCTATAGTTACCATAAACATATTCAGCAAATAGGACCTTACAGGCATTTCTAGACTAGGGCAGGGGATGCATACGCGTTCCTTTCAAGATCTGCAGATGGACTTTAACCTTCACCAACCCCAATTCCACAGATTCTTGCAACTCTGCCATGCACTGGTTTCCCACCAAGGTCCTATCGGGGAGGCACCTAAGCTTCACCTCCTGGAGGCCAGGCTAACTATGGGACTCCTAGGTCAGGGCCAGCTCTTTTGCATCTATAGATCCCTAGTCCCTAATTCCTCAGACTTGTTCACCCCCCTGAGGGCACATTGGAGTCCTGGGTAGGCCACCTATGGGGAATGGAAGGACGCCCTCACAGCACCCAGAGAGCTGGGCATATCCCTGAGGCTCTGCATGATTCAGGTGAATTTTTGCACAACACATACCTGACCCTACTGTGCTTTGGTGAGCTAGTCAACGCCAGTCTTCTACATGAAAGCTGCAATGAAGAGCCCCCTGATTTCTTTCATGTAGTCTGGGCATGTTCGGTGATGAAGAAATTTTGGGCTGAAATTTTGGTCACTCTGTCCTTTATGCTGGGACATTGACTGCTCCCCCGCATAACGCTCCTCGGCATGATAGGATGGAAGACCTAGAAAGTGGGATTGTTACCTGGTGTGTCTGGGGACACTGGTCCCCTAAAGGTACTTAGCCTGGAGATAGAACTCAATGACCCCGCCTGTCATAGAGTCTTGGCTCAAGGCCATGGACTGGTGTGCAAAGGTGGAGAAGCCTGTCTATACCGCAAGAGGTTGCCTGCACAAACACAAAACGTAAAGGGTGGAACTATATTCGACTACAACACTCCACCTCTGAGCAGCACACGGGCTGTGCTTGTTAATGTTTGCATCAGGACTTACCTGCAACCAAGATACATCCTGTGCAGTATGCTTTATTCAGAGAAACGTGGCAACATGCTCTGTGTTTCAACAGCTTTTTTTTTAATTACGAGAAGACGTTTCCTGGTCTGAGCAATGTTTTTATTTCAATACAGTGGCGCTGGTTTGAAACGCACATGCAATGCCTACAGAGGCAAGGATTAATGTTTTTAAATGAACTATAATTGAACAAGTTGCACCAACTGGGATTGGTTGAGTATGTCTGCTAGTGTAAAGCTCGAGAAATCTTAAGAAGTAAACAACAATTGAAGATTCTCCTAGCCAGTTATAAAGCAGAGTACTGATTTTATTAAAGACAACTGAGGTGAGTCTTATGGGGTCTTTTTCTTTACTGTTGATTTGACGCGACACTTAAAAGCACTACAATGCCCATAATCCTGAACACTCAGTAGGAAGTGACATATAACAAAAAACAATTTGCCACAGTATAAATAGCGCCAGTTTCAATTTACTTCTTTTCTTGATGCTTACATGATGTTTTTAAAGTGCATTGGCAAATCTAAATACCAAACATAGCAAACTAAAATTTCCGCAAAACCCACATTAAGTCCTCTTGGTCTGGTATATATTTTTGTGCAACAAGATCTGTCTCCAGCTTGTCTTTTTCTCCAGTACACCCAATATCTAATATTCCTGGCTGCCATCTGGTTGGCTTCCCCAGACAATAAATATGATCAAAATATACATATTAATAGTCATTCCCAGTGTTGGCAAACTACATTGGTGGAATAACACTCACCTACGTTGTCTTTAATGAAATCAGGACTCTCCTTCACAATTGGCTCAGAGTATATGCAATTTTATTATTTATTAAGACCAGAGGCTTATATTATGAATGCTCAGACATATTAATAAGTCATTGCTGCCTCCTCAGGCTTGCAATAAATGTTTTATAAGTTGACACCCTAGAGAAATCTGCTACTTTATAGATGTCCTCCAGCTGCGCTCCAGCCCAGAATGCCTTGGAAGCAATGGCCCTCCTTGTAAATGTTCCCAAAATTGATCCGTATCAACACCATCCATCAATATTCGTTCAGTTACACATCTACTCAACGATGATGTCACTGGAGCAAAAGGATTCCTTATATGCTCCAATAACTGAGGCGCATATGATCTCACCTTCTTTGCTATGTGGACTCAGTACAGCTTCTAAACCAAAACATTTAATCCTAAAAAAAGATCTGTAACAACAATGGCTGCCGGTCTGAAAGAATTGGGGGCTGTGCTACAACTAAAGGGGAAGGATGGTATGAAAACCATTCTGTTTATCTCACGTGGCTTAAAGGACGCTGAGCACTGGGTTGTGAAGAAATTAAAGATATTCTTGGGGGGGCCTGACTTCATGATTAAGACTGATCACAAACCCCTTTGTGAGGCTTTCAACAATAAAGGGCCTAGTTGGTGTCAGGAAGAATTACAAAATGGGTTATTGCTTTACAGGAGTACAATTTTGATATAGAATACCTAGCAGGAGTAAAGAATGGCATAGCTGATACTCTTTCCAGGTTGATTCCCAAACGCATCGATGAACCAGTTGTGGATGATGAGTTGGATGAAGAAACTGAATTTGTATGCGCTTTGAAGTACAATATCGTTTTGGAGCAAAGATGGCATGAGGAGTTAAGATCTGACATGGTACTTGACTGAGTGATAAATTTGAAGCCGAAGGTGTGGCTGTTGTGTTAACAAGTTGTCCTTTGCCTTTAAGGACAACTTGTTATTGTCCTGTGCTTCCGCTCAGGATACTTGTGTATATTCAAGTGTGACCTGCATTCTGCTGATCCTGGGTAATCTGCTCTAGCTCCTGGAGTTAGAGCACTTGCACCGAGGACATCAGAAGAGCAGTCATGGGCTCTCTTTCCTGCGAAGTGAATACATTCTTTATCCTGCACTACCTTGCTTGGATCCTTTTATTTGGGTCACACAACATTTGGCGACAAGAATGGGATGTCACAAATGAGAGCACCCAACCAGCCGTTTTACAAAATATTTATTTTTCCCGTCCATTTCTTCTTTACACTCCAGTCACAGAACCATTTGTCTTCATCGAACCCCTCACGACACATCAAACATGGAAGAGCACTGAAGAACTTCAAGGAGGAGCTTCAAGACAGCTTCCGGGTGACTATGAAAGGGGTACTCTCAACTGACACGTCGGCAACCAACAAAATATCTGTTGCCAGGCAACCTCAGCATCAACAGGACGTGCTATGCTCCTGGCTGCAATCTTCACATGGAATTCACTACTGCAAGTACCCGTCTTTACCTGCCTGCACCTTAAGTGACAGGCACATCTTATTCCTAAGTTTGAATACTATTGCCTGCACATTCGGTGGCAGGAACATCTCATAATTTAAAAATTGAAATTTGCATAGCCTGCACATTCAGTGACAGGTGCACCCGTTACTTAATATTGATATTTGCATGGCCTGGAAACTCGGTGACACGCACACCTTTATTAAAGAAATTGAGCAATCCTGCTTGCACACTCAGTGACAGGCACACCTTGCATTATTCATGGTTGTTTGTATCATACTATTCAGTTATTAGTAACAGTTTTAACTTAATGTTTTCTTTTGTATTGCAAAACTTACCATTTCTCATTACTATTTATTTATTTATTTATTTATTTACTTTGTTTAGTTGCAGTTACAAATATTATGTGTCTACAGTTATATTGACATGGCATCCAACAACCAACTTGTACAAATTTCACATTTTCTTACTGCTCCAGGCAAACCAGTTATGCTTTGGAAACACTGGTTGAAATCCTTGGAAAACTATTTGGTTTCTAATAATGCCATAGAATTTGACCCTAAAACAAAATTTGCACTTTTATATGGTCATCTAGGTTATGACGTGCAACAAGGTTTTAATAATTTACCACAAATTGATGCACCGCAAGAGCACAAGAAGCTTGGAATGTTTATGCTGTAGCTAGACTAACAAAGTAACAAAGACATTTTCTGAAGAACCAAGCATTTTACTTGAACATTTTAATTTCATGAGAAGAAAACAGAATATTGATGAATCTGTAGAAGAGTACATTTCTACACTCAGACTGTTAACCTGTACATGCAATTTTGGGTATTTGCGGGACATATGTATATGTGACCTGTTTGTGTAAAGCTGTTTTTCCAAGAAGATTCAGGAAAAACTGTTTAGTTGCAGAGACCCTAGTTTAATGGAAACAATTGAAATTGCCAAGATTATAGAAAGTTCAATGATTTCCACAAAATTGATGTCCGCAGAATCTTCTACTTCTGGCACATCCATATCATGTGTGTCTGGTGAAACTGAAGTTGTTGGTTTGGTTGAAGCAAGAAATAAATACACGGTAGGCTCCTTCAGAAAAACATCTTGCATACGTTTTAGATGTGGCTCAAATCTGCATATTGGAAATAATCCAGAGTCTCCTGCCAGCAATAAGCACTGCAACAAATTTAGTAAGCTTGCCCATTGTAGTCAGTGTACAGACTCTCCAAGAGCACATTGAGAGTCAGTTCTGTAGACCTCACCACAGATTCATGCACACAAGAATTATCTAGAGTGGTTTTAACCATTTCCAATGATAACGCTTCTCAACCTTCAGTGAGTGGTCATTGTTGTAAAGCCGTTGTGGCATGAGACACTGTTGACATGATGGCAGATTTAGGTGTACCCATCACCATCATTTCCGATGTACTTTTCACAGAAATATTGTGTACAAGGTTACTGACTAAAACTGACATTCACCTGAATGCCTTCGGTGAACAAGACATTCACATGTTGGGGTGTTTCTTTGATTCTATGTCTTGCTTAGGGAGGGAAATCACTACTAAATTGTATGTGGCAGTCAAAGGCAGGAACATTATAGGTTGGCAAGACTTGCTCATACTTGGGGTCATGTTGATACCTGTTATGTGAAATCCCATTGTTTTGGCTGACCATCCTCTTTCCTTCATTGAAAATGACAATGATGTCAATTTGGATTTTTGTTTTACACAATTACAAGATATTTTTAGTGACAAAATTGGTAGCATTTCAAAATTTGAGCACTTTGAGCCAGATGTACAACCTTTCCAATTAGCAAGTCGCAAATTGTGCAATTTGCGACTGGCGACAGGGATGGTGGCCTGCTGGGGTCAGCAGACCACTATGTCTGTGACTGCTTTTTCAATAAACCAGTTTTATTTTTTAAATACAGCCCGTTTTCCTTAAAGGAAAACGGGATGCATTTAAAAAGAAGAATGAAACATTACTATTATATTCTTTAAGAGTAGGCAGTGGTCCGTGTGACCCCTGCCTGCTCTTCAAAAATATTTTCTTGGGGACCCCTTCCCATTTAAGAGTGGCTTACCACCCGTTTTAAATGGGTGATAAACTGCCACAAACAATCTTCCATTGAATTGCAAGTCACTATTAGGAAGGGATGCCCTTGGCACACCCCCTTCCTAATAGCGAGTCGCAAACTCTGTTTTGCGAGTTGGTAATAGGTTACCTACTGCAAAAAAGGGTTTGTACATAGGGCAGACCTATTTTGCGATCGCAAATGGGACGATTTCCCATTTGCGATCGCAAAATACTGTCAGACATCTGTCCCTTTATCAAGGTCAAGGATTGCGCCACTCCTGCAGTACATGAGCTAAGATTGGTGCCTTTTGCCTCAGATCAGTCTCAAGGAACATCTTGATAAACTATGCAGTTTAGGAGTTATTCAGACAACTGACTCATCTGAATGGGTTAGTCTAGTGGTAATTGCGAAGAAAAAGACAGGAGAGATTCGTCTCTGTGTGTACTTACGCACTCTCATCAAAAATATTGTTTTCGAATGTCATTCACTACCCAAAGTACAAGATCTTTTAGCGAATTAGGGGGGGTGTCAAGGATTTTTTGTTACTTGATCCTAGAGCAGCTTATCACCAAATACCACTTGCTGTAGAGAGCCAGGATCTTACCACATTTATTACACCTTTTGGCATGTTCAAGTTTTTTACGCATGCCTTTTGGTCTGGCCTCTGCAGCAATTGTGTTTAAAAAATTTATGGCCACTGTTTTAGGTGGCATCCAGGGAGTACAGGCATTCCAGGATGATGTGCTTATTTATGCTGGGTGTACCAGGGAACACAATTTAATTTTGGAAAGGGTTCTAAATGTTTTTAAGAGTATTGGCATCACTCTTAGGAAGGAAAAGTGTAAATTTATAGACACCCAGTTGGATTTCCTTTGTCACTGCATCTCTAGTCAGGGCATTAGAACAAAAATATTGCTTGTCTGCGTCATTCAAGACACTTTTCCACCAAGCAACAAATACACACTAGGCTCATCCTTAGGATTAAGTGAATACTCCTCATGTTTTATCCATGGGTACACAGTAGGAGTACAACACTTGTGAGATCTGTTAAATGGTCTAATGTAGCAAGTGAGTCTTTTTCTAGGATTAAATCCCTCATCACTTCAGCTCCAATTTGATCAGCTTTTTTATCTGGACAGCCTTGTTTTTTGCCAGTAGATGCCAGTCCATTGGGACTCGGTGCAATTTTATCACAATGGGTAGATAAGAAAGAGCACACAATTGCATTTGCATCAAATTCCTTAAGTTTTGATGAATTCAACTACAGCACTATTGAAAAGGAAGCGTTAGCGTGCGCATCGGCAATTGAAAAATGTATAACATATTTTTGGGGCACACAATTTCAAATATTCACAGACCACAAACCACTTATGTAGCGACTTAATGGCAATGACACAGGTAATGTGTCTGCGAGACTAGTCCGCATTCCGTCAAAATTGCAAGAATATAATTTCACTATTCATTATCTTCCGGGTGGGAAGAATGCCAGGGATTTGACAGAAAAAACACTGTACATTTCACACAAATTTAAACATATATACAAAACAATTTTACAAAATACATATATACACAATTTATACAATCCACATCTATATTAAACCACTTTTTTTCACCACAAATAGTTAATCTTTGCACAGTGTCTTTTAAGTAGTGGTAACTAAACATAAACACCAATAAAGGACAAAGTCATGCTCGAAGGACGATTAAATGGAACTCAAGATCATGCTTTAGTCGAATTCACAATCAATGTTGTTATTTTATTCTTCCTCTATGCCTATGCATAGAGGAAGAATAAAATACTGGCAGGACTTTGTCCTATATATTGTGTATATGTGTATTTTGTAAAATTGTTTTGTATATATGTGTACATTTGTGTGAAATGTAGTGTTTTTTTCTCATTCATGAAAATTGAAAAATCAAAAATCATAAATAGGAAATTAAAGGGTAAAAATAAAAATACCCAACAAACACAAGACTAGTACTGGTTTGTTGCTCTTAGTGTTGGGGACAAGAGTGAAGTGTAGGGTCGGCAATTTGTGTATATTTTTGAGTAGGTAGGATAAGTGGCATGGGGTGGCATGAGATGACGTTACCATAGACTTCTCACCGCCTTAAAGCATATAAAAAGGAGGTCCACAAAGACCTCTTTGAATTACTCCTCGTAAGTGAGTTCTTCCCAAGGGTTACTTGAGAGCCCTTGTACATGTACTTTAAATTTGCTGCTTTATTTTATATTCTGTCTTATGAAATGTTGAATTTGCTACATACTCTGTTAACCTTGCATTTTCCTTATTACATTTGAAGTGTTTAACTTGTAATTGCAGGATTTCTCCCTTATAGGCCAATGTGAGTATTCCGAGATAAAATGTACTTTGCTTTTTGAATGCATTTTTGCCACAAATGATAAATGTGCCTTTAAAGTTTTAGAGTCTTTCTCTCTAGCAGTTTAGAAGCTTGTGTTCAGTAAATGCAATGTTCAGTAATGAAATCTAATCCACGTGACTACCTGAGAATGCGGAGCACTGGTCCGAGAACTAATGTGATTTTTATGCCTTTATATTGAAGTTTCTTGAAGTTGCATCTTCTTAATAAATCTGTTAAACTTTCAGCCTCGGTTTCCACGGCTCACATATCTGCTTTTCCTATTTTTAGAGCAAGCGTTCTAGGACACCCCGGTACAAATTAAGGTACCCCTTTGTCCCTAGCTCACTCTCACGATCATCCCAGCGTAGGCTTTCTGAGCCGTTGCGCCCAGCCCCTTGCCTTTCTGCTCTGCAATAAATCTCCTTCTAAGATTTTGCTGCCGTGACCCGGATGGCAGCAGTAACAGACAGGAAACATCTGGACCGGCAGGAAATGCAGGCTGCTAACCGATCGTGCCCCCCTTTCTGACTGAGCCATAAGAGGAACACAACGCACGGGTAAGCTTATAACTGGACTGCCTGGTGTGATTGTCTTCTCTTGGGTTACGGTGGAGAGGTGTGTATGTTTGTGATGCAGCTGTATCCCTGCCAGGTTATCGGTTTGTTACTGTCTGTTTGTCTCGCTATACATTTTTTTTCAAATGGAGGGGAAGTTGTGTGCGAAGTGGGATTCTGAGCCTGAAAGTGAACTTAGGAAATTAATGTGATTTACGTGTTTATCTTTCTAGGAATAGACACATGCTATTGCTGTGCCTCTCTGAAACAAGGGAGGGCCTCTGACCGATCTAAAGATTGTCAGGGAAGGGAAGGTGGGTTTGGCATCTTCCAAGTGCTTATCTATGTGCTTTTCTTAAGGGATCCTCTGTCCAACATAGATATAGAGAGACAGGGAAGGAAAAGATTGCGCCTGGCCTCTTTTCAATATTTATCAAAAAAGGGATCCTCTCTTCAGAATAGATTAACAGGGAAGGGAAGCCTCCATTTCAATAGTCAATGGAGAAGAGGCTAAATCTGGGAGGCGGAGGTGCGGAGGGTACACCAAGTACCTTTGATGAAGAAAAAGAGAGGGCAGCAGAATGAAAAACCTAGGGCTGTCCTCATATTCTTTGTAAATTTTCTACTACGTCAGGCATTTCTTGAAAGGACAGACCTGATGCCAGGTGGTCGGTTAAGGGGCACTCCTTCTTCGTAAGGCTGGATGTCTGCCATACTATGGTAGAAAGGAGATGGAGGCTTTGCCAGCTAATCACTTCCTTCCAGAAATTGGTCTGTGAGTTTTTTTTTAATGAGCCCGCCCGACTTAAGGTCATTTTTAAAGGCGTAGCCAGGGTGTTTACCTCAGAGATACAAGCTCAGGAGTATATGCATGATATCTCACGTAAATAGGGTGACAACACAATGGTAGCGCTCTGCTCTCAATCTCTGCAGGAAGTTTGGGGATGGCATAAGGTTGTTACCGTTGGCCTATGATTGGTACGGTTCCTCTTGTTGTTTGTTGGGTTCTTTTCTTCTTTTTTGTTCAAAATATAGAGAGAGAATGGCTAGGGGCACAGAAGGACACAGGAGGTATCACAAGGCTCCATGGACCTTTCTTGCCTATTTGAAGGGGTGTGGGAGGGTGGGGGGATCCAAAGGAGGGCTTTTGTGGCAATTATGGCAAATATGTGTAAAGTGATTTGGGTTCATCGGAAATTGATTTCCTTGATTAAATGGGCAAGCTTAGAATAGCATCTATTAACATATGTGGCTTAAATAATCCTAAAAAAACAAAGGGTGAGTGTCAATGTCCAATTTTTGAAGGCCGACAGTGTTTGCCTTCAGGAGACACACATCGAAGTAGGTAGACTGGAGGCCTCAGAGCTGGCAGGGTATCATTTGATTTCCAGCACCACATAAGGAACAAGGAAAAGAGGGGTGGAAATTATGGCTCAGAAAGGGACAGCTAGGTTCGCATGGGCTACTTCGGTCAACTAGAAAACTGTATATTTACTTTGTGTTTGGTCTATGGCTCAGTTCTCAATGATCTGGCACTGTTCGAATGGCTCAATGTAGAGTTGGTAGGCTGGCCACTTCCTCCAATAATTTGTGGGGACTTTAACATTAATATGAATTGTCAAAAAGATAAACACGCGGGGGTGGGGTATCAAGGCTGCAAACCCAAAGTATTTAGGTCTCTATCACAACTATGCCAACTACATAGGTTGGCTGATTTTTGGGCAATGCAGGAACTGAACGATCTGGGATATAAATGTTCTTCTCAGTACCACATCTAGTACACGCTAGACAGGACTACTTTTTTGTGTTGCAGGAGGTAGTGCAGTGCTGCAAAATATATAAATACCCCCAAGTCATGTGTGTACATAACCCTCTGGTGCTTGAGGTGAATATCCACACTCCCCCCCCCCCCACAGTGGCATGCTGGACATTTGACAAGGCTTTGCTAAGCGAAAAGGACTTTGTACAGCATATAAAGGTCTGGATACCTAGATTTACCGAAGAGAATTTGGGGAGTGCTAACATTCATGTAGTCTGGGATGCCCTTAATGCTGGTATTCAGGGGCAGTCTTCTATGTATGGTTGGTTGAGTCAAAAGAAGAAGAAGGAACATCTACAAATGCTACATGAGGAATTGGCATCAGCCGAGACACACCTGATAGAAGCAATAGCCGAGGGGGGAGACTCGGAGGTAGCACAATCAGGAGTATTGGTCGCGAAGTCTGCAATTACAGAAATTTCAGCCAAGATATCCGCAGGAAAATGTATGGCCTGGTGCAGCAAAGTATACAAAAGCATTGAAAGAGGAGGCCATATGCTGGTAGTCTGCAACAGGGAAAAGGTAGTCTAGGGGAGAATTGTGGAAATTAGAGACCCAAACAATGGTCTATTCACTGAGCCAGCGGCAGTTCGCTCCGCGTTCCAAAGGTTTTATCAAAGGTTGTGTGCAGAGGATACCCAAGCAGGGGATACAGCAATAAAAGAATATCTAAAGGGTCTGTCTGCGTCCCAGCTCTCCCCAGAGGAGAGAGAAAGCCTAGAAGCACCTATAAAGGAGGAGAAGCTAAGAAAAGTGATTGAATCCAGTCATCAAGGAAAGCGCTAGGCACGGACTTCATTGCAGGTGAATTTTATAAAAAATTTGCTCCACATGCGTTGAAATGTAGGCGAGAGATTTTTTTAAGGGCACAATCAGGGGAGGAGGCCCCTGAATCCTGGAAGTTGGCTAACATTGTTGTGTTTCCAAAAAAGGGGAAACCCACCAATGAATTGGGATCATATTGACCAATTACACGGGTAAATAGTGATATTAAGATATATGCTAAAAGTCTTAGCTATTAGACTGGCCGCAGTCATTAAGAAGCTGGTTTCTCTTTGCCAACATGGGTTTGCCCTCGGACGGGCACGATTGACCATAAATGTAGGACTATCGCACTTCCAAGGTTACAGGAGACCCTATAGCTTTATTATTGTTCGATGCAGAAACAGCTTTAGAAGGATCTCCTGGCCTTTTTTGATGGGCAATTATGGAGAGGAAAGGCTTGGGCAAAGGGTTTATTGGTGATCAGATCATGTACCAGGAACCTATTGCTAGAATATTTACGATGGGTAGCATCTCTGAAATAATTATAATCGTGTGTGGCACATGACAGAGTTGTCCCTGTTCCCCCCTACTAATTGCCCTATACATCGACCCATTCATTAGCAGGATAGAAGGGAACAAAGAGATTCGGGCTATACACGCTAAGGGACGGAGTATGAAAATTTTAGCCTATGCAGACGACCTGGCCATAATTACTCCTAGCCTGGGGGATGCTCTCTCAGAAATCGAAATGGAGGCAAGCTACTTTGGTGGTATCTCGGGGTACCAGCTCAACCACAGCAAAATGCAAATTGTGATGAATAATAAGGTAGAATTGGATGATGAACGAGTCATCCTGCATGCTAGGTTTCTGGGGATTGAAGTTACGGTCAACGTAGAGAAAATTGGCCGATTAAATTTGAGACCACTACTTCAGAAATTTAAAATAGATTTTGCTGGAAAAAATAATCTACACCTCACATTAATGGGGAGGATCAATGTTATTAAAATGATATTTTTGCCTAGCGAGAGACAGGGACGGGCGACTATACGACCAAGGGGACAAACCGGGCAAAATGAAAGCCTGGCTGGACAAAAAGCAGAAAGCGCAGAGAGTAGTGGGGGAGCTCAGAGGCAGTTCGGGCACCCTTCTAACCAAACCTCAGGAAATAGTTAGTGAGTTTGCAGCACACTTCAAACAAGTGTATCAAAAGGGATCGGAGCTTCCGGAGGAGGACTCCTTCGCACTCTTGGCCGACATTAGACTGCTTACCCTCTCTGACACAGACCGAGAGGCCCTGGAGGGTACACCCACTGCAGAGGAGCTGACCACGGCGATCAACGACCTCCGGCCTGGGAAAGCCCTAGGACATAATGGTCTCCCGATTGAGCTGTACAAGTTCAAGCCCGACAGCCTGGGCCCACACCTGAAGCGTATTGACAGAATTTGTAACATTTATACACAGTAACAGTTTAATTGTTTAGCGCTGCGGGGGGGGGGGATCTTTATACATCTTTCAGTGATAGCGTTTATCCTCTTCCGATGGGCCAATTCTGCCTCGTCCGGTCTGAGGGTGAGCGCTCCAGCCTCCACTTCTGATAATAGGACGTGTGGAATGCGCTTCTGCATTCACACACGAGGACGCGAGCCGGCAGCGGTACTGGAGCTGCGGCGCCTGTTTTTGGATATTTGTCGTGCACACACAAATGGGTAAGGGGGCTTTATATAATAGTTGTTACAGGGTGGGACGGTCACTGTTACTATTTGGGCAGCGTGAAATTAAAGAGCATTTAGATTACAGCTATTGAAACAGCCAATATAGCGTGTAACGTAAGAGCACATTGAACGCCGATTTTGCCGAAAGTGTGCAGTAGAATAGTATGCGGTCCTATCCATGTCCATGTTTGTGTTTAAATTAAATTTTAATATAGATAAATGAGGCCTTTATAGATGAGGTGCCTTCGGTAGTAGTATTTATATCAATTTTACCTGATAAGGGCTTGCATTAATATATAACTGTAACCATTAAGTGGACAAAAGGTATAATATGGATAATATATTAGTGGTTCAATAGAATATAATTGGTGGTATGTAGTACCATAAGTGGATTTTAAGGGTAACAGTAGTTACATCCTTCTCCTTCCCCAGTGCCTTACAACATAAGGACACCAAACAGAACGTGAGCTGCTGGATATATGCAGTATTGATTTTTACTCAGTTTGAACCCGACAGCCGGGACGGAAGTACAACCGGCGGAGAAGTGAGGCACTCTCCTCAGGCATTTTGGTATAATTTTAGTTGTTTGTATCACATGAAATGCATAGGCTTAGTACTCATCTAGTCCATGTATTGATATCCCCTGCAGAGTAGAGATCTCGCAACATATACTGAAACACTACTGCCCATTTGGGTAAGAAGCAGAGCTGTGCTAAACTTTTTATCATCGTTTTTTTCATCGCTTTTTAGACTATTCTCTTGGATGCTTTCCTCTCTATGAGGCCCTTCTTACTTGGGTGTCCACTGGGTCACGGACAAGATTTGGTGATTGTGTTGAAGTACATGTCTACCGATTTTGATGTGCTCTATGAGGATAATTATTAAAATATATGGTAGAGATGTCATAGATACTGTGAACGTATGTCACTTTGGGTGATTGGTATGGCTCATCTATGGGCCGGGTTCAATGAAACTTTTCTGCTATACACCCCTCTCTTCAAGTCGGTTTTTGTAGACTCATACTAATCCCTAGGCACTTCATTGTGACGCAAATAAGTTTGTAATGTGTATGGTGTAGGTACATGTATGTAACATGTAGCCATTGTACCTTCTAGAGCCCTGACAAAGTCGTGGGTTTACCACCCTCACGAAACACGTGTTGGCTGGGCGTTGCTAATAAAATCTGAACTGAAGATTACAGCAATCAAGATTACTTCTACGTTATTGACTTGGTGTTATATTTTGTATGATTTACTTTTTCAATACTGTACTTTGTAATAATTGACGTGTGCACAGATCCCATGTCGAATCACACCTGAAGCGTATGTTTCAGTATAGTAAAGTTTTGGGGAAACTGCAGAGAGACCAGCGCATTGCCACATTGGTGGCGATCCCGAAAGAGGGGAACCCAAAGATGTATGTACCTCTTATAAGCCAATCTCACTATTAAATGCTGAACCCAAAGTCCTTGCGAAACTGCTCTCAAATAATAACCAAACTGATCCACCGAGACCAATTGGGCTTTATGCGGCACGGCAACACCGCACTTAATTGAAGATGACTCCATGGTGTATTGTGACACTGCCACACGACCCAAGAAGATGCGGTGGTGGTCTCGTTGAATGCCACAATAGCATTCGACACGCTTGAATGGCCATACCTGTTCAGCCCTAATTTTATTGGGTGGATACGACTCCTACATACGGAACCACTGGCTCAAGTAGTCGTCAACAATAAAATATCCGAGGTGTTCACCCTGGAAAGGAGGACGCGACAGTGCTGCCCCTTCTTCCCCTTGCTCTTTGCTCTCTCCCTTGAGCCGCTCGTGGCTTGGATACGGCAGGACCACTCAATAAGGGGTATCAAGTGGGCTTAGGGGTGGGAGGATCGGATCTCGCTCTATGCAGACGATATCCTCTTGTATCTCGCTTCCCCTTATAAATCATTGAGTGTAGCCTTGGACATAATCAACAGTTTCGGGAGAAACTCCGATTACAGCATCAACTGGGGGAAATCGTTGCTCTACCTCTTGCATGGCACCCCCCTCAATGCCACGCTGCTGCCCGATCCAAACAGTCACAGAAGGGTTCACGTATCTAGGTATTTTCATCACCACCGATCTGACAGCCCGATATGAGAGGAACCTCCTGCCACCCCTGCAGAGGTTTAAAAGAGACACCGCCACCTGGAAGAGGCTTCCGTTGTACCTGTTGGGGTGGACGGCTCTTATCAAGATAATGATACTGCCGCGTTTCCTCTACACTCTCCAGAACTACCAGGACCTAGTCCCACAGAAGTACTTTAAGGAAATCGAGGCTACCCAAAGGGACCTATTATGGGCCAGAGACACTTGGCTGGTACGACAGGGGTATAGCACTTCCAGACATTAGGAAATACTACTGGGCAGCACACCTCTCGACCATCAACCAAGGTACATACTGTAGTGGCGATGATCCCGGGTACGGGATGGACAGATGGCTTCTCCCGGGTGGGAACTTCGAGGTGGCGCTCTACTCTAAGTCCAACAAGTACCCCCTTACAGGGCCCAAAAGATACTTGGTCCAACTCTGGCATATTGTAAGCCGCAGCCTGGGATGGGCTGATAAACTTACGATAGCTACCCCACTTTGGGTTTCTGAATGGCTGGGCACACTGGGTCGAACTAAAGGGTTCGATAAATGGGACCTGATAGGGATCTCCCACAATAAGGACCTCTGGGGACCCAATGGCAAGGTGTTGTTTGCCTCATTACAGCAGACATATGAACTAGCACATAAGGAATACTTTAGATATGTGCAGGATAAGCACTCACTCCAGGCAAACATACCTACTGGAACATCCCTCCCGGAGTCCTCCCCTCTAGAGGATAGACTGCTTGACGGTCATCTGCCAGAAAAGGCCATCTCCCTCACATACAAAAAACTCATACACCACACCCTGACCCCTAATCGAACTAAAGAGAAAATGGGAGAGTGACAGTCTGGAGATAGATGATGAGGAATGGAGGGAGGCACTTTCTTCCCCCAAGGAAGTGGCAATATCAGCGAAACTGAGGCTGATTCAACTGAATCAAGTGTACCTCTCTGGTAACCGACTTGTATTGATGGGCAGGAGTGAGGAGGGGCTCTGTAGGAGACTCTGTGGTCTGACAGGGACGTTTATGCGTACACTATGGGAGTGCCCCTTGATACAAACCTACTGGAAACAGGTACATGATTGTATGCGTACAGTTTGGTGGGTAGAAATATGGCTTTAAGTCAAAAGGTGCCTCTTAAACATCTGGGAGCCCACCGACCTGACAGCAAAGGGCAGAATATGGGCAACGCTTGGTCAGACTAAAGCAAAATGTACTATAGCACGCCTATGGGCGGCAGTAACACCTCCAACCTTTAGCGCATGGAAGAAAGACATGTACTGGTGCATGTTGCAAGAGAAGACAGTATACGCTGCCCGGAGTTCCCCCCGGAAATGGATAGCAATATGGACAAAATGGAATGTGTACCGTGGCAATCTGTGTGAGCCTCCCCTGATCCCATCCCTTGACGAACCATTAAAGCCTTAAATTGATATGTAATGTAAGCATCTTATACTATATTACATCAAACATTGTGACATGTGTATGCAATCCTGACTATGTAGCACTGTAACAAGTAAGGATTTCATGTGTGTAATGACCATCACGCTTAACTGTACCAATAAACAGAGTTATTAAAAAAATTTTTTTATATTTTCACCAAAAAAATCTTATACTTTTTTAGAGCCATCCCCGTTGAATTGATAAATCCTGGTTCCAAGCTCTATTTCAGATGATCTCCAGATTTTTATAAGCCGGCCAACGCCCTCAAAGAGCCCTAAAATTCATAACCCTTCCAAGAGACTGAGGGGCTGGGTGATCCCAAGTTTCCTTCCATATTACTGGACTATTAAGCAGATGACTTGGAAGGGATAAGGCTGAATCGAAGGAGTAGTCGACTGCCTCCATATATGAATTAATCTTTGAAATAGAAGCTACAGGCTGTCTTATGCGTAATATTGACTTAGCGTATTTCAAGAGGGTTAGATTTAAGATTTTTAATGGTGCTTTCAAGGTTTGGACTGCACTTCGAAAGAAACTTGGCCTTAAAAGGGTCCATAGATATACCCCTTTGTTTAATAACAACTTACTCCCAGCTTTATTCAACGATGGACATATGAAATACTGGGATGAGAGGAGAGCAAGGAATATAGGGGATTTAGTTGAGAAGGGGGCAATATATCCGCTTGATAAAATCAAAGAAAAATACGGCCTAGGGAACAACAATTATTTTTAAATATCTACAAATAAGGGACTTCCTGGTTAAAACATCAGGAGGAACAGCTGGCTTCTCCAGGGTCCCCTTACTGGACATAATGCTGAGATCCCAACCAACATTGGCTATAATATATAAGTTATTAGATAAGGATATGGGAAATTATCTTATAAAACACACAAGCTGTTGGCAGGACCTCCTTCAGGTGGGGGATAGGGGAATGCGAGGACTCACTCCTTCTGGGTCAGTATGCATGTATCTTGGCTAACCTTCAGGTACAATGCTTTACGACCTGGCATAATTGATATATTACGCCCGCACGAATATCCGGGCGGGGAACCTCAGGCCCTCACAGTTCACGGTATGGATATTTTGCTGCTGACAGTGTTCACATGTTTCCTACATGTCCCAAACTTGATTTTCTCAGAGTAGAGATTGCCAAACGGTTGTGAGACATGGTGGGATTCGTGCTTGATTTGACCTCCCAGGGCATAATCCTTGTTGTAAGGAATCAAGATATGTCCCGGCCAACTCAGACATTTGTGTTTAAAGCTATGACTGAACGATACTCTGTCTGGCCACTATTTGGTTAGACCATGAACCTCCTTCTGTGCACAATTGGCTGGGTAAACTACTCGCAGTATACCGATGGGAGATGGTGGTGTATGAACAAGGGGGCACAGGACCCCGATAAAAGGTTCTGAAATCTGGGCTCCTTTAAGCAGATGGATCAACAGGGTTGAAGGATCCATAGAATGCAGTCGGGGCCAAGGGGAGTAATGCATTGTATACACAAACACACTGCGCTATTATTCTTCTGACCCTTTGCTATGATTTCTTTATTCTTTTCTATTCTTAGGAATTCTCTTTGTCCTTACCTGAATCCATCTGTTTTATAAAAATTGGTGTTGGATCGGGGTGGGCGGGGTGGGTGGGTGCAGTGTCCCAGCTATAAAGGGGTGGTGGCTATAATTGACTTTTTGCTTTTTTTTTAAAATATTTGCTTAACATATTTATAAAGACTTAAAAAAAAGGAAATCATTTTGGCGCTGCCTCTTCATCCTTCACATAATAACCTTATATACTGATGTCTTCTGAAGCAGCAATATTTTTTAGTCACTGGGGCAAATAAAGGCTGCAATGTTAATTTGTGCCATCCAGTTACCAGGACCCGGCATCTGCAGAGAAGCTGCCATGCACAATTCACCACTGTGAAGCAGAACCTGCCTTCCTTGCCATAAAGGCCGGCCCAAAAAAAGAGAAAATGGGTTACTGTTGTTGCCTTTACTCCCCAGCATTGTTACAGAGAGCTAGCAGTGCTTAAATCCTACCCAGTGGGCAATCCGCAAACATATGGATCCCTTCCCACTGGTCTCCATGGCAGCCTTTTGCAACACAATTTGTGAAAAGCCAAGAACTCAATATGGATGATAAACTGGCAATGTGTTCTCAGGTGTCCACAATTAAATCTGCATGTACTCAACCCATAAACTGTGGAGAATGTTAACTTTATATATCTTGGAGGCCATCTGTAAAGGTACTGAATTAAACTATTGCAATGACAATTAGCTTTAACTTGTCTCTGTAGCATTGTCTCCAATGTATTTACAGTCAAGCAGCCACCTTAGTGCTGGCTGCCCTTGCTATTTTAGTGTCACACCTAGCTCCAGAAGTTACATTGGCTGGCCATTCATTCAAGAATCAAATTCAAGATCTTTTGTTTGATACATCATAGTATATAGAATTCCTTAGCACATTTGCCTTATCACCCTTTAAAAAATCTCTGTTTGGGCAATCTTGGTATCACTAACAGTTTATGAGATCTAGAAGTCCACGACAACAGGTGGAAATCCCTTTTTCAAATTAGCTGCATGAGCCTGAAATGTGCTGCCTTTAACCTTTAGGCTTATCTCCTGCCACCAATACCTTAGGCAAAACTAAACATATTTGTTTAAAATTGTATTGTAATTGCATTTATATAGCGCTTACTACCCCTGACGAGGCGTCGGAAATATCTTAAGGCTCGGCTCACCTTTAGTCTTCCTAGTGCTAAGACACCTTATACATATAATAATTCAGTCATGCAAAAGCTCCTAATTTAGTAGGCAGGACTGGAGCTACTTCTAGGCAGCTGGAGAGCTACAAGTAGGTCACAAACTACTTGTTGAAGAAGCCTGCCTTAGGGTGTATGAGCACTGTAAAAGTGCTTAACAGAACATAACATAATATGGTACTTTCTCAAGTCTCTCAGGTTCCTAACAGAATACTTAATATTTTAATATACCCTGGATAGACAAGATGGCTGGATCGCATATATGATTTCATGACATTTTCTGTTATTTAAAACATTTTTGCTTTTTTAGATGACATCCTTTAACTCAGTTAGGCCCTCATTACAAGCAGGGTGAAATAGGGTGAGGTATTTACCAGAGATGTTAAATGCCATTTACTGTACAGTTAGGTATTTACCGCATGAGGAGGAGGAATTTTCCACATTAAAGGACACACAACAAACTTGAGTTTTCAACAGAGAGGAGGTGCCAGCCAAGATGGCGGAGTAGTACAAAAGGGTTGGTGATGGACGGAGCATCTGAACCAATCAAACACTCACACCCAGTCAAGAGATCTGGGCTTAATCCATCACCGTTCTTTAGCCCACTCTGCCACCCCAGTTCAGATATGGCCATATGCAAATCAGTCTGACCCTGTGCCTCATGGGAACAGTCCAGCCCGAACTGCCAAGCCATGCCTTCCCTGGACCGGATTCAAGCTTCCTAGGACCGGTTTCTGGCATTACAGCCGTCTTTAGCCAGGCTTGCTTGAATCCAGTGGCAAAGTGAGCAAGGGACTCACGTCTGAGCATACCCTGCCAACTTATGGCGACAAAGCGGTACAAAAGGGTTGGTGATGGACGGAGCATCTGAACCAATCAAACACTCACACCCAGTCAAGAGATCTGGGCTTAATCCATCACCGTTCTTTAGCCCACTCTGCCACCCCAGTTCAGACATGGCCATATGCAAATCAGTCTGACCCTGTGCCTCATGGGAACAGTCCAGCCCGAACTGCCAAGCCATGCCTTCCCTGGACCGGATTCAAGCTTCCTAGGACCGGTTTCTGGCATTACAGCCGTCTTCAGCCAGGCTTGCTTGAATCCAGTGGCAAAGTGAGCAAGGGACTCACGTCTGAGCATACCCTGCCAACTTATGGCGACAAAGCGGTACAAAAGGGTTGGTGATGGACGGAGCATCAGAACCAATCAAACACTCACACCCAGTCAAGAGATCTGGGCTTAATCCATCACCGTTCTTTAGCCCATTCTGCCACCCCAGTTCAGACATGGCCATATGCAAATCAGTCTGACCCTGTGCCTCATGGGAACAGTCCAGCCCGAACTGCCAAGCCATGCCTTCCCTGGACCGGATTCAAGCTTCCTAGGACCGGTTTCTGGCATTACAGCCGTCTTCAGCCAGGCTTGCTTGAATCCAGATGGCGGAGTAGTCGCGCCTGGGCTGAGCTCGGTTGCCTGCGCCACAGATGGTGGGGCTCTGCCTGGGCCACCAAGGGAGGAATCATTTTGAACCAAGGATCGCAGGAGTATCCCCCCTCTCCAGGAGTGTGGTCTGGGTGAGGCCTCTGTAGTGGGGTGGGCCCCAACACTGATTCAACATAACAGCGACGCCCAGGTGGATAACACAGCAGAAAGTACAGGCCGCAGACCGCCCTGATCCAACTGTGCAGGCCCAGCACCCCGAGAGACAAAGGACAAGGGAAACAGAGGCAAGAAACCACACTCCCTCCCTCAAAACCACAAGTAAAGGGGGGGGAGTAAGGATTGGGTATGGCAGAACCAACAGGGCCTGGCTCACGGAGTGATTTCACCAGATATACGAGCTTCCCTCTCCCATGACAGCAAGATGTGGCCCCAATATGGGCAAAGACAAGCCTACACTAGGAGGGCAGAATACAGTGACTGGACCTGGGCTGGGGGAGAATCCCAGATGGGATACGGAGGATGTGAATAGCCATGACACAGTTGCACAAGACAAAATGGACATACTAAAAGTAATAAAAAACTCCAGAGTGGCTCTATAAATGAAAATGGATACCATGGCGATGGACTTTAACCACCTACGCCTGGATCTCTGAAAGGTGGCAGACAGAGTTACCAACACTGAAGAGCAGGTGGTGTCACTGCAAGAGGAGGTCCAGCCTATTCGTAGTGCTGTGTCCACGCTACAGACTCAAGCCAGCCGCACAGAGGTCAGAGTAGAAGTTGCGGAGGGATGCTCGAGGAGGAATAACCTAAAGTTTGTGGGTTTTCCCGAAAAAGCAGAGGGTCTGGCGGCAAACTTCTTTTTGGAGGATTGGATCACGACAGCCCTAGTCAATATCAGACTTTCTACATTTTTTACCATAGAAAGAGCCCATTGGGCCCTAGAGCCCCCCACTAAGCCTGGGTTCTCCACATAGAGCATTGATAGCTCACCTGTTCAACCACAGAGACAGGGATGTTATTCTTTAACACACTGGTCTTCACAGCCCAACGAAATAGGAAGACAGAAAGATCCAAATATTCCCCGACTATACCAGGAAAGTCCAAGAACTGTGCAATCCGTTCTAGAGGATCAAATGACACTAAGAGCACACAGCATCAAATACAGCCTACTATTCCCTGCAAAACTCAAAATCCAGTACAGAGACAAGGTCTATTTTTATGAGATGCCACAGGACGTGACAGAGTGGATGGAGTGGATATGCCTGGAGAGGCCGGACCAGAACCAAGGTTGGCGGAAACAGCAGTCACGTCGACGCTGACACAGAGGGCAAGGTCAACCTGGAGCAGAACACAAAACACCATCCCAGGAGACTCCTGGGTCGGGTAGAATCCTTCTTCGACAACAGATGGAACTCTATGGACAGAATCGGTGGCAATACAGCTCCAGAATCAATTTTCCTCTCTCTGTCTGGTGCAAGAAATGTAATCGCAGGCAGATGGAACCCCTGAATGATGCAGTGTGGGGGAGGGTTAAGCTGATGGAGGAAGGTTCATGATGAGGACACTGCGAGTACGAACTAGGCAGGTGGATGGGAGTTTGACATCAAGAACCATTCAGGCAGCACCAGGTTCACTGAGAGGTACAGGGTTTTGGGGGGAGGTGGGCACACATTGATTATGTCAACTACATGGATGCTATGCTGTGTGACTCCGTCACAAAATGTTATTAGGACTTCCCAGCTGCCTATCCACGTGAATGGCCTAGAGGGCTGTAAAGTCCAGCGGGATATCGTGGGGCAGTGTGGTTTGACCTTACAGTAAAAGTTACTCAAACAAATTGTATTTTAAGTGCCTCAACTGGGCTTGTATTAAGCTGTTGAAGTAAACGGGGAAATGGGAGGGTGAGAGGATAGGAAGAGTGGGGCAGAGCTCCAAGTCCTTAGGCCTTTTTTTTGGTACAAAACTGATGGAGAGCTACTGCCTATGGGTGGGGGAGGGGAATGTTGGGTGCATTGTTGTATTTGCGTTATGTTCAAAACCAGCAGTCAAATCAGAAGTGCTAATAACCAGGGAAAAGTGTACAGGGATAATGCAGTTAGGAGATGTGTTTGGCTCGAACTCTCTATGAGAAGCAGCTTGATCATCAGGGTGATTTCAGTGTAAAAATGGAGAAGGGAAATACATATAAGTTTATAACATGAAATGTCCAGGGCCTGAATAATTTTCTTAAGCACAACCTTGTTTTAGCGTTCCTGAAACGCTATAGAATTTCAATAGCTTTCTTGCAGGAAACGCTTCTCTGGGGTGACTGTCTTAAGTATGTTCAATGACGCTGGAGGGGCCAGATATATGCGACACCGTATTCAGGATTTGCTAGGGGTACAATGGTGCGGGTCAGTCCAGGCATCCCCTTTAAAATGTTGCGAACCAAACTAGATCCTCATGGCAGGTTTGTAATGGTGGAAGGTACCTTAGACGGTCATAATATATGTAATGTAATGTAAACTGTAATGGGAACTAGATGTATTTAGAGCACTATCAACCAACAGGTATCCTGGCACTGAGAGAGTACCTTGTTGTTATATGGCGCATATGATAGGCCACCCTAAAGTGAGGCATAAAGAATAAAAAAATTAAGGGGGTAGAGGGAACCACAGTAAGACCGCAGGCTGGATCGGTGACATTACATCTATGTATTACTCCTCCCTTGGGAACAGCTAAGTCTTCAGCTTCTTTCCGAATTGCATTAAATTCTCACTTTGCCTGATGTCAGTTGGAAGTCATTCCACAGCCGTGAGGCCACGGAGCTAAAGGCTCTCCCTCCCGTCCTAACACTTTTACATTTCGTAGTATTAACCAAATATGCTGTCGATAAACGGAGGTTTCTTGGGGGAGTATCCCACATGAATTTTCTCTGCAGTGGTCTAGGACCCAGAACATGTACTGCCTTAAAAACTATGCAGAGAGATTTAAAATGTATCCTCTGCCGAATCGACAACCAATGAAGATCTCTTAGGGCCAGAGATGCAGAGGACCTGTGCTGCCGGTTTAAGGCTTGCTTTGCTGCTATTGTTTGGAATCTTTGCAACTTCAGTATCAAGGAATTTGGAGCTCCAAGATACAAGGAGTTACAACCTGCTCAGAATAACAATCCTCACTATTTGTCTTTTGGCAGAAACTGGCAGTAGTGGGAGAATAGTTAGTAGGGCTCTAATCAGAGAAAAGCAGGTGGCAACTATTTTATTTACTTGTGAGTCCAGTTGAAGATTCTCATCCAACAACACCCCCAGATTATGTACTGCTTTGGCTGGGATTAATGAAGTATCTGTCGGGGTGAGCTGTAAGTCAACAGGAAGCGGGAGAACTATTGTACTCGTAGTGCAATACACAGCTTCTGTTTTATCTCCATTGAATTGGAGAAAGATGTTTCTAAGCCAGTTTTTGGTACTTCCCATGCACCTATGAAATGCATACATGGGGATTGTTTGATTCCCTTCCAGCAAAAATACAAGCTGTGTGTCGTCAGCATAGTTGACTCATTCTACTCCAAAGTACTTGATGATAGGAATAAGTGGACGCAGGTATATGTTAAATAAAATTGGGCTAATTGCTGAACCCTGCGGGACCCAATGTTGGACAAATGTCTTCGGAGATGTTAAAGGTTGAATACTCACTGACTGTGTCCTGTCCGATAGATAGGACCGAAGCCATTTTAGTGCCTGAACTTTAACTTCAATGTTTCTAAGTCTTTTTAGCAGAATGCTATGGTTCACCATATCAAATGCTGTTGACATGACTAGCAGCACTAATACAACCAATTGTCTGTTGTTAGCTCTCATTCTCAAATCATCAAACACAGTCACTAGAGCTGTTTCAGTTCCTTGCTCAGGACGGAATCTGAATTGCAGCTCATCCCGTAGATGATTAGTGGGACAAGGATTTATTGACTACTCGCTCAAGAATTTTTACCGGGTAAGGTAACAGGGAGATAGGTCTATAGCTAGATGGACAAAGAGGATTAAGTATTGGTTTCTTGAGTAACGGGGTCACAATTGCCTGTTTCCAGCATTCTGGGACCTCTCCGCTAGTCAATGATTGGCAGCATACTTGACGTAACCAGGGAAAGAGTTCCAACTTGAATTCCTTCCAAATCCTCTGTGGGAGGGGGTCCAATGGTGACCCGGAAGAAACAGTCAAAGCTGTATTAGTAAACACTTCCTCTGTGGAGGTATGAAACCACTCTAGAGTAGGCTGACAGCCTCTGTCTATGCTCTCGTCCTGTTTCTCTAACACAGATGGCGCTATTGAATCATTCTCTTCCTTCATAGGTGAATTGTTTTCATCATCCACCCCAATCTGGTTCTTTCGATTAAGGTTGCCAATGATTTTATTGATCTTTTCATCAAAATAAAATGCCAGATCGTCGCATAGTTTCTGCGTAGCTGTGATCTTGTTACTTACACAAGCCGGCTTAGGTAGATCCTTTACTATGCTAAAAATAGTTCTAGCCTTCTTCGGTGCGTGCAGGATGGTTTTTGCATAATATTCGGCCTTTGATCTAACAATTGCTTCCTTATACATATTCAATTGCATTTTGAAAGTTCTTTTATCTATTTCAGCATAGAGCCTCCTCCATTTTCTATCTGCCTGCTTACATTCCTTCCGCTGTAATCTCAGATCCTCAATATACCAGGGGGCAGACGGTTTATCTCTATTCTTTAGCCTCTTAACTGGTATTCTTTGATCCAGAGTTTTATTAATTTTAGCCCAAGGGTTAGACCATTTTCTCCCTCTGATTTATTGGAGTCAAATAAAAAAAATTCTGTCAGTAATGGTATTTGTTTGTTTTTTAGTAGTCTGGGCCAATCCCTTCCCTGTCGAAAATTCCTAGGGTAAATCACTTTATTATTTGCTCTAGGTAGTACTAGCAGAAAATGGACTAAGTAGTGATGAGTCCAACACAGAGACAGTACTTCGCCCACTCTGGCCTCAGCGGAATTGGCAAATATTAGATCTAGGATATGGGCTATTTGGTGTGTAGATTCTAACACTAATTGTTGCATGTTGAGACTCTCACATGCTTGAACTAGTTCTCTCAGAGCCTTCAGGTCTCCATTATCCCAGAGATTGAAGTCACCCAGTAAAATCAACCTAGAGTGGGTTAGTGACGTATTATACACAATGTCGATCAATGCCTGACATTTCAGGGCTCTGTCCTCTGGGGGGCCTATAGCACACAATAACTGTGAACACCTGTCACCTAGCCTCCTTAAGGGAGAACCCTAAAAGTTCTGCACCTTCAACATCATCCATTTGAAGTGGAGTAAAATTCAATTTTTCTTTCAATATTACTCCAACCCCGCCTTCTCTCCCATTTATTCGGGGCTTATGGAAAGCTTTGTATCCTAAGGGGCAGGCTTGTCCTAGTTCCACTATAGATGACTCAGAGTCCATGTTTCTGTTAGAAACAAAGCGTAAAAATCATGACATTCCAACATAATAAAGATCTCTTGATGATGCTTAAATAAGGATCTAACATTAACTAGCCTACATTTTAGGCTGTCTAGAGATGAGCCTGCCAAGGAGATAGTTCCTTTACCCAGATTAACCGCCACAGGACCCATAACATCTTGCTTACCTATGTGTAAAAGTTGTTCCCTTGAGTAGTGGATTTTAATATTTCTGGGTAGATGGTGTTCATGTCCGGCAGCATGGCTGGTGCTGTGCTCAGTCGGTGCGCGGACAGACGCAAACGGGCGTGCCTCTGGCGCAGGCTGCACACTTGCACTCCCCTGCCTTAAGTAGAGGGGGAACATTCTGAACAAGATGGCATGCATTAGGTGACCCGCTCTGACAGGCGGAAGTACACCAGCTCACCCTGCTTGGCGAATATGCAAAATGCAAAATGGGTGATTTGAGTGAAGTTTTAGCAGCGTTAGAGTTCTAAAAATGATATTCCTGGCAGTCTAATCAGTGCTCACTGTCACGTTTCTAGGCAAGATTAAATTCACCATATGAAGTTTAAAAACCAATTTCTAAAAACCAGTTACTAAACAGTTGTGCTCTGTAGTCTTCTGTTTCAATTAAAAAAAATATGTCTGTTTAACATACGTGCCCCTACTAACGATGATGGGGAATTCCTGGGGTCGGCTCTCAGTCAGGCCCAGTATATTCCTGATTTTGAACTATTGATAGCGGCTGATTACAATTGTGCCCTTGATGGCACCTGTTAGATTTGTGGGTCTCTGGTCGACACAGGTAGGTACTTGTGACAAATAGGGACCCTCTCCTCTAGTCAGGATAAGGGGATTACACACCCAAAATAACCCCTGCTCACACTCTTGGTAGCTTGGCACGAGCAGAAGGGCTTTACTTCAGAGGCGTTGTAAGTTAAGCAGTTGTGACCACATACAGTAACCCAGTGACAACACTAAAAATGCACACCACACAGGTTTTATATCAAAAATATGTAGACTTTATATAGAGTTACCACAAGACCATAAACAACAAAAATACACACTATGATTACTTTCAGATGGTAGTTTTAAGCTTAGTTCAGTTCAGTTCTTAGATGCGACACTCTGCGTCAATGTACCTTAGGTTGCCTTGCGCTTCCACGACAAGCAATGTTGCATCAATGGGAAATGCGGCAAAGTTCAGATACAAAGAAATAAAGATGTGAAGATCTTCCAGATGCGGCACGCTTCTTGGGGATGTGAGAAGGTCTTGGTTCAATGTGTGGACGGCAGCGGCGACACCCTTACAATGCAACAGCAGCAGCTCCAGCGTTGACGCTCTTCTCCCACGATGCGTGAAACTTCCGCTCGATACGACAACTACAGCGGCGACATCCAAGATGCGACGGCAGCAGCTCCGACGGCAGCGCGCTTCTCGGGGATGCGAGGTGCTCTTGGTCGATGAGTTGCGACGGCAGGCACAGCGACGGCGACACGCTCCAACCTCATTGCAAGATTCTTCTCCTGATGCGGTGCAGTGCCACAACTACAGCAGCGACACCCTCCTACGGAGTTGCGATGGCAGCAGCAGCGACAGGCTTCCTCTTTGTTGTGGCAAGCTTCTCTCCGATGCGGTGCAGTGCGTCAGTTCCAGCGGCGACACCCTCCTTCAGAGATGCGATGGGAGGCACAGAGACAGCAACACGCTTCTTCTCGTTGAGTCGCGCTTCCAGCTCCTTGCAACCCGCAGATCCTCAGAAGTCCCAAAACAGCAGCAGGCACTTCCAAAAATACTCTGGGAGCAGGGGATTGAAGTCTGTTGTCCCTGAGACATCAGCAGGAGACAAGCTCTTTTCCAAGCCCTTGGAGATCCTTCACAAGTTGAAAGTAAACTACAAAAAGTTCCTTTCTCCTTCCTTTGGCAGTAAGGCAACCACTGCAGACCAATCCCCCAAGCAGCACTTCAGCTTGGGAATAGTCTCCCCTCAGTTTATTCAGGTTCCTCTCCTCAGTAAAGGTTTCTTCTTGTAGTCCAAAAGTGATCTAATTTAATGGGATCAGGGTCCCAATATTTATACCCCAAAATCCTTTGTTCTCTGGGGGGAGAGTGGCCTTTGCCCAGTCCAAACCAGTTCTGAAGCACTCTGTTTACCAAACTTCTCCTTTCCTTTGACAGTGCAGGGCAGAAACATCAGACACCCCACAGGAGGTGGAGCCAGCATTGTGGAAGGCAAGTACAGTCCTGGAGCACTTTGTTTACAGGACCCCTTCTCTTCTTTCAGTGTGCAGGGCAGAGACATCAGCCGCTCCCCATGGGTTGGAGCCAGCATTGTAGAAGGCAGGCACAGCCCTATTCAAGGTTCAGGTGCAACTCCTCCCTCCCATCTGGATGCAGATCTCTCCATTCACCACTGGGTGACTCAGCCTGTCTCTTGGAATCCCCCAGCCCTGTCACTCACAAAACCAGACAAAGGAATACACAACCTAGCAGAGGCAGGTTTGAATAGTTAGACAAGCAAATACCTACTTTCTAAAAGTGGTATTTGCAAACACAGAATATTAAAATAAACTTCACTAAAATATGTATTTTATTATTCTGAGTTCAGGCATACTAAACTCGAATTTCTACCATGTTCTCTGAGTCTGTTAGTATTATACACATGTAATAATCTAACAGTCCATTCTGGCCTATGGAGAACAGGTAGCCTTGCAATAGGGAAAAACTAAAATGGCTGTAATTCACTATTAGGACATGCCACACACATCAGGGCTTGTCCTACCTTATACTTACAATGCATCCTGCCCATGGGCCTACCACTACCATAGGGGTGACTGATATGAAGAAAAGGGATTGTTTCGGGACTGGCAAGTGGGTGAACTTGCCCAATCACATGACAGTACCAGCCTGCACACAGGCTCTGCAATGGCAGACCTTAGACACATTTTACATGGCTGCTTCTGTGGGTGGCACAACCAGTGCTGAAGGCCCACCAGCAGCATTTGGATATACACCCTGGGCTCACTCAGTGCACTAGACTAGGGTCTGCCAAGTAAACCAAATATCCAATCATGGGAACACTAATCTATACATCAATTTACAATATGGAGCACTTGCACTGTGGCACTGGACAGAGGTGGCACAGTGCCCAATGCATCTAACACCAGCAAAAATACATGAGGCAACAGCAAAAAATGGAAGGGAGACCCACGCCAATGGTGCCAGGTCTAACACTTGTCCCCTCCAGCTGAAATGTGGGGAGAACTACCCTAACTCCTGGGAGTTCTCTTCAGGCAGTAAAATATGGACAGACCATCAGCATTGGCGTGTTTTGCACCAAGGCGGTGTTCCACCGTAAAATCCATACCCTGTGGGAAATAGACCACCTCAACAGCTTTGGATTCTCACCCCTCATCTGCATCAACCATCTGAGGGGCCTGTGGTCTGTCTGAACCCGGAAGTGAGTGCCAAACAGGTATGGTCTCAACTTCTTCAGTGCCCAGACCACAGCAAATGCCTCACGCTCAATAGCACTCCACCTCCGTTCCAGAGGAAGTAACCTTCTACTGATAAAGGCTACGGGTTGATCTAGGCCCTCCTCATTCACCTGTGACAGAACAGCTCCCACTCCATGCTCTGAAGCAGCTGTCTGAACGATAATCTCACTTGAGAAGTCGGCTGCCCAGAGCACGGGCGCCGGTCACATGGCAGCTTTCAGGGCCTCAAAAGCTTTCTGACAGGTGTCAGTCCAAATCACCTTCTTGGGCTGCTTCCTGGAAGTCAGCTCTGTCAAGGGTGCAACAATGTTGCCATACCCCTTGACACACCTACTGTAGTACCCTGTGAGACCTAAGAAGGCTCTTACCTCGGTCTGGGTTTTGTGTGGTTCCCAAGCCAGCATGGTTTCAACCTTGGGTTGTAGGGGCGCCGGGGCGTGGCTTGGTGGCCGATGGAGGAAGACGTGTGAGCGCTGAGCTCCACAGCGGCCTTCCCCCAGTAATCCTGCCGTAGCTGATCCTGGTGGCCCTGGCGCCCTGAGTCTGCCCGTGTCTCCTCCTGTACTCCTGGGGGCCTGCCCGGAGGCGGCGGAGGCGAGCCCCCGGCTGCGTGGAGCCCGCGCCGCACCGACGGACTGGTGGGCGGCGCCGGCCATGGGCGGCGCCGGCCATATTACGGCCTTGCAGATCAGCCGCATCCCCGGCCTCAGGTACTCCGGCGGCCGACCTGCGGCGATACCTGGCCGGCCACTGACTGCCGAGTGGCCTGGAGCCCTGGGTGCGGAGGTCACCGCAGCAGCGGGATTTGACCCGCTTCCTTGTGGGGTGCCTGCGGGGACCCGTCGGGGGAGCCTACAAGCGAGAGGACCTGGTGAGGCGCCCGGCCCGGGGGGGCCCTGCTGCTGCCCGACCGAGAGGCTCGCGCTTGGAGTCGGACCTCTTCCTGCGCGGCCCACCAGGGACACGGCAACCGGCGCTGCCCCCTCCCAGCTTGATTTGGGGCCCCCGCTGTGCACCGCCTGTGGAGCGCAGGCTTGGAGTGCGGACCGGTACAGTGCAAACCAGAGAAGGGGGGTGCTGCGGGCCGGGGGCCCCGGGATTGGGGCGCATCCGGACTTTGAGGCTGCCGACCTGGGGGGGGACGCCCCTGCGCGACCCCTGGCCATCCTCCATTGAGGGACCCTACCGCCACCGGCTGCCGAACTGGTGATCGGCACCTGAGGACGCCCGGGGGCTCCTCTCTTGGGGCCCGGGCACGCTGATCCTTGACCCTCGTGCAATTGGGTCCCTGCACGGCCGCCCTGCCGCCATTTTGGACTGACGGAACTGCACGTCGCAGTTGGATTTGAGGGAGTGCTGCGGCTGAGGGGGCCCTTGGTGGCCGGCGGACTGCATTATATCGAAGGGGTCCCAGGCATCGTCGGAGAGTGGCTGGTTTTGGGGACCGGCGAGCCCAGAGGGAGTGCCGCACGACAAGAGGCCCCGAGGATTGCGGTCTGGCGAGCTGTACGCGGGGTAAGACGTTGACCCTGTTGCTGCGGGGAAGAGACGCGGCTGCCCCCATGGGGAAACGCCTCTTGAAGCCCCCCCCTGAGGCTGCTGGGGGGCCTGTGGTTGATGGGGGCCCCATTCCGGACGCTGTCCCGGCGGCGGGTCTGCCGCAAAGTCAGCTGGAGCAGATCCTGAAGGCCATCGCTGATACCAGGGAGGCCCTGCATCGTGATATCGGGCAGGTGTCCACGAGCCTGGGCCTACTACGTGCAGACCACGGCAAATTGGCAGATCGGGTCAAAGAGACCGAAACCCGGATTGGAACCTTCGTCGAAAGCGGCTGGCGCCTTGCTGGGGGAGCTGCAGCAGAGGGTGCACCTGCTGGAACAGAGGGCGGAGGACGCAGAAGGGCGAAACCGCCGCAACAACATTCGCGTGGTGGGCCTGCCGGAGAAAATTGAGGGGGCCGACATGCTGGGCTATCTGGAGGTCTGGCTACGGGACGTGGTTGTCCCGGAGGGGCTGTCGCCGTTTTACACTCTAGAGCGTGCCCACCGCGTGCCGGCTCGCCCTCCGGCCGGCCTCCCCGCCCGGTGGTGGCGCGGTTGCTGCACTACAGAGATCGGGACCTCATTCTGCAAAGGGCGCGAGCTTTGGGGCCTTATAAAGTGGACAACGCCCAGGTCTCCATCTATCCTGACTACTCCTGGGAGGTCCAGCGGCAGCGATCTACTTTTTTGGCGGTCAAGAAGGCGCTTCGGGAGGAGGGCGTCCGCTACTCTCTCCTGTTCCCAGCCCGCCTACGGATCATGCTTGATGGCAAATCTTCCTTCTACGACAACCCCGATGATGTCTGGGACTGGCTGGAGCTCTACAGGACCGGTGCGGATGCACATCACGCGCCTGGGGAACAGCGGCGGGCGCCACCGAGGCCTAAACGGGGCAGGCGACGCAAGAAACGTCCGGCGAAGGTTCAGACACCCACGGTCTCACAGACTGAGCAGGAGCGCAGGGATGCCCTCCGGGCGGTCTCCGACATCTCCCAGGCGTTGGACTCCGCGACGGCTGTGGAGTCGGGGTCTCGAGGTGGCACTGACGGGGGGACCTCGGAGGAATCGGTGCCTGGGGACCCCGCACCTCCGCATGTCACGCCTGGGACTGCAGATGGTCTGATGGACGAGTGAAGCTGCTGCTCTCCTGAACTGGTGGTAAGTGGACTGTGGCAGCGTCCCTACCGCTTTTAAAACTAAAGCGCATCAGCGTGCAGCTCGCCTGCTTAGCGGCGCGTGAGCATTTTTTTATGCTATTTTAAACTCTGCACATTATTTTATTATTTCTCCTCACATTGCTGGGAAGCACAGCGTGTTGGCAGCGTGTTGTGTGTGCCCCTTGTTTTAGCTCGGCTGAGCTCGGTTAGACGGATCACGGAGGACTGGACTCGCCCCTCCCTCCCGCCTCGGTCTGACGCCGGCGATTAGCGCCGTTTGAGCAGAGGGCGTGGAGGGTCCGAGCCAGGCACTTCCGGTAGGGAACAGCAGCGCTCTAGTTGTTGAAACTGTGGGGGGGATATAAGGCGGATGTGTTGTCGACAGCGCAGCGGGCGAGCGCAGCGGGCGCGACGAAGGCGCGCCGGAGTTGCGCCAGAGTTAAGCCCGTCTGCGCCCGTCCGCGGCTGTCCGCGGCCCAGGGCCGTAACCTCTGCCTCTCCATCCTGTCTAGTCTCCTGGAGTCGAGATGATTTACTTCTCCTCCGTAGAGAGCTATACGGGCTATGCCCCCACAGCATTGATGCAGGGACCAACGCAGGCTGTAGCCACTGTGAGTACACCTTTAACACAGGTAAGCCGCTAACCGTAGGCCAACATACTTTGGTATGTGGTCTACTAAATGTTCGCTCCCTACGGAAACACTCCCTGGATATTCATGATCTCCTTACGGGGAAACAATGGGATCTGTTTTTCTTCACGGAAACCTGGCTTGACCCGGATTCCATGCCGGAGATAATTGAGGCCATCCCTGAAGGCTACTGCCTTCATAGGCTAGATAGACCACGTGGGAGAGGGGGCGGCATAGCCATTGCTGTGCGGCAAGATTATCTATGTCAGCTGGACCGCACTGTGATTGACGACAGTGAGGCTGGCGCCTTTTCCATCTCTATTAATGGCTGTCTCACCTTGAAAGGCTTGTTAATCTACCGTCCTCCAGGCTCTCCTGCAGCCTTCGTTGAAAAGTTGATGGAAGGTGTCACAGAAGCCGCTCTACGCTCGGACAAATATCTGGTCCTAGGGGATCTCAATTTACATCTAGATACCCCTTCGGACAGAGTGGCGAGCGAGCTATGCCACATGATGGCTAGCGTACAATTTGTGCAGAAGGTACTGCAGCCTACCCATAAGTTGGGTCACCTTTTGGATCCAGTTTTTGCCAACTGGAGTCAAGTGGACGCTCAAGCCCCGATTCCCATCGCATGGTCTGATCATTTCCTCGTCCCTTTTACCATCGAAATACAGGGACCTCGCCCCAATGACCCTCCCGCTGATAAACATCCGAGGCGCAGATGGTCAGCTTTCTCCCAGGCCAAATTCAACCTGGCACTCATCGAGAAAGGTCATCCTGGGGGTGACGGGGCTGATGAAATCAATTCCAACCTGGACCAGCGGATCTTGGAAGCCCTGAATCAGGTGGCACCTCTGGGTGTGGCGAAATCAGGCGGCCGAATACAACGGTCGGCGCCCTGGTACAATGAGGATTTGCGAACGGCCAAAGCTGCATGTAAACGTGCTGAAAGGCAATGGAGGACTGCTTACTCCATGCAGGCCAAAACTGTTTACACTAATTGCAGACGTGCCTATCACATGTTGATTAGGAAGGCCAAATCAACGTACTATTGCAATAAAATTGAGGAAGCTAAGCAGTCCACTAAGGAGCTCTTCTCTATTTATAAATCCATTGCAATAGGTAAATCCGCCGTAGTACCGAAGAAACTTTGCACCATGGAGGGCTGTAATCGTATTGCGGAGTACTTTGCAACCAAGGTCTCCAACATATACAACTCCTTCCCCCAGAGGACCGACAGTGGCCTTGCCCCCTTGGAACTCCCAAGAAGGGAAGGGGAACATTGGCTAACCATGTTCGTTACTCCTCCCATTGCGGAGCTTCTCCGCATTTGTGGATCCATCAAATCTGGTTCCCTCAGAGATCCGACCACCCCCAGCCGGCTCAAGGACAGTTTGCCAGTGCTAGAGCCCTATGTGCGTCAGCTGCTGGACATCTCCTTTGAGTCTCAGGTGGTCCCGAAGGCTTGGAAACAGGCGGTGGTACTTCCCCTGCAAAAAAAGGCCAGCGTTAGTTTTGAAAAGCTGGACAACCTCCGTCCTATTTCCCTGCTTCCCTACATGGCGAAGGTGGCGGAAAAAATAGCCAACATACAGCTCATGCAGTTCGTGGACACGGCTTCAATACTCCACGACTCGCAGTTTGGCTTCCGTCCCCGCCACTCGACGGAGTCTGCCCTCCTCGTGGCGGTAGAAGCACTCAGACAGGGAGTAGACGAGGGCCAGACGATGGCACTGATCCTTCTAGACTTAAGCGCAGCATTCGACACTGTAGCACATTCCACCTTGCTACAGTGTCTGAATGGAGGTGGGGTGACAGGAGCTGCGCTTGGTTGGATTAAGTCCTTCCTCTCTGAGAGGTACTTTCAAGTCAGATTGGGTGAGTGCTATTCCAGGGAGATTGAGCTGGGCCAGGGCGTACCTCAGGGTTCGTCCCTGAGCCCAACTCTATTCAATATCTACGTCTCCCCCCTGGCGGCCATTGTGGAGGGGCATGGCCTCCGCCTGGTGTCCTACGCCGACGACACACAGTTGGTCATCTCCCTATCGCGCGCGCCCGGTCTTGCGGCTGACATCTTCAGGAGCTGTATGAAAGACCTTGCTGCCTGGATGTCTGCCAACTGTTTAAAGTTGAACGGGAGCAAGACCGAGGTGCTCGTGGTGGGGGGTGTACCGTCGGCGTGGTCGTCGGCGTGGTGGCCACCTTGTCTGGGGGAAGTCCCCGCTCCCTGCCGTGAGGCCAGGAACTTGGGCGTGTGGCTCGATAAGGACCTCACCTTTGGCCCACATGTCGGCCGGGTGGCGGGGGTATGCTTCGGTGTTCTGAGAGCCCTCAGGAAAGTCTTAGACCTGCTTCCCATTTCTGCTCGTCAGACGCTGGTGCATGCCTTGGTCACCTCCCGACTCGATTATGGGAACCTGCTCTATTTGGGGGCCACAGGAAAGGTCATCGGCCGCATGCAGGTTCTCCAAAATGCGGCAGCGCGGCTGGTCCTCAGACTCCCCAGGAGGTCATCTGCCAAATCAGCCTTGCAAGCGCTACATTGGCTCCCTATCGAGAGGAGAGTGAAGTTTAAGGCCCTTGCCACCTGCCATCGTATTCTGCACGGCAAGGCACCTCCTCCGCTTCAGAGCCTAGTAGCCTATTACGAGCCTACACGCAGTCTTAGGTCCTCGCAGACCGGGCTGTTAAAAGTTCCAAGAATATCTAAAGCTCGTATGGGAGGCAGATCCTTTAGATACCTTGCTCCCAAGTGCTGGAATAATCTTCCACTGGAACTTCGGCTTGAGCCCTCCGAAATCCAGTTTAGAAAAAAACTTAAAACGTATCTTTTCAGTAGATAGCTTGGTTTGGGAGGAGGGGGGACAGTCACTCCACTTGTCATAGCGCGGGGACACGCCACTGGCGTAACCAGGCGCTTAATAAATGTCCAATAATAATAATAATAATAATAACTGGTATCGTATGACCTGCTGTGTTCGGGCCCTGGAATGGCGACATTGGCCTGCAGGGCCTGGGACTGGAGTTGGGCGGCCACCACTTGTTGTGCTGATAGCTTTACTTGTGGAGGGGATGCGGGGGGCATGGGGCGCGTAGGGGAGGCCTCACTGACTCGGGGGAGTGAGCTGCTGGCGGTCTGGTGAGAGAGGCAACAGGCCACCCCCTCATTTTTTCCCACACCTACTGTGGGACTCTGGTAGTTACCAGGGATAGTTGCTGTTGGGTGCTACTTATTTGGATGGGTTTCTGCTGTTGGGGACCTATTCTGGGGAGGGGTGGGACATGGGGCTGTTGGGGTGTGTCGGGGTTCATTTCATGGGGAGTAGCCAGTGTGCGTGCGGAAGTTGCCTTTGTTGATTGTGCTTGATCTGAGGTATGGGGACCCTCCTTGACCTGAAGTGTGTGACCTGGAAAGACATAGCATGCTCGTGAACTCTGAGTTACTTCAACCCGTTCAAAGATGGCGGACTCCAAATATCTTTGTTAGTCCATCCTTAATGTTGTCTGTCTGTGTGTAATCACGTGCACGAAATATAAACAATGGCCATGTAGTAGGGCACTACCCGTGAGCAAGGCGGCTATCCGCCGAAACGCGTAGGGTTTGTTTTTTGGCTTATGGTTATTAATAAAAACTAATATGACCATGTGGACGGAGTACGAAGTCTAATTTCCGATGTGGAGTGCGTGGTACTAGGATAGTACGTGACTTTGCATATATATATATATATATATATATATATATATGAAGAAACACTCCTGTTCCGTCAGTGATCGGCGGAACCAAACAGGTATGGACCTCCAGCTATCCTTTTTCAATGTAGCGAGTAGTAATTACGAACATAAGAATCACTCCTCAAGTGAGTTGCAGGATGACGTATTTATTCAATGAAAAGACGATGCGTTTCACTCCACTGGGGAGCTTGTTCACATATATATATATATATATATATATATATATATATCCAAAAACCTACTCCAAGAAAGAGTAGAGGCCACAACAGGGGAACCATTTGGAGCCAGCTTTATTCAGGTAACACAGATCATGGCGAATGCATTTCGGCGTATGTATGCCTTCTTCAGCGCCTAGAGTGTTATTGGGAAGCAGGCGCTAGTTGCAGGTTTAAATACCACGCCCCATCCTTAGTGCTCAATGGTCCCTCCGCCCCTCCAGGTGAAATCCAAATGCATATGCCTCCCTATGGACGCTCGGTTCCTGGCGCCTACAGGTCCCAGAATGCAATGTTCTTGCTGGCAGGCATTGCGGGGGTGGAGGTGGATGTGAGCTGTGTTGTTAACAAACCCCCAAAGTCAAAGTGTCCCACAAAATCCACTTGCTCCTCAGGTCCCCAGACCGCAACAACCTCCAAGTCAATGTGATCTTTACAGCGGGGGCAAGGCAGGAAGTCCACCTCGCCCGATGTGCAGTCAGTGACCGCCCCACCGCTCCATATCCTCCCGGGCTTGAAGGTGGACCTTGGAAATTCCAGTACCCTGGATACAGCAAACGTTCCGCCGAAGCAGAGGCCAGTGAGTCCAAGGCCGACTTGATGCTGCGGGGCCTCTTTAGCGCGACACTGGAAATCGCGCTGAAAATATCCAAAAAACCTCCTCCAAGAAAGAGTAGAGGCCACAACAGGGGAACCATTTGGAGCCAGCTTTATTCAGGTAACACAAATCATGACGAATGCATTTCGACGTATGTATGCCTTCTTCAGCGCCCCGGGTGTTATTTGGATGCAGGCGCTAGTTGCAGGTTTAAATACCCCGCCCCATCCTTAGTTCTCAATGGTCCCTCGGCCCCCTCCAGGTAAAATCCATATGCATATGCCTCCCGTTGGACGCCCGGTTCCTGGCGCCTACAGGTCCCAGAATGCAATGTTCTTGCCTGCAGGCATTGCGGGGGTGGAGGTGGATATGAGCTGTGTTGTTAACAAACCCCCTAAGTCAAAGTGTCCCACAAAATCCACTTGCTCCTCAGGTCCCCAGACCGCAGCAACCTCCAAGTCACAGGGATCTTTACAGCTGGGGCAAGGCTGGAAAAAACCATAGGTTTTACAGATGTTATAGTTAGGAATTAGCCTTTAAAAAAACCTTTGAAATTCACAAAAAAATAGGTTTCAGGGATGCTATAGTTAGTTGGACATTTGACTCATTTAAAACCCGAGAAATGTGCCAGTTATAGTTAGTTGAGCTAACTATAACTCGCACTTCCGCAATGCACTGCTGATGATGTCACATATTAGATCACTCATGACATGGTCAGTGACATCACTGATGACATCTCAAATGACATCACTAATGACATCATCCACGTGATAATCTGATGCACATACTGATGCCCTAATATAAACTTTGATACACCCATTCTAAAATGCAGACTACTATTTTTGAAATCATACACATAACAATGCCAGCTACTACATCCCACTCACTATTTCCTAGGTCTACACACACATCCAGTCACTCATACATGTAGTTACTCATCAATACAGTACTATAATATGCACTCATACATCTATACATAATACAGTCACACTCCGCCAATCATCCATAGAGTTACTCACACACCTAGTCAGTAATGCAAAGAATCAATCACATACCTATTTACTCATGTATCCAGTTATACACACCAACTCCATTATTTATAGACACACCACATCACTTATTTATACAGATAATAACACATATTTACTGTCTTATACAATCGCTGATAGAAGCAGACACTCATTTCTACACCCACTCTTCAAATATCTTACTCTCACGTATAGTCATTTATATACTCCAGCACTCACATATAGTGCCTTAAAACATATGTAGTTAGTCACTGATATACCACTGAGACATTCATTCACTCACCAACACACCCATACACATACTAACTCACCCATACAGCCCTTCCTAGATGCACTTTTGAATCCATACAACCAGTGAATCACCCACTCAGACATCTATGCACAAAGTCATACACCCCCCACCCACACAGACATTCAGGGACCCATGCAGATACTCAGACAACAAATCAATAACCCATATAGACACTCATGTAGCTTTTCACCAACACATGCAGTTGCTTACACACCAACTGATAGACTAATACAGAGTTTCACACAGTTTAGTCACTAACCCATGCATTCAGTAAGACACGTTCAATCACTCACTTATACAGTCAGTCATGCACCTACTAAATATTCCCTTCAGGCACTTGTAAATGCATTCATTCTTCAATACACCTTGGCATAGATATAAATAAAAAATATTTAAACTTTACAGAAACACACATTCACTGGATGTTGAGAGAGCGCAAATCGAATTTGTTTTTAGAAGTGCACCATATTTACAAGCACGTTACATTAGTATAGTAAAGATTACATAAGAGTGTCGAATTTATAGAGTGAAAATACATAAGAGTGTTTAATTAAAATAGAATGCATATATCTGTGTGAAAAGCTAATATAGAAGGGGTTAGAATGATGTTGAAATTCCATGTTATGTGGCTGTTGTAGAGGAGAATTTAATACTGATAAACGTAGAAATGTGTAGGCCACATGGCAGTTCACAGAGAATGAAAGGTGCTGTTATACTTTCACATGATATGGATTTTAATGTTGTTATAATTCAAAGTATTATTGATCATAGAACTGAAATATATGTTTTATAGAAGTGTTTCATATAACCATTGTGTGTAATGAGTTAGAATATTGTTTAGACTAAGAAATTAAAGGTTTATAGAGTGTACAGGCCCGTTTCATGTAGTTCTGATAGGCCTGAATAGATAAGTTCATTTCTTTTGATCTGCATGTGTTAGTTAGAGGAATGTCATGTTAAGCTTAAATTGCAGAGACTGCTCGATGGTTTACGACTTAGAAGATATGGTGGAGGCCGGAATTTGGGGCCCACTGTACAAGTGTCTGTTTGCAGGTGCGGGGAGGTTCCAATCAAGAGAGTGATGAATAGGGTTTTGTTAAGAGAGCCAGGCACAGGCCTGGAGGAGGCTTCAGGAATTTCCTGGGGGGTACCGTCCTGCCGGAGAAGAGCCTGAGAAGCAAGGTCAACGCTAACGATGGGCCCAGAGGAGTATCAGCATGGAAAATGCCAGAACTGACACCACGTGAGGGGCGTCTCTAAAGGGCGTTTCTATTGTAAATGTGATTTTTGTATTAGGGACAGCACCCCTGGGTGGAGTTAGAGCAGATGGTCTGAGGAACCTAAGAGAGCGGATGGGTAGGCAGATAGGATAACTGCGAGACACCAATTTACAACGAAGACTAAGGGAAGTGAGTGATCTTCTTTGGAAGTCACCACGGCTGACACCTTTTTAGGTTAAGATTTTACTAAGTAGGGATGTCACTTAGTCTAGTGTAGGGACAGTCTAATCTGGATTTTTTTTTCTTCCTTTCTGTAAATGATTCATAAGCTACAGCTTGTGTCTATTCTTGCAAACTCTGATGATTTTTGAATTGGTTTTGGTGATATTCTTCTGCCGACTAAGAGCATTTAGAAAATTTATGTTTGTATTGATACCAGTATATCTTTTGAACCTTATTTTGAGATGTTTGTATCTCCAGTTAACTTTGGCTCTATAATAAACTTTTAAACTTATTCGTAGTAAGTGGTTCTTTAGAGTGGTGTAAGTCCTTAACTGATTGACCTAGTAGTGGATTGCCTTTTACTCTATGACAGGTATCAACGGTTCAGTCGACCTGAGTTGGGATCTAGACCTATAGAAATAGATCAGAAATCCCGCCGTAACAGTTGGTAGCAGAGAGGATGGTTACCTTCTAGAGGAAGGTGATCTAGACTAGGTTAAGATTACCCCAAGGCCCCTAGAGATCGAGAGATGAGCAGCGGAAGAGTCGCCTGCCGAAGAAGGTGCTGACGGTGCGAGAGAAAAGCAGCAGGGTCGGACGAGAGTGAGTATAACAAGGGTCATGCGTTGACAGATTGCGGTGTTTTGTGTTGTATCTGTATTGTAATGTCATGCGGAGTTGAATGCCTGTAGTGTGATTGAGAGAGGGTTGTGAGCGCGTGCAACCTGGCTGGGGGAAAATCTTAAGTTCGGGGAAGAGCTTAAGTGGTTCGGGTGTATCGAACATCCAGAGTAGTTGTCGACCAGAGTAAAGGGGGTCATGAGGTACCATTGATCGCCCGCAGGACCGAGATAGGGGGAACGCAAGAGTGAGTGTGTGGGTAACGGACGCAGGTCGAAAGTTACCGTGTGTAAGTAACCTATCAGTTAAGGCGATTGTCTGGACGTACACGGAAAGACATTTCGTCAGTTAAGGTGACAATTACAGTTAGACTGTGGGCGTACAGTCAAGGAAAGTGATCGCTTGGTCGGAAGTAATCATTTTTCAGAGTATGAATGGGACGCATGCATGACCGGGAGACGAGCGGAGAAAGGAGGGGAACTGCTGCGAAGGGGGACGAGTGACGTCAGCGAGAGCCGCGCTGAGATAGGCCGGTTGGTGTGAAGCCGCGCTGTGATAGGCCGGTACGAGTGACGTCAGCGAGAGCCGCGCTGTGATAGGCCAGTTGGTGTGAAGCCGCGCTGTGATAGGCCGGTAGGTGTGACGTCAGCGAAAGCCGCGCTGTGATAGGCCAGTTAGCGAGAACCGCGCTGGGATTGGTGGATTGTCATCAGGAAGTAAACGAACGCGGAGAAAATAGAAATTTTTTAGATTTTGAACATGAAGTGTTTTAAATGTTTGAGAGCGATCTTTAAGAGAAAAAGAAGAGAATCTTATTACGGGGAAGAGGCAACGCCAGAGGGTACACCAGCTCACTATATGGCAACGAATGTTGGGTTGCATACTATACTGTGGCTTGGTACTTGGAGTAAGATTACAGAAGGGAATGAGGAACTGACTTTTCCAAAATACGGAACGTTTAGACTAGAAGTGTTGCATCAGCTGAAAGCAGTTATGTCCTCATTGAGACCTTTGCCTAGACCAACACAGTTTGAGGCGCTTAATGCGTGGATTAGGGCGGCGCACGACAGGAATCAGAACAGACGCCAGGAAAGGGTAAGGCGATCAGTAAGGGCAGTGCAAGATGCCAAATGGGATGCGGAAGCTAAGAAATGGAGGGTACAGACGATTGAAGTGGATAAGTTGTACCCAGTGAGAGAGGTTACAGGAGAAAAGAGACCCATAGAAGAGGATGACGAGAGCGAGTCGGAGGATGGCCTAATAAATAGGTTGTTGATAGATAGACCGCCTCCGGACAATAGGGAGATAGAAGGTACTGAGCTCCCAAGGGAAGATAGGGTTGACATAGAAGAGAACAGGCCACTCCCTATAACGAATTGGGTACCTACCAAAGGTGAGGAGACACCTCAACATAGTCCTGTACAGAGAGTAGTCGGAAGGGTTGTGGTGCAGAAGATGCCAGCAACAGAGAGGGTTGAGTCTTATGGATTGCCAGATGCTCTTCAAGTACCCGTTACCATAGGTCCTATAGTGTCGGTTTATCACCCAGAGAAAGGGAGAGAGGAAGAACAGGTACGGCTAGACAGAGAAAGAGTTGAGATGGAAAGAAGGAATAACACGACAAATGCCTGGAGGAAATTGCCAGGACCAATAACGTGGAGCATCCCATTGGATTCAGCAGTGGATCCCGTAGCAGAGCAGGGGGGTCAGAGAGGACCGATGGACCTGAGGGGACCACGGCCGAAATCCTATAAAGAGTTGAGGGCTGACTTGAAGGAATGGGATAGGTCCACAGAAGCACAGAGCAACAGGTCAAGAGCAGAAGCTGGATGGGGAAGTCGAGGCAACGGGACATTATCTCACTGCGGGGCTAGCGAAAGCAGTCAGGAGTGGGACGGTAAAAGTCAGGAGAGTAGAGGAGTTACACGTCATATTGACGGTGGAAATGGGCAGGAGCAAAAAGGTAGAAGTGCGGAGTGTGGAGAGACGTCTCGTCTCATTCAAAGTGAGGGAGACCAAAGGACACAAGAGTACAGGGATAGGTTTAAGTGCACTCTCCACGCACCTGATGATAACGTACAGTACTGGAATTGTGGGAACATGGGGAACCGCGAAGGATCTTGCCATGCGTCGGGTGATCAGAGATCACAGGCAAATTGCGAAGGCATGGGGAATAATGGAATGTCTTACCATGCACCGAGAGAAACCAGGCAGAATGGGAAATGTGGGACTATGGGAAATAGAGAAGTGTTTCACTATACACCCAGAGAGGATAGAACTGCATGGGACCTGGAGAGATGGGAGCATGGGAGGACTCCCCATAACACGCCTGAGCCCAGACGTAGGACTCAGAGCTGTGATGGGAGAGATGTAAATGGACTCTCTAGAGATAGCATACTGAAAGCTGTGATAAAAGCCAAAAGACTCGATGTGACCAGTTTAAAATCTGACCTGGACGAGATAATTGATGGTGTGTTGCCTTTAGAAAGGATTGACATGTACGAACAAGATGAGCTGCTGTTTATAGCAAAGGATGTTACTCGGAAGGCAAGAGCAACTCATGAGAAACTGTCTGAACTGGCAGACAAGTATATGGTAGATTTGTCCAGAACAAAGGCATTGCAGGGTAACCATAGGTTGCATTATTCAGATCAGGACTTAGATGAGAAGAGGACAACTGGATTAAAAACACACATAAGGGAACTGATCACAGGAATAAGAGCATGGAGAGGTCTGGACAAATGGGAAGAGAGGTGGTCCAAAAAGGGAACTGTTAGGCGGAGCGCGAATGTGATGTCTCCGGAGGGAAGGCTACTGCAGATGGAAGCATTCCCTTTGCGAGAAATAGCGAATGGGAGTTATGTACACGTGCCCTGGAGTAGGGGAGATTTGGCTGCATTTACCAACTCATTTCCGAAGTTAAGGGAAAATCCCGTAGAGTGGTACAAGCAGGTAGAGAGGTTTGTCAAGATTTCAAAAGTATTGTGGATTGATTTGAACACCTTATTTGACATTGTGGTCCCAGGAGACTTGTGGATAGCATGCAAGGTTAGTGTCGAATGGCCAACTGCAGAACCAGAAAGGGACGTCCGTACTAATGGACCGTCAGAAACAGTAATGTTAAAATATGATAGGGTGATGACATGGCTGAAGGAGAAGGTGCCACCACAAGATATAGATTGGGTAAAAATAGACCGAACAAGACAGGAACCCAAGGAGACAGTTCATGAGTTTTATGAGCGATTGCTGAAAACGTTCAAACAATACAGTGGATTAGATGTAATGGATCCCAAAGATATAGGACAGTTTGTATCGAAGTTCGTTTTGGGGTTGAGACCTGATATTTGTTTGATGATTCAGCAACATTTAATTTGTTGGCAAAACAAACCATTGGATGAAATTTTGAGATACGCAAGGTATTGCAGTGATGAAATAGATTCTAAAGCAAAGAAATTAAAAGAGAAACTGATGATGGTGCAGATGCAGTCGGCTGGAAAGGGTGGACAGCAGCAACAGGGAACAGGGACAATGGGACGGAAATCAAATAGTCAGAATAAGGACAGCGAGGAAAACTCAAGACCTAGAATAGACATTGCTACATTGAAAAAAACGACAAAGTGTCACCAGTGTCACCAGGTGGGACATTGGAAACGCGAGTATCCCTATAACCCTGAAAACGGAGAGCTAGAAGTAGAGGAGGAGGAAGTTCAAGAAGTTCCAGTTCAAAGGGTGACAGTGCCAAAGAGTAAGGTGGCCAAAGGGGGGACTTCGGCTCCACGAGCTCAGTTCCCGCAGCCACCAAAGATTACGGCAGGGGGAAAGATCTATAGACAAATGCCTCTTTTTATAGACGAAGAAGAGTGTTACTACGTTGATCCATTGACGGGACGACGTGTAAGTAGAGAGGAGGACTGTACCCTCGGGGCAGTTCTAGAGGTGGATCAAAGAGGATCGTTTGTTGAGGCTGAAGTGGCAGGGTGTCCTACAACATTCTTAGTAGATACCGGAGCTACTCGATCAACTTTGAGATCGGCAGTGGTTCCAGATCTACCAATGTCGGGGGAAACAATTCAAGTGGTAGGAGTCGCAAATAGGAGAATGACTAACCCTTTGACGGAACCAGTGCTAGTGAGAATAGGAAACCACAACTATGAACATCAGTTTGTAGTATGTGATTCTAGTCCTGTGTGTCTGTTAGGAAGAGACTTATTGTGCAAACTGAACTGCACAATATACTGCACACCTCAGGGAGTGGAGGTACAGACTACAGACGATGATGCTACCTTTAAAGTTGCAAATTCGAGAGTATGCGTAGAACTGTATCCTACCCTGACTGTGGAGGACCTTCCTCGGGACTTACGAGATACAGTGTCATCAGAGGTATGGGATTTTACTGGAGAAGAGATAGGATTGATCAAAGGAGTAGAACCAGTGAAGATCATGGTAAAGCCAAATGTTGAATATCCAAGAACGCCTCAATACAAATTGACCCCGGAGACGATTGCAGGAATAAAACCCGTAATCGACTCTATGATTCAACAGGGAATACTGAAGGAAATCGTGGGTCGTCCATGCAACTCCCCGATTATGGGTTTGCAGAAACCTAGTGGGAAATTTTAGAATAGTGCAAGATCTTCGAAAGATTAATAACATAGTTGTTTCATGTTGTCCAGTGGTACCCAATCCATCAGTGATATTGTTTCAGATACCATTCCAAGCTGAGTGGTTCACCGTGATAGATCTTTGTCAGGCTTTCTTTTCAATTCCATTAGATGAGGAAAGCCAGTATCTTTTCGCTTTTAAGCTGGAAAATCGTGTCCTAACATGGTGTCGTATCCCACAAGGGTATACAGAAAGCCCATCAATTTTCAACCAGCTATTGAAGAAAAATCTTGAAAGTCTAGTACTGCCACAGAACTCGGTTCTGGTCCAGTACATAGACGACCTACTTGTTGCGTCAGGAACGGAAGAAGCTTGTAAGATAGATACCATCGCCTTGCTGAACCATTTAGCTGAAAATGGGCATAAAGTATCTCCGAGCAAATTGCAGTACTGTCTGACAGAAGTACAGTACTTGGGTCACCGAATAGAAAAAGGAAAGCGCAAGGTGTCACCAGATAGGATAGAGGCGATAATGAAGATGAACGCGCCTACGACACAGAGAGAAGTCAGGATGTTCCTAGGAATGGTTGGTTATTGCCGACAGTGGATAGCTAACTTTTCCCTGAAAGCAAAACCCTTACAAAAACTGACGCACAAGGAGGTGAGTGATCCGGTACCATGGGACAAGGATTGTTTGATGTTGTTCCTACAGCTGAGAGAGGACTTGTGCCGTGCTCCAGCTTTGGGGATGCCTGATTACGAAAAATCATTTTCAATTTACTGCTGCGAAAGAGAGGGTTGTGCTTTGTCAGTTTTAGTACAAATTCATGGAAATGCCCGTAGACCAGTTGCATACTTTTCGGCTACTTTAGATCCGGTAGCCGCAGCGTTGCCCGGATGTCTCAAATCCGTTGCTGCAACAGGTGTCAGCATTGAAAGGTGTGAAAATATAGTTATGGGACACCAATTAGTGGTGTATGTACCTCATTCTGTAGAACTGTTAATGACCAGGACCAAGACACAGCACTTAACCAGTAATAGGCTCACGCGCTACGAGCAAGTTATTCTTGCTGCGGAGAACGTGACCATTAAGAGGTGCTCTGTTTTGAATCCTGCTACATTGATGCCACTTCCTAATGATATAGAAGGCGAAGAATGTGAAGATCACGATTGCCTTGATGTGACTGAACTATGCACCAAGCCAAGACCAGATATTGTGGATGAGCCGTTGACTGACCCTGATGAAATTTTCTTTGTTGATGGCTCATGTTTAAGAGACGATACTGGTCGGTTGAGAGCAGCTTATGCTGTTTGCACCATTACTGGAGTTGTGGAAGCCGCTTGCCTGGAAGGAGTACACTCCGCTCAGGTAGCCGAAATGATTGCATTGACACGTGCCTGTTTAGCAGGTAGCAAAATTAGAGTCACCATTTATACCGATAGCCAATATGGTTTCGGTGTAGTTCATGATTATGGGCAATTGTGGTCTCAGAGAGGTTACATGACCTCCTCTGGTTCGCCTATTCGAAATGGGGAATTTGTGCGACTGTTGTTAGAAGCATTACAAGGTCCAGCAGCAATTGCGATCGTTAAATGTGTAGCCCACACCAGAAATACAGATTTTGTGTCGCAAGGTAATCGATATGCAGACGAAGTTGCTCGCTACTGCGCGGAGCAAGGATATTCTTTCACAGAAGTGGAAGTAGGTGGGACTCAGGAAAAGACAGAGTTAAACATGATGCTAGAAACAGTTGATACTTGGGATGATTTAAAAGACAGCACCTGATTCTGAGAAAAAGGTATGGGAAACAGCAGGTTGTGTGAAAAGTGAAATGGATTTGTGGGTTTCAGCAGATGGAAGGGCAGTATTACCTGATGAACTAGTGAGTACAATGGCACGACAGATACATGGTCCAGTACACTTAGGAAGGGATGCCATGCTGAGGTTATTTAGGCAGACTTGGTATAATCCTAGGTTTAGGATTGCAGCAGAAGCAGTGTGTCAGAGATGTGTCACCTGCCAGCAATTGAACGTAGGGAAAAGAACACCAGTTACAATGAGTCACATTGGGAGGTCTGGGGGGGCCTTTCAACAGGATGCAATTAGATTTTATTGAGATGCCAATAATCAACCGCCTCAGGTATGTTCTGGTGGTTGTATGCATATTTTCCAGATGGGTTGAAGCATACCCTACACGCAGGTGTGATACACTCACAGTAGCAAAGTTGTTGCTTAGAGAGTTGATCCCGCGCTTTGGGGTGCCAACCTCTTTGGAATCAGACAGAGGAACTAATTTCAACAGCGAAGTTGTGAAGATGCTTTGCTCTGCATTAAACATTGATCAGAAGCTGCACTGTAGCTATCGACCAGAGGCTTCAGGTATCGTGGAGCAGATAAACGGAACTCTAAAATCCCGAATAGCCAAAGTATGTTCATCGACGTCCTTAAGCTGGCCTGATGCTTTGCCCTTGGTACTCATGAGTATGCGTAGCACACCAGACAGGAGGACAGGTCTCTCTCCACATGAGGTTATAATGGGGAGGGCAATGAGACTTCCGTCTGTTCCAACTACAGCTTTGTTGAATATTACAGATGACCTGATCTTGGATTATTGCAAGGGACTTTCTGATGTCATTCAATCTGTGTCTCTTCAGGTGCAGGCTGCTGAAGTTCCATCTTCAAGAGACCTATGTCACGACTTGTGCCCTGGTGACTGGGTCCTTGTGAAGAAGCACGTCCGGAAGAACTGCCTAGACGTGCGTTGGAAGGGGCCCTACCAAATAATCCTGATAACGAATACTGCTGTAAAGTGTGGAGGGCTGCCAAACTGGATTCATGCTTCCCATACTCGAAGAGTTCCAGCACCCTTAGAAGAAACAGCTCCTCTCACAGATGAAAATCCAGCTGTGGACACTAGAGGGGATCAGTCAAGCTGTGGGGGTGTCGGAAGAAGTTGGGAGTGCTACAGATCCAGAAGAAGAAAGACAGGACGACAGTGAAACTGAAGTTGCCACCGAAGGAGAAAGTTGCTGTGAATACGGCTCAGACACAGATCAAGACAAGAGTGATCAAGAACCAAGTGTGAGGACAAGAAATAGGAGAACAAGGCGTGGAGAAGCTAGTTGGCCTGAAAGAAAGACGAGGCCGAGCTTGAAGCCAACTCCAGAGAGAACTCTTGCTCCTATATCTGAAGACTCGGATCTGGACGAAGGTGCACAAGGACAGGAACAGGAAGGTCCGAGAAGATCGAGGAGGGTGCGAGTGCCCTGCAGAAGATACGCTACTCCTGAGTGGACCTACCTAGCTGCAGATGTCCAGTGCACGGAGATCTGGGAGGGTGAGGGAAGTGACATTGACCAGTACTGACCCAATCATAACATTGGAAGTAGTGTTGTTGATACCCGGAGTGGAGGTCGAAGGGTTGCTGACACTCACTATTCCTAATCCTCCTTATCTGAGCAGGATAAGAGAACTGGTTTTAAACAGAATAGAATTTCCGACTTTTTGTTCAATGAGGCCAACACCCGAGGAGATCATTCTTCGTTTGGAAATATTAGAATACGTGATTAGAGCGGCTGGAACACGTATCATTCCAGATTGTTAAAGACTTTGTAAATAAACAAATTGAAAGATGACCTAGCGCCAAGTGGAAGAAGAAGAAATTTAGGGACTTCCCATTTAGTGGACGGAGAAGGGCTAGGGTTGTCTGTTGCTATAGAACTCAAAGACTGATCTTGCAGAAGGGATTATCAGCTTCCAGGTGTGGTTCGGAAAGACTGAATAAGCAAAGGAAAGAGACTTTGTATCGTGAAAGAAAATCAGAACTACACTGTCTTGAGATCATGGAGGCTGGCAACCCAAACCGCAGGACAAAATGCATAGTAGGCACACTTTTAGTGGGAGTAATTTTCCTTATAGTTTTAGTAGTTACTATATCATATGTAGTGGGACATGAAAATGAAGAGAAGGCAACAAAGGAAGCAAAAATTGTATCGATACAGAAACCTACTACTGCTGGTCAAAGGGGGGACAATACAGAGAAAGATAAAGCTTTACTAGCAGCAGAGACTCGTAGGTTGCATATGGATGAATCACAGGGAAATTTCAAATCAAATGCATATGCTAAATTGCTTTATGAATATATTGATGCTATGGAGGCAAAAGATTGCTACGTGTGCATGCAATTGCCAGCCTCTGTAGACGAAGGTATTAGATATCATCATCTTCCATTGACCTATGGAATCACATGTAGTTTGTTGCTTAGTATATTTTATGAACGTGATGGTTTTGAATATTATTTTTCAAATGTTGATGCTGTTTTACCAGAAGTTCCAAACTACAAGCACATGAACAAGTGGGATTATTATAAGAGTGAAGATAAACTAAAGAAATTTTTCATTCCTTGGAAAACGTTAGATACTTCACATGCCCGAAGAAATAATTTGACTTGTAAAGTGTCAGAAATTGAGAAAAGGTTTATAGGGCAGGTGGATGATCGGTACAGGAGACAGAAGATCTTAAAGCTTCAGGCCAATGGAAAACAGATTGGACAGAGGAAGAAAGGTCACACCAAAGAAAGGGTAGTAATGGTCCAATAGCTTTAGATCGAGAGAAAAAAAGGGAAACTGTGTATATATAGGGGTAAAACCTATGATGAGAATGTGTTTGTGGGAGAAGTAAATAGTGAACATGCTTTCCAATTAGAATATTATACCAAGGATTTCTTGAAGGGAATGCAGGTGATCCCGAATGTATATTTTGTTTGTGGAAGAAATGCATACGTGAAACTACCGGATAATTGGTATGGATCATGTTACTTAGCAATTGTCTTCCCCAAAATATACCATGCTAAGGATCTAGAAATTATAGAGGGAAGAACTCAAGCTAGAGGAAGAAGGGATGGAAGCGATGAGGAGGTAGTTGGAGACGTATTTGGTGCTATGTTTCCTCTTTTAGGGATAGTACTGAATGATGTCAAGATCAGAAGATTGGCAACAGTTGTAGATAGGTTGTCCGCCAGTACTGCTAGATCATTAATGCTGGTGGAGGGAGAGATGCAATCGATAAGGGCAATGGTTCTTCAGAACCGACTTGCTCTAGACGTTCTGTTAGCCAAAGAGGGAGGAGTCTGTAAGGCTTTGAAGGTTCAGGAATGTTGTACTTACATTCCAGACAATTCAAAACCTCTAGAAAAGTATATACGGAACATCACTGAAATTCATCATGAGATTGAGGATTTGACACAGGTAAATGTGTGGGAAAAAGTAGGCCATGGATTGGGTAAAGTTGGAGGTTGGTTTGCCAACCTAGGAAAGGGTTTCATTTGGTACATACTGAAACCTATCATCATAATAGTGATTTGTATAATCACTTTGTGGGGATTGGTGCGGCTGTACCAATGGTATAGATCAAATAGGTTGCAGAGATCCATGAGAGAGCAGGAGAGGAGATTAGCTGCGATGCAGGATAATCAGTACAGGAGTCTGAGGGCTCTAGAGATGATGAAACGAGAGAGTACTACAACGAGTTCAGTTTGATTTAGTTCATACCTCAGGGATGGTGTTGTGATGGTGATGACTACTAAAAGTCATCAAAGGGGGGAACTAAGAGAGCGCAAATCAAAAAAAAAATTAGAAGTGCACCATATTTACAAGCACGTTACATTAGTATAGTAAAGATTACATAAGAGTGTCGAATTTATAGAGTGAAAATACATAAGAGTGTTTAATTAAAATAGAATGCATATATCTGTGTGAAAAGCTAATATAGAAGTGGGTAGAGATGTTAGAATGATGTTGAAATTCCATGTTATGTGGCTGTTGTAGAGGAGAATGTAATACTGATAAACGTAGAAATGTGTAGGCCACATGGCAGTTCACAGAGAATGAAAGGTGCTGTTATACTTTCACATGATATGGATTTTAATGTTGTTATAATTCAAAGTATTATTGATCATAGAACTGAAATATATGTTTTATAGAAGTGTTTCATATAACCATTGTGTGTAATGAGTTAGAATACTGTTTAGACTAAGAAATTAAAGGTTTATAGAGTGTACAGGCCCGTTTCATGTAGTTCTAATAGGCCTGAATAGATAAGTTCATTTCTTTTGATCTGCATGTGTTAGTTAGAGGAATGTCATGTTAAGCTTAAATTGCAGAGACTGCTCGATGGTTTACGACTTAGAAGATATGGTGGAGGCCGGAATTTGGGGCCCACTGTACAAGTGTCTGTTTGCAGGTGCGAGGAGGTTCCAATCAAGAGAGTGATGAATAGGGTTTTGTTAAGAGAGCCAGGCACAGGCCTGGAGGAGGCTTCCGGAATTTCCGGGGGGGTACCGTCCTGCCGGAGAAGAGCCTGAGAAGCAAGGTCAACGCTAACGATGGGCCCAGAGGAGTATCAGCATGGAAAATGCCAGAACTGACACCACGTGAGGGGCGTCTCTAAAGGGCGTTTCTATTGTAAATGTGATTTTTGTATTAGGGACAGCACCCCTGGGTGGAGTTAGAGCAGATGGTCTGAGGAACCTAAGAGAGCGGATGGGTAGGCAGATAGGATAACTGTGAGACACCGATTTACAACGAAGACTAAGGGAAGTGAGTGATCTTCTTTGGAAGTCACCACGGCTGAAACCTTTTTAGGTTAAGATTTTACTAAGTAGGGATGTCACTTAGTCTAGTGTCTAATCTGGATTTTTTTTTCTTCCTTTCTGTAAATGATTCATAAGCTACAGCTTGTGTCTATTCTTGCAACTCTGATGATTTTTGAATTGGTTTTGGTGATATTCATCTGCCGACTAAGAGCATTTAGAAAATGTATGTTTGTATTGATACCAGTATATCTTTTGAACCTTATTTTGAGATGTTTGTATCTCCAGTTAACTTTGGCTTTATAATAAACTTTTAAACTTATTCGTAGTAAGTGGTTCTTTAGAGTGGTGTAAGTCCTTAACTGATTGACCTAGTAGTGGATTGCCTTTTACTCTATGACAGGTATCAACGGTTCAGTCGACCTGAGTTGGGATCTAGACCTATAGAAATAGATCAGAAATCCCGCCGTAACAATGTCATCAGTAATGTCACTGACCATGTCATTTGTGATGTAATATGTGACATCAGCAGCAGTGCATTGTGGGCGCGCAAGTTATAGTTAGCTCAACTAACTATAATGGGAGAATTTCTCTTGTTTTATATGAGTCAAATGTCCAACTAACTATAACATCCCTAAAACCTATGTTTTTTTCAGTGAATTTCGGCGGTTTTTTAAATGTTAATTTCATATTTTAATATTTCTAAAACCTATATCTTTTCTATTTTGGAACTCTATTATCCTTTTTTTTACTTTAAAAATTATGTAATGTTTTATATCTTCCCCCAAAAATATGTAGATCTCTTTCTTTTTTTTTTAGAAAACTGCAGTCCCATACTGGTAGTGTACCAAGCTCCATCACCACGCGAACCCTATCTGCCATACTGCTAAACTTGTAAATGATGCGCATTTCATATCCGAGAGGTTCATGGCATCACGTCCCGTGTAACATCATATACGTATGAGGTCGCGCCAGCTTCTACTTTGGTATCTGACGGGTTTGCAGTACCAAGCCACGCATTACGTCATTTACGTATGGGCATCGCGCCCACTGCGTTTTGCGTATGCGACGAGTGCACGCTGCCAGGCCCTGTGTTACGTCATAGACGTATGGTGTTGCTCCGGATACGCCATTCCCTCTTTTTTTTTACGTCTCAAAACTATATCTAAATAACTCTAAAGTGTATATAACAGCAAGCGATAATCTAAAATATTTTAAACATTTGTATATTTCTAACTGTAATAAACTTATATTATGATAAATATATTTTCTCAAAATCGCATTGGGTGTGGTAGCGGCCTCCTTGAGCGCACTATGCGCGATTGCCATGTGACCTTAAAAAAAACATTTGATTAGTTCATAACATTTCACATTGTAACAGTTGGAGGACCCCACCCATTTTAGTCATTCTCTCTACAGCATTTGATGAGACAACCCCTTCTGCTTAGAGAGCTTTTTTGAAAAGTTTTTTGCTGTGTGCACATATCTTATAGTATACACAACATGCAACGATCATTTTGATAAATATTCATGGTCTGTACATTAACCTTCCATGTGTGATGGCAATGCATCTGAAACATTACATCAAAAAAGAAATGTGTGTTACACGATGCCCCTGGTGTGTGTGCGCATTATTGTGCTGCCTTTCAGCCTGGGTATTGGTGGCTCAAAGGGGTATCATCAGCCACTGGCAGAGTGCACATCCTAGATCACATGTGACAAACAGTAAAGAGTAATGTGTAGATTTGTGTTGCAGTATGCTCTGTTGTCAGCCTTTACCAGTATAGTAGTGTGTCATATGTGAGACTTTCAGATTCAAGTTTGACATGTATTGCTTGACTGTAATGAGTGTTATCACTATGTATGACGCAGCCTCTCTGCTGATCCTCCCTCCATCCGAGCACATTCACATGTGTGCGCTTCGCGATAGCAACACTTTCAATAATACCGCACACCATTGACATGCATGTCTGCGCACATCCGCAAGCTTGACAACAACATGTGATATTGGAAATTCAATATTTTCGAAAAGCATCTCATTAGTGATAGTTGCCGCCCTCCCGGTACATGCTACATTAATGTAAATTGTGCATTCTGCGCCGACAAAACTGCAAATGAAACACACATAAGTACACTTCCTGGCCAAGCAGGAACTGAACAACGCCCAGGTCCCCAGAATAAATATTCACAACCCTACGCTGGCCTGGCGTACGCAAGCTCAGCCCACTTTGAGTACGTATAAATAGGATGATGACGACGGCACATGTCCCAGTTCTTCCATGCTGCCTCAGGTGATATGGCCGTATCCACCTCGCATATCATAATGCGCAATAAAAAAAAGGGATCCATGAGGTGTACACCATCCTGGCAATCAGCACTGGATATGAATTGTGAACCCTACTGGCCGTCGTGTTTGGAAAGGGATCCATGAGGTGTACACCATCCTAGCAATCAATACTGCAAATGAATGGTGAACACTGCTGCCCGTAAGGTTTGGACACACAACAATGAGAGCAGGTGAGCAGTGGGGCCTGGGTGCACAGGGGCGGCAATTGAGCGCGGTGCGGCGGGAGGGGTGGGGTGCATCAGCCTGGGTGCGCAGGTGCGAACAAGAGATGTTGCTGTGCATAATGATGTGATCTCTGAACTCATTGAGTCGCATCTCTGTCTGCTGGACCGTACTGTTGACCTGAGCCAGCGGGCACCGCTGTTCTACAGACACGTGGTGTTGGGTTTTTGAACACTGTAGTGCGCTAATTACTAAGTGTACATGCACACAGGCTTGCGCCACTGCATTACACGCGCACATTATGCTTCTAGCATGCACTCTGTTCCTTTGTTAGTAAACATTGGCATAACATTTTGTTATTTAACCTTGAGTATTCTCGTGCACTCCAACTCCTCTTTGAACCACGATTACCACTAACAGTTGGTAGATCGTACTTCAAAAAGGAAGGATGCACTCAACTGGTGTTCTCTATTAAGCTTGAAATAAACCTTCATTTACCTCAAGACGTTTCCAGCATTATGTTATTTCTCCCTTTTCAGACACTGAGTTGCTTGTGCCAAAATGGGGGGAGCGGGTGCTCACCCCGTGATGATGCCCTGGACATTCTGACACCTTCCATCATGGTATCAAGACACCGTCCCCGACCAGATACCTGCTGTGCCACCCTGAGAGAGGCACCCCGGAGTCGGAGCTTGCACCAGCATGTCCTTGGACACACCGGTGGTGGCAGGTGAGCAGTGAAGCCTCGGTGCGCAGGAGCTGCAATTGAGCACAGTGGGGGGGAAGGAGCTGGAGTGCAGCAGACTGGGTGCACAGGTGCAGGCAAGCGATGTTGCCGTAGATAATAAAGTAATCTCTGGCCTCATTCATATCGGTTTCATTTTAAACACTTGCTGGACCGCACTCTTTCTCGCGGACCCCAGCGTCCTAGACACATGGGTGACGAGAGGTAAACAGTGAGGGCTGGGTTCAGTAGGCCGATGCTCTGTCTCCTCCTCCCTCTGTTCTTTTGACTCTCCCTCCCCTTCTCCCTTCCACCCACTCCCTCTCTGTCCCATTCTCACTATCTTCCTTTCATTCTGACTACCTTTTTTTTTTCTCTTGGACATGGCACACATACTTATTTTTCCTTTTTGTCTTGCAGGGTTTGTACGCTGCTTCCAGAGGAGTCCCACCCACTTATTTCATGTTATACTGTTGTTTGTTCAAATAAAGTTGCATTTCCATTTATTTTGTTTTGTTTTAATAAAGGTTATTTTTTTTAGCAATAAATAAGTGAGTATATGAGTCTTCTTTTTCTGACAACATTTGTCTGTAGTTTATTGTGAAAATCATCTGTTTATAGGAAATTATGAGGGAAAACATTTGTAATTTTGCGGTGCAACTACCAAATATAAACCAACAGACTATTACATAAATGAAGCTTGCGTGATTCTAAAACTGCAAGAGTTCTATGAGTGTATCACTTTATACCACCATAAGTACTGCCCGTGTGATTACAGAACCAATAAGGCACTGCCTAGGACTACCGAGGCTTCAGGGACTGGCGAGGCCCACCCTGCATATTAAAGTAAAGCCCCCAGGGTGGTGATCCTTGAGTTGGCCTCGAAACCCCCCGAACAATTAGTAAACAATACCCGGGGACGTGCCAATCCCTTAGGCTGTGAAACGTCTGTGTGCCCTCCCGCAACTAATTTACATGTGAGATTAAGGTCCCCAGTGCTACAGAGACCCCACAGTATAATAATAGGATTGGCCCCAGAACATTACCCACCAGGGGGCTCATTTAAATGAACGGGTGAGACCCCGCTTTATTTTTTTTTCCATTGTTACCATCTGGATCCTCTCTATTAAAGCGATATGAGGTTTTCCTCCTCTCACTTCAACGAAGCAAGCAAGGATTTGCTATCACAGGGTGGAAGCTATGCACCCACCCTGCAATAGCAAACATAAATGTCCCGCAGATGCACACCTGGGGACATTGTATGAGCTACGCCTGTAGGTGATGCTCCCTAGGACCATGATGCATTGGCTACTGCATAACTTCAGAATTAGTATAAACCCATACTAACACTACTTGCATACGTGTAGTACAGTGACCAGAGTGAGTGAAGAAGCAGAGGAAGCACAAAATCTAAAAATATAAATCCTGCCAGAAGGCAGATGACATAGTTCAATGCGCCGAGGACCCTGGCATGAGTAGAAACAGCTACACGAAGAAAAGGGGTCTTCAGCACAACGCAAGCAATTTTAAAATATTGGTAAGCGCTGCCTTCTTTTTAATTTCTCCCGCTCGTCGTCAAATTAATTTAGTGAAGGGGCAGACAGCAGTGGATCCGATAAATAGATTTATTACAGGAAAACAAGGCACCTGAAACAGCCACCAACAGGAGCAGACAGCAAGGCAACCTTCTTCTCCAGCCCCATGTACAAACTCCGCAATCTTCCCCTCATGATAGCCCTACATTCTAACATTACATACTTAAATTCTAGTAGAATTACATACTAACATACTACTATGACTTACATTGGAATACTACACAGAGCACATGACTTTACAGCAATGGGCTCATGGTTTCATCCACAAGTCTTGACACTGGTAGAGGTGAGTAGTTCACGTCCCACTCCCTGCATTGTATAAACGCAAACTAACACTACTTCCACAGGTATGCTACAGTGCCCAGAGCACATCACTTTACAGTAATGAGCTCACAATTTAGGCTCACGGTTTAATTCCTGAGTCTTCACAGCAGTAGGGGTGAGTAGTTCGCTTCCCACACCCTATATACTATAAACGCATACTAACACTACTTTCACACTTATACTACAGCAGCTAGTATCCTACAGCGCCCAGAGCCCAACAATGTACACCAATCAGCTCGGTTTGATCCCCGACTCTTCACACCAGTAGGCGTGAGTTCTTCACTTCCCACTTCTAGTATAGTATTAACGCACGGTACCAGTCAGTAGTTCGCTTCCCACTCCCTGTATGGTATAAACGCCTACTAACACTACTTGCAGACGTATACTACAGCGCCCAGAGCCCATCCCTTTACAGCAATTACCTCGGTTTCATCCGCAAGTCTTCACACCGGCAGGAATGAGTACTTCGCTTCCCACTTCCGGTATACTATAAACACACAGTAGCAGTCAGTAGTTCGCTTCCCACTCCCTGTTTGGTATAAACGCCTACTAACACTACTTGCACACAAATACTGCAGTGTCCACAGCCCATACTTTTACAGCAATCACCTTGGTTTTATCCCCAAATCTTCACACCGGTAGGCGTGAGTACTTTGCTTCCCGCTTCCGGTATGGAATAAACGCACGATAGCGGTCAGTAGTTCGCTTCCCACTCCCTGTATGGTATAATTGCCTACTAACACTACTTGCACACATATGCTACAAAGACCAGACCACATCACTTTACAGCAATAACCTCACTGTTTAGGCTCTCGTTTTCATGCCCGAGTGTAGCACCATATCATATCAGCACCATGTCACTCTGAGCAACACTGCACTTTGAGACCGGTAACAGTGACTACTTCACTTCGCACTCCCCCACAGAGGTTACAGTCCTCCTAACCTCCTTTCCAACTTTTTTCACCCTTTTTTCCCCTTACTCGCTTTAACAGAATCACAAAATGGTGGCCAACACTTCCTAGTTGCAACCGCTCGCAATGCTCGCAGCCAATAAGCAGCAATCTCGTGCTTGTAACGCCTCAGCTAATCAGATGGCAGAATTCCCAAATATCGATATCTGTAAATTTAAATATTTCTAAAAAAATACTGAATGGATTTACACCAAATAAACAAGAGCGTGATTTCTAGACCAAAACCCTTCTCCCTGCCAAATTTTGGGGTAATTTGGTTCACCCGTTCGACCTGTAGCCTTGTCTGAAGTTTCCTATAGAAATTAACATGGAGAAATCATGTTTTGGGACCCCCTTTTATCTCAGCCCCCCTTGACGAATCACCACCAGACTTTCAACATAGGAGCTGATATGAACAAAGAATTAGTTCTGAAATTTCATGAAGATTCATCAAACAACACCAAAGTTATAAGCAAAACAAAAAATTATCTTCCTATGGAAACTCGGTCCTAACTATAACTACCTACTGGCGCCCGCCAGTAGGTAATATATATATTGGAGGAAGGGTCGAATACCACCTGACTGGGAGCGATAAACTTATTAACAGCAATCTGCATGACCCCCAGAGAGACTATGGAGTTCGTGAGACCGGCACTGATGAAAGCCAAGAATGTCTGAAACGCGTCTGCCTAAGCGTTTAAGGGACTGCCAGCAGCGTGCAAGTGTAATTTGTAAATAAAGCCTTTTAGAGACCCCAGAGTGTGTCGAGCCTTTTACCCTACCTGGAAGGAGGCACTGGTTGTTATATATATATATAAACCAGAAGATCAAGGGCCGAAAAGATTCTATCCATTAAGGAACCGGACCAAGAGAACTTAGAATCAGAAAACCTCATCATTAATCTGTCTGACCACTGTCTAACCGTACCTGAGAAAAAAGCATTAAATAAGGGACTCTCATTCTGTCCTGAGCAACATTTTAACTTTACAGACACCAAAATTGACCTATACAAATATGTAAGGAAACTCAAACTTTCGAAAACTCATATAAATAAGAAGATCTCTAACATCGACTCCTCAGATACAGGCGACTCTGACGCCTTGCGAAATTCAGAATCATTAACAATAGAGGAAATTCCACTCCTAAGAGACCTATACAATCTAGAATGTGAAATGGAGGAGAGCGAGAGCACTGAACTAACTGTATTGCAACAATATAACATCAAAACAACATCACATGAAGCCAGTGGTTTATAAAGGAAATCAAGATTTTGTCCACAACTCTCACCAGGGAACAAAATAGATGCTTTTTATGAAGCATTAATGTGTGACCTAGAAAAAATTGAGAAAACAAGGAATCAATCAAAGAGAGAAAACATGTCCTGCAATGAACGCTTAGCTATAAAAACATTGGCTAAAAATGACAAAATTACAATCAAGCTCGCAGACAAGGGCGGGAATATTGTCATACAAAATACAAAGGATTACATTGCGGTAGCACATCGTCTATTATATGACAAGACAAAATACAAACTACTGAAAACGAATCCAATACAGAAAATGATTGAGGAAATAGAGAACAACTTGAACCAATGGCAAACAAATGGATTATTGAATAAAGATGAACTGACATATCTATTCAAAGAAAAACCAACCATTCCCACAATCTATTTCCTGCACAAAGTGCACAAAACTCTAATTAACCCACCTGGCAGGCCTATTGTTTCCTCTTGTGACTCTGCTTATAAAAACATCTCCTCATACATTGATCACTATATAGCACCCATGGTCAAAAACCTGACATCCTATATACAAGACACATCGAACTTCCTAAGAGTTCTCTCAAATATCACTTGGAGTCCCACTTACTTACTAGTAACCATTGACGTAGTTTCCTTATATACGTCCATTAAACATTCCATTGGCTTAAATGCATGTGCCTATTTCCTCAGACAACGCAACATCGAATGCATAGAACACTCAGCCATGCTTTTAACTATGATCAGAATGTGCCTGGAGAATAACATCTTCCTATTCAATCATGAACTATTTCACCAACTTTGCGGATGTGCCATGGGAATGTCATTCTCTCCCAACTATGCAAATTTAACAATGGGGTGGTGGGAGAAGGAAATCGCATGGGCATCGGAACACAATGGGGCAATGGACAAAATTATATTATGGACCAGGTACATTGACGACATGTTTTTAATTTGGAATGGCAGCAAATCAGAATTCAAACAATACTTTGACTCCCTCAACCAAAATGATATTGGGTTCTCTTTCACATATAACATCAATCGCAATCACATAGATTTCCTGGATATCAAAATCTACATACAAGATAACCAATTGCAAACAACTCTATTTCGGAAAAAACAGCCACTAACAGCATCTTACATGCTGAGAGCTTCCACCCACAACCACTAATCCGTAGTATTCCATACGGAGAATTTATAAGAATGAAGAGGAATTGCTCACAAGACAAAAATGCTGAAGTAGAAATTAAAAACAGTGCAAGCAGATTGCGAAAACGAGGATATCATGAAAGAGAACTCAACAAAAGCAAGAAGAAGGTGGACAAGCTAACTATAACTGAAATTCTGATTAAAAAACCTGTACCGCCAAAAGAAGAAGCGACTGTACAACAAGCACCAAGACTCATTCTAACTTACAGTAAAGAATCTCAGAAAATTCGCAAAACTGTACAAAGATACTGACCACTTTTAGAACAAGATCAAGACCTCAAGAAGATCATAGGTCCTGGACCACAAATAACGTTCCGCAAAGCTCCATCCATCAAAGACACTCTGATCAGAAGCCATTTTAATTTGCAAAGCACAAAAACCAACTGGCTATTTAACCAACAACTGGGGTTCAGGAAATGCAACGGGTGCAAAGCGTGCAAAATTATTACTAACAAACAAACCATCAGAGATCCTGAAGGTAAATTGATTACCATAAATAAAAAGATCACATGTACAACCAAACTAGTAGTATATGCTATCCAATGTGAGTGCACAATGCTATACATAGGCAGCACCACTTGCATGCTTCAAAAGAGAATTCTCTAACACATTCGTGCTGTAAAAAATCGGGACTTCACATACGCCACTGCCAAACATCTTCTGGCCTGTCAAAATGGCAATTGGCTTAATATGAGTTTTTTCGCAATAGATGCTATTGAACCAAATGAGAGAATGGGAGATGATAAGAAAAAACTCCGACAACTAGAATCGAAATACATTATCCGTAAACACTAGTGAATTGGTTTGAACACCAGCTTTTTTGAGATGGATTGTTTTGAAGTTCTTTTGAGGGATTTCTTTGAGGGTTTTTTCTAAAAAGCCCCCCCCCCCCTTCTCCTCCTTTTGGTTGGAATTTTTTCTCATTAGCAAAATAGATGTGTCTAAACAAATTGGCATTCCTGCTTATCTATATATAATTTATTCTTGATCCCGTGAGCATCACGCACCTTTTCTTAAAACAATAGACAATTGGCTTAAATGGGTACTACACCCTCTACGAAGCTGACCTATCTAGTCCCTCCCCATTAAGGGTTTTTTTCAAACTACCTAAGCGTTTATTTTGATGTATATATAAAGAGGGCTTTTTTGAAAATCTATATTTAAGAATAGCAAATGATACAATTTAGGAAATGAAAACTAATTCATATTTTGCAAATATCAAATATAAAATGCTATGATTGCTCAGGGATACAACAACAGTTAAGAAATGTCATCAGAGATGTCATTTGAGATGTCATCAGTGATGTCATCAGTGATGTCACTGATCATGTCATGAATGATGTAATATGTGACATCATCAGCAGTGGATTGCGGGCGCGCAAGTTATAGTGAGTCCAACTAACTATAACGTGGGAATTTCAAAGGTTTTGTATGAGTAAAATATTCAGCTAACTATAACTGGTGTGAAACCCATGTTTTTTTCTGTGAATTTGAAAGGTTTTTTAAATGCTAATTCCTAACCAAAACGAGTGTGAAACCTTTGGTTTTTTCAGTGAATTTCAAAGGATTTTTAAAAGCTAATTCCTAACTATATTGTTTGTGAAACCTATGGTTTTTTCAGTAAATTTCATAGTTTTTTTAAAAGCTAATTCATTTGTATATCGACTTTGTAACCTACGATTATTTTTTTTTGTTAGGTGTTTTTTACAAAAATTAATTATATTTAAAAAAAAAAAAATCATTTGTTAAATGTATACATTTTTACAAAAAAAAAATTCCTGGTGCGCTCAGGGTGCGCGCACCGGTAAGCACTCCCGAGAGCGCACCGAGAGCGCTATTTCTGCGTTCATAAAAAAAAATATGTATGAAAAGTAAATAATAATGGAAGACATTTAGGGGCCGATTAGGATGGCGGACGGACTTGCGTCCGTCCGCCACCCCAGAGGTGGAGGGACCGTCTGCAGGGGCAGCGGCGGTCCCTCCGTGCAAATTAGGATGTGACCGCCACCCTGGCGGTCACATCCTGGATATTTAACATTGCGGCGGGTGCAGCTTCAAGCAGCACCCGCCGCAATGTTAAAAGTGCATGTTTAACATTTACATGCACAAAGCGGCAGGCACCGCGCGGTGCCTGCCGCTTTGTGCATGTAAATACTGGGGGGTACCATAGGTACCCCCCATGTGCACCCCCCACCCGCCTACACCCTGGGGGCCCGCAACGGGCCCCCAAAATCAAAAGTACACATGCTTTTCCACGGCGGAAAAACCGCCGCGGAAAAGCATATTTACAAATGCTTCCTAATTTGGCTGACGGTGTCTGATAGACACTGCCAGCCAAATGAGAGCTTTTCCGCCGCGGTTGTAATCCGACCGCGGCGGAAAAGCTGCGGACAGAAACCAAGACCCACCAGCCATCGTAATGCGGCGGTGGGTCTTTGGTGACTCCGCAGAGGATTTTCCGCCTCCTCCGGGCCGGAGGTGGCTTCCGCCGGCCCAGAGGAGGCGGAAAATCCTCCATCATAATGAGGCCCTAAGTACCATACTTATAAAAGCAGTATTTTTGATTTACGAAATGAAAATGATTTTGCATTTCCGTAAAGCTATCAAAACGTCACTCAGGCGTGCCGCGTAAGCGCCCCCGGAAGCACCTACGTTCGCGCCGCGTAAGCGCCCCCGGAAGCGCGTCAAGTCATGTGACCTTAAAATAACTCTTTTGATTGGTTGCTAACAGTTTTTTTTATAAAGAATGAAATCCTCACCCATTTCCTTCACTTCTTCTTTCACTTTTGTGACTGCGAGACCAGTGTTTTTGCTCTCGGATCTTTGTTGGATTACTATCTTGGATTACCATGGCTGCCAGAGCATCCAGCAGTGAAGATGACACAGAGGGATTTCTTGATGAAGAGGTTCCTCAGCCGAAGACCAAAGAACACTTCATATGGAAGTTTTTTTCCATTCCAAATGATCAGAAAAAAGTAAATGCTCCAAATGTGCAGTGCAGGATTTGTCACACTGTCCTGTCACGGGGTGACCCCACCAAGAAATATTCATTTGGAAACTCCACTATGATTCGACATGTTGAGAGGAGGCACCCCCAGAACTTTGCCCGGGAGAGTGTCAGGGCTCTGGCACGAGAGGCTCCCAGTGATGGGGCCTCTATTTCAACCGGAGGAGAAACTACATCAGGGAGGGGGCGATCACAAGAGCTGATTCCTAACATTCAGCCTGCTTTTAATAAAGGCGTTATTAAATGCATATATTGTGATCAGCTACTTTGCTATGGGGAACAAAGTGTTCTGCTCATGGTTCGAGCATTAGACAACCACCGCTGCCGTTCCCAGCCCTAATTTTTTTTTTTTTGCTCCTGTTGAGCAGTTTCCCATTCCCTGTTTTTGTTTTTGTTCAAAAAAAAAGAAAAAAGAAGAAAAAAAAAGTTCTTTTCAGAACTACCTCCAATTCTCATCAAAGAGCTGTATTCTTAAAAAAAGGAAAAAGAGTAAGTGAAGTGGAGTGCAGTGAGAGAGGAGAGGAAAATGAGTGAATAAGCAAAGAAAGGGACAAGAGGTGATGGGAAGTGAAGTAGGGGGACTGAAAGAAGGTGAGAGTGCGGAAGGAGAGTGAGGAGCAGGAGAGTGAACATGGGGAATGTGGATAAGTGAAGAAAATGTAGTAAAGGAACGGGGGTGTGGAAGGGTAAGAAAAGAGCAGTGATGTTTAGGAAAGAGTGGAGATACAGACTGGATAAAGGCAAGTGGGTGTGAGACAAGGTGAGTAAGGGAGTAAAAAGACAGAGAAAGTGAAAGAAAAAGTGAGAGTAGAAGACTGAGGGCCTCATTTATGAGGCCATGCGTCACTTTTACGCCGCCGGTGCATCACTTTTTGTGACGCACGAGTGCTGTAAAAATGCACCTTGTTGAGTCATATTTACAAAGTGACGCATCTAGGTAGATGCATCACTTTGTAAACCCCTGCGCCACATTATACCTGCGTCAGGTGTAATGTATGCAAAGGGGGCGTATTGACGCAAGAAAGGGTCGTAGAGATGACGCAGTGAAATCTATGAGATTTCACTGCATCACTTTTAGGACATCATTGCGTCAAAATCTTGCGCCTGCCTCACAGCAGGCGTAAGACTGACGCAGGCCCTTTCACATGGGGCTGGCCTCATGTGAAAGGATGCATTGCTGGAGTTGTGTCACTTTTGTGACACACTCTAGCAATGCATCATTTTTGCACTTACAGATACGTCAGAAATACTGACGTATCTGTAACTCCTTGCGACATAATGTGTCATACATTAAATATGACGCATGAGTAGAAGACTGAAGGTCTCATTTATGACGCCATGCGTCACTTTTACGCCACCGGTGCGTCACTTTTTGTGATGCACCAGTGCTGTAAAAAATGCACCTTGTTGAGTCATATTTACAAAGTGACGCATCTAGGTAGATGCGTCACTTTGTAAACCCCTGCGCCACATTATACCTGCGTCAGGTGTAATGTATGCAAATGGGGCGTATTGACGCAAGAAAGGATCTTAGAGGTGACGCAGTGAAATCTATGAGACTTTACTGCGTCACCTTTAGGACACCATTGCGTCAAAATCTTGCGCCTGCCTCACATCAGTCGTAAGACTGACGCAGGTCCTTTCACATGGGGCTGGCCCCATGTGAAAGGATGCATTGCTGGAGTTGCGTCACTTTTGTGACACACTCTAGCAATGCATCATTTTTGCGCTTACAGATACGCCAGAAATACTGACGTATCTGTAACTCCTTGCGACATAATGTGTCATACATTAAATATGATGCATGAGTAGAAGACTGAAGGTCTCATATATGACGCCATGCATCACTTTTACGCCACCAGTGCGTCACTTTTTGTGACGCACCAGTGCTGTAAAAAATGCACCTTGTTGAGTCATATTTACAAAGTGACGCATCTAGGTAGATGCGTCCCTTTGTAAACCCCTGCGCCACATTATACCTGCGTCAGGTGTAATGTATGCAAAGGGGGCGTATTGACGCAAGAAAGGATCGTAGAGGTGACGCAGTGAAATCTATGAGATTTCAATGCTTCACTTTTAGGACATCATTGCGTCAAAATCTTGCGCCTGCCTCACAGCAGGCGTAAGACTGACGCAGGCCCTTTCACATGGGGCTGGCCTCATGTGAAAGGATGCATTGCTGGAGTTGCGTCACTTTTGTGACACACTCTAGCAATGCATCATTTTTGCGCTTACAGATACGTCAGAAATACTGATGTATCTGTAACTCCTTGCGACATAATGTGTCATACATTAAATATGACGCATGAGTAGAAGACTGAAGGTCTCATTTATGACGCCATGCATCACTTTTATGCCACTGGTGCGTCACTTTTTGTGATGCACCAGTGCTGTAAAAAATACACCTTGTTGAATCATATTTACAAACTGATGCATCTAGGTAGATGCGTCACTTTGTAAACCCCTGCGCCACATTATACCTGTGACAGCTATAATGTATGCAAAGGGGGCGTATTGACATAAGGAAGGGTCGTAGAAGTGACGCAGTGAAATCTATGAGATTTCACTGTGTCACTTTTACGCGCTGTTTCGTCCAAACCTTGCGCCTGCTTCACAGCAGGCGTAAGACTGACGCAGGCCCTTTCACATGGGGCTGGCCCCATGTGAAAGGATGCATTGCTGGAGTTGCATCACTTTTGTGACACACTCCAGCAATGCATCATGTTAGTGCTTACAGATACGTCAGAAATACTGACGTATCTGTAACTCCTTGCGACATAATGTGTCATACATTAAATATGACGCATTAGTAGACGACTGAAGGTCTCATTTATGACGCCATGCATCACTTTTACGCCACCGGTGCGTCACTTTTTGTGACGCACCAGTGCTGTAAAAAATACACCTTGTTGAGTCATATTTACAAACTGATGCATCTAGGTAGATGCGTCACTTTGTAAACCCCTGCGCCACATTATACCTGTGACAGCTATAATGTATGCAAAGGGGGCGTATTGACATAAGGAAGGGTCGTAGAAGTGACGCAGTGAAATCTATGAGATTTCACTGCGTCACTTTTACGACGCTGTTGCGTCCAAATCTTGCGCCTGCTTCACAGCAGGCGTAAGACTGACGCAGGCCCTTTCACCTGGGACTGGCCCCATGTGAAAGGATGCATTGCTGGAGTTGCATCATTTTTGTGACACACTCCAGCAATGCATTACTTTCCTCTAAACACTCTACTTAATTTTTTTACTCTATTTGTTTACACTGTTTTTCCCTGTGGTACGCTCAGGGTGCGCGTACCGGAGAGCGCACTCCGGAGCACACCCAACGCTTACCCCGCGAAAATGTAAAAAAAAAGAAATATATTTTTTTGCCCTTCAGGGTCCTTCTAGGCCTCCTTTAGAAAACCTAGGGGGTCAGGGGGTGTCTACTCTGCCCCCTTTTATTTATTTCCCCATTTATTTTTCACCTCTTGTGTCTCAGTTCTTCAGAGTCACAAGATGGCGGACTATGCAGACCATTTAGAATGTTTACAGACACCCAAGAGCCAATTAGCTTTTGAAATTTACAACCAATTAAAATGTTTCTTTGGTTTTGAATTTGTGTGTGATGAAGTTTCATTGGTTTTCTACTAAAGAAATGGTTTTCTAATGAGAGGGAAACACAGCCATTTTGTGATAGTATTCTTTGAGGTATATTTGTGAGGAATTTTTGGTGTTCTATTTCTGGTGTGAAATTTACACAGTACTAACTCTTCTACTGCTTTGTAAAAGGTAATTTGTTAATTTGTAAGGGGAATTTAATACTTGATAAAGCTAGTTTAATATTATCTGTTACTGAAAACAAAAAATTAAAGGGATTTTTTTTCTGCAATTTTCAGCAAGAAATTTGAAAAGAATATGGATCTCAATGAGGACACCGTTAATATTAATTTGGAAATTTCTGCGACCTTTGTTGAGGCGAGTTTGATTGAGGTCTTAAATGATCCTGTTGAGAACACTAACCATGAAGAAGACCTTTTTTTGAGAGGAGATGGAATGGAGGATTTTAATGATGAGACTTTCGATGCTGAATTAATGGAATGTTTGGACTATATTGAGTTCCAGGAGTCATGTATGAAGAGTTCTGATGAGGAGATTCCTGATCAGTTGATGTTAGAAGTTCTTCTAAATTATGAAAATTCTAAAGAATAAATTTATATTTAGAAATTATAAATTGTTTGAGACATGTTTCTATTATTCTACTAGAAATTTATGAGATAGTAGTGAAATGATTGTGGTATAAAGTGAGACTTATAGTATAGAGTGCAGCATTTGTGTGTTACATAGTAAGTTTACTCACAGTTACTTCCCTTCTCCCACTATATTTTCTCTAATGTGCACTTCACATCTCTTCTTCATCTCATACCTTCTTTCTCTCACTGTCTCTCTCTAACGTACACTATCGCCGCCATTTTTTGTATTTTCAGAAGACAGTGAATTGTAATGCTCCAAAGGTGGAGTGCAATATGTGCCATACTATATTTTGCTGAAAAGACCCCAGAATGAAGTACAATTTTGGTAATCCAACTATGATTCGGCACGTGCAGAGGAGGCACCCCAGAACTAAGCCCGGAAGAGTGTCAGGGCTCTAGCACGAGAGGCTCCAAGAGATGGTGCCTCTACTTCAACTGGAGGAATAACTGCATCGGTGAGGAGGCAACCAGAGCAGCTAATCCCAAATATTCAGCCTGTTTTTAATGAGGCTTCCATTAAATGCAAACATTGTGATGCCCTACTTTATTACGGGGAACAAAGTATTATGATCATTGTTCGAGCATTAGAGAACCACTGCTGCCATCCCCAGTCCTAATTTTAGTGAGAGAGGAAAGGAAAATGAGTGAGGGAGCAAAAAAAGGGATGAGAGGGGAAGGGAAGTGAAGTAGGGGGATTGAAAGAAGGTGAGTGTGTAAGTATAACTAATTTATAGGGAGTGAGCTTGACAGAAGAGGAGCGAGAGACTAAAGGGACGGAGAGAATGAGGCTAACAGAGAGAGAATGAGGGAAGGAAAATGTAGAACTAACAGGATAGAGAAGTAAGAGGAGTTAGTGAAGTGGATTAAGGAGAGTAGAGGAAGAGAAAAGAGTGAAGGAGCGAAAGAAGGGAAGAGAAAGAAAGGAAAGTAAAGGAGAAGGTTTCAAAGAAGGTGAGTGTGGCAGTATGGCTGAGATATAGGGAGTGAGTGTGATAGAAGAGGAGTGAGAGACTAAAGGGATGAAGAGAATGAGGCTAACAGAAAGAGATTGAGGGAAGGGAAGTGTAGAAGTAAGAGGACAGAGAAAGAAAGAGAAGGAGTAAGTGAAGTGGAGTAAGCATAAAAAACGATTTATAAGGAAGACTACCTTATAAAAAAAAAGCAAAGTCAAAGATTGCGCACGCAGCTTGTAAATATGCTTGTCTTTTTTTTGTATATTCTATCTCAATTTATGCCATTAAAAGAAACCTTTAAACATCTCTCACGGCATTTCATATTCTTGTCTGGGTGCCAATCTTATTATTCTGCATGCATTTTCTGCTTGCAAACATGTGAAACTTTGCGCAAGTCTTGTAAATAGGCTCCTCTTTATCTTATATTCCATCTCAATTGATACCATTACTGAAATACTTTATGCATCTCCCACACCATTTCATTTGGTTTTCTATCTGCTTTTCCTATCCCTCTCCATACATTCACTGCTTCCACCCATGCTACAGGTTGCAGAAGGCGCTTCAAAAAAAGAGCATATTCACAAGTCCAATGAAACCATAACACAATTTCTAAATCAGCATCGAATCCAAGCATAAAAAACAATTTTTAAAGAAGACTACCTTATAAAAAAAAAGCTATGTCAAAGATTGCGCACGCAGCTTGTAAATATGCTTGTCTTTTTTTTAATATTCTGTATCAATGTATCCCATTAAAAGAAACCTTTAAACATCTCTCACGGCATTTCATATTCTTGTCTGGGTGCCAATTTCATTATTCTGCATGCATTTTCTGCTTGCAAACATGTGAAACTTTGTGCAAAAGTCTTGTAAATAGGCTCCTCTTTATCTTATATTCCATCTCAATTGATACCATTACTGAAATACTTTATGCATCTCCCACACCATTTCATTTGGTTTTCTATCTGCTATTTCTATCCCTCTCCATACATTCACTGCTTCCACCCATGCTACAGGTTGCAGAAGGCGCTTAAAAAAAAGAGCATATTCACAAGTCCAATGAAACCATAACACAATTTCTAAACCAGCATCGAATCCAAGCATAAAAAACTATTTATAAAGAAGTCTACCTTATAAACACACAGGTAACATTATGGAAAAAGGTACAAATATAATTCCTTAATTCACACAGACACTCAGTATGATACTTGTCAAAAATCTTTAAGCTCTCTATCTTTTTTAAAACAATCATTACTCACCTTTAAAAATGCTTTGGAAGATGTCAAACAGTGTCAGTCACACTCAACAGATTTTCTTAAGCAGAATCTCTAAACAATGCTACCTTCACTGGAGCCTTTCAATAATGGCACAGATTCTTTCTCATTTCAAACCCATATTCTTGTACATAGCCAATAAAAATTGTTCCCACATAAATTCAAAACCAAACTGCACATTTTAATTGGTTGTACATTTCAAGCCTTTGAAACTCACATAACATTCACCCATCCCCCCAGTGCTCATTTACCCTGTAACCATGGTAACTCCCTCTTAAACCAGCACTCAGTTCACAAGTTCATCATAATATGTTGCAAAACAATCCTTCAAGGCTGTTTGACCTCTCAATCTACTAGCTAATGAAATGCAATGTTTCTTTAAATGACTTTTTCTCAACCATTGAAATGACTTCTTACAAAAAAAAAGCATGCACCCTAATTTTCAGTGGAGATTTTTAACAAAGCTCCAATCATTTATGGTTATTCAACTGCACTGATTCACAACCACTTTTTTCATAATCAAACTGCCATTTCATTTCCACAACTCGTCTGACTTGAAGCACATCTACCTTCACAATGACAAAAGTCTGGTTTGTGGGTCATAGCTATGTCCACTGGAGTCAAAAATACGCAGTTCACAGAAGTATTTTCAATCTTGATTTACCAAATGTGGACATTGTATGGATTGGACAGAGAGGACTGAGGAGTCACCAATTGATACCATTGGTAAAATCCTTTATGCATTTACCACACCCTGACCTTTTAATAGTGCACTGCGGTGGAAATGACTTAGGCACTTTGACTGGTGTAGGTCTGGAAATGCTTTTAAAGGACATCTTTTGGCAATTGATGTCACTTTTTCCAAAAACTGCCTTGGTATTTTCTAATATATGCCAAAGGCAAAAATGGAACTGGTCCAACCAATTTTGTCCACAGATTGAGAAAGCAAGGAAACATGTAAATAAATCTGTTTCTGCTTTCCTCAGAGACTATGGTATGGGTTCCATTTACCACAACAACTTGCGTTACAACATGCAAGACATCTATAGTGTGCATTTTATGGTGTGCATTTTACAGATGAGGGGAATAGAGTTTTTTTCTTGAATATAAGACTCTGCATTGGTACCTACTTGTAGGTACAAAAAACACCCACTTAACACAACAGCTCTTTTCAGAGCTAACTTACCTCTAAACTCTCTACATTATTTTTTTACTGTATTTTTTTACACTGTTTTTCCCCGTGGAGCGCTCAGGGTGCGTGTACCGGAGCGCACACCTGGGAGCGGACCAAGCGCTCACCCCGCAAAAAAAAAAAAAAAAAAAGTTTGTTTGCTCTTCAGGGTCCTTCTAGGCCCCCCTCAGAGAACCTAGGGGGTCAGGGAATGTCTACCCAGCCCCCTTTTAATTATTTTCCCCTTTCTTTTTCACCTCTTGTGCCTCGATTCTACCGAGACACAAGGTGGCGGACTCCCCGGACTGTTTAGAATGTTGACGGACACCCGACAGCCAATCAGCTTTCCGCTCGCGCACTCCCGTAGTGCGCCAGGTGCGCTCCCCGGTACGCGTACCGGTGAGCGCTCGGAGCGCGCCTATAGATATATATGTGTTTTTGAAGTTAATTTTCAAAAAAACCACTGGAGCAATTTTCAGCAAACATAGCAAAGGCACATCTGCATACCAGTTTCTACAATTTTGCCAAGTTTGGCGTAATTCCATTCAGCGGTTCGGGCTGTAGACTCGTCAGACCGTCCTATGGAAATTAACATGGCGAAAACACGTTTTGGGACCCCTCTTTTTTGTCAGCCCCCACACAACGAATCCCCTTCAAACTTCCAGGGAAGGAGCGGAGCGGAGCTGGCCAAAATTTTGGAAAATTACACGCAAATTCCTCAATATATACTACCGCCAGTAGGTAATATATATATATATATATATATATATATATATATACACACATATATATTGGACAACCCCATGGAGGCGTAATATATATATATATATATTTCCCAAAACCGCTCCAGTTCACGGACCTCTGGCGCTCTACTCCCGGTGCATGCTCGTCGACAGAGCCATGTCGATAAAATTTGCACAGCCTTCTTTTGCTCAAGAAGAATTGGTACGCACTCATAGTGTCTGATATTTCCACAATATCTTTATGTTCAGTTAGGCTTCTGGTTCCAAAGCAAATACTGACTCGTTTCGTTAGTGACAACTAACTTGATCACGGTTGGTGAAAAAAAAAAATATATATATATATATATATTACCTACTGGCGGTCGCCAGTAGGTATATATAGTTAGGATTTTTTCCCTATGGGATTTTTGAAAATTCTATGTCTAATAACTTTGGCGTTTGTGGACGGAATTGGCTGAAATTTTCTGGAAAATGGAACATTTTGTTTCTGAGCAGCCACTGGAAATTTGGGGGGGGTTGGTCAAGGGGGGGCCGAGAAAAAAGGGGGGTCCCAAAACGTGTTTTTAACATTGAGTTTTCCATAGGGCGGTTGGCCTCACTTTTAGCCCGAACGGCTGAATGGATTTCCACAAAACTTGGCAAAATTGTAGGGACTGGTAGCCCGATGTGCCTTTGCTAGGTCTCAATATATGTGCTTCAGTGGATTTTGAGAAATTAACGTTCAAAAAAAGATATATATCTGTAACAGCGGACCGGGCAGCGCTCCGGTTCGCGGACTTTACGCGTAACGGAACTTCGCGTAGCGAAGCTGATTGGCTCTCCGGTGTCTGTCAACATTCTAAACAGTCCGGAGCAGCCGCCATCTTGTCTCTCGGTAGGATTGAGAGACAAGAGGAGGCTAAAACAAAGGGGCAAATGACCATAAGGGGGCATAGTAGATCCTCCCTGACCCCCTAGGTTTAATGTGGAGGCTTTAAAGGGGCCCCGCGGGGCAAAAAAAAAAAAATTTTGTTTTTTGTTTTTTTGCGTGGGTAGCGCCCGGTTCGCGAACCGGGAAGCGTTCTGGGCAGCGTACTATAAGGAAAAAAGAATGATAGACTTTTCAAATACTGTATGTTAATTGATTGTTGGTTTTGTTGATTATTTTTTAATTTTTTTTTTTTTTAAGCAATTATTTATTATTGTGATTGTGTTTGAAAATGGAACAACATTTCTAACATTTAACTAGTTTATGAATTACATATAAAAATGATTAAAGACTCAAACAATTTTTTAATATTACATACAATTTTATTTTTCGGATTGTTTTTCAAAATTTAATAGAACGTCTAGCATTTGACTGTCCGATATGTCCTCTTGTTGAGTGAACATAAGTTCCCACATTTGACCGTCATCATAATGAAGTAAATGATCCACAGATTCTACACATTGAACTAATTCATGGTCCCGTGATTCATCCATGAAATCTGAGTCATCATTGTCCTCAATATCTTTTTCTGTGTTGTTCTCCAGAACAATTTCGAAGGAAACATTCTGCTCACCTTCCATTTTATTGCTGTAATTTGCATAAAAAATAAATATATCAGTAGAGATAGGGCACTGTTGGGTTTAAGTTCAGACAGGTACTTGTGAGTTTATAACAGAGAAGTAATCTATGGGCACTGTATGGTTTCAGGCGTGAAGTAGTACTATTAAAAAGTGCCTGTGAAGAAGCCTAAGTAAATTCATAATTATACCACAGAAACCTAAATCAATCCATAATTATAATAAAGAAGCCTTTCTCAATGTCTAACTCTTACAGAGGGATAGTATATAACTATCTGAAAATGTTTTCAAATTTATAAAATAATATCTCACCTTCTAAAAACAAGTTTAAGTTGTGAGTGAAAATGATCTTGCAATGTAGTTCAGGAAGTAGTAGTCAAAATGGCTGTGTTTCTCTCTCTTCCTTTATATATATTCAGGTGCATAGCCAATCAAATGTCAGGTAAAAAAAGTAGAAAATGAAAGTAACATTTTAATTGGTTGTCAATTCCAACACTTCAGATGTGTTTTGTGAAGTAATTTACCTCAGGGTATTTAGAGAGGTCTACAGGCTAAATGGTTAAATGGAATTTCAATCAAATTTGTGAAAATGGTAGGCATTGGTATGTAGTATGAGCTAATCTATATTTGGTGAAATTGTCTCCAGTCGCTTTTCTGTAAACTACTTTCCCACCTTTTTTGATGGTGTGCTTCCCAGGGAGCGACCCGGTACGTGAACTGGCGAGCGCCCCGGTTCGCGAACCTTAAGCGTTACGGGAGTCCACCATTTTGTGTTTCGGTCGAATTAAGATACAAGATGGAGGGCAAATAATGTTCAGAATGGGTAGAAGGGGGCACGGTAGACTTGTCTTGACCCCCTAGGTTTTCTGAGGGTGGCTGAGGAGGCCCATATGTGCGAAAAAAAAACATTTTTTTTTAAATTTAGCGAGGTTAGCTCCCGGTTCGCGTACCGGGTAGCGCCCCAGGGAGCGTACTTTGTTGAAAATTAGTGAAAAATGTTAGAGTAAAATAATATTTGTGAGTGATCAGATGTAGGGTAGCTCTGAGAAGAGCTTTTGGGTTTATGGTACATTTAGGTACTTATAAGTAGGTACCAATGCACAGTCTTAAATTCAGAATGAAAATTCTGTTGCCCCCATCTGAGAAGTGAACTCCATCTCCTCTGTAGATATCTTGCATGTAGTAACGCAAGTTATTGTTGTACAGGGAGCCCATTCCATGGTCTCTCATGTAAGCTGAAACAGATTTGTTTACATGCTTCCTCGACTTCTCAATTTGTGGACAAAATTGGTTTGACCACCTCCATTTCTGTCTTTGGCATATATTTGAATATACCAAGGCAGTCTGAGGAAAAAGTGCCATCAATTGCTCAAAGGTGTCCTTTAAAAGCATTTCCAGACCTACCCCAGTCAAAGTGCCCAAATCATTACCTCCACAGTGCACAATTAACAGGTCAGGTTTTGGCAAATGCATAAAGGTTTTCACCAATGGTATCAATTGGTGACATTTTAATCCTCTGTGGCCAAACCACTTAATTTCCACATCTTGTAAATTGAGGTTAGGTAAATTCCTGTTCTCAGCATACCTCTGAGCCCAATAGATGTAACTATGTCCAACAATCCAGACAGAAAACATGGTGAGAGAAGGTTCTCCTGCAGTCAGATGAAGTGTGGCAATGAAATGGCAGTTGAAAAAATAAGAGTTTAAAATGAAAAAAACTGTGGAGTTTCTGTGTTAATGAAGCAGTAACAGTGATTGGTGGATTTTGATTGCTGAAAACAGAAAGTTAGGGTGCATGGATGAGTTCTTTGAAAGATGTATTTTGAGTGGTCAAGAAAAAATCATTAAATGAAAGAATGCACTGGATATGAGGTGCACTGAGAGTTCAGAGTTCAATTGCAACATTGTTGTGTGAACTTGCAAACACCAGAGGCCTTCAAGGAGGTGGTTGCTATGCAAAAAAGGCAGAAAGGGCAGAGGGGGGAAGGGTTTTGATTTGAAAAAAAGTGAGGGAAGAGTTTTGATTGGGTGACATGAGAGATATGTGTGAAGAATTACAGCATTTCTGTGCTTTTGATAGCTGCAGACTCTGGAGTGCATACCTTTTGCTCTGCTGAAGACAAATTGGTGTGTTTCTGAGACTGTTTTGAAACTCAAAGTATTTGCTAAGGTGAGAAAAGATTTCTTTAATTTAGATAGAGAATAGTGTGCTTTAAGGAGAAAATTATGAAGAAAGTTGTGTTCTTCAAATGTTGCTTTGTCTCAAGTGTTTTACAAATAGATTTTGTTTCTTTGAGAAAATGTAATTGGAGAAAATGTGAAGTATTAGTACTGACAGGGTGTTATTGTGCATAGCAGCTGTGGAGTCTTTTAAAATTATGACTTGAAAATCGTTTTTGAGGAAAATGAATGGTTATAATATTTATGACAAGGACATAATGGTGTATGCTTCATTATAAGGCAATTGAGTGTCTCTGATGTTATTTTTCCCATTTTAATGTAAGACCTTTCTCTGTGGAGCAAATTGCTTGTAAATATGCTCCCACCTGTGCATGGCAAATTTAGATTTTGAATGTTTGCGTTACATAGCCATGTTAAAAATGACACAAACATGCTGCAAAGGCAATCAAAAAACGCTTTTATGTGTCTTAAGGACATTTTAAGTCATTTCTCCATGTGCAGTGTTTTGAAATTATGATTTGAAAATCGTTTTTGGGGAAAAGGAATGGTTTTTAAATTTATGACAAGGACATAATGGTGTATGCTTCTTTATAAGGCATTTCAGTGTCTCTGATGTCATTTTTCCCATATTACATTAAAAGACCTTTCTCCGTGGGGCACATTCCTTGTAAATATGCTCCCACCTGTGCATGGCAAATTTAGATTTTGAATGTATATATATATATTCACTGAAAAAACCATAGGTTATAGACCATATATAGTTAGGAATTAGCATTTACAAAACCTTGAAAATTCACTGAAAAAACCATAGGTTATAGACCATATATAGTTAGGAATTAGCATTTAAAAAACCTTTTTTTACTCACACAAAACCATTGAAATTCCATATATAGTTAGTTAGTTGCACTAACTATATATCGCGCACCCGCAATCCACTGCTGATCATGTCACATATTACATCATTCATGACATGGTCAGTGACATCACTGATGACATCACTGATGACATCTCAAATGACATCACTGATGACATCTCATTTGACATCAATGACCACATTACTGATGATATCATTCATGTGACAATACAATGCATCTCCTCACATTTTAATATAACCTCTGTTACACCCAGTGTTAAATACAGAGTATAATTTTTGAAACCATTGACACACCAATACTAGTTACTACATACGCACTCACTGATTCCTACGTCTACACACACATTCACTCATTCACCCATACAATCATTCATACATACAATCACTCATCTTTACAACACTATCATATGCACTCATACACCTATACAGACACTCACACTCTGCCACTCATCCATGGAGTTACTCACACACCTAGTCAGTCCTGTAAAGAATCAATCACACTTCCATTTTCTTGTCTATACAGTTAAACATAGAGCACCTTACATTTTCAAACATATACTAACACATACTTACTCTCTTATACAATCATTGATACAAGTACACATTGATCTGCACAGAGTCACACACCTCCCAGCCAGCCACACACACACTCAGTCTCCCATACAAATACTTGGACAATCAATCAATAACCCATATGGTTAATCATATAGCTACTGATCAACACATGCAGCAGTTTACAGAACAACAGACATAATGATGCACAAATTAAGACAGTTTAGTCACTAACCCATGCACTCAGTGAGACACATTTAATCACTCACTCATACATTCAGTCATGCACCTACTAAATCCTTCGTCCAGACACGTATACTTCCACTCATTCTTCAATATGTAAGACATATTTTAACTTTACAGAAACATACAGTCACTGGATGTTGTCATCAGTGATGTCATCAGTGATGTCATTTGAGATGTCATCAGTGATGTCATCAGTGATGTCACTGACCATGTCATGAATGATGTAATATGTGACATGATCAGCATTGGATTGCGGGTGCGCGATATATAGTTAGTGCAACTAACTAACTATATATGGAATTTCAATGGTTTTGTGTGAGTAAAAAAAGGTTTTTTAAATGCTAATTCCTAACTATATATGGTCTATAACCTATGGTTTTTTCAGTGATATATATATATATATATATATATATATATGAACAGAAACTCCTGACCGCCAAAAGTAGCGGCTGCAGCAGGCGTAGACCTCACTCCAAGAATAGGTGCTTGTATTTGATCTAGCAAACACCAAAAAGCCACATCACACACTTCTGTGCCAGCAATCCATTTTAATTCAGCAAAGTGAAAAGAGCTAGTGCCCTCCCTGACGCGTTTCGCTCCGCAGGCGGAGCTTGATCACATGACGCGTCAGGAGTAGGCAGTGCATTAAATTGAAATTAAAAGCCCAAGCGCCTAAAGAAACAGGACGCACGGGTTGCAACAAAGCAAATGGTCAACAAGTTCATAATGAAACCAAAAAGTTCAAAACATTGATGTTTGGTAGATGAACAAAAAAAGACACAATTAGAGCATAGTGCTCTAATAGCAAGTAGGGATATCGTCACTTCAACAAGCCAGCAAATCAACTTGGGGCAGATAAATCAACAGAAATCAATTGATTGTATGAATCTCATCTAAGTTAATAAATATCCACCCAAAAAATAAAATAAATACAATGGATCCTGAGTTTCAACAATACAAACATGGTTTTAAGTATAGCAAGAACTCTGGAAATCTAATGCTAATGCATAGAAACATTTTAAGAACAGAGAGATTGACATGTCATACTCCCCAAGTTGGCTGTCAGCATCCCTATCACTGATACATTATGTGTCTCAATGTGAACCAAATGCCATTGTGCTAAAGTGCAAGTGCTTAAAAATATTTCATGATCTAAATGAAAAATTAACAGGCTATAGAAAACTCAATTAGAGAACCTACAAATAAAAACCAGAAGGAAACAATTTCTCAGTGTGTTCTCAAATTTGAGAATAGTAATCAGCAGCACCAAAACACAAGGGAAACATATTGCATAAGGGAAAAAGAACTACACAGTTATTGGTCAGGGCTAAAGCTATATTGATCAAGGAAACAACTCAAACAATTCACAGAAAATGATGCAATTCATCAAAAGCATTTAAACCTGCAGGGGCTCGAGTATCAAGCAACAGTATAAAATAAGCTTCCTTTTGGCGAAGCAATTTTTCTCGATCTCCACCTCTGCCCGGATTAGCCACTGAGCAAAGTAGGGTATATGTGAGATCTTTTAGTTTCTTATCATGCACCGATTTAAAATGGCGCGCCACTGGATAGTTCATGTCAGAGTTAACTATGGCACGAATGTGCTGCAGAATGCGCTGGTTTGCTGGTAATTTAGTACTTCCAATATAAGACAATAGACAGGTGCAGGTCAGCTGGTAAACTACATAGTCGCTGCGACATGTCAGATGTTCACGTATTGGAATCAGCCTATCGTTAAAAGCCGAAGCATAGTGTGTACCGTTAACTGCAAAAGTGCAAGCACGACAGGAGGTGCACCTGAAAAAACCTGGTTTGTTCAACCAATTTGTTTTAGGTGAAAGTTCAGGTTGAGACCTATCAAGTGAATCTTTCATAGATGGAGCCCTCCTGAAGGTAATAGCTGGTGATTTAGGTAGAAATGGTGCTAAAATCACATCAGTTAATACAATTGGCCATTCTGATCTGATAATATTGCTTATCTTGGATGTTTGAGAACTATAAGTGGTGATAAAACGAACAGAGCCCTGTTCGTTAGATCCAATGATCTCTTTATTTCTGGAGATTAAGAGTTCCTCACGAGGGCGAGCAAGTACCTTAGTCAAAGCCTGATCTAGAATGGCTTTACTGTAACCTCGTTTGAGGAATCTTGTCCTGGATTCCATTAAGCATTTATCGAGTACCTCAGGACTACTGCAAATACGTTTGATTCGTATGAATTCCCCCAAAGGAATGCTATTGATGGTGTGTGGTGGATGAGCACTGCGGGCATGCAAGATGGAATTGCCCGCAGTGCTCTTCCTGTGAAGTTTCGTATGTATGGTACCATGGTCAATATAAACCTGGACATCCAAGAATTCTGCAGAATCAGATGTTATGTTCGCAGTAAACTTTAAATTCCTGTCATTGACATTAATCTCATCGACAAAAGAAGCCGCTTGTTCTTTGGTGCCCCGCCAGACGATAAAAATGTCGTCAATGAAGCGCCAATAGTGCATTAGATGGGGAAGCCAGTGTGCGTGGGTGACACCCAGGACATGCCTCTCCCACCAGCCAACATGAAGACATGAGTAGCTGGGGGAGAAGCATGAACCCATCGCCACCCCGCGTTCTTGATGGAAAAAGTCCTTTCCAAATTGAAAGTAATTATTGAAAAGGCATAGGCGTATCATTTCCAGCAGCATGAGGTTGTGATCTCTTAATGCTGCCTCTCGTCCATCTAGGAAATATTTAACTGCTTCTAAGCCCTGGAAATGGTTGATGCTGGTGTAAAGTGCCTCAATATCCATCACCAGGAAACAGAAATCAGGACCCCAAGTGACATGACCAACCTTAACCAAAAAATCTGCAGTGTCTTTCAAGAAGGAAGGAAGAGAAAACATATGTGATTGAAGAAAAAAATCTACGTACTTTGAAATGTTTTCGTTCATGCTGCCCTGGGCGGAAATGATAGGCCGACCAGGGACAGGAGAAGTACATTTGTGAATTTTGGGTAACAAATAAAAAAGTGGAGTGATGGGATGTGACACATTCAAGAACTTAAATTCATCTTTTGTTAATAAGCCAGTTCTATACCAGAGATTAATAGCTTTTCTGGTGGTTTCATGGCTTTTGAGCATCACAAATTTAGTGGATTTGGTATAACACAGAGGGTCACACAGCTGTCGGGATGCTTCTGCAATATAATCAGACTGGGCCCACAACACCGTGTTCCCCCCTTGGTCCGCACTCTTCACTACAACCTGATTGTTACCTTGGATTTTTTTCACTAGTTTATTGTATTGGACGTTATTAAAATCAACTTGTTCCCTCTTCTTTAGTACCGATCTATTGAGTGTCTTCAGTTCACTGATAATCCTATCACTGAAGACGTCCAATGCATCTTTGGGCATCAAGGGCAGGAATGTGGATTTACCACGAAAAGTAGTAGGAGGGGAACAGTTCACTTTGATGGTCTGACTCACTGTGACATCAGTTTGTGAGTTGTCTTCATTCGCTAAAGACAACAATGTTTGCAGACCTTGCAAATGACGAACCTGTAAGGATTCCTCATTTGTTGTTACTGTCTCACTTTCAATATGCGTAATTGGAATTTCTGGATGTATCAAGAAATATTTTTGCAATTTGATTTTTCTTATAAATTTAAAAACATCAATACGCGCTTGTACATATGAAAAATCATTCGGTCGACAGTAAGAGAGTCCTAAAGAGAGGAGTTGTTCTTCTATATATATATGCCGCTCCAGATCTCCTCCCCCAGCCGGGAAAGAAAAAGGCAGCACTCGCGGGGTATTTTAGTTAGATTCTTCCAAATTTATTAGAGTTCTCACAGACGCGTTTCGGGTCAAGCCCTTTATCAATGTGTCAACACGAGTGTTGCACAGGAACTCGTTTTAAAGTGCAGCGTGCGATCTCACAAGGAAACAGAGGTAGGACTACTCGTTGTTGTTATACGAGCGCCATGTTGGAATGTGCAAATCGAGCAAAACCACATACAAATCATAACATAATGATTGAAATGTTTTCAAGTCATATTATCATACATATCGATAATTAAGCATTCAGCCGAAAATCGGCCAACCCAGTTCATAATTAGAATTATTGCAACCATGATGAGAATTTCTAATCAAGCCGTGGATCGGCAATTACAAATGTGCAATGCATTCATTCGACATTGTATAGTCATTAACCATTCAACTTCCAACCTTAAGATTATCATCATGAATATTTGACATATGATTTTCCCATCAGAATGGTAACAATGAGTAATAATATGTGACTACATTGCCCAATATCAAACACAGTTCCATTAGATAATCTTGCCGTGGATCGGCTCTGGCGGTTCCTATCAAATAGAAACCGCAAAACAAAAACCCCTGAAAGTGCCGAAATCGGCAGTGTAATTTTCCTGTGGATAGTAGTGGTGGCCCTGGTACTGTGTTTTTATGTTTATTTTCCTAAGTGGATGGCCAGTTCTTCCCCACTGTTAAGGCCTGTAGGAATTTCGGTTTGCAGGTCAATAATGTACCGGGATTCTAGGCGTCTAAGTTTGGTAAGTCTATTGCCGCCCCTGTCATGTTCTGGTACCTGGTCAATCCCAAAATACTGCAAGGCATCCCTATTGCTGCGGTGTTTGATCGCAAAGTGCTTAGCCACTGGAGATGTCATGTCTTTATTGGCTATAGCACGCATATGCTCTAGGATTCTTAGTTTTACGCTTTTAATGGTGCTCCCGATGTACCTCAACTTGCAGGGGCACATCAAGCAATACACCACATGTGATGTTTGGCAGGTAATGAATGAGTTGATGGGTTTTCGGTTTTTAAGACCTGGTATATCATAGCCTAAAACCCTCCTGCTATATGCACAGGCTTTACATTTCCCGCAAGGGAAAAAGCCTTTCATGTCTGCCACGGTGTTGGTTCTCAATTTTGGAGCATCTAAGTGGCTATGTACTAAGAGATCCTTGAGGGATTTCGTTCTCTTAAAAGTCACTAAGGGACCGCTCGGGATGTCCATCCCAATGATCGGGTCGGTCTTTAAGATGTGCCAATTTTTTCGTAATGTTGCCATCAAAAAGTTGGCATCATTAGAAAAAGTTGTTATGAGACGGAATTTTCCATCCTCGCCTATCTTGTCTCTGTTCTGTCTTAACAGCGTATCCCTAGGTATCTTGGTTACTCTGCTCAGTGTCTGATTCAGGTGGGTTGGGTTGTAACCCTTCACTTTAAATCTTTCAATGCTATCTTTGGCCGCATTTTGGAAGTCTTCCTCACGGGAGCAGTTGCGCTTAAGACGCAATAGCTCCCCGTAGGGAATGCTTTGTTTGAGGTTTACAGGATGCCCGCTGTCAGCGTGCAGGATGCTGTTTCCAGCGGTTGGCTTGCGATACAAGGAAGTAATCACCTGGTTGTTTACGATTGCTATCTGGAGGTCGAGGTAGCTCACTGCCACTGAGCTTACCTCGCCAGTGAATTGTAAATTGACATTATTATTGTTCAGGTGAAGGATGTAATCTTTGGCACTTTGTATCGACCCCTTCCACACCAGAAAGAGGTCGTCTATGTATCTATGCCATTTTACCACATTTTCAGTCCACATCTTGTTACCTTCAGACCAGGCCACCTGCTCTGGAGCGGCATTCAATACACGGCGTACCACCGTGTTAGCGGCACCCACCGCAAGTGCCCCGCCGTCTGTGGTACAGACCCGAGCTTGATATATATATATATATATATATATATATATATATATATATATATATATATATATATATATATTACCTACTGGGAGTTGCCAGTAGGTACTTATAGTTAGTTCCTAGTTTCCATAGGAAAAGCTTTTTTTCTTTAGCCAATATCTTTGGTGCTGGTTGACGAATCTTTGCGAAATTTTCTAAACTAATGGCCTGCTCAAGTCAGCTCCTGTCTTGAAAGTTTGGGGGTGATTCATTAAGTGGGGGCCGAGAAAAAAGGGGGGTCGCAAAACGCATTTTCCCCATGTTAATTTCCATAGGAAATTTTGGAACAGGCTACAGCCCGAACTGCTGAACAGAATCACACCAAATTTGACTAAAAGGTAGCTCTTGGATCAGAAAGAGAACTTTTTTGTAAAAAAAATGGTGTAAATTCATTCAGCAGTTGCTGAGGAAATCAGGAAATACAAATATCGATTCCCGAGCACCAAGGAGGGTTTGCTAACCATCCTGGGCACGAACTTTACTCGGATTGGCTGCCAACACTCCAAACCAGGACGTGTTGGCAGCCATCTTGTGACTCGGTAACCGAGAAACCACAAGAATAAGGGTGAAGAAAATATGAAAAACAAGAAAAGGGGGCAGGATAGAAAACACCCTGACCCCCTAGGCCTGCTCAGGGGGTCCCTCAGGGACCCCCAGGGCCAGAAAAAGCATTTAAAAAATAAAAACCATCAGAATTCACGCTGAGTGCCTGGGGGAGTTTGTGAATCCACGCAGATTCCAGAACTTTCCCAAGCAGAAATTTGAGAAAAAGTGATTGATTTTTTCAGCTAAATTTGAGGTTTGCAGGGGATTCTGGGTAGGGAAATGTTGGGGGACCCATGCAAGCCATACCCTGCTGGACTCCTCCAGGTGTCTAGTGATAGGTAAATTTGATGTTGCCTCAATAGGTTTTGGGCCTTTGCTTGTCGCGGGTACTTGAACCACCCACACGAGTGAGGTACCATGTTTCTTGGAAGACTTTGGGGAATGCGGGATGGGTGGAATTTTGTTGATCCACACAGATTCCAGAACTTTCCACCACAGAAATGTGAGGAAAATGTGTTTTTATGACAAATTTGTAGGTTTGCAAGCAATTCTGAGTAACAGAACCTGGTGAGAGCCAGACAAGTCCCCCCATCCTGGATTCCCCTGAGTGTCTAGTTTTCAAACATGTATAGGTTTGCTAGGTTTCTCTAGATGCCGGCAGAGTTAGGGTTCAAAACCTACAGCTAGGCACTTTGCAAAAAAAGGGTTCATTTTCTCTGTGAAAATGTGGTGTGTACACATTGCTTGTTGGTCCATTTCCTGTCGCCCGGCACTAGGCCTACCCACACAAGTGAGGTACTGTTTTTCTCTGATAACTTTGGGGAACGCGATGTAGGTGGAATTTGTAGATCCACACAGATTCCAGAACTTTCCATCACAGAAATATGAGGAAAATATGTTCTTTTTAAAACAAATGTTTAGGTTTGCAAGGGATTCTGGGTAATAGAACATGGTGAGAACCAGTCAAGTCACCCCATCCTGCATTCCCCTGGGTGTCTGGTTATCAAAAATTTATAGGTTTGCTAGTTTTCCCTATGTGTCTTTAGAGCTAGGGTTCAAAATCTACAGGCACTTTGCAAAAAAAGGGTCAGTTTTCACTGTAAAAATAAAGTGTGTCCATGTTTCGTTTTGAGCTGTTTCCTGTTGCGGGCACTTGGCCTACCCACAAAAATGAGGTACCATTTTGATAGGGAGACTTAGGTCAATAGAGAATTGTAGAGCAACTGTTATTACCTATTGGCTTTCGATGCATTTCTGCCTTCCAAATGAAAGACAATGTGTAAAGAAGAAGTCATTTTGGAAAATTACCTATAATTCTCATTCTAGTATGGGTACTCACAATTTTGGAAATGTGCAAATATCTACTGTTTCTAAACTCTATATTTTGTTCCAATTTCAGAAATACCTAGGTGTCTTTCATACCGGTTTTTCCATGTATATAATTTCCCAAATGAATTGCTATATACCCGGTATCATAATAAAAAAACATTGCAAAACGCTGCTCAGTCATTGAACCTACAATTCCTATATATCTCCACAACCAGAAAGATCCAGCAGATGTGACGGTATATTGCTTTCAAACAGCTGTCATAATTAAAAGAATTTACAGGTGTAAACATTGACACAAATGTCTGTTTTTTTCAACTAATTTTCAATGTGTCCTATATTCAACTGTTGGTTTCTGTAAAGAAACCTTGAAGGATCTACACAATGACCCCTTGCTGAATTCAGAATGTTGTCTACTTTTCACAATTGTGTACCTTTCTAGGATCCATTATTGCGTTCATACCTATTTCTACCCTTTACTGGCAGGAGGTTGAAAGCACAAAAATTGCAAAAATAGGCTATGTCTCAGACAAATGCCAAAATGTGTAAACATTTCTGGTTTTCTATCAAAATCCTGCTTGTCCCTGAAAGCTGGGACAATGGTGATTTCAGCACCACAACCCATTTGTTGATACCATTTGCAGGGAAAAAAACTGATGATTTTATTTGTAGCCCTTTTTTCCCATTTTTCAAAAAAAAAAGAATTGCTGTATTTTGGCTAATTTCTTGGTCCACTCTAGGGGAATCCACAAACCATGGCTACCATTAGAATCCCCATGATGTTGAAAGAAAAGGCAGCACATTTGGCATGGATACCTTATATGGTCAAAAAGTTACAGGGGCCTAAGCGTGCACTACCCCAAATAGCCAAAAAAGGTTTAGCACAGGGGCGGAGAGGCCTAGCAGTGAAGGGGTTAATATGTTTTTTGCTATTGAGGACCAATACTGTTAGATGGTTTGGTCTACCTTTAAATATCCTTTATTTTTACAGTATGCTCTTGAGATTGATTTATCTCAGCTTGGCTTTGAGTTTATAATACATTTTTTACTTCAAGCTATTGATTCAGACTTTTATTGTGTGATACTAATGATCACACTGTACCCTAATATTTTGATTATCGTTAACTCCTCTTTCTCTCAGGCTACTACAAAGGACTATTGACCAGAGTTAAATTGGAAGACGCGGCCTAGAGCGATCTCACCATTGAAATCCAAAGTGTATACATGGGCTGCATAGGCACCCTTTAAAAATTCAAGGTTCATTTATAGTGACGATGAAACATAAGAAAACGAAGGTGCAAGCACTCATCCATGTGCTTCAAGGGACAGTGTTGAGTGCCTGTTTACTCAGTTTCAGCACAGCTGTTGATATGGGACTAATTTGTGTGAACTACGAAATGAACGCTCACCATTAAATAGTAACTCAGTTCCCTTCATTGTTTCATGGTTTGGGAAAGCTAAAGAATAGGAAAGTTGCATAATAATGAGGACAACCGTCCTGAAGCTCAGAGATATAGGCAAATTGTTTTTGATTTGAAAGATGTTGTTGAAAAAGAACTTGAATTGTTACTTAAGGGGAGAGGAGTTGGTATAATGTCTTGGACTGTCGACCTAGAAGCTGGGGAACTGGGTTCGAGTCCCGGCAAGTACGCTCAATATCCTGTGATTCTCGGCAAATCACGTAATTTCCCTGTACCTTATAAAAATGAATCTGTCCTCATGTGACAAAACCGGTGCAGCTGTAAAGCGCTCTGATATCTGATACCCTTAAGTCAAGTTTGCGCTATATAAAACTCAAAAAAAAAGCTTGATCTCATTGAGCATTCAACTGGCCCAACGCCATGAGTCTCTTACATTGCGGTAGTGCCCAAAAAGGACAGTGACTAAGCCGTACGTATATGAGTTGACATGCATTAGGCAAACAAGGCAATTGAATGAGAACAAGATCCAGGTCCACACATTGCAGCCATAATAATGCAACTGAATGGCACAACTGTCTTATCTCTCCTTAATTTAAATAAAGGTTAATATCAGTTAAAGCTTGAATAAGATTTCAGGTACATTATAACCTTTTCTACACATGTTGGTCTATTTCAATACAAAAGACTAAGGGCCTGATTATGAGATGGACAGTGTGGGAGCAGGCTGCCAAACCACTGTCCCACTCTCACAGTGCCAAACCTCACAATGGCTGCCAACCAGATAACGAGTAATCTTGTGGTCTGGCGGTGGACCTTTGGTGTTCCAATGGCAGTGCAATTTAAAAAGGCATTGCATTGGGAGCTCCAAGGCGCACTCCTGCAAGGCATGGACTATTCAGCCGATGCCGTACAGGATAGGAGGTGTATGCAGACAGGGGTTGTACCCCCCCTGCATGCATACCATGGCCCTGAGGGCCCCCTTTGTTACCTCACCACCACACTTTTCCTGGTGGGCATACCACCATGAAAAGTAAGGTGGTCAGGAAACTCGTAATATGCTTGATAGTAATTTTAATGATAAATGTTCCACTAGTTGTTACTCACTCTCAATTCAAGGGATCTTACATTGATGCTGCAGTTTACTACTCAGGGACCGATTACGATCTCGTTAGGAAGGGTTCCAAATGGGATTTGGAAATAGCAATCCAATTCGAAGCCTTTGTTTCCGAACAAATCGTCCCCCTTTCTGAACAACCAAGTATGATGTGAGGAAGCCGTCAGCGCTGACCAAATCGGTTCTGAATCCTAATCAGTCAATCCGAGTCGTTTGGAGCCGAATCGTGCTGCTCAATGGGGACGTCTTCCAAACGAGCGAGTACGATGACCGATTCTACCAGCAGTACCAACTCGATTTTGCTGAGGTGAAACAGCTGTGGCAATCAGGTTATGGGGGGCCATAGCAGGCCGCCTTCACCCAGGGCCCTCCAATTCTGTTGCAGGGCGTACCCATGGGTCCCCTCTTTCCATGCATGCACCATATGGCTGGCATCATGGGTTGCCCGCCACAGGGTGAATGATTTTCCCACGGCACCCATTTTTTTTATGGGAGCCTGTGTTCCTGTTGGGTACACAGGCTGCATCGAATTGAATGGGGGTCCGACTGAACCGAGTTCGTACACATACGAACACATCGTACTCGGTCGGTGGTACTCCAGGATTGCGATTCGTATGGAAAGCATTCCCAACCCGATTCGGTGGGAATGCTTTCCTAACAAGATCGTAATCTGCCCCTTAGTCTATTGGTGAAATGGGCCATGGATAAGCATTCTTATATTCTAATAAGTGTGGAGTGCTTTTTTTAGCACATGTTTTGCATGCAGTGCTAAAGAGTCCTGTAGCAATAGACAATAAACATGGCGAACCTCTCCAATTATGCAAGAATTTCTCTCCATGTACTCTAATGAAAATGCAGTTTTAATCAATATTGCTGTGCTCAACTCGATTATAAATAGGTGTATATATTATATATAGGCTTATTATATCAATATGAAAACTCCTTCGTTTGTGAAAAAATACATTTTTAATGATTATATACTCTGTGAGCTCAAACGTGGCCATCCCTTGATTGAATTTCCTTTGCTAAATTGCGAATTTACTCAAAAAGGACTCCACGAATGAAAAGGCAGTTTCCTCTGATTTTTCAGGAAAAGTCAACAAAATGTGCTGTACCATAATTACGAGAAGCATCTGCCTATCAAAGTAGACCTGTTTTTTTTGTCTACACTCGGGATCTTAGTTAGAGCCGAACATGGTTCTCTTGTACCTTCGAAAACTGGTGCAGCTTCCATGGTGTAACTAACATGTAAGTGACATATTGTTTACATCAAATGCCTCAGGATCTGCCGTAAAGGCATCTTTACAAATGATTAAAGGTAGAGCTGGATGGGATGGCAGTTTGCAGTTGTTGTTTTACTGTAGGTCTGTTTCGTAGCCCACATAACCATAGACGATGGGAAAGCACCGATTGGAGCTATGCCAGGTCACGCTTAAAGTGTTAAGCTCTACATTTTGAGGAAAATTGACAGCCTGGGTAATAAAAGTAGTCCAATCAAAGAACGCCCAGGGATTGCACCCCATCAAATTGTTATCAAAGCAACAACGCGCTACTGTACCTACAAGAACAAATTGGCATATGGCTTGTATTAGTTAAAGTTAAACAATGCTTGAACCCTCCCTCTAGGAAAGGAAAAAATGCCTTGCCGTTACAGTTCATAAAATAAACACAAACCGGGCATATCTAACCAGAGAAATACAATATATGTGCTTAGGAACAGAAAGAGTGATCCCGCTTCTAAGACACGCTAAGAATTCTTTGATGACATGAAATCTTCTGGCATAACCACTATCAATCAAACAATTAATTCGTTATTCAGTTTAAAAAAAATAAGACCATAAAGATAATCCTAGTAATGGAAACAACCAATTCATCAAATGTTAAAGCAGCATGGAGTCACAAAGATTATTTCAAAAGTTTTGATTAGTTATTGCACAAAGTACAGCATTACAGTGGCGTCACTAGGGTTGGTGTCACCCAGTGCGGTAACTCATGGTGTCACCCCCTCACGACTTACCCCATGATGGACCTCCTCCGAGTCCGCCAGTGCCAAATAATGCTCTAGCACAAAGCATGGCATGGCGCAAAGAAGATAAAAAGTCCCGAGACTTAACACCTTTCATAGAAGGTAAATGTATCCGGCAAACCACCATTGCTATATTGCCCCCCATGATATTGCGTACTTTTTAAAATTAATTCATTTCAGTGCGGGTTTGAGCTCTGCGCTGCCGCACTGTGCTGGTGAAGCCCGGATTTTGAATGCCCACTTCCATTAGCTTTGTAATTGGCTGGACGGCAGTGCGTGCCTCAGTGGTGGCTGATGAGATTTAAAAGTGGCAGGGAGTAAAAACAGTTTCCAAAGTAAAAAAAGCGAGCATGTATGCACTACTATTTTTTGAAAATATGTTGCAAACTCAATGAAATTGGACCAGAGCACTCTGTAAGAACACCAGTTAAATTTCACAAGGTCCGAGTCCTTTTTAAGCATAAAGAGATTAGTTGATTTGCCGAGAGTCACATGATGTTCAGCCGGTGTCAGGAGGACTCGACCACAGTTCCCCAGTTACAAAAGTTGGTGACGGCACATTATAATAAAGAAAATTAAAGCCTTTTCTCTCACCTGGCTCGAAAGAGAAAATATGTTTATTGTGTTGACCCTGGAGTTGGGTTTCCAAACTCTGTGTTTATATCTAATAACTGTTCATGAGCCAAACGGACGTGCGCTGATCTTTATTCTTTGTGAGAGGATCTGCTTCTCAGTATCTGCTTTCCTCTGACCTGCCCAGCCCAGCCAATCCCGATGCTGCTCTATAAAATAAAGAGCGCAAGGTTCTTTCAACAGCCTTGCGTCTCTTTGTGCGCTCTGCCCTGTGCTTAATTTGTAAAATATTAAGTCCAGGTGCTCAATTTTTTTTAGGAGGCCATAACCATTTCCCCCATCTCCACCCACATACTCTATTGGCTCCACCCACATCCTCAACTGGCACTGCTGAAAGCCAGGTGTAATACCTAATCTAAGTTCCAAGAAGGGAGACAAGAAAGTTGCTGATAGGTGGTTCCCGTCACCCAAGAGAATCTTGAAAAAAAGGAAAGCAAAAGGGCATTCAAAGCTCAATTTTGGAATCAATTTGCTAAAATAACAAATGCAACTTCTGCAACATAACACAGTGGTTAGGGTTGAGTTAACCAGTAACAATTTATTTCTACACAAACAAACACTTTTTAGTAGAATTAGGATAGTCAAAGACTGGTGAAAAACGTAACTCTAACCTATACCATGCTGTTTGCATCATGCGCTTTGATGGTAGTAGTTCATAGCTTAATGTGCTAGATCATGATTGTAACGTATGAATTGCACAATAACAAAAGGATCTCTGTGGCAAAAGCAGCATCCCACTGAGCTATGCACATGAAATACTGTTCTGTGCTCTGCACAGTACGCACTCTTTGCAGCAGGCCTATTAACCCTTTGTGCCACCTTAGATGAGTCAAAACTGTCACTAGACAAAACTCCGAACTCTCTCCGGCACTGGCAGGTACATTAATTACCAGAGTTATCGTGGCACATTAATTGTTGCCTGAAAACTGTTGGA